>NC_138076.1:111717958-114117958 GCF_964212035.1 Myotis nattereri
GTCAAGGGCATGTACCTTGATTGTGGGCACATCCCCAGTAGGGGGTGTGCAGGAGGCAGCTGATCAATGTTTCTAACTCTCTATCCCTCTCCCTTCCTCTCTGTAAAAAATCAATAAAATATATTTAAAAAGAAATCAGCCGCCAAAACCGGTTTGGCTCAGTGGATAGAGCGTCGGCCTGTGGACTGAAGGGTCCTGGGTTCGATTCCGGTAAGGGGCATGTGCCTGGGTTGCGGGCACATCCCCAGTGGGAGATGTGCAGGAGGCGGCTGATCGATGTTTCTCTCCCATCGATGTTTCTGACTCTCTGTCTCTCTCCCTTCCTCTCTGTAAAAAATCAATAGAATATATTTAAAAAAAAAAAAAGAAATCAGCCACTTTAGGACTTGCCCAACAAGATGAACAGATGTATGTACAAACATTCCAAGATTACCCACAACAAGGGGACTTTAAAACCTAGTCTGCTACCCAAGATATCTGGCAGGGGAGCTTTGAAACCTATAGGGGGAATGGCATAAAACCCTCTGAACCTCCAGGGGGTAGTACGCTCAGACTAGCTGAGTTGCCCACTTGTGCTTTATGCCAAGTGTATTTTTTTAAAATATATTTTTATTTATTTGAGAAACCAAGATGGTGGCATAGGTAAACACCGGAGATTGCTGCCTCGCACAACCACTTCAAGAATACAACTATGCCAAACCGGTTTGGCTCAGTGGATAGAGCGTCGGTCTGTGGACTGAAGGGTCCCAGGTTCGATTCCGGTCAAGGGCATGTACCTGGGTTGCGGGCACATCCCCAGTGGGAGATGTGCAGGAGGCAGCTGATCGATGTTTCTCTCTCATCGATGTTTCTAACTATCTCTCTCCCTTCCTCTCTGTAAAAAATCAATAAAATATATTAAAAAAAAAAAAGAATACAACTAAAAGACAGAACGGGCATCATCCAGAACCACGGGAAGGCTGGCTGAGTGGAAATACTACAACTAGAAGGAAAGAGAAAAGCATACTGGGACTCAGAGGAACTGCGGTGCAAAGTTAAGTGCACAGGTACGGAGTCGGACGTGGAAAGGGCTGGCGGCTGAGGACACAGTTGGCTTTTTCAATCGGGAGGGAGTCTCAAACTCCCGACTGCGCTGAACTCCAGTTCCGGGCGAGTCTCTGGGAACCCTGACTGATACGGGGAGAGGCCAGACTGTCTGGCATCGTTCGCATCTTGAGGGCGGCTTTCTCTCAGAGGTGCTTGCAGCGATTACCCGGACACTGAGACTCGGGGCCTCTTAGGGCTGGACTGATGATCAGCCATAGCTGTTTGCTCTGCCCTATTGATCCCCTGGGACCCTGCACCGCCCAAGCTGTGCACAGAGGCTTTTGCAATCTGAAAATTAGCTAACAAACCTGCAGCTGGCCCAAGGCCCCAAGGCAACTTGCATTCCTTCACAGCTGAGCTCCTGCTGAGTAGCCTCATGCAAAGGCTAGATTAGCACCTCCTGAAAGATCCAGGAGCCAGTATACTCGGTGGTTAGAGTGGGACCATTCAGATTGCAACCCCTCGGACCCATAAGGGACACACTCAGGGGGCAGACTCAGTGAGCACCAAAGCCCCACTGAAGCAAGTCTTGCCCCGGAGGAGAGTCTCCAGCACAGAAGTTCTCCCACTGCAGACACAACTGATTCTCATAGCCAATTGGCCTGGAGGTCAATTCCTCCCAGTGATACCTACAACAATCAAGGTTTAACTACAACAAGACTGTGCACAAAGCCCACAAAGGGGTGCACCAAGAGTGTCCACCTCAGGTAATTGGGGAGGCTGAACCACTGGGCCCTATAAGACACCTAGCATAGAAAGCCACTCCATCAACACAGGGAAGCATAAAAAATGCGGAGACAAAGAAATAGGACACAAATGACAGAAATGGAGGAAAGCAAACTACTGGATATAGAGTTCAAAACCACACTTTTAAGGTTTTTCAAGAACTTTCTAGAAGCCGCCGATAAATTTAGTAAGACCCTCGAAAAGACTGGTGAGACTGCCGATAAATGTAGTGAGATCCTCAAGAAATCTAGTCAGACCCTCAATGTTATGATACAGGACCAACTGGAAATTAAGCATACACTGACTGAAATGGAGGATATTATACAGACTCCCAACAGCAGACCAGAGGAGCAAAAGAATCAAGTCAAAGATTTGAAATGCAAAGAAGCAAAAAACACCCAACCAGAAAAGCAAAATGGAAAAAGAATCTGAAAATATGAAGATAGTGTAAGGAACCTCTGGGACAGCTTTAAGCGTACCAACATCAGAATTATAGGGGTGCCAGAAGATGAGAGAGAGCAAGATATTGAAAACCTATTTGAAGAAATAATGACAGAAAACTTCCCCTACCTGGTGAAAGAAATAGACTTACAAGTCCAGGAAGTGCAGAGAACCCCAAACAAAAGGAATCCAAAGAGGACCACACCAAGACACATCATAATTAAAATGCCAAGAGCAAAAGACAAAGAGAGTCTTGAACGCAGCAAGAGAGAAAAAGTCAGTTATCTACAAGGGAATACCCATACGACTGTCAGCTGATTTCTCAACAGAAACTATGCAGGCCAGAAGGGAGTGGCAAGAAATATTCAAAGTGATGAATGCCAAGAACCTACAACCAAGATTACTTTATCCAGCAAAGCTATCATTCAGAATTGAAGGTCAGATAAAGAGCTTCACAGATAAGAAAAAGCTAAAGGAGTTCATCACCACCAAACCAGTATTATATGAAATGCTGAAAGGTATCCTTTAAGAAGAGGAAGAAGAAGAAGGTAAAGATACAAATTATGAACAACAAATTATGAATACTATCAACAAGTGAATCTAAAAATCAAAGTGAATAATCTGATGAACAGAATGAACTGGTGATTATAATAGAATAAGGGGGATAGAAACGGAGTGGAATGACTATTCTGGGGGGGGGGAAGGGGTGAGGGGGATGCGGGAAGAGACTGGACAAAAATCGTGCATCTATGGATGAGGACAGTGGGTGGGGAGTGAGGCTGGAAGGTGGGGTGGGAACTGGGAGGAGGGGAGTTATGGGGGGATAAAGAGGAACAAATGTAATAATCTGAACAATAAAGATTTAATTAAAAAATATATATTTTTATTTATTTCAGAGAGGGAGACAGGTAGAGAAATAGAAACATCGATGAGAAAGAATCATTGATTGGCTGCCTCCTGCATGTCCCCTACTGGAGATAGAGCCCGAAACCCAGGCATATGCCCCTGACCGGAATCAAACCCATGACCCTTCAGTCCACAGGCCAACACTCTATCCACTGATTCACTGAGCCAAGTCGGCTAGAGCGCCAAGTGTATTCTTAATAAATGGGCTTGCTTTGCTTCTGCTTCTTGTCTGTATTCCTTCTCACAAGATTAGCAAGAGCTGAGGAGGGGAGAGCCCATTGTCCCCAGATTCAGGAGGCAGTCTGGTAACACAACCAACAGAGTCACCTGACCAGGGCCTCATTAGCAAATTTTCACAGTAATGATAACTATAAGCTTTTGAAAATCATCTCTAGTCCTCAATATTATGCTACTATCTCCTCAAACTTCTTACTGTCTCAGAAACAGATGTAGGCACATGATTCAGATTTTCCTTTCAGCTTCAGTTAAATTCTCAAATTCCTAATTACATCCTAATATAAACACACTATATAACTCAACACTATAGAAGACTATTCCATTTCCAAAATTTTGTATTTCGTGTTGCCTACAGTGTTCCCCTATTATCTTACACTGATAGCTATCTAACTTACATTATGCTAAGAAATTGGGAGTTCTAAACTAGAAGCAGTGGGGAACTTCAAAGCTTTGAAACAGAATAGATAAGACCTGAAGTAATATAGCACTATTCTTTCTACCAAACTTGACTGAGCTCTTTATTTCAACCTCTTATTCACTTTTATATCTTATGTAGCAAATTGTACATTGTACATGTAAAGTGGCTAATAGCAACTCTTACTGGCTTCCAGCACTGAGCAGAGGTGAGCCAGGGGATCAAAGGGAAAAAAAAAATGACTCAATGTAAGAATTTTAAAGATGTAATATTTGAAATTGTGAGGTTTATGAAAAAAATTTCACTTGTTCTCAATGAGGAAAACAATAAATTGCCATTTCTTGAGGACTGTTACTTTGAATTGTCCTTTCTCATTTTTCCTAATGCCTTTACTCAGTGAAATTAAAAGGATGGGAAACAAAACTGAGTATAGTTCACATCATTAGTGACCAATCCCATAGCAGGAGAGTGGGGGACAGAAAATAGGACTTGCCTTTCTCATTCTGTGTACTGCCTTCCTTCTTTATAGCGAGTACATTCTAATTTTACAATGTAAAGAAAAGATCTAGTTAAGAAAAAAACAAACACCTAAGTTATTCCCCTGCCAACAAATATTTACTTTTATCATCTCCTGAATTTACAGTTGGTTTTTCCCCTCAACATTTCATTATCAAAAACTTCAGACATACCAAAAGTTGAAATTTACAGTGAACACCGATAAACCAAGCACCTAAATTTTGAATTTTCCACATTTAACTCATTACTATATGAAGGGTTTATGGTGCCTGATAGATGTGTGTTATGCTGAAGAAATGAAAGAATTTGAGGATCTAATTTTATTTTTGATGGTCTTACCAAATTATTTAAGTAGTCACTGGTTGACTTCATTACTTTGCTCAGACACTCAACAGTCTATCCTATATAATAAAGGGCTAATATGCAAATAGACCAAAATGTGGAACAACCGAACAACCAGTCACTGTGATATGTGCTGACACATGCGTGTGGAAAATGGCAGGCATTGGCAGCAGTCGGGCAGAGTACAGAACATGGTGGGTGTTGGCCACAGCGGGATGGTAGAGGTGAGCAGAGGTGCCAGACCAATGCGGGGTACTGGTCGCTGTCATCGAGGTAAGCCTCTGTGCTTAGTGAAAATTCTTTGCTCCTGCATGCCACAGTCCCGCCCAGCGGTTGCACCTGCTGCCGGCGCCGGCGCTGCTCGCACCTGCAGCTGGCGCTAGAGCTGCTGTTCACACCCACTTCCAGCACCCAGCGAGGGTCCCGACTGCTCAGCGCCATCAGCAGGTACAAGTGGCAGCTCCCGGCCCCGATCGCCCATGAGGGCTTCTCCACCTCCCCCTCCTCCTAAGGGGCGATCGGGCCAGCAGCCGTCACTCGCACCCACTGACAGCGCCAGCCCCGCTTGCACCTGCTGCTGGTGCTGGCCCCAATCGCTCCACACCGTCAGTGGGTGCCAGCACCTTCAGTGGGTGGGAGCAGTGGCAGTGGAAGCAGGACTGCCGGCAGACAGGGGACCAGGGGACGTGGTGGAAGGGGCCGGGCAGGGGCATGGAGGATGGGCCGAGACCTGCCCATGTGCCCACTGCAGCCTGTGGCCCACAGTTCCTTTTAAAGTGCATGAATTTGTGCACTGGACCCCTAGTCTAATATAATCATGTAACAAATGTGTCATTCAATTAACTCTAAGCTTTAATGAAATAACAAGGCCATTAACCTTTTGTAAAGGAACTTCAGAACAACCTGCTATATTTTCTAGAATATCCTCATAGGCCTCTGAGAGCAAACTGGATTTTTGGAAATATCCCAAAGGCTCATTCAGATCCAAGTCTAAGAGATTGAAATGATCACTGCAAAAAAACCAAACAAACAAACAAAAAAAACAAGCAAAAAAAGAGTTATAAATTAATGAGAATGATTTCCCTGGAAGATCCAACACAGGCCTCACTTATTGTCAAGTACTCTGAGTGTCAGCCCCACCAACAAGAACATACCTTGTTCTGCTCATATGTCATTTTGTTTCCTAGGAAAAACCTTGAGAGAAGCTGAAGTATACATAAGAATTGAGCCCAGCTGGCATGGCTCAGTGGTTGAGTGTCAACCTATGAACCAGGAGGTCACGGTTCGATTCCTGGTCAGGGCATATGCATGGGTTGTGGGCTCTATCCCCAGTGTGGGGTGTGCAGGAGGAAGCCGATCAATGATTCTCTCTCATCCTTGATGTTTCTATCTCTCTCTCCCTCTTCCTTCCTCTCTGAAATCAATAAAAATATGTATTTTTTAAAAAGAATTTAATATCAGATAAAAATTGGTATCAGAAACAATAGAGAATTACTAAATATACAGTGATGGGAACATTAATTGACCATCTGGGAAAATGAGATCCTTACTTTTCATGAGTACTTCTCAGATTTCAAGCAGAAAATCTCCTTCAGAGGAAAAAAATGCCACATTACCTAAAGGTTAACTTAATATATTTTTATTTTCATATTTCTTATATGTATACCAACATAAAAATAGTAACTTTATGCTTATAGTTCTCACAAAACAATAAAAGCTAAAATATTTACAAATTAAAAAACCAAAAAAATGCAAATTAACCACCTTAAACATTTATTTAACAAATAATGCTATTTTCCTAAAATAAAAGGATGTTTTACACAAAAGAAATAAATCACAAGTATTTGGTTTAATAGCAAAACTCTGTAGTTTCAAATCCGACTCTATTTTTAGACTGCTGCTGAATGTTTTTACTTTAATAATAATGATGAGAACACTTGTTCACATAAGTATCTTGTTCAAACTGGTATTGATAAAGTTAAGCCTTTTTCTACCTCTTTCTGTGCTTTCTACTTAGAATAGAAAATTAACCAAACCTATCAAATGCCATTTTAAAAACGTGTGGATTGAAAAAATTAACAACTGCGTTTACTGAAACCTGCATTAATTCCTATTTAATCAAAATACCTTTAGAATTTGGAAAACAAACATTCTTTACTATTTCTTTGCCATTATGCTTATTGCAAATGGACTATTGAGTTACTCTCTGTAGGAGCCTTAGAACACAATGGTATTGACTGTGAGGTACAGATCTCCTGTGAGTGAACATAAGATCCTATCAGGTATATCATGTGTACAGCAACAGCACACTCTCATTGGTCTCATTCTCATGTTCTCTGTGTTCTACAGTTTCAATAGTTTTGTTTTTTTTCACATCAGATTTTAATTTTGAATACTTAAAACTATTGTTGATGTGCGTTTCACTTTCTTCGTGTTTACTAAGAATGTGTGATAAGTGCTGCCAATCTTTGCACCCATTCTCATTCTTCAATTGATTTTTTCCTCCCTCAAAGACTTTGCAATGTAGACAAAACACAGAATCTTTTGAGGTTGAATAAAGCAACCAGGATCTAGGGGTTTTTTCACCATTTGGAAGAATTCGTGTATAATAAGTTTCTGAAAACTTCCTCCCTGTATTGTCTTTTGGAAAGTTAAAATTTCTTACTTGAGGGATATCATTTTCTATAAGAAAGTCCCGTTGTTTAATATTTAAAAATCGGGGCCATGTGCCTGGATCTGCAGAAAGCACAACTGCTTGAGTGGACTCTTCAGATTTTTTCTCTTCCAGTTGCTCTTGAAATGTATCATCTATGATGGACACAGAAGCAGGTAAATTCATATCCAGTTTGGTTAGTGATGCATCTATCTTGCACTCTGCTGATACCTGTGGCTCTGAAGTCTTTTCCTTTTTTCTTGGTATTCCCTCTATTTTTTTCAAAAGTGTATTCAATGATCCATATAATTTCCCTTCATTTTCTTCTCTAATAGCATTTCTTTTTCTGTTTTCTGATATGGATATTTTCTTTGATTTTGCTTCCAACATCTAAGGAGAAACAGATTATATTTTTATCTTAGAATTATTAACACTAAAAAAAAAAATGTATATACAAATGCCCAGTAAGCAACCAAAAGATGTTCATCATTAGTCATTGAAGAAGAAATACAAATAAAAACCACTACATTCTACTTCACACCAACTAGGATGACTACAATGAAAAGACAGGTGCTGGCAAGATGTTGAAAAACTGTAATCTTCCTATAGTGATGGAGGGAATGTAAAATGGTGTATCTGCTTGGAAAAACAGTCTGGAAATTACTCAAAAGTTAGAGTTATCATATAACCCAGCAATGCCAAAAAGAAAATATATCCCCACACAAAGACTTACACAAAATGTTCATAGCAATATTATTCATAATAGCCAAAAAGTAGAAATAATTCAAATGTCCATTACTGATGGATAAATTAAAATGTGGTATTATCCATACAATGGAACATTATCCTATATAATAAAAGGCTAATATGCAAATTGTCCCCTTCACCAGGAGTTTGACTGGGAATTCGACCAGGGGGTGGGGCCAGCCAGCCAACCTCCAGGCCAGCCCAGCCCAAATGGGGCCGATTGGGGCCAGCCGGATCCCACCCATGCATGAATTTGTGCACCGGGCCTCTAGTTTGACAATAAAAAGTGAAGCCAAGATACGTACTACAACATGGCTGAACCTTGAAAACAGATGATAAGTATGTGAAAGCCAGTCACAAAGTACCACATATTGTATGATTCCATTTAATAAAAAGACACATTACCTACTTTGGAGTCAATAAAATAAAAATGCAAAATAAAGAAGAAAAGAACAAAGATGTATACAATGGGAATTAAAGGCTTGATAGCTATAATAGTTTATATATGTCATAACTTGAACAATTTATACAATAGAGCTTAAGAAATTAAGAGTTGGTGTGTTCTCCCTCCCCAGAGCAGGCCCAAACCTGCCCCTTCTGTCTCTTATTCCCCCACAGGCATGTATCTCCTAAACTCTAAGAAATCTGATGAGACTGACAACAAGAGGAGCAATGGGAAGTGGCAGTTTGTCCTGGGCTAAACCCTTAAACCTGTCCCCAAGGCTCCCTTTTCCCTGACTTTTCGAGTGAGCTGACATTAGCCCCACCTTGGCTCACTTCTTTTTTTTTTTTTATACAGAAGATATGTATTTGTTCCAACATCATTAATTGGAAAGAGTACTACTTCTTTGTTACCTTCTGCCTTTATCAAAAGTCTGGAAAAGCAAACCTGCACTCTTTTCTCTTTCCTTGAACTGTACTGTACTTTCTTACCCTAAGCTTTGAAATCGGGTAGTTTCACCCAACTTTCTTCTTTTTTCAATTTTTTTCTTGTTATCATTTTTCTTTTTATAACCTTACTGTGTTTTAAAATCAATTTATCACTCTAACTGGTTTTTCTCAGTGGATAGAGCAACGGCCTGCAGACTGAAGCGTCCCAGGTTCGATTCCGGTGAAGGGCACTTGCTCTGGTGGCAAGCTTGATCCCCAGTGTGGGGGCGAGCGGGAGGCAGCCGATCAATGAATCTCTCTTATCATTGACATTTCTATCTCCCTCTCCCTTCCTCTCTGAAATAAAAAATATATATGTAAAAAAAATCAGTTTCTCAATTAAACATCCTACTGGGCTTTTAAAAAAAATATATTTTATTGATTTTTTTTTTTTTTTACAGGAAGGGAAACGGATAGAGAGTTAGAAACATCGATGAGAGAGAAACATCAATCAGTTGCTTCCTGTATACCCCCTACTGAGCATGTGCCCACAACCAAGGTACCTGTCCTTGACGGAAATCGAACCTGGAACCCTTCAGTCCACAGGCCGATGCTCTATCCACTGAGCAAACTGGTTAGGACTGGGCTTTTTAAAAAAATCTTCACCCAAGGAGTGAGGATATTTTTTCCATTGCTTTTAGACAGAATGAAAGGAAGGGAGGAGAGAGAGAAAGAGAGAAAGAAACATTCATATGACATCTATTGGTTGCTTCTCACAAGCACTCCGGAGGGTGTGTGTGGTGGGGTGGGGATTGGACCTACAATCCTCCCATGTGCAGGCTGACACTAACCACTGAACTGGCTGGCCTGGGCTCTCCTGGGCTTTTGATTGTAATTACATTGAGTCTACTGCTCATTTGGGGAAAACTGACATCTTCACAGTATTGACATTTTCCAAGCCATGAATATGGTATATCTCTCCATTCATTTAAAATTAATTTTATGTACTTAAAAGACATTAAACCTGTTGCTATATTAACATGCCTTTTCTTTCAGCTTGCTGATGTTCTTTTTTTTAATTTCCAGTAAAATGATTTTAAATATAATAATGTTACATGCAATAAACCTTAATATTTCAAGAAAATTATCTTAAATGTTACATGCAATAAACATTAATATCTCAAGAAAAACGATTTTAGGAGGAACCAAGATGACGGCATAGGTAAACACCGGAGATTGCTGCCTCGCACAACCACTTCAAAAATACAACGAAAAGACGGAACAGACATCACCCAGAACCACAGGAAGGCTGGCTGGGTGTAAACTCCACAACTACAAGGAAAGAGAAAAGCATACCGAGACTCAGAGGAGGTGCAGTGCGGAAGTGAAATACTAAGGTGTGGAGGTGCCCGCGGAGTGGGCTGGCGGCTGAGGGCGTGGTTTCAATCGGGAGGGAGTCTGAGGCTCTGAGCTCCAGTTCCGGGAGAGTCTCTAGGGACCCAGACTCATACGGTAGAAGTGGGACTGTCTGGCATCGGTCAGAACTCCAGGGCAGCTTTCTCTCCAAGGTTTGCAGCGGTTGCTGGGACACTGAGAGGCAGAGCCTCTGGGGACAGGACTGAGAGCAGCCACAACTGGTCGCTCTGCCCGACCTGTTGATCCCCTGGGACCTGCCCTGCCCAAGGCTTGCACAGAGGCATTTGCGGGATAGCCTCAGGCGAAGGCTAGATTAGCACCTCCCTAGAGGACAGAAGTTCTCCCACTGCAGACACAGCTGATTCTCACAGCCAGTTGGCCTGGAGGTCAAATCCCTCCCAGTGTTACCTACAACAATCAAGGCTTAGCTCCAACAAGACTGCGCACAAAGACCACAAGGGGGTGCACCAAGAGTGTCTACCTCAGGTATTGGGACACTTAGCACAGAAAGCCACTCTATCGACACAGCGAAGCATAAAAAATGCCAAGACAAAGAAACAGGACACAAATGACAGAACTGGAAAGCAGGCTGCTGGATATAGAATTCAAAACCACACTTTTGAGGTCTTTCAAGAGTCTTCTAGAGACTGCCGATAAACTTAATGAGATGTACAAGAAATCTAATGGGACCCTCGATGTTGTGATAGAGGACCAACTAGAAATTAAGCATACACTGACTGAAATAAAGAATATTATATAGACTCCCAACAGCAGACCAGAGGAGCAAAAGAATCAAGTCAAAGATTTGAAATGCAAAGAAGCAAAAAACACCCAACCGGAAAAGCAAAATGGAAAAAGAATCTGAAAATATGAAGATAGTGTAAGGAACCTCTGGGACAGCTTTAAGCGTACCAACATCAGAATTATAGGGGTGCCAGAAGATGAGAGAGAGCAAGATATTGAAAACCTATTTGAAGAAATAATGACAGAAAACTTCCCCTACCTGGTCAAAGAAATAGACTTATAAGTCCAGGAAGCGCAGAGAACCCCAAACAAAAGGAATCCAAAGAGGACCACACCAAGACACATCATAATTAAAATGCCAAGAGCAAAAGACAAAGAGAGAGTCTTGAAAGCAGCAAGAGAAAAATAGTCAGTTATCTACAAGGGAACACCCATACAACTGTCAGCTGATTTCTCAACAGAAACTTTGTAGGCCATAAGAGAGCGGCAAGAAATATTCAAAGTGATGAATACCAAGAACCTACAACCAAGATTACTTTATCCAGCAAAGCTATCATTTAGAATTGAAGGTCAGATAAAGAGCTTCACAGATAAGAAAAAGAAAAAGCTAAAGGAGTTCATCACCACCAAACCAGTATTATATGAAATGCTGAAAGGTATCCTTTAAGAAGAGGAAGAAGAAAAAGGTAAAGATACAAATTATGAACAACAAATATGCATCTATCAACAAGTGAATCTAAGAATCAAGTGAATAAATAATCTGATGAACAGAATGAACTGGTGATTATAATAGAATCAGGGACATAGAAAGGGAATGGACTGACTATTCTTGGGGGGGAAAGGGGTGTGGGAGATGCGGGAAGAGACTGGACAAAAATCGTGCACCTATGAATGAGGACAGTGGGTGGGGAGTGAGAGCGGAGGGTGGCGTGGGAACTGGGAGGAGGGGAGTTATGGGGGGGAAAAAAGAGGAACAAATGTAATAATCTGAACAATAAAGATTTAATTAAAAAAAAAAGAAAAACAATTTTAAATATGACAATGTTACCTGCAATAAACACCAATTATTCAAGAAAAATGATCTTACATATCATATTACATGCAATAAACATTAATATTTCAAAAATAAAAGGATTTTAAGTATAATAATATTACCAGAACTGTACTAACATAGTATGATATCACAAAAGTTGTAGGAAATATTAAAAATCTGCAAATAACAGGATTACTTCTATTATATTCGAGGATATTTTTTCTCCCTCTGGCTCTATTTTTGTTCATCAGTTTATGTTGTTCATTATATTCCACAAATGAGTGAGATCACATATTTATCTATCTCCAACTGGCTTATTTCACTTAGCATGATGCTTTTAAAGTCTATTTTTTTGGATATGAGTATTGCTACTCCAGTTTTTTTTCTTTTCCATTTGCATGGAAAATTTTTTCCATCCTTTCACTTGCATCCTGTGTGTGTCTTTTGTTTTGAGGTGGGTCTCTTGTAGACAGCATATAGTTGGGCCTTGTTTTTGTATCAATTCATTGGAGCATTTAATCTATTTACATTTAGGGTTATTATTGAGAGGTACTTATTTGTAGCCATTTTAATTCTATATGGCTAGGTTTCTCTCTCTGTTTCTTCTTCTCAGCAATCCCTTACAGCAGTCCCTTTAGCATTTCTTGTAATGCTGGTTTGGTGGTGATGAACTCCATTAGCTTTTTTTTTTTTTGTCTGGGAAGCTCTTTATTTGACTGTCTATTTTGAATGATAGCCTTGCTGGATACGGTAACCTTGGTCTCAGATCCTTGCTTTCCATTACCTTGAGTAGTTCATGCCATTCCCTTCTGATCTATAGAGTTTCTGATGAGAAATCAGGTGTCAGCCTTATGGGAACTCCTTCGTAGTTAACAGTTTTCTTTTCTCTTGCTGCCTTTAAGATTCTTCCTTTAATTTCTGGCATTTTAATTATGATGTGTCTGGGCATGGGTCTGTTTAGGTTCTTCTTGTTTGGTGTTCTCTGTGCCTCCTGAACTTGTGTGACTTTTTCCTTTACCAGGTTAGGGAAGTTTTCTACCATTATTTCTTCAAACACCTTCTCTATTCCTTTCTCCCTTTCTTCCTCTTTGGGCAAACCTACTATTCTAATATTGTTACGTTTCACATTGTCCCACAGCTCCCTGAAACTGTCCTCCTGTTTTTTAATTGTTTTTTTCTAAAGGGTTCTGTAACTGAGTGATATTTTCAACTCTTTCTTCTAATTCACTGATTCGATCCTCAGCTGCCCCTAATGCTGTGTATTCCTTCCAATGTGTTCTTTATTTGTGTTATGTCATTATCTCAGACAGTTCTTTTTTCATAGTTGTTATATCTTTTTTTTATACTGTTGAGCATTTTTAACATCATTACTCTGAACTCTGTTTCAGATAAATTTCTTATCTCTGCTTCATTTCTCTCTTCAGGAGAATTCCCTAGTTCTTTCATATGAGGGTTGTTTCTTTGTCTCCTCATTTGGTTGTCTGTTTGTTTTTGTGACTATGTTTTAGGTAGATCCTCTACACCTCTCAATCTCTAGTGCAGGACAGTGTTAAAGGCTGTTTCTGACTAATTGGATCAGGCAAAGACTCAAAGCCTCCAGAGACTGCCTCTGTCTATAGACTAATAGGATTCTGACTTGAAATGTCCCCAGTTAATTGTCCTCAGGTGTTGGGAGAGTTTTTTCAAAAGGGTGGGGCAGTTGCTTCTGCCTGGAGGCTGTTACTTTTTAAAAATATATATATATATTTTATTGTTTTTTTTACAGAGAAGAAGGGAGAGGGAGAATTAGAAACATCGATGAGAGAGAAACATCGATCAGCTGCCTCCTGCACACCCCCTACTGGGGATGTGCCCATAACCAAAGTACATGCCCTTGACTGGAATCTAACCTGGTACCCTTCAGTCCGCAGGCCGATGCTCTATCCACTGAGCCAGAGCAGTTTGGGCTGTTACTTTTAATCTCTTAAGAGGCCTCAGGGCAAGGTATTTTTCAATAGGATATGTCCACTGTTTTCCCCTCCAGGCAAGGCAAGTGTCTGTGTGGGAAAAATGTCTTTCACTGTGTGAGGGAATGACTCAGCCCAGGAAACCTGGGGTGTCTGCCTTCTCAGTTCTATCCCCCGAACCTCCAGTCCAGGATTCTGCTCTCACAGCTCCAGTCCGCTTCACCCTCCCTCTGCCAGAGGACAAGGTGGGTGGCTCCACTGGGAATTTTTGTGGGTTGGCCCTTTATGAGGGTGCCCAAACTTTCAGCTGCCATTCCCTGGCAGACAGCACCCCACTGCTCTTCAGTTAGATGTTATGTGGGTACCCTCCTCAGTTTGGTGCTCTCTGCTGGGGAGCCCAGCTTCGGGATTAGATCCCAGAGTTCTCAGTGACTCCCCCTTCCCCCGCCACCCCCACCTGAGATATCTCTCCAAGACTTCAGTTGCTGTATCTGGGTGCCCAGCTAACCCTTTCATGCCTCTGCCCCTCCTACGAATCTTAATGCGGTCTCCACCTTGGGTCCTTGGCTATCAGGGTTCTCTCATGTGAGTTTTCCCTCACTTCTTTACTATAACATTTCTAGAGGACAAAGCAGCCCCCTCTCAGCCTCTCATTTTTTGTTTTATAATTTTTAAAAAAATATTTTTTATTGATTTCAGAGAGGAAGGGAGAGGGCGAGAGAGATAAAAACATCAATGATGAGAGAGAATCATGGATCGGCTGCCTCCTGCAGGCCCCACACTGAGGATCAAGCCTGCAACCCAGGCATGTGCCCTGAGCAGGAATCGATCCTGGGACCCTTCAGTCCACAGGCGGATGCTCTATACACTAGGGTGTGGCTGGCAAACCGCAGCTCACGAGCCACGTGCGGCTCTTTGGCCCCTTCAGTGTGGCTCTCACAAAATACCACGTGCAGGCGTGCATGTACAGTGCGATTGAAACTTCGTGGCCCATGCACAGAAATAGGTATTTTGTGGAAGAGCCACACTCAAGGGGCCAAAGAGCCGCATGTGGCTCGAGAGCCACGGTTTGCTGAGCCTCAGTTTGCCGACCACTGCACTAGGGCAAACTGGCTAGGGCAGCTTTATTAATTTTTAATGGTGGTTTTTGGTTATGTATCTTATAATTATTACAACAATGTAGCCCATGTTCCCCCTGGTGTGCAATTTTGACTAAGCCCTGAAGGGACATGCACATCATTTGTGTGCATCTCTCTCAGGCACGGACTCCAAGCATCTGGCTGCGGCAGCGGGACTTAGAAGGTGTCTTTCTAGAGGACTTCATCTCCCTTCACGTCATGTTCGTCCACTGGGACCTGGACGCAAATATGCTCCTTGAACGCTAAGGCCATGTTGTAGGGCTTCGCCTGCTGGTGCTGTTCACAGCGCCTCAGGTAGGCGTCATAGTAGCCCTGGCCTGCCCCAGCCGGTTGCCTTGCTCATGGAACCCGAGACCTGGCATGAAGATGAGGTCCAGGTTGCCTGTTGACAAGGCTTCCTCCCGAACCTCATCCTCACCGGGCTGATGAATATTCCAGGATGTTTTGGGAAGTGAAGCAATCTCCTCGAGTGATGCTAACTTCACCATGTCCATGTGATTGCTCTGGAACTCGTACCGTGGGATAAAGCAGGTTTTGCCATGGTGGAAAATGTCCTTGATGATCTCGTCTGTCTTGATTTCATCTAGCATGCTCACGAAGATGGAAATTCTCTTGGACTTCTGATACTGACTGCGGGCAATCACCTGCTTCTGTCTCAGCACCTGCATTAGCCCCACGGAGGCGATCACGTCCGCAAAGGCCTCCGAGGGAACAGGGCATCACCACTCCACCCTCTCACTGTCATCCTCACAGCCAGGAGCCCTCCCTCAGGGACCTCGCGCATTTAAGCCAGGCTCTCTCCTCTTGCTTCTTCAGTCCTAAGCCCTTTGTTATTTCACTGTCCCCATGCCGGAAGCCGGTCCATCCTTGCTGCTCGACACAGTCGCTGCAGGATAGAAAGATCTGCACAGCATATGTTTCAAGAGACCTGGCGTATATAGCATACTGTTCTTAATATGTTTGCTCCCCTTAGCGCTGTGTGTTTTAACCAAGGTCACCTCTCTGAGAAAGGTTGTTTCCCCAGGTAGGGATTTTTCCCTGAAGTCAGGGAGGGGATAAAACTCCTTAACTAAGTGCCAGGCGGGTAGTTAATCACTTTAACTACAAACAATCACGCTTAAGCTACATAATCTTTACTCCCTGGAATGGAGATAAGAAACGCCCTAACCTTTGCAATAGAAATTGACAGGATTAAAATCAACTGGTATAAATATGGATGTAACAAGACAATAAACACCAGAACTTCGCTGGAGATCCAGACCAGAACTTGGCTGGAGATCCTGGCTAGAGATCCTGGCTAGGCTGCTGATCAACTGAACGCTGTCTCCGTGTCATTCCTTCTTCGCCGACTCCGTCCACACCTTTGGGGACCCCTGGACCCGCTGGGGCTGGACCCCAGCATCCCCAGTTGTTTTTTTTTTTTAGTATATTTATGTTGATTTGAGAGAGGAAGGGAGAGTGAGAGGCAGAAACATCAATGATGAGAGAATCATTGATTGGCTGCCTCCTTCACCCCCAACCCTCCAACCCCCCGCACTGAGGATCCAGCCCCTAACGCAGGCATGTGCCTGACCAGGAATCGATCCATGACCACTTGGTCCAGAGGTTGGCACTAACAGGCCACACTGGCCGGGCCAATATCCCCAGCTTTAATAAACATACTCGCTCAAAAAAAAAATCCTGGCCAGAGTGGCTTAGTTGGTTGGGCAACATCCCATGTACCAAAAGGTTGCCAGTTCAATTCCAGGTCAGGTCACAAGCCAGGGTTGTGGGCTCAACACCCCTTCCCTAATAGATGTTTTGCTCTCACATCAATATTTCTCTCTCCCTCTCTCTTACTCTTTCTCTAAAAATTAATTTTAAAATCTTTTTAAAAAGTTAAAACAAACAAGAAACGGGAAGAGCTTTGTTCTCATATAATCCTGAAAGCAATGTGACAGCACTAAAGTAAAAAAAGCAGAAGTGCATCATGATCAAATCTGTACTTTAGAGAGATCACTCTGATTATAATATGGATTTGCAACTGTAAGGAACGCCAAGCATAAAGAGACAAAAAGCTGTGGTAATGCTGGCAAGAGGATGGAGGCTATGTCTAGGATGATAGGCGTGGAGGTAGGATAGAGTAGAGAGAGATTTAGGAAGCAAAATCTGTATTAGTTGGTAACTGAGTGAATCTGGAGACAGAGAAGAGGGAGGTGTAGAGAATGGCCCTAAGATGGGTTAGTAACATGACCCCATGACATGGTTTCAAAGAACTTCTGGCCAGAGAGGATCATGAATGTGTAATATTTGTCATAAATAATGACTCCCTCTCCGCTCAGGCGTCTGACTAGATTATGGGATAATTTACTAACAAGGGAAACAACTAAAAAAGAAAAAAAAACAGTTTGGAGTTTCAGTTTTCGATAGAGTTTGAGATACAAAACAGTTAAATGGAGATTATAGGTGGTCTGAAACTGAAGAATTATGATCTTCAGATATTTTGGAAGTCACCAAAATATATACTAATTAAAACTATGGGAGTGTAGAAGGCTATACTAAAAGAGCACATAGAAAAATAAACAGCCCAGCAGGCATGGCTCAGTGGTTGAGCGTCGACCTATGAACCAGAAAGTCAGGTTTTGATTCTCGGTCAGGGTACATGCCTGGGTTGCAAGTTCAATTCCCATTGGGAGGCGTGCAGAAGGCAGCTGATCAATGATTCTCTCCACCATTGATGTTTCTCTCTCTCTCTCCCTCCTTTTCCCTTCCTTGCTGAAATCAGTAAAAATATATTTTTAAAAAGAATAAAACAGAAAGCCAAGGATTGCAATATTAATTTTTACACAACCCAACCCAAACTCTGATCTTATCTTTTATCTTCCTAAGGTTCTTGGTAATGAATAGGTAGTCAACTTGTTATAATTCTCAATGGGTGGGACACTTCAAAGGCAAGTCACTTAATCACCCAAGCTTCAGTTTCCTCCCAATAAAATGAGGATCTCAATTGTACTTAACTGGGGAGACTTAAGATGATTAAATGTGAAAATGCATGAAAAGCTGTATCTGGCATCAGAGTAAACTCATGTTAGTTGACCTTATTGGCAAACACACATACAAGGAGACTCATAATTATGTGACAATTACTGTATAGGGTCTGATAGCAAAGAACTAATGATAAAGATAAAGGCCAGCCCTAACCGATTTGGCTCAGTGAATAGAGCGTCAGCCTGTGGACTGAAAGATCCCAGGTTCGATTCCGGTCAAGGGCATGTACCTTGGTTGCGGGCATATCCCCAGTAGGGGGTGTGCAGGAGGTAGCTGATCGGTGTTTCTCTCTCATTGATGTTTCTAACTCTCTATCCCTCTCCTTTCCTCTCTGTAAAAAAATCAATAAAATATATTTAAAACAAAACAAAACAAAAAACCAAAATGCAAAAAGTATTAATCAGAAAAGCAAATAGTAAATTGGACTTCAACAAAATTAAACACTTAGACTTTTCTTTAACACTAAGAAAATGAAAAAACAAAACACTGCCCAGAAGAACATCTTCTCAATATATTATTTTATAAAAGATATGCATCCAGAATATATAAAGAATTCCTGTAACTCAATAATACAAAAACCTAATTTTAAAAATGAGCACATGACTTGAATAGAAATTTTACAAAAGACGATATATGAATGATGAAAGGGGGACATTAGTTATTGAGGAAATGCAAATTTTATGTCCACTAGAATACCTTAAATCAAACCAGATAACACCACCCAGCCAGTGTTGCTCAGTGATTGAGCATCATCCCATGTACCAAGAGGTCATAGCACATGCTATGGTCAGGGCACATGCCCAAGTTTCGGGCTCAGTCCTCAGTAGGGAGCATGTAGGAGGCAGCCAGTTCATGTTTCTCTCTCACTGATGTTTCTATCTTTATCTCTCAATATTTTAAAAAACAACACAAAAAAACAGACAACACCAAGTTTTGTGGAGAATGTGAAGTAACTGGAACTATCGAGTTATCAGTGGGAGTGTAAAACAGTAGAGAAAAGAACTACTTGTAATGTCTGCAAAAAGTAAAAATTTTAAACAAACTTACAACAATTGATTTCAATACTCACTTCAGATGTAACACCTCAATGACAGATTGACAAAAGTGGAACTAAATGAAATTCTAAGATCAATCTGATTAACGTAAACTAACAGGTTTTGCATACCTGATCATCTAAAATTAATTAAAAGAATTACCTGTTTATATTCATTAGCACAACTTTGGCAGCAGAATGTCACCTCTTGGCCATCAATCACCAGGACAATGTTTCCAGAACCTTTGCTAGGCAGGTACTCTCCACAATGTTCACAGCAATTCATTATCAGACCATTAGTCAACCTGTACTTGTTAAAGCAGTGGTTACTGCACAGTTTGTGTGTCACATTATTAACGCTGACTTCATGGCGAATCTAAAAGAAAAATGAGGATTTACTAAATAAATAAGCCAGATTAGCACAGTAAGCAATGAGATAACTAATTTCTTTTTCTTTTTTAAATATGTTTTTATTGATTTTTTACAGAGAGGGAGGGAGAGGGATAGAGAGTTAGAAACATCTATCAGCTGCCTCCTGCACACCCCCCCTGGGGACGTGTCCGCAACCAAGGCACATGCTCTTGACTGACATCGAACCTGGGACCCTTCAGTCCGCAGGCCGATGCTCTATCCACTGAGCCAAACCACTTACGGCAAGAGATAACTAATTTCAACAGAAACAAAGACACTCTTGTAACTTCTCAGTGGAAAAAATATTCAGGAAAAAGACTAAAAAGCCCATTTCATTATTCTTTCATTTTTATCTTTGATTTCTTTGTAAAATCATTCTTTGATTTTTATAAAAATAAGATACACAGAACAAAAAAACAATAAAATCAGTAATAACTTCCCCAGAGAAACTTAAGCATTCCAGAAAATGAATGGATTTAAAAGATTTTGATATCACCCACTTAAAAGAAATGGATTGAGAATTCTTAGTCATATAAGCCTCATTGATCTAGATAATTTGTAGGAGGGACTAAGTGAATCAGTATTCCGTATTTGGATGTTGTCTGGATATACAAGACTAAGGGGTTTTTGCTTTGCTCAGCTCTGTGGTAACTGCGATAAAATTGTGTCCTGGATTTGCATGGCTCTGCAGAAACCAACACCAAACTATTACCAAGCACTGTGTTAACTCAGGACTGCCTATATGCATGTTTCTTCTTTCAGGAACTGGAAGGATGGCAATACCAATTAAGAAATGTGAAGTTATCAACATACTTTCAGTCCACATGTTCTATATGTTCTTGCACCAGGACTGGTGGCTTCCTTTGTGTCCTGAACCTACATTTTAATTTACTGTGTCTGGTAAGAACAAAATCAACTATACAACTGTTACTCTATGGATGAGTACATCCAATTCTATAGAAACAGATGTATATTTTTCATACTGTGCAAATAAGACATTTGTTTATAAAATAGTTCTGGCATATCCTTAGTCCTTCCTATAACTTCACTGTGCAGATTCAGGACATGTGCAATATGTAGATGGCAGAGCACAGAATAGCACTTAACAGTTAAAATTATCCTAGAACCCTGGCCAGTGTGGCTCAGTTGGTTGAGAGTTGTCCCATGCACCAAAAAGTGACTGGTTCAATTCCCAGTCAGGGCACATGTCTGGGTTTCAGGCACGATCCCCAGTAGGGGAGCATGCAAGAGTCAGTCAATTGATGTTTCTCTCTCATTTTCAAGTTTTTTTCCCTCTCTCTCTCCCTTCCTCTCTCTCTCAAATCAATTTTTAATAAAACATATTAAAGTTGTCGTAGATAATAACTTAAGATAGAAAAACTCAGACCTCTGTTAGTTTACTACAGATTGTACATCTTGATTTATTTGAAATTCTTTTTCTGAGACTCTGGTTGTCTTCGTAGGGAGACACACAGTATGTACTGCAGAATTCCTGGAAGGGCTGGCTTGACTGCACTTGAGGAACAACAGTAGCCCTTTTTGCAGGTACATCTCTGAAACACAGGGAGAAACACAATTTAACAACACTGTATTTTATTTTTAAATATATGAAAAATAATGGACAGTTTCATTTTCTCGTAATTTAATACTACAAATCAACTATAACTTGGGGATCTAGAAAAATCCACTTTTTTGTTTCATCACCAAGAGTTCCTAAACAAAATAGAAAGAAAAGACTTATAAATAAAAATATTTTGCATCACAAGATCCTTGCCATAGATTCTGATGACTTTTAGAAGCAATCAAAAAGGTGGTAGCAAACCCTGTCTGGAAGGCCCAGTTAGTTGGAGCATAATCCCATACACCAAAAAGGTTGTGGATTCCATCCCTGACAGGGGTGCCTACAAAAGCTAAGCAATCGATGTTTCCCTCTCACATTGATGTTTCTTTCTTTCCCTTCCTCTCTCTTTAAAATTAATAAAAACATATCCTCAGGTGAGGATTTAAAAACAACAACAGGTGTTAGCAACTTGGTAGAACTGAAGAAGATGGGGGTTGGGCTGATGAGACAGAGTTGGTGGCAGGGAGAGGGTCAATTTATTTCCATACTCATACTCCATTTTCCTGCTGAGAGTAAGGGCAGTTCAAATAATCCCACTGACAACTCTGAACTCTGACAAACTCTAAGATAACTCAAGCTCAATAAACTTGAGGACACCTCTGCAACAGTTCTACCCATGAATAAATACAGTTCTCCAATTACATTCAGAACATACATTTACAATGTCAGCATCAACCATATGGAAAAAGTACAGCTTACTTTTTACACATTACATTGTGTTTCTTTGGAGTATGCTTATGAGAGAAGGAGGAAAGGCAGGTGGTAGAACAAAAGAGGTGAGCAGATCCTTTTCGTTGATAAGCTGTTTGTCCCTTCTGTAAAGGTTTTTTGCAGTGTGCACAAGTGATTTTAGCTGGTTTAGTAAGTTGCTGTTTGGCTGAAGACTGGCAAATCTGTTTAGGAAGTGAGCCCACTGGTGACAAAGAATCCATCCCTGGCTGTTTCTGATTACGCGGAAATGATGCTGACTGGGAGATCCAAGAATCTTAAAAATAAAAAACAAGAAAAAGTCATGGAACAATTCAAAATTCACATCAGAAAAATATTTAAAAGTCTAAGAATAGTGAGGTAGCCATATAAGCAAGTGGTTAAGGCCAGGCAGTCTTGTTACACAATCCCAGGGGAACTACCCACTTTGTATTCTAAGTGAATGATACTCTATTGTGCTAATGATGAAAACTGGCCCTGGAATTGTGCAATTTGGTAGCCATCAACTCTTTTTTTTTTTTTAATATATATTTTTATTGATTTTTTACAGAGAGGAAGGGAGAGAGACAGAGAGCCAGAAACATCAATGAGAGAGAAACATCAATCAGCCGCCTCCAGCACATCTCCCACTGGGGATGTGCCCGCAACTCAGGCACATGCCCTTGACCGGAACCGAACCCGGGACCCTTCAGTCCGCAGGCCGACGCTCCATCCACTGAGCCAAACCGGTTTTGGCGATAGCCATCAACTCTTAAGTCAGACTCCCCAGGTTCAAAAGGTATGCTCTGAGCTTACTAAATTGTGCAAGTATATAAAACTATGTCTTGGTTTTCTCAACGACAAACTGACAATCATATTTAACTCATGAAAGTGTAATAGTACGTGTAATAGTAAAGCCTTATGTTTGGTACAAGGCACTTGCAAAAAATATTAGCCATTTTTTCTTCCCTAGGAACAAAATACCAATTAATTATAAAATAAAGCAAATATGAAAATACAAAGATAACTACAGAGTGTGGTATATGATTTCCATTTTCATAACAGTTTCCCCATTAACATTTTACTATGAAAAAATTGAAAGCATATAGAGAAGTTGAAGGAATTGTACAGTTAACTCCTATATGCACACCAAATAGATTCCACAGCATTTTATAATTTTTTAAAATTAAATTTTTGGGGGTAACATTGTTTAATAACATTATATACATTTCAGGTATACAATTCTAAAATACATATGTATATTACATTGGGTGCTCATCACCTAAAGTCTAGTCTCTTTTCATCACCACATATTTGACCCCCTTTACCCTCTTTGTCCTCCCTCCACACTACTTTACTATTACTACTTTACTACTTTTGCTTCAACACATCTTTCTATCTATACATCCTTAGAAATATATTATATATTTCAAGTAATATGTAGACATCAATACATTTCCTTTCAAAATACTTTGAAATACATGTAATTGAGATGTAACATTTCAATACAGTTTATTTTTATTTTTTAAATACTTCTATTGATTTCAGAGAGGCAAGGAGAGAGAGATAGAAATATCAGTGATTGCTGCCTCCAACATGCCCCCCAATGGAGATGGAGCCCACAACCCAGTCATGTGCCCTGACCAGGAATCAAACCTAGACCTGGTTCACAGGTCGATGCTCAACCACTGAGGCACACCAATCAGGCCCCCCCCCCTTTTTTAATCCTCACCTGAGGGTATTTTTCTATTGATTTTTAGAGAAAGTGGAAGAGAGAGGGAAAGAGAGAGAGAAACATCAATGTGAGAGAAACACATTGATTGGTTGCTTCTTGCATGTGTCCCAACAGGGCCTAGGCTGGGGAAGAGCTTGCAGCCAAGGTACATGCCCTTGATAGGAATCGAACCTAGGACCCTTTGGCCCACAGCTCGTATCCACTGAGCCAAACCAGCTAGGGCCTTTTTTTTTTTTTTTTAATCCTCCTCGGAGGACATGGAGAGAGAGAGAGAGAGAGAGAGAGAGAGAGAGAGAGAGAGAGAGAGAAAGAGAGAGAGAGAAACATCGGTTGGTTGCCTTCCATATGGGCTCTGACTGGGAATCAAACCCACAAACCAGGTATGTACCCTGACTGGGAATTGAACCAGCAACCTTTTGATGCACAGGGTGACATTCAACCAACTGAGCCATTCTGGCCATGCTGGGAATAACATTTATTTTTTAACATTTAAAAATTAATTTTTAGAGAGAGAAGGGAGAACAGAGAAACATCAATGGGAGAACAAAACATTGATTAGCTGCCGGGGATCAAACCTAAAACCCAGGCATGTACCCTGACTGAGAATAAAATCAGCAACCTTTAGGTGCTTGGGACATCACTCAACCAACAGAGCTACACAAGCCAGGCTAGACAGAACATTTTAAAGCAAGTCCTTCCACAATTACTTCCGAGCCTTCTAAAATATTATTTCATATGCATTAACATAAAAAGCCTTTATATATGCCCGACTCCAATAATATATTACTGTTGCTTCAAAATTGTACAATGTGATGTACAGGTAACAGTGCTTCTCAAATTTTAACATGTGTGAGATTATTTGGGAATCTTTGAATCAAACATAAATTCTAAATCACTAGGTCCTAGGAGGGGCCTGAGATCCTGCATTTATTGGATGTGAAACTTTGAGAAATGAGACTCTATTCAAAAGTGGCTTGTTAGACCCTAGCCAGTTTGACTCAGTGGACAGAGCGTCAGCCTGCGGGCCAAAGGGTCCTGGATTCGATTCCAGTCAAGAGCACATATCATGGTATGTGCAGGTTCCTCCCCGGGCCCTGATAAGGGCTTATGCAGGAGGCAACTAATCGATGTCTCTCACATCGATGTTTCTCTCTGGCTTTCCCTCTCTCTTCCACACTTCCTAAAAATCAATGGAAAAATATCCCTGGGTGAAGATTAACAAAAAAAAAATAATAAAATAAAGTAAAACGAAATAAATAAAATAGCTTGTGTGATCAGCACAAGGCCTATTGCCCCCTCCACCTATCACAGCTCTAAAGGCCTCATATAATACTACCAACATTAATAATTCTATTTGCATTTCTGAATTCCTACCTGCTTCTTCTAACTTTCTTTGTCCTATTTCCAGATGTCTTTTATTTCACAGGCAAAACCAAAATAGAACAAGTAACAAAGGAATTATTTCATTCCACATGTTGAAATCTGGTTAATATGAAGAATACGCCAATAAAGTTTTTTTATCGCCAAGTACTCAGAAAGGAAGTTTCTTTACTGCTAAAGTTTTCTACTTCTAAGTCATTCCTTTAGAAAACCAAATTATTCTCAACCACTCCAAAGAAAACAGAAATTACATATTCACCTATAAAATAAACATAGGTTGCCCTGGCCAGGTAGCTAGTTGGATAGAATGTTATCCTAATACGCCAAGGTTGCAGGTTCGATCTCCAGTCACGGCACATACAAGAAGCAACCAATGAATGGACAAAACAAATTTTTTGTCCAAAATAAGTGCAACAACAAATCAATGTTTCTCTCTCTCTCCTTCTCAAATCAATCTACACTAATAAAAGAGAAAAATGGTAATTGGCGTACGGCGATACCATTTTCATTGGCTAATCAGGGCTATATGCAAATTAACTGCCAAAGGGAAAGCAGGAAGAAGTCCCCTGCCACTGACAGTGATCTGAAACCCAGGGGGGAGGTAAGAGCTGGGGCCGCCTTTGCCCTGCCCCCCCTGCCATGATCGGAGAATCATGCGCCTTTTCCGCCCTGGCCAGTGATAGCAGGAAGTAGGGGTGGAGCCAGCGATGGGAGCTGGGCACGGTCGAAGCTGGCAGTCCCAGGAGCTAGGGGTCCCTTGCCTGGGCCTAAAGCGAAGCCCACGATCGCGGCGCCCCCCCGCTGCCACTGCAGGTCCCCGCTGCCCGGGCCGGACGCCTAGGCCAGAGGCATTAGGCCTGGGCAGGGGCAGAGCCTGCAACCGTGGGGAGCTGGGGGTCCCCTGCCCAGGCCTGACACCTCTGCCAGAGGCCTCAGGCCTGGTCAAGGGGCCAATCCGGTGATTGGTGTTCGGAGGGTGATGAGGGTCAACTCCTCTGGCCGAGGCATCAGGCCTGGGTGGGGGGCGGAGCCAGGGATTGGGGGGATATGAGGGTCCCCTTGCCCAGGCCTGAAGCCTGAGTCAGAGGCGTCAGGCTTGGGCGGGGGGTGGAGCAAGCGATCAGAGGGAGATGGGGGTCCCCTGCCCAGGCATGATTCCTGGGCCAGAGGCCTCAGGCCTGGGCGGGGGCCAGAGCCAGTGATCGGGGGGAAATGGGGGTCCCCTGTCCAAGCCTGATACCTCTGGCGGAGGCATCAGGCCTGGGCAAGGGGCCGATCAGGCGATCGGAGGGTGATGGGGGTCAACGCCTGAGGGCTCCCAGTATGTGAGAGGGGGCAGGCTGGGCTGAGGGACACTCCCCCCCCCCCCAGTGCACGAATTTCGTGCACCGGGCCCCTAGTAAATAATAAATAAATAAACATAGGTTGCATCCTAGAATCAAACTTCCTTGAATATTATCTCAATAACAAACTAGATTTAATAAACAGAAATAAAGATATCCAACCATAAAAGAAAGGATATCCAACCATTACGTGATTTATCACAATTAATATGGGAGAAAAAGCCCAACCCGCATGGCTTTGAACCAGGCTGGGGGCTGGATCCTCAGTGGAGGGCATGAGGGAGGCAGCCAATCAATAATCTTCTCTCACATTGATGTTTCTATCTTACTCCCACCTTTTCCGGCCTCTCTGAAATCAATTTAAAAAATGTTTTTTAAATGGGAGAAATAAGAATCTTTAACACAAAAACATTGGGCTTTTTAATTTTGTGGACTTATACTTAAAAGGGGCATATTTGTATATAACTATAGAAAGTGAGACATCAACTATACTGCTCTTTAAGACAGTAAGTCAGTCCTGAAATTATTTTTACTTTAGCTTTGGTGCATACATAAATAAAGCAAACTTTCCTCTGTTTATACTGCATTATTAAATTCCTCCTAATTTCAAATTTCTTGATTCATCAAATACTTTGTTTTACTTTTGATATTAGTATGTCCAGGTTAAACTTAAACTCTCAAATTCTTCCATGTCCTATCTGCAGAATACATTTTAAGAGAGGAGGCCTAATATATTATTTAATCCAAATCCCTCATTACATGAAAGGAAAAGTAAGACCTAGAAGTTATGTGATTTTCCCAAAAGTACAGGACTAGGTCCACTATTTGACTTTTAGGTATTCTTCATTTCTTACTGCATCTAAATTCATCTAATTTCAAAAAATTTAAGAAAAGGAATATCATATAAAGTTTATAAATCCTATAAATTTGCAGAGCTCAATAAATTTTTTTTCACAGTGACTATACTTGCATGACTACCACCCAGATAAACATACAGAAAATTTCCAATACCCCAGTAGCTTTCCTTATGTATTTTCCTACTCAATAACTTCCCTAATTTTCCATAAGCCATCTCTATACTGACTTCACAAATTCGTTTTGTCTTATTTTGATCTTCACATTTGAAATCATATAATATGTACTCTTTTGTGTCTAGTTTCCATAAGTCAACATCTTGTCCCTCAGGTTTATTCTAATAATTGCACAGAGTAGTTCATTCTTTTTCATTGTTTGGAGTAATCCAATGTGTGGCTAATACCACTGTTGACAGACATTTGGAATGCCTCCAATTTTTGTCTGATTTCTGTACTTGTCATTTAATGGTTTCTTAGGTATTTATCCTACTTGAGATTTCTTCTTCATTTTAGAAAAATTCTCAGTTTTACTTCTGCCTCATTTCCTTCCTCTTCTTTCTGGGACATCAATTACATGTCCTTTTCATCAAGTGTCATTCTTTCACATTCCTTTCTGTTTTTTTCTACCTTTTTGCTCTTTATGATTCATTTTGGATAATAATGTGACATGACTTCTAGTTCATTAATGCTCTCTTCAGCTGTGCCCAATCATAAAGTTCAAACACAGTTTCTTAAAATCTGTGCCTGATAATCAAATTATCTGGATCCCTTATGGGCTCACCTCTATTGTCTGCTTTTTTTATCTTGTTATTCTGTAATTTGGTCTTATCTTCTGATATCCCTGATTGGTTATCATAGCTTTGTATGAAAAACTGTAAAGAAAAAAAAAAATCAAGACTTTGGCTTATGACTCCCAAGGAATCAAGATGGTGGCATAGGTAAACACCTGTACTTTCTGTCTCTCACAACCATATCAAAATTACAACTAAAAGACAAAACAACTGTCATCCAGAACCATGGGAAAGCTGGCTGAGTGGAAGTTCTACAACGAGAGGTAAAGAAGAAGGTGCATTGAGACTGGTAGGAGGTGCGGAGATGTGGAACGGGCTGGCACCCGGGTGCACTGCTTTTTTAATTGGGTGGGAGATACAAGCTCCCGCTTGCTCTGAACTCCAGTTCTGGATAAGACTCTGGGGGACCCAGAAACATACGGGGAGAAACTGCACTACCTGGCATTGTGACAGGAATGGGAGGGCGGCTTTCTTTCAGACGGTGGTGCTAACAGCTGTCATTTTTCCTGCGCTGGGACCTCTCCAGTGCAGGGCTGACTGGCGGCCATTGCTGTTTGCTCTACCCAGGAGATTCCCCGAGACCCCGCCCCCCAATTTACATCCCCGCCCAAGCTGTGTGCAATGGCTTTTGCATATGAATGGCCTATCCTTTCTCAACCTAAAACCTGTCAAACAGGCAACAGCAGCAGCAGCTTGCCTTGCTACACAGCTGGGCCTCATCTGGGCACTTCCAAACCCGGTACAAAGAGGAGGAATCTGCAGATATCTCCGTAGATCCTGCTGGGTGGCCCCAGGCAGTGGCTAACCTTGCACCTCCTTGGAGTTCCAAGAGGCAGTGTACCCAGTGGTCAGTGTGAGACCATACCAGATTACAATTCTTCACATCCATAAGCAACACATTCAAGGGGCAGACTCAGTGAGCACCAAAGCCCCAATGAAGCAAGTCCTGCCCCATAAGGTGTTTCCTGCACAGCAGCTCTTCCATTGTAAATATAGCTGGTCCCCACAGCCAATTGGTCTGGAGGTCAATTCCTCCCAGTGATACCAACAGCAATCAAGGGTTAACTAAAACAAGACTGTGCACACAGCTCACGAAGAGGTGCACCAAGAGTATCCACCTCAGGTAACTGGGGAGGCTGAGCCACTGGACCCTATAGGACACCTACCAAACAAGGCTACTCTATCAACTCAAGGAGACTTAGTAGCTAGCCAGTACATAGAAACAAACACAGGGAAGCAGCCAAAATGCAGAGACAAAGAAACAAGTCACAAATGAAAGAAATGAATTAAAGCAAAATACTGGATAAAGAGTTCAAAACCACAATTATAAGGTTATTCAAGTATCTTCTAGAAACCTCCAAGGAACTTAGTGAGACCTTCAGGATCTTAGTGAGAATGCCAAAAAAGTGGAAAAGGACCAGTCAGAAATTAAGCATACACTGACTGAAATAAAAAATAATATACAGAGATTCAACAGTAGACTAGAGGGTCCCAAGAATCAAGTCAAAGATTTGAAGTACGAGGAAGCAAAAAACACCCAACCAGTAAAGAAAAAAAAAGAATCCAAAAATATGAAGATAGTGTAAGGAGCCTGTGGGAAAACTTCAAGCGCACCAACATCCGAATTATGGGGGTGCCAGAAGAAAAGAGAGAGCAAGATATTGAAAACCTATTTGAAGAAATAATGACAGAAAACTTCCCCTACCTGATAAAAGAAATAGACTTACAAGTCCAGGAAGCACAGAGAATCCCAAACAAAAGGAATCCAAAGAGGACCACACCAAGACACATCATAATTAAAATGTCAAGGGCAAAAGACAAAGAGAGAGTCTTGAAAGCAGCAAGAGAAAAACAGTCAGTTACCTACAAGGGAGTACCCATATGACTCTCAGTTGATTTCTCAACAGAAACTATGCAGGCCAGAAGGGAGTGGCAAGAAATATTCAAAGTGATGAATAGCAAGAACCTACAACCAAGATTACTCTACCCAGCAAAGCTATCATTTAGAATTAAGGTCAGATAAAGAGCTTCACAGACAAGAAAAAGCTAAAGGAGTTCATCACTACCAAACCAGTTTTATATGAAATGCTGAAGGATATTGTTTAAGAAGAGGAAGAAGCCCTAGCTGGTTTGGCTCAGTGGATAGAGCATCAGCCTTCGGACTGAAGGGTCCCAGGTTCGATTCCACCCAAGGGCACATGCCTGGGTTGCAGGCTCGATCCCCACTAGGGGGCGTGCAGGAGGCAGCCATCAATGATTCTCTCTCATCATTGATGTTTCTATCTCTCCATCCCTCCCCCTTCCTCTCTAAAATCAATAAAAATATATTTTTTAAAAAAAGAAGAGGAAGAAGAAGAAAAAGGTAAAGATTAAAAATTATGGACAACAAAGTGACAACAAATACATACCTATCATCAAGTGAATCTAAAAATCAAATGAATAAAAAATCTGATGAACAGAACAAACTACGACATGTAATAGAATCAGGGGAATGGAAAGGGAGTGGACTGACAATTCTTGGGGGGAAGGGTGCGGGAAGAGATTGGACAAAGAGCTTACACCTATGGATGAGGATAGTGGGGGGGGGGTGGTGAGGGCCTGGTGTGGGGGGAGGACAGGGTGGAGTGGAGCTATGGGGGGAAGAGGAACATCTGTAATAATCTGAACAATAAAGATTAAAAACAACAACAACTCTGGCTTATATCAGTTAGCATCCCAATCCAAAGTTTTTTTGTTGTTGTTTTTACCAGTATCTTTCTTTGTGTGCCCCTTTGATTCTGCTAAAAGCTCCTTTTAGATTCTCAGCTGTCTCAGCAGCCTTTACTGGGAATGAACACATGCCCATAAGAGAAAAGCAGGCCCAAGTAGCAAATTACTTCTCTAAGAATCCTTCTCTCAGATCCTAAAACCCTATTTTTTTTTCATTTTTTTTTTAGTTCTACGATGCTTTCAATAGATATAGTTTGTCTTTTCTTTCCCCTGATTATTCTCTGCAGGAGGGATAGGAATTATCTAGTCTATTATCAGAAGAACTCGCTAGCATCAGCACCATAGAAATTTTTAGAATGCAATAAAAATACAACATAGATACAAGAACAATTTCTAAGGTTAAGTATTTTCTATGTTGAGTTTTTTACGGTTGATATGAAAATGTGATGAGCAGAAAATTTTCACTGAAAAATAGTCTGCCCTAAAGGTTGATGAGGGAAGGGAAGGATCCAAGATGGTAGCACAGTAGATGAAAATCACACTCACCTCCTCACCAGAAAAAAATCTGAATTACAACTAAATTATAGAATAATCAACCAGAATAACCAACTGAAGACTAACGGAACAGAAATTTTATATCCAAGGATTTACAGAAACAGTCACCTTTAGGCTGGCAGGAAGGTTGGAGATGCAAAAAGGACTGTGTCTACACCCATGTGAGACAGTTGAGAATCCAGAGGGATATCTCTGCTGCAAAGAACCCCCTCAGGAGCTAGGGGTCTCAACACCATTGCAGATTCCCTGACCCAGAACACCAGTACCAGAAACAGAAGCCTGCATATTTGCTGAGAAAATCAGTGGGGATTCCCTCAGCCAGAAGACAGGAGTCTGAGAGAAACCTAGGTACTCTCTTAAAGGGCCAATGCACAAAATCTTGTTAATGGTCACTCACCCTGGGCTCTAGGAGAGGAAGAATGGCACAGAGTGGACCAGAGTCATAGAGGGAGGGATTGAGTTGTGTGGCCTCTAAGAAAAAGTAAGAGGGACAGCTGCCAATGTCCCTGTGCTGAGTCCCTCTCCCACACTGCGTGGGCTTGCACGCCTGACAGACATACATACAGACAATCTTTCTTGAGTGGATCACACCCCACCATGCTGATTCAGCTTGGAAAGATGCACTATCCCTACTGCTCTACCCTCCCTACTCCCTGTAGCTCTGTTCTGTTAAGCTGAAGCCCTGAAGAACAGACTTTCATGGAAGGTTCTGAAGGAGGTCATTCCCTCCACCAACACCCCTCCCTAACACCCCACCTCCCTGCAATCCTCCATTTGGTGCTACCATTCCTGTGCAGAGCACTTCCTCCACATGGCCAAATTTTAATTTTTTAGCTGATGAACTCTACTGGCCTCACCCTAACAATTTCCTGCCTGCCCCACCCCAAAGATCCCCAGGACCCAGGGCAGCTGACCTCAGTATACACTAAAACTTTTTTAATTTAAATCCTCACCACAGGATATTTTTCCATTAATTTCTAGAGAGAGTGAAAAGAAGGGAGGAGGGGGGAGAGAGAGAAACATCCATGTAAGAGAGAGACAGCAATTGTTTGCCACCCACACGCACCCCAACTGGAGCTGAGGAACCTGCAACCGAGGTACATGTCCTTGACCAGGAATTGAACCTGTGACCCTTCCGTACAAGGGCAGACACTCTAACCTTAGTGGCCAGGGCTACACTAAGACTTTTGCTGAGTGGCCTCAGACCCTGCAAGAGCATTGAGTTTGAAACTCATCAGCCTGGTGAACAATACTCACCCTACCTGGTGACTCACTGAGAACCAACTGCATTCAACTTGTGTACCCCCAGAACTTCTTTCAATGACTGAACCTAGCAGGCAGCCAATAGGTGGAGGAAAGTCTCCAGGTGCCTTGGGCCTTTTACTGACTTGCCACAGGCAAGGTATCAGTGGAAGCCAGCCTTGGTACAAGCTTGGTCCCTCCCACAACACCCAGGCCCAGCAGAGGCAGCCACAAATGGTGGATTGCTTTGTAGCTTGTAACAAACAGGTAGTCCAAGGCCTGTCATGAGCATGCCTGACATTGACCTGCACCGAAGTCCTTTAACAAAATATTAGCAAACTGAATTCAGCAGTATATTACAAAGATCATACACCACCATCAAGTAGGATTTATTCCTGGGATGCAAGGGTTAGTACAATATCTGCAAATCAATTAATGTGATATATTATATAAACACAATAAAAGATAAAAATCATATGATCATATCAATAGATGCAGAAAAAGCACTTGACAAAATCCAGCACCCATTTATGATAAAAACTCTCAGCAAAGTGGCAACGGAAGAAACATACCTTAACATAATAAAGGCCATTTATGACAAACCCACAGTTAACATCATATTCAACAGGAAAAAACTAAAATAGTTTTCCGTAAGATCAGAAACTAGACAGGAATGTCCACTACTTTCATCACTCGTATTCAATATATTATTGGATATCTAAGCTACAGCAATCAGAAAAAAAGATGAAATAAAAGGAATCCAAATTGGAAAGAAGTAAAACTGTTATTATTTGTAGATGACAAGATACTGTATATAAAGAACCTAAAAAAAAAAAAAAAAAAAAAAAAAGAACCTAAAGATTCTACCAAGTCTTAGCTGATCTGGCTCAGTGTATAGAACATCAGCCTGCAGACCAAAGGGTCCTGGGTTCGATTCTGGTCAAGGGCACATACTTTGGTTGCAGGCTCCTCCCCAGCCCGCCCCTGGTTGAGCATGTGCAAGAGGCAACCAATCAATGTGCTTCTCTCACATTGATGTTTCTCTCTGTCTTTCCCTCTCTTCTCCACTCTCCCTAAAATCAATGGAAAAATATCTTCAGGTGAAGATTAACAATAAATAAATAAATAAAAGTAAATAAATAAATTAATTAAATAAAGATTTCACCAAAAAACTACTAGAACTAATAAATGAATTCAGTAAAGTGGGATACAAAATAAATGTATTCTCAACATCAATAATTAATAGTCAGAAAGCAGAACGCAGAAAACAATCCCATTTATAACTACATCAAAACAAAATAAAATGCCTAGAAATAACTTTAACCAAGGAGGTAAAAGACCTGTACTCAGAAAATTGTAAAACATTGAAGAAACTGAAGATACAAATAAATGGAAGCATATAAAATGCTTCTAGAACCCTGGCTGGTATGGCTCAGTTGGCTGAGCCATGTACTAAGAGGTTGGGGTTCGATTCCCATCCAGGTACATGCCCAGTCGGGGGCATTAAGGAGGCAGATGATCTTGCATTGATGTTTCTCTGTCTCTCCTCCTCTCCCTCCCTCTCTCTTAAAAACAAACAAACAAACAAAGAAACAAACAAACAAACATATTTTTTAAAAATGCTCATGGATAGGAAAATCTAACATCATTAAAATGTCTATACTCCCCTAGTTGGTTTGGCTCAGTGGACAGAAGGGTCCTAGGTTCAATTCCTGTCAAGGGCACATGGCCGGGTTGCAGGCTCAATCCCCAGTAGGGGGCATGCAGGAGGCAGCCGATCATTAATGTTTCTCTCTCCCCCTCTCTCTTCCTCTCTAAAACCAATAAAAATATACTTAAAAAATAAAAATAAAATGTCTATACTACCCAAAGCAATCTACAGATTCAATGCAATTTGTATAAAAATACCAATGTTGTATTTCCCAGAACTAGAATAATCCAAAAATTTATATGGAACCACAAGAGATCCCAAATAGCCACAGCAATTTTAAGAATGAAGAAGAGCCCTAACCGGTTTGGCTCAGTGGATAGAGCGTCAGCCTGCGGACTGAAGGGTCCCAGGTTCGATTCCGGTCAAGGGCATGTACCTTGGTTGCAGGAATATCCCCAGTAGAGGGTGTGCAGGAGGCAGCTGATCGATGTTTCTAACTCTCTATCCCTCTCCCTTCCTTTCTGTAAAAAACCAATAAAATATATTAAAAAAAAGAATGAAGAAGAAAGTTGGAAGTATCATGCTACATGATAGCAGCCTATACTATTAGGCAACAGTAATCAAAACAGCATAATACTGGAATAAAAACAGACATATACCCTAGGGGGGCAAGGGGATGTGCTGGGGGATGGGAGTGGACATATGTAATACTTTCAACAATAAAGAATTAAAAAGACAAAAGAACAAGACCGCAAATTTGAAATTGGCATAGAATAGGCATTAAAATACCTATAAATAAAACTGTTAATGCTTAAATATGAAAAAAAAAAATAAAAGACATATCGATCAATAGAATAAAGAGCCCAGAAATAAACCCACGCCTATATGGTCAATTAATATTTGACAAAGAAGGCAAGAACATACAAAGGGTTAAAGACAGTCTATTCAATAAATGGTGTTGGAAAATTGGACAGATATATGCAAAAAAGTGAAACCAGACCACCTTCTTACACCATTTACAAGAATAAAATCAAAATGGGTTAAAAACTTGAATGTAAGATTTGAAACCATATAACTCCTAAAAGAAAACATAGGAAATAAAATCTGTGATACTACTTTTAGTAATATTTTTTTCTGATATATCTCCTTGAGCAAGGGAAACAAAAGAAAGAAAAGGGACTATATGAAACTAAAGTTTTTGCACAGAAAAGGAAACCCTCAACAAACAAAAAGACAACCTACTGAATGGGGGAAGATATTTGCCAATGACACTTCCGATAAGGGGGTTAATATTCTAAATTTATAAAGAACTCATACAACTCAACACCAAAACAACAACAACAAAACATTCCAGAACAGGTAGGTAGCTCAGTTGTTTAGAGCAGAGGTGGGGAATGTTTTTTCTGCCAAGGACCATTTGGATTTTTATGACATCATTCATGGACCATACAAAATCATCAACTTAAAAATTAGCCTGCTATATTCAGTCAAGCATTTAACTTAACTCACCCCTAATGCCTTGGCAGGACCAGAGCAAATGATTTTGAGGACTTTATATGGCCTGTGGGCCAGTTGTTCCCCATCCCTGGTTTAGAGCATCATCTGTGGGTTAGATCCCAGGTCAGAGGACATACAAGCAACCGATGAATGCATAAATAACTGGAACAATAAATCAATGTTTCTCTCTCTCTCTCTCTAAAACCAAATAAGTATATTTAATTTAAAAGGGGGGCAGGGGGCAGAGGACCTGAATAGATACTTCTCCAAAGAGGACATATAGATGGTCAATAGACATATGAAAAAATGCTCAACTTACTAATCATCAGAGAAATGCTAACTAAAACTACACACAATGAACTCTGAAAATGGTTTACTATTCACTTGACCCAGAAAACCCCACAAAATCATGCAAATCAAGAGGTTCAAATCTTCATGTTCATTTTAAGAACACTTGTGAAAGTGCCCAGGCCATCAAGAGTATGCATTTTAGAAAACCCACCAAGTGTCTGAAGGATGTCACTTTATAAAAGCAATTTGTGGAGAACCAAGATGGCGGCATAGGTTAATTCCTGAGTTTGCTGCCTTGAACAACTACTTCAAAAGTGAAACTAAAAGACAGAAAGGACATCACCCATGACCACAGGAACGCTGGCTGAGTGGAAGTCCTACAACTAGGAGGAAAGAGAAACGCATACGGACACTCAGAGGAGGCGCAGTGCTGAAGTCAAATACTGAGGTGCGGAGTGCGCAGAGCGGGCTGGCGGCGGAGGACGCGGTTGGTGTTTTCAATAGGGAGGGAGTCGCAGACTCTGAGCTCCAGATACGGGCGAGTCTTTAGGGACCCAGACTCAAACGGCAGAAGCAGGACTGTCTGGCTTCGGTCAGAGCGAGTGCAGCTTTCTCTCCGAGGTTTGCAGCCATTGCTGGGACTCAGAGAGGCAGAGCCCCTGGGGACAGGATTGAGAGCCGCCATAACTGCTCTCTCCAGCCCACCCTGTTGATCCTGTGCGACCCGCCCCGCCCAAGCCCTGCACAGAGGCATTTGCCAGATAGCCTCAGGCAAAGGCTAGATTAGCACCTCCCTAGAGGACAGAAGTTCTCTCACTGCAGACACAGCTGATTCTCACAGCCACTTGGCCTGGAGGTCAAACCCTCCCTGGTATTAGCTACAACAATCAAGGCTTAACTACAAGACTGCGCACAAAGACCACTAGGGGGTGCACCAAGAAAGCATAACAAAATGCGGAGACAAAGAAACAGGACAAAATTGTCAATGGAAGATATAGAGTTCAGAACCACACTTTTAAGGTCTCTCAAGAACTGTCTAGAAGTCGCCGATAAACTTAATGAGATCTACAAGAAAACTAATGAGACCCTCGATATTATGATGGGGAACCAACTAGAAATTAAGCATACACGGACTGAAATAACGAATATTATACAGACTCCCGACAGCAGACCAGAGGAGCACAAGAATCAAGTCAATGATTTGAAATGCGAGGAAGCAAAAAACACCCAACCGGAGGGGCGGAATGAAAAAAGAATCCAAAAATGCGAGGATAGTGTAAGGAGCCTCTGGGACAGCTTCAAGCGTATCAACATCAGAATTATAGGGGTGCCAGAAGATGAGAGAGAGCAAGATATTGAAAACCTATTTGAAGAAATAATGACAGAAAACTTCCCCCACCTGGTGAAAGAAATGGACTTACAGGTCCAAGAAGTGCGGAGAACCCCAAACAAAAGGAATCCAAAGAGGACCACACCAAGACACATCATAATTAAAATGCCAAGAGCAAAAGACAAAGAGAGAATCTTAAAAGCAGCAAGAGAAAGAAACTCAGTTACCTACAAGGGAATACCCATACGACTGTGCCGGGAGCCAGTCCATCCTTGCTGTTTCAAGGGACCTGGCATATATGGCATACTGTTCTTAATATGTTTGCTCACCTTCTTGGCACTATGTGTTTTAACCAAGGTCACCTCTCCGAGAAAGGTTGTTTCCCCAAGTAGGGATTTTCCCCTGAAGTTAGGGAGGGAATAAAATCCCTTAACTAAGTGCCAGGCGGGTAATTAATCACTTTAACTATGAACAATCATGCTTAAGCTACATAATCTTTACTCCCTGGAATGGAGATAAGAAACGCCCTAACCTCTGTAATAGAGATTGATAGGATTGAATCAACTGGTATAAATACAGATGTAACAAGACAGCAAGAGGCAGAGAGAGAGACAGAAATTGGCGCAGAACCTACACAGAACGTTCTCTAGAGACAGAAGAACTTCGCTGGAGAGAACATGGCAAAAGATCCTGGACAGAAACTGGCCTCAGAACCTAGAGACAGAACCTAGCGAGAGAACATGGCAAAAGATCCTGGACTGAACCTGACTACAGAAATTGGCAAGAGAACCTGCCTAGAACCTGGTGACTGAACCAGGCTGGAGAACCTGGACTGAACCTGGCTGGAGAACCTGGACAGAACCTGGCTGGAGAACCTGGACAGAACCTGGCTGGAGAACCTAGCAAGGAAACATGGCTACAGAACCTGGCTGGAGAACCTGCAGAACCTGGCTGGAGAACCTAGCAAGAGACCATGGACACAGAACCTGGCTGGAGATCCTAAGCAGAACCTCTCTGGAGATCGAGACCAGAACTTGGCTGGAGATCCTGGCTAGGCTGCTGATCAACTGAATGCTGTCTCCGTGTCATTCCTTCTTCGCCGACTCCGTCTACGCCTTTGGGAACCCTTGGACCTGCTGGGGTTGGACCACAGCACGACTGTCAGCTGATTTCTCAACAGAAACTTTGCAGGCCAGAAGGGAGTGGCAAGAAATATTCAAAGTGATGAATGCCAAAAACCTACAACCAAGATTACTTTATCCAGCAAAGCTATCATTCAGAATTGAAGGTCAGATAAAGAGCTTCACAGATAAGGAAAAGCTAAAGGAGTTAATCACCACCAAACCAGGATTATATGAAATGCTGAAAGGTATCCTTTAAGAAGAGGAAGAAGAAGAAAAAGGTAAAGATACAAATTATGAACAACAAATATGCATCTATCAACAAGTGAATCTAAGAATCAAGTGAATAAATAACCTGATGAACAGAATGAACTGGTGATTATAATAGAATCAGGGACATAGAAAGGGAATGGACTGACTATTCTTGGGGGGGAAAGGGGTGTGGGAGATGCGGGAAGAGACTGGACAAAAATCGTGCACCTATGGATGAGGACAGTGGGTGGGGAGTGAGGGCAGAGGGTGGGGTGGGAACTGGGAGGAGGGGAGTTATGGGGGGAAAAAAGAGGAACAAATGTAATAATCTGAACAATAAAGATTTAATTAAAAAAAAAAGAAAAAAATTTCAAAAAAAATAAAAAATAAAAATAAAAGCAATTTGTGCCATTCCATTATTACAATGATGGATTTAGTAAGTGTGCCCAGGACAAACAAAGGAGCTGAAAACAGGATTGGTGGACCAAAAAGAGTGCTGAATTTTTGATGCACATGGTTAAAAATGTGGGGCGTAATGGTGAACTTGGGGATTTAGATGCAGATTCTCTGGCCAGTGACCACATCCAGGAGAACAAAGACCCCCAAGATATAGTGCAGAACTTAGAGAGCTCATGGCAGATTAACCCATACATAAGCTCTTCCTGACACACTGAGATGATTCTTACTGAAAAAGAGCAGATTATTCCTAAATCAGAAGAGGAGTTTGCACAGAAGAAAAATATATCCCATAAGAAACTGAAGAGCCCTAACTGGTTTGGCTCAGTGGATAGAGCGTCGGCCTGTGGACTAAAGGGTCCCAGGTTCGATTCCGGTCAAGAGCATGTACCTTGGTTGCGGGCACATCCCCAGTAGGGGGTGTGCAGGAAGCAGCTGATTGATGTTTCTAACTCTCTATCCCTCTCCCTTCCTTTCTGTAAAAAAATCAATAAAATATCTTTTTTAAAAAAAGAAAAGAAATTGAAGACACAGGGGCATACGTGGAGCACCCAGTTTAGGTGACTGAGGAGACTATGCCACTGGGCCCCACAGGACACCTACTACAAGAGGCCACTCTACCAAGTCCGGGAGACATAATAGCTCTAACTAACACATAGAAACATACCTAGGGAAGCAGCTAAAATGCAGACACAAAGAAAAGTCGCAAATGAAACAACAGCAGAAATCTCCAGAAAAAGAACTAAATGAAATGGAAGTAAGAAAACTACCAGAGTTCAAAATAATGGTTATAAGGATGATCAAGGAACTTACTAAGGAATTCAAGAAAATTAGTGAGAACTTCAACAGCATTAAAAAAGACTTATGAACCATAAAACAAGACCAGTCAGATTGAAGAATATGCTAACTGAAATAAAAATAATTTACAAGGACTCAACAGCAGAGTAGAGGATGCCAAGAATCAAATCAGTGATTGGGAAAATGAGGAAGCAAAAAACACCCAATCAAAACATCAAAAAGAAAAAAGAAAAGCAAAGAAGATAGCGTAAAGAAGAAGCCTCTGGGACAATTTCAAGCGTACCAACAGTCACATCATTAGGGGTGGCAGAAGAAGAAGAGAGGGAGGAAGAAAATGAAAACCTATTTTAAAAAAAAAAAAAAAAGACAGAACACTTCCTTTACCTGAAGAAAGAAATAGACACATGAGTCCAGGAAGCGCAGAGAATCCCAAAAAAGATGAATCCAAAGAGGACCACACCAAGACACATCATAATTAAAATGCCAAAGGTTAAAGACAAAGAGAAAATTTTAAAAGCAGCAAGAAGCCCTAGGTGGTTTGGCTCAGTGGATAGAGCATCAGCCTGTGGACTGAAGGGTCCCGGGTTCGATTCCAGTCAAGGGCATATGCCTGGGTTGTGGGCTCGATCCCCAGTAGGGGGTGAGCAGGAGGCAGCCAATCAATGATACTCTCTCATCATTGATGTTTCTATATCTCTCTCTCCCTCTCCCTTCCTCTCTGAAATCAATAAAAAAATATATATATTTTAAAAAAGCAGCAAGAAAAAAGCAGTTACTTACTTACACGGGAACTCTTATAAGACTGTCTATTTCGCAACAGAAACTTTGCATGCCAGAGGGAGTGGCAAGAAATATTCAAAGCAAGGACCTACAACCAAGATTACTTTACCCAGCAAAGCTATCATTTAGAATTGAAGGTCAGATAAAATGCTTCCAGACAAAAAAAAAAATTAAGGAACTTTATCACCACCAAACCAGAATTACATAACATGTTAAAGAGTCTTCCTTAAGAAAAAGATCACTGGCTCGTCTGGCTCAGTGGATAGAATGTCAGCCTGTGGAGTGAAGTGTCCTAGGTTCAATTCCGGTTAAGGGCACATGCCCAGGTTACGGCCTGGATTCCCAGAAGGGGGCGTGCAGGAGGCAACCAATTAATGATTCTCTCTCATCATTGATGTTTCTATCTCTCTTTACCTATCCCTTCCTCTCTGAAATCAATTATATATATATATATATATATATATATATATATATGAAAAAAGATTTAAAAATATGAATAAAATGGCAATAAATACGTATCATCAATTGAATCTAAAAATCAAAATAAACTAACAAGCAGAACAGAAACAGACTCAAAGATACAGAGAATATTTTAATGGTTGCCAGAAGGGAGGGTGGGTTGGGGAATGTGTAAAAGGGTGAAGGGATTTAGAAGTAGAAATTAGTAGTTATAGTATACTAGTAGTAATGGGGATGGAAATTACAGCATAGGGAATAATATTCTAAGAGCTATGCATGGTGTCAGGTGGGTATGAGATTTTTGGGGGATGATAACCTAATAAGTTTTGTAATGTCTAATCACTGGGTGTACACCTGAAATTAACATAATATTATGTGTGAACTGTAATTGAAAAATTAAAAAATGATTTAAAAAAAAGAAACTGAAGAAATATAAATTTAAAGTCTGGGAGTTAATTCTGCACAAAACTAATAAAAGTAAGAACAAACAGCCCTAGCAGGTTTGGCTCAGTAGATAGAGCGTCAGCCTATGAACTGAAGGGTCCCAGGTTCAATTTCAGTCAAGGACACATGCCTGGGTGGTGGGCTCACTGCCAAGTAGGGGGAGTGTAGGAGGCAGCCAATCAACGATTCTCTCATCATTAATGTTTCTATCTCTCTTTCCCTCTCCCTTCCTCTCTGACATCAATAAAAATATCCTTTAAAAAAAAGTAAGAACAAAGAAACCAATATGAGATATCACTTCACACCTGTCAAAATGTCTACCATCAATAAATCAACAAACAACACATCAATAAATTGACAAACAGCAAGGGTAGGTGCAAATGTGGAGAAAAAGGAACCTTGTGCACTGTTGGTAGGAATGCAGATTGGTGCACCCACCATGGAAAATAGTATGGAGGGTGCTCAAAATATTAAAAATGGAACTGCCTTATATCCAGCAATTCCAATCCTGGGTATATATCCGGGGGAAAAAACCCAAAAAATAATTCGAAAGAATATATGCACCCTATGTTTGTTGTAGCATTATTTACAAATAGCCAAGATATGGAAGCAACCCAAGTGCCATTCAATAGACAAGTAGATAAAAAAAGTAATGGTATATATATACATATATATATATATATATATATATATATATATATATATACTGGAATATTATTCAGCCATAAAAAAGAATGAAACCTACACATTTGTGAAAGCATGGATGAACCTATAGGGTGTTATGCTAATTGAAAAAAGTCTGATAAAGACAAATATGATTTCACTTATATGTAGACTCTAAGGAACAAAATATAAAATAGATGAACAAACAAGATAGAAATAGACTCGTAAATACAGAGAACAGACTGATGGTTGTCAGAGGGGAGGGGAGACGGGGACTGATGAAAAGGTAAAGGGATTAACAAGTAAAAATCTGTAGTTACAAAACAGTCATGGGGATATAAAGTAGAGTGTAAGGAATATAGTCTACAACATTGTAATAATTTTGTATGGTGCCAGGTGGACACCTGAATTATTGGGAGGTGAGGGGGAAAGATAATACTTTGTAAATTATATAAATGTCTAACCACTATGCTGTCAACCTGAAACTAATACAAGAGAATCTTTAATTAAAAAATGTAAAAAAAGAAAAATATGTTTTAAAGAGATAGAAAAGGCTAATGAAAGGATTAAATGACTCACAGGTTGATACTAATGTACATAAGCCTATATTTACAAGGTGGACACCTAGTGTTAAGTGTACTTTATTCATCACCACAATTTTATATGAAATTTCAGCCTATAAATATGATTGAACTCCAAAGATCCTTATCTTGCTATTATATCTCTTTCTCTCGCTCTTTTTTAAAAATCCTCACCAGAGGATATTTTACCATTGATTTTTTTTTTTTTTTAAAGAGAGTGGAAGAAATAGATGGGAACAGAGAGAGAAACATCAATATGAAGAGACAAACTGATTGGATGCATCCCACACATGCCCTAAACAGGGCCAGGGATTGAGCCTACAACCTGAGACACTTCAGTACACAGGACAATACCCTAGCTACTGAGCTAAACCAGCTAGGGCTATTTTTCTTTCCTGTGCTAGAAAACTTTCAATTAATAGAAGCAGGAAGCACATAACAACTACAGTAAGACCCTGTGGGGGAGCTTTGACTCTAAACAATAACAATAACAATAATAATAATAATGTAATTGCTGCCATCTTATTCTATAAGTGTTCTGGCAAAATTGGTTCATTTTCCTAATGCTGACAGCAAGCAAAACAAAATCTACATAATACTAAAATGAGACAGCTTTTTAGTTAAACAAAGAATGAAAAATAGCAACAAAAATGACAAATGGAACAGTCCTTTCGACAAGTGACCTAATCTTTAAGGAAGTTGTAAACATATCTTCGCCATCAGTCTTTACCTGAGGACTACCTGGTGAACATTCTTTTTATATTTCTAAACTAAATGTTATTATTCAAAGGATCTGGTTCTGTAACTTTTGTCCCCCAAAATAAAACTTGAGTTTCGGATGGACTCAGGAACGCTGTAAATTCATCCATACTTCATCGATAATAGAAATTTGTATCACATATGATAAATAAAATAGTTTAAATGTAGTCTAAAACTTTTTCATTAATGAAAATGAATGTCAACTGAGTCATTTAGTGCTTTTTATTCTGTTACATTTTTTTAAAGAGAGAATCTTTTTTAAGAAATATATTTTTATTGATTTCAGAGAGGAAGAGAGAGGTAGAGAGAGACAGAAACATCAATGATGAGAGAAAATCATTGATCAGCTGCCTCTTGCACACCCCCCAATGGGGATTGAGCCTGCAACCCAGGCATGTGCCCTTGAACAGACTCAAACCCAGGACCCTTCAGTATGCAGGCTGACACTCTATTCACTGAACCTTGGATAGAGCCAAACTGGCTAGGGATCTTGTGTTACATTTTTAAATCACTGATAAGGAACACTTCCACAAGCGAAACACTCAAGGGGTAGTAGACTCAGTGAGCACCACAGTGCTACTAAAGCAAGTCCTGCTCCATAGCAGTATTTCCTGCACAGCAGCCCTCTCACTGTGGTCGAAGCTGGTCCTCCAGTCAATTAGCCTGGAGGTCAGTTCCTATCAATGAGGCCAACAGCAATTAAGTCTTAACTACAACAAGACTGTGCACACAGCCCACACAGGGATGCACCTAGAGTTCCCAGCTCAGGTGACTGAAGTGGCTGAGGCACTGGACCCAAAAGGATACCTACTACACAAGGTGACTCTACCAACTCCAGGAGACATAGCAGCTCTACCCAATACATAGAAACAAACACAGGGAAGCAGCCAAAATGCAGAGACAAAGAAACATGTCACAAATGAAAGAAATGGAAGAAAGCAAATTACTGAATACATAGTTCTAAACCATGGTTACGGTTACTCAAGGATCTTCATGTGATCTTTAAGAAACTTAGTGATACTTTCAAGAATCTTAGTGAGAATGCCAAAAACAAGGAAAAGGACCAATCAGAAATTAGGCATACACTAACTGAAATAAAGAATAATTTACAGGGATTCAACAGTAAGTAGAGGATTCCGAGAATCAAATAAACAATTTGAAATATGAGGAAGCAAAAAACATCCAATCAGAAGAGCAAAAGGGCCTCCAGGTCTCTATTGAGAGACACTCAAAGGTTTCAGTGACCCTGCAGCTACAAGGTGCCTCCAATCTGCTTTCAAATGTGTCTGCAAGTCAAAATGTCCCACCCATCCCCCCAGGCTAAACCTCCACCCCCAGTAACCCATCCCCCCAGGCTAAGCCCTCCAACCCGAGTAACCCATTCCCCCCAGGCTAAGCCCTCCAACTCCAGTAACCCCTGAGTCTTCTTTGACTGGGACATCGGAGGCTACCGTTGGTCGAACTGTCTTAGAATTGTTTACAAAACCGCAGAAAATTTGCATGCGTTGTGTACAGGAGAAAAAGTCATTGGATCCACCACTGAGAAACCTCTCCATTGAATTATTAAGAAATTTATGATTCAGGATGGAGACTTCTCAAATCAGAAGGGGACAGGTGGAGAAAGTATTTATGGTGAAAAGTTTGAAGATGAAAATTTCTTCATAAGCATAACCAAGAGGGTTTGTTAAGCATGGCAAATACAAGCTGCAATACAAATGGTTCTGTTCTTCATCACAACAGTTCCAATCCTCATTTGAATGGGAAACGTAATATTTGGCTAGGTAATTAAAGGAATGGGTACGGCAAGAATTCTGGAAAGCCAAAACCGGTTTGGCTCAGTGGATAGAGCGTCGGCCTGCGGACTGAGGGGTCCCGGGTTCGATTCCGGTCAAGGGCATGTACCTGGGTTGCGGGCACATCCCCGGTGGGGGATGTGCAGGAGGCGGCTGGTCGATGTTTCTCTCTCATCGATGTTTCTGACTCTCTGTCTCTCTCCCTTCCTCTCTGTAAAAAATCAATAAAATATATAAAAAATATTAAAAAAAAAAAAAAGAATTCTGGAAAATGTAGAAGTGAATGGTGAAAAACCTGCCAAACTGTATGTTACTGCAGAATGTGGAGAACTGAAGGAAGAGGATGACTAGGGAATATTCCCAAAAGACGGTTCTGGTGACAGTCATCCAGATTTCCCCGAGGATGCAGATATAGACTTAAAAGACACAGATAAAGTATTATTAATAACAGAAGACTTAAAAAAAAACACTGGAAATACTTCTTTCAAATCCCAGAACTGGGAGATGGCCATTAAAAAATATACAAAGGTTTTGCCCTAGCTGATCTGGCTCAGTGGATAGAGCTTCAGCCTGCGGATTGAAGGGTTCCAGGTTCTATTCTGGTCAAGGGCACATGCCCGAGTTGTGGGCTCGATCCTCAGTAGAGGGTGTGCAGGAGACAGCTGATCAATGATTCTCTCTCATCACTGATGTTTCTCTCTTTCTCCCTCTCCCTTCCTCTCTGGACAAAAATACATTTAAGTATATATATGTACACACACACACACACACACACATATATATACAAAAAGTTTTTAAGGTATTATTGAAACACTCAAGGGTTTCAAAAGCTGTTATTAAGAAAGCAGACAGACTGAAGCTGCAACCCATAGCTTTAAGTTGCATGTCGAATATTGGTGATTGTAAACTGACGATGTCAAATTAGCAAGGAGCAACTGACAGTTGTTTGGAGGCTCTTGAAATAGATCCATCAAATATCAAAGCAGTGTATCGCAGAGCTCAAGGATGGCAAGAATTGAAAGAATATGACCAACCATTGGTTGATCTTAAGAAAGGTCAGGAGATAGCGCTAGAAGATAAAGTTATGGAGACAGAATTGCTGAAAGTCAAAAAAAGATAAAGGCACAGGAAGATAAAGAGAAAGCAGTGTATGCAAAAATGTTTGCTTAATAAGGAATTCATTTAAGCTAAAATATTACACATTGATGTATAAAGGCAATAAGAAAACTTAAGGGATTTTGTTTATTAAATATGGTCCCTGATGTATTTCCTTTGATACTTCACTTCCCCATTGTTTACAGTTTAGGAATACTGATACTGGTTCACTCTTAATATAAGTAATACAATGTACACTATGCCCTCCCATGGCTATCTGTATTATTCACAAAGAATAATCGTGCCAAAGCCGGTTTGGCTCAGTGGATGGAGCGTCGGCCTGCGGACTGAAAGGTCCCAGGTTCGATTCCGGTCAAGGGCATGTACCTGGGTTGCGGGCACATCCCCAGTGGGAGATGTGCCGGAGGCAGCTGATCGATGTTTCTCTCTCATCGATGTTTCTGACTCTCTATCTCTCTCCCTTCCTCTCTGTGAAAGATCGATAAAATATATTTAAAAAAAAAAAAAAAAAGAAAAAAAAAAAAAGAATAATCGTGTTCAACCTATTTTTAAACTAAAGATACCTCTTGGTGAAAAATCAGATGAAAGCTTAAAAAAGGAGGAAGAATCCAAAAATATGAAGATAGTGTAAGAAGCCTGAGGGACAATTTCAAGCATACCAACATTTGCATTATGGAGGTTACAGAAGGAGAAGCAAGAGCACAAGATATTCAAAACCTATTTGAAGAAATAATGACAGACCTAGCTGGTTGGACTCAGAGGACAGAGTGTTGGCCTGTGGACTGATGGGTCCCAGGTTCAATTCTAGTAAAGGGCACATGCCTAGGGTGCAGGCTCGATCTCCATTGTGGGGCATGCAAGAGGCAGCCCATCAATGATTCTTTCTCATCATTAATGTTTCTAACTCTCTCTGCCACTCCCTTCTTCTCTGAAATCAATAAAAAATATATTTTAAAAAAATTCTAACAAAAACAAAAGAAATAATGACAGAAGACTTCTCCTACTTACAAGTCAGGGGAGCACAGAGAGAACCAAATAAGAGAAATCCAAAGAGGACCACACCAAGACACATCATAATTACAATGCCAAGGATTAAAAACAAAGAGAGAATCTTAAAAGCAGCAAGAGAAAAGCAATTAGTTACTTACAAGGGAGCACTCATAAGACTGTCAGCTGATTTCTCAACAGAAACTATGCAGGCCAGAAGGGAGTGGCAGGAAATATTCAAAGTGAATACTAGCAAGGACCTACAACCAAGATTATTCTATCCAGCAAAGCTATCATTTAGAATTGAAGGGCAGATAAAGAGCTTCACAGAAAAGAAAAAGCTAACAAATTTCATCACCATCAAACTAGTATTACATGAAATGTTGAAGGGTATTCTTTAAGAGAAAAAGAAAAAGAAAATGAACAAAAATATGAACAATAAAAGGCAATAAATACATATCTATCAACAACTGAATCTAAAATTCAGAATATACAAACAAGAAACATAATGAACACAATAAACTGGTGAATAAAAGAGAATAGGAGGCATGGAAATGGAACAGACTCATGATTCTCAGAGGGAAGGGGAACAGGAGGGACCAGAAGAGATTAAACAAGATCTCATATGCTTATATGCATTCACTATAGACACAGACAATAGAGTGGCGAAGACATGGGGTGGGGCAGGAAGTGGGTGGAGAGGCATAATGGGCGAAGAGGGTGAAAAGAGGGACATCTGTAGTACTCTCAACAATAAATATTTTAAAAAAACGAAGAACAACTACATTCATACAATGTTTCCAATTCTCAATTATGCTCACAATTTGAGTGAAATGAAAGTACAGTATTTAACTATAGGCTGCTTTTTTTATAGCTAATTATCCCATTATGCTATGCTTTTACATTGAAAAGCACCTTATTCATCCACCTCAATATTAAACAAAAAACTACAAGTTAGTCCAGAAGGTGAAAAATGGGGACACTGAAATATCAAAGAAATACATGGCAAGTCTTGTGGTTTTAACTCCACATAAGTGCTTGTATGTACATAAGATGGAATTCTTGCTTACATAAATACACATCTAAAATTTAGGGAATAATTACAAAACAAAAAATATTTTAAACAATGAAAGAAATAAGCAGAACCAAAAGAATAATTTTCAATGGATATTATTTCTTTTCTTATTATAAAATTTCTTCCCTACTTTGGTTTCTTAAAATGTTTTTATTAATTTTCAAGAGAGAGAGGAAGAGAGGGGGAGAGAAACATCAATGTGAGAGAAAAACATCAATTGTTTGCCTCCCGTACAAACCCCAATGGGAACCAAGCCACAACCTAGATTTGCACCTGACCAGAAATCAAACCATTGGCATTTTGGTGCATGGATGACACTCAACCAACTGAGCCACACCGGCCAGGTCTGGATATTATTTCCAATCTTCAACATCTTCTGCAATTACTTGCAAGTTTAACACATCTTTCTTTCTTTTTTAAAAAAATATATTTTATTGATTTTACAGAGAGGAAGGGAAAGAGAGTCAGAAACATCAATGAGAGAGAAACATCTATCAGCTGCCTCCTGCACACCCCCTACTGGCGTTGCGCCTGCAACCAAGGTACATGCCCTTGACCAAAATTGAACCTGGGACCCTTCAGTTCACAGGCCGACGCTCTATCCACTGAGCCAAACCGGTTAGGGCTAACACATCTTTCAATATAGCAATCCTAAATTTTTATAAAATTATTTGACAAGCTTAACTATCAAACAAAAAACAAAAGGTGTACATGGTAGTAAATGGATAACAAACATGAGTGAACAATTCATAAAAATGTTTGCAAATATACTTTCACAAAAGTTCAGTGATATTTAAGTTAAATCAAGATACCACATTTTTAGCCCAGCTGGCATGGCTCAATAACTGAGCATCAACCTAGAACCAGGAGGTCACAGTTCAATTCCTGTTCAGGGCACATATCCGAATTGCAGGCTCTATCCTGTGTGGAATGTGCAAGAGGCAGCTGATCTATGATTCTCTCTCTCATCATCGATGTTTCTATCTCTCTCTCTCCCTCTCCCTTCTTCTCTGAAATCAATGAAAACATATTTAAATAAAAAAGACAGCACAGCCCTAACTGGTTTGGCTCAGTTGGTAGAGCATCAGCCTACAGACTGAAGGGTCCCAGGTTCGATTCCGGTCAAGGGCATTACCTTGGTTGCAGGCACATCCCCAGTACGGGGTATGCAGGAGGCAGCTGATCGATGGATGTTTCTCTCTCATCGATATTTCTAACTCTCTATTCCTCTCCCTTCCTCTCTGTAAAAAATCAATAAAATATATTTGGAAAAAAAAAAAAGACAGCACAGTTTAGAAAACATTAAATAACATTCCTACCCCTGCGGGAAGCTTACAATATGAAAACAACAGTTATAAGAAAAGTAATAGTTTCCTGTGGGAGCAATTTTGTATTAACCATCTAAAGCTTTATAAAATATGCTGACATTTTGACTTAGCAATTCCATTAAAAAAACTTACCTCAAAAAAAAAAATAAGATAAGGAGATTAAAAATGGCAGCACAGGGAGGGTTCTCTCCATTTGAAATTCTATATGGCAGACCCCCTCCCTTAATTCAGCCAAAGGGAGAGTTGGGGAAGTAGGGAACTTAGAAATTCAGAAACAGCTACAAAGACTTGGGAAAACTATCCTTGAAGTCCACAGATGGGTTACTGACTGATTGCCCATCTCTCTAGGAACAGCTGTGTACCCTCACAAGCCTGGGGACCAGGTTTGGGTAAAATATTGGAAAAAGGAACCCATACGCCAACCTGGAAGGAACCTTATCTAGTTGTACTAATCACCCTCTCAGCTCAGTTGCAGGACTGAATACCTGGATCCACCATTCCCGTGTGAAAGCAGCCCACCAGCTGGACAATCAAGCATCTAGAGTAGAAGATGACCTCTGACCTGAACAAGCCCCTGCGGATCATCTTCAAGACAGCGGAGGATCCGGCTGACTGACCTAACTTTGGTATTTCTGAATACGAGTGTTGCCGGATCCCCAGACTAATACCGGGAGGAGAACTTCTCTGCCCTTGTTACTCCGAACTACTATTATGACCCCCTTGGGGAAGATGATGAAGACTCGGCATGCTACACCCTCCTTTTCATCGCCCCCCCTTCAGCAGGAAATAGCTAGAGCAGTTCGAGACCTTAGCCCATCCTGAGGGGCCCGCCACAAACCCCATTCTAACTGACTTGGGTGGAGCTACAAAGCCCACCCTGAGGGGACCACAAGAAGATATATATCAAAACCTTCCCACATTTGCCCAGCCAGTTTGGGTCAGTGGATAGAGCAGGGGTGGGCAAACTTTTTGACTCGAGGGCCACAATGGGTTCTTAAACTGGACCGGAGGGCTGGAACAAAAGCATGGATGGAGTGTTTGTGTGAACTAATATAAATTCAAAGTAAACATCATTACATAAAAGGGTACGGTCTTTTTTTTCAATAGTTTTATTCATTTCAAACAGGCCGGATCCGGCCCGTGGGCCGTAGTTTGCCCATGGCTGGAATAGAGCATCAGCCTGCAGACTGAAGAGTCCCAGGTTCCATCCCGGTCAAAGGCACATGCCCAGGTTGCGGGCTTGGTCCCCAGGAGGGGGCATGCAAGAGGAAGCTGATCAAATGATTCTCTCTCATCATGAATGTTTCTATCTCTCTCTCCCTCTCTGAAATCAATAGAAGTATTTAAAAACAAAAAACAAAAAAACAAAAAACCTCCCCACATTGGCAGTTCAGGCTTTGGATCAAAGTCCCCTGGACTAGCAGTGCTGTGTAAGAAAGGTTTTACTTTCCTAATTCCTCTGAGTGCCGGCTGTCATTCTCCTAGGTCAGTGGTCGGCAAACCGCAGCTCGTGAGCCACATGCGGCTCTTTGGCCCCTTGAGTGTGGCTCTTCCACAAAACACTGGCTCTTCCACAAAATACCGACTTCTGCGCATGGGCCACGAAGTTTCAATCGCACTGTATGTGCACGCCTGCACGTGGTATTTTGTGGAAGAGCCACACTCAAGGAGCCAAAGAGCCGCATGTGGCTTGCAAGCCGCGGTTTGCCGACCACGGTTCTAGGTCATTCGCCACAACACTAAGGCCACTCAACCGCTTGCTAGGACGTGCACTGACCACCAGGGGGCAGTCAACCTGTCACCAGTCGCTATGATGTGCACTGACCACCAGGGGGCAGATGCTTTGACCAGTAGGTTAGCTTGCTGCTGGGGTCCAGCCAGCCAATCAGGACTGAGCGAGACATGCTGGGCACGCCCTGGAGCCCTCCTGTGGTCCATCCAGCCCCGACTGTGCATTGGTGGGGTTCCTTGGCCTGGCCTATGCCCTCTCACAACCCGTGACCCCTCAGGGGATGTCAGAGAGCCGGTTTCAGCCCAATCCCGCATGCCAAGACAAGGGACTCCACTGGTGCACGAATTAGAGCCAACAAAAGTCCTGGTCCGATTGCTTCACAGGGGAGTTTTACCAAACCTTCAAAGGGAACTAAAACCTATCCTCCTCAAACTATTCCAAAAAAATCCATGAGGAAGGAAAACTTTTAAGCTCTTTTTATGAGGCCAGCATTATCCTAATTCCAAAACCAGATAAAGAGACTATAAAGAGATTTACAGGCCAATATCCCTAATGAACCTAGATGCTAAAATCCTCAACAAAATATTAGCAAAACAGATCCAGTAATATATTAAAAAGATCATAAACCATGACCAAATGGGATTTCTTCCAGGTCTGCAAGGCTGGTACAATATTCGCAAATCAAAAAATGTGATACATCACATAAACAAATTGAAAGACAAAAATCACATGATCAGCCCTAGCTGGTGGCTCAGTGGATAGAGCATCGACCTGCGGACAGAAGGGTCCCAGGTTCAATTCCAGCCAAGGATACATGCCTGGGTTGAGGGCTCGATCCCCAGTAGTGCAGGAGGCAACTGATCAGTGATTCTCTCTCATCATTGATGTTTCTCTCTCTCTCTCTCTCTCTCTCTCTCTCTCTCTCTCTTCCTCTCTAAAATCAAAAATATATTTTTAAAAAATAAAAATAAAAAAAATCACACGATCATATCAATAGATACAGGAAAAGCTTTTGACAAAAATCAAACACCCTTTTTAAATAAAATCTCTCAGCAAAGCAGTAATAGAGGGAGCATATCTCAACATGATAAAGGCCATATATGACAAACCTACAGCAAACATCATCCTCAATGGGCAAAAACTAAAACCATTTCCCCTAAAAACAGGGATGTCAGTTTTCACAACTCCTTTACAAGATAGTACTGGAAATTCTAGCCAAAGTGATCAGATAAGAAGAAATAAAAGGCATCCATATTGGAAAGGAAAAGTAAAACTATTATTATTTGCAGATTACAGGATATTGTACATAGAAAACCCTAAAGACTCCACCAAAAAACTACTAGATTTAATAAATGAATTCAGCAATGTAGCAGATAACAAAATCAACACTCAAATATCAGTGGGTGAGCTTCAACCTATGAACAAGGAGGTTATGCTTTGATTCCTGGTCAGTGCACATGCCCAGATTGCGGGCTCAATTCCCAGTGCAGGAGGCAGCTGATCAATGATTCTCTCTCATTACTGGTGTCTGTCTCTCTCTCACTTCCTCTCTGACATCAATAAAAATATATTTGAAAAAGAAAAACCCCACGTGTCATGAAAAAGCCACAAAAAGGATTTGCTAAGTTTTAAATAACTATCATTATATCTTAATTTTTTCAGAACAAGACTTTCAAAAGTATAGATCTCTGAATTAAAGCAAGAAACCTTTAAAATTAAGCAATAAAATGATGATTTAAAAATAAAAATCAGAGACAAGCAGTCTCAAAATAAACACATTAAGCAAAAATTGAAATTTCAAGTTACATAATTATAACTCAAATAAAAGTCAATTACTACATTATATTACATTATATTCCCCTTCAGTTCAATACATCTTTTTGTTGTGGTTAATCTTCACCCAAGGATATTTTTCAATTGATTTTTAGAGAGAGTAAAAGGGAGGGCGAGGGAGGGAGAGAGAGAGAAACATCAATGTGAGAGGGACTCATCATTTGGTTGCCTACAGGCCAGGGATGGAGTCTGCAATCTAGGTACATGTCCTTGACCAGAATCAAACCCAAAACCTTTCAGTCTGTGGGCTGATGCTCTATCCACTAAGCCAAGCTGGCTAGGCCAACACACCTTTTTATTCTATGATTTTTACATTAAAATAGACACTAGTAAACAAGGTCAATGATAATGGTTATGGAAGTTTTCAATTAAACCACTTTAGATGTAAACTACAATAGGTATAATAGATTAAATTTCTGAAAATTCACAGACCAAGTAGACTGCACAGTTTTATTAAGTAAAATATGCTATCATAACCTGAAAGTCGAGAGAAAGAAAATATTTCACATATAGAACATAAATGAAATGGGTTGTAAAAATAACAGCCAACAGTTTTTTCACTTGGGGTAGATCACTCATGGCTTACCAGGACTGTGATGAGTCGCAAATCCTCCTTTCTGAAATTCATTTCCTGCCACATTCATCCTACCAGGATTAAAAGGTCCTACTGCAGTCTTGGTCTGTGAAGTTAAAGATGGGGTGTATGTTTGTATATTAACACCAAAATTACTTGGCTGAAGTCCTTTAGTGACATCTCCCAAGTTGGTATTCTATAGTGATGCTACAAGTGTAATAATTAAGTTCATATCTTGCCCATCATTCAGAGAGCTTATACCTGTTTCTAAGGCTCTTAACACTAGCAATCTGAATTTCAGAGTCAATTCTGTAGTGATAACACTATTACCCATTCCTACATTTACCTTTCTTCTTGAAAGACTGGAAGTGGAGAAGTCCACATCTTTGGTTCTGTTTTTAGTTCCTGGAAGTCCCCATTCAATAAAACTGAAAGAATTTTTTTCCCCTCCATTTGTTTCTATGTCCTCTTCATCATCAATAATAATAGTCTCACTTATATATCCCTTTTGAGAAGCCAAATCTCTTGAGGAAGGAATTAGGGAATCATTTCCTTGTAGTTTTTCATTTCTTGATGAAGCAAATATAAAATTTTTTTGATCAACTATTGCTGAAGAAGTTGAAGGAGGATGTATAGATTCAATAAACACAACATCATCATCATTGTCTTGCACCGATGAGTTTCTCGATCTATTAACTAAAGTACTAGGTGGATGACCAAATGAATTTCCTACGTCCGTGAGACTAGTTGCCATGGCTTTACTCCCTAATAACACAGAAGTCTGTTCAGTCAAGTCGAATTCTCCCACTGAACATGTGTCTATGACAAAAAACAACAACAACAACCTGTAAGAGACAGAAAAAGAAAAAAAAAAGTTATAGTATATTATTATTGCAAGAACTAGCACAAATGAAATTTTTAATTCTATTCTTTATGTGATTTTAATCTAACATTTTGGGGAAAAATTGGTCACCATTCTGTTTATCCTCTTCCATTAATGCTTCTTCACAGTTCGATAAAATTTATACAATTTTTGGTAGTCCCTAAAAAATGTTGTTTTTAATTAAATTTACTGGGGTGACATTGGTAAACATGATCATATAGGTTTCAGGTGTGGGGTTTTATGCTACAAGATCTGTATATTGTACTGTGTGACCACCAACCAAAGTCAAATCTTAAAAGAACATGTACTCAGTAGAGTAATCCTTCTTTAGCATCAATAGGTTCTGTTACCTGAAGCAAAACATGTAAGGAAACCAATTTTACCATAGGCTGATTGATATAACCATAGGATATAAACAACAGCTGGTTCCTACAGCATCTCATCAATCTTATAATGAAACATTTTTTTAAATGTTTTATTAAGCTATTACAAGTGTGTCTTTATCCCCCCATTATCCCCTCATCCCCCCAGTCTTGCCCTCACCTCACCCCCTGTTGACCTCATAATGAAACATTTTTGAGGACCTACTGTACTCAATTACCTACTCACCCTTTATAGGGAAAAAAATACCTGTCTTCCTTTGAAATAAAAAACAGTAACGCCTGTCCAGCGTGACTCAATGATTGAGCGTTGCTCTATGAACCATGAGGTCACAGTTCAATTACTGTTCAGGGCACATGACCGGGATACAGGCTTGATCCCCAGTGTAGGGCATGCAGGAGGCAGCTGATCAATGATTCTCTCTCATCATTGATGTTTCTCTCTCTCCCTCTCTGTTCCTCTCTGAAATCAATAAAAATATATTTTTTTAAAAAAGAACAGAAAACAGCAGTAAAATAATTTATCAAGTACTAATAATCCACACTCCAAATATAATCAATCTACTATGTATACTATCTGCTAAAATGACTGTCATTGTCCAATCCCTATTTCCCTAGTCTTTTGTCATTTTTTCAAATTCTCTACTTCCAATATAACTATATGACTGAATCTTTCTGAATCACTTTTGCCCTTTTGTGCAGGAATCTTCAAACATCATGCTGTGTTTTCCATGTATAATTCTATAAACCCCATGATACAGTGGGGCCTTGACTTACGAGTGTCCCGACTAACGAGTTTTTTGAGATACCAGCTGTCTCTCAGCCGATTTTTTGCATTGAGTTGATAGAGTAATTTGAGTTAACGAGCTCCTTAACGAGCTCGGTCTCCAACGAATTAAACTCGTAAGTCAAGGCGCCACTGTATAGACATAATTTAATCAATTTTACAGATCAGGAAAGATAAGCTAATTAAATTGTTTTTGATAAGCTCAAATAGGACTTTAATTCCAGACTCCAAATTCTTAACCACTCTGTTATATTCAACAAACACTTCTTTGTACCTACTACGCACTTGGGTATGACAAAGGAAAGAATCTGGCCTTAGCTGGTTTTGCTCAGTGGACCAGAGGACCAAAAAGTCCCAGGTTCGATCCCGGGTCCTGTCTGGGCGCTATGAATGGCAAATAATCAATGTGTCTCTTTTACCTCGATGGTTCTCTCTTTCTCCTCCACTCCCCACCCTTCTACTCACTCCAAAAGTCAATGGAAAAAATACTCTTAGAAACAAAAATAAAAAGTACCCTCAATTCTTGGGTGAGGATTAAACAAAGAATCTGGAGAAGTGAATAATCAATAAAGCGAGGCTCTTGCAAGTTAGATGTGGATATGTGCACAGGTGGCAGTGACATTGATCTTGAACAGAAATCACCTCTATTTCAAAGGCCAGAGAGAAAAAAGTAGGCATAACTGGAATATATATTAGTGTAGAAATGATAGGTGGAAAACTTAGGTAAGTTTATCCATGCTGGCTTCAATTTTCTTAGCTAGAAACTCGAGAGTGAAGGAGGTGGGAACTGTATGGGTGTTTAAACATCTCATACTGAAATGCTAAGTAACATTTCTATTCTAAAATTCTCCCAAGTAATTTAATTGATAATAGTTATAGTTATGTAATAGGTGCTATGTCAATAATATATTTAGTTAATGTTTACATAAGGTAGGAACTATTCTTTTTTTCCCACTTTACCCATTAGGAAACTTAAGACTCAGAAGATAAGGAATCCACATGGCCTGTCCAAGTCTCTAATGCTGAGAAGGATAGAGTCAGGATTCAAATCCAAGAAATCTGACTCCAGAATCTATCTCACAACCATTATGTTATATGCAATTAATATATAAAACAATTTTTTAAAATCATTTCTCTTTTATTACAATGAACTAGTTCATTTAAAAAAAAAGTTAACATTCAAATAAGTCTATTTCAAAGATGCAGAAATAATGAATCTAAGAGACCAGTATAGAAGGGTTACAAAATAAACACAAAAATTGGGATCATGGTCAACACTTCTTCAGTAAACTTAGTATGTGGTTAATTTTCAAAGGCAAGAGGCAATAATTTAGCCTCAACTGAGTTATGAAATATAAGAACTGTTATATACGAACTCTCAGTCCTTTCTTCATTTGAATAAATGTAAAACAGAAAAGAACAATTTCTGGAAAAGAGCTATAGTCAATTGCACAGTAGACTCTTGTGGCTGCTATGTCCTAGGACCTACCTCAATCTTCTCAATGAAAATACAAAGGACATTCTTTATGTTCAGCTCACTGCAGTCACCTACCTCTGAAAAAAGTTTAAGCCCTAGCTGGTTTGGCTCAGTGGATAGAGCGTCAGCCTGTGGACTGAAGGGTCCCAGGTTCAATTCCGGTCAAGGGGACAAGCGGGGTGGGGGGGGGGATGTTGCCAGCTCGATCCCCAGTAGGGGGCGTGCAGGAGGCAACCGATCAATGATTCTATTTCATCATTAATGTTTCTATCTCCCTCTCCCCTCTCTTTTCCTCTCTGAAATCAATAAAAATATATTTTAAAAAAGGAAAAAAGTTTAAGTATTCACCTATTTTCAAAATCCCAGATAATAAAAAAGTTAACCACTACTAAAAGCCATTGTGTATTTAACCATCTAACAGTTTCTTAATTCCATAAACATAAGACTACAGAAAAGTTTCTACTATTTCTAAAATATTATTCAAAAACAGAGAAAACATTATGGATTTAATAATTAGCGGTGACAGTGAGTTTTGGTTTTCTAAACTGTAAACTAAATGGGGATAATATATGACTCCAAGGGTTTTTTGTTTGTTTGTTTTTTAATATGTTTTATTGATTTTTTACAGAGAGGAAGGGAGAGGGATAGAGAGCTAGAAACATCAATCAGCTGTCTCCTGCACCCCCCCAACCCCCCTACTGGGGACGCGCCCGCAATCAAGGCACATGCCCCTGACTGGAATCGAACCTGGGACCCTTCAGTCCGTAGGCCGACGCTCTATCCACTGAGCCAAACCAGTCAGGGCTGACTCCAAGGTTTTTATTGAAATAATTGAACATGCCTGGACCATATGAAAGACTGCAAACAATGTTAAATCATTGTGCATGAAACAGTATGTAGACAAATCTTTGGCCTATATCCTAGGATTTCAACAATTGTCTAATTAATCTTAAACATTTTCATAACTTGTGGTATCTCATTCATCTACAAATTAATGTTTAATTGAATTTAGTTTTGTATGATACAATGAAAATTAATGTAAAATCAAATAATGTAAAATCAAAGAAAAATCTACACAGAGAAGGTTGATAAAATATTTTACTATCACTATACAAAAAGGAAGAAACTGAAGCAGGACTCAAATACAAATCTCTAGTAATGGATAAACCCCTTGCAAAGTTAACAGGATGTCTACTTAGGGGTAAAGATAAAAACTAACACAAGCATATATATATATATATATATATATATATATATATATATATATATGTACTTTGCCCAATTATACTTAGTTACTTATAGTAACATCTCGTCTCATAGTTGTTTTTATAGGCATGCCTTGGAGATATTGAGGGTTCAGTTCCACACTACTGCAATAAAGCAAATATCACAATATTTTTGGCTTCCCAGTGCAAATAAAAGTTATGCTTTCACTGTATAGTAGTCTATTAAGTATGCAACAGCATTATGTCTAAAAAATGTACATAACAATTATATATAAATGTATATGTAAAACATAAAACTTGCCATTTTAATCATTTTTAAATGTATATCTTGGTGTCATAGTTTTTTAAAATGTGCTTTTTAAAAGTTGAAAAAAGGCACTCTACCTCCTCGGAGTACACCTGTGCCTTTCCATTCCCTTCCTTTCCCACTCTCCCTCTCCCTTCCTTTCTGAAATCAATAAAAGTATTTTTTTAAAAAATGAACACCAAGTAGATTACTTTCTGGTAACAAGGAAAAAACATTCATTTCATAATGGAAGGATCTGGTCGTCACTATCAATTCAGTGGTCAAGCTCGGAACTATGTATTGTGACAACTAGACTATCTACCTCCTGATGTAATGCTGATTGGGAACCAGAAGGGTACATAAAAACAAATTTTCCTCAAATGAAAGACAGACACATACAAAAAATAGTCTTTACATGAACTTTAAAACAAAATAGGAGAGCCAGATTTTGTTAATCCAACAGTAAACAAAAAGAAATGTTTGTATTCATTGGAAAGAAAATAATATTAAATACAAAACCTGTAAAATAGAACTACCTTTAAGTCCTATTTTGGAACTTTAGAGAATATCAGTGGTATTAAGCATCAATGGCACCCACTCCCAGCACTTGCCCAGGTGTTTGCCTGGCAGGGCTCTTGTGACAGGGTCCATCCAAGCAATTAGCTTTTTGCCTTCAAGATAACAGAAAGATAAATCACACAGAACAACATTGTACTATTGCACTCAATGTATGAAACAGAAAAGCAGGGTTAAATTACTCTTAAGGGGGATATTTTCCTTCTTAATTTCTGCCAAAGCGTCACCAGACTGGCCAGAAAGTAATTCCTGGTCCTAGAAGGAGAGAAAAGATGAAAAACGGTTTAGTTACAGCCAACCTGGACGCTGTACAATTCCTACCCTGCAGGGGGACATAGAAGAAAGGCGTTCAGGGCTCTTTTGCCTTCCCCATCCCCCAGGGAAGCAGGGAAACCAGAATTTAAAAACTGGTATCGCACCACCAGACAGAGCTGCGTCTGTTCCCTCAAAGTACAGGATGGGGGGCGGAGGCACCCGGCCAGCTCAAAGGACGCGAGGGGGCAAACGCTGCTTTGACGCCAGCAAGGGAAATGGAATGATGGCATTACCTCCCAAATGGACCCACCCGCATCACTCCGGGCGCCCGGGTAGGGGCTGCAGACGCCGCCACAGAGCTGAAATCTCCCACGTTGGTCCCGAGCGTTTGCCCTGGGTCCGAGACTTGTGACCCATCCCCGTCCCGTCCGCCACGAGAATGCGCCCCATTAAGAACTGAAGGGGAGCGCAGAGCAGGCCCTGGAGCGGACGCGGAACGTCGCCCACAAAACTGGGGACCCCAAGCTCTGGCGCAGCCCAGGGAGAGTGGGAGGACCGGGCGCCCCTCCCCAAACGCTCCCCCGACAGAAAGGAAAATGCCAGAGGCGTCACTGCCCGGCGTCCTCACCCGGCCCACCTGGCCTGGCCCGCGAGCCCGCAGCCCTTAGGCCGCACGGGAACCCGACTAGTCCCCTGGGCCCGACGCCCAGTGGCGACAGCAGCCGCGCCGCAGCGGTTAGTCCCGGGCCGGTGAGAGGCTCCCGAGGCCTTCCTCGCCCATCTCAGCCTCTGGAGGCTGTCGGCGGGCCAGGAATGCAAAGGCCGCGGAGATGAGCCTCACCGGTTCTGGCTGTGGCTCCCCTTCCCCGACCCACTCCCCAGGGCGAACGCACCAGACACTCCAGGCAGTCGCGGGGTTACCGCTGTGTGAGCGGGAGGCGGCGACAGCGCGGCCATGCCGGGGCAGGCCCTGCCTCCCTGGCTCCCAATGGCTGCAGTGGAGGTCCGGCCCGGGGCGCGTCCATTGGCTACATCTGCCTTCCTTCAGGAATCCCTAGAAGGGATGGCCCGTGAGGCTGTCCATCATGCATCGGTCCCACCCTCGGCTTCGCTTCCTCGCCAGCCCGCCCGGCCACCTCGTTCCTCCTGCCCCGCCCCAACCTGGTCGGTCGGGCCTGTATCCTGACCCTGTTTTGCCGCCTCCTGGTCAAGAGCTCGATCCCTGGACTATGGGCAGGAAGTTGCTGTGTCCGGAGAGTCCGAGACACTGAGGCCGGACCGCTTGCCCTCGCTCGGGCCCGGGCGTCCAGTCCGCCGCGGCGGTTCCCAGCATTTTGCCCGGGGAGGGACGCTGCCTCGATGTGCCCTACGCCCTCCTGTCCAAATCCTGGAGGCTGCAGGCCCCGTGCGGGGCAACGGGCAGGAGTAGCCCCGGGCCAACGGGTCGGGCGACGGGCGAAGGCGTCCCCGAGCGATCTGGGGCGGACGCACGTCCACCCGCGCCTCATCCCGTGAGGAGCACCGCCGCCGCCCGGCATGGCTGCGGGAGGAGACGGCGTCCTCCATCTTGTCGGGACCACTCGGAACCGGGTCTGTGGGGCTGGGCGACGTGTCCCCGGGCTGACTCCGCTGCGCCGCGCTGTGCCGTTCGGCCAAGGGACAGCCTGCTCCCAGCGTCCGTGTGGGGCCCAGAGACTGGAGACGGCAAGGAGACCCAGACACCGCTCCCTTCCCCAAGGCCAAGATGGAGGCCCTGGGGGCGCCACTGGAGCCGGTCCCGCTGCGGGTCTCTGGGTGCCGCCGCCGCCCGCCTGCGTCTCCCCCTAGCGGCGGAGTGGGATTTAATGGAAGTTGGTCAAACACCATTTGATCATGTCTTGAAACACAGATAACATCATTTAAGTAAAAAACAGATTGAGCCCCAGTTGATTACTTCTGAGTACTTAGGATAAAGACAGGTTTATTGAGTTAACAGACGCAAATCATCTAAGACAAAAGCATGTTCATAGGTTGATGAGAGTCCTAGGTTTCTTGTATACACAGTGCTTTATTTCATGGACATTGCTAATGTCACCAATATTTTATTATTGGTTGGAAATAAGCAACAAAACGTAATTCCAACATTTTCATAACTGTTTTAAATTCTAGTCATCCTTCTTGTGTTAAGCACCTGTAAATGCAAAGCCAGAGGTAAGTTAAGTTGGTAGAGAAAAGCTCTGTAGATATAATTTAAAGTAAGGGCTGTCAGAAACTTTAAATTGTTAGGTTAAGTAGCCACATGTCCTGTATTTTCTGAAGTACTGCCTTGCTCACTGTTCTCTGGAATTTGATACTCTTCAAAGATGAAAAATTGATAACATTTCTTTTCCCTGATAATGGTGATTATCAGAGAATGTTGAAATTTTAAGACAACAGTTGAACAAAATAGATCCAGAGACAGAAGCATGGAACAGACTGACGAATCTCAGAGAGAAGGCAGGGGTGGGCGGGTGGGTGAGGAGAGATTAACCAAAGAATCTATATGCGTATATGCATAACCCACGGACATGACAACAGTGTGGTGAAGACCTAGGAGGGTTGGTTGGAGGTGGAGGGGGTCAGTGGGGAAAACAAGGGGGACATCTGTAATACTTTTAACAATAAAGATTTTTAAAAAAGAAAGTGTTCATCTGTGGTAATATATACTTCAATAAATTGAATGTCACACAAAATTCATTTCCTAAATACATTTTCTTATATTAAGATAAACAGGGGCAGTAGCCACGTTGGCTGCAGAAGGTGGCATGAGCCGAGGCCTCCTGCAATGTTCTGCAACCCAAGCCTGACGTCATGAGGGACTCCTGGGACCAGCCAGCGACCAGATGAAGCATTGGAAGGAGCAGTGGAACACGCAGAAACCTGATGTCCTCATCTCTGGGGCCGGTATTCCAATAGGGGACAAACTTAATATTATGACAACAGGGGCCCCTCCTGGTTCAAGCTGTGGTTTTCACCGATGAAATGGTTCACTTTGACCGGGAGAGGATTCCTGAGAGAGTCATGCATACTAAAGGAGCAGGGGCTTTTGGCTACTTTGAGGTCACACACAACATTTCCAAATACTCCAAGGCGAAGGTGTTCGAGCATATTGGAAAGAGTTTGACTGCAGTTCAATTCTCCACTGTTGCTGGAGAATCGGGCTCAGCTGACCCTTGTGGGTTTGCAGTGAAATTTTACACAGAGCTTGGTAATTGGGATCTTGTTGGGAACAACACCCCCATTTTCTTCATCAGGGATGCCATATTGTTCCTTCACCCACAGCCAAAAGAGAAACCCTCAAACGCACCTGAAGGACCCAGACATGGCCTGGGACTTCTGGAGCCTGCGGCCCGAGTCTCTGCATTGTCTTCTTCTTGTTCAGTGATCGGGGGATTCCAGATGGACACAGGCACATGAATGGATATGGGTCGCATACTTTCAAGCTGGTTAATGCGAAAGGAGTGGTCGTTTATTGCAAATTCCATTATAAGACTGACCAGGGCATCAAAAACCTTTTGGTTGAAGATGCAGCAAGACTCTCCCATGAAGATCCTGACTATGGGCTCCAGGGTCTCTTTAGTGCCATCGCCACAGGCAACTACCCCTCCTGGACTTTTTACATCCAGGTCATGACCTTCAGTCAGGCAGAAAGTTCTCCATTTACTCCATTCAATGTTACCAAGATTTGGCCTCACAAGGACTACCCTCTTATCCCAGTTGGTAAACTGGTCTTAAATCGGAACCCAGTAAATTACTTTGCTGAGGTTGAGCAGTTGGTTCGACCCGAGCAACATGCCGCATGGCATTGACATTGAACCCAGCCCTGACAAGATGCTTCAGGCTGCTTTTTTTCCTATCCTGATACTGCCACCGCCTGGGACCCAAGTACCTTCAGATCCCTGTGAACTGTCCCTACCTTGCTCGAGTGGCCAACTACCAGCATGACGGCTCCATGTGCATGGTCGACCACCAGGGTGGTGCTCCCAACTACTACCCCAACAGCTCAGTGCCCCAGAACAACAGCCGAAGTTCGCCCTGGAGAGCAGCACCTGCATCTCGGGGACGGGTGGCGCTACAACACTGCCAATGGTGATAGCGTCTCTCAGGTGCGGACGTTCTATACGAGTGTACTGAATGGGGAGCAGAGAAAACGCCTGTGTGAGAACATCGCCGGCCACCTGAAGAATGCCCAGCTGTTCATCCAGAGGAAAGCGGTCAAGAACTTAAGCGATGTCCATCCTGACTATGGGGCCCGCATCCAGGCTCTGTTGGACTAGTACAACGCCCAGAAGCCTAAGGTCGCGATTCACACCTTTATGCAGCATGGGTCTCACCTGGCTGCAAGGGAGAAAGCTAACTTGTGAGGGTTGGAGCCCTGGTCTGGTGCCGAGTTGCTCTCTGCCTGTGAAGCAAAGCATGGAATTCATACCCGTTATCCACTGACGCACTCACCACTGGATAGAAGATTCTGCTGTGCTAGATGTGCAAATGCAAGTCTTTCAGATGATAATCCAGTTTCCATAGCAAATCTATATATATAAAACCCTAATATGCAAATATAGTGGGGCCTTGACTTATGACTGTCCCGACTAACGAGTTTTTCGAGATACAAGCCATCTCTCGGTCGATTTTTTGCTTTGAGTGGCGAGCTAAAATTCGGGTTACGAGCAAGCTTCAGATACCCCACTGCTAGTTGGCGCAGCGAACTTCACAGTGAATGCCACAACATCAGCCCAGCATCACGTGTCTCACTCGTTCACAATTGATTTGACATATGAGTAATTTGAGTTATGAGCTCCATCATGGGATGAATTAAACTCGTAAGTCAAGGCCCCACTGTAGACTGAACAGTGGAACAACTGAACAACTCGTCTCTATGACATGCGCTGACCACCTGGGGGTGTGCATGGAACATGGCGGGTGTCGGCTGCAACAGGATGGTGGAGCAGGTGAGCAAGGGCGCCAGACCAAGGCAAGGCACCAGTTGCTGTCATCAGGGTGAGCCTCTGGTGATTACTAAAAATTCTTTGCTCCCACATGCCAAGGTCCCGCCCAGCGCTCGCACCCGCTGCCAGCACCCGGCACTGTTCCCGATCGCTGGGTGCCATCAGTGGGTGTGAACAGTGGCTGCTGGCCCCTATTACCCCTGAGGGCTTCTCTGCCCCCCCCTGCTCCTGAGGGGCGATGGGGCAGCAGCCACTGCTTGCACCTGCTGATGGCGCTGGCCCCAATCGCTCTGTGCTGTCAGTCAGTGTGAGGGAGTGGCAGCGATGAGAGCAGGGCTCCCAGCAGACAGGGGGCCAGGGACTGCAGCAGGAGGGGCCGGGCAGGGGCGCAGAGGATGGGCCAAGACCTGTGCCTGTGCCCACCACAGCCTCGTGGCCCACAGGTCCTTTCAAGGTGCACAAATTTGTGCACTGGGCCCCTAGTTATATAATAATGGCTTTTAATGAAAATGAAAGGGACAATGAAGGTTAGGGCTTAGGAATCATTTAAAAGAAATGTGTTTGCTTTTGACAATTGGTTGGATTCTTCACTTGAAATGATCAGAATGAAAGTTTCTAGCAGAAATATAATTTCGTTTGGTAAGAAAAAAAATCTTGGTGAAATTAGTATGTTTACATATCAACTCATGGCCTATTATATAAAAATATGGTTGCTATATATGAAGAAAAGATAATCCACTCAGAATTTTTAATTTTTCTGAGTTCCTTATAGGAAAAACACATTTTTAATGCCTTAGTGTCTTTTGAAGATAACCTCAACACCATCATGGATTAATGCTTATTTCTGCTTGGAACTGATCTGATTTATAAAAACAACTTGGAATTACATTTATGCTAACAGCATTGATTTTACAACAGACCGATTTATAATTATTACATTTTTACAATAAAATAATCTGTACATAAGAAAAAAAAAGATAAACAATGGCTTTTTTTTCATTGATCGGATTTTTAAAATTGTTGTTGTTGTTAATCCTCATCCGAAGATATTTTCCCATTGATTTTTATAGAGAGAGAATGGAAGGGTGAGAGAGAGAGAGAAACATCAACTGTTTGCCTCCTACATTCACCCCAACCAACTGGAGCCTGGAATCCAGCCTGCTACTAAGGTACAAGGTATGTGCCCTTGACCAGAATAGAACCTGAGACCCTTCGGCTCATAGGCAAATGCTCTAACCACTGAGCAAAATCAGCCAAGGCTTTGTTGTTCCACTTATTTCTGCATTGGTTGGTTGTTTCTTGTATGTGCCCTGAATGGGACTCAAACCCAAAACCTAGGCATATGAGGACATCTTTTTTTTTTCTTACATATCAGGACATCTTGCTAACCAACTGAGCTAGCCATCCAAGGCCCCTTGACCATCTCTTACTCTTCCTCAGCTTCACTTGCTAATCCTATATAATAAAAGCCTAATATGCAAATTGTCCCCTGACTGGGAGTTCAGCTGCTGGACCAGCCGCTATGATGCACACTGACCACCAGTAGGTTAGCTTGCTGCAGGCGCTGGTGGACTGGACTGGAAAGTGAGGTGTGAGGTGAGAGCCCTTAGGAAGCTCCCAGGGTTTGGCCCCAGCCTGGGCGGAGGCAGGCAGGGGCAGGAGCCAGGAGGGACAGGTTGGCGCTGGAGGTTGCTACACGTGGTCCGAGAGCTGTGGACTGCGCAGCCCTCCGCAGTCTGTGGCATTCTCAGTGCGCAATTTATAATCTTCAGAGCTGCTTCTTTTTGTTAAGTTTCACTAACTACTCCAGGAGAATGGGTAGCACCATTATGGGGTGATGGGCCAGGCACACCTGGTGAGGCCAAGAGGTGGCCTCGGGCTCTGAGGACTCAGCAGAGAGGGGGGCAGGGCTGGGTGGGAGAAACTGATTCCAAAACTTGAAAGGAAGTGGGAAGCAGCAAGGGGCAGAGGGCAACAGCTGCGCAGGGGCCTAGAAAAGCTGCTGGGTGGGGGCAGCTGAGGAGCCTGGTGCCTCTCCCACAGGACAGGTTCCATGTCCCTCCCTCCTCCTCCCCATGACTTGTCACCCCAGCTCTCTACTGAGGCCCCGCCTGGGCTAGCCTGCCCTGGCACAGCTCTGCATGGCCTCACACAGCCCCTTCCCCACAGCCCCACACAGCCTTTGGGGAGCTCCACCACCAGAGGGGAGGAGAAAGGAGGAGGCTGCAGACAGGAAGTCGCAGAAGGAGCAGGCAGAGCAGGGCCCACCAAGTTAGATGGAAGGGAGGGAAGGAGAGACCCCACAGGACTGGGGACAGAGATGGGCGGGGAAGGAGGGCCCTGCAGAAGCATCGGCCTTAGTTGAAGTAGAAATCCTGACCCCATTTTACAGACCCCAGCAGAGTGTGTGTGGAGGCAGAGGGTGAAGAGAGTGTGAGGGGACTGGATGGATGGAGAACATCAACGTTTGTTTCATGATCTATTTACTTTTATTTTTATTAATATATTTTTTATTGATTTCAGAGAGGAAGGCAGAGGCAGAGAGAGATAGAAACATCAATGATGAGAGAGAATTGATCTGCTGCCTCCTGCACGACCCCTACTGGGGACTAAGCCTGCAACCCAAGAATGTGCCCTTGACCAGAATCGAACCCAGGACCACAGGCCATGGCTCTATCCACTGAGCCAAAGGGCAACCCATAGCCTATTTAAAACCGCTATAGTAGGCTAAGCAGGGGTCTTACCACGATGGTGTTACCTGATAATGAGGGTGTCTCTCCTTATGTTGGGATAATCGGAACTGCAGTGAAGTAAAGACACACCCATGGCCCTAACCGGTTTGGCTCAGTGGATAGAGCATCAGCCTGAAGACTCAAGGGTCCCAGGTTCGATTCCGGTAAAGGGCATGTACCTTGATTGTGGGCATATCCCCAGTGGGGAGTGTGCAGGAGGCAGCTGATTGATGTTTCTCTCTCATCGATGTTTCTAACTATCACTCTCCCTTCCTCTCTGTAAAAAAAATCAATAAAATATATATTAAAAAAAAAAAAAGACACACCCGTGGAGCCTGCAAAGGATTTCCACGGACATGATGCAATTTACTCTGTGTGGCAGCTGAAGGAGGTGAACAGAGCCTTGGAAGGACATGAGGTCTCCAAGACCAGGGGCTGGAGGGAAAGTGCGTAACTCCGCGCAGTGAGTAATGATCAATATATATAAAAGCTTAATATGTTAATGTCCAACCGAGTGGTTGACCAACTTGTTGCTATTATGTGCACTGACCACCAGGGGGCAGATGCTCCAATTGGTAGGTTAGCTTGCTGCTGGGGTCCAGCTGATCGGGACTGGCCGAGATGGGGCCGGACATGTCCTGGAGCTGACGCACGGTCCCTCCCCGGCCACCGGCTCCAATCAGCCCCAATCAGGGCTGGGCAAGATGGCCCTGATTGGCCCCTATCACCAGCCAGGCGAAGGGACCCCACTGATGCACGAATTTGTGCACCAGGCCTCTAGTCTCTCTCTATAAAAGGCTAATATGCAAAGTGTTCCTTTGCTTTGAGAGTTCGACCAGGAGTTTGATAATTCGGTATGACGTGCACTGACCACAAGAGGGCGGCACAGAATGAAGGAAGGCCCCGGCCGGCAGCAGGCAGCAGGGGAAGGAAGGCCCCGGCTGGCAGCCAGAAGGCCCCAATCAGTCCTGATCGCTGGCCAGGACTAGGAACCCTACCTGTGCATGAATTTTTTGCACTGAGCCTCTAGTTTGTAATATAATATAGGATGTTATAAGAGCCAAATAAAAAAATTGTGAAACTGATAAGAAAAAAACAATGTTATTTATTCTGGATCTTTTAATAATTAAGAACTCACCACTGGTGGAAAAGCAGGAACATTGGAACGAAGATTGCCTGCCTTTGAATCTTTGTCACCAGTTAGCAAGTTACTTAAACTCTTACTCCTAGTGGCTGCCTCGGACATGCAGATCCCTAATATTGCCACCGTCTCAGAGAGTAGTATAGGAAATCATTGTATTCATCTTAAACATTACTAGAAGAGAGGGAAGTTTGAAAAATCAACCAGCCATTTTAAGTTTTTCAAGCTCTAACAAGTTTTCCTGATTTTCTTTCTTAAAACACTTTTTTGTTTTGTTGTTAGTTTATCTAAGGTATTAATTCACTTAGTTTCTTTCCTCTCTAATCCTTCACGCCCACAAATGTTGTGATTTATGTTCATGATAGCCTGTGTAATTCTGTTGTTTTAAGCCATCAAGTTTTTGGTAACTTGTTATGGCTGCCTTAAGAAACTAATATCCCACTATAATATAACCATAAAGCCAAACAAAAAAAATTAAGTGAGAATTAAATAAATCAATAAACAGTTTTAGTTGAAGATTTTAATATACCCACTCTCAGAAATTGATTGATCAAGGAGATTAAAAATAAATTAGGAGATATATATGTACATGCAGAATCACACAATTAGCAGTTTTTACACTAAAAATACAGGGTGTAGCCCTGGCCAGTTTTGCTTAGTGGATAGAGCATCAGCCTGAGGACCACCAGGTTTGATTCTGGTCAAGGGCACATACCTTGGTTGCAGGTTCAGTCCTTGGCACCAGGCAGGGCACACGGGGGAGGCAACCAATTCATGTGTCTCTCTCACATTGATATTTCTCCTCTCTCTCTCTCTCTCTCTCTCTCTCTCTCTCTCTCTCTCTTTCTCTCTTTCTCCCCCACCCCACTTCCCTCCCTTCCACTCTCTAAAGATCAATGGAAAAAATATCCTCGGATGAGGATTAAAAAACAAAAGGATTGTGTATATATACAATGGAATATTACTTGGCCATAAAAAGAATGAAATCTTACCATTTGCAATAGGATGGGCAAACCTAGGAGATATTATTCTATGTGAAATAACTCAGAGAAAGACAATTGCCATATGATTTCACTTATATGTGAAATCTAAAACACAAAATAAATGAAGAAACAAAACAGATACAGAGAACAAACTGATGGTTGCCAGAGGGGAGGGGAGTTCAGGGACTGGGTGACAAAGGTGAAGGGATTAAGAAGTACAAATTGGTAGTGTCGGGGATATAAAGTTCATCATAGAGAATATAGTGAAAATATTGTAATAACTTTGTATGGTGGCAGGTGGGTACCTGCATTATCAAGGGGGGAAAGGTAATCATTTTGTAAATTACATAAATGTCTAACCACTATGCTGTACACCTGAAACTAATATAAAGTAATATTGAATATCAATTGTAATTGAAACATATTTTTAAAAGTATAAGTAATAAATCTAAGGAAAGGTGTGTGTGACCTGCAGGAGAGTGTCCTAAAGGACCACTGCAGGCAGAACAGAAGCTGTGCATCAGGGGACCAGTGGTGCTTATTGTTGGGGAAAATTAATTTTAAGGAGGTCAGTCAATTTGGTTCACCTATAAACTGACTGCAATTTCAATCCAAATCATGTCTCAGATTTTGGGGGAACTTGATAAGCTATATTTAATTTTCACATGGAAAAAATAAAAGGATAATGCTGGGGTCCAACCCCAGCAGGTCCAGGGGTCCCCAAAGGTGTGGATGGAGTCGGCAAAGAAGGAATGACACGGAGACAGCGTTCAATTGATCAGCAGCCTAGCCAGGATCTCTAGCCAGGATCTCCAGCCAAGTTCTGGTCTGGATCTCCAGGGAAGTTCTGGTTAGGATCTCCAACCAGGTTCTGTGTCCATGTTCTATTGCTAGGTTCTCAAGCCAGGTTCTCCAGGTTCTCCAGCCAGGTTCTGTAGCCATGTTTCCTTGCTAGGTTCTCCAGCCAGGTTCTGTCCAGGATCTTTTGCCATGTTCTCTCGCTAGGTTCTGTCTCTAGGTTCTGTCTCCAGTTTCTGTCCAGGATCTTTTGCCATGTTCTCTCCAGCGAAGTTCTTCTGTCTCTAGGTTCTGTGTAGGTTCTGTGTGTAGGTTCTGTGTGTAGGTTCTGTGTGTAGGTTCTGTGTCCTGTTGTCTTGTTACATCTGTATTTATACCAGTTGATTCCAATCCTATCAATCTCTATTCCAAAGGTTAGGGCGTTTCTTATCTCCATTCCAGGGAGTAAAGATTATGTAGCTTAAGCATGATTGTTCATAGTTAAAGTGATTAATTACCCACCTGGCACTTAGTTAAGGGGTTTTATTCCCTCCCTAACTTCAGGGGAAAATCCCTACCTGGGGAAACAACCTTTCTCAAAGAGGTGACCTTGGTTAAAACACATAGTGCCAAGAAGGTGAGCAAACATATTAAGAACAGTATGCCATATATGCCAGGTCCCTTGAAACCAAGGATGGACCGGCTCCCGGCAGGATAAAACCTTTTGAGGCAACTTTGAAGATCACAGTGGAAGGTGTGTGTGCCCCAATATCATGTAGATCTAAAACTGTGGCACTTGGGTGTCCTGCAGGTGGGTGAGATTGTCATCGGGAGCCTTCAGTCCTTTTCTTCTGGAAATGGAAAACAAAAATCACATGTTATTTAATCTGCAATTTCAAAGGTTCCACGTTTTCCTTTCATGCTCCTCTATGTGAGTGAGTGAAATTTTCCACATTGTTGTGACTCTGGAGCAGCTTTTAAAGGCTATAATTGAAAAAAGATCTATAAGTTAAAATATGTTTTCTGCTTGATTTTTATGAAAATGTGGCATGATTGTAGATTTTCAAATTTCTCCTGATAATTTTCAATTTTGCATATAAGGTGCATACAATATCAGAACTGTTAGACTTTCCTGGTTAGTTGTTTCTTTAATCAGTAAATTATTCTTCTTTTGCCTATTATGCCTCTTGCAATGATGCCTATTCTATATGATACTGTTTCATCACTTTCTTTTGCTTAATACAGGCACTGGCAAAAGTAGGTTTGCTGCTCTAATACGAATAAAAGATGCAATAATTAATAAATAATAATACAAGAATAAATGGTTTCATGTACTCACAACTGTAAACTTAGTTTTGCCCACCCCTCTATTTGTCAAGTATTCTTTTTAAAATCTCTTTATCTTCTATAACTAGAGGCCTGGTGCACAAAAACTTGTGCACTTGGGGGGGTCCCTCAGCCTGGCCTATGCTCTCTTGCAGTCTGGGACCCCTTGGAGGATGTCCACCTGCTGATGTAGGCCCGCTTCCTGGGGGATCGGACTCAATCTGGCAGTCAGACATCCCTCTGGCAGCCCGGTAGCCCTCGGTGTATGTCCACTTACCAACAGGGAGCAGACCTAAGCTGCAGTCGGATATCCTTAGTGCTGCTGAGGAGGCGGGAGAGGCTCTGGCCACCACCACTGTGTTGGCAGCCATCAGCCTGGCTTGTGGCTGAGCAGAGCTCCCCCTGTGGGAGCACACTGATCACCAGGGGGCAGTTCCTAAATTGAGCATCTGCCCCCTGGTGGTCAGTGTGTGTCATAGTGACCAGTCATTCCCAGTCATTCTGCTGTTAGGGTTAATTTGCATATTACCCTTTTATTATATAGGATAGAGGCCTGGTGCACGGGTGGGGGCCGGCTGGTTTGCCCGGAAGGGTGTCGCAGATCAGGGTGGGGGTCCCGCTGGGGTGCCTGGCCAGCCTGGGTGAGGGGCTGATGGGTGTTTGTAGGCTGGTCACACCCCCTTCAGGGTGGGGGTCCCCACTAGGGTGCCTGGCCAGCCTGGGTGATGGGCTTATGGCTGTTTGCAGGCTGGTCAAGCCCCCCCCCCCAGTGGAGACCCTCACCCCATGGAGGTTTGGCCATCCTGGATGAGGGGCTGATGGCTGTTTTCAGACTTGCCACACCTCCTTTAGGGTGGGGAGTCCCCACTGGGGTGCCTGGCCAGTCTGGGTGAGGGGCTGAGGGCCATTTTCAGGATGGCCAAGCCCCCCGGTGACAGAACCTCCAGCCTCTCTTTTTTTATTTTTATTTCTTATTCTGGGATTTATTTACCTTCTATAATTGAAACTTTGTAGCCTTGAGTGGAGCTCAGAGCTGGCTAGGGCGGGCAGGAAGCTTGGCTTCCTCCATTGCCAGGTGCAACCCAAGCCTCCTGCTCTCTCCACCACTGTGGCCACAGCCAGCTGAAAGCAGGTATCTGGGGTTTATATATCTTCTATAATTGAAACTTTGTTGCCTTGAGTAGAGCTCAGAGCTGGCCACCGCAGGCAGGAAGCTTGGCTTCCTCCATCACTGGGCAACCAAGCCTCCTGCTTGCTCCAGCTCTGTGGATGCCAGCCACTATCTTGGTCAGGTTAATTTGCATATAGTTGTTCTGATTGGCTGGTGGGCGTGGCTTAAGGCATAGCAAAGGTATGGTCAATTTGGATGTTTGTCTTTTATTAGTGTAGATATAATATTTGGAGTATCTCATGAGTAGTATCTCATTTGTTGCTGTGTATTTATTTATTTATTTATTTATTTCTTAACCTCACCAGAGGATATTTTTTTTTTATTGATTTTTAGAGTGGAAGGGAGGAAGGGAGAAGGAGAGAAAGGGAGAGAAAATGAGAAACAGAGAGAGAAAGAAACATCTATCAGCTGTCTCCTGCATGGGCCCCAACTCGAGATGGAACCCACAACCTGGGTGTGTGCCCTGAACTGGAATTGAACCTGTCTAGGAGGACACTCCAACCAACTGACCTACACTGGCCATGGCAGTATTCATTTTTTTCGATGTTATTTTGTGTTTCCTAATTACTAAGTTTTTTCTTTGCTTATGTATTTTCCTCCTTCCTGTGATGGTGTTAACATATATCTACACATTCTTGCTACTCTTCCACTTAATTTGTGATCCCTAATTCTCTCCTTGAGCAGGGCCTGCATTTAGCTACTGTACTTGCTTCTGCTTAATTGAATTATGTGGAAAGCACACTGCAACTTTAGGGATAGCTATGGAAGAACATGCTAGCAGCCACATGATTGGGCCTCAGAGCAGATCCAGCAACCCTGGTCAAGCCTTTAGACAGATTACAGCACTGGCTGACCTGTGTACTGAAACCTCATGGAAGACCCTGAGTTCATTCCATCCAGCTAGGATTCTGAATTGCTGACCCAAAGAAACTGAGATAATAACTATATGCTCTTCTATGCTACCAAGTTTTGGGGTAATTTGTTATACACTAACTAGAGGCCCAGTGCAAGAAATAGTGCACAGAGGGCGGTATCCCTCAGGTCAGCCTGCACCCTCTCATATTCATGGATTGGTAGAATTAATATAATTAAAATGTCCATACTACCCAAGGCAATCTACAGATCCAATGCAATCCCTATTAAAATACAACAGCATTTATCACAGATTAAGAACAAATACTCCAAAAACATATATGGAACCAAAAAAGACCCCAAATAGCCAAAATAATCTTCAGAAAGAAGAACAAAGTTAGAGAAAGCACAATCTCAGATATCAAGTTATACTACAAAGCCACCATAATCAAAACAGCCTGGTAGTGGCACAAGAACAGGCATATTGATCAATGCAACCTAACAGAGACCCCAAAAATCTACCCAAGCCATTATATTATGCTCAGTTAATGTTTGACAAAGGATTCAAGTTGATACAATGGAGTCAAGACAGTCTCTTCAATAAATGGTGTTGGGAAAAATTGGACAGATACATGCAAAAAATAAAACTAGACCACCAATTTACACCATAAAGAAGAATAAACTCAAAATGGATAAAAGACTTAAATGGAAGTTGTGAAACCGTAAAGATCCTAGAAGAAACCATCCTATATAATAAAAGGCTAATATGCAAATAGACCAAACAGTGGAACAATCAGAACAACCAAACAGTTGCTATGACATACGCTGACCACCAGGGGGCGTGCGTAAAACATGGTGGGTGTCGACCATGGCGGGATGGTGGAGCAGGTGAGTGGGGGGTGCCAAACCAAGGCGGGGTGCCAGTCACTGTCATTGGGGCTAGACCAGGGGTGGGCAAACTTTTTGACTCGAGGGCCACAATGGATTCTTAAACTGGATCAGAGGGCCGGAACAAAAGCAAGGATGGAGTGTTTGTGTGAACTAATATAAATTCAAACTAAACATCATTACATAAAAGGGTACGGTCTTTTTTTTCAATAGTTTTATTCATTTCAAACGGGCCGGATTTGGCCCGCGGGCCGTAGTTTGCCCACGGCTGGGCTAGACTCTGGTGGTTACTGAAAATTCTTTGCTCCTGCGTACCACCTGCCAGTGACGGCCCAGCTCGCACCAGCTGCCAGCGCCAGTCCGGCTCACACCCATAGCCAGTGCTGGAGCAGACACTTGCACCCGCTGCTGGTCCCAATCGCCCGCTGCCATCCACCCTGAGGGCTTCTCCACCTTCCCCTGGTCCTGAGGGGTGATTGGGGCAGCAGCTGCTGCTTGAACCCACAGACAGCACTGGCCCCACTCACACCCACTACTGGTGCCAGCCCCAATCGTTCCGCGCCATCAGCGGGTGCAAGTGGGGCTGGCACTGTCAGCACATGGGAGCGGCGGCAGTGGGAATGAAACTGCTGGAAGAGAGGGGACCAGGGCTAACTTCCTGTGGTCCCTCCCCCTGGCCAGTCAACCTCCCGCAGTCCTTCCCCCCATCCCTTCCAGTCAGCAGGCCCTGATTGGCCCTGATCGCTGGCCAGGCCCAGGGACCCTACCTGTGCACAAATTTGTGCACCAGGCCTCTAGTCCTGTCTAATAAAAGAGAAACATGGTAATTAGCCATACATCCACTACCCTTCCCATTGGCTAATCAGGGCGACATGCAAATTAACTGCCAGCAAAGATGACGGCCGGCAGCCAGGCAGCTTGAAGCTAACATGAGGCTTGCTTGCTCCAGTGACGGAGGAAACCAACGTTTCTCGCCTGCCTTGCTGGCCTCTGAGCTTGCAGTTTGAAACATTGTTACAAATATAGAAGCTAAACAAAACCCCAGAAACCTGCTTTCAGCCCGCCGGGATCTCAGAGCTGGAGTTGATACAGTGTTTTGATTACAGAACCCAAATAAACCAGATACCTGCTTTTAGCAGCAGAGGCCTCAGAGCTGGAACCAGAGCTAAAGCTGGCCCAGAATAAAAAGAATAAAAGAAAAAAAGGAGCAGTTGGGAGCTTCAGTCACCCGCCAGCCTGAAAACAGCCCTCAGCCCCTCACCCAGACTGGCCAGGCACCCCAGTGGGGACCCCCACCCTGAAGGGTGTGTGACCAGCTGCAAACAGCCATCATCCCCTCACCCAGGCTGGCCAGGCACCCCAGTGGGGACCCCCACCCTGATCCAGGACACCCTTCAGGGCAAACCAGCCGGCCCCACCCATGCACCAGGCCTCTATCCTATATAGTAAAAGGATAATATGCCTCCCAGCACCGGGATCAGTGGAGCCGCGAGGCCTCCCAGCACTGGGATCAGCGGAACTGCGAGGCCTCCTGGCACCGGGATCAGCATGACAGGGGGCAGTGCCCAAACCCCCTGATCGCCCTGCGGCTCTGTGTGTGACAGGGGGCGGGGCCACAACCTCCCTATCCGCCCTGCTCTGTTTGTGACAGGGGAAGGCACCCCAACCCCCAGATCATCCCTGCTCTGTGCTCCATAGGGGGGAGCTCCCCAACCCCCTGATCGCCCTGCGGCTCTGTGTGTGACAGGGTGCAGCGCCCCAACCCCCCCGCCACGGGCCCTGCTCTGTGTGTGACGGGGTAGAGCCATAACTTCCCCATGGGCCCTGCCCTGAGTGTGACAGGGTGCAGCATCCCAACCCCCTGATCGGCCCTGCTCTATGTGTGACAGGGGGTGGTGCCCCAACTCCCCTATCGGCCCTACTCTGTGAGTGACAGGGGGGAGCTCCTCAACCCCTTGATCGGCCCTGCTCTGTGCATGACAGGGGGGAGCTCCCCAACCCCTTGATGGGCCCTGCTCTGTGCATGACAGGGGGGAGCTCCCCAACCCCCTGATTGGCCCTGCTCTGTGTGTGACAGGGGGTGGTGCCGCAACCTCGCCATCGACCCTGCCTTGAGTGTGACAGGGGGCGGTGCCCCAACCCTCCAATCGGCCCTACCCTGAGCGTGACTGAGGGTGGCATCGTAACCTCCCAATCCACCCTGCTCTGTGCATGACAGGGGGCGGCACCCCAACTCCCCAATCGGCCCTTCTGTGAGCCCGTCCAGGGGCTGCACCTAGGGATTGGGCCTGCCCTCTGCCACCCGGGAGCAGGCCTAAGCCAACAGGTCGTTATCTCCCGAGGGGTCCCAGACTGTGAGAGGGCACAGGCCGGGCCGAGGGACCTCTTCTCCCCCCCAAGAGCACAAATTTTTGTGCACCGGGCCTCTAGTCTATAATAATAAAAGCATAATATGCTAATTAGACTGGACATCCTTTCAAATGACCTTCTGGAGGAAGCCGGGGCTGCAAGGGAAGCCCGGGCCCCGGGTGCCAAAGGGAAGCTGGTGACAGTAGCCGGGGGAAAGAAGGCCTACTCTTGCATGGATTTCATGCATCGGGCCTCTTGTAGGCAATAAAATCTCAGACATCCTCATAGCAGTGTTTATGGATATAACTACGAGGGCAAAGGAAACTAAGGAGAAAATAAACAAATGGATTACATCAAAATAAAAAGTTTCTGCACAGCAAAAGAAACAATCATCAAAATGAAAAGGGAGCCCACTGTATGGGAGAATATGTTGGGCAATGATACATCTGATAAAGGGATAATATCCAATAAACTAGTATATAAGGAACTCATACAATTTAACAAAAGGAGGACAAACAATCCAATTAAAAAATGGCCAAAGGACCTAAATAGACACATACAGATGGCTAAGAGACATATGAAAAAATGCTTGAAGTCATTGATCATCCGAGAGATGTCAATTAAAACGACAATGAGGTATTACCTCACACCTGTCAGAATGGCTACCATCAACAAATCAACAGGTTCTCCTTGCGGGCGCTCCTGCCTGAAGGGCCCAGAGGGAGAGGGGTCCGCAGTCCTGTTCGCTGTGAGGAGCCGACACTTGGGGGAAGAGATGGTGATGCTGTTGGAGTGGTGGTCAGGCACAGAGTGCATCATCTACACGGACCCCCGGGCCTACGCCACGTTCGGGAAGGAAAACGCCATCGTGGTTGTGAACCACAAGTTTGAGATCGACGTTCTCTGCGGCTGGAGCCTGGCCGATCGCTTCGGGGTTCTGGGGCAGATCCAAGCAACAGCAGCCTCGTGAGCACCACACCCTCTGTCTGAGGAACAGCAGCTGTACGTGAAGCCTCCCCCCACCAGCCAGAAGAGCCACCACAGCTGTGAATAGCACCCACCAGAGGAGCTGCTGCCAACTGAGGAGCAGCTGCTACTGCAACTGCCCAAGGAGCAACCACAGCCCAAGGAGCCACTGCCATCCAGGGAGCAGCCCCTGAACGACTCAACGTCTAGATATGTCAGTGAGATCAAACATGGGTAGACAAAGAAACCCCCAAAGGAAAGAAAAGGAGGACTCGCCAGAAAAGTAGCTAAGTGATACAGAGGCATGCAACATGACAGAAAGAGAATTCAGAATAAGGATCCTAGAGTGCATAAACCGGATGGAGGAAAAAAATCAACAACTTATGCAAGAAGCAAGAAGAAACAGATGAAACAATAAACTACCTATGCAAGAAGCAAGAAGCAACAGATGAAAAAATAAACTACCTATGCAAGAAGCGAGAAGAAACAGATGAAAAAATCAATAAATTATTCAAGAAGCAAGAAGAAACAGATGAAAAAATCAATAAATTACGTAAGAACCAAGAAGAAATGAAGAGCAATATAGCTGCAATAAAAAACACCATTGAGCCAAAACCGGTTTGGCTCAGTGGATAGAGCGTCGACCTGAGGACTGAAAGGTCCCAGGTTCGATTCCGGTCAGGGGCATGTACCTGGGTTGCGGGCACATCCCCAGTGGGAGATGTGCAGGAAGCAGCTGATCGATGTTTCTCTCTCATCGATGTTTCTAACTCTCTATCTCTCTCCCTTCCTCTCTGTAAAAAATCAATAAAATATATATTAAAAAAAAAAACACCATTGAAAGTATCAACAGTAGACTAGGAGAAGTGGAGGACCGAATTAGTGAATTAGAAGACAAGGAAGCAAAACACACCCAAACTGTACTGCAATTGGAGAAAAAAATTAAAAGACAGGAGGAGAGCCTAAGGGAGCTTTGGGACAACATGGAGCAAAACAGCATACGAATAATAGGGGATCCAGAACAACAGAAAGATGAACAAGGATTAGAAAACCTATTCGAAGAAATAATATCAGAAAACTTCCCTGAGGTGGGGAAGAAAAAAGTCACACAAGCCCAGAGAGTCCCAAACAAGGTGAACCCAAAAAGACCCACACCAAGACACATCATAATTACCATGGCAAATGTTCAGGACAAAGAGAGAATCTTACAGGCTGCAAGAGAGAGACAGAAAGTTACATACAAGGGATCTCCCATTAGATTATCAAATGATTTCTCAACAGAAACACATCAGGAAAGAATGGACGGAAATTTACAAAGTGATGCAAAGCAAAGGACTGAATCCAAGAATACTCTATCCAGCAAAGCTAACATTTAAAATTGAAGGGGAAATAAGAAGCTTCACAGACAAAAAAAGGCTAAGGGAGTTTATCACCACCAAGCCAGCAATGCAAGAAATGCTAAAGGGACTGGTATAAAAAGAAGAAATAAAAAGCTCAGAAAGAAAACAGCCACACAAAAAAAGAAATGGCTACAAACAAGTACCTTTCAATAATAACTTTAAACGTAAACGGACTAAATGCTCCAACCAAAAGACATCGAGTGGCTGAATGGATAAAAAACCATGACCCATACATTTGCTATCTACAAGAGACCGACCTCATTAGAAGGGACTCACACAGACTGAAAGTGAAGAGATGGAAAAATATCTTTCAGGCAAATGGAAAGGAAAAGAAAGCTGGGGTAGCAATACTTATATCGGACAAAATAGACCTCAAAGTGAAGGCCATAACAAGAGATAAGGAAGGCCACTTCATAATACTAAAGGGATCAATACAACAAGAAGATATAACCCTGGTAAACATATATGCACCCAATGCAGGAGCATCCAAATATATAAAAAAACTCCTGGAAGATATCAAAGGAGAGATTGACAACAATACAATTGTAGTAGGGGACTTTAATACACCACTGACATCACTGGATAAATCCTCTAGACCAGGTGGGCAAACTTTTTGACTCGAGGGCCACAATGGGTTCTTAAACTGGACCGGAGGGCTGGAACAAAAGCATGGATGGAGTGTTTGTGTGAACTAATATAAATTCAAAGTAAACATCATTACATAAAAGGGTACGGTCTTTTTTTTTGTTTTTAGTTTTATTCATTTCAAACGGGCCGGATCTGGCCCGCGGGCTGTAGTTTGCCCACAGCTGCTCTAGACAAACAATCAGCAAAGAAACAGCAAACCTAAATGACTCACTAGATCAGATGGACTTAACTGACATCTTCAGAACACTTCACCCCAATGCCATGGAATATACATTCTACTCAAAGGCTCATGGGACAGATTCAAAAATAGACCACATATTGGGTCACAAACAAAGTATCCCCAAATTCAAGAAGACTGAAATCATACCAAGCATCTTCTCAGACCACGATGGGATAATATTAGAAATAAACTACAATAAAAACAACCCAAAATACTCAAACACTTGGAAGATGAATAGCATGTTATTAAATATTGATTGGGTTACCAATGCGATCAAAGAAGAAATTAAAAACATCCTGGAATCTAATGACAATTAAAACACAACAACCCAAAACCTATGGGACGCAATGAAAGCAGTCCTGAGAGGGAAGTTTATAGCTCTACAGGCCTATCTCAAAAAAAACAAGAAAAAATGGTAGTAAATCATCTAACTCTACAACTCAAAGAATTAGAAAGAGAGCAACAAGAAAACCCCAGAGTGAGCAGAAGGAAGGAGACAATAAAGATTAGAGCAGAAATAAATGATGTAGAGACAAAAAAAAAAATAAAAATACAGAAAATCAATGAAACTATGAGCTGGTTCTTTGAAAAGATAAACAAGATTGACAAACCTCTAGCCAGGCTCACCAAGAAGCAAAGAGAGAGGAACAAAATGAACAAAATCAGAAACGATAGAGGCGAAATAACAAGAGACCTCACAGAAATACAAATGATTGTTAAAAAATACTATGGACAGCTCTACTCCAACAAACTAGACAACATGGAGGAAATGGACATATTCCTAGAAAAATACAATCTTCCAAAACCCAATCCAGAGGATTCTAAAAATCTCAACAGGCCAATAACGATGGAAGAAATTGAAGCAGTCATCAAAAAGCTCCCAGCAAACAAAAGCCTGGGGCCAGACAGCTTCACAGGGGAGTTTTACCAAACATTCAAGGAAGAACTAAAACCTATCCTCCTCAGACTACTACAAAAAATTCAAGAGGAAGGAACAATTCCCAGCTCCTTCTATGAAGCCAGCATCACCCTAATACCAAAACCAGTCAAAGACAACACAATGAAAGAGAATTACAGGCCAATATCCCTCATGAACATAGATGCCAAAATCCTCAACAAAATCTTAGCAAATCGGATCCAGCAGTACATCAGAAAGATCATACACCATGACCAAGTAGGATTTATCCCAGGGATGCAAGGAGGGTACAATATCCGCAAATCAATAAACGTGATACATCACATAAACAAATTGAAAGAAAAAAAACCACATGGTCATATCAATTGATGCAGAAAAAGCATTTGACAAAATCCAACACCCATTTTTGATAAAAACTCTCAGCAAGGCGGGAGTAGAAGGATCATACCTCAACATAATAAAGCCATATGTGACAGGCCCACAGCCAACATCATACTCAATGGACAAAAACTAACACCATTTCCCCTAAGAACAGGAACAAGACAGGGATGCCCACTCTCACCACTCTTGTTCAACATAGTACTGGAAGTATTAGCCATTGCAATTAGACAAGAAGAAGAAATAAAAGGCATCCAAATTGGAAAAGAGGAAGTAAAACTGTCCTTATTTGCAGACGACATGATATTATACATACAAAACCCTAGAGACACCATAAAAAAACTGCTAGACTTAATACATGAATTTGGCAATGTAGCAGGATACAAAATTAACCCCAAGAAATCTGAGGCATTTCTATACACCAACAGTGAATTTTCAGAAAGAGAGATTATAATTTACCATCCCATTTACCATCACACTAAAAAAATTAAGCTACCTAGGAATAAACTTAACTAAAGAGGTAAAAGACCTCTACTCAGAAAACTACAGGACGTTGAAAAAAGAGATAGAAGAAGACATAAACAGATGGAAAAACATACCGTGTTCATGGATTGGTAGAATCAACATCATTAAAATGTCCATACTACCCAAAGCAATCTATAAATTCAATGCACTTCCCATTAAAATACCAACGGCATACTTCACAGATCTAGAACTAACCTTCCAAAAATTCATCTGGAATAAAAAAAGACCCCGAATAGCTGCAGCAATCCTGAGAAAGAACAAAGTAGGTGGGATCTCAATACCAGATATCAAGCTGTATTACAAAGCCACAGTTCTCAAAACTGCCTGGTACTGGCACAAGAACAGACATAGATCAATGGGATAGAATAGAGAGCCCAGAAATCGGCCCGAGCCAATATGCTCAATTAATATTTGACAAAGGAGGCAAGAACATACAATGGAGCCAAGATAGTCTCTTCAATTAATGATGTTGGGAAAATTGGACAGATATATGTAAGAAAATGAAACTAGACCACCAACTTACACCGTACACAAGAATAAACTCAAAATGGATAAAGGACTTAAATGTACTACGGGAAACCAGAAAAATTCTGGAAGAATCCAAAGGCAACAAAATCTCAGACATATGCCGAAGCAATTTCTTCACTGATACAGCTCCTAGGGCACTTGAAACTAAAGAGAAAATGAACAAATGGGACTACATCAAAATAAAAAGTTTCTGCACAGCAAAAGAAACCATCAACAAAACAGGGGGAGAAAAACCAAGATGGCGGCACAGGTTAACACCGGAGATTGCTGCCTCGAACAACCAAGTCAAAAAACAACTAAAGACGGAACGGACATCATCCAGAACCACAGGAAGGCTGGCTGAGCGGAAATTCTACAACTAGGAGGAAAGAGAATATCATACCCAGACTCAGAGGGGGCGCAGTGCTGAAGTGAAATACTCAGGTGCCGAGTGTGCGCAGAGTGGGCTGGCGGCGGAGGGCGCGGTTGTTGTTTTCATTCAGGAGGGAGTTTCAGACTCTGAGCTCCAGATCCGGGCGAGTCTCTAGGGACCCAGACTCAAACGGGAGAAGCGAGACTGTCTGGCTTTGGTCAGAAATCGAAGGCAGCTTTCTCTCCGAGGTTTGCAGTAGTTGCTGGGACTCTGTGAGGCAGAGCCCCTAGGGACGGAACTGAGAGCAGCCATAACTGCTTGCTCCACCCACCCTGTAGATCTCCAGGGACCCGCCCCGCCCAAGCCCTACGCAGAGCCATTTGCCGGATAGCCTCAGGCAAACGCTAGATTAGCACCACCCTAGAGATCCAGCACAGAAGCTCTCCCACTGCAGACACAGCGGACTCTCATAGCCAGTTAGCCTGGAGGTCAAATCACCCCCACTATTGCTGACAACAATCAAGGCTTAACTACAACAAGACTGCGCACAAAGACCACAAGGAGGTGCACCAAGAAAGCATAAAAAATGCGGAGACAAAGAAACAGGACAAAATTGTCCATGGAGGATATAGAGTTCAGAACCACACTTTTAAGGTCTCTCAAGAACTGTCTAGAAGCCGCCGATAAATGTAGTGAGATCCTCAAGAAATCTAATGAGACCCTCGATGTTGTGATAAAGAACCAACTAGAAATTAAGCATACACTGACTGAAATAAAGAATATTATACAGACACCCAACAGCAGACCAGAGGAGCGCAATAATCAAGTCAAAGATTCGAAATGCGAAGAAGCCAAAACACCCAACTGGAAAAGCAAAATGAAAAAAGAATCCGAAAATACGAATATAGTGTAAGGAGCCTCTGGGACAGCTTCAAGCGTACCAACATTCGAATTATAGGGGTGCCAGAAGATGAGAGAGAGCAAGATATTGAAAACTTATTTGAAGAAATAATGACAGAAACTTCCCCCACCTGGTGAAAGAAATAGACTTACAAGTCCAGGAAGCGCAGAGAACCCCAAACAAAAGGAATCCAAAGAGGACCACACCAAGACACATCATAATTAAAATGCCAAGAGCAAAAGACAGAGAGAACCTTTTTTTTTTTTTTCAGTTTTAGTCCCCCTGTATTTCCACACATATGTATATGTCTTGCTGGAAGCTTTGGGAGTCCTCAGGAAGGCGGGGCTGTGTTATGCTCTTGAGGCTCTTCCTAAGTCTCAATGAGTCACATTAGCCCAGTCAGGAAAATTGTCCAGGTCAAACATGACCTGTCCCCAGGTGTTGATCGCCAGAAACACACATAAGACTCCAATTATCTTCACCATTATTCCTGTTTCCACCATGTCAGAAACCTTGAGGTCCGTTGGCAAACACGATGGCGTTAGGTGGGGTGGCCACAGGCAACATGAAGGCAAAGGACGCACTCAGGGTGCAGGGGAGCATGACGTACAGCGGGTTGAGGCCAATGGAACGGGACATAGAGGCAAAGATGGGCAGGAACAGGGTGGTGGTGGCCACGTTGCTTGTACACTCAGTGAACACAGCGATGAGCAAGGACAAGACCAAGGTGATGGCTGCTGGGGGCAGAACGTGCAAGGGCTCCATCTGCTTCCTCATCCATTCAGACAGCCCCGAGGCCTCACATCCTTCAGCCAGAGCGAATCCGCCCCCCAAGCAGCACAATGCCCCAGGGAACTTTCTCCTGGGTCACCTTCCAATCCAGCAGTGCAGGCGGATACAACGGAGTCTTTCTTTCTTCCTCAGCCTGGCTGCAGAAGTTGAACTTGGGCTTCTGCGAAGGCACAATGAATAGTAATATGGCCACGAAGATGGCCACGGTGGCGTCAGTGACATATTTTGTCTCGCCCCCATCCAGGCGACTGACATCCAGCCAGGCATGAAGCCTGGGTCCCGGGAGAACCACAGGGTGACCAGCAGGAGGAAACAGAGCAGGACGTTGCCCTCGGCGAAGGAGAAGGGTCCCAGCTTCCTGTATTCCTCCTGCAACACCTCATAGGCAGCTTTCTCACTACTCTTTTCCTCCAGACCGCAGCCCCAAACCTTTTAAAAATTGAATCCCATAAAAATACACTGGAGCCAAAACCAGCAGAGCAGCAGCATGATCAGCATGTTGGGGAAGGCAAATCCAAACCAGGAGACACAGTTCACGGTGTCTTTGCTCTCAGGAAACAGCTCGTGCATCTGGCCCAAGAGCACCACGTTGGAACCTGTCCCGGTCAGGGTGGCAGTGCCTCCGATGCTGGCCGCGTAACACACGCACAGTGTCATGGCCTTGCAAATGTTCTTCCTGTCACAATTCTTCTGTGGTCTCATTGCAGGGCCTTCAAAAATCACTTGGCTTTCTGGCAGCTCACCAGTCTTGCCAATGTCCACCAGCTCCAGTTCGCCCAGGCCGGCCTCGCTGGCTGTGGTCGTGGCCTGCATCTGCTGCAGCACGGCCTCCACTATGGGCACCATCATGGCTGTGGTGGCTGCGTTGCTGATCCACATGGAGAGGAAGGCGGTGGCGCCCATGAAGCCCAGCATCAGCTGTGTAGGCTTGGTCCCCGCCCAGAGGAGTGTGCGCAGGGCGATTCTCTTGTGCAGGTTCCAGTGGTCCACGGCCACTGCCACGAGGAGGCCTCCCAGGAACAGCATGCTAGTATCCTTCATGTACTGGACACACACCTGATTGGAGTCCAGAACTTTGAGGAGTGGGAAAAGCAAGGCAGGCAAGAGGGCGGTGACAGCCAGAGGGATGACTTCCATGCACCAGTAAGTGGCCATGACGATGACGACGTAGGCACACCTGGCAAACTTGGTGGGCACCAGAATGATGAGTGGCAGCAGCAGTATCGGGGTGAAGAACAAGATCACAAAGAACTTGAACTTGGAGACATACCTCAGTGCCGAAGCCACCATGCTCTGCTTGAGGTTCAACCACAGCGTGCTCCTTAGTGTTGGGGTCCAACCCCAGCAGGTCCAGGGGTTCCCAAAGGTGTGGACGGAGTCGGCGAAGAAGGAACGTCACAGAGACAGCGTTCAGTTGATCAGCAGCCTAGCCAGGTTCTCTAGCCAGGATATCCAGCCAAGTTCTGTCGACAAAGAGAGAATCTTAAAAGCAGCAAGAGAAAGAAACTTAGTTACCTACAAGGGAATACCCATATGACTGTCAGCTGATTTCTCAACAGAAACTTTGCAGGCCAGAAGGGAGTGGCAAGAAATATTCAAAGTGATGAATGCCAAGAACCTACAACCAAGATTACTTTATCCAGCAAAGCTATCATTCAGAACTGAAGGTCAGATAAAGAGCTTCACAGATAAGGAAAAGCTAAAGGAGTTCATCACTACCAAACCAGTATTATATGAAATGCTGAAAGGTATCCTTTAAGAAGAGGAAGAAGAAGAAAAAGGTAAAGATACAAATTATGAACAACAAACATGCATCTATCAACAAGTGAATCTAAGAATCAAGTGGCCTGCATCTGCTGCAGCACGGCCTCTTAATCTGGTGATCATAATAGAATCAGGGACATAGAAAGGGAATGGACTGACTATTCTTGGGGGGAAAGGGGTGTGGGAGATGCGGGAAGAGACTGGACAAAAATCGTGCACCTATGGATGAGGACAGTGGGTGGGGAGTGAGGGCAGAGGGTGGGGCGGGAACTGGGAGGAGGGGAGTTATGGGGGGGGGGGAAAGAGGAACAAATGTAATGATCTGAACAATAAAGATTTAATTTAAAAAAAAAAAGAAACCATCAACAAAACAACAAGAAAACCCACTGTGTGGGAAAACATATTTGCCAATGTCATATCTGATAAGGGCCTAATCTCCAAAATTTATAGGGAACTCATACAACTTAACAAAAGGACGATAAACAATCCAATCAAAAAATGGGCAAAGGACCTAAATAGACACCTTTCAAAAGAGGACATTCAGAAAGCCAAGAGACATATCAAAACATGCTCAAAGTCACTAATCATCCGAGAGATGCAAATCAAAACAACAATGAGGTACCATCTCACACCTGTCAGACTGGCTATCATCAACAAATCAACAAACGACAAGTGCTGGAGAGGATGTGGAGAAAAAGGAACACTCGTGCACTGCTGGTGGGAATGCAGACTGGTGCAACCACTATGGAAGACAGTATGGAGTTTCCTCAAAAAACTGAAAATGGAACTCCCATTTGACCCTGTGATTCCACTTCTAGGAATATATCCCAAGAAACCAGAAACACCAATCAGAAAGGATATATGCACCCCTATGTTCATAGCAGCACAATTCACCATAGCTAAGATCTGGAAACAGCCTAAGTGCCCATCTGTAGATGAATGGATTAGAAGACTGTGGTACATCTACACGATGGAATACTATGCTGCTCTAAAAAAGAAGGAACTCTTACCATTTGCAACGTCATGGATGGAACTGGAGAGCATTATGCTAAGTGAAATAAGCCAGTCAATGAAGGAAAAATACCACATGATCTCACTCATTCTTGGATAATAGAGACCATTATAAACTTTTGAACAAAAATAGATACAGAGGCAGAGCTGCCTCAAACAGATTGTCAAACTGCAGCGGGAAGGCCAGGGAGGGTTGCGGGGCAGGAGGGAGGGGGGTAAGAGATCAACCGGAGGACTTGTATGCATGCATATAAGCATAACCAATGGACATAAGACACTGGGGGGTAGGGGAGGCCAGGGGATTGTCAAGGGCGAGGGGCACATATGTAATACCCTTTCTAATACTTTAAGCAATAAAAAAATAAATAAAAACAAAACAAAACAAAAGAAAACAAACAAATCAACAAATGACAAGTGCTGGCGAGGATGTGGAGCAAAAGGGAACCCTAGTGCTGGTGGGAAAACAGACTGGTGCAGCCATTATAGAAAACAGTATGGAGTTTCCTCAAGAAATTAAATATGAAACTGACATTTGACCCAGTGATCTCACTTCTAGGAATATATCCTAAGAAACCAGAAACACCAATCAGAAAGAATGTATGTACCCCTATGTTCATAATAGCACAATTTATATTAGCTAAGATTTAGAAACAGCTTAAGTGCTCATCAGTAGATGAGTCGATAAAAAAAGCTGTGGTACATTTATACAATGGAATACTATGCAGCAGTAAAAAAGAAGAACCTCTTACACTTTGAGGCAACATGGAGGTACCTGGAGAGTATTATGCTAAGCAAAATAAGCCATTCAGAGAAAGACATGTATCACATGATCTCACTCATATGTGGAATCTAATGAACAAAATAAGCTGATGAACAAACTAGATCCAGAGACATGGAAGCATGGAACAGAGTGTGGAATCTCAGAGGGAAGGCCGGGAGGGTGGGTGGGTGGGAAGTGATCAACCAAAGAACTTGTGTGCATATATAAATATACACATAACCCATGGACTCAGACAATAAGGTGGTGAAGGACTGGGTGTGGGGGGAGCTAGGTGAAGGGGCAGTAGGAGTCAATGGGGGGAAAAGAGGGACATATACTTTCAACAAGAAAGACTTAAAAATAAAATAAATAAAATCAGTGAGAACATTAAAAAATATACTTTTTATTGCCCTGGATGGTGTTTTTCAGTGGTTAGAGATTCAGCCCACACACCGCCCGTGCACCAAAGAATCATGGGTTTGATTTCCTGTCAAGGAGTCATACCTGGGTTGTGGGTTGATCCCCAGACCTGGTCTAGCTGCGCGCTGGAGGCAGCTAATCCATGTGTCTCTCTCACAGCGATGTCTTCCTCTTCCTCTCTCCTCTGTCTCTCATCCCCTCCCAACCTCCCTTCCACTCTCTAAAAATCAATAGAAAAAATATCCTCGGGTGAGGTTTAAAAACAAACAAACAAAAAGAGTGGTGAGCCCTAGCTGGCTTCATTCAGTGGATAGAGCGTCAGCCTGTGGACTAAAGGGTCCCAGGTTTGATTCCAGCCAAGGAAGGGCACATGCCTGGGTTGCGGGCTCCATCCCCAGTGGAGGGCATGCAGGAGGCAGCCGATCAATGATTCTCTCTCATCATTGATGTTTCTATCTCTCTCTCCTTCTCCCTTCTTTTCTGAAATCAATAAAGAAATATATATATATTTTAAAAAGAGTGGTGAAAGTGGATATCCTTGTGCTTTTCCTGTTCTTAGGGAAATGCTTTTAATTTTTGCCCATTGAGTATGATGTTAGCTGTAGGTTTGTCATATATGGCCTTTATTATAAGTGGTATGTTCCATCTATTCCCATTGTGCTAAAATTTTTATCAAAAATGGATGCTAGATTATGTCCAATGCTTTTTGGTGTCTGTATTGATATGATCATGTAATTTTTATCCTTTATTTTGTTTATATGATGTACCACATTTATTTTTTATTTTTATTTTAAAATATATTTGTATTTATTTCAGAGAGGAAGGGAGGAGGGAGAGGTAGAAACACCAATGATGAGAGAGAATCATTGATAAGCTGCCTCCTGCACACTTGTCACTGGGGATTGAGCCTGCAACCCCAGCATGTGCCCTGATTGGAAATTGAACTGCAACCTCCTGGTTCATGGGTGGATGCTCTACCGCTGAGCAACAGCGGCCAAATTGTATCACATTTATTGAATTGCAATTATTGTACCAACCTTACATCCTTAGAATAAATCCCAGTTGATAATTGTGTATGATCTTTTTAATATATTGCTGAATCTGATTTACTAAGATTTTATTGAGGATTTTAGCATCTATGTTCATCAGGGATATTAGCCTGTAACTTTCTTTATTTGTAGTGTCTTTATCTGGTTTTAGAATTAGGATAATGCTGGCCTCATAAAATAAGCTTGGAAAGCTTCTCTCCTCTTGAATTTTTTGGAGTAGTTTGAGAAGGATGGATACTACTTCTTTGAATATTTGGTAAAACTCACCTGTGAAGCCATTCGGTCCAGGGCTTTTGTGTACTGGGAGTTTTTTTTTTTCCTTTTTTTTTTAGTACTGCTTCAATTTCATTAATTGTTATTGGTTTATTCAGGTTTCCCGATTCTTTCTGATTGAGTTTTGGAAGATTATATGTATCTAGAACAGTGGTTCTCAACCTTCCTAATGCCGCGACCCTTTAATACAGTTCCTCATGTTGTGGTGACCCCCAATTTCATTGTTACAAATTAAAGCATAGTGATTAATCACAAAAACAATATGTAATTACATATATGTGTTTTCCGATGGTCTTAGGCGACCCCTGTGAAAAGGTCGTTTGACCCCCAAAGGGATCGCGACCCATAGGTTGAGAACCGCTCATTTATAATGTGTCCATTTTGCCCAGGTTGTCTAGTTTGTTGGCATATAGTTGTTCATAGTATATTTTTACAATCCTTTGTATTTCTGTGGTGTAAATTGTTAGTTTGCCTCTTTCATTTCTTTTTTTTAAACATGTATTTTTATTGATTTAAGAGAGAAAGGGGGAGGGAGGGATAGAAACATCAATGATGAGAGAGAATCATTGATTTGCTATCGCCTGCAGGCCCCACTCTGGGGATCAAGCCCGAAACCGGTGCATATGCCTTGACTGGGAATTGAACCATTGACTTCTTGGTTCCTAGGTTGATGCTCAAATGCTAAGCCACACCCGACCAGGCCATCAGTCTTCTTTCAGTCTTTATCTTTTCAAGGAACCAGCTCTTGGACTCATTGATCTTTTGTAGTGTTTTTTAGTCTCTGTGTCATTCTGCTCTGATCTTTATTATTTCCTTCCTTCACTTACTCGGGGCTTTTCTTGTTCTTCTCTTACTAGTTCTTTAAGGTGTAGGGCTAGCTAGACAGTTTATTAGAAAGTTTTCTTGATTTTTTAGGTAAGCCTGTAACACAATGAATTTCCCATTCAGGACTGCTTCTGCTGTGTCACATCGATTTTTGATTGCTGTGTGTTCATTTTCATTTGGTTCAGGAAGTTCATTATTTCTTCCTTTATCTCATTGGTAACCCATTCATTGTTTATTTTTTTATTTTTTTCAGTTGATCAGCAGCCTAGCCAGGATCTCCAGCCAGGATCTCCAGCCAAGTTCTGTTCTGGATCTCCAGAGAGGTTCTGCTGTTTATTGTCTTGTTACATTCGTATTTATACCAGTTGATTTTAATCCTGTCAATTTCTATTACAAAGGTTAGGGCGTTTCTTATCTCCATTCCAGGGAGTAAAGATTATGTAGCTTAAGCATGATTGTTTGTAGTTAAAGTGATTAACTACCCGCCTGGCACTTAGTTAAGGAGTTTCATCCCCTCCCTGACTTCAGGGAAAAAATCCCTATCTGGGGAAACAACCTTTCTCAGAGAGGTGACCTTGGTTAAAACACACAGCACTAAGGGGAGCAAACATATTAAGAACAGTATGCTATATACGCCAGGTCCCTTGAAACATATGCTGTGCAGATGTTTCTATCCTGCAGCGACTGTGTCAAGCAGCAAGGATGGACCGGCTTCCGGCAAATTCCCCCTTTTTTATTTTTTAAAAAGAGAGCGCATGCAAATCAGTGGCCACCTCTCAGATTGGGCCGTTTAAAAGTCGGAAGAAGACTGGCAAGCAATGACAGTGAGCATAACTATAAACATAGTGGATGGAGTGCACAAGGAGCCCCATTCCTGTAGAAGGTTGCCGGCCTCTTCAGTCAAGGGATTACAGCTGTCCTCAAGTTGTTGGTTTGATTGTCTTTGTTGGTCTGGCTAGCGGGCAGCATCACTGGCGACGGGCTTCCCGAAGCGTCAGTGAGTTGAAGGGCTGCATCAAAGGGTCCATCAGGGCCGTGGTTGATGGTGGTGTTGGTGTCCGAGGAGGAGTAAGCTGTGCCCTCTGGGTCAGCTGATATGGAAGATGGAGGGTAGTAGAGAGAAAAAGAAGAGAAAGCAAAAGAACTACAAGGCATGGAAGTGTTTAGAAAAAAGAGGGAGAAGAAAGGGAAGAAGGCAGCTTCCTGACACAACCCTTTCCTTCAGCTGACCCTTTCCCCGTGGTCCAAGGTAGAAATGGGAAACAAGTCCTGTTGCAGTGAGAGGGCAGCTGCTGTCAGCCAGTCTTTGTCTTTACCTGGGTCCCAATCTGAGCTGGGCGTGGGAAGCGGGAAGCAGCCATGGGGAAAGGAGACCTTCCTCAGAAGGGGCGAGTGTTCAAGCCCCTGAACCATTGGGGGGGGGTGAGGATCTGTGCCCCACCTCTGTTGAACCCCAAGTTCTCTCCTACTGGCCCCCGACTGTGCCTGTCTTAGGTTGCCCCACCCTGTGGGGTCTTACCCGTCTTTGACTACCAGTCATCTCTGGGCCAAGTAGGGTGATGTGAGGTTCAGTTCTGTCTCCTTGGTAGCCTATGTCCCTCTGGACTCCATGCCCAGCAACTGCCTTGGGATCCCCTTGCCTGCTGGCGGGGCCCCGGCATTGATCACATATCTTGGGGAACCCAGGTTTCTTCTCCAGGGAGGGCCCAGCTCACGCTATTGGGTGAGAGACAGATCCATGGTACCAGCCACCATGAGGCTTCAACCTGAGCATGAACAGAGAGCTCAGGCAACAGCTATGGGCAATTGGATTGTAAGAAGAGGGTCCCTCTTGACACAAGGGTAAGAGGGGCCAATACAGGACAAAGGAGAGTCCCGGAACAGGGCTTTCTCAGCCCAGGATGTCAGGCTCTTGGCACAAGACAACTCCATGTATGGGGCATATACCAAGCATCCCTATTCATGGCATAAAAGGGAGGTGCCCTTCCTGGAACTGTAGGGTAGGGAGATTCTAGAAGAGGTTGTGTTCAGGAAAGAAGGAGAAAGGCCAAAGAACCAGCAAACAAGTAGTTAGATTTTAAAAAAAGGAAAAAGGAAAGGAGATGTGGGGCAAAGCTAGGACATGTGGAAAGACAAAAAGGAGGCACATGTGATCCTCCCAATGGACAGATTGTTCCAGCTCAGGGCTGCACATCTGCTGCAGACGGGCACTGGTCAGGTGTGCTATGATGAGGCAGAGATGGAGGGCGGTGAGACATAAGGTCGGACTAGACGGTCTGGAATCCACACAGGTGAGTCTGCGTCCTGTGGAAATATACAAGCATATCCTCTCCCCCAGGTTAAAAGTACATCAGGTCCCTTCCAGGCTCCTGTAAGCAAGTCTCTCCATTTGACAAGGGCTTTAGGTTTAGTTAGATCAGGGTTCCAATGCCTGTACATCGGGGAATTTCCCTCAGAATCTACATTTAGTATATTAATTACAAATAGAGTATGTTGTAGAACATGATGAGGAGAGGAATATTTAAACTCATTTTCTTGTAATATTTTGTAACAGGAGTAAATCAAACACCGCTGGGGCTATATAATAGAAGTCCCATTTGAGACAAGATATCTCTTCCCCATAATGTAAAGGGGATAGTCGTAATTACATAGGGACAGAATGTTCCTGAATGTTGATCTTCATCAGCCCAAGTTAAAATCTGAGAACTCTTTTTTACATTAGATGCCTTGCCTAGTCCTACTAGGGAAGTGGAGGTGGTGTGCGTGGGCCATGAAGAGGGCCAATCCTTCCCTGCTATGCAGGAAACATCTGCTCCTGTATCCAATAGACCTTCAATTGGTTTTCCCTGAATTTGTAAAATTTTTGTAGGTCTAGTAGCATGGATTTCTTGTATCCAAAATGCTGCATCGCTAGATCCAAAGCCTCCGGCCCCTCTAGCTTCCTGGGTAACGGCTGTCCCTATTTTATGTATTGGTAACAGGATTAATTGGGCAATTCTCTGGTTGGGCTGAATCTGTATAGTTGTGGTGGGTGGGGAAAGTAAAATCTGTATTTCTCCTGTGCAGTCTGCATCAACAACTCCTGGGATGACTAAGATCCCCTGTAACGAGGTGGAGCTCCGTCCTAATATTAAACCTACAGTTCCCTCAGGCAGCGGCCCAGACACTCCTGTAGGAATGGCTGCTACTGGGAGTCTGGGGTTAGTATTGCATGGGTGGTTGAGTGGAGGTCCAATCCTGCACTGCCTGTGGTTGCCCTGAAGAGGTCACTGACTGACTGAAATTTGCAAAGGGGTTGAGGGTTGATGCCCCTATTATTGCAGGGGCCTGGGGCTGGCCCCTTCTCAAGTTTCCCAATTGAGGTGATGGGATATAACCTCCTTGGGAGCTATTTGTAGAGTTTAAAGGCCGACCATTTTTATGGTAATTTGATCTACATTCCTTTGCCCAATGGAATCCTTTCTGACATCAGGGACAAACGGTTTTTGGAGGATTAATATTATTCCCTAATGTATTTCCAGGCTGTCGAGGAGCTTGCCATCTGGCCTGAGTATTATTATTTTTATTTGGGCATTCTCTGCTAAAGTGCCCAGATAAGCCACAAGAGTAGCAGTTCATATTTCTTTTATTACCTGTATTATTGCTGGCTTGTCCTATACCCTGTACATATTGAGGGTATGTCTCCCCTTTGAGAGCTGCAGCTATAGCTACACCCTGTATAAATGCTGGACTTACATCAGCACACTGTTTTATAAAATCATTTATAGTTCCTGTTCTGCGAATCGGCCTTAATAAAGCCTGACAGGTATTATTAGCATTTTCAAAAGCCAGTTGTTTGATTAGGATATCGGCTGCCTCTTTGTTATTGATTACTCTCTTGACTGCCTGTATGAGGCGAGAAAGGAAATCCTGATATGGTTCCTCGACCTTCTGTTTAACCTCTGTAAGGGTGGTTGTTTTTCCTGCTGTATAAGGTAGGGATTTCCAGGCATTTACTGCACAACTGGTTACTTTGGTAAGTGCCTCTGTGGGCATATTCATTTGCTCCTGAGCTGTGTTAAAATCACCTTCTCCTAATATCATGTCTAGGGTTATTCCTTTTCTGGTTTTTTTGCTAGTGGCTACAGCTTTCTTAGCAAGATCATCATATTCAGTTTTACATAATAAGTAATCGCCTCCTGAGAGACAGGCTTTACAAACCTGTGACCAATCATAAGGAGTCATCCATTTACTGGCTAGGGTTTCTACCAAGGTTTGTGTGTAAGGAGCTAGAGGTCCATATTCAGAGCAGGCAAATTTTAATTCTTTAAGTACTTTGTAAGGTACAGGCTCCCAGGTGGGGTTTCCGTCCCCACCAGACTCATTCTCATATGCAACTGGGAAGCAGAGTGAGAATTCAAGATCTCCATTAGCTTCAGCTTCTCTTATCACCGTTTGAAATTTAGAGATGGAGCTCATAGGAGCCACAGGCTTCCTTTCTAATTTGGGGAGCCTGTTTTGAATGGGAGGGCCTCTCTCCTCTCTACTGACTGGAAAGGACCAATGGTCATGTTTATGATATTTATTCTCCTCCCGATCAGTAGGCATAGCTAAATTGCTTTTAGATTGAGCTGAAGACAATAATGATGTATCCTCTCTGGGTGGAGCCGAGGGACTATTTAAATTTTGAGAAAATTCAACCATTTTTGCCTCTGGTGCCAAGGTTTCACAAATTGAATTCCAGAGAGAAAAGGTATCTGCCGGGACCTTCTCAGATCCATGGTAGCTGTAATAGTTCTTTAATTGCTTTCCTACTTTAGTCCAAGTTTCTAAATTAACAGTTCCATCCTCAGGAAGCCATTGACATACGTCCTCTATAAAACTTTCTGTCTGACTGGGAGTAACCTTAACTCCTCTGCTAGCAAGCATATGCGTTAAAAGATTAATACAGAGTCTTTTTTCTTTAGACTCAGTATGACCCATCCTGTCATAAGGATGAGATTCATATGCCTTTAAACATGTAGTATTATTCTTACTCTTCTTTTCCTATATGTACATTATTTCAAAGCAACACTCAAGACTGGTATAAGAAAAAAGAAAATTAGGAAAAGTTAAATCTAGACTTTTCAATCACATTCATTAAAAAAAGTACTTTATAAAGATTAATACAATTTCTTAGGATTCTTAAGAGCCATATTTAAAAAATATTGCAATAAAAAAATACCATAGCAAATGTATAATTTATTTTTAGAGAAAATAATTAAAACTAAGGTTTTTCGCCCTAGCTGGTTTGGCTCAGTGGACAGAGAGCATCGGTCTGCGGACTCAAGGGTCCCAGGTTCGATTCCAGTCGAGGGCATGTACCTTAGTTGCGGACACATACCAGTAGGGAGTGTGCAGGAGGCAGCTGATCAGTGTTTCTGTCTCATCGATGTTTCTAACTCTCTATTCTTCTCCCTTCTTCTCTGTAAAAAATCAATAAAATATATTAAAAAAATAAAACTAAGGTTTTTCTACTAAAGGGGAGCAGTAACAATAGATCATACCATAGTTACATGTTATTTACCACATTCTGTACAATGTGGATGTGCTTAACATGTACCAGTATTCATAGACAATATGAACTTTTGAGATTTAAAAATCACAAATCCCTGTCAATGCTGTAAATTTATAAATGTTAATATAAATACCTAGAAATAAGTAAATTTTAAAAACTGAAGCCTTTGACAGTGTTTATAGATCAACTCAAATGTTAAGTAGAAATAGTACAGTAAATACATTGATATTACTACTAATTTCCACTTAATTTCTTTATACTATGGCTACCTGATGTTGCATTTGCGAAGATACTTCCTACAACCACATGGGTACCCCAGAGATTATGATGAATCACTTTGCAGCAGCCAAGGTCATCAACAAGAATCCTAAATGACGATAGTGTTCATCTGTTTCAAAAAGAGTGTTATTTGTATGTGGTCCAAAAAACACGAAACCAGATGATGGGTCAGTAAAGGCAGCCCAGTAGCCTTCAGCTCGAAGAGCATAGCATATTTCCTTAGCACCACTGATAAACTTTTCTAAGAGCATTTCTCTTTCATTTTCTTCCTCCTCACTCCACATAGTTACATCATTCTTAATTTTCTGTGTTATGGTCAGAATCACCAGTTTATTGGTGGCCATTTCTGGAAACAGTGATTGAAAATCTCTTTGTAGCCGAAACCGGTTTGGCTCAGTGGATAGAGCGTCGGCCTGCGGACTGAAAGGTCCCAGGTTCGATTCCGGTCAAGGGCATGTACCTGGGTTGCGGGCACATCCCCAGTAGGAGGTGTGCAGGAGGCGGCTGATCGATGTTTCTCTCTCATCGATGTTTCTAACTCTCTATCTCTCTCCCTTCCTCTCTGTAAAAATCAATAAAATATATTAAAAAAAAGAAAAGAAAATCTCTTTGTAGCAATTCTGGGTATATTTGGATTGCACACTCCACTTTGTTTCTGCATTGTTAATTTCTTGCTCAACAGGTGCATCATTACCCTGAAATTCATTCACATATTGTGCCATCACAAATTCATGTCTTTCATTTGATAAAGGTTCTGCTGAAACATCAGGTGAAGTTTTATGAACCTGACTTTTCTTCTGTGACATGGTCTCATTGAGATGACAATCAAAACCTATGTTCCCAGGAAGCTGGAATCTCTGGTTCTAAGGCCCAAATGGTCCCATTATTTCACCCAGCCATATTGTTCAAGACGTGCAGTGGCCACATGAGACTCATCAGAACCTGAAGATCCTGCAGTTGAAAAGGCTTTGGGATTGACAGCCCTTTTAATTAAAGAGTAAAATCCTGGGAGATAGGAAACCAGTCTGGCTCTGTTACAGAGCACATTGGCCATTTCTGGCGGAGAGAGCAGACACAAAATATCTTCCCTTCCTTAAAGTTACTTCGAGAGCTGTGGCCTAAAACCCTGCGAATTTGGAGGGCTACCGCAGGCAGAAACCATCCATACCAGTCACCACCGCTGCCTCCATCTGTCCAAGATCCTGACTCCAGCATTTTAATTCTTTATACCTGTGTCCCTCTTTCTATATTTCTTCTTACAACAGTCCCTTTAGCAGTTCTTACAGTGCTGGTTTTGGTGGTGATAAACTCTTTTTTTTTTAAATTAAATCTTTATTGTTCAGATTATTACATTAGTTACTCTTTTTTCCCACCATAACTCCCCTCCACCCAGTTCCCACCCCACACTCCGCCCTCACTCCCTACCCACTGTCCTCATCCATAGGTGCACGATTATTGTCCAATCCCTTCCCTCACCCCCCTCTTCCCCCCCCCCCAAGAATAGTCCATTCCCTTTCTATGTCTCTGATTCTATTACAATCACCAGTTCATACTGTTCATCAGATTATTTATTCCCTTGATTTTTAGATTCACTTGTTAATAGATGTGTATTTGTTGTTCATAATTTGTATCTTTACCTTTTTCTTCTTCTTCCTCTTCTTAAAGGATACCTTTCAGCATTTCATATAATACTGGTTTGGTGGTGATGAACTCCTTTAGCTTTTCCTTATCTGTGAAGCTCTTTATCTGGTTTTCACTTCTGAATGATAGTTTTGCTGGATAAAGTAGTCTTGGTTGTAGGTTCTTGGTATGCATCACTTTGAATATTTCTTGCCACTCCCTTCTGGCCTGCAAAGTTTCTGTTGAGAAATCAGCTGACAGTCGTATGGGTATTCCCTTGTAGGTAACTGAGTTTCTTTCTCTTGCTGCTTTTAGGATTCTCTCTTTGTCTTTTGCTCTTGGCATTTTAATTATGATGTGTCTTGGTGTGGTCCTCTTTGGATTCCTTTTGTTTGGGGTTCTCTGTGCTTCCTGGACTTGTAAGTCTATTTCTTTCACCAGGTAGGGGAAGTTTTCTGTCATTATTTCTTCAAATAGGTTTTCAATATCTTGCTCTTTCTCTTCTTCTGGCACCCCTATAATTCGGATGTTGGTACGCTTGAAGCTGTCCCAGAGGCTCCTTACACTACCTTCATATTTTTGGATTCTTTTTTCATTTTGCTTTTCCGGTTGGGTGTTTTTTGTTTCTTCGTATTTCAAATCTTTGCCTTGATTCTTGCGATCCTCTGGTCTGTTGTTGGGAGTCTGTATAATGTTCTTTATTTCAGTCAGTGTATGCTTAATTTCTAGTTGTTCCTTTATCACAACATCGAGGGTCTCATTAGATTTCTTGAGGATCTCACTACATTTATCGGTGGTCTCACCAGTCTTCTTGAAGATCTCACTACATTTATCGGCGGTCTCACCAGTCTTTTTGAGGGCCTTATTAAGTTTATCGGCGGCTTCTAGACAGTTCTTTAAAGACCTTAAAAGTGTGGTTTTGAACTCTATATCCAGCAGTTTGCTTTCCTCCCATTCTGTCGTTTGTGTCCTGTTTCTTTGTCTCGGCATTTTTTATGCTTCGCTGTGTCGATAGAGTTCCTTTCTGTGCTAAGTGTCCCAATTACCTGAGGTAGACACTCTTGGTGCACCCCCTTGTGGGCTTTGTGCACAGTCTTGTTGTAATTAAGTCTTGATTGTTGTAGTTATCACTGTGAGGAATTGACCTCCAGGCCAATTGGCTGTGAGAATCAGCTGTGTCTGCAGTGGGAGAACTTCTGTGCTGGAGACACCCCTCTGGGGCTAGACTTGCTTCAATGGGGCTTTGGTGCTCACTGAGTCTTCCCCCTGAGTGTGTCTTTTATGGTTCCACGGAGCTGCAAACTGGATGGTCCCACTCTGACTTCTGGGCTTCCTGGCTCCTGGATCTCTAGGGAGGTGCTAATCTAGCCTTTGCCTGAGGCTTTCCAGCAAAAGTCTCCCTGCAGGGCTTGGGCGGGGCTGGTCTCACGGGATCAACAGGGCAGGGTTAGCAATTATGGCTGCTCTCAGTCTTGCCCTAAGAGGCTCTGCTTCTCAGTGTCCCAGTAATTGCTGCAAGCCCCACGGAGAGAAAGCTGCCCTAGGGTTCTGAGCAATGCCAGACAGTCCCGCTTCTCCCGTATGAGTCTGGGTCCCTAGAGACTCGCCCGGAGCTGGAGCTCAGAGTCTGAGATTCCCTCCCGATTGAAAACAACAACCACGCCCTCAGCCACCAGCCCGGTCTGCATGCACTCCGAACCTTAGTATTTTACTTCAGCACTGCGCCTCCTCTGAGTCTCGGTATGTTTTACTCTTTACTCCTAGTTGTAGAACTTCCACTCAACCAGCCTTCCTGTGGTTCTGGATGATGTCTGTTCTGTCTTTTAGTTGTATTTTTGAAGTGGTTGTTCGAGGCAGCAAACTCCGGTGTTTACCTATGCCGCCATCTTGGTTTCTCCGTGATAAACTCTTTTAGCCTTTTTTTTCCCCTGTGAAGCTCTTTATTTCATCTTTAATTTTAAATGATAGCCTTGCTGGATAGAGTAGTCTTGGATTCAGTTGCTTAATTTAATTACATTGAACAGTTCATGCCACTGCCTTCTAGACTGAAGTGTTTCTATTGAGAAATCAGTTGACAGTCTAATGGGTGCTCCCTTGTAGGTAACTTTCTGTCTCTCTCTTGCAATCTTTAAGATTCTTTCTTTGTCTTTAATGTTTTCCATTTTAATTATAATGTAGGTATTTTAGGGGTCATCTTGATTGGGATTCTCTGTGTTTCCTGAACTTGAGTGACATTTTTCTTCACCAGGGTAGGGAAACTTTCTGTCATTATTTATTCAAACAGGTTCTCTATTCCTTGTTTTGATTCTTATCATATTGGAATCCCTATTATGCAGTTATTGTTCTTTCATGTTGTACCAAAGCTTTCTTAAACTCTCCTCTTGATTTTTAATTTTTTCCCTCAATTCCTGCTCTGAATGGGTTTTTTTTCTGACCTTGTCTTCTCATTCACAGATTTGGTCCTCAGTTTCTTCTAGTCTACTGTTGATTCCTTCCAAGTTATTTTTTATTTCAGCTATGTCATTCTTCATTTCTGCTTTATCCTTATTCATGGCTTCCACCTTTTTTTTTCTTATTGATTTGTAGGAACACTTTTATTTATTTATTTTATTTTATTTCTTAAAGTATTACAAAGAGTATTACACATGTCTCCTTTTTTCTCCCCCTTGACATTCCCCCCGCATCCCCCTCCCCCCAGTGTCTTGTGTCCATTAGTTATTCTCATATGCAAGCATATAAGTCTTTCGGTTGATCTCCTACTCCCCCCCAACCCTCCCCAGGGTTCCCTCTATAGTTTGACATTCTGCTTAATGCTGCTCTGCCTCTGTATCCATTTTTGTTCATCAGTCTATAATGTTTCTTATTATCCATAAATGAGTGAGTTCATGTGGTATTTTTCTCAGCTTCCCAGGGGCTGTCTCAGTCTCACAGGGGCCATCTCAGCCTCACAGGGGCCATCCCTGCTTCACAGGGGCCGTCCCAGCCTCATGGGGGCCGTTTCAGCCTCACGGGGGCCATCCCAGCCTCACGGGGGCTGTATCAACCTCATTGGGGCATTTTCGACTGCACTAGGACCGTCTTGACCCCACCGGGCCATCTCAACCTCAATGGGGCCATCCCAGCCTCACTGGGGCTGTCCCAGCCTCACATGGGCCGTCTCAGCCTCACATGGGCCGTCTCAACCTCACTGGGGCCATTTCAGCCTCACCGGGGCTGTTTCAACCTCACTGGGGCCGATTCAACCTCACCGGGGCCATCTCAGCCTCACTGGGGCTGTCTTGACCTCATCGGGGCCATCTCGACCTCACAGGGGCTGTTTCAAACTCACTGGGGCCGTTTCAACCTCACCAGGGCAGTTGGCCATTCCAACCTCACCGGGGCGTCTCAGCCTCACTGGGGCTGTCCCAGCCTCACTGGGGCCATCTCGGCCTCACCAGGGCCGTCTCAACCTCACCAGTGCTGTCTTGACCTCACCGGGGCCGTCTCGACCTCACAGGGGCCATCTCGACCTCACCGGGGCTGCTGCAACCTCACTGGGGCCGTTTCAACTTCACTGGGGCCGTTTCAACCTCACTGGGGCCATCTCACCCTCACTGGGGCTGTCTCAACCTCACCGGGGCCATTTCTGCCTCACTGGGGCCATTTCAGCCTCACTGGGCCCGTTTCAACCTCATGGGAGCTGTTTCAACCACACTGGGGCATCTCATCCTCACTGGGGCTGTCCCCCACTGGGGCCATGCCAGCCTCGTCGGTGCCGCCTCAGCCTCACCAGGACTGTCTCAGCCTCTCGGGGGCCGCCTCGGCCTTACGGTGGTCACCTCGGCCTCACGGGGGCCGTCTCAGTGACATGAAGTTTGGCATTCTGTCCTTTGTTGGGCAGCTCCTTTCTGGACAAAATCTCCAGGCGTTCCTGGTGGCTGAATATCTGGTCTGCTTGCTTGGATTTTGTTTTCTACCAAGTGCACAGACTGCCTGTCTGCCGTCACCCAGCGTTCCATGTGATACTGGATCTGGTGGGCCTGCCTGTGCGTTTGCTGGTACAGTGGTTCCATGTCGCTGGCCCAGCCTTGTCCAGCTCTGGCTTCCTCCGAATCTGATTCTGCTTCTTTATTGTGTCCCTTATGTATGCGAGGAGTTGAAATCTGCATTCTGCTGGGCTGGGCTGCAAAAGCGTCAGTGGTTCTCTTTGTGTCACTAGCACAGCTTGGTTGAGGATGTAATTTGAGTAGGGCAGGGTCCCTGGGAATCACCATGGCGGGGCCAAGGGCAATGGCGTCTCCCCGTCTATTCGCCTCTTCGCAACTCAGCGACTCGCCTCCCTGAGTGCTGGCGAGCAGTTCTGCAAGACAGTCACTCTCGCTTTCCAGGTTGTTGCAAGGCCGTCCCGCTTCTCCCCATAGGGGTTTGGGAGCTTAGTATCCTGCCCCAACCACGCTCAGTGGATTTGATAGTCCGCATCCCCCTCTGGTTGAAAAAAACCGCGCATCCAGTTGCAGCCAGCCTGGCATGCGATTCCGTACCTCCGTTCTTAGAGCCTCTGCACAACCTACTCAGTCTCAATGCTCTTCTTTCTTTCCTTCCAGTTGTAGAGCTTCCACTGGGCCAGCTTTCCCATGGTTCTGAATGACAGCTGTTTCTTTTATAGTTGGTAGTCTCGATGTTGTTGTGGGAGACAGCATGCACAGGTCTGTACCCTAAGCCGCCATCTTGGTTCTTCTCTGCCTCTTTTTTTATGTTGGTGTGGTTCTCATTAACTTCCATAAAGTTCTCATTAAGTTACTTGTAGTTCTCACTAAGTTGTTTGAACACCTTTATAACCACTACTTGGAATTCTTAATCTGACAAATGGCTTGACTCTAATTCATTTAGTTCCTTTTCAGGTGATTCCTTATTTTATTTTGGGGTTGCTTCTTTTTCTCCCTATTTTTGCTGTCCCTTTGTATTTATTTCTATGTATTAGATCAAACTGCTATGCCTCCCAGTCTTCATGGGTGGTCTTATGTAGTAGGTGTTTTGTGGGACCCAGTGGTGCATTCTCTTAGATCTTCTAAACTGGGTGCTCTAGGAATGCCCCTTGTTTGAGTTATTTGGGTTCTCCTGTTGTAATTGGTTCTTGAATGTTGTTGTCCCTTTTGTGGATGGAAACTCTTCTCAGGTTGTGAGGCTCACCCACAACCATGTTGTGTGAGCCATTGTGGAGGTGCTGACTGAACGGACCAAAATAGAACAAAACAATATATGAAACAAAATAAATAAAACAAAAACATACACAAGACCCCAACAAATTATCAAAAGCAACCAAAAATAAGGAAGAATTGGGAAAGAGAAAAGAGGGCAAGAGTGATAAAAGAAGAAAAGAAACAATATGAGGAGGAAAAAAAGGAGAAGAAAAGGGAAAATGAAGGGGAAGAGATCTAATAAAGAAAACAAGAATTAATAATAGGGGAAGGAAAATGGTACAAAAAAAAGAGGAAGATGAAAAGACAAAGAAACAACCCCCTCAACAAGAACAAGAGAATACCTCAGAAGAAGAGATAAATAAAATGGAGAAAAGAAATTTATCTGATATCCAGTTCAGAATAATGATGGTAAAGATTCTAAACTGCATCAGAAAAGATGTAGTAACTATGAAAACAGAAATAAGGAATGACATAACACAAATAAAGAACACATTCGAAGCAATACACAGCAGATTAGGGGAATCTGAGGATCGAATCAGTGAAGTGGAATACAGGGTTGAAAAAAAACCATTCAATCAGAGAACCAAAGAGAAAAAACAATTAAAAAACAGGATAACAGCTTTAGAGGGCTGTGAGACAATGGGGAAACAACAATATTTAAATACAAGATGTTTCAGAAGAGGCAGAAAGTGATAAAGGGATAGAGAATATGTTTGAAGAAATAATGGCAGAAAACTTTCCTAACTTTGTAACAGAAAATGTCACACAAGTTCAGGAGGCACAGAGAAACCCAAACAAGAAGAACCCAAACAGGCTTACACCCAGACACATCAAAATTAAAATGCCAAAAATTAAAGACAAGAGAATATTAAAGGCAGTGAGAAATGTGAACTGTTATGTACAATGGAGCTCCCATAGGCTGACGGCTGTTTTCTGATCAGAAACTCTACAGGCCAGAAAGGAATGGCATGAAATACTCAAAGTAATGAAAAGCAAGAATCTGAAACAAAGATTACTATATCCAGCAAGGCTATCATTCAATATACATGGTAAATAGGATATGAGGGTGATCTGGAAATAAAGAGCTTCCCAGACTAAAAAAGGCTAAAGGAGTACATCACCACCAAGCCAGCATTACAAGAAATGCTAAAGGGACTGCTGTAATGAGAAAAAGAAATAGAGAGAGAAACCTAGGTATATATAATTAAAATGGCAATAAATAAGTAACTATCAATAATAACCTTAAATGTAAATGGATTAAATGCTCCAATAAAAAAACATAGAGTAGCTGAGTGGATATAAAGACATGACAAAACTATATGCTGTGTACAAGAGACCCACCTCAGAACAAAAGACTCACATGAGAGTGATGGGATAGAAAAAAAAAATGTTGCATGCAAATGGAAAAGAAAAAAAAAGCTGGCATAGCAATACTCATATTTGACAAAATAGACTTTAAAATAAAGGCCATCACAAGAGACAACAAAGTTCACTACATAATACAAAAGGGATTAATCCAACAAGAGGATATAACCCTGGTAAACACATGCACCCAATATATGAGCACCTAAATATATAAAAAAAACTTCCAGAGGATTTTAAGGGAGAGATCGACAACAACACAGCCATAGTAGGGGACTGTAACACCCAACTAACTTTACTGGATAGATCTTCCAGACAAAAAGTTAACAAGGAAACAGTGATTATAAAGGACACACTGTATCAGATGGGTTTAATAGCCATTTATGGAACATTACACCTCAAAGCTACAGAATACATATTCTTCTCAAGTGCACATGGATCATTCACAAAGATACACCACATGTTAGGACACAAAACAAGTCTCAACAAGTTCAAGAATATTGAAATCATATCAAGCATCTTCTCAGATCACAGTGGACTGAAATTAGAAATCAACTACAGTAAAAACACTCAAAAACATTCAAATATATGAAGGCTAAATAGCATGTTATTAAACAACTAGAGGTCCAGTGCATGAAATTCATGTGTTGGGGGGGGGTGGTCCCCCTCAGGCCAGCCTGCACCCTCTCCAATCTGGGACATCCCTCTCACAATCCTGGACCACTGGCTCCTAATTGCTCACCTGCCTGCCTGCCTGGTCACCCCTAACTGCTCCCTGTGCCAGCCTTACCACCCCTCACTGCCTCTGCATGCCAGCCTGACTGTCCCTAACTGCCCCCCACCCCCCACCAGCCTGGTCGCCCCACATAGCCTGCTGTTCAGTTATTTGGTTGTCCCTCACTAACCCCCTTGCCGGCCTGGTTGCCCCGTGCAGTCTGCTTGTTCAATCATTTGGCTGTCCCTCACTAACCCCCCTGCTGGCCTGGTTGTAGGCCGCCATCTTGTGAGGGCATGAGGGTTAATTTGCATAATACCTCTTTATTATATAGGATGAGTAGGTTACCAATGAGATCAAGAAAGAAATCAAAAATTTCCTGCAACCCAATGAAAGTGAACACACAACATCCCCAAATCTCTGGGACAAAACAAAAGCAGTCCTGAGAGGTAAGGTCACAGTTCCATAGGCCTTCCTCAAAAAATAAGAAATATCAACAATAAACTAACCCTACAACTTAAAGAACTAGAAAGAGAACAATAAGAAAAGGCCAGAGTAAGTAGAAATAAGGAAATAATAAAGATTTGAGCAGAAGCCCTAACTGGTTTGGCTCAGTGGATAGAGCATTGGCCTGCAGACTGAAAGATTAGAGCAGAAATAAATGACATAGAAACTAAAAAATATATATACAAAAAAAAAATCAATGAAACCAAGAGCTGGTACTTTGAAAGGATTAACAAAATTAATGAACCATTAGCCAGACTCATCAAGAAACAAAGAGAGAGGAAACAAATAAATAAAATCAGAAATGAAAGCAGAGAAGTAACCACTGATACAGCAGAAATTCAAAGGATTATAAGGACATACTATGAACAGCTATATGCCAACAAGCTGGACAATGTGGATGAAATGGACAAATTCCTAGAAAAATAAAATCTCCCAAAACTGAATGAAGAAGAAATAGAAAACCTGAATAGGCCAATAACAACTGGTGGAAAAGAAGCAGTAATCAAAAAACTCCCAACAAACAAAAGCCTAGATGGCTTCACAAGGGAGTTTTATAAAACCTTCAACGGGAACTAAAACCTATCCTCCTCAAACTATTCCAAAAAATCCATGAGGAAAGAACACTTCCAAGCTTTTCTTATGAGGTCAAAATTACCCTAACTCTAAAACCAGATAAAGACACTACAAAGAAAGAGAATTTCAGGCCAATATCCCTGATGAACATAGATGCTAAAATTCTCAACAAAATATTAGCAAATCAGATCCAGGAATATATTTAAAAGATCATACACCATGACCAAGTGGGGTTTATTCCAGGATTGCAAGGCTTGTACAATATTGGCAAATCAAAAAACATGATGCATTACATAAACAAATTGACAGACAAAAATCACATGATCATATCAATAGATGCGGAAAAAGTATTTGACAAAATCAAACCTAAATTTTTTTTTAAATATATATTTTATTGATTTTTTACGGAGAGGGAGGGAGAGGGATAGAGAGTTAGAAACATCGATGAGAGAGAAACATCGATCAGCTGCCTCCTGCACACTCCCTACTGGGGATGTGCCCGCAACCAAGGTACATGCCCTTGACCAGAATCGAACCTGGGACCCTTGAGTCCACAGGCCAATGCCCTATCCGCTGAGCCAAACCAGTTAGGGCTTTTTTTTTTTTTTTTTTACTATTTCAAACCTAAATTTTTGATAAAAACTCTCAGCAAAGTAGGAATAGAGGGAGCATATCTCAACATGATGAGGGAAGGCTATATATGAAAAACCTACAGCAAACATCATACTCAATGGGCAAAAGCTAAAACCATTTCCCCTAAGAAGCATGGAGCAGAGTGTGCAATCACAGAGGGGAGGTGGAGGTGGGTGCATGAGTAGAAAGTAATAAATCAAAGACCTTGTAGACATAAATGCATAACCCATGGACACAGACAATAGGGTGCTGAAGGCCTGGGGCAGGGGTCTGGGGTGGGCTGGAGGGGTCATTGGGGGAAAGAGGGGGACATATGTAATACTTTCAGCAATAAAGGATTATTAAAACAATAATTAAAATTAAAAAATAAATATAAATAATGGTAGCTGAAAATGTCAAAAAAAGAAAAGAGGAAGAAATAATTTGAAAAGAAAAATAGAGGAGAAAGTAGGTAGACACAAATTAGAAAAGGAAAAAAGATGAGAAAACAGGAGAAAAAGAAAAAATAGAATAGAAGGGAAGAGAAAAATTAGATATATGAAAGAAACAGTAGAGACTAAAATAGTAACTAATCAATAATGCAGATAGAGAAAGAATATAAATTTAAAAAGAGCCCAGCCATCATGGCTCCGTGGTTGAGATGGGACCTATGTACCAGGAGGTCAAGGTTTGAACCCTGGTCAGGGCACATGCCTGCCTTGCAGGCTCCACCCCCAAGTAGGGGGCCTGCAGGGGGCAGCAGATCAATGATTCTCTCACCATTGATGTTTCTATCTCTCTCCCTCTCCATTCCTCTCTGAAAACAATGGAAATATACTTAAAAACAAAAACAAAAAAAAGATCAAATTGAAGAATTTTTAAAAAGAAAAATAAGGGAAGAAAAAAAAATGAAGGTGCATTTCTCTCAGCTGAGTTGACTACCTCGGAGCTGCATTTGGATCCTGACCTCCTGATATTCTAAGGACTTCAGCTGACTGTTCTGTCTGACAACATTGGGCTCCCTAAGAGGTTCTTAGGTGCTGTCCAATATCAGAAATTGTCCTCCTTTGGGGTTCAGCAATCTGTTTGAAGCTCCAGTGATCTACAGTTTGTGTCTTTCTTCACACGACTTAGCTTTGAGCCGGAGGGGGCAAGTTGCACTCTAAGGCTGGTTTGTTAGCGGCAGGGGGCCTAGGGATGGGTCAGCCAACTTTCTCAGTTTCCGTGGGCCACACCTCTGCCTACTTTCACCTGCCAGCCAGCTGTCAAGTTTAATCATTCAAATATCTGTTTTTGAAAGGGCTTTAGGCTGAATTGGGAGTATAGACCTCTGGATCTCCCATGTGGAGATAATGCTGTTCTAGATTATTTCAGGAAGTGGTGGGTATCTTTACCCACTCCAGAGCTACTCCTCTGAGAATGTCCCAGAATTATTCTGCCCTTAGCTGGGTGGAGATCCTTTTAAATATATATATTTATTGATTTTTTTACAGAGAGGAAGGGAGAGGAATAGAGAGTTAGAAACATCGAAGAGAGAGAAACATCGATCAGCTGCCTCTTGCACACCCCCTAATGGGGATGTGCCCGCAACCAAGGTACATGCCTTTGTCCGGAATCGAACCAGGGACCCTTCAGTCCGCAGGCCGATGCTCTACCCACTGAGCCAAACCGTCTAGGCTGGAGATCCTTTTTTGAGGGGTGAAGGGTGTGGAGATCCTTGTATGCAAGGAATCTAGGAGTTTCTTTCAACTCTCCCATTCACAGAAAGCACCAGTTTGGTTCCTGGAATAGTGGGGTGGATGGCTCCACCCCCAATTCAGTCAAAGACAAGTCCTGAAACTGTTCAAACCCGTAAGTTTGGCTTTTGCTGCTGTCTCTTCTGCAAAGGTGGAGATGCCAGGTGTGTAGCAGGCAGGGTGTGGTGGGCTGTATCACCTAGGGCAGGGTTTTATTATTTTTCCTGTGTTGTGACTCTGGGAGGGCCTAGTGCCTCTCAGAAAAAAATGCCGTTTCCATTTGGGGGGTATGACATAATGTAGGACTCCTGGCTGCTGTTTTGCACGCCCCCCCCCCCCCCCCCGGCCCCCACACTCCCGCCAATGCTTTCCACCCCAGCCTCTCCTTAGGCACCTTAAGCCCTCACTGACCTCTTTACACCAAATCTTTGGGGTAGTAGCTGCTAACAAAACTCTTGTGCTCTGGATTTAAAAACAAAACAAGCCTTGACTGGTTTGCCTCAGTGGATAGAGCCTCTGCCTCCAGACTGGAGGGTCCTGGGTTTGATTCAGGTCAGAGGTGCATGCCTGGGTTGTGGATTCAGTCCCCATAGGGGGCATGCAGGAGGCAACTGATCAATGATTCTCTCTCATCATTGATGTTTCTATCTCTCTCTCCCTCTCTCTTTCTCTCTGAAATCAATAAAAATATATTCAAAAACAAAACAAAAACTGAGGGTTTCTTTCTTTCTGACTGACTCCAGTCTCACAGGCAGCCAGAAGCCCTGCAGACTTTCACAGCTGGATGTTACGTGGTGGCTGGTCTCGGCTCCACTGCTCTTGGGCAGTGGATACCAGCCTGAGTTCTAGCCCTCAATCTTCTTAGGGAAGTAACCCTCCTGTAATTGAAAGATCCCTTCTCACTCTCAGCTTTACACCCATGAAAGCTCGGTCAGCCCCCGTCTCAACCTCACCCTTCCTACCAGTCTCCAGATGTTTGCTGTCCTTCCTTGATATGTCTCCTCCTCAGCTGGAGCTCAGTCAGTAATTCTGGATGAATGTTCCCCGATTTAGTTTTATTTCCAGTCTGGCCCTGGGAGGAGGTGCAAGAAAGATCTGCCTATTCAGCCACTATCTTCTCTCTCTTCATGAAGCTATTTTTTTTATAGTATACAGTATATATTAATGGATTAAATAGTTATATTTTCAAAAATTATAAAATTGTTGAAAAATAGTAGAAAATGGAAAATACATCACAATCCTGAGACTATAATAATTTTTTTTGACACTTCACCTTTAAATACTTTTATTCTTTTTTTTTACCTTTTTTTTAATCTTTAAATTCTTTATTAGTTAAGGAATTACAAATGTGTCCGCATTCTTCCCCATTAACCCCCCCACACACACTCATGCTCTCATCCCCCTGTTGGCCATGTCCATTGGTTTGGTTTATATGCATGCATACAAGTCCTTTGGTTGATCTCTTCCCCTTACCCCCACCCTCCCCTACTTTCCCTCTTTACCTCTGGGGATTAATAGTCTGATTGCTGTTTCTGTCTTTGGATCTGTCCCTGTTCATCAGTCTATGTTGTTCTCTATATTCCACAAATGAGTGAGATCATGTGGTATTTATCTTTCTCTGACTGGCTTATTTCACTTATCATAATGCTCTCCAGTTCCATCCATGCTGTTCCAAAAGGCAAGAGTTCCTTCTTTTTTCCACAGCGTAGTATTCCATTGTGTAGATGTACCACAGTTTTTTAATCCACTCATCTGCTGATGGGCACTTAGGCTGTTTCCAAATCTTAGCTATGGTGAATTGTGCTGCTATGAACATAGGGGTGCATATGTCCTTTCTGATTGGTGTTTCTGGTTTCTTGGGATATATTCCGAGAAGTGGGATCACTGGGTCAAATGGGAGTTCCATTTTTAGTTTTCTGAGGATGCTCCATACTGTTCTCCATAGTGGCTGCAATAGTCTGCATTCCCACCAACAGTGCAGAAGGGCTCCTTTTTCTCCACATCCTCTTCAACACTTGTTGTTTGTTGATTTGTTGATGATAGCCATTCTGACAGGTGTGAGGTGATACCGCATTGTTATTTTGATTTGAATCTCTCATATAATGAGTGACTTTGAGCATGTTTTCATATGTCTTTCGGCCCTCTGTATGTCCTCTTTCGAAAAGTGTCTATCTAGGTCCATTGCCCATGTTTTGATTGGATTGTTTATCTTCCTATTAAGTTTCATGAGTTCCTTGTAAATGTTGGAGATTAAGCCCTTATTGGTGATATCATTGGCAAATATGTTCTCCCATGCTATGGGTCTTCTTGTTGTTTTGCTGATGGTTTCCTTTCTGCGCAAAAGCTTTTTATTTTAATGTAGTCCCATTTGTTTATTTTCTCTTTAGTTTCCATTGCCCTAGGAGGATTATCAGAGAAAAAATTCCTTCGGCATATGTTTGCGATTTCGCTGCCTGTGGATTCCTCTAGTATTTTTATGGTTTCCCGTCTTACGTTTAAGTCTTTTATCCATTTTGAGTTTATTTTTGTGTATGGTGTGAGTTGGTGGTCTAGTTTCATCTTTTTGCATGTATCTGTCCAATTTTCCCAACACCATTTATTGAAGAGACTGTCTTGACTCCATTGTATGCTCTTGCCTGCTTTGTCAAATATTAATTGGGCATAGTGCTTTGGGTCAATTTCTGGGTTCTCTATTCTATTCCATTGATCTATATGTCTGTTCTTGTGCGAGTACCAAGCTATTTTAAGAACAATGGCTTTGTAATACAGTTTGATATCTGGTATTGAGATCCCACCTACTTTGTTCTTCTTTCTCAGGATTACTGCAGCTATTCGGGGTCTTTTTTTATTCCAGATGAATTTTTGGAACGTTCGTTCTAGATCTGTGAAATATGCCGTTGGTAATTTAATGGGGATTGCATTGAATCTATAGATTGCTTTGGGTAGTATGGACATTTTGATGATGTTGATTCTACCAATCCATGAACACGGTATGTTCTTCCATCTGTTTATGTCTTCCTCTATCTCTTTTTTCAGTGTCCTGTAGTTTTTCGCATATAAGTCTTTTACCTCCTTAGTTAAGTTTATTCCTAGGTATCTTAATTTTTTTGGTGCAATGGTAAATGGGATTGCTTTTTTAGTCTCCCTTTCTGTAAGTTCACTATTGGTGTAAAGAAATGCCTTAGATTTCTTGGCATTAATTTTGTATCCTGCTACATTGCCGAATTCATTTATTAACTCTAATAATTTTTTGATGGAGTCTTTACGGTTTTCTATGTACAGTATCATGTCATCTGCAAATAAGGACAGTTTTACTTCTTCTTTTCCAATTTGGATGCCTTTTATTTCTTCTTTTTGTCTGATCGCAATGGCTAGTGCTTCCAGTACTATGTTGAACAGGAGTGGTGAGAGGGGGCATCTCTGTCTTGTTCCTGTTCTCAGGGGAAATGGTTTTAGTTTTTGCCCATTGATTATGATGTTGGCTGTGGGTTTGTCATATATGGCTTTTATTATGTTGAGGTATGATCCTTCTATTCCTACCTTGCTGAGAGTTTTTATTAAGAAAGGGTGTTGAATTTTGTCGAAAGCTTTTTCTGCATCAATTGATATGACTATATGGTTTTTATCTCTCAATTTGTTTATGTGATGAATCACATTTATTGATTTGCGAATATTGTACCATCCTTGAATCCCTGGGATGCATTCTACTTGGTCATGGTGTATGATCTTTCTGATGTACTGCTGAATCCAATTTGCTAGAATTTTGTTGAGTATTTTGGCATCTATGTTCATGAGGGATATTGGCCTATAAGTCTCATTCATTGTGTTGTCTCTATCTGGTTTTGGTATTAGGGTGATGCTGGCTTCATAGAATGAGCTGGGAAGTGTTCCTTCTTCTTGAATTTTTTGGAATAGTCTGAGGAGGATATGTTTTAGTTCTTCCTTGAATGTTTGGTAAAACTCCCCTGTGAAGCTGTCTGGCCCCAGGCTTTTGTTTGCTGGGAGCTTTTTGATGACTGCTTCAATTTCTTCCATCATTACTGGCCTGTTGAGATTTTTAGAATCCTCTGGATTGAGTTTTGGAAGATTGTATTTTTCTAGGAATATGTCCATTTCCTCCAGGTTGTCTAGTTTGTTAGAGTAGAGTTGTTCATAGTATTTTTTAACGATTCTTTGAATTTCTGAGGGGCCTGTTGTTATTTCGCCTCTTTCATTTCTGATTTTGTTTATTTGAGTCCTCTCTCTTGGCTTCTTGGTGAGCCTGGCTAGAGGCTCATCAATCTTGTTTATCCTTTCAAAGAACCAGCTCTTGCTTTCATTGATCTTTTCTATTTTTTTTTTTTTGGTTTCTATGTCATTTATTTCTGCTCTGATCTTTATTATCTCCTTTCTTCTGCTCACTCTGGGCTTTTATTGTTGTTCTCTTTCTAATTCTTTGAGTAGTAGAGTTAAATGATTTACTATCTTTTTTTTTTTTTTTTTTTTTTTTTTTTTTTAGGTAGGCCTGTAGAGCTATAAACTTCCCTCTCAGGACTGCTTTCATTGTGTCCCATAGATTTTGAGTTGTTGTACTGTTATTGTCATTAGTTTCCAGGGTGTTTTTAATATCTACTTAGATCTCACTGGTAACCCAATCATTATTTTGTAACATGCTATTCATCTTCCAAGTGTTTGAGTTTTTTGGATTGTTTTTTATTGTGGTTTATTTCTCATGTTATGCCCTTGTGATCTGAGTAGATGCTTGGTATGATTTCAGTCTTCTTGTATTTGGGGAGACTTTCCTTGTGACCCATTATGTGGTCTATTTTTGAAGATGTCCCATGTGCACTTGAGAAGAACGTATATTCCATGGCTTTGGGGTGAAATGTTCTGAAGATGTCAATTAAGTTCATCTGATCTAGTGAGTCATTTAGGATTGCTGTTTCTTTGCTGATTTTTTGTCTAGAGGATTTATCCAGTGATGTCAGTGGTGTGTTTAAGTCCCCTACTATGATTGTGTTGTTGTTGATCTCTCCCTTGTTATTTTCCAGGAGGTTTTTTATGTATTTGGGTGCTCCTGCATTGGGTGCATATATGTTTATAAGGGTTATATCCTCTTGTTGTACTGATCCCTTTAATATTATGAAGTGGCCTTCCTTATCTCTTGTTATGGCCTTCACTTTGAGGTCTATTTTGTCCGATATAAGTATTGCTACCCCAGCTTTTTTTCCATTTCCATTTGCCTGAAAGATATTTTTCCATCCCTTCACTTTCAGTCTGTGTGAGTCCCTTGTTCTGAGGTGGGTCTCTTGTAGACAGCATATATATGGGTCGTGTCTTTTTTTAAAAAAATATATATTTTATTGATTTTTTTACAGAGAGGAAGGGAGAGAGATAGAGAGTTAGAAACTTCGATGAGAGAGAAACATCGATCAGCCGCCTCCCGCACACCTCCTACTGGGGATGTGCCCACAACCCAGGTACATGCCCTTGACCGGAATCGAACCTGGGACTTTTCAGTCCGCAGGCCGACGCTCTATCCACTGAGCCAAACCCGTTTCGGCTGGGTCGTGTCTTTTTTATCCATTCAGCCACTCGATGTCTTTTGATTGTAGTGTTTAGTCTGTTCTGTTTACATTTAACGTTATTATTGAAAGGTACGTGCTTGGATTCATTTCTAATTTCGTGGCTGTGTTCTTTCTTACCTTTATATTTCTTCTTTTTACAGCATTCCTTTTAACATTTCTTGCATTGCTGGCTTGGTAGTGATAAACTCCCTTAGCCTTTTTTTGTCTGCAAAGCTCCTGATTTCCCCTTCAATTTTGATTGATAGTCTTGTTGGATATAGTATTCTTGGATTCAGTCCTTTGTTTTGCAACACTTTGTATACCTCCTTCCATTCCCTTCTAGCTGGATGTGTTTCTGTTGAGAAATCATTTGATAATCTGATGGGGGATCCTTTGTAGGTAACTCTCTGTTTCTCTCTTGCAGCCTTTAAGATCCTCTCTTTGTCTTGTACATTTACCATCGTTATTATGACGTGTCTTGGTGTGGGTCTTTTGGGGTTCATCTTGCTTGGAACTCTCTGTAGTTGTGTAACTTTTTTCTTCCCCATATCTGGGAAGTTTTCTGTCATTATTTCTTCAAATAGATTTTCTAATCCTTGCTGCTCTTCTTGTCCTTCTTTTAGCCCTATTATGTGTATGTTACTTCATTTCATGTTGTCCCAAAGCTCCGTTAGGCTCTCCTCCTGCTTTTTAATTTTTTTCTCCAGTTACTGTTCAGATTGAGCTTGTTTCTCTGTCTTATCTTCTAACTCACTAATTCGGTCCTCTGCTTCTTCTAGTCTGCTGTTGAAACTTTCCATGGTGTTTTTGATTGTAGCTATATCACTTTTCAGTTCTTCCTGATTCTTGCATAGGTGGTTGAATTTCTCATCCATCCGGTGAATGAACTGTACAACCATTGTTCTGAATTCTTTTTCTGTCATGTTGCATGCTTCAACTTCATTAATTTCCTTTCTTGGTGACTCCTCATTGTCTTTCCTCTGGGTGTTGTGTCATCTCTTCATTCTGATTATCTCCCGATGGTTCAAACGTCGACTTGTGTAGGCCTGGGCCCTGTGTAGTAGGAGCCTCACACCACCCTAGTGTCACTGACGAGCTCTGACACTAAGATGTGTTGTTGTTTTGGGTTGGTGGGAACCAGGCTTGCTCAGAGTCAGTGTTGCCAGCGCTCAATGTGGCCTTGTGCGTGCCCTTAGAACAGCTGTGGGCAAACTACGGCCCGCAGGCCGGATCTAGCCCGTTTGAAATGAATAAAACTAAAAAAAAAAAAAAAGACTGTACCCTTTTATGTAATGATGTTTACTTTGAATTTATATTAGTTCACACAAACACTCCATCCATGCTTTTGTTCCGGCCCTCGGGTCCAGTTTAAGAACCCATTGTGGCCCTCAAGTCAAAAAGTTTGCCCACCCCTGCCTTAGAATCAGGGACCCTGCCTTCACCGTGCTGAAACAGAGACCTCCCTGGAGCGTGTTGAAAATTAGCACCCCCTAGCGTGCGCCAGGAGTTAGAGTTCCCCAAGAATCCAGTATCAATGAAGCTATTTTTTATTCTTTATGCGTATGTTCCTCTCTTTCTCTCTATTTATTTTTCTTCTTACAACAGTCTCTTTAGCATTTCTTGCAATGCTGGTTTGTTGGTAATACACTCCTTTAGTCTTTTTTTCTGGGAAGCTCTTTATTTCAAATTCAGTGATAGCCTTGCTGGATAAAGTAGTCTTGGTTTAGATCCTTTCTTTCAATTACTTTGAATAGTTCATACCATCCCTTCTGGCCTGAATAGTTTCTGTTGAGAAATTAGCTGACAGTGTTATGGGAGCTCCCTTATGGGTATTTGACTGTCTCTTACTGCCCTTAAGATTCTCTCTTTGTCTTTAATGTTAACGTGTCTTAATGCACGTCTCTTTATGGTCAACTTGCTTGGGAATCTCTGTGCTTCATGAACTGGTGTGACTTTTTTCTTCATTAGATTAGGGAAGATTTCTGTCCTTATTTCTTCAAATGGATAGTTTCTCTATCCATTGCTCCTTTTTTTTAAAATCTTCACCATAGGATATTTTTTGCATTGATTTTTAGATAGAATGGAAAGGAGGGAATGGGAGAGAGGGGGGAAATTGAGGGGAGGGAAGAGAGAGAGAGAGAGAGAGAGAGAGAGAGAGAGAGAGAGAAACATTAATGTAAGAGTGACACAGCAATTGCCCCCACATACATCCTGATTGAGGCTGGAGAATGAAACTTCACCTCAGGTATGTACCCTTGACCGTGAATGGAAACTGCGACCCTTCTGTGCACAGGCCAATGCTCCATCCACGGAGCCACTATGCCTTTCTCACTTTCTTCACCCTCTGGCACCCCTATGACGCAGATGTTTTTCTCTTTCACATTGTCCTAAAATTATCTTAAACTATCTTCATGCTTTTAAAGTGTTTTTTTATTTTTACTATTGTAATTGAGTGTTTTTTCTACTTTGTCTTCCATATTGCTGATTTGATCCTGTGCTTCATCCAGCCTACTTTAATCCTTCCAATGTATAATTGATGTCAGATTTAGTATTCTTCATTTACAACTGATTCTTATTCATGGTTTTAATATACTTTTTAATGAGGGTGTAGTTCCCACTAAGTTCCTTCAACATCCTTATAAACATTACTCTGAACTCTATGTAATAAATTGATTACCTCCAGTTAATTTACCTCTTTTTTTCCCTGGAGTTTCCTCCTTTTCTTTCTTTTGGAGGCTTCTTTGTCTGCCACTTTAGTTTTCACTTTTTGTTTGTTTCTATTTATTAGAACCGTTATAACTCACAGACTTCATGCCCCACCAACTGAACCACACAGGCCAAGGGTATAGTTATCTTTTTTAAAAAAAATTAAATCTTTATTGTTTAGATTATTACAGTTGTTCCTCTTTTTTTCCCCCATAGCTCCCCTCCACCCAGTTCCCACCCCACCCTCTGCCCTTACACCCTCCCCACTGTCCTCATCCATAGGTGTACAATTTTTGTCCAGTCTCTTCTCATAGCCCACACACACCTTTCCCCCCGAGAATTGTCAGTCCACTCCCTTTCTATGCCCCTGATTCTATTATACTCACCAATTTATTCTGTTCATCAGATTATTTATTCACTTGATTTTTAGATTCAATGATAGATGTGTTTTTGTTGTTCATAATTTGTATCTTTACCTTTTTCTTCTTCTTCCTCTTCTTAAAGGATACCTTTCAGCCTTTCCTATAATCCTGGTTTGGTGGTGATGAACTCCTTTAGCTTTTTCTTATCTGTGAAGCTCTTTATCTGACCTTCAATTCTGAATGATAGCTTTGCTGGGTAAAGTAATCTTGGTTGTAGGTTCTTGCTATTCATCACTTTGAATATTTCTTGCCACTCCCTTCTGACCTGCATTGTTTCTGTTGAGAAATCAGCTGACAGTCGTATGGGTATTCCCTTGTAGGTAACTGAGTTGCTTTCTCTTGCTACTTTTAAGATTCTCTATTTGTCTTTTGCTCTTGGCATTTTAATTATGATGTGTCTTGGTGTGGTCCTCTTTGGATTCCTCTTGTGTGGGTTCTCTGTGCTTCGTGGACTTGTAAGTCTATTTCTTTCACCAGGTAGGGGAAGTTTTCTGTCATTATTTCTTCAAATAGGTTTTCAATATCTTGCTCTCTCTCATCTTCTGGCATCCCTATAATTCTGATGTTGGTATGCTTGAAGTTGTCCCAGAGGCTCCTTACACTATCTTTATATTTTTGGATTCTTTTTTCTTTTTGTTTTTGCTTTTCAGGTTGGGTGTTTTTTGCTTCTTCGTATTTCAAATCTTTGACCTGATTCTTGTGATCCTCTACTCTGCTTTTGGAACTCTGTAGAATATTCTTTATTTCAATCAGTGTATGCTTAATTTCTAGTTGGTCCTTGTTCATATCCTCGAGGGTCTCACTAGATTTCTTGATGGTCTCACTAAATTTATCGGCAGTTTCTAGAAAATTCGTGAGTAACCTTGTAACCGTGGCTTGAACTCTATATCCAGTAGTTTGCTTTCCTCCATTTCTGTCATTTGTGACCTTTTTTTTTTGTCTCCTCATTTTGGCTGCTTCCCTGTGTTGATAGAGTGGCTTTCTGTGCTAGGTGTCCTATAGGGCCCAGTGGCTCAGCCTCCCCCGTCACATGGGGTGGACACTCTTGGTTCACCCCTTTGTGGGCTGTGTGCACAGTCTTGTTGTAGTTAAGCCTTGTTGTTGGAATCACTGGGAGGAATTGACCTCCAGGCCAATTGGCTGTGAGAATCAGCTGTGTCTACTGTGGGAGAACTTCTGTGCTCGAGACACCCTTCTGGGGGAGGACTTGCTTCAGTGGGGCGTTGGTGCTCACTGAGTCTGCTCCCTGAGTGTGTCCCTTATGGATCTGTGGAGTTGTAATCTGGATGGTCCCACTCTGACATCTGGGCACACTGGCTCTTGGATCTCTAAGGAGGTGCTAATTTAGCCTCTGCCTGAGGCTACCCAGCAGGAGCTATGGAGAGATCTGCAGATTCCTCTTCTTTCTTTGGGGGTTGGAGGTGCCCAGATGAGGCCCAGCTGTGAAGCAATGCAATCTGCTGTGGGGCTTTCGGCCTTCTTTTGGATGTTCTGGGTCTCTCTGACCCAGCTGCAGTTTGTTAGGTAATTTTAGATTACAAAGGGCCAGGTCATTCATATGCAAAAGCCTCTGTGCACAGCTTGGGTGCAGTGGGGTCTCAGGGAATCAACAGGGTGGAGCAAACAGCAATGGCTGATCCTCAGCCCTGCCCTAAGAGGCCCTGGTTCTCAGTGTTCCTCAGTAATCGCTGTAAGCACCTCTGAGAGAAAGTCGCCCTCGAGTTCTGCCCAATGCCAGACAGTTCAGTTTCTCCCCATGTGAGTCTGGGTCCCCACTGACTCGCCCGGAACTGGTGTTCAGAGCAGTCGGGAGCTTGAGACTCCCTCCCGATTGAAAAAGACAACCGAGTCTGCAGTTGCCAGCCCTTTCTGTGCGGCCATCCGTACCTCTGCACTTTACTTCCGCACCTCCTCTGAGTCTCAGTGTGCTTTTCTCTTTCCTTCTAGTTGTAGAATTTCCACTCAGCCAGCTTTCCTGTGGTTCTGGATAATGTCTGTTTTGTCTTTTAGTTGTATTTTTGAAGTGGTTGTTCAAGGCAGCATTTACCAGTGTTTACCTATGCTGCCATCTTGGTTTCTCCCTATAGTTATCTTAAAAGTCTTTTAGCCATCATCCAATGATATTGCTGTGCAACAAAAAATAGATACATATATTAAAATTTTAAATTGAAATATCTAGGCTTATAAACCTAAGTATTAGTATTTTTTATCAATGAAAAATGACTTAAATCACTAAGTCTTTGATTAAATTATCACAATGTATTACACATTTTAATTAATAATATGTGAAAAGTAGAAAAAAGATCACTGCCGGAGAGAAACTAAGATGGCGGCATAGATAAACACCGGGAAATAGTCGCCTCACACAACAATTGAAAAATATCCCAAAGGACGGAGCAAACATCGTCCAGAACAACAGGAAGGCTGGCTGAGTGTAATTTCTACAACTAGAAGAAAAGAAAATCACGCTGAGAGCCAGAGTAGCTGCGGAGGTGAAGTGCAGAGGTACGGCGGCAGCTCGCGCGCGGAAAGGGTGTGGCACCTGAGGACGCGGCTGTCTTTTTGAATCACAAGCTCCCGACTGCTCTGAACTCTGGTTCCGGGAAGTCTCTGGGGACCCAGGACTCATACGGGGAGAAGCTGGTCTGTCAGGAGGCTGCGGGCGAACTTGAGGGCGGCTTTCCCTCAGAGGTGCTTGCAGCCGTTACCCGGACACTGAGATGCGCGACTCCGGGTGCGGAGAATCACCATAGCTGCTTTCTCCGCCCTTTGACTCCCTGAGACCCCGCCCCACCCAGGCTGTGGCAGAGGCTTTTGCATGTGAATGTACCTAACTACAGCCCAGCCAGGCAGACCCGGAACTTCCAAGAGAAGGCCCAAGGCCCCGCAGCGGCTTGCATTGCTTCACAGCTGAGCCTCTTTGTGGCTCCTGCTGTGTGGCCTCAGGCAGGGGCTGAATTAGCACCTCCTTAGATCCAGGAGCCACTGTACCCAGTGGTCAGAGGGGGACCATTCTCCCACTTCAGACATAGCTGATTCCCACAGCCAATTGGCCTGGAGGTCAATTCCTCCCAGTGATCCTACAACAACCAAGGCACCAAGAGTGCACCAAGAGTGTCCACCCCAGGTAACTGGGGAGGATGAGCCACTGGGCCCTACAGGACACCTGGCGCGCAGGGCCACTCTATCAACACAGGGAAGCAGCCAAAATGCGGAGACAAAGAAACAGGTCACAAATGGCAGAAATGGAGGAAAGCAAACGACTAGATATAGAGTTCAAGGCCACGTTTATAAGGTTTTTCAAGAATTTTATGGAAACTGCCGATAAATTTAATGAATCCCTCAAGGAGTATAGTGAGACCATGGAGGACATGAAAAAGGACCAACTAGAAATTAAGCATACATTGACTGAAATAAAGAATAATTTACAGAGATCCAACAGCAGACAAGAGGATCCCAAGAATCAAGTCAAAGATTTGAAATACAAAGAAACAAAAAATACCCAACCGAAAAAGAAAAAAGAGATTCAAAAAATATGAAGATAGTGTAAGGAACCTCTGGGACAACTTCAAGCGTACCAACATCAGAATTATAGGGGTACCAGAAGGAGAGAGAGGGCAAGATATTGAAAACCTTTTTGAAGAAATAATGACAGAAAACTTCCCCCACCTGGTGAAAGAAATGGACCTACAAGTCCAGGAAGCGCAGAGAACCCCAAACAAAAGGAATCCAAAGAGGACCACACCAAGACACATCATAATTAAAATGCCAAGAGCAAAAGATAAAGAGAGAATCTTAAAAGCAGCAAGAGAAAGACAGTCAGTTACCTACAAGGGAATACCCATTCGACTGTCAGCTGATTTCTCAACAGAAACCATGCAGGCCAGAAGAGAGTGGCAAGAAATATTCAAAGAGATGAATAGCAAGAACCTGCAACCAAGATTACTTTATCCAGCAAAGCTATCATTCAGAATGGAAGGTCAGATAAAGAGCTTCACGGATAAGAAAAAGCTAAAGGAGTTCATCACCACCAAACCAGCATTATATGAAATGCTGAAAGGTATTCTTTAAGAAGAGGAAGAAGAAAAAGGAACTCTTACCATTTGCCACAGCATCGATGGAACTGGAGAGCGGATAAATACCACAGGATCTCACTCATTTGTGGAATATAATGAATAACATAAACTGATGAACAAGGACTGATCCAGAGATGGAGAGGCATTGATTGGACTGTCGGGCCTTGGAGGGAAGGTAGGGGAGGGTGGGGGCAAGGGGGAAAGATCAACCAAAGGACTTATATGCAAGCATATAGGCCTAACCAATGGACACGGACAACGGGGGGGCAAGGGGATGAGCGGGGGGGGGGGGTAGAGGGTACACATATGTAATATCTTAATCAATAAAAAATATAAAAAAAAATAATATGTGAAAAGTAGAATTTTATAGAACTATCTCATTTAATGTTATAGAAATAATTTTAAAAACAGCTCATGAATCTCAAGATGAATATTACTTTTTGCTAGAATAGTCCAGTTTTTGTTTCTTCCTTTTCAATTTTATTGATGTAAATGTTGAGAAAACGGTTGGGGTCCAACCCCAGCAGGTCCAGGGGTTCCCAAAGGTGTGGACGGAGTCGGCGAAGAAGGAATGACACTGAGACATTTTCAGTTGATCAGCAGCCTAGCCAGGTTCTCTAGCCAGGTTCTAGCCAGGTTCTCCAGCCAGGTTCGGTCTTTTTTGTCCTGTTACATCTGTATTTATACCAGTTGATTTTAATCCTATCCATTCTATTCCAAATGTCAGGGCGTTTGTTAATCTAGTTCTGTTGAGTATAATCCTGTATAGGTTAATCTCTGTGTTCCATTATAAGGGCTATTCCAAGGTCCCTGGTCTACTGATAAGCTACAAGGAAGTGACTGAAGATTATCGTACCCAGTAAATGTTATGTCCTCCCAGCCTCGCTGCTTGCCTTCCCGGGGACTGCCCTGTGTCGGTGAGTCTCTAGGGGTATAGGCTTTGGTGCTTTCCCTGGTGGGCAGACCCCTGGGGATGTGGGCCCAACAAGTCCCAAATTTATTGCCAACAGTCTTAGTCCAAGTTCTTCATAAGTAGTACATGGTATTTTTGTAACACTAGGGGGTTTCCCTGATTTATTCTCTTCCTTAGTCCTGTTAATCCCTAACTCCAGGGAAAAAATCCTCACCTGGGGAAACAACCTTACTTGGGGAGGTGATCTTGTTTAAAACACATAGTGCTAAGAGGGGGAGCAAACATATTAAGAACAGTATGCCATATACGCCAGGTCCCTTGAAACATATGCTGTGCAGATGTTTCGTCCCTGCAGCGACTGTGTCAAGCAGCAAGGATGGACTGGCTTCTGGCAGAAAACTGGTTAACATCAAAACTGAGATAAAAATAGAAGTTTTCTTTAATGCTGTCTCTCCATTATTTTGAACTCTGGGAATTTCATGCTAAAAATTATATAGAAATCTGTATTCATTTCCTAGGCCTACTGTTAGAAAGTAATGTAAACTGGGTGACCTAAAACAACACACATTTTTTTGTCCTAAATCAAGTTGAAAAAGAAAAGAAAAAAAAAAGACGTTCTCTCTGTCATTGAAAAAAAAAATTATTTTAAGGACCTATCTATCAGTTGACATCCTAGTTGGGTCTTCCTTTAGTTTTTGTTGAAAATAAAGGATTGAAGAAAGTTGCTATTGTAAGCAATAATATAAATGGAGCCACTTTATTTTTTTATTGATTTTAGAGAGGTAGTAAAGGAGAGAGAGAGAAAGAGAGAGAGAGAGAGAGAGAGAGAGAGAGAGAGAGACATCATTCGGTTGCCTCTTGTACACAAGCCTGGGGCATCGAACTCACAATCTCGGTATGTGCCCAGACAGGGAATTGAAAACGCAACCTTTTGTTGCACAGAACGATTCTCCAACCAACTGGGCCACACCAGCTAGGGCTAAATGGAGCCACTTTAAAATGGAGACGGAGCTGCCATCCCAGAGGAACTGCCACACACGTTTTATGACTCAAAGTTTGGAATGTTAAAACAGATAATCAGTACAAAATAAATTTTGGAGTTGGCCTAAAGCAACATCATATTGGAAAGAACTGTTTTCAAAGATAATAAGAAGACAGTTATTACAACTCGACTGAGAATATCTGATTGAAATGAAAACCATTTTTTAGAATTAGCATTACGGGCTGGCTTTAGCTCAGTGGTTCCTTCGCATACAAAGAATTAGCATCACTATGTTAGCATATCTTCATCAATAGAAGTGCCTTGCTTCTATAAAAGTAATTGTTCCCCTTCCCTTCTCATAAATACACCTTGCCTTTGTCTCCTAATTGGAACACTATTTGTGCTTCTGCCTGAATTAGTGCATCTCAATTAGTGATGTGAAATAAATGCTTGGTGTCTCTCACTTTGAAAGGCCTTTTAAGTTAGCACTATCCAGTCATAGAGTCATTCATTTACGTTAAACGGACACCAGTATTTCAGATTGTCATTTTGATAGGCATCATGCCTACTTTGTTTTTACAGTAAGAGAAGTGTCCATGTGAAAAGGGCAGCTTTGTCCAGGCCAGATGGCTCAGTTGGAGCGTCCGGTTTGATCCCAGTCAGGCACATGCGGGTTTGATCCTTGGTTGGGGCACCATAGACAAGGCAACCAATCGGTGTTTCTCTCACATTGATGTGTCTTTCTCTCTATCTCCCCCTTGCTCTCTTTCACTCTAAAAAAAAAAAAGCGGGGGGTGGGGTGGGGGGGGCAAGTTTACCACAAAAGCACAACTGAGGATCTGGAAATTGATTACAGTGTTGCACCACTTAACCATGGATACCTTCTGAGAGATGCCCTGTTAGGCAATTTGGGTTTTGTAGGAACATCACAGAGTGCACATACACAAAACTTGATGGTACAGCCTGCTGCACGCCTAGGCATTGTCCCAGTGATAATGAATCTTTCAACTTCATTATAATCATATGCAACCACTGAAAAAGAAAAGTCACTATGTGGCTCATGACTACACAAACAGTAGCTTAGCAATTAAAGCATTACTCCTTTCTTGGAATAAAATATTTCTTAAAAAGTGTTTTGGGGCCCTGACCTGTTTGGCTCAGTGGATAGAGTGTCAACCTGCGGACTGAAGGGTCCTAGGTTCGATTCCGGTCAAAGGCATGTACCTTGGTTGCGGGCACATCCCCGGTAGGAGGTGTGCAGGAGGCAGCTGATCGATGTTTCTCTCTCATCGATGTTTCTGGCTCTCTATCCCTCTCCCTTCCTCTCTGTAAAAAAAAATCAATAAAATATATTTAAAAAAAAAAGTGTTTTGGGTTAAAAAGTAATAATGTGCAAATGACTTCTTATTATTAGAATTAGATATTAAGGACAAGATAACAGAATGACTTTGATGGTGATTGTAATATAATATTGTCCATGATTCACATAATTGAAATAATTTGTGGTACTTTTGATGAAAGAACATCCAGCCTAAGAAAAAGTCTTAAAAGCGTTTATTTGAGCCAAATTCATGAAAATTGCTGGGAAGCAAAATCTCAACAAATTGAAAGAAATGCTCCCAAGAATGTCAGTTTTACAGCTTATTTTATTTTATTGATTTTATTGATTTTGATAGAGGGGAAGAGAGAGGGATAGAGAGTTAGAAATACCGATCAGCTGCCTCCTGCACATCCCCAGTGGGGGACCGAGCCCACAATAAAGGTACACGCCCTTGGCTGGAATTGAACCCAGGACCCCTCAGTCTGCAGGCTGATGCTCTATCCCAGTGGTTGGCAAACCGCGGCTCGCGAGCCACATGCGGCTCTTTGGTCCCTTGAGTGTGGCTCTTCCACAAAATACTACGTGCGGGTGCGCATGTACAGTGCGATTGAAACTTCGTGGCCCATGTGCAGAAGCTGGTTTTCAGCCTGGGCGAGTCTATTTTGAAGAAGTGGCTTTAGAAGAAGTGGGGGGTGTCGGTAGATCGGGAGACTGGAGACGAGGCGCAGGTGGGCCGTGGGATACACAGTGGGATACACAGCGCGGGGGAGGTACATTGCTTTGAAGTACATTCTCTGAGGTCAACCCCTTCCAACTCTCCCATCCACACTCATCTATCTGAAACAAGTATACAAGACGAGTGTGGATGGCAGAGTTGGAAGGGGTCGACCTCAGCGAATGTACCTCAATCAGATTGAGGACATTTTTAGCAAAGGCTAGCTTAGGAGTACCCTAATTAAGTTAATAACAATGAACCTACCTATATAGTTTAAGTTTAAAAAATTTGGCCCTCAAAAGAAATTTCAATCGTTCTACTGTTGATATTTGGCTCTGTTGACTAATGAGTTTGCCGACAACTGCTCTATCCACTAAGCCAAACCAGTCAGGGATGCAGCTTATTTTAAACATTAGAACAGTGATGGCAAACCTTTTGAGCTCAGTGTGTCAACATTTTGAAAAACCCTAACTTAACTCTGGTGCCATGTCACATATAGAAATTTTTTGATATTTGCAACCATAGTAAAACAAAGACTTATATTTTTGATATTTATTTTATATATTTAAATGCCATTTAACAAAGAAAAATCAACCAAAAAAATGAGTTCGCGTGTCACCTCTGACACGCGTGTCATAGGTTCGCCATCACTGCATTAGAACCTAAGGAGGAGATGTAAGAAGGATTACATGAAATTCAATGCTGGTAGATTAGGGAGGCAGGAGAAAGCAAAGTGGGGAAATCCCAGAGATTGGATAAAAAGTAAACAAAGAGACATGTAGTTTGGTTACATTGATAGTTAACATTTATAGCACATAGAGATGGTATGCAGGGAACAACATAACAATGTGGTTTTGTGCTCTGGTGCCTGTGATTGGCTTTTGGAGGGGTCTGGAAAATAAATTACTCTGATATTTCAAAGGTGTGTTATCTTAGATCAGTGATGGCGAACCTATGACACGCGTGTCAGAGGTGACATGTGAACTCATTTTTTTGGTTGATTTTTCTTTGTTAAATGGCATTTAAATATGTAAAATAAATATCAAAAATATAAGTCTTTGTTTTACTATGGTTGCAAATATCAAAAAATTTCTATATGTGACACGGCACCAGAGTTAAGTTTGGATTTTTCAAAATGCTGACACGCCAAGCTCAAAAGGTTCGCCATCACTGTCTTAGATGCACAAAGACAATAGATAATTTCAAAGTTAAAGACTGACTTTTGACAAGGAAGCTACAGGTTTAGGACATGTCTTCCCACCATGGCTCACTTTTAGTTAGGAATGTTTACATTCAGTCCACCCTTGTGTGGTAACTTTTGGTCTGTGGTAACTAAGCTTGTTTAGTATGTAGCCCCCTTTTTTGTCCACAGTACAGTTGATATTATGTAGTCTTGAAAAAGAATGGGGTATATCTCTGCTATTGATGTGGACCCAGCTTTAAGACATACTGTTGAATGAAAACAAAATCAAGTTGCAGGAAAATATATACTTGTACATGAAATAATGTTTCTGTAAAGAGTTACAAGAAACTGGTAACTGGTTGCCTCTGGGAGGCTGACTGGAAGGCTGGAGGAATGTGGTGAGGAAGACTTACTTTCACAGTGAATTGTCATTCTCTTTTCTCCTTTTTCAAAGCAATCACCTCTCCTTCAAAGTACATATCTTGCAATTTGAAAAAAAATTAACCGAAAAACACATAAAAAAAGAACAAAATAAAAGAATCACAGAGGTTATTCACTAATGTTGTTGTGGCAGAATGCACGTGAGAACGATCAGCCAGCACTCTGAGGGGGGAAAGTTTAACCTATTATTTCGCAGATTTGCTAGTCCAGGAGAATTCCAGATCCAAAGCCTGAACGCAACTTGTGGGGAGGCTCTGACCTATGCATCTCCTCCTGTGACGGGCCCCTGAGGGTTCCCGCAGCTCCGACCAAGTCAGTCTTAGTGGGGCCTAGGGGTTACCAGCTGTGGGCAAACTATGGCCTGCGGGCCGGATCAGCCCGTTTGAAATGAATAAAACTATTGAAAAAAAAGACCGTACCCTTTTATGTAATGATCTTTATTTTGAATTTATATTAGTTCACACAAACACTCCATCCATGCTTTTGTTCCGGCCTTCCAGTCCATTTTAAGAACCCATTGTGGCCCTCGAGTAAAAAAGTTTGCCCATCCCTGGTAGGCTCTGCAGCTCTGCCTGTCAGTCAGAGTGGAGAAGTAAGACTCCAGTTTTAACCAGATACTGAGCTAGGTTGCAAGCCCCCTGCCCCCATTTTCCTTTTCAATGTTATAAAAAACTACTATGGAATTATATGAAAATAATTAAGTTAAAAACCAGAATTTAGCTTTGAAATTTGTTGCAAACAATCAACAATTATTTATGTTGTACTTAGAACATTAAAATTAACATATTCCTACCAGCTGTTTTTCTAAGTTTGTGTGTGTGTGTGTAGGGGGGGCGGCGGGGGAGTAAAAAGCATTAATAAGTAAAGTGCTCAATACTGTTTTACTGGGAGAAACCAAGATGGCGGCATAGGTAAACACTGGAGTTTGCTGCCTCGCACAACCACTTCAAAAATACAACCAAAAGATGGAATGGACATCACCCAGAACCACAGGAAGTTTGGCTGAGTGGAAATTCTACAACTAGAAGGAAAGAGAAAAGCATACCGAGACTCAGAGGAGGTGCGGTGTGGAAGTAAAATACTAAGGCACAGAGGCGCTCGCGGAGCGGGCTGGTGGCTGAGGGTGTGGATGTCTTTTTCAATCTGGAGGGAGTCTCAGGCTCTGAGCTCCAGTTCCGGGAGAGTCTCTGGGGACCTAGACTCATACAGGAGAAACGGGACTGTCTGGCATAGGTCGGAACTCGAAGGCTGCTTTCTCTTGCAGCAATTGCTGGGACACTGAGAAGTGGGGCCTATGAAGGCAGGACTGAGAGCAGCCATAACTGCTCGCTCCGCCCACCCTGTTGATCCCCTGGAACCCGCCCCACCCAAGCCTTGCACAGAGGCGTTTGCTGGATAGCCTCAGGCAGAGGCTAGATTAGCACCTCCATAGAGCTCCAGGACAGAAGTTCTCCCACTGCAGACACAGCTGATTCCCACAGCCAATTGGCCTGGAGGCCAATCCCTCCCAGTGTTACAACAATCAAGGCTTAACTACAACAAGACTGTGTACAAAGACCATAAGGGGGAGCACCAAGAGTGTCCACCTCAGGTAATTGGGGAGGTTGAACCACTGGGCCCCAGAGGACACTTAGCACAGAAAACCACTTAATCAACACACGGAAGCATAAAAAACTGTGGAGACAAAGAAACAGGACACAAATGACAGAAACAGAAGAAAGCAAACTGCTGGATATAGAGTTCAAAACCAAACTTTTAAGGTTTTTGAAGAATTTTCTAGAAACCGCCGATAAATGTAGTAAGATCCTCAAGAAATCTAGTGAGACCCTCGATGTTGTGATAAAGGAACAACTAGAAATTAAGCATACACTGACTGAAATAAAGAATACTATACAGACTTCCAACAGCAGGCCAGAGGATCACAAGAATCAAGTCAAAGATTTGAAATACAAAGAAGCAAAAAACACCCAACCAGAAAAGCAAAATGAAAAAAGAATCCAAAAATTCGAAGATAGTGTAAGGAGCCTCTGGGACAGCTTCAAGCGTACCAACATCAGAATTATAGGGATGCCAGAAGATGAGAGAGAGCAAGATATTGAAAACCTATTTGAAGAAATAATGACAGAAAACTTCCCCTACCTGGTGAAAGAAAGAGACTTACAAGTCCAGGAAGCGCAGAGAACCCCACACAAAAGGAATCCAAAGAGGACCACACCAAGACACATCATAATTAAAATGCCAAGAGCAAAAGACAAATAGAGAATCTTAAAGGCAGCAAGAGAAAGCAACTCAGTTACCTACAAGGGAATACCCATACGACTGTCAGCTGATTTCTCAACAGAAACTTTGCAGGCCAGAAGGGAGTGGCAAGAAATATTCAAAGTGATGAATAGCAAGAACCTACAACCAAGATTACTTTACCCAGCAAAGCTATCATTCAGAACTGAGGGTCAGATAAGGAGCTTCACAGATAAGGAAAAGCTAAAGGAGTTCATCACCACCAAACCAGGATTATAGGAAAGGCTGAAAGGTATCCTTTAAGAAGAGGAAGAAGAAGAAAAAGGTAAAGATACAAATTATGAACAACAAATACGCATCTATCAACAAGTAAATCTAAAAATCAAATGAATAAATAATCTGATGAACAGAATGAACTGGTGATTATAATAGAATCAGGGGCATAGAAAGGGAATGGACTGACTATTCTTGGGGGGGAAAGGGGTGTGAGGGATGTGGGAAGAGACTGGACAAAAATCGTGCACCTACGAAAGAGGACAGTGGGTGGGGAGTGAGGGCGGAGGATGGGGTGGGAACTGGGTGGAGGGGAGTTATGGGGTGGGGGGAAAGAGGAACAAATGTAATGATCTGAACAATAAAGATTTAATTAAAAATAATGTTTTACTTAACAATTTTAATCTTTTAAAAAATATTTTTATTGATTTCAGAGAGGAAGGGAGAGGGAGAGAGAGATAGAAACAGCAATGATGAGAGAGAATCATTGATTGGCTGCCTCCTGCATGCCCCACACAGGGGATAAAGCCCTGAAACCCAGGCATGTGCCCTGACCAGGAATCGAACTGTGACCTCCTGGTTCATAGATAAACGCTCAACCACTGAACCATGCTGGCCGGGCTACTTACCAATTTTTAGACTGCATGTCTGTCAATAATCTAGTCCATTCACATTAGGATTAATTTGTTGTTCTATTCAGGATGTTGCCTATTAGCTTTCCTTCTTGATAGATAGCCTCTATTTTCTGTGAATCTTCTAATTTATTATTGAACAAAGCTCATCAGATTTGTTAATTACTTTATTTTGTTTTGTTTTGTTTTTTTAAACATATTTTATTTATTTTTTTACAGAGAGGAAGGGAGAGGGATAGAGAGTTAGAAACATCGATGGGAGAGAAACATCCATCAGCTGCCTCTGGCACGCCTCCCACTGGGGATGTGCCCTCAACCAAGGTACATGCCCTTGACCGTAATCGAACCTGGGACCCTTCAGTCCCCAGACCGACGCTCTATCCACTGAACCAAACCGATTATGGCAATAACTTTAATATCAGAAAGTTTTTTGTCTAAATTTTAAGCTAGCTTCTAAATCTTAGACAAGACTTTCCTTATGCATTTTGTGACCGTCATCCTTTCATTGTCAAATCCAATATATTTACTTCTCCCACATCCATTGCTGAGTTTACCAACATCAATTCTGTCTTAGACTACTCAACAGCTTCCCTAATTCTACACTTGTGTCAAAATTAATGACAGAGAATTTAACCAAGGTAATTTAGGAGGGCCTGCATAAGGAGCTCTTGGCCTTCTATGGGTCATGAAAGCCCTACTTGAAAAACTCTGTATTACAGAAGTCCCCCCACCTCACCCCCAACTTCCTCATCTCCTGTATAAAAGACCTTCTCCCTTTTTTAAAAAATAGGTATTTATTGATTTCACAGAAGAAGGGAGAGGGAGAGAGAAGGGGAAACATCAATGATAAGAGAGAATCATTGATTAGCTGCCTCCTGCATAACCCCCACTGGGGACTGAGCCTGGAACCCGGACATGTGCCCTGACCAGGAATTGAGCCTTAACCTCCTGGTTCATAGGTTGATGCACACCCACTGAGCCATGCTGGACCAACCCAAATAAGTCTTTTTTTTTAAATAAATCTTTATTGTTCAGATTATTACATTTGTTCCCCCCCCCCATAACTCCCTTCCTTCCAGTTCCCACCCACCATCCGCCCTCACTCCCCACCCACTGTCATCATCCATAGGTGCACGATTTTTGTCCAGTCTCTTCCCGCACCCCCCACACCCCTTTCCCCCCCAAGAAAAGTCCATTCCCTTTCTATGTCCCTGATTCTATTATAATCACCAGTTCATTCTGTTCATCAGATTATTTATTCACTTGATTCTTAGATTCACTTGTTGATAGATGCATGTTTGTTGTTCATAATTTGTATCTTTACCTTTTTCTTCTTCTTCTTCCTCTTCTTAAAGGATACCTTTCAGCCTTTCCTATAATCCTGGTTTGGTGGTGATGAACTCCTTTAGCTTTTCCTTATCTGTGAAGCTCCTTATCTGACCTTCAGTTCTGAATGATAGCTTTGCTGGGTAAAGTAATCTTGGTTGTTGGTTCTTGCTATTCATCACTTTGAATATTTCTTGCCACTCCCTTCTGGCCTGCAAAGTTTCTGTTGAGAAATCAGCTGACAGTCATATGGGTATTCCCTTGTAGGTAACTGAGTTGCTTTCTCTTGCTACTTTTAAGATTCTCTATTTGTCTTTTGCTCTTGGCATTTTAATTATGATGTGTCTTGGTGTGGTCCTCTTTGGATTCCTTTTGTGTGGGGTTCTCTGCGCTTCCTGGACTTGTAAGTCTCTTTCTTTCACCAGGTAGGGGAAGTTTTCTGTCATTATTTCTTCAAATAGGTTTTCAATATCTTGCTCTCTCTCATCTTCTGGCATCCCTATAATTCTGATGTTGGTACGCTTGAAGCTGTCCCAGAGGCTCCTTACACTATCTTCGTATTTTTGAATTCTTTTTTCATTTTGCTTTTCCGGTTGGGTGTTTTTTGCTTCTTTGTATTTCAAATCTTTGACTTGATTCTTGTGCTCCTCTGGTCTGCTGTTGGGAGTCTGTATAGTATTCTTTATTTCAGTCAGTGTATGCTTAATTTCTAGTTGGTTCTTTATCATAACATTGAGGGTCTCATTAGATTTCTTGTAGATCTCATTAAGTTTATCGGCGGCTTATGGACAGTTTTTGAGAGACCTTAAAAATGTGGTTCTGAACTCTATATCTTCCATTGACAATTTTGTCCTATTTCTTTGTCTCCGCATTTTTTTTATGTTTTCTTGGTCCACCCTCTAGTGGCCTTTGTGTGCAGTCTTGTTGTAGTTAAGCCTTGATTGTTGTAGTTAATACTGGGGGGATTTGACCTCCAGGCCAACTGTCTGTGAGAATCAGCTGTGTCTACAGTGGGAAAACTTCTGTCCTTTGGGGAGGTTCTAATCTAGCCTTTGCCTGAGGCTATCTGGCAAATGGCTCTGTGCAGGGCTTGGGCGGGGCGGGTCGCACGGGATCAAACAGGGCGAGAGGAGGGAGCAGTTATGGCTGCTCTCAGTCCCGTCCCCAGGGCCTCTGCCTCTCTGAGTCCCAGCAACCACTGCAAACCTCGGAGAGAAAGCTGCCCTCGCGTTCCGACCGATGCCAGACAGTCCCGCTTCTCCCGTTTGAGTCTGGGTCCCTAGAGACTCTCCCAGAACTGGAGTTCAGAGTCTGAGCCTCCCTCCAGATTGAAAACGACAACTGCGCCCTCAGCCACCAACCCGCTCCACGCGCACCTCCGCACCTTTGTATTTTCCACACTGCGCCTCCTCTGAGTTTCGGTATGCTTTGCTCTTTCCTTCTAGTTGAAGAATTTTCCCTCAGCCAGCTTTCCTGTTGTTCTGGGTGATGTCCGCTCCTTATTTTAGTTGTATTTTTGAAGTGGTTGTGTGAGGCAGCAATCTCCGGTGTTTACCTATGCCTCCATCTTGGTTCTCCATAAGTCTTTTTTATTGAAGAAATACCTGGCTTGCAGTTTGAGATCAACACTTGCTACCTCCCAGCCATTCTCCACAAGTGGCCAGCCTTATCTGTTTCAAATTTACATTGTATTTTATGACTATTTCACTTAAAACCCTATTTATGGTTTTTCTATGCATTAGAATAAAATTCAAGCTCTTTAGCATGGCCTACAAGGCCCCACTTGAACCTACTCTTGCCTAGCTCTTCATCTCCATCTGGTGTCACTCTTTCCTTGAGTAGTGTGCTCTACCTTATTCATCTTCCAATTCCCAGGACAAGTTGAATTCTTGCCTTTTCTGCTGTCCATTACTCTAATGGGCTCTACTTAGGTCTCATTTTAAATATTACTTCCTCAGAAAGGTCTTCCATGATCTGTAGTATAGGTCTACATTTTTATTGTCTATAAGGAAGATCTATTTATTTCCTTCCTTGCACTCAACTGTAATTATTTCATGCATTTTGTTGATTCCCTGTTTGTTGGTTCTTTCTGGTCTAGTCTAGACTACACCTTCCATGATGGTAGGGATCATATCTGTCCTTTTCACTGTTATATCCCTAGCACTTATTGTAGTATCTGGCATTCCAAATATTTTTGGAATGATGGAGCAAAGATCTTAATAAAAATTCCACACTCTCTAATGACTAATTTTGTATCACCATGAAGCATTAGTTGGTAAAACTTTTCCATCTTTCCCCAGCCGGGTGTTTCAGTTGGTTGATGTGTTGTCCTGTGTACCAAAAATGTTGTGCTCATACCTAGGTTTTTGGTTGGATCTCTGGGAGGCAACTGATCCATGTTTCCCTCACACATTGATGTTTCTCTTTCTTTCTCTTATGTTCTATCTATCTATTATCTATCTATCTATCTATCTATCTATCTATCTATCTATCTATCTATCTATCTCTGTCTCTCTCCCTGTCTTTCCCTTTCCCTTCCTCTCTCTCTAAAATCAGTAAACATATCCTTAGGTGAAGATTAAAAAAGATACAAACAGACAGAAAACAACAAAACTGGCTGGTGTGACTCAGTAGCTGAGTGTCAATCCATAAACCAGGAGATTACGGTTCGATTCCCAGACAGGGTACATGCCCAGGTTATGTGTTCAATCCCCAGCAGAAGGCATTCAGGAGGCAGCCAATCATTGATTCTCTCTCATCATTGATGTTTCTATCTCTCTGTCCATCTCCTTTCTTCTCTGAAATCAATAAAAACATATTTTAAAAAGCATACACCAAAACACAACTTTCCCCCAGGCCCGTTACCTTTGTCTTTCTCTCTCGTAAGCTCCAAGGGCCCTTCTCTTGCTTCTGTAACTTGTTTCCTGAGCCTATGTAGCCAAGCTTGTTCACTTTTACTACCTCTGTAACTTTCTAAATAAACTTTCTCTTACAAAAGAAAACAAAACAAAGCAAAACTTTTTCATTTATCCAGCTTAATAACTCCTTGGACTTAGATTTCTTATAGGAAATGAGAGGAAGGGAATGTTCATAATTAGCTGGAAAAGTGAGAAGTGGTTACTTGGAGGTATTGGAATCCCAGAGATGAGAAGACAATAGGACAAAGAAGGATTTTCTACCAAGGGCATGCTATATAATAAAGAGGGAATATGCAAATTGACCGTCACTCCACCACAAATATGGCAACACCTACAGCAGAAGCTTAGTTTTCGTAATGAGCCTTAACAAGAAATCAGCAGGGACATGAGGCTGCACCCCTCCACCCCCATGGGGCTTGACAGGGGACCTCAAGCAGTGCCTCTCACCCTGGTGCCAGGCAGGGGGACCTTAGGCTGTGCCCCCCACCTGGCAGGGCTTGACAGGGGATCTCAGGCGGTGCCCCCCACCCTGCAGGGCTTGACAGGGGACCTCAGGCTACACCCCCTGCCTGGCAAGGCTTGACAGGGGACCTTAGGCTGTACCCCCAACCCCAGCGCCAGGCCAGGGAACCTCAGGCTGTGCCCCCCGCCTGGTGGGGCTTGACGGGGGACCTCAAATGTGCCTTCCACCCCGGTGCTGGGCTGGGGGACCTCAGGCTGCTCCCCCCACCCCAGCACCAGTCCAGAGGACCTGAGGCCATTCCCCCTTCCTGACTGGGCTTGATAAGGGACCACAGACCATGTCCCCCACCTGCCCGCCACCTGCATCCCCCTGCCCCAGTGCTGGGCCAGGGGACCTCAGGCTGCTACCCTCGCCCCAGGCCAGGGGGCTTCATGCCATGATTCTGGCCCAGCAGGGCTTGACAGGGGACCTCAAGGTGCACCCTCTGTCCCAGCCAGGGCTGAGAGACCTCAGGCCGTGCCCTCCACCCTGGCACTGGGCCAGGGGGCCTTTGGCTGTGCTCCTTGCCCATTGGGGCTTGACAAGGGTGGGACCAGCTAGGTCTGGATCTAGCCCAATGGGGGGGGGCAGCCAGGTCTGGGTCTTGCGTGATTTTGAGGCACACATGGGTGGGTGGGGACTTGACTTTGGGTCCCATGGTGCGCCCCAGACTCAGAAAGGAGGAAGATATTCATATACATTTTACTAATTTTCTTTCATCTCTGACACTTCTATTATAGAGAAAGGGCAAATAGCAATAATAAAATATTTCCTCTAATTAATCCCTTTTTAATGTGCACAAATTTTGTGCACCAGGCCACTAGTATTATGTATAATTCCCTCATTTCAGTGAAGAAGAACCTGAGGCTCAACAAAGTCTAGGGTCACAAAGCTAACAAATGTTGGAATCAGGATCAAAGTCAAATCTGCTTTCTCCTCCAAATCCTCGCATTGCTTTTCCAGGGATTGTTAATCAGCTGCAGTTCAGTTTCATAACTTGTAATACATATTATTAAGAAGGAATAAGTATTTAATGTATTTTAGGAAGGATAGTAACTTAAATCTCTATTTTTTTAAATTGAGTTTTCCTATCTATAGTTCATTCCGGGTTACTCTCAGCTTCTGATGTCATTCTGTGTCTTTATTTGTTTTAGAACTTGAATTTATCTATAATTTACTTTCTCTAGAATTACGTTTTTCAAATCACAGTTTGTAAGCTAAGAAATCAATTTGGTGGTTTGTAAACACTGTTTATTAAAAACAACAACAGCCCTGGCTGGTGTGGCTCAGTTGGTTGGGTGTCATCCTGTGCACTGAAGGGTTGCTGGTTTGATTCTGGGTCAGCGGACATGCCCAGGTTGTGGGCTTGATCCCCAGTCGGGAACAAGCAGGAGGTAGCCATCAATGTGTTGCTCTCATGTTGATGCTTCTTTCACTCTCTCCCTCTCCCGTCTTCTCTCTCTCTGAAATTCAATAAACACACACACACACACACACACACACACACACACACACACACAACCCCCCTCAAAACCAATAGCAACAACAAAATGGAAGAAAACAGTACAGAGTATATTTAAATAGAGTAGAATATTATAAAATACAAAATCCACCTAAGGTAGTAAAGGCAATAATTTTCTAATGTAACTTTTATTTCAATTATGTAGTTATGTATATAGTTAGGTTTGTACTGGGTCTTTTTTTTTTTTTTTTTTTTTGGTTGGGTACAGTGAACTTTATTGATGGTGCACAACAAAGTAGGGCTCCTTATGCCCCTCCCTTTCTCCAGGGGGTCTGAGATGGAAACGGTGGTGAGGAGATTCTTAGTGTGTTGGGGGACCAATCTAGGTCAAGGACTCCCCAGCAGCTGAGGGCCTCTCTTCCTCTTGTTGGGACTGATGGTCCAGGGGACTCTTACTCCTTGGAGCCCATGTGGACCACCACCACCCTGTTGCTGTAGCCAAATTCATTGTCATACCAGGAAATGAGCTTGACAAAGTGGTAATTGAGGGCAATGCCAGCCCTGGCATCAAAGGTGGAGGAGTGGGTATCACTGTTAAAGTCACAGGAGACAACCTGGTCTTCAGTATAGTCCAGGATGCCCTTGAGGGGGCCCTCTGATGCCTGTTTCACTACTTCTTTTTTTAAAAAAATATTTTTATTCATTTCAGAAGGAAGGAAGAGGGAGAGAGAAATAGAAACATCCATGATGAGAGAGAATCATGGATTGGCTGCCTCCTGCAAGTCCCCCACCGGGGATTGAGCCCACAACCCGGGCATGTGCCTTTGACCAGAATCGATCCCAGGACCCTCCAGTTCACAGGCTGATGCTCTATCCGCTGAGCCAAACTGGCTAGGGCTTCACTACCTTCTTGATATCATCGTATTTGGCAGCTTTCTCTGGGCAGCAGGTCAGATCCACAACCGACACATTGGGGGTGGGGACATGGAAGGCTATGCCCGTGAGCTTCCCATTCAGCTCAGGGATGACCTTGCCCACAGCCTTGGCAGCGCCAGTAGAAGTAGACATGATGTCTGGGCAGCCCCTTGGCCACCATGCCACAGCTTCCCAGAGGGGCCATCCATGGTCTTCTGGGTGGCAGTGATGGCATGGACTGTGGTCATGAGTCCCTCCACGATGCCAAAGTTGTTTGGATGACCTTGGCCAAGGGGGGCCAAGCAGTTGGTGGTGCAGGAGGCATTGCTGACAATCTTGAGGGAGTTGTCACACTTGTCATGGTTCACACCCATCACAAACATGGGGGCATCCGCAGAAGGGGAAGAGATGATGACCCTCTTGGCTCCGCCCTTCAAGTGAGCCCCAGCCTTCTCCATGGTAGTGAAGACACCGGTGGACTCCACAACATACTCGGCACCAGCATCTCCCCATTTGATGTTGGCGGGATCTCGCTCCTGGAAGATGGAGATGGACTTTCCATTGATGACAAGCTTTCCGTTCTCGGCCTTGACTGTGCCTTTGAACTTGCCATGAGTAGAATCCTACTGGAACATGTAGACCATGTAGTTGAGGTCAATGAAGGGGTCATTGATGGCGACAGTATCCACTTGGCCAGAGTTAAAAGCAGCCCTGGTGACAAGGCACCCAATGCGGCCAAATCCGTTCACTCCGGCCTTCACCATCGTGTCTCAGGGTTGTGGCTGCTGGCACAGCACAGGAGGAAAGGCTGTCTGACCAACAGGAGGAGCAGAGAGCCTGTACTGGGTCTTTGTGTATAATATGTATCCTAGTGATTGTCATGGTCAAAAAAGTTTATAAGACAATTCTCTATAATGTATTCCTTTATACAGTGTTTTAAAGTATATAAGAATGATATGTTTACAGACTGTAAAACCTCAGAGGGAAGGCAGAGGAGGATGGAAGGTCAGAGAGATCAATCAATGAACTCATATGTGTTCATATGCACAACCCAGAAACACAGACAATACAGTGGTGAAGGCTTGGGGGGAGAGGAGGTGAGGAGAGGGAAATGGGAAAAAAGGGGACATATGTAATACTTTCAACAATAAAGATTTATTTTTTAAAAAATGATATATTTAGACTTAAATATTATAAACTAGAAGTCCAGTGCATGAATTTATGCACCAGTGGGGCCCCTCAGCTTGGCCTGTGGTATTGGGCCGAAACCAGCTCTCCGACTCCCCCTAGGGGTCCCAGGTTGCGAGAGGGCGCAAGCCAGGCCGAAGGGCCCCACTGGTGCATGATTGGGCCAGGGAGGGACTCGGGAAGTTGGCCAGCTGGGGAGGGACCACGGGAGAGCTCTAGGGTGTGTCCAGGCCTTCTCGCTCAGTCCCAATCGGCTGGACCCAAGCAGCAAGCTAACCTACCAGTTGGAGTGTCTGCCCCCTGGTGGTCAGTGCACATCATAGCAACTGGGTGACTGTTTGACTATCTGCCCCCTAGTGGTCAGTGCACGTCATAGGGAGCAGTTGAGCGGCCTTAGCATATCATTAGCATATTATGCTTTGATTGGTTGAATGAACGAACGGATGACCAGACACTTAGCATATTAGGCTTTTATTATATAGGATTAGGAGAAGCATATCTTGGAAAGGCAGCTTGGTGAGGTGGTTTAGAATATGGACTCTGGAGCCAAGAATTCTAGGGCCCTGAGTCCCTCTTGCTGGCTATATAATCTTGGATAAGTTTCTTTGCCTCAGTTCCTCATCTGTAAAAGTGTTACAGTCATATTAACTACTTTACATGTTGATAAGAGGATAAGGAGTTATTATTCACATCAAACAAAGAACAACTTCCTTCTTCCACATAAAAATTTCTTCAGTGCTTCAATTATTAAAATATTGCCTTTTTCTTTTCTTTATTTAGTAAATTTTTAAAATTGATTTTTAGAGAGAGAGAGAAAGGGAGAAAGAGATAGAGATAGAGATAGAGATAGAGATAGAGATAGAGAGAAACATTGATTTGTTGTTCCACTTATTTATGCATTCATTGGCTGATTCTTGCATGTGCCCTGACCCTGGATAAAACCCTTGGCGTACTGGGATGATGCTCTAATGAACTGAACTCCCTGCCCAGGGTTTGTCTTTTTTTCTCTTTAATGGTAAAAGTTAACATGTTAGTCTACCTTAGCTCTCCAATTTCCTGCCCCAAACAATTCTTTCTTTTTTTAATATCCTCACCCAAGGATATTTTTTCTATTGCTTTTTAGAATGGAAGTGAGGGAGGTAGCAGGAGAGAGAGAGAGACAGAGAGAGAGAGAGAGAGAGAGAGAGAGAGAGAGAGAGAGAGAGGAGATGTGAGAGTGTCACATTGATTTGTTGCCTCCCATACACGCCCCTAATGGAATGAGGATGGAATCTGCAACCCAGGGTAACTGCCCTCAACTCGGAATTGAACTGAGATCCTGTGGTGCAATGGATGACACTCTAACCCAGTGGTTCTCAACCTTCCTAGTGCCGCGACCCTTTAATACACTTCCTCATGTTGTGTGACCCCCAATTTCATTGTTACAAATTGAACATAATTAAAGCATAGTGATTAATCACAAAAACAATATGTAATTATATATGTGTTTTCCGATGGTCTTAGGCGACCCCTATGAAAGGGTCGTTCGACCCCCAAAGGGGTCGCGACCCTCAGGTTGAGAACCGCTGCTCTAACCACTGACAAACACAGGCCAGGACTAAATAATTTTTTGTTTAAAAAATATATTTGTATTGATTTCAGAGAGGAAGGTAGAGAGAGAGAGAGAGAGAGAGAGAGAGAGAGAGAGAGAGAGAGAGAAACATCAATCTTGAGAGAGAATCATTAATTGGCTACCTCCTGCATGCCCCTACTGGGATAGAGCCCACAACCTGGGCATGTGCCCTTGACCGAAATCAGACCAGGGACCCTTCAGTCAACGCTCTATCCACTGAGCCAAATCAGTTGAGGCAGCAATTCTTTTATCTGGACTTCTAGTCTCCTAGTGTTAGGGGCAAGAAAGGAATATTGGGAACTGGCTATCATTGTGGGAAGTATTGGTCATGCTCTGTTAACCATGATTGCCTTGTGTTTGTTAAAGAAAGGACATTCTGACCTGGCTGGGAGTTGTATGCCCTCAGGACCTGGGAGTCAACTTGGACCTGGGAGTCAACCTTGGAGTTTGACATGCTTGCCCCAGACCTTTACCACCCTATTGTCTGTGTCCATGGGTTATGCATATATGCACACAAATTCTTTGGTTGATCACTTTCCACCCACCCTCTGCCACCTTCACTCTGAGATTCCCCAGTCTGTTCTATGCTTCTTTTTCTCTGGATCAATTTTGTTCATCAGTTTATTTTGTTAATTAGATTCCACATATGTGTGAGATCATGTAATACTTGTCTTTCTCTGGCTGACTTATATCGCTTAGCATAATACTCTCCAAGTCCCTCCATGCTGTATCAAAGGGTAAGAGATCCATCATTTTTTTGTAGCTGTGTAGTATTCCATGGTAGAAATGTACCACAGCTTTTTTATCCACTAGTCTACAGATGGGCACTTGAGCTGTTTCCAGATCTTAGCTATTGTAAATGGTGCTGCTATGAACATAGGGGTGCATACATTCTTTCTGATTGGTGTTTCTGGTTTCTTAGGATATATTCTTTGAAGTGGGATCACTGGGTCAAATGTCAGTTCCATATTTAATTTTTTTGAGGAAACTTCATACTGTTTCTATAATGGCTGCACCAGTCTGCATTCCCACCAGCAGTGACAAGGGTTCCCTTTTCTCCACATCCTTACCAGCACTTGTCATTTGTTGATAGTTGCCATTCTGGCAGGTGTGAGATGATACCTCATTGTCATTTTAATTGGCATCTCTCTGATCAGTGACTTTGAGCATTTTTACAAATCTCTCTTTGCCATTTATGTGCCCAGTATGAAGAAGTGTTTATTTAGGTATTTTGTCCATTTTTAAAAAAATAGATTGTTTGTCTTCCTTTTGTTAAGTTGTATGAGTACCTTATATATTTTGGATGTTAACCCTTTGTCAGATGTGTCACTGCCCAATACGTTCTCCTACACGGTGGGCTTCCTTGTTGTTTTGTTGACGGTTTCTTTTGCTGTGCAGAAGCTTTTTATTCGGATGCAGTCCCCTTTGTTTATTTTCTCCTTAGTTTCCTTTGCCCTAAGAGATGTATCTCTAATCATATTGCTATGAGAGATGTCTGAGATTTTACTGCCTATGGTTTTGTCTGGGATTTTTATGGTTTCCCAACTCACATTTAACTCTTTTATCCATCTTGAGCTTATTCTTGTGTATGTGGGTGTAAGTTGGTGGTCTAGTTTTTTTTTTTTTGCATGTATCTGTCCAATTTTCCCCAACACCATTTATTGACGAGACTCTGTCCATTTTATGTTCTTGCCTCCTGTGTCAAATATTAATTGACCATAATATAATGGCTTGGGCAATTTTTGGGGTCTCTGTTCTGTTAGATTGACCTATATGCCTGTTCTTGTGTCAGTAACAGGCTGCTTTGATTACGGTGGTCTTGTAGTATAACTTGATATGTGGTATTATGATTCCACCACTTTATTCTTCTTTCTCAGGATTACTGTGGCTATTTGGGGTCTCTTTTGGTTTCATATATATTTTTGGATCTGTGAAATATGCTGTTGGTATTCTTAAAAATATATTTTTATTTATTTCAGAGAGGAAAGAAGAGGGAGAAAGAGATAAAAACATCAGTGATCAGAGTGAATCATTGATTGGCTGCCTACTGTATACCCCCTACTGGGGGATCTAGCCTGCAACCTGGGCATATGCCCTTAACTGGTATCTAACCCAGGATCCTTCAGTCTGCAGGCAGACACTCTATCCACTGAGCTAAACCAGCCAGGGCTATGCTGTTGGTATTTTTTTTTCCTGTTGGTATTTTAATAGGAATTGTATTGAATCTGTAGATTGCCTTGGGCAGTATGGACATTTTAATGATGGTATTTCTACCAATCCATGAACATGGTATATTTTTCCACTTATTTATATCTTTATCTCTTTTTTTCCAACGTCATGTCATTTTCCAAGTACAAGTTTTTTTTACCTCCTTGGTTAAGTTTATCCCTAAGTATCTTAATTTTTTTGTTGCAATGGCAAATGGAATTGTTTGTTTAGTTTCTCTTTCTGAAGAGAAACTATCTATAATAATAAAAGGATAATATGCTAATTAGACCAGATGTCTTCGGGATGTCATTCTGGACATTCTTCCTGATGAAGCTGGGGCCGGAGGGAAGACAGCAGGGTCCTGGGTGCCTGGGGGCAGCCCGAGGGAAGCCAGCCTGGGTCCCAGATGCCTGTGGGTGGCCTGGGCGAAGCCAGCCGGGGTTCTGGGTGCCTGCAGGCAGCTGGAGGGAAGCCAGTGCCAGAAGCCGGGGGAAGGAAATCCTACTCTTGCATGAATTTTTGTGCATCAGGCTTCTAGTTGGTTTGTAAAAAAGCCATTGATTTTTGGGTGTTGATTTTGTATCCTGCTACATTGACAAGTTCATTTATTAAATCTAGTAGTTTTTGATGAAGTCTTCAGGGTTTTCATGTACAATATTATGTCATCTGATAATGAGAGTTTTACTTCCTCCTTTACAATGTGGATTCCTTTTATATCTTCTTGTCTGATTGCTGTGCTAGGACTTCCAGTACTATGTTGAATAAGAGTGGTGAAAGCTGACTTCCCTGTCTTGTACCTGTTCTTAGGTGAAATGGTTTCAGTTTTGCCCATGAGTATGATGTTCGTTATAGGTTTATCATATATGGCCTTTATTATGTTGAGATATGCTCCCTCTATTCCTACTTTGCTGAGACTTTTTATCAAAAATGGGAGTGAGCCTGGCTGGCGCAGCTCAGTAGTTGAGCATTGACCTATAAACCAGGAGGTCATATTTCAATTCCTGGTCAGGGCACATGCCTGGGTTGCAGGCTTGATCTCCAGTGTGGGGTGTGTAGGAGGCAGCCAATCAATGATGCTCTCTTATTGACTAGAGGCCCAGTGCATGAAATTCGTGCACTCCAGTGTGTGTGTGGGGGGTTGTTCCCTCAGCCTGGCCTGCATCCTTTTCCACTCCGAGAGCCCTCGGGGGATGTCCGACTGTCGGCTTAGGCCTGTTTCCCTATGCCGGCAGTCATACATCCTTTGTGCTGCCACAGAGGTGGGAGAGACTCCCACTGCCGTCACTGTGCTCAGCAGCCATGAGCCTGGCTCAGGGCTTCTGATGGAGCAGCACTGAGCATCTGCCCCCTGGTGGATGGTGCATGTCATAGCAAATGGTCAACCGGTCAACTGTCCCCTGGTAGTCAGTGCACATCATAGCGAGCAGTTGAGTGACCTTAGCATATCATTAGCATATTATGCTTTGATTGGTTGAATGGCTGACTGGACGACTGGACACTTAGCATATTAGGCTTTTATTATATTGGATGTTTCTATCTCTCTCTCCCTCTCTTTTCCTCTTTGAAATCAATAAAAATATATTAAAAAATAGTATTGGTATTTTGTTGAGTGCTTTTTCTTTGTCTATTGATATGATCATGTGATTTTTATCTTTCAATTTGTTTATGTGATGTATCATGATTATTGATTTGTGAATATTGTACCAGCTTACATCCCTGGAATAAATCCTACTTGGTCATGATGTATGATCTTTGAAATATGTTGCTGGATCTGATTTGCTAATATTTTTTGAGGATTTTAGCATCTATGTTCATCGGGGATATTGGCCTGTAATTCTCTTTCTTTGTAGTGTCTTGATCTGGTATTAGAATTAGGGTAATGCTGGCCTCATGAAAGGAAGTGGGAAGACAACTATTATGTGAATATTGTTATGTTTCAGGTTTTCCCACAGCTCCCTTAAACAGTCCTCCTGTTCTTTTTTTTAAATACCTTTTTATTGATTTCAGTGAGGAAGGGAGAGGGAGAGATAGATAGAAACATCAATCATGAGAGAGAATCATTGATTGGCTGCCTCCTGCATGCCCCCACTGGTGATTGAGCCCACAACCTGGGCATATGCCCTGACAGGGAATTGAACAGTTACCTTCAGGTTCATAGGTCAGTGCACAACCCTTTACCCACACCAGCTATGCTATCCTCCTGTTTTTTTTTTTTTTAATTGTTTTTTTTCTTTTTGTTTATCTGATTGAGTGATTTGTTTCTACTCTGTCTTCTAATTGATTTTTCTGATCCTCAGCTTCTCATAATCCAATCTGCATTCCTTCCAATGTGTTCTTTATTAGTGATATGTCATTCTTTATTTCCAACTATTTTTTCATAGTTTCTGCTCTTTTCTCATGCTGTTGAGCATCTTTACCATCATTATTCTTTTTTAAAAAATATATTTTATTGATTTTTTACAGAGAGGAAGGGAGAGGGATAGAGAGTTAGAAACATCGATGAGAGAGAAACATCGATCAGCTGCCTCCTGCACACCCCCCACTGGAGATGTGCCCACAACCAAGGTACATGCCCCTGACCGGAATCGAACCTGGGACCCTTGACGCTCTATCCACTGAGCCAAACCAGTTAGGGCACCATAATTATTCTTAACTCTATATCAAATAAATTTCTTATCTCCATTTCATTTATCTTCCCTTCTTGAGAAATGTCTTGTTCTTTCATTCAGGGTTTGTTTTTTTTCTTTCTCCCCATTTTGGCTGTCTGTTTGGGTTTGTATGTAATATGTAGATTTGCTACACCTCCCAGTCTCTAGTGCAGGCCAGTGTTAAATGCTGTTTCTGACTAATTAGATCAGGCAGAGTCTCAAAGCCTCCAAAGACCTGTCTCTGCCTGCAGTCTGATTTGATTCAGTCTTGAGTAGCCTCAGGCAATCATCCACAGGTGGGGTGAGAGGTTTTCCAACATGGTGAGGCAAATGCTTTGGCCTGGAGGCTAATTGTCAGTCTCCTAATGGGCCTCAGAAACTCCATAGCATGGGGCAAGGGGTTTTCCAATAGGGTGGGTCAACTGTCTTCCCCCAGGCAAAGACCACCTGGTTAGCAAAGGTCTGTCTGAGAAAGATTTCCTCCGCAGTGTGAGGGAATTAACTCAGCACAGGAAACTGGGGTGTCTGTCTTCTAAGCTCTAACTCTAGTGTCCCCAATCCTGGCTTCTGCCCACACAGCTTCAGTCCACTTGGTCCTCTCTCTGCCAGGACCCAAGGTGAGTGGCTGCACACAAGATTTTTTGCATTGTTCCTTTAAGAGGATGCCAGGATTACAGCCACCTCTCCCTGGCAGACAGCCACCCTGTTGCTTTTCACAGCCATATGTTATGTGGGCACCTTTCTCAGTTTTGCTGCTCTCTGCAGGGGGGCCCAGCTTGGGGTTATACCCCAGAGTTCTCAGTGACAACCCCCCATAGCTGAGATATCTCTCTGGAACTTCAGGATTAGGCAACTACTAACCTACTTTCTGTCTCTATAGGTTTGCCTAGTCTGGACAATCACATAAATGGAACCATATAATGTGTAGTCTTTTGTGTCTGGATTATTTAATGTAGCATTAAGTCTTCAAGGTTCATCCATATTGTAGCATGTATCAGAATTTCATTCCTTGTATGGCGGAATAATATTCCATTATATGGATAGACCACACTTGTTGATACATTTATCAGTAAACAAATATTTGTGATGTTTCTACCTTTTGGAAATTATGGAAATTAAAATATATTTGTAAAGTTCTTTAATGTAAATGAAGTGTAGTGTAAAAAAGTTATTATACAAATCCCCCCCCCCCCCCCCAGTTCTAAACTCTCAACTAAAATTCTCCTTGAGCCCAGCTGGGGTTGCTCAGTGCTTGAGCATTGACCTGTGAACCAGGGGGTCATGGTTCAATTCCTGGTCAAGGCACATGTCAAACTTGTAGACTTGATCCCCAGTTTGGGGCTTGTAGAAGGCAGCTAATCAATCATTCTATCTCATCATAGATGTTTCTATCTCTTTCCCTCTCCCTTCCTCTCTGAAATCAATAAAAATATATTTAAAAAATATTGTCCTTGATATTTCATAGGCAACCCAGTTAATATCTTCATAGACAAATGAATTTTAATGATGGAATACCAAATGTGAATATAGAGTATTGTAATTACTATTCCTGTTAATTATACAACAGCAATGCCAGGGAATTCGTAGTTGTACAAAGCTTCCTTGAACTCATGTGGGAACACAATCTATCATTTAAGTCTATGACATAACTTATAAGGGGGTGGTATAAGTTTTTATGGACTTATTACAATGTTGCTCTGCATTTGGTAATAGACCATTTGCTATGAAGATAGTGCCATCTAGAATGACATTGCATGTCCTGGTGGTGTGGTTCAGTGGTTGGAGCCTCTGCCCCTTGAATGGAAGGGTCACTGGCTCCATTCTGGTCAAGGGTACGTACTTGGGTTGCAGGGTAGATACCTGGCCCCTGGATGGGGGTCTGGGTTTGACAAAAATATCCTAGGGTGAGGATTAACAACAATAAAAAGTCAATGCAAAACAGAACTGTGTACTATAAAGTTTTATAAGGATATTTCATTCTATTGAGAACTGAAACATTTACAATTATGAAATAACAGTTTTGCAAAACCCTCATCCCCAGTGATACTATTTTGAGAAAGCTGGTTGAAATACATGTTGGATATTTTTCAAGTTAAATAAGGAGAATTATATTTATTACATTTTGCTCTAGGTGAAAGAATTACTTTTTAAAAAAATTCACAATTCATGAATCTCAATTTCTGTTGCTGTAAGTGGCATCTATGATCACTGTCAGTCTTTACTGAGACCTTCGAGGATGATTGACTTCATTACAAACTTCTTGTTCAACTTCATCTTGTTGAACGTTCAATGGTAACAGCACGTGTCTATTAGTAGGCGGTGGTGGTGGTGGTGGATAATGGTGGAATTGAGGTCTCAATTCATCCAAGCATCCATGTCCCCGTCGTTGTCATCCCGCTATCCGCCGCTAGGGCGGGACCTGAGTCCTGGAACGGAACCGGTCTGGCGTGCGCCTGAGACGTCGGGTGGACTGGGAACAAAAGAGGAGCTATGGCCGGCGGGCTGCCACCTGCGGTGACGGGGCTGGCGGTGGGTCCGTCACCCGGGAAGTCCACGGTGCAGCGTGGTAACAGCGCCAGCGCCCAGGACACCGCGGCGGCCCCGGCCCGTCCACCCTCGGGCCAGGCTCCAGTGGCGCCCCCAGGGCCTCCATCTTGGCCTTGGGGAAGGGAGCGGTGTCTGGGTCTCCTTGCCGTCTCCAGTCTCTGGGCCCCACACGGACGCTGGGAGCAGGCTGTCCCTTGGCCGAACGGCACAGCGCGGCGCAGCGGAGTCAGCCCGGGGACACGTCGCCCAGCCCCACAGACCCGGTTCCGAGTGGTCCCGACAAGATGGAGGACGCCGTCTCCTCCCGCAGCCATGCCGGGCGGCGGCGGTGCTCCTCACGGGATGAGGCGCGGGTGGACGTGCGTCCGCCCCAGATCGCTCGGGGACGCCTTCGCCCGTCGCCCGACCCGTTGGCCCGGGGCTACTCCTGCCCGTTGCCCCGCACGGGGCCTGCAGCCTCCAGGATTTGGACAGGAGGGCGTAGGGCACATCGAGGCAGCGTCCCTCCCCGGGCAAAATGCTGGGAACCGCCGCGGCGGACTGGACGCCCGGGCCCGAGCGAGGGCAAGCGGTCCGGCCTCAGTGTCTCGGACTGCGCCGACACCGGGAGTCCTGAACGCGGCAGGTCCCGCAGCTACGAAAGTCGGGCCGCTGACCCTACGGACCCGGTGGGGGCGGGGCGGGGGGCGGGAGTGAGGAGGGAGGATCGCGGCCCAGGCCACAGCCAGCTTAGGGGCCAGGGAATGGAAATGCAGGGGGCGTGGCTTACTCCTGACGGACAGCCTCACAGGCCATCCCTTCATGGGATTCCTGAAGGAAGACCGACTCAGCCAATGGACGCGCCCCAGGCACCCCCGGCAGGCCCTCGCCAGCCAATGGGGATGCGGAGGGCGGAGCGCGCTCGGGCTCAGCCCGCCGCCGCCTCCGCCTTCGCCTGCTCTCAGCGCTAAACCCGGGACTGGACCGAGCGGAGTTGTGCGCGTCGCCGAAGGGGGTGGGTCGGGGGAGGGGAGGTTCGTTCCGCGAAGCCGCAGCCAGAACCGGGTGAGGCTCGTCCCCGCGGTATTAGCAGTCCTGGCCCGCGGACGGTGGGGGTGGCTCGGTGCAGCGCAGCCTCGGGAGGTGGAGGCGGAGATGGGAGAGGGCGGCCTCTGGAGCCTCCCACCGGCCCGGGACTAACCCCCGCGGCGCGGCCGCCGTCGTCGGTGTGCGTCCTACCCGGGAAGCTGGTCCGGCCTCGCTCATGTCACGGCACCGTCGCATGCGGCCCCTTTGCCTGCGGGCTCGCTTGCGAGGCCGGGAGGGCCGGGTGAGGACGCCGGGTTGGGGGCGCTCGGCGGGGGCGCGGGCATTTTCCTTTCTCTCCGGGGGGGGGGAGGGGGTGGTGTGGCGGGGAAGGGGCGTTAGGTCTTCCCGCTCCCGGGACTGCGCCGGAGCTCGGGGTCTCCAAGTTTGGGGGTGAGGGTCCGCGTCCGCGCCGGGCCCTGCTCCGCGCTCCCCTCCCCGGCACTGCGTGGCCCTGCCCCGCACGTATTGTTTGGCTGGGTCTCTAATGGCGGACGGGGAGACAGCGCAGCCGGTCGCCGACTGCGGGGGTTGGGGGGGGGACAAGTCTCAGGCCCAGGGCTAAGGCTTGGGGCAAATGCGGGAGCTTTCAGCTTAGCGGCGATGTGAGCCGCTCCTAAATTGGAGTTGGTGCCCGGAGTGACGGGAGAGACCCCGGGTGGGCCCATTTGGGAGAAAATGCTGGCGTCGAGGCAATGTTTGCCCTTCCCCCGCTCTCTTCCCTGGGGCAGGTTGGATGCCCTCCACCTTCTCCCTCCAGATTTTGCATTTCCCTTGGGTTTTGGGACCAAATTCATATTTTACGCCATTTTGCTCCGCTTTACGTACGAGGGATTGTTGGTCTCGTGTTGGGCCGTGATAACAGAAGGACCGAACCTCCTTGACCTCATATTCCCTTTTCTTTTTCTCGTGGGAAGGGCTGGTTGTCCTACCTGGATAGCTTGTTCTTGATACATTTCTCGTTTTTCCTCTTACCCCAGGAGCAGGAATCGCTTTGAACTCCGTGTGGTGAATTTTTGACAGAAAGTGAGAAGGAAAACACCCTCATTGTGAGTCCTTTGCCCCCGATTTGTCGCTCTTAGAGGAAGTTGTCAGGTTGTAGGTGTTCAGACCTGGATCTTGTCTGTCCAGGTGTTTTGAGGGGGAGGAGCTTTCCCTGGCGGCAGCTGCCTGGGTAATAATTGGGAGTGGGTGCTGCTGTTGCACCGCTGCAGATACTGCTTCTGCTGCTGCAACACAAACCTCAGGTCCTGCAGCTAGCTGCTCACATTACCCAGAGGTGGGTTGGTGGGAAGGAGGGCATATTTCTTGCGCCCTCTAGAGTTCCACAATGGGAACTGAAGTTATTTCGTTTTGGTATGCAAGAAACCATCCTTTACATTTTTTCTACCTTTACAATGGTAATTCATCGAAGGGATCGGAAAAATAGGAAGAACCATTTAACTTTTTGTTTGTGTCTGATTTAAAACTCATGCTTTTACTCTTAGGGTTCATGAGTTGGTAGGTCTCTTTCATGTCTTTGATTAGGCATAAGTCCACTCCTTTAGTACTCCTAGTTCAGCAACTAGTATGCTAATCACACCAGCCCATTGCTCTCTGAGTTCCCCATCTTCTGTGCTCAGTAGTCTTCACTTGAGTCATTCTTTTTTTTTTTTTTTTTTTAATAAATGATTTAAAATTTTTAAAATAGAGAGAAACATCGATTTGGTGTTCCACTTATTTCTGCATTCATTGGTTGATTCTTGTATACTGTGACTGGTGGTTTAACCAACAGCTACCTGGCCAGGGCTTCACTTGAGTAATTCTTAAATATGTTAACTGAGTTACGTTTAGTGCTTGTAATTTTGCTGATTTTAAGTCGGTCTGGGAATGTTCTAGATAATAAGACAAACATAACCAGTCAAAACCTCCATCATTTGAAGTTAGTTACAAAATATTAGTGAAGTTAGCATTCTGGACACATTGTATCTCTTGAGCCCATTGACAGTTGATATCATAACTTGAAGATCTCTGTCAGAGGTGAGTCATAAGTTTAGCTTATACTTAAGTAGAGGCACAGGTGGGGTCCCTCAGCCTGGCCTGCGCCCTCTCCCAATCTGTGATCCCTCGGGGGATGTCTGACTGCAGTTATGGGATTGGGCGAAACTGGCAGTCCATTATCCCCCAAGGGATGTAGCGGTGCCAAAGCAGCAGGCAGCTGGAGAGGCTCCCATGGCCACAGCTGCACTCACCAGCCATGACCTGGCTTCTGGCTGAGCAACACTCCCGCTATGTAAGCACACTGACCACCAGGGGGCAGATCCTGTGTTGAGCATCTGCCCCCTGGCGGTCATTGGGTGTCATAGTGACTGATCAACCAGTCACAACGGTCCTAAGGGTCGCTTAGGCTTTTATATATAGAAATTATTAAGTCGCAAATGGGTCAAAAGACAGTTCATTGATGACACATATTTGCTGAATACTCATTGTTAAAGATGTGAGGATGATAGCTTATATTAAATAGGTATCATTTAGGCGCAGTGCAGGACACTTTCATGTATTATTTCACTTAATCTTAACAGGTAGACTGGGGGTAATTAAAATAGTATGTATTGGCCTAGTCGGTTTGGCTCACTGGATAGAGCGTCGGCCTGTGGACTGAAGGGTCCTGGGTTCGATTCCAGTGAAGGGCACATGCCCAGGTTGTGGGCTTGATTCCCAGTAGGGGGTGTGCAGGAGGCAGCCGATCAATGATTCTCTCTCATCGATGTTTCTGTCTCCCTCTTCCTTCCTCTCTGAAATAAATAAAAATATATTAAAAAAAAAACCAACAAAAAACTCCTCTTTAAAGAAAAATAGTATGTATTGAGCCCCTATTGTGTACCAGCACAATTGTAAGCTAAATTTAAAAAAAAAATTTATTTAGAAACTTTCAAATTTATGATTAAGAGTAGTATATTGAATTTCTGTGTACCTATCATTTACATTTTGTAGTTTCCACACATGTCCAAACTAATTTTTAACATGTATTAAGTAATTTAGTCTTCATGAAAACCCATTGATATAGGTACTATTTGTTTTTCTAATTTGTAGAGGAAGAAAAATAATGCCAAAATGTCATTCTTGTTTTGCTTAAGGATTTAACTCAGAATTAAAAAGTATTTTAAAACACCAGTTAATGGAGTTTTAATATGCCAGTCAATAAGATACAGAGAACCTGACAATTTTTAGTTGACTTTGCTTAAATAAGTTCTTTATTATACTTAACATTTATTGGGCAGTTACTGTAAGGTGCTATTAGATGTACTTACAAAGTATCTTTACAGTTAAAATATTTTGCATAATTATGGCATCTTAGAGCATTCTTTTATTTTTTATTTATTTTTTAAAATTTCTTAAAAAATGGAGTTTTAGAGAGATAGGAAGGGAAAAAAACATTCATGTGAGAGAGTAACATTGATTGGTTGCCTTCTGCATACCCAATGACCGGGGATCGAACCCACAACCTTTGTATGTACCCTGACTGGGAATCAAACCTGTAAATGAAGTTCAACCAACTGGGACACTCTGACCAGGGCTAGTGCATTCTTTTTTTTTTAAAATATATTTTATTGGTTTTTTATAGAGAGGAAGGGAGAGGGATAGAGAGTTAGAAACATCGATGAGAGAGAAACATTGATCAGCTGCCTCCTGTACACCCCCTACTGGGGATGTGCCCACAACCAAGGTACATGCCCTTGACCAGAATCAAACCTGGGACTCTTGAGTTCGCAGGCCGACGCTCTATCCACTGAGCCAAACCGGTTAGGGCAGTGCATTCTTAATAGTATGAATCACCCTCCCCTCCCACCTGTCCTTTTAACCAATTGGAGGAAACGTACAGCATGGTCCCTACTTTTCCATGTTCTAATATTTAATTTCATGGGCTAGACTTTATACCTCATTTGATGAGACAGTCCTTTATCACTCAGATGTCACATAGGTGCTGACATATGGATGTTTCAGATTTTTCATGGATATGGAGCTTGATATAACATCGTGTACAATTGTTTATAGTCTATTTTTTTTAAATCCTCACCTGAGTATATGCTTTTATTGATTTTAGAGAGAGAGGGGGTGGGGGAGAGAGAGAGACAGAAACATCAATGTGAGGGAGAAACATCAATCACATCAATTGTTCGCCTCCTGTTTGTGCCCTGACCTGCAACCTTGATGTATTGGGTCGACATTCCAAGCAACTGGCCAGAGCCTTAGAATAAATTTCTTTTTTTCTAGAATAAATTTTTGTATACCATTGAAAAATATTATTTAGAGTTAAAAGATGTGTGTATAGGGGTTTGCAAAATCACTTGATCACATGACTAGTTTGGGATTTGTTCTAACATTGAAAATTAAAAGTAATAAAATTTAAGGAAAATTCATGGTCTTTAATTTGGAAGAGGGTATACTGTTGGGGATTTTATTTTTACTGATTTGGTCAGTGTCCTGTAAGTATTATTATTCACTATTTTAAGAAATAATGCAAGAGTAAACTTTCGATATTAGAATAAACAGATAATGAATATGTAATAGATCTGGTTTTAACAAAATTAGTATATTTCATTGTTATGTGTTATCTTGTTTTGTTATCCTTCTTGAAGAGTTATCAGATTATAGTTAGAGAATTTCAGCTATTTTTTTAAATACCAATAGGCTGCCAAGGATCAGGTTTCTCTTTGCTAGTGGTTCTGGATTTTTTTCCCCTCTCAGTATAGTTCCTGGTGAATTTGAAGTTAATTTTGTGAATTTAAAGTTTAAAAATATACACCTAAAATAATTACATATTGTTGTATGTCAGTTAAATCTTTAATAAGCAATGTGTAAAATATTTTATCCTTAAATTATTAAATATTTTTTGCCATAACCGGTTTGGCTCAGTGGATAGAGCGTCGGCCTGCGGACTGAAAGGTCCCAGGTTCAATTCCGGTCAAGGGCATGTGCCTGGGTTGCGGGCACTTCCCCAGTGGGGGATGTCCAGGAGGCAGCTGATCGATGTTTCTCTCTCATCGATGTTTCTAACACTCTATCTCTCTCCCTTCCTCTCTGTAAAAAATCAATAAAAATATATTAAAAAAATTATTAAATATTTTAGTATGATTCTGTTATTAAAAGTTAATGTTAAATTTAATTTTAAGACATTTTTACTAGGTATAGAATTGTTGCAATATCAAATTAAAGAAATTATGAAAGGTCTATTGTAATTCTTGCAGTAAACTTATTTCTTTCTAACCATTTAGATTGAATAGGAAAAATACTTAAGTGCCTATTTTCAGTAAAATGGTTATCACATAGTTAGAGGTTACAGATAGAATTTATAAAATGTGACTAGCCTGGCCAGTGTTGCTCAGTGGTTGAGTGTTGACCTATGAATCAGGAGGGCACAGTTCGATTCCTAGTCAAGGCATATACCCGGGTTGTGGGCTTGGTCCTCAGTGTGGGGTGTGCAGGAGGCAGCTGATCAGTGATTCTCTCTCATTATTGATGTTTCTAGCTCTCTCTCCTTCTCCCTTCCTCTTTGAAATAAAGGAAAGTATATTTTAAAAAAGTAAAAAATAAAATGTGACTAATTCAAGGAGACAAACTATTCAGGTTTTTGCTTTGCTTTGTTTTTACGTTATAGCAATGCCATGTGTATATTACTTTTGTTATAGTAACCTACATTCCTTGTATGGATTTATTTTTGTATGAATTTGGAACTGAAATTAGGTTTTCTAACTAAAAATATTAAAGAAACTTTTCTTGTAATGCTGGAACAGTTTTATAATACATCTTTTGACTAGGAAGAGTGTTCCTTGGATTATTGCATTGGACTAAATAATTTAGGCTAATCAGGCAGTGTAGAAGTCATTTGTTTAACAAATTACATATTACATCATGTACTATATATCATGCATACAAAAAAGATGTTTTCAGTTAACAGTTGGCTAGCAATTTCTTTGCCACTATGCCCAGACTAGCATTACATGTTGACTTTGAATGGTACACTCCAGAACCCTAATTTGGAATTTGTAATTTGTTGGTTAGGTCCAGTGTATGTCTTAGTGAATTGTGCTTTCAGTTCTATAGAATGAAGGAAATGTTAGAGTGGAAGTGAAAATTTAGATTAAATTAAACTTTTATTTTATCTAGTTGTTTTAGATTTATATTTGTATTTTTTTCTTTGAAGGTTGTCATATTTTATTTTAATTGTTCTAGTTTATTTTATTTCTGGCTTTAACATGTATGAGAATTCTTTTTCAAAAAAATAAAATCTTTATTGTTGAGAGTACTACAGATTTCTCCCCTTGTCTCCCCCCACTGCCTCCCTCTATCCGTTTCCCTCCCCACCCCAGGCCTTTACCACCCGACTGTGTCCTTAGGTAAGATCTTTTGTTAATCTCTTCCTGCCCCCCTTCCCCTTTCCCTCTGAGATTCGTCAAATCTGTTCCATGCTTCCATGTCTCTGATTCTATTTTATTGGACCAGTTTATTTTGTTCATTATATTTCTTATTGTTCATTTTGATTTTTAGATTCAGTTGTTAATAGGTATGTATTTGTTGCCGTTTTATTCTTCATATTTTTGATCTCTTCTTCCCCTTCAACATTTCATGTAATACTGGTTTGGTGGGGATGAACTTCTTTAGCTTTTTCTTGTCTGTGAAGCTCCTTATCTGACCTTCATTTCAAATATATATTTTTTATTTCAGAGGTGAAGGGAGAGGTAGAGATAGAAACATAAATGATGAGAATCATTGATTGGCTGCCTCCTGCACGCCCCCTACTGGGGATCGAGCCCACAACCCTGGCATGTACCCTTGATTGGAATTGAACGTGGGACCCTTCAGTCCTCAGGCCCATGCAGCCACTGAGCCAAACCGACTAGGGCTGGCCCTCAATTCTAAATGAGAGCTTTGCTGGGTAGTGTAATCTTGGTTGTAAGTTCTTGCTATTCATCACCTTGAATATTTCTTGTCACTCCCTTATGGCCTGCAAAGTTTCTTTTGAGAAATCAGCTGATAGTCGTATGAGTGCTCCCTTGTAGGTAACTAACTGCTTTTCTCTTGCTTCTTTTAAGATTCTCTCTTTGTTTTTAGCCCTTGGCATTGAAATTATAATATGTTTTGGTGTGGGCTTCTTTGGTTTTCTCTTGTTTGGGACTCTCTGTGCTTCCTGGACATGTAAGTCTCTTTCGTTCAGGTAGGGGAAGTTTTCTGTCATTATTTCTTCAAATAGGTTTTCAATATTTTGCTCTCTCTGTTCTTCTTCTGGCAGCCCCATGATATGAATGTAGGTATGCTTAAAATTGTCCCAGAGGCTCCTTAAACTATTTGCATATTTTTGGATTCTTTTTTTTTCTTCTCTTCTGATTGGGTGTTTTTTGCTTCCTCAATTCCAAATCATTGATTTGATTCTCAGAATCCTCTACTGCTGAATCCTTATAAATTATTCTTTATTTCAGTTAGTGTATGCTTAATTTCTGACTGGTTCTTTTTCATGTCTTTGACACTCTCATTAAGATTCTTGAAAATCTCATTAAGATCTTAAGTAAACTTATAACCATGGTTTTGAACTCTGTATCCAGTAGTTTGCTTGCTTCCATTTTTTCCATTTGTGACCTGTTTCTTTGTCACAAATCAGTGATGCTGCCTCCTGCACATGCCCCATTGAGGATTGAGTCTGCAACCCGGGCTTGTGCCCTGATTGGAATCTAACCGTGACTTTGTGGTTCATAGGTCGATGCTCAACCACTGAGCCACTCTTTCTGGGCCTGGACCTATTGTGTTTGTCAATTGATTTTGTTCATTAGCTTCCACATATGTGAGATCATGTGATATTTGTCTTTCTCTGACTGGTTTATTTTTCTTTGCATAATAATCTCCAGGTCTCTCTATGCTGTCTCAAAGGGTAAGAGATCCTTCTTTTTCACTGCTGCATAGTATTTCATTGTGTAAATGTACCACTGCTTTTTTATGCATTCATTTACTGATAGGTACTTACTTGGGCTGTTTCCAGATCTTAGCTATTGTAAATTGTGCTGCTATGAACACAGGGGTGCATATGTTTTTTCTGATTGGTATTTCGGTACTTGTAGGATATATTCCTAAAAGTGGGATCACTGGATATATTCCATTTTTAAGTTTTTTAGGGAACTCCATACTGTTTTCCAAAGTTGCTGCACCAGTCTGTATTTCCACTGGCTGTGTGCCTAAGGTTCCCTTTTCTGCACATCCTTGCCAATACTTGTTGTTTATTGATTTATTGATGATAGCCATTGTGGCAGGTGTGAAAGGATAACTCAAGAGTTGTTTTTAATTTGCATCTTTCTGATGATATTGACATTGAGCTTTTTTTCATATCTATTATCCATCCATATGTCCTCTTTGGAGAAGTGTCTATTCAGATCCTTTGCCCATTTTTAAATTGGATCATTTGTCTTCCTAGTGTTGAGTTGTATTAGTTATTTATATATTTTGGATATTAACCCTTTGTCAGATGTATCATTGGCAAATATGTTCTCCCATACCGTGGGTTCCCTTTTTATTTTGATTATGGTTTCTTTGCGTAGAAGATTTTTAGTTTGATGTAGTCCCATTTGTTTATTTTGTCCTTTGTTTCTCTTGCCCTAGGAGATATGTTGGTTAAAATTCTGCTATGTAAGATGTCTGAGATTTTGCTGCCTATGTTTTCTTCTAGGATTTTTATGGTTTTGCGACTTACATTTAATTTGGGAAAATTGGACAGGTACATGCAAAAAAATGAAACTAGACCACCAACTTACACCATACACAGGAATAAACTCAAAATGGATAAAAGACTTAATGTAAGTTGCGAAACTATTTTTGCCTGTTTTAACATTGTATATCCTGTTTCTTAATCAAATGAGTTTTAACACGTGCCTAGGAAGTCATTTCATTTTGTATCTCCAAATAGTTTTATGTTGCTCATCAAAGATAAGCTTCTGTTCAAGTTAATCTTTGTCTTCCATGACACAAACTCCTGACTTCTATTATTCCCTTGTTCTCTTCATTTGTATATCACCTTTTCATCCTTGATGTCCTTGCTCAGTGGTTTTTATCCAGTCTTCCTCCTAATTCGTTTTGCACTTAAAAGAAATATCACACAGTATCAGTAATAGCATCCTATGTTCTCAGTCTAATTTTGGTGTACTTATTTGAGGCATAATCAAATTTTAGTAAAGTTAAATTTGGTGAGATGCCATGTAGTGTGGTTTTAATGCTATTTTGAGACTTCACATGCAAAGAGGGAATTAGTGGGTCTTAATTTTGCAGCTTTTCTGCCTAAATCAGTTTTTATCACTTGAGTGTTGGTAGGGGACATAAGTTTGGAGTCAGGTTGGTGTTCAAATCTGCCTTGCCCAGGAAGGAACTTTTGGTGAGATGAATGTCTTCTAAAACTAGATTGTGATGATAACTGCATAAGTAGTATATAAATTTCTTAAAACTTACCAAAGTTTTCACTTAAAATAAGTAAATTTTATTGTATGCAAATTATCTCATCTATCTATCTATCTGTCTGTCTGTCTATCTATCTATCTATCTATCTATCTATCTATCTATCTAAAAGCCTAAGTGACTGGCTGACTGGCTGGTAGCTATGATGTGCACTGACCACCAAGGGGCAGACGCTCAACGCAGGAGTGGGAACTACAGGCATGGAAACATGGAACAGCCTGATGAATCTCAGGGGGGAGGGCGGGAAGAGATTAACCGAAAATCTTATATATATACTAGAGTTCCAGTGCACGGATTCGTCCTGGTACATGGATTTCTGCACCAGTTTTGGCCCAGTCCCCTCAGCCTGGCCTGCGGGGATTGGGCCAAAACTGGTTCTCTGACATTCCCTGAGGGGTCCCGGATTGCGAGAGGGTGCAGGCGGAGGGACCCCAGATTTGTGCACTGGGCCTCTAAGTGCCTCAATAAAACTTTTGCTCTACTATTTACCAGTTGGTAATCTCTGATGAGTCATTTAACCTCTGAGTCTTATTTTATTCATTTGACATAAGAATATAGTGATGCCTGCTTTCCTAAACTTGCATATGAGATTACGATTAACAATAATATAGGCTATGTGATTGCCCAATAGTAGGTGCTCAGTTAACAACAGCTACAGTTATTTGTACAGACTAAACGTGAATTAGTTGCTACCACTGGTACAGTAAACTCACTGAATGCTCATCTGATAGTAAAGAGAAGGATTCTATCTTCCTCTTGACCAGCTCCCCACTGCTGGCTCCTATTTTTTTTTTTAAATAAGTCTTTATTGTTCAGATTATTACAGATGTTCCTCTCCCCCGCCCCCACCCCCCCCATAGCTCCCCTCCAGGTGGTTCCCACCCACCCCACCCCATGTCCTTACCCCTACCCAGACCCCCCCATCCTCGTCAATAGGTGTAAGATTTTTGTCCAATCTCTTCCTGCACTGTCCACATCCCTTTTCCCCCGAGAATTGTCAGTCCACTCCCTTTCTATGGCCCTGATTATATTATATTCAGCAGTTTATTCTGTTCATAAGATGTTTTATTCACTTGATTTTTAGATTCACTTGTTGATAGATATGTATTTGTTGTCACTTTGTTGTTCATAATTTTTATCTTTACCTTTTTCTTCTTTCTCTTCTTAAAGAATACCCTTCAGCATTTCGTATAATCCTGGTTTGGTGGTGATGAACTCGTTTAGCTTTTCTTATCTGTGAAGCTCTTTATCTGACCTTCAATTCTAAATGATAGCTTTGCTGGGTAGAGTAACCTTGGTTGTAGGTTCTTGCTATTCATCACTTTGAATATTTCTTGCCACTCCCTTCTGGCCTGCATAGTTTCTGTTGAGAAATCTACTGACAGTCGTATGGTTACTCCCTTGAAGGTAACTAACTGTTTTTCTCTTGCTGCTTTTAAGATTCTCTCTTTGTCTTTTGCCCTTGGCATTTTAATTATGATGTGTCTTGGTGTGGTTCTCTTTGAATTCCACTTGTTTGGGGTTATCTGCGCTTCCTGGACTTGTAAGTCTATTTCTTTCACCAGATAGGGGAATTTTTCTGTCATTATTTCTTCAAATAGGTTTTCAATATCTTGCTCTCTTCTTCTGGCACCCCCATAGTTCGGATGTTGGTACACTTGAAGTTGTCCCAGAGGCTCCTTACACTGTCTTCATATTTTTGTATTATTTTTTCCTTTCGCTTTTCCAGTTGGGTGTTTTTTGCTTCTTTGTATTTCAAATATTTGCCTTAATTCTTGGGATCCTCTAGTCTGCTGTTGGTTCTTTGTATATTATTTATTTAAGTCAGTGTATGCTTAATTTCTGATTTTTTTTTTCATATCCTTGAGGGTCTCACTAAATTTCTCGAAGGTTTCTAGAGGATTCTTGAGTAACCTTATAACTGTGGTTTTGAACTCTATATGCAGTAGTTTGCTTTCCTCCATTTCTTTTGTTTGTGACTTGTTTCTTTGTCTCCACATTTTGGCTGCTTCCCTGTGTTGATAGAGTGGCCTTGTGTGGTAGATGTCCTATAGGGCCCAGTGGCTCAGCCTCCCCAATTACCTGAGGTGGACACTCTTGGTGCACCCCTTTGTGGGCTTTGTGGACAGTCTTGTAGTTAAGTCTTGATTGTTGTAGGTATCACTGGGAGGAATTGACCTCCAGGCCAATTGGCTGTGAGGACCAGCTATGTCTACACTGGAAGAACTGCTGTGCTAGAGATACCCTTATGGGGCAGGACTTGCTTCAGTGGGGCTTTGGTGCTTACTGAGTCTGCCTCTTGAGTGTGTCCCTTATGGATCTGAGGAGTTGTAATCTGGATGGTCCCACTCTGACCACTGAGTACACTGGCTCTTGGATCTCCAAGGAGGTGCCACATCAGCCACTGCCTGAGGCCACCCAGCAGGAGCTACAGAGAGATCTGCAGATTCCTCCTCTTTGTTTGGGGTTTGGAAGTGCCCATATGAGGCCCAGCTGTGAAGCAAGGTCGGCTGCTGCTGCTGAACCTTGGGCCCTCTTTTGGAAGCTTTGGAGCTCTCTGACCCAGCTGCAGTTTGACAGGTTTTTAGAGGGAGAAAGGCCAGGCCATTCACATGCAAAAGCTGATCTGCACAGCTTGGGTGGGGTTGTAAACAGAGTGGGGCGGGGTCTCAGGGAATCACCAGGGCTGAGCAAACAGCAATGGTTGCCTGGCAGCCCTGCCCTGATAAGTCCCTGGGTCTCTGCGTCCCATGGCCCCGTGCAGGAACAATGACTGCTGCAAGCACCTTTTTGAGAAAGCCACCCTCACGTTCCGGCCGGATGCCAGACAGTCCAGTTTCTCTCTGTATGAGTCTGGGTCCCCAGTTTCTTGCCCGTTATTGGAGTTCAGAGCAGTCAGGAACTTGTATCTCCCTCCCGATTGAAAAAACAATAGCGTACCCAGCTGCCAGCCCCTTTTGCTCGAGCCTCCGTACCTCTGCACTTCCGCAGCTCTGCACCTCCTACCCTCTTCAATGTGTTTTTCTCTTTCCTTCTAGTTACAGAATTTCCACTCAGCTTGCCTTCCCATGGTTCTGGATGACATTCATTTTGTATTTTAGTTGTATTTTTAAACTGATAAGAATAGATACTACACTTGATCTTAGCCAAAAGGCCGAGAAGCGATTATTTTAGTTGTATTTTTAATGTGGTTGTGCTTGGCAGCAAGTTCAGGTGTTTACCTATGCCGCCATCTTGGTTGTCAGTCAGCAATTGACATTTTTGATGCAAGTCTGATACTCTTGAGATCCCTTCCCTGTCCTTATAATTATAAAAGTATTCAGCTGATTAATGTTTGTATTCTCTTCGTCAGTGTATGAGATCAATTCACAAGTCTTAGTGTTCTATATGATTAAGGGATGATGTGGTACAATGAATTGTATGTAGACTTTAGGTACAAACTATTTTTGCTGCCTGTATGCCAGGTGTATGCCATAGGAAAGTTATCTGATAACAGAATAGTTTACTCATCTGCAAAATGGGGTCATAATATATTTAAGATATGCATTATAAGGTACATTTTAAGGTAGTTTTGATGAGCCTGGTACAATATATCTATAAATGGTACTTAATTATTGTATTAGATGTGGGATGAAATTGATAGACAAAAAAGTAGAACTCAAGTTATGAGGAGTTAAATAAAGGGGAGATATAAAATAAGACTTACTGAGCACCTTAGCTTCAGAGGCTTTCATACTACTAGATGATTAAAAAAACGCAAATTTCATTGAATTGTAAATGATTGGGTATACTATTTACTTTCTTCAATTTGTTCATTAAGACAGAAAAAACAGATTTTCTTTGGTGTATATGTACAAAGGGCTTCTGAGGTAAGGAGGACCCTTTCACGAACTAAAAGAAGGCTTTTGCTAAACACAGATGCTTAATTAGCAAGGTGCAGAAGAGTGATCCTTAGGTGGAGCCTAGCATATAGTCAGGGGTTACATCAGGCAGGAATCTTATGGGTCAGGGGAAGAATCTTACGTTTTCTCCGATGTACTAGGTGTACCAGTTAATAATGGCGGATTTTGTAATCAAAGAAAACACAATAATTTCAAAAGAAACATCAAAAGTGATTTATTCAAAGTAATGTCCATCGCTAGCTACAGATTTTCCCCATCTTTCAGGTAATTTGTGGATACTGTCCCAATAGAACTTTTCTTGTTTTGAGGCAAACCATTCAGAGACCCAATTTTCCACTTCTTCGAATGTTTTGAAGTGCTGCTCAGAAAGTGCGTGTGCCATCATCGATCAGAACAAGTGGTAATCTGAAGGAGCAAGGTCTGGTGAATATAGCAGGTGGGTTAATACTTCCCAGGCAAGATCTTTTAACGTGTCTTTAACTGGTTTTGAAGTGTGTGATGGTGCGTTATCATGAAGCAAAATTACTTTGCTGTGTCTTCTGGTCCATTCTGGTCGTTTCACGATCAAAGCGTGGTTTAAATTGATTATTTGTTGTCGGTAGCGATCAGTATTAACGGTTTCAACTGGCTTTAGAAGCTCATAATACACCACACCTTCCTGATCCCACCAAACGCAGAGCATTGTCTTCTTTCCGAAGCGATTTGGCCTTGCAGTCGATGTTGATGCTTGACCTGGATCAACCCATGATTTTGTGCGTTTGGGATTCTCAAAATAAATCCACTTTTCATCGCCAGTCACAATTAGATGCAAAAAAGACTGTGTTTCATGCCGTTGAAGCAACATTTTACTGATGACTTTTTGGTTTTCCATTTGTCTTTCGTTCAATTGATGTGGCAACAATTTTCCTTTAAAATTTTTCCCATTGCTTGGAAACAATCAAATTGTTTGCTGAGCAACGCTTAATCTTTGTGCAAGTTGTTTTTGAGTTTGACATGCATTTTTATCCAATAATGCTTAAAATTGTTGGTCTTCAAACTTTTTCGGCTGACCTGTACCTTCTTTGTCTTTCACATTGAAATCGTCACTTTTAAAGCGTTTAAGACAGGGTTCACAGGATCTTGAGATGGAGCATGTTCACCATAAGCTTCTCGAAGTATATGATAACTTTTTCTTTAAAATAAAGTAATGAATTGAAACTTCCGCAAATGCTCTTTTTTGGCATGAAATTTGACATTTTTAAGCATAAAAATATCTATGATGTTAACACCTTCAGAAAATTTGACATATGAAGTTTTGAAGCTTGCTGTCAATACAACAAAATAGCATACATATCAGATCGCATATATATCAACATATGTGTAACTCCATCTATTGAAAAATATCCGCATTATTAACTGGTACACCTAGTACACTGGAAAGCCATGGGAAAAGTAATTGGGGAATCTTAAAAAAGTAATCCAGCAGAAAAATAATAATTGCAAGGGCTAGAGGGGTGTCAGAAGATATAAAAATGGGCAGTTTCAAGATTTATTTTGGAAGTAGAATAGAGTCTTGGGGATGGATGACAAGGCTGCAGATGAAGAGAGGAGAAGAAATTAAGAATGAACTCCAGTCTGGTTGCTGTGGATTGGTGGTTGAGCATCTATGAACCAGGGTGTTAAGATTCCATTCCTGATCAGGGCACATGCCCGGGTTGTAGGCTCAATCCTCAGAGTGGGGCATGCAGGAGGCAGCCCGTTGATTATTCTCATCATTTATGTTTTTCTCTTTCTCTCTTCCCTTCCTCTCTGAAATAAATAGAAAATATATTTAAAAAAGTTAAAATTACTTGAAAATACCTTGGTGTTAAATTTTGGTCCTATGAGAAAAGAGATTATTTCTTACCCCTAGAAATTCTACACCCTAGTGATAACCTGAATGAATTAATTGGCTTATTTATTTATTTATTAGATCAAAAGGGATTTTTGTTTAGACTCTATCATAACCCTTAAGTAGTTTTTTAGAATGTTCATTACTTGATTCCTAGCTTCTAAAGCCCTTAGTAGCCTTGTTTCAAATATGTTAAGAAAATTTTATAAGTAGACTATATGCAATTCTAGGAAATAATCTGTTACGTCATCTTTCACTGGTCCCCTGGTCCTTTTCTTCACTTCTCCAGAGATTAGTAGTATTATCAATTTAGCATGTATTACTGCAAATCCTTTTCTGTTGATATACTGTCATGTACCCATAAGAATTTTATAGTAAAATTTGTGTGTCCATTTAAAAAATATGTATACTATATGTATTTTTCTACCGCTTTTTTCACTTAGCTGTATGTCTTAGATATTTTTTGGAGTTAGTACATAAAGATCTAGGTCCTTTTTTTTTAAACTGTTGTGTGACATTTCATGGTATGGATGTAACACAGTTTAGACATTTTATTGTTGAAGTAGGGGCCCAGTGCATGAATTCGTGCACCTTGAAAGGAACTAGGCTGCAAGGCTGTGGTAGGCTCAGGGGCGGGTCTTGGCCCATCCTCCATGACCCTGCCTGGCTCCTCCTGCTGTGGCCCCCGGGCCCCTGTCTGCTGGCAGCTCCGCTCCTGCTGCTGCCGCTCTCATGTGCTGATAGCGCCGGCCCCGCTCGAACCCACTGACGGAATGGAATGATTGGGGCTGGCACCAGCAGTGGGTATGAGCGGCGGCTGCTGCCCCAATTGTCTTTCAGGAGCAGGGGGAGGTGTAGAAGCCCTCAGGGGTGATTAGGGCCTGCAGCAGCTGCTCGCACCCACTGATGGAGCAGAGTGATCAGGACCACCACCAGGCGCCGGCAGCCGGTGTGAGCGCCAGATGGGAATGCAGCACACAGGAGCAAAGAATTTTCAGTAACTATCAGTGGCTCACCTTGATGACAGCGACTGGCGCCTCCACTCATCTGCTCCACCATCACACCTCGGCCAATGCCCTCCATGTTCCACACACACCCCCTTGTGGTCAGTGCACATCATAGCTACTGGTTGTTTGGTTGTTTCAGTTGTTCCACCATTCGGCTATTTACATATTTACCTTTTATATAGTAGTAGTGGCCCGGTGCATGAAATTCGTGCATGGGCTTGGGTGTCCCTCAGCCTGGCCTGCACCCTCTCCAATCTGGGACCCCTCAGGGATCGGGCCTAAACTGGCAGTTGGACATCCCGCTCGCAATCCAGGACTGCTGGCTCCTAACTGCTCACCTGCCTGCTTGCCTGATTGCCCCTAACCACCCTGCCTGCTGGCCTGCTCGTCCCCAACTGCCCCCTCCCCCTGCTGGCCTGCTCGCCCACAACTGCCACTCCTGTCAGCCTGATCACCCCCAACTGCCCCCCCTGCCGGCCTGATGACCCCCAACTACGCCCCCTGCCGGCCTGATCACCCATAACTGCCCTCATTGCTGGCCTGATCATCCCCAACTGACCCCTTTGCTGGCCTGCTTGCCCCCAACTGCCCCCCTGCCATCCTGCTCACTCCCAACTACACCCCCTGTCTGCCTGATTGCCCCCAACTGGACCCCCCTCCTGTCGGCCTGACCACCTCCAATGGCCTCCCCACTGGCCTGATCACCCACAGCTGCTGTCCCATCCTGGCCTGATCATCCACAACTGCCCTCCCCTCTTGGCCCCTAACAACCTCTACCTCGGCCTGCCACCATGGATTTGTCCAGAAGAACGTCCAGAAGGTCTCCTGGAAGGTCTCCCAGTCTAATTAGCATATTACCCTTTTATTATAGATAGAGTCCTGGTGCACAGGTGTTGGGCCAGCTGTTTTGCCCTGAAGGGTGTCCCGGATCAGGGTGGGGGTTACCTTGGGGGTGTGGCGGCCTGAGCGAGGGGCCTGTGGTGGTTTGCAGGCTGGCCACACCCACATTTGGGTGGGGATCCCTACTGGGGACAGTGCCAGCCTGGGTGAGGGGCTGGGACCGTTTGCAGCCCAGCCACGCCCTCATGGGGTGAGGGTCCCTGCTGGGAGGGCATGGCCAGCCTGGGTGAGGGGCCGAGGGCTGTTTGCGGGCCCCTCCCTCGGTGGCTGGCCCAGGCGACCCAAGCCTCCCGTGTGCTCAGGCTGGCTCAGTGGCTACCGCCCCTCCTTCAACCGCTGGTCAGGGCGGGCGGGAAGCTTGGGTCGCCCCCTTGATCCGGCCTGCTCCATGACTGCCGCCTGCAGGCCCCTCCTTCTGTGGCTGGCTCAGGTGGGCAGGAAGCTTGGCTTCCTCCGTTGCTGGGGGCAACCCAAGCCTCCAGTCCGCTCCAGGTGGCTCTGTGGCCACCACCATCTTTGTACCACTAATTTGCATATTCCCGCCTGATTGGCTGTGGGGTGTTGCGGAAATATGGCCAATTTACATATTTGTCTATTAGTGTAGATGTTTAGTCTATTTTCAATTTTTTGTTACAGATAATATTGCATAGAATATATTGTGTAGTAGATTTTTTGGGTTCATGTGTGTTTTCTCTAGAGGAGATTCTGAGAGTAGGAATTGCTGAATCAGAGTATATACATATTGCATATTTTAGTAGGTATTGTCATAATGCTTTCTACTGGACCACTATGCTTACTGCATTTCCACTATTTCTATACATTCTCGCCAACACTGGATATTATTAAATAGTCAATTTAATTTTGTGTTCTTTTAAAGTGTGAATATCAATTATAATATATGTTATAACCACATACATTTTATTTTATATATACATATATATTTTAAATTCTCACAGTTGATATTTTTCCATTGATTTTTAGAGAGGGTGGAAAGGAGGGAAGATTGGGGAAGGAGGGAGGAAAAGAGAGAGAGAGAGAGAGAGAGAGAGAGAGAGAGAGAGAGAGAGATGAGAAAGACACATTGATTGGTTGCCCCCCTACTTGCCCTGACCTGGGCTCGGTGAGCCCATAATTGAAGTATGTGCCCTTGACCAGGAATCAAACCCAAAAGTCTTCAGTCTGTAGGCCAACACTCTAACCCAGGGGTGGGCAAACTTTTTGACTTGAGGGCCACAATGGGTTCTTAAACTGGACCGGAGGGCCGGAACAAAAGCATGGATGGAGTCTTCGTGTGAACTAATATAAATTCAAAGTAAACATCATTACATAAAAGGGTACGGTCTTTTTTTTTTTAGTTTTATTCATTTCAAACGGGCCGGATTCGGCCCGCGGGCCATAGTTTGCCCACGGCTGCTCTAACCACTTAGCTAAACTGGCTAGGGCTATATGGTGTTCCTTTGCTGTGTAAAACATTTTATAATGTAATAGGAAAATTCAGTTCACTATTGTAAGAAATAGGAATAACTATAACAAATATGCAAGATTTTTATGGAGGAAGTTGTAAAATGATAGCATAGACCATACAAGAAAACTGGAATTGAAAGATATGCATACTATGTCTTGATGGAAAGACTTCAGTAAGGTAGAGACCCTAATCAACTTCCAGTATATATGCATATGATTACCAAGTAAGATAAAACAGGCTTAACTGTGAGAAGGAAGTCTCTTTCCTTTTCCCCCTGACCTATCCACACAGTTCTCTTCCCTAGAAACAAATAACTGTTGTCATTTTCTTAGATATTTATCTAGAAATACTCTATGCATGCATGTATGTACGTTGTGTGTATGTCTCTGTGTGAGCTTATCCATTGTTCTGTCCTTCGTTTGCAGTTAATTTATGTTGAGGTTGTTCCATATTAGTTTGTAAGTACATGTAGAGCTAGCTGCCTCATTGTTTGCAAGGCTTCATAATATTTCATTGTATGTCTTTATTGTCATTTATTTTATCAGTTGTCTCTTGAGAGACATTTAGGGTGTTTCAGTCTTTTTATAATGTATATCTTTTTCCATTTCGTTCTTAAAAACATTAGATAATATATTTGTAGGAAGGATGCCTAGAAGTGGAATTGCTTGGTCAAAGAAATATTTTTTAGTTGCCCTCCATAGAAATTGTACTAGTTCAGCCTTAGCTGGTTTGGCTCAGTGGATAGATTAGCGGCCTGCGGACTGAAGGGTCCCAGGTTCGATTTCGGTGAAGGGCCCATGCCTGGGTTGCAGGCTTGATCCTTGGTAGAGGGCATGCAGGAGGCAGCTGATCAATGATTCTCTCTCATCATTGCTGTTTCTGTCTTTCTTTTCCTCTCAGAAATTAATAATAAAAAAAAATACATATATGTGTATGTGTGTGTGTGTGTGTGTGTGTGTGTGTATATATATATATATATATATATATATATATATGTAAAAATGTTGTACCAGTTCATACTTGTTTGCAGTATGAGACTCTCAGTATAGTTAAACCTTTTGATCTTGTACATGTGGTAAAAGAAAATTGGCAGCCTTTTTTTCTTAAACATTTCACACATTTAAGAGCATTTGTATTTCTTTTTCTACAGAACTGTTTTCCCTTTTTTTGACCTTTATTCTCTTTGATTGTTGGTTTTATCTCATTGATTCCAGGACCTCTTTGTCTTCAGTTTTTTAGGGTATGCTTTGCAAATATTTTCTTCATAGTTAATCATTGTGCATGTTTGTGATTTTTTCCCCCCATATGGATGTCTTCTATTTTTTTTCTTTAAAAAAAGTTTTGATAAAATATACTAATGCAAAATTTACCATTTTAAGTGTACAGGTCAGTGGTATTAAGTATAATAAAAAATCATTATTTTCCAGAACTTTTTCATCATCCCAAATAAACTACCCATCCTATATAATAAAAGCCTAATATGTTAAGTGTCCAGTTGTCCAGTCGCCTGTTCAACCAATCAAAGTATAATATGCTAATGATATGCTAAGGCCGCTTAACCACCCACTATGATGTGCACTGACCACTAGGGGGCAGACAGTTGGCTGGTTGACCAGTTGCTATGATGTGCACTGACCATCAGGGGGTATACGCTCCGACTGGTAGGTTATCTTGGAATGAGCGAGTCGGGCCGGACATGCCCTGGAGCCCTCCTTCAGTTCCTCCCGGCTGGCCATCCTCCCGTGTCCCTTCCTGGCCCTGATTGTGCACTGGTGGGGTCCATCAGCCTGGCCTATGCCTTCTTGCAATCTGGGACCTCTCGGGGGATGTCGGAGAGCCAGTTTCAGCCTGATGCTGCAAACGAGACCAAGGGACCCCACTGGTGCATGAATTTGTGCACTGGGACTCTAGTTAGACAGTAAAGCCCAATACATCTTACCCCCAGCTCCTGGTGACTTCTAGTCTACCTTTTTATCTCTATGAATTTGCCTATCCTAAGTACCTCAAATAATTGGAACCGCCCTGACCGGTTTGGTTCAGTGGATAGAGCATCGGCCTGTGGACTCAAGGGTCCCCGGTTCGATTCTGGCCAAGGGCATGTACCTTGGTTGCGGGCACAACCACAGTGGGGGGTGTGCAGGAGGCAGCTGATCGATGTTTCTAACTCTCTATCCCTCTCCCTTCCTCTCTGTAAAAATCAATAAAATATATTTTAAAAAAATAATTGGAACCATAAAATATTTGTGTCTGGCTTATTTCATTTAGCCTAATGTTTACAAAGGTCGTCTATGTTGTAGCATAGGTCAGAATTTCTTTTCTTTTTAGGGCTGAATAATCTTCCATTGTATGTGTATACCTACATTTTGTTTTCCCATTTATCTGCTCATGGACATTTTGGTTGTATTTATCTCTTGGTTATGGTGCTATGAACATTAAATGTGCAAAATTCTTTTTGAGATCCTGCTTTCATTTCTTTGGATATATAACCAGAAGTGGGATTGCTGGATCTTATGGTCATTCAATTTTTAATTTTTGGGTAACTTCCATACAGTTTTCTATGGCTGCTGCACCTTTTTACATCCCCATCCACAGTGCACAAGGGATCATGTTTTTTCAAATAACCAACCAATCAACCTTTCAGTTTCTCCACACTAACCTTGTTGCTTTTGTTTTGATAGTAGCCATCCTAATGGATATGAGATATTTCCTGGTTTTTATTTGCATTTCCCTAATGACTAATGATGTTGAGCATCTTTTCATCTGCTAATTGGTCATTTTTATATTTTCTTTGTGGTTGGGCAAGTATCTGTTTAAGTTTTTTGCCCATTTTTGTTTTGTTGTTGCATTGTAAGAATTCTTTACATATTCTGGATATATTAATCCCTTATCTGATATATGATTGCTAATATTTTCTCTGATTCTGTGAGTTGTCTTTCATTCTCCGACACAGTGTTCTTTGCACAAAACTTAAAATTTTTTTTCAGCTTTGTACTTTTGTATGTTTTTCTATTACTAACTAGTATCCTTTCTTTCAGGTTGAACCAACTTTCTTTAACATTTCTTATAAGGCTGGATTAATGATGAACTTAACAAAACATTTGTTTTTCTGGAAAATTATTTTCTTCAATTTTGAAGGAAAACTTTGTTGGGTAGAGTATTCTTATTTGGCAATATTTTTCTTTCAGCTCAAGAGTTTTTTTAAATGCAACATACAGACTTTTTAAACAAAAGTAACTGTTAAAGTCAACCAGGCACTTATATTAAAAGAAAAAGTAATTAGAAGAAATTTTATCTTAAACACCTTACAGTAACATATTGTAATTACATGTAATTGAGCTCTGTTGCCGTGAAGAATTCAGCTCATGCACAGGTATGAATGAGTAATTTGTACATTTTTCAACTATTCAGTGAACACTACCTTATATACACATATACATTAAATTTGAAAAGATTTAACTGATGATTCCTAGTTATATTTCATTTTTGTTGATCTTTTGGAAGAGGTCATCTAAAGAGAAGAATATGTGGTTCTGGCTCAGGAATCATGTAATGAACCCAGCCTGGACTCTGGTGGACACCAAGTCCCTTCCACTCCTCTTCTGACATCAGAGTGGTTTTGGGTACTTGTTTGGAAAGTTCTCTGGGTAACATGACATGCCACTTGTAGTGCTAGTTGAACTGTTTGTCCAAGTAGTAGATCTGCTTGTGGGCCATCCTGCCAGCAGGTTGGGAAGAGTCAGGCCAAGGCAACAATTTGACTACATTGGCTCAAAATTTTAAATTTTGTTTTCTAGTTTATCTAATTTTTCTTTTGTTGCCTATGCTTTTGATGCCATATCCAAGAAATCATTGCCAAATCCAATGTCATGGCACTTCCTCGCTATGTTTTCTGCTAAAAGATTATATATATATGTGTGTGTGTGTGTGTGTGTGTGTGTGTGTGTGTGTGTGTGTGTGTGTGTGTATATGGTTTAAGCTCTTAAATGTAAGTCTTTGATCTGCTTTGAGTTAATTTTTGTATGTGGTGTAAGGTAAGGGATGTACTGAAATCTTTTGTTGTGACGATTGACTTTTACTCATTTATGGTCTTAGCACCCTTATTAAATGGTTTGACCAAATATCTTAGGATGCGTTTCTGGGCTTTGTATTCCATGCCATTCATCTGTATATCTGTCTTTATGCCAGTATCATGGTATTTTGATTTGTTGTAGCTTTGTAGAAAGTTTTGAAATCAGGAATTGTGAGACCCCCCCTCTAGCTTTGTTCACTTTTTCAAGATTTTTGTCCCTTGACATTTCATATGGATTTCAGGATGAGATATCCACTCTGCCAAAACATGCTTTGGGTCTTGATAAGGATTGCATTGAATCTGTAGTTTGGTATATTGGTAGTATTGTCATTTTAACAATGTTTATCTTGTAATCCATGAACATGGATTTCTTTCCATTTATTTGTATCTTTTTTTTTTTTTTTTAAATATATTTTATTGATTTTTTACAGAGAGGAAGAGAGAGAGATAGAGAGTCAGAAACATCGATGAGAGAGAAACATCAATCAGCTGCCTCCTGCACATCCCCCACTGGGGAAGCGCCCACAACCCAGGTACATGCCCCCGACCGGAATCGAACCCGGGACCCTTCAGTCCGCAGGCGGACGCTCTATCCACTGAGCCAAACCGGTTTCGGCATTTATTTGTATCTTTAACTTCTTTCAGCAGTGTTTTATAGTTTTCATTGTGCAAGTGTTTCAACCTTTTGGTTTAATTTATTTTTATGCATTCTTTAAAATGTTATTGTAAATGAGTTTTAATTTTTTTGAATTGTTCATTAGTGTATAGAAATGCAACTGATTTTTGTATTTAAAAAATTTTAAAAATGTTTTTATTGATTTCAGAGAGGAAAGGAGAGGGAGAGAGAGAGAGAGAGAGAGAGAGAGAGAGAGAGAGAGAGAGAGAAACATCAGTGATAAGAGAGAATCAGTCGATCGGCTGCCTCTTGCATAGCCTCTTGCACAACCCCTACTGGGGATCAAGCCTGCAACCCAGGCATGTGCCCTGACTGGCAATCGAACTTCATGACCTCCTGGTTCATAGATCAACATTCAACCACTGAGTCACATGGGCTGGGCTGGATTTTTTGCATGTTTATATATTCTGAAACTTTGCTTGTCTGTTTTCTACATAGAAGATTATGTCATCTGCAGAGATAATTTTATTTTCTTCTCTCATTTGGATGCCTTTTAGTCTTTTCTTTTTACCTAATTAATCTGACAGGGACTCCCAGTACTGTGTTGAGTTAGAGTGGTGAAAGTAGGCATCTGTGCCTTGTTCTTAATCTTAGAGGAAAAGCTTTTGGTTTTCACCACTGAGTATGATGTTAGCTGTGGGTTTTTCCATGTGTGACCTTTATCATGTTGCAGAAATTGTCTTTTCCTCCTAGTTTATTGTTTTTATCATGAAAGTATTTGTCAGACGGTCCCTGCCCCCTTCCCATTTAGATGACCAGGTGTTTTTCCCCCTTTAGTCCATTACTTTGATTTCCTTATATTGAACTGTCATAGCATTCTGGGATAAATCCCACTTAGTCAATATATAATCTTACTATGCTTCTGAATTTGATTAGCTACTTTAGTTGAGGATCTTTACATCTATATTCATGAGTAATATTGGCCTGTAGTTTTCTTGTAATGTCTTCATCTGAATTTGGTATCAGGCTAATGCTGGTCCCATAGAATGAGTTAGGAAGTGTTCATTCCTTTCTAGTTTTTTTGGAAACAATTTGAGAGGATCAGTGTAAATTCTTTTTTAAATATTTGGTAGCATGTATCAGTGAAGCCATCTGTTCCTGGGCCTTTCTTTGCTGGGAGATTATTTTCCTCAAAGATGTTTTTTTTTTTTAAAAAAATTGATTTTAGAGAGAGAGAGAAAAACATCAATTGGTTGCATTCCACATGTGCTCTGACCAGAATCGAACCCATAACCTGGGTATATGCCCTGACCAGGAATCTGACCGGTGATCTTTCGGTGCATGGGAAGATCCTCAACCAACTGACCCACAATAAACAGGGCTGCTGGGAAATTTTTGATGACTGGTTTAATCTTCTTACTTGTTACAGTTCTAAACAGATTCTGTATTTCTTATTAAGTTTTTGTAGTTTGTATATGTCTAGGAGTTTGAATATTATTATGGTTATCCAATTTGTTGGCATACAGTTACTTTCTGTATTTCCTTATGATTTTGTTTATTGCTGTAAAATTGATAGTAATGTCCTATTTTCTTTTTCTTTTTAAATACATTTTATTGATTTTTTACAGAGAGGAAGAGAGAGGGATAGAGTTAGAAACATCAATCAGCTGCCTCTTGCACACCCCCTACTGGGGATGTGCCTGCAACCAAGGTACATGCCCTTGACCGGAATCGAACCTGGGACCCTTCAGTCCGCAGGCTGACGCTCTATCTGCTGAGCCAAACCAGCTAGGGCGTGATGTCCTATTTTCATTCTGATTTTAATAATTGAGATTGTTTTCTTAGGTTAAAGATTTATTTATTTAATAATTGTTTATTGTTGAAAGTATTACATGACCCGTTTTTTCCCCCCCATTGACTCCCTCCAGCCCGCCCCTACCCCTGTGCCAGGCCTTCACCGCCCCCTTGTCTGTGTCCATAGGCCATGCTTATTTTCTACATATATATAGAAGATAAGCATGGGAGTCGACTGACCGACTGGTTGGTAGCCATGGTGTGCACTGACCATCAGGGGCAGATGCTCAATGCAGGAGCGGAAACCATAGGCTTAGAAACTTGGAACAGACTGATGAATCTCAGAGGGAAGGAGGGAGGGGGTAGGGCGGTAAGAGATTAACCGAAGATCTTACATACCTACTAGAGGCCCAGGTCCCTCGCCGTGGCCTGCGGCGATTGGGCCGAAACTGGCTCTACAACATCCCCTGAGGCGTCCCCTGAGAGGGCACAGGCCAGTCCGAGGGACCCCACAGTTGCACAAATCCGTGCACCGGGCCAATAGTATGCATATAAGGTCCTTGGTTGATTACTTCCCATCCTCCCACCCCCCCCTGCCTTCCAAGATTCTGCACTCTTTTCCATTCTTCCATGTCTCTGGATCCACTCCATTCATCGGTTTATTTTGTTACTTATGTTCCACATATAAGTGAGATCATGTGCTACTTGTCTTTCTCTTACTAGGTTATTTCACCTAGCACGATACTCTCTAGGTCCCTCCATGCTGTCTCAAAGTGTAAGAGATTCTTCTTTTTACTGCTGCATAGTATTCCATAGTAGAAATGTACCATAGCTTTTTTATCCACTCATCTCCTGATGGGCACTTGGGGCTGTTTCCAGATCTTAGCTATTGTAAATTGTGCTCCTATGAACATAGGGGTTCATACATTCTTTCTGATTAGTGTTTTGGGTTTCTTAGGAATATATTCCTAGAAGTGGGATCTCTGGGTCAAATGGCAGTTTCATATTTAATTTTTTGAGGACACTCATACTATTTTCCATAATGGCTGCACCAGTCTGCATTTCCACCAGCAGTGTACTAGAGTTCCCTTTTCTCCACATCCTCACCAGCACTTGTCATTTGTTGATTTATTGATGATAGCCATTCTGACAGTGTGAGGTGATACCTCATTGTCGTTTGAATTGGCTTCTCTCTGATGATCAGTGACTTTAAGCATTTTTTCATACGTCTTGGCCATCTGTATGTGCTCTTTGGAGAAGTGTCTATTTAGGTCCTTTGCCCATTTTTTAATTGGATTGTTTGCTTTCCTTTTATTAACTTGTATGAGTTCCTTATATATTTTGGATATTGACATTTATTAGGTGTATCATTGCGAAATATGTTCTCCCAGCAGTGGGCTCTCTTCGTTTTGTTGATGGTTTCTTTTGCTGTGTGGAAGCTTTTTATTTTGATGTAGTCCCATTTGTTTATTTTCTCCTTAGTTTTCATTGCCCTAGGACCGTGGTCGGCAAACTGCGGCTCGCGAGCCACATGCGGCTCTTTGGCCCCTTAAGTGTGGCTCTTCCTAAGCCTTAGGAGTACCCTAATTAAGTTAATAACAATGTACCTACCTATATAATTTAAGTTTAAAAAATTTGGCTCTCAAAAGAAATTTCAATCGTCGTACTGTTGATATTTGGCTCTGTTGACTAATGAGCTTGCCGACCACTGCCCTAGGAGATGTATCTGTATACATATTGCTATGAGAGATGTCTGAGATTTTGCTGCCGATGGTTTCTTCTAGGATTTTTATGGTTTCATGACTTACATTTAAATCTTTAATCCATATTGAGTTTATTTTTGTGTATGGTGTAAGTTTGTGGTCTAGTTTCCTTTTTTTTTTTTGCATGTATCTGTCTACTTTTCCCAACATAATTTATTAAGGAGAATGTCTTGACTCCATGGTATGCTCTTGCATCCTTTGTCAAATATTTATCAAGTATAATGTTTTGGATCGATTTCTGGGTTCTCTGTTCTGTTCCATTGATCTATATGCCTGTTCTTGTTCCAGTACAAGGCTATTTTGATTATAGTGGCTTTGTAGTCCTAGTATAACTTGAAATCTGGTATTGTGATTCCTCCAACTTTGTTGTTCTTTCTCAAGATTGCTGTAGCTGTTTGGGGTCTTTTTTGGTTCCATATAAATTTTTGTAGTATTTGTTCTAGATCTGTGAAATATACTGTTGTTACTTTAATAGGGATTGTATTGAATCTGTAGATTGCCTTGGGTAGTATGGACATTTTAATGATATTAATTCTGCCAATACATGAATATGGTCTATTCCTCCACGTGTTTATATCTTCTTCTGTCTCTTTTTTCCTACGTCCTGTAATTTTCCGACTGAAGATCTTTTGCCTCCTGGGTAAGTTTATTCCTAAATATTTTAATTTTTTTTGTTGCAATGGTCAATGGGATTGCTTGTTTAGTTTCTCTTTCTGAGAATTTATTATTGGTGTATAAAAACTCTATCAATTTTGGGGTGTTGATTTTGTATCCTGCTACATTGCCAAGTTCTTTCATTAAATCTAGTAGTTTTTTGGTGGAGTCTTTAGGGGTTTCTTTGGACAATATCATGTCATCTGCGAATAATGAGAGTTTTACTTCCTCCTTTCCAATAATGATGCCTTTTATATCTTCTTGTTGTCTGATTGCTGTGGCTAGGACTTCCAGTACTGTGTTGAATAAGAGTTGTGGAAGAGGACATCCCTGTCTTATTCCTGCTGTTAGGGGAAATGGTTTTAGATTTTGCCCATTGAGTATGATGGTTGGAATTTTAATTATGATGTTTCTGAGCATGGGCCTATTTTGGTTCTTCTTGCTAGGGACTCTCTGTGCTTCCTGAACTTGTGTGACTCTTCCTTCACCAGGTTAGGGAAGTTTTCTGCCATTATTTCTTCAAACACCTTTTCTTGCTCTGTTTCTTCCCTTTTTGGCTCCCCTGTTATGTGAGTATTGTTATGTTTCAGGTTTCCCCACAACTACCTTATGCTGTCCTCCTGTTTTTTAATTGTTTTTTCCTTTTGGTTCTCTGATTGAGTGATTTTTTTTTCAACGCTGTCTTTCAATTCACTGATTCAATCCTTAGCTTTCCCCTTATCTGCTGTGTATTCCTTCCAAGGTGTTGTTTATTAGTGCTATATCATTCTTTATTTCCGACTGTTCTGTTTTCATAGTTATTGATCTCTTACGCTGTTTAATATCTTTACCATTATTGTCTGAACTCTAAATCAGATTAATTTCTTCATTTCATTTATCTCTTTTGGAGAATTCTCTTATTTTCATTTGGTTTTTTTTTCTTTGACTCCCCATTTTGGGTGTCTATGTGTTAGATAGATCTGCTACGACTTATAATTTCTAGTGCAGGGTAATGTCAGACACTTTCTGATTAGCTCTGCCTACCTTGTTTGGGGCTATCAGCAATCCACAGCTTGTGGCTCCCTCTGCCTTGGCTTGATGCCTTTGGAAAGGACCAAGATGTGCACCAGCATCTTCTTTTTCTGGGTCCATCCAGGCCCAGAAAGGAGGTCAGGCAAAGACTCAAAGCCTTCAGAGATCCACCTCTGCCTACATCTGATTGTTGTAAGTCTTGATTCGCCTTAGTCTATAGACCTCAGATTGGGGCAAGAGTTCTTCCAACAGGGTGTTGCGATTGCCTTTCCTACAGGCCAAAACCACCTGGGATAGCAAAGGTCGGCCTGAGAAAGATGTCTTCCGCAACTCAAGGGAATGACTTATCACAGGAAACCCGGGTGTCTGCCTTCTGAGCTCTAACTCTAGAGCCCCCAACCCTGGACTCTCTTTACACAGCTTTAGTCCACTCTGCCCTCCCTTTGCCGTGGAGCCCAAAGTGAATGGCTGCACAGGAAATTTTATGCATTGGCCCTTTAAGAGGATGCCTGCATTTCCAGTTGTCTCTCACTGGCAGACAGCATTCCTGTTGCTTTTCTCAGCCAGGTCTTATGTAGGTACCTTTGTTCTGGTTCTGTGTGTTGGGGAGGCCAGCTTGGGGTTTAGACCCCAGATTTCTCTGTGGCAATGCCCCTCAGCTGATATGTCTCTTTAGATCAGCGGTTCTCAACCTGTGGGTCATGACCCCTTTGGGGGTCGAACGACCCTTTCACAGGGGTTGCCTAAATACATCCTGCATATCAGATATTTACATTACGATTCATAACAGTAGCAACAATACAGTTATGAAGTAGCAATGAAAATAATTTTATGGTTGGGGGTCACCACAACATGAGGAACTGTATTAAAGGGTCGTGGCATTAGGAAGGTTGAGAACCACTGCTCTAGACCTTCAGCTGCTGTCTGTGGGAGTCCGGCCACCCTTTCGAGACTCTGCACTTCCTGCCAGTCTCTGTTCAGTCTTCATTTCCCGTTTTTGGTTATGAGGGTTTTTTCCAGTTAGCCTTCATTTTCAGGGTTCTTTTCAGCTAGCCTTCAGTTCAGTTTGGTCCTGGGAAAGAGTCAGTGTAGCTTCCACTTATTCTGCCACTATTCAATATTGTCTAAAATACATTTTCTTTTCTACAAGGGATAAGTAGAACTTTATTTTAAATGAACATCTGCACTCTGTACACAGCCTTTAGAGTGGGGCTCAGTCGTCGGCCCTAAAATAAATTTTTATTGACGTCAGAGAAGAAGGGAGTTGGATAGAGATTTAGAAATATCCTATATAACAAAAGCCTAATATGCAAATTGTCCCCTCAACTGGGAGTTCGACTGCTTGCTGTGACATGTGCTGACCACCAGGGGGTGTCCTGGAACAAGGCAGGCATCGGCAGTGTGGTGCTTGCTGCGGGAGGCAGTGGAGGCGCTGCTGGTCCCAATGTGCCCCAACGAGAGTGGGACCTTGGCGGATGGTAGGGCAGGTGAGCGGGCGGTGCCAGGCCAAGGTGGGTGCTAATGGGGGCCGGCTCGCCCCGCCGATTATCCCGCAGATGGCCAAGAGCATCTGGCAGGCCCTGATTGCCTGATTGGGACTGGGCTTCGGGCTGGGACTGGGGGTGGGTGGTGGTGACAAACCTCCCGTGGCACCTGGGCAGGGGGCTGAGACCTCTTGCCAGCTACCTGGGGACGGGGTGATGGGGACAGAGGTGGGGTGAGAATGTGGGATGTCTGCCGAGCTCACTTTCACTACCCTTGCTACCCTCCTCTGGGACACCAGGGCTCACACGCTGGGGAAGCCTTTGTGCTCAGGTGCCAGAGGCTGGTGAGGAGGCCGCTCCGTACCCGCATAGCCTCTTCCGGGTGAGTCGGTCTGCAGCTGCTGGGACCACAGGGGCTGGTTGGGCTCCCAGTGGGTTTGTGTAGGAGCCGGTTTGCAAGGCCGGCCTGGAGAGAGCGCACTGCCCACCCGGCTTCCATGCGGTGCTGCTGGGCAGTGCACAGGCCCACGCTGTGCCTTGGCCCATGACATCTGGCTGCACTCACTGTGTCTCTGTGTGGGGACTTGGGTGCCATGACTCAGGAAGAGGGGGAGCGCGTGGGGGCCCGGGGACCCAGGTGCTGCTCAGGACTCAGAGGTCAGCTGGGATCTGCCCTTCCATGCCAGACGCTAGCTATTTGATCGCTGGCCAGGCCTAGGGACTGCACCGTTCAGAATTTTGTGCACCAGGCCTCTAATTAATGATAACAGAGAATCATTGATTGGCTAACTTCTGTATGACCCCAGGGGGGATTGATCCGGAAACCCAGGCATGTGCCCTTATTGGGATTTGAACCATAACCTCCTGATTTATAGGTTGACACTCAGTCACTGACCTAAACCCGCCGGATTCGGTTTCTTTTTTTCTTTTTTTTTTCAGTGTCTTTTAATTTTCTGAGGTCAGGTCTTTTGCCTCCTTGGTTAAAATTATTTATTCCTAGTTATTTTTTATTGTAATTGTAAATCAGATTGTTATGTTAGTTTCCTTTTGTGATAGTTCATTATTGGTGTATAAAAATGCAGCTGGATTCTGAATATTTATTTTATATCTTGCCAAATTATTGCATTCATTTATCTGTACTAAAAGTTTTTTTTTGGTGGAATCATTAGTGTTCTCCATATACAGTATTATGTCATCTGCAAATAAAGAAAATTTTACTTCCTCCATTCCAATTTGTATGCCTTTTATTTATTTTTCTTGTCTGTTTGCTGTATAGTACTATACTGAATAAGAGTGGTAAAAGCGGACATCCTTGTCTTGTTCTTGATCTTAATGGAAACTCTTTTAGTTTTTCCCCATTCACTGTGATATTGGCTGTGAGTTTGTGATACGGCTTTTATTATGTTGAGGTATGTTCCAACTTTGCTGAGAGTTTTCATCATAAGTGGGTGCTTGTTTTATCAGATGCTTTTTCTGCATCTATTGATATGACCATATGCTTTTTATCTTTTAAAAAAATATTTTTATTGGGAGAAACCAAGATGGCGGCATAGGTTAACGCCGGAGATTGCTGCCTCAAACAACCACTTCAAAAAACAACTAAAAGACGGAACGGACATCATCCAGAACCACAGGAAGGCTAGCTGAGTGGAAATTCTACAACTAGGAGGAAAGAGAATATCATACCCAGACTCAGAGGAGGCGCAGTGCTGAAGTGAAATACTCAGGTGCGGAGTGCACGCGGAGCGGGCTGGAGGCGGAGGGCGCGGTTGTTGTTTTCAATCCTGAGGGAGTTTCAGACTCTGAGCTCCAGATCCGGGCAAGTCTCTAGGGACCCAGACTCAAACGGGAGAAGCGGGACTGTCTGGCTTCGGTCGGAAATCGAAGGCAGCTTTCTCTCCGAGGTTTGTAGCGGTTGCTGGGACTCTGTGAGGCAGAGCCCCTAGGGATGGAACTGAGAGCAGCCATAACTGCTCGCTCCGCCCCGCCCAAGCCCTGCACAGAGCCATTTGCCGGATAGCCTCAGGCAAACGCTAGATTAGCACCGCCCTAGAGATCCAGCACAGAAGCTCTCCCACTGCAGACACAGCGGACTCTCATAGCCAGTTAGCCTGGAGGTCAAATCACCCACGGTATTGCCGACAACAATCAAAGCTTTACTACAACAAGACTGCGCACAAAGACCACTAGGGGGTGCACCAAGAAAGCATAAAAAATGCAGAGACAAAGAAACAGGACAAAACTGTCAATGGAGGATATTGAGTTCAGAACCACACTTTTAAGGTCTCTCAAGAACTGTCCATAAGCCGCCGATAAACTTAATGAGATCTACAAGAAATCTAATGAGACCCTCGATGTTATGATAAAGAACCAACTAGAAATTAAGCATACACGGACTGAAATAACGAATACTATACAGACACCCAACAGCAGACCAGAGGAGCGCAAGAATCAAGGCAAAGATTTGAAATGCAAAGAAGCAAAAAACACCCAACCGGAGGGGCGGAATGAAAAAAGAATCCAAAAATGCGAGGATAGTGTAAGGAGCCTCTGGGACAGCTTCAAGCGTACCAACATCAGAATTATGGGGTGCCAGAAGATGAGAGAGAGCAAGATATTGAAAACCTATTTGAAGAAATACTGACAGAAAACTTCCCCCACCTGGTGAAAGAAAGAGACTTACAGGTCCAGGAAGTGCAGAGAACCCCAAACAAAAGGAATCCAAAGAGGACCACACCAAGACACATCATAATTAAAATGCCAAGAGCAAAAGACAAAGAGAGAATCTTAAAAGCAGCAAGAGAAAGCAACTCAGTTACCTACAAGGGAATACCCATATGACTGTCAGCTGATTTCTCAACAGAAACTATGCAGGCCAGAAGGGAGTGGCAAGAAATATTCAAAATGATGAATACCAAGAACCTACAACCAAGATTACTTTATCCAGCAAAACTATCATTCAGAACTGAAGGTCAGATAAAGAGCTTCGCAGATAAGGAAAAGCTAAAGGAGTTCATCACCACCAAACCAGTATTATATGAAATGCTGAAAGGTATCCTTTAAGAAGAGGAAGAAGAAGAAAAAGGTAAAGATACAAATTATGAACAACAAACATGCATCTATCAACAAGTGAATCTAAGAATCAAGTGAATAAATAATCTGGTGATCATAATAGAATCAGGGACATAGAAAGGAATGGACTGACTATTCTTGGGGGGGAAAGGGGTATGGGAGATGCGGGATGAGACTGGACAAATATTGTGCACCTATGGATGAGGACAGTGGGTGGGGAGTGAGGGTGGAGGGTGGGGCGGGAACTGGGAGGAGGGGAGTTATGGGGGGAAAAAAGAGGAACAAATGTAATAATCTGAACAATAAAGATTTAATTAAAAATATTTTTATTGATTTCAGAGAGGAACGGAGAGGGAGAGAGAGAGAGAAACATCAATGATGAGAGAGAATCATTGATCAGCTGCCTCCTGCACGCGCCCTACTGGGGATGGAGCCTGCAACCGGGGCATATGCCTTCGACTGGAATCGAATCCAGAATCCTTGAGTCTGCAGGCTGATGCTCTATCCACTGAGCCAAACTAGCTAGGGCCATATGCTTTTTATCTTTAATTGTGTTTATGTGGTGTGTGACATGAATTGACTTGTGGAGATTGTACCAACCATGATAACAGCAATAATTTCTCTTGTTCATGGTGTATGATCTTTTTAATATATTGCTGAATTTTGTTTGCAAATCTTTTGTTGAAGTTTTCTGTACCTATGTTCATTATGCATATTTGCCTTTCATTTCCTTTTTTTTGTAGTGTTTTTGTTTGGTTTTGTAATCAGTATAATGATGGAATGGTATAATGAGTGGGAGTCTTCCATCCTCTTGAATTTTCTTTTATCCTCATGAGAGGATTTTTTTGGTATAGATTTTTAGAGAGATGGAGATGGAGAGAAAAGAGTGAAAGAGAGAAACATCAATGTGGGAGATAAACATTGATGGGTTGTCTCACTCCTGTACATTCCCCAGCAGGAAACTGAACCTGCAACCTTTTGATGTACATGATGACACTCCAACCCACTGAGCATGTCAGCCAAGGGTTTAGTTTTTGGAATATATTCAGGATGGGTGTCATTCTTTTTTGAAACTTTGGTAAATTAAACTGTGAAACCATCTGGTTCAGGACTGGTGTTTGTTTCGAGTTTTTGTACTACTACATTTATTTCGTTGGTTGGTATTGGTCTGTTCAGATTTTCTTTTTGTTGAAGATTGTGTGTTTCTAGGAAATTACTCATTTCTTTCAGATGGTGTAACTTGTTGACATATAGTAGTTCATATAATCTTTTGTATTTTCGTTGTGTCTGTTGTCACTTACTGTCTTTCATTTTTGGTTTATTTATGTGTGTCCTATCTCTTTTGTTCTTGATGAATTATTGTTAAAGTTTTTTTGTTTTTTTTTTTTAGAATAATTTATTGATTTTTTACAGAGAGGAAGGGAGAGAGACAGAGAGTCAGAAACATCGATGAGAGAGAAACATCGATCAGCTGCCTCCTGCACATCTCCCACTGGGGAGGTGCCCGCAACCCAGGTACATGCCCCCGACCGGAATCGAACCCGGGACCCCTCAGTCCGCAAGCCGACGCTCTATCCACTGCGCCAAACCGGCTCTGGCTATTGTTAAAGTTTTATCCATCCTGTTTATCTTTTACAGAACCAGCTCTTGGTTTTATTGAAGTTTTATAATTTTTTTAAGGCTCTATTTTGTTTATTCTTCTGTCACCTTTATTATTTCCTTTCTTCTACTTGTTCCTTTTGGTGTAAGGTTAGATTTTTCTTGTGGTAGGCCTGTATTGTCTGAATTTTACTCTAGGTACTGCTTTTGCTGTGTCCCTTAGATTTGGGATTGTTGTGTTTTCATTTTAATTTGTCTTAAGGTGTGTTTTGATTTCTTCCTTGATCTCATTGTTAACACATTTATTGTTTAATAGAATATCATTTAGTCACCATGTGTTTGTGTGTTTTTCAGTTGTTTTTTAAATTTATAATTAAAAAATTTTTTTTACTGATTTTTTAATATATTTTTTATTTTTTTTTTAGAGAGCAAGGAAGGGAGAGGGAGAGAAACATCAGACAACTGCCTCCTCCACGCTTTCCCCTGGGGATTGAGCCTGGAAGCTGGGCATGTGCCCTGACCAGTAATTGAATCTGTGACCTCTTACTGCATGGGATGATGCTCAAACAACTGAGCCATATCGACTTGGTCTGTTTTTACCATTTAATTGATTCATAGTTTCATATCATTGTAGTCAGCGAAGATGCTTGAAAATGATTTCAATCTTCTTAAATCTATTGATTTATTTTGTGACCTCACATGTGGTTGGTTTATCCTAGAAAATGTTCCATGTGCACTTGAAAAAAAAGTTCATTTTGCTGCTCTGTCGTGACATGCTCTAAAACTATCAGTTAAATTCATCTGGTTTCATTGCTTCTTGGCTTTTTGGCTAAAGTAAAGTGCAAATTGATCTGTTGTTATGTGTCATTTAAGGCTGCTGTACCCTTTTGATTTTCATTTTGGAACATTATCCAGTGATTTCAGTGGGGTGTTTAAATAGTCCCCTATTATGAGCATATTTCTGTCGACATCTTCTCTATCCACTATTATTTCCTTCATATACTCAGGTGCTCTTGTGTTGGGTGCATAAATGTTTATGAGGGTTATATCAGTTTTTTAAAAAATATATTTTTATTGATTTCAGAGAGGAAGGAAGCAGGAGAGAGAGATAGAAACATCAATATGAGACAGTCATTGATTGGCTGCCTCCTGCACAAGCCACAGTGGGGATAGAGTCCACAACTCGGGAATGTGCCCTGACTGGTTTACAGACTCTCAACTACTGAGCCATGCCGGCTGGGCGGGTTATATTGTCTTGATGTATTGATCTTTTTATCATGATGTAGTGTCCTTTTTTGTCTTTAATTATAGCCTTTATAGGAATTACTACCACCCAGGTATATTTGTTCATTTGCATGAAATCTGTTTTTTCAACCCTTTACTTTCAGCGCCTGTGTGCTTTTTGGTCTGGGGTTTCTCCTATGTAGGCAGCATATATATGGGTCTTGTTTTCCTATCCAGTCAGCAACACTATGTCTTTTGATTGGAGCTTTTATTTTTATTTTAAATATATTTTTATTGATGTCAAAGAGGAAGGGAGAGGGAAAGAGAGATAGAAACATTAATGATGAGAGAGAATCATTGATTGGCTGCCTCCTGCATGCCCTCCACTGGGGATCAAGCCCGCAACCTGGGCATATGCCCTGACCAGGAATTGAACTGGCGACCTCTTGGTTCCTGGGTCGATGTTCAACCGCTGAGCTACACCCGGCTGGGCTTTTGATTGGAGCTTTTAAATCATTTACATTTAAAGTGATTATTGGTTTGTAAGGCTTTATTGTCATATTATTCTTTATAATTATTAAGTTCCTCTTTTTTTTTTTTTTTCTTAAGTCCCTTTAGCTTTTCTCATAATATTGTTTTGGTGGTATTGAATTCCTTTGGCTTTTTCTGGTCTGGGAAGCTCTTTATTTGTCTTTCAGTTTTCAATGATAGCCTTGCTTCGTAAGAGTAGACTTGTTTATAAGTCCTTGTTTTTCATCACTTTGAGTATTTTGTGCCAATTTTTCTGGGGTCCCGTTTTCGATTCCAGCCAAGGGTATGTAACTTAGTTGCAGGTCCTCTCTGGCTCAGGCCCTGATCAGGGCTCATGCAGGAGGCAACCAATAGATATGTTTCTCTCACATTGATGTTTCTCTCTGTCTTTCCCTTTCCCACTCTCCCTAAAACAAAAATTAATGGAAAAATATCCTCAAGTGAGGATTAACAACAACAAAAGATTCTCTCTTTGTCTTTAACCTTTGCCATTTTAATTATGATGTGTCTTTGTGTGGGTCTCCTTCGGTTTATCTTGTTTGAGACTCTCTGAGCTTCCTGGATTTGTATGTATTTTTAGGGAAATTTTCAGTTACTATATCTTTTTGTGAGAGGGGGTCACTATTCCTTCAAATAGTTTCTCAGTCTCTTGCTCTCTTTCTTCTCCCTCTGTCTCTCTTGTGATATGGATGGTGTTACACTTGGTGTTGTCACAGAGGTTCCTTAAACTGTTCTCATGTTTTAAAATGTTTTTTTTTTTCCTACTCTGATTTGATTGGCTATATTTTGCTAACTTGTCTTCCAATTCATGATTTAATCCTCTGTTTTATCTAATCTACTTTTGTTTTTTTAATCTTCACCTGAGGGTATTTTATCCATGGATTTTCTAAAAGTGGAAAGGAGGGTTGGACAAGTAGGGAGGGAGAGAAAGAGAGAAACATCCATGTGAGAGAAATACATCTATTGGTTGTCTTTTGCACATTCCCTGACCAGGACCAGAGATAGAGTGTGCAACCCAGGAATGTGCCCTTGATCCTTTGGTGTGCAGGTTGACACTCTAACCCAGTGGTTCTCAACCTTCTGGCCCTTTAAATACAGTTCCTCATGTTGTGACCCAACTATAAAATTATTTTCATTGCTACTTCGTAACTGTAATGTTGCTACTGTTATGAATCGTAATGTAAATATCTGATATGCAGGATGGTCTTAGGCGACCCCTGTGAAAGGGTTGTTCGACCTCCAAAGTGGTCGCGACGCACAGGTTGAGAACCGCTGCTCTAACCACTGAATTATGCTGGCCAGGGCTATCTAACCTACTTCAAAAAATTTTTAAATTTTTAAAATATTTTTATTTCAGAGAGGAAAGTGAGGAAAAGATAAAAACATCTTAACTATAGATATAAAAGGCTAATATGCTGTGTCCGACTGGTTGCTATGACGTGCACTTACCACCAGGGGCAAGGTGTTCAACGTAGGAGCTGCTGTGACGCGCACTGGCCATTAACAGAGAAAAGGCACCGCGGACCTGGCACCCACAAAGCAACACTTTGTTTCCCCCAAGTGGGACATAGGCCTTGCCACCACCCCAGAGCGATAGCCTACCAAATTGCAGCAGATGCTGCCGAGACCCCATGGCGCAAAATGCAGCCCACAGCCCAGCCCAGTCTTGAAATGGTGGCTGTGGGAGCTGTTTAATGATGTCATGTAGCAACACCTGGCTTTCTCTTCCTATTGATGACTAGCCTCCTTGCAGTGTCTTCAGCCCAGTAACATGACTTGCTTTATAGCCAGGTGCAAACATTTTACACTTTAACCAAATGTCTGTGAAGTGTTTTCCCATGCTTTATCTCATTTGATCCTCATAGAAGTCCTGGAGTAGGTAGATAGGAGACTTAGTAGAATCCTATTTTCTTTTCATTAGCTAGAAAACGGAGATTTAGAAAACTTAGAAACTTGACCTGACTGAAAGAAGTAAGAAATGGTGAACCTTGAAAATGACTTCAGGTTCTCTCACTGCAGAGAATATAGTCAAACACTGCTGCAGTTAAATATTTTACTCATTGTTCTCCCTGTGTGATCTACAAGAATAATCTGCTTTGTGTTGATATTTACTGCTACAACCAGTATGCCACACTGGCCAGGCCTAACATAATTTCGATTCTTTCTTGTATATTCAATGTTTTAGATAATCTTTATTTCTCATTGGTGCATTTTAATGGTTTCTTTGTTATCTACATACTTTTTGATAATTCCCACCTGAGGATATTTTTCCATTGAATTTTAGATAGAGTGGAAGGGAGGGGGAGAGACAGAGAGAGAAACTTTGATGTGAGAGAGATACATCAGTTGGTTGCCTACTGTATGCTCCCTTGACCTCAATCAAACCCAGGAAACTTTTGTCCATTGGCCAATGCTCCATCCACTGAGCCAAACCAGATAGGGATCTTGGTTATTTTTTATACTTATTATTTCTTTGTTTAAATTATCACTGAGTTCAAGCATTCTTCTCTAAAGTTCCTGGAGAATCCTTATAACTATTGTTTTGAATTCTTTACCTGGTGGATTACTTGCCTCCATTTCATTTAGTTCTTTTTCTTCGGATCTTTTCTGTTTGTCTCATTTGTGTCATGTTTCTTTTCTCCCTATTTTGGCTGCCTCTCTGTATTTGTTTCTGTGTATTAGGTAGATCTGCTATATCTCCCAATCCTGGTAGGCTGGCCATATGTAGTAGATGTCTTGTGGGGCTTAGTGGCACAGTCTCCCTGATGACATGTGCTAGATGATTCTTCATTTGTTTTTAAATCCCTGATTAGCGAGTCAGGTTATTTTAAAAAAATCTTTATTATTGAGAGTATTAGAGATCCACCTCCCCTTCCCCCCGACCCCCGTCACCTTCCCTCCTCCATCCAGTTTCCTGCCCTGCACCTTCACCACCCTGCTATCTGTGTCCATAGGTAAGATTTTCGGTTAATCTATTCCTGCTCTCCCCTCACCCCCTGCCTTCCTTCAGATTTGTGAGTCTGTTCCATGCTTCCATGCCTCTGATTTTATTTTATTCACCAATTTGTTTTGTTCATTAAATTTCTTGGTCGTTTATTTTGATTTTTAGATTCAACTGTTGATATGTATTTGTTGCCAGTTTATTCTTCAAATTTTAGTTCTTTGTCTTCTTTCTTCTTCTTCCCTCCTCTTCCTCTTCCTCAAGAATACCTTCGAAGATTTCATATAATGCTGGTTTGGTGCTGATTAACTCCTTTAGCCTTTTCTTGTCTGTGAAGCACTTTATCTTACCCTTAATTCTAAATGAGACCTTTTCTCAGTAGTTGTAGTCTTGGTTGTAGGTCCTTGCTGTTCATCACTTTGAATATTTCTTTCCACTCCCTTATATAGGACTTCATTTCAGCTCGATTTCAGCTGTTCTGAATGATGATTGTTGTTTATTTTATTTATTTTTTCAAATCTTTATTGTTCAGATTATTACAGATGTTCCTCTATTTTCCTCCCATAGCTCCACTCCACCCGGTTCCCAGCCCACTCCAGGCCTCCCCCTACTCCACTGACCTCATCCATAGGTGTAAGCTCTTTGTCCAATCTTTTTATGCACGCCCACAACACCTTCCCCCTGAGAATTGTCAGTCTGCTCCCTTTCCATGACCCTGATTCTATTACATTCACCAGTCTGTTCTGTTCATCAGGTATTTTATTCATTTCATATTTAGGTTCACTTATTGATAGATATGTATTTGTTGTCACTTTGTTGTTCATAATTTTTTCTTTTTCTTAGAGAATACCCTTCAGCATTTCATGTAATACTGGTTTGGTGGTGATGAACTCTTTTAGCCATTTTTTGTCTGTGAAGCTCTTTATCTGACCTTCGATTCTAAATGATAGCTTTGCTGGGTAGAGTAATCTTGGTTCTTGCTATTCATCACTTTGAATATTTCTTGCCACTCCCTTTTGGCCTGCATAGTTTCTGTTGAGAAATCTGATGACAGTTATATGGGTACTCCCTTGTAAGTAACTTGCTGTTTTTCTCTTGCTGCTTTTAAGATTCTCTCTTTGTCTTTTGCCCTTGGCATTTTAATTATGATGTGTCTTGGTGTGGTCCTCTTTGGATTCCTCTTGTTTTGGGTTCTGTGTGCTTCCTGGACTTGTAAGTCTCTTTCTTTCACCAGGTAGGGGAAGTTTCCTGTCATTATTTCTTCAAATAGGTTTTCAATATCTTGCTCTCTCTCTTCTTCTGGCACCCCTATAATTCGGATGTTGGTACGCTTGAAGTTGTCCCAGAGGCTCCTTACACTATCTTCATATTTTTGGATTCTTTTTTCTTTTTGCTCTTCTGGTTGGGTGTTTTTTGCTTTTTCATATTTCAAATATTTGCCTTAATTTTTGGGATCCCCTAGTCTGCTGTTGGATCTCTGTATTATTTTATTTATTTCAGTCAGTGTATGCTCATTTTCTGATTGGTCCTTTTTTTCATATCTTTGAGGGTCTCACTAAATTTCTTGGAGGTTTCTAGAAGATTTTTGAGTAACCTTATAACCGTGATTTTGAACTTTATATCTAGTATTTTGCTTTCATCCATTTCTTTTGTTTGTGACTTGTTTCTTTGTCTCCGCATTTTGGCTGCTTCCCTGTGTTTGTTTCTATGTACTGGGTAGCTGCTAAGTCTCTTTCAGTTGATAGAGTGGCCTTGTGTGGTTGGTGTCCTATAGGGGCTCAGTGGCTCAGCCTCCCCAGTCACTTGAGGTGGACGCTCTTGGTGCACCCCTTTGTGGGTTGTTTGCACAGTCTTGTTGTAGTTAACCCTTGATTGCTGTTGGTATCACTGGGATTTGACCTCCCGGCCAATTGGCTGTGATGACCAGCTTTATCTACACTGGAAGATTTGTTGCACAGGAGACACCCTTATGTGGCAGGACTTGATTGAGTGGGGCTTTGATGCTCACTGAGTCTGCCCCTTGAGTGTGTCTCTTATGGATGTGAAGAGTTATAATCTGGTATGGTCTCACACTGACCACTGGGTACACTGGTTCTTGGATCTCCAAGGAGGTGCAAAATCAGCCACTGTCTGGGGTGCCCAGCAGGAGGTACAGAGACATTTGCAGATTCCTCCTCTTTGTATGGGGTTTGGAAGTGCCCCAGACGAGGACCAGTTGTGAAGTAACACAGGCTGCTGCTGCCGGCCTTGGCCTTCTTTTGGAAGCTCTGGGGCTCTCTGACCCAGCTGTAGTTGGACAGATTTTAGGCAGAGATAGGATAGGCCATTCATATGCAAAAGCTGACAAACACAGCTTGGGTGGGGTTATAAATTTGGTGGGGCAGGGTTTCAGGGAATCACCAGGGTGGAGCAAACAGCAATGGCTGCCAGTCAGCCCTGCACTGGAGAGGTCCCTGGGTCTCCATGTCCTGTGCACCTGTGCAGGAGCAATGATCGCTGCAAGCACCTCTGAAAGAAAGCCACCCTCGCATTCCTGTCCCGATCGATGTCAGACAGTCCAGTTTCTCCCAGTGTGTGTCTGGGTCCCCAGAGTCTCACCCGGAACTGGAGTACAGAGCATGCGGGAGCTTGTATCTCCCTCCCGATTAAAAGAGAGCATCCAGGTGCCAGCACTTTCTGCACCTTCGTACCTCCTACCAGTCTCAATGCGCTTTCTTCTTTACCTCTAGTTGTAGAACTTCCACTCAGCCAGCTTTCCCGCTGTTCTAGTTGGCAGTTGTTCTGCCTTTTAGTTGTTATTTTGATGTGTTCTTGAGAGGCAGCAAGTATTAGTGTTTACTTATGCCTCCATCTTGGTTCTTTGCTGATTGTTCTGTATTTTAGTTGCAATTTTGATATGGTCATGGGAGGCAGCTAGTACAGGCATTTACCTTTGCCACTATCTTAGTTCTAGCCAGTCGGTTTGGATTTGACATTTCTTTCGTTTAAAAATGTGTTTTTTGAATATTGGTTTGTGTTACTGCTTTATTGAATGGCTATAGTCTTTTTTCAATTAATAAGAGCTTTGCTATATACTTTTGTGTTTAATACCTAATTACATATTACATTGTAATTATCAATATTCAGATTATGACTTACCACTTCATTTGTTATAAATCACTTGGCTCATTTGAAATATAGTTTTGGAGGAGAGCTTGTGGATACCCTGGACTGTCAGAGAGTCGAATCAGTGGGTTCTAAAGCAAATTATGCTTGAAATGTTGGTGGAGGCAAAAGTGACAAAACTGATGCTGTCCTACTTTGGGCACAAAATGTGAAGGCCAGTTTCTTTGAAGAAGACAGTAGTTCTGGGGAAAATAGAAGGCAGAAGGAAAAGAGGAACACCAAATATGAGATGGGTTAACTGCATGAATAAAGCCATAGACGTGAGTCCACACGAGCTGAGAAAGGACTATTTATGAAATGACATTGTGGACATCACTCATTCATATGGTTTCCAAGAGTTTCAGCTGCCTCAATGCCTTGTAACACATACCACTTCCTGGCTGTGGTCTTGGGCATCTTGATTTTGAGGATAGGTTTTTAAAAAATCTGTGATTTTACTTCCATTTGTAGTTTTAATGTTTTACTGATATGGCTATTTGGTCATAATATTTAAATTAATGTTAGTTACTTTTGGATGAATGTACTTTTATTTTAAAAAATTTAAGTTATGAACATTTTGAATCAGATGTTTTTCAGCATATTTATACTGTCATAACTTTCTGCAATGGTAATGTTAAAAAGTTTTTTATGGCCCTGACCGCTTTAGCTCAGTGGATAGAGTGTCGGCCTGCAGACTGAAGGGTCCCAGGTTTGATTCCAGTCAAGGGCATGTACCTTGGTTGCGGGCACATCCCCAGTAGGGGGTGTGCAGGAGGCAGCTAATTGATGTTTTTCTCTCATCGATGTTTCTAACTCTCTATCTCTTTACCTTCCTCTCTGTAAAAAGTCAATAAAACATATTAAAAAAATTGTTATTTTTGCTTAATATTAACTCTTGACTGCCAACCAATATCCTTTAGGAACTATGCTAAAATTGCCAAGGCATTTTTGCTGACTTTACAGCAGTTTAGGAAAAAAATTATGAATCACAAGTAAATGAAGTTACATATTCAAAAACTTAAGGAAACCTTTACTACATTGACATATTTAGCAGTATCATCATCACTAATAAAAGCAGCCTTAGAACTGGATGCCATTTTGAAGCTAGTGCTCCTGGCACTTTTGGCGAAAGACAGTAGGAGCACGATTGCGTTCCCTGGCACTCTAGGGGTTAAGTGAGGATCTTATGAAGGTTTCTCTTAGCATTGTTTTACCTTAAAGTAGACTTATTAAGGAGCTATCTTATACAACAAAGAGGGAATATGGAAATTGACCATCACTCTGCCACAGAGTAGGGGGTTTCCATTACACAAGATGGCTGCCCTCACAGTGGAGGCCGAGTTCCGGTTACGAGCCTTAACGAGCAATCAGCAGAGACCTGAGGCTCTGCCTCTCCTACCCCGCCCCCATGGGGCTTGACGGGATCTCAGGCTGTGTCCTCCATCCTGGCGCCAATCTGGGGGACCTCTGGCTGCACCCCTCACTCGGAAGGGCTTGATGGGAAGAACCGGGCCAGGAGACCTGAGGTCGTGCCCCCCACGCCGGCGGGGCTTGACGGGACCTCGAGGTGTGCCCCTGCCCCAGTGCTGGGCTAGGGGACCTCAGTCTGCTCCTCCTGCCCTGGTGCCAGGCCGGGGGACCTCAGGCTGTGCCCCCGCTTGGTGGGCTTGACAAGGGATCTCAGGCTGCTCCCTTTGCCCTGGCGCCAGGCCGGGGGACCCAAAACTGTGCCCCTCTCCCCGGCGCCACGCCAGGGGACCTGAGACCACGCCCCCACCCTGCGGGTCTTGACGGGGGACCCCAAGGTGCGTCTTCCTGCCCAAGTGCTGGGCCTGGGGACCTCAGGCTGCTCTCATCGCTGTGGGGCTTGACGGGGGACCTGAGTCTGCTCCCCCTGCCCCTTGGGGCTTGATGGGGGACCTTAAGGCATGCCCTCCACCTGGAGGGTCTTGACAGGAGATCTCAGGCTGTGTCCCCCACCCGGTGGGGCTTGACAAGGGTGGGACCAGCTGGTCTGGATCTAGCCCAATGTGGGGGGTTGGCCAGGTCTGGGTCTTGTGTGATTTTGAGGTGCATGTGGATGGGTGGGGACTTGACTCTGGGTCCCGTGGTGCGCCCTAGACTCTGACAGGAGGAAGATTTTCATATACATTTACTGATTTTCTTTCATCTCTGACACTTCTATTATAGAGAAAGGGCAAATAGCAATATTAAAATATTTCCACTAATCCCTTTTAATGTGCATGAATTTCGTGCACTGGGCCACTAGTTTTAGAATAATGTGTATATAATATATTGTTTGAAAATATACTTAAAATGCCTTAATATTTGGAATGGAAATTTGTAGATCTTCGGATAAAGCACAGGTTTTTGAATAGAATTACCTATTTTAAGTAGATATAAGTGTATGTTTTGCCATTTTCTGTGATTAGTATGTCTTCCATCCTGACACAGACACAGCACTTGCTTGTTCTAAGTGGAAGGAAGACTGATTTAAAAAAAAATATATATATATATATATTGATTTCAGAGAGGAGGGGAAAGGAAGAGAGATAGAAACATCAATGATGAGAAAGAATCATTGATTAGCTGCCTCTTGCATGCTCCCTACTGGGGATTGAGCCCGCAACCCAGGCATATGTCCTTGATGGGAATTGAACCTAGGATCCTTTAGTCCGCAGGCCAGTCCCCTGAGTCAGACCAGCTAGGGCATGAATACGGATTTTGGAATCAAGCTTTGTACATTGTATTTGAGTTCTGAGGTTGTTTTAGAAGTTTGGATAGTTTCAACTAATGTGCCTGACATATTGTTTCGTTATAGAGAAACTTTTATATCTATTTTATTTAACTCACAGGGTTATTGTCACTGTTAAGTGAAAATAAAATAAAACCTTTTCTATTAATACTGAAATGAATTGGTTATGGTGCTCTCTAGATACTAGAACCTGGTTTAACCAGGATGATTAATGGTGAGAGAGTAACACGGTATATATAAAATAAAGGGACTAAGATTGTATATCTTGAGAATTAAATAATGATGTTACTTAAAAATGACTGGTTATTAAAGTAAACATATTGATTTTTTGGCTTATAGCCTTTCCATAAATACCTGGGACAAATGATACAGTCTATACACAGTATTTCATAAAAATAGTTGGCATACCCTTATTTAATGTCTGAAAAATAGTTATTCTGTGTCCCTCTTGTATCAGGAGAATGGTGATTACTTAATTTCAATGCTTGATCACCTTTATCTGATCTTCTCTTTTTCCCATTATTCATTCAGGTGCTTAAACAACCTGAAATTCTTTGTTGATTAGTGTGGAACCTAAAATACAACTTGTTGAAAACTTCCTGACTCTTCCAGCAAACTACTCTGTTAATACAATGTGCTCCTTCTAGGGTTTTTTTTTTTCCTATGAATTCACATAAAAATATATGTTTTAGGAAAAACATATTGTGCAAGTATATTTGGATTTTGGGGAATACATAATGTTGTAGTAATACTTTTGTGTTCTGTGACTATTTTTCAGTCTATAGTATGTTTGCAGGTCTTTTCATGTCAGGAAGATCTGCTTTTCAAAAAACCCTAACCCTAATATTTTCTTTCATTTTCCATCACCACTCTTTATTTTAGCTGTCATCATCTCTCACCTGGACCAGTGGCCCTCTGGTTTTTTCTTTGCCCATGTAGCAGTTAGAGTGATCTATTAAAAACATGTGTGAGATTATGTTAGCCTTTTGGTATAAATGCTGCAGTGCTTCCTGTTACGGCAAACTCCAGACTGTTACCTTTAGAGAAGTCATGATTTCTGATGGCAGGCATGCTTACCTGTTTGGTTTATTGATTTTCCCAAGTGCCTAAGACAGTATCTTGCACATACTAGGTGTTTGGCAAATCTTTGTTGAATGCAATTAAATAATGAACTTGTTTTCCTTGGTGAGTTGTTGCTCTGTGTTTTTATGTTTCATGTCATATTATTCTTTCTTACCTGCCTTGTTCCAGCCACGCTGGCCTTTATTCTGTTGCTTGATTTTTTTTTTTTAAATATATATGTTTATTGATTTCAGAGATGAAGGGAGAGAGAGAGTAAAACATCAATGATGCGAGAGAAGCATTGATCGGCTGCCTCCTGCACGTGTCACACTGGGAATCAAGCCCACAACCCGGGTATGTGTCCTGACCGGGAATCTTACTGTCATCTGATTCACAGGTCGACACTCAACCAGTGAGCCACACTGCCTGGGCTCTGTTGCTTGAATTTACCAACTTCATTCCCTTTAGGCTTTTTTTTGGCAGGAGCTGGAATGCTCTTCCTACGATTTTCCCATAGTTGGATCTTTCTTGTCATTTCAGATTTCAGTGTAAATGTCACCTGCTCTCATAGAGGTATTCTCTGATCACCAAAGAAAAGTAGTTATTTCTTTATCACTGTGTTGTCACTCTGTTTTTTTTTAAATGCTCTCCTGAGGATATGTTTATTGATTTTAGAGATGGGGGGGGGGGTTGGAAAGAGAGAGAGTGAGAGAGCGAGAGAGATGGGAAGATAGACATCAATGTGAGAAACATTGATTGGTTGCCTCCTATACTCCTGACCGGGGATTGAACCTGCAACTTGTTTTGGTGTAGGGGACAACACTTCTCCCAACTGAGCCACCCGTCCAGGGCTCACTCTGTTTTTAAAATAATTAAATTTATCTTTAAAAAATAAGTGAGAAATCCTGTTCAAAAATTGAGAAAATGCAACAAATTAGACTGTGTGGAATTTCTCCATCCCTATGTCCCATCAGCCAAAGTGATATTGTTGTCTTCATCCTTCCAGAGGCTCTTCATAGCAACATAAGCAAATGACTATATATATATATATATATATATATGTATAGTCAGTGTTCCTAACCCAATCTTTTATATTTTATTTTTTTTATATATTTTATTGATTTTTTTTACAGAGAGGAAGGGAGAAGGATAGAGAGTTAGAAACAATGATGAGAGAGAAACATTGATCAGCTGCCTCCTGCACACCCCCTACTGGGGATCTGCCCGCAACCAAGATACATGCCCTTGACTGGAATCAAACCTGGGACCCTTCAGTCTGCAGGCCGACGCTCTATCCACTGAGCCAAGCCGGTTAGGGCTCCAGTCTTTTTTTTAAAAAGTGGTCTATGGCCCTGGCCGGTTTGGCTCAGTGGATAGAGCGGCGGCCTGCGGCCTGCGGATTGAAGGGTCCCAAGTTCGGTTCCGGTCAGGGGCATGTACATTGCTTGCAGGCATATCCCCAGTGGGGGGTGTGTAGGAGGCCGCTGATCGATGTTTCTCTCTCATTGCTGTTTCTACCTCTCTATCCCTCTCCCTTCCTCTCTGTAGAAAATCAATAAAATATATTTAAAAATAAAAATAAAAAGTGGTCTATGTTGCTTTATTCGAGAAAGGATTACAAAGGGTTCAAGAATTGGCATTGGGGCTCTTAGACCAGGCTTTAAGACTTCTGCAACCAGTTTCCTCTCATCAGATAACCTACTCTATGAAAATGAGGCTGCATTTATAAACCACTTCAAATTCCCATCCATCATATCTGAAAATTATATACAATCTATATTCTCCTGTCATTATTTCCCCCTTGTTTTTTCTTGCTGTCTTGTCTCTGAGTTAGGTAATTCATGTTCAAGATTATTTCTGCTATCTGTGCCTATGACCTTCTCCTCTCCTTATCCTCTCAAGAACTTATTTTCTTTCTTTCTTGATTCTTTACTGTTAACTGTGTGCTGTCTCTTTGGCTTCAATACAGCCCTGTATATATAGTAGGTATTCAGAAAGTATTAGTTGAATATAGCAGAGTGGTGAAGAGTTTGAACTATTGAGTTATAAATGCCTGGGTATGCATTTATAACTCTGTCTGTGTGTGCTGTCTCTTTGGCTTCAATACAGCCCTGTATATATAGTAGGTATTCAGAAAGTATTAGTTGAATATAGCAGAGTGGTGAAGAGTTTGAACTATTGAGTTATAAATGCCTGGGTGTGCATTCTAGGTGTGTGGCTTGGGCATGTTTGTTAGCATCTCGAAGCCACTTTAAAATGGGACAAATTTTATAGCTATATCAAGGGTTGTTTTGAGGCTATACCTAAAAAGTGGATTGTGTTTATTTCCTATAGTTGTAGTAAATTACTGCAAACTTGAGGGTAAACAAGTTTACTTAAAACAAATTTTTTCTCTCACAGTCTGGAAGTCAGATGTCAGAAATCAGTGATCCTGGGCTCATTAAGATGTTAGCAAGACCATGTTTCTTCTGGAGGCTTTGAGGGGAGAATGAGTTCCTTGCCTCTTCTACATTCTAGTGACTGCTAGCATTCCTTGGCTGCATCACCCAGTCTCCTCTAATCTACCTCTGTGGTCACACTGTATTCTCTTGTACCTATACCAGGGATGGCGAACCTATGACATGCGTGTCAGAGGTGACACGCGAACTCATTTTTTTGGTTGATTTTTCTTTGTTAAATGGCATTTAAATCTACACTAATAAAAGAGAAAAATGGTAATTGGCGTACGGCGATACCCTTTTCATTGGCTAATCAGGGCTATATGCAAATTAACTGCCAACTAAGATTGGCAGTTAACTGCCAACTAAGATTGGCAGTTAACTGCCAACAAGATGGCGGCTAATTTGCATATGTAGGCACAATGCAGGGAGGCAAAAGGGAAAGCAGGAAGAAGCCCCCTGCCACTGACAGTGATCGGAAACCCAGGGGGGAGCTAAGAGCTGGGGGGCAGGGCAAAGGCGGCCCTGGGGCCGCCTTTGCCCTGCCCCCCAGCCATGATGGGAGAATCAGGCGCCTTTGCCGCCCTGGCCAGTGATAGCAGGAAGTAGGGGTGGAGCCAGCGATGGGAGCTGGGCACGGTCGAAGCTGGCAGTCCCAGGAGCTAGGGGCCCCTTGCCTGGGCCTAAAGCGGAGCCCAAGATCGCGGGGCCGCTGCAGCTGCGGGTCCCCGCTGCCCGGGCCGGACGCCCAGGCCAGAGGCGTTAGGCCTGGGCAGGGGCGGAGCCTGCAACCGCGGGGAGCTGGGGGGGCAGAGCCGGGGATTGGGGGGATATGATGGTCCCCTTGCCCAGGCCTGAAGCCTGGGTCAGAGGCATCAGGCTTGGGCGGGGGGTGGAGCAAGCGATCAGAGGGAGATGGGTCCCCTGCCCGGGCATGATTCATGGGCCAGAGGCCTCAGGCCTGGGCGGGGGTCAGAGCCAGTGATCGGGGGGAGATGGGGGTCCCCTGTCCAAGCCTGACACCTCTGGCAGAGGCGGCAGGCCTGGGCAAGGGGCCGATCAGGCGATCAGAGGGTGATGGGGGTCTACGCCTCTGGCTTAGGCATCAGGCCTGGGCAAGGGGCAGAGCCAGCAATCGGAGGGGTCTGGGGGTCCCCTGCCCAGGCCTGACGCCTGGGCCAGAGGCATCAGGCCTGGGCTGGGGGCAGAACCAGTGATGGGAGGAAATGAGGGTCCCCTGCCCAGGCCTGACGCCTCTGTCAGAGGCGTCAGGCCTGGGCAAGGGGCCGATCCTGCGATTGGAGGGTGATGGGGGTCAACACCTGAGGGCTCCCAGTATGTGAGAGGGGGCAGGCTGGGCTGAGGGACACTCCCCCCTCCCCCCCACTCACACACCCAGTGCACGAATTTCGTGCACCGGGCCCCTAGTATATAAAATAAATATCAAAAATATAAGTCTTTGTTTTACTATGGTTGCAAATATCAAAAAATTTCTATATGTGACACGGCACCAGAGTTAAGTTAGGGTTTTTCAAAATGCTGACACGCCGAGCTCAAAAGGTTCGCCATCACTGATCCTATACTGTATTCTCCATCCAACTTTCTTTGATAAAGGCACCTATAGTTGCATTTAGGGCCCACCTAGGTAATCTTAGTTTTAAATCCTTAATCATATTTTCAAAGAACCCCCTTTTTTTTCATATAAGGTAACATTTATAGGTTCTAGGGTTTAGGATTTGATATCTTTTGGGGCCATTTTACAGACTAATACATATAGAGTGTTCCTCAAAAATGTATACACACTTTGAATAATTGTTAATTTCAATGGGTTAAATTTGAAAAGAAAGAAACATTAATTGAGCTGTCAGAAAAAGGTGCCTGGCAAATAAAGATTTAAGCTTTCAGGATAGGGTGAAGAAAGATTTCAGATTTTTTTTAAAAACATGTTTTTATTGATTTCAGAGAGGAAGGGAGAGAGAGAAACATCACTGATGAGGGAGAATCATTGATTGCACGGTCCCCACTGGCGATTAAGCCTGACACCCGCGCATATGCCCTTGACCAGAATCGAACCCAGGACCCTTCAGTCCACAGGTGGATGCTCAGACTGGCTAGGGCAAGATTTCAGATTCTTAACAAGGGTTTAATCATACAGCTACATGGGAGCCCGGGAGGATAAAAATCAGGGGTTATAAAAAAAAAAAAAAAGATGAGGTAAGGGAAATTAGGAACTAAACCATACTATTTTATTGAATACAGAGGGATAAATGTATAGCGCAGAGATTTTTATTATCATATTTTGGTTATTTTCCTGCTCAAGTGTAAGAGGGTTTATATGTTTTCAGTTTTAGTTTATAGAGCAAATAGTGTGAAGGAGAGGAGGTGGTGGAGCTGAAAATTGGATAATTACCTTTTTGTATTGCTAGAGTTTCACATGTAAACTTTATGAAATGATTAGTGAATAAGAGAAGATCATAATGGATATCAAAATTTTCTGGGGTATTATATAAGAATCATTCTCATTTAGAATAGAAAAGAAAGGGAACTTAAAAAAAAATTCCTTCAATTAGAGCAACATAAAATGTTATGTCCTAACCACTTATACTTTTTCTTTTTTCTATCTCCTTAACAGGTTCCTTGGCATGGACACAGGTTCAGTGGGAGGATTAGAACTGACTGATCAGACTCCTGTTTTATTAGGGAGTACGGCCATGGCAACTAGTCTCACGAATGTTGGAAATTCATTTAGTGGTGCACCTAATCCTTTAGTTTGTAGATCTAATAAATTTCAAAACTCATCAGTGGAAGATGATGATGATGTTGTTTTTATTGAACCTGTACAACCTCCCCCATCTTCTGCATCAGTGGTTTCTGATCAAAGAACCATAACATTTACATCATCAAAAAATGAAGAACTACAAGGAAATGATTCCAAAATTCTTCCTTCCTCAAAAGACTTGGCTTCTCAGAAGGGAAATGTAAGTGAAACAATTGTCATTGATGATGAAGAGGACATGGAAACAAGTCAAGGGCAAGAGAAAAATTCCTCCAATTTTATTGAACCTCGGAGACCTCCTGAGACTAAAAACAGAACCAATGATGTGGATTTCTCTACTTCCAGTTTTTCAAGAAGTAAGGTAAATGCAGGAATGGGTAATAGTGGTATCACCACAGAACCAGACTCTGAAATTCAGATTGCTAATGTTACCACCTTAGAAACAGGTGTAAGCTCTGTGAATGATGGCCAATTAGAAAATACTGACGGGCGAGATATGAACTTAATGATTACACATGTAACATCACTGCAGAATACCAACTTGGGAGATGTCTCTAACGGACTGCAGTCAAGTAATTTTGGTGTTAATATGCAAACATACACCCCATCTTTAACTTCACAGACCAAGACTGGAGTAGGACCTTTTAATCCTGGTAGAATGAATGTGGCAGGAGATGTTTTTCAGAATGGAGAATCTGCAAGTCATCATAGTCCTGGTAAGCCATGAGTGATATTCCACCCCATGTAAATGAATTTGAACTTTGGCTGTTGCTTTTTCTATTGTAGTAATTGCTGCCACCTTGGTTAGTTAATTTATGTAAGGTATATTAGTTCTATTGACTTCTAAGTTTGTAGTCTTAACTAATCAGAGAGTAAAAACACTTATAGTATTTCTCCATAATTATTAGAATATCAATCACAAACTTATATGTCTAATGGATTAAAAAAAATACTCTTTATATTCCACCACTACATTGTAACAATTTGGCATTTTATTTGTCATGTACTCATTTTTTGCTTGTATATTTTTAGTTTTAGTTGTGTTGTTTTAATGTGTAGAGAACAAAAAGATAAATAGCACACTTAAGGAACAATATAATATGATGTAATTGCATTTATATTTGTTTTACTTTCTCTGTTAATTTTGACTACCTATCTGATTTTAATTTTTACTTAGCTTCTTATTATATTTTTTATACTTGAAGGTTGAAATTTTATTCTGTGGGTAGCTTTGCTCTGTGAAAACGCTGTAAGAATTCTGGCTTTCTCATGACCATGTTAGTGGGTGTCACTTTCTCTTTCACCTGTCCCTAAGCCTTCTTTCATCATTTTAGGCTCATTAGCAACTTTGTCAGCCTAGGAATTGTGTACAATAACAAGAAATGATTAAACTTAGGCTGTGTAGAATCCTATATAATAAAAGCCTAATATGCTCAGTGTCCAGTCGTCCGGTCAGCCGTTAAACCAATCAAAGCATAATATGCTAATGAATGCTAAGGCTACTCAACTGCTCACTATGATGTGCACTGACCACCAGGGGGCAGACGCTCTGACCGATAGGTTAGCTTGCTGCTGAGGTCCGGCCAGTTGGGACTGAGCGAGATGGGCCAGACACGCCCTGGAATCCTCCTGTGGTTCCTTCCTGGCTGGCCAACCTCCCGCATCCCTACCCGGCCCCGATTGTGCACCGGTGGGGTCCCTAGGCCTGGCCTGCACTCTCTCACAATCCGGGACCCCTTGGGGAATGTCAGAGAGCTGGTTTAGGCTCGATCCTGCAGGCCAGCTTGAGGGACCCCACTGGTGCATGAATTTGTGCAGTGGGCCTCTAGTACTCTATGAAATGCTAGTCATATTTCTTTTTTTTTTTTTAAATTAAATCTTTATTGTTCAGATTATTACAGTTGTTCCTTGTTTTCCCCCCATAGCTCCCCTCCACCCGGTTCCCCTCCCATCCTCCGCCCTCAACCCCCAACCACTGTCCTTAATTCATAGGTGCACGATTTTTTCTCCAGTCTCTTCCTGCATATCCCACACCCCTTTCTCCCCCAAGAATAGTCAGTCCACTCTCTTTCTATGCCCCTGATTCTATTATCTTCACCAGTTTATTCTGTTCATCAGATTATTTATTCACTTGATTTTTAGATTCACTTGTTGATAGATGTGTATTTGTTGTTCATAATTTGTATCTTTACCTTTTTCTTCTTCCTCTTCTTAAAGGATACCTTTCAGCATTTCATATAATACTGGTTTAGTGGTGATGAACGCCTTTAGCTTTTCCTTATCTGTGAAGCTCTTTATCTGACCTTCAATTTTGAATAATACCTTTGCTGGATAAAGTAATCTTGGTTGTAGGTTCTTGGTATTCATCACTTTGAATATTTCTTGCCACTCCCTTCTGGCCTGCAAAGTTTCTGTTGAGAAATCAGCTGACAGTCGTATGGGTACTCCCTTGTAGGTAATTGGTTGTCTTTCTCTTGCTGCTTTTAAGATTCTCTCTTTGTCTTTTGCTCTTGGCATTTTAATTATGATGTGTCTTGGTGTGGTCCTCTTTGGATTCCTTTTGTGTGGGGTTCTCTGCGCTTCCTGGACTTGTAAGTCTCTTTCTTTCACCAGATAGGGGAAGTTTTCTGTCATTATTTCTTCAAATAGGTTTTCAATATCTTGCTCTCTCTCATCTTCTGGCACCCCTGTAATTCGGATGTTGGTACCCTTGAAGCTGTCCCAGAGGCTCCTTACACTATCTTCATATTTTTGGATTCTTTTTTCATTTTGCTTTTCTGGTTGGGTGTTTTTTGCTTCTTTGTATTTCAAATCTTTGACTTGATTCTTGTGATCCTCTGGTCTGCTGTTGGGAGTCTGTATAGTATTCTTTATTTCAGTCAGTGTATGCTTAATTTCTAGTTGTTCCTTTATCATAACATTGAGGGTCTCACTAGATTTCTTGAGGGTCTCATTAAGTTTATCGGCGGTTTCTAGAAAATTCTTGAAAAACCTTAAAAGTGTGGTTTTGAACTCTATATCCAGTAGTTTGCTTTCCTCCCTTTCTGTCATTTGTGTCCTGTTTCTTTGTCTCAGCATTTTTTTATGCTTCGCTGTGTTGACAGAGTGGCTTTCTGTGCTAGGTGTCCTATAGGGCCCAGTGTCTCAGCCTCCCCTATTACCTGAGGTAGACACTCTTGGTGCACCCCCTTGTGGGCTTTGTGGACAGTCTTGTTGTAGTTAAATCTTAATTGTTGTAGGTATCACTGGGAGGAATTGACCTCCAGGCCAATTGGCTGTGAGAATCAGCAGTGTCTATGGTGAGAGAACTTATGTGCTGAAGTCACCCTTATGGGGCAAGACTTGCTTCAGTGCAGCTTTGGTGTTCACTGAGTCTGTCCCCTGAGTGTGTCCCTTGTGGATCTGAGGAGTTGTAATATGGATGGTCCCACTCTGACCACTGGGTACACTGGCTCTTGGATCTAAGGAGGTGCTAATTTAGACTCTGCCTGAGATTATCCAGCAGAAGCCAGCTGTAAAGCAATGCAAGTTGCCCTGGGGCCTTACGCCAGCTGCAGTTTGTTAAGTAATTTTCAGATTACAAAGGGCCGGGCCTTTCATATGCAATAGGTGAGAGCATGACCCGTTAGTTAATAAGACTACAGGGGACTTTTTCCCTCATTTTTTAATTACAGATTTTTCAAACACTCTCTAATAATTAGACATTACTATTGTAACCAAAAAAACAACAACACAGAATATAAAAGAAATATGACGAGAGAAACGAAGATGGCGGCATAGGTAAACACCGGAGATTGCTGCCTCGCACAACCACTTCAAAAATACAAAGACGGAATGGACGTCATCCAGAACGGTGTCCCAGGAGGTCAACAGGACGGGCGGAGCGAGCAGTATGGCTGCTCTCAGTCCTGCCCTCAGAGGTCCCGGCAATCGCTGTGAGCGCCTCCGAGAGAAAGCTGCCCTCAAGTTCCGACCGATGCTAGACAGTCCAGTTTCTCCCATATGAGTCTGGGTCCCCAGAGAATCGCCCATAACTGGAGCATAGAGCTTGAGACTCCTTCCAGATTGAAAAAGACAGTCGTGTCCTCAGCCTCCAGCCTTCTCCGCATGCACCTCCGCTCCTTTGTATTTTACTTCTGTACCGCACCTCCTCTGAGTCTCGGTATGCTTTTCTCTTTCCTTCTATTTGTAGAATTTCCACTCAGCCAGCCTTCCTGTGGTTCTGGATGATGTCCGTTCCGTCTTTTAGTTGTATTTTTGAAGTGGTTGTGCGAGGCAGCAATCTCCGGTGTTTACCTATGCCGCCATCTTGGTTTTTCTCATCATATTTCTTTTATATTCTTTTTTTTTTTTTTTTTTGGTTACAATAGTAATGTCTAATTATTAGAGAGTGTTTGAAAAATCTGTAATTAAAAAATGAGGGAAAAAGTCCCCTGAAGTCTTATTAACTAAAGGGTCATGCTCTCAGTGGATGTCTTTCAGTCTTTTTCCTTTGTGTTTTTTAATCTGGTTGAAATGCAACTCTGTATAATTTTGATTCCAGTTTTCCTCCCATTTGTTATTACATTGTATTTTCTCAAACCATTAACATATAAAAACAGTTTTAATGTCTGCATAATGATTGGGTATGAATATATCATTCCCATACTTGACTTTTCCCATATTTGCTATTATAGGTATATCATTAACATCTCTGTTCAAATTTCTCATTATTTCTTTGGAGTATATTGTCCTGTCTCCCTAAATATTGATGGTCTAAAATAGTGTCTGGTTTATAGAGATTTTGAAAGAAATGTATTCCTTATTATTCAGTTTTGAAACATTTTCATGCTTTCGAAGACCCTTGACATTGTGTGTGTGTGTGTGTGTGTGTGTGTGTGTGTGTGTGTGTGTGTGCGCGTGCTTATATTTGTAGGGCATTTTTAAGTTGCAGAAATATATTGTCATACTGCCTTCTGGAAAGTTCTTGCCAATTTATACTACTACCAGTTGTATGTTAGAGCGTCTTTTATTGTAACCTTCCAGCTCACATAAAAATAAGAAATGATGATGTTCAATTAGTTTTAAATTGGCTATTTTGTCTCGTAATTATAAATGTATAAAAATATGAGTATGAGAAAGAAAAAACATTCTCACCATTGAGAATGGTATATTTAATTCTAATCTGAGATCATAGTATAGGTATAGTTTTGCAAACTCTCCCCTCCTATACTACTCCTTTGAATACCTAGTAATAAATTTTGAACTTTTGACTATGTCAAATATGTTTGATTTTGTTAATTCTCTATTTAGCTCGGGTCCAAGTTTTACTATGTAAATAGCTCTTTAGAATGTTCTTATTAATGTATCTGTGATACGTATTGCTTTAGGAATATTGCTGGTTAAAGGGACAGATTGTAAGAGTTGTGTTCCTCTTTACTCAAACTCTTACACAAGGCAATGTAAAGTACTCATGAGAAAAACGAAACATATACCTGCTCTTGAATTTATGAATCAGCTCTTATATTTATTTGCTGTTTTTATTCGTGATAGATAGTTGTAAAATTTTGGCTATATGTGATAGAGAGTTTTAAAATTTTGGCTCTCAGACTGATTAAACTGCTATCCCATGATGTGAAATGATTAGGTACCTTCTAGTCCTAAAAGTTTTTTTGGTGTTGGAGGAGGTGAAATTTGAAAATAGGGGAAATGTAAGAGCTGAAATATAGTTAAAGGGAGCCATTACATTATTTATGTAGGGCCTAAAACTAAACTGAAAATAAAAGCACCAGGTTTTTAAAATCAAGTTAATAGATGCCTTAAGTTTAAATAGATTCCTTTAAGTATATATGGAAATGATAAGACTAAAAATTGAAAATTTGTAGGGAGTTAGAATTTGTGTTGCAAAATGCTATTCCTTCTAGCATATGTTCAAATATAGATTTTGTTTGAAGACCTCTCAGAAGGTAGAATTGCCATTTCTTTCAGTGATTTCTTTCTTTGTCTTCAATATTATTGTTATCCATTTATTAAAACTGGTCAGTTACCCTGATGATAACAGAATAACAGGATCCAGAAAAAAAATCTATTTATTCTTCGTATAAAGTATGTATGTTTTTTGGTGGGGGGAATTGTGGAGTAAAGTAAGATTTGAATAGCAGTGTATGCAGCCTGTTGAAACCATTAGTTGTGGACTGGGTCAGCAATATGAAATAGCCTTCTTCAGTTTTTTTTTTTCTTTTTCCTTTATTGACTAAGATATTACAAATGTGTCTTTATCCCCCCAATGTCCTCTCATCCCCCCAATCCTGCCCTCACCCTCACCCCCTGTTGTCCACATCCATCGTTTATGCTTATATGCATGCATACAAGTCCTTTGGTTGATTTCTCCCCCTCACCCCCATTCTTCCCTACCTTCCCTCTGAGTTTTGAGCATCTGATCGATGCTTCTCTGTCTCTACATCTGTTTTTGTTCATCGGTTTATGTTGTTCATTATAATCCACAAATCAGTGAGAGCATGTGATATTTATCTTTCTCTGACTGACTTATTTCACTTAGCATAATGCTCTCCAGCTCCATCCATGCTGTTGCAAATGGTAGGAGTTCCTTCTTTTATACAGCAGCATAGTATTCCATCGTGTAGATGTACCACAGTTTTCTAATCCATTCATCTACAGATGGGCACGTAGGCTGTTTCCAGATCTTAGCTATGGTGAATTGTGCTGCTATGAACATATATCCTTTCTGATTGGTGTTTCTGGTTTCTTGGGATATATTCTTAGAAGTGGGACCACAGAGTCAAATGGGAGTTCAATTTTTAGTTTTTTGAGGAAACTCCATACTGTCTTCCATAGTGGCTGCACCAGTCTGCATTCCCACCAGCAGTGCACAAGTGTTCCTTTTCCTCCACATCCTCTACAGCACTTGTCATTTGTTGATTTGTTGATGATAGCCATTCTGACAGGTGTGAGATGGTACCTCATTGTTGTTTTGATTTGCATCTCTCGGATGATTAGTGACTTTGAGCATGTTTTGATATGTCTCTTGGCTTTCTGAATGTCCTCTTTTAAAAGGTGTCTATTTAGGTCCTTTGCCCATTTTTTGATTGGATTGTTTTTCTTCCCTTTGTAGAGTTGTATGAGTTCCCTATAAATGTTGGAGATTAAACCTTTATCAGAGATATCATTGGCAAATATGTTCTCCCATGCAGTTGGTTTTCTTGTTGTTTTGTTGATGGTTTCTTTTGCTTTGCAGAAGCTTTTTATTTTGATATAGTCCCATTTGTTTATTTTCTCCTTAGTTTCCATTGCCCTAGGAGCTGTGTCAGTGAAGAAATTCCTTCGGCATATATCTGAGATTTTGCTACCTGTGGATTCCTCTAATATTTTTATGGTTTCCCGTCTTACGTTTAAGTCCTTTATCCATTTTGAGTTTATTTTTGTCTATGGTGTAAGTTGGTGGTCTAGTTTCATTTTTTTGCATGTGTCTGACCAAATTTCCCAGCACCATTTATTGAAGAGACTGTCTTGACTCCATTGTATGTTCTTACCTTCTTTGTCAAATATTAATTGAGCTAGTGGTCTGGATCAATTTCTGGGTTCTCTGTTCTATTCCATTGATCTATATGTCTGTTCTTGTGCCAGTACCAGGCAGTGTTGTAATAAAACCAGGCAGTGGCTTTGTAATACAGCTTGATATCTGGTATTGAGATCTCTCCTACTTTGTTCTTCTTTCTCAGGATCCCAGCAGCTATTAGGGTTTATTTTATTTTATTTTTTTTCCAGATGAATTTTTGGAGAGTTCTCTCTAGATCTGTGAAATATCCTGTTGGTATTTTAATGGGGAGTGCATTGAATCTATAGATTGCTTTGGGTAGTATGGACATTTTGATCATCTTGTTTCTGCCAATCCATGAACATGGTATGTTCTTCCATCTGTTTATGTCTTCCTCTATTTCTTTTTTCAATGTCCTGAAGTTTTCTGGGTAGAGGTCTTTTACCTCCTTAGTTAAGTTTATTCCTAGGTATCTTAATTTTTTTGTTGCAATGGCAAATGGGATTTTTTTTTAAATTTCTCTTTCTATAAGTTCACTATTGGCGTATAAAAATGCCATAGATTTCTTGGCGTTAATTTTGTATCCTGCTACATTGCCAAATTCATTTATTAGGTCTATTAATTTTTTGATGGAGTCTTTAGGGTTTTCTAAGTACAGTATCATGTCATCTGCGATGACAATTTTACTCCTTCTTTTTCAATTTGGATGCCTTTTATTTCTTCTTGCCTGATTGCTTTGGCTAGCACTTCCAGTACTATGTTGAACAGGAGTGGTGAAAGTGGGCATCCCTGTCTGGTTCCTGTTCTTAAGGGAAATGGTTTTAGTTTTTGCCCATTGAGTATGATGTTGGCTGTAGGTTTTTCATATAAGGCTTTTATTATGTTGAGGTATGATCCCTCTATTCCCACTTTACTGAGAGTTTTTATCAAGAAAGAGTGTTGAACTTTGTCAGATGCCTTTTCTGCATCAATCAATAAGATTATGTGATTTTTGTCTCTCAGCTTGTTTATATGATGTATCACGTTTATTGATTTGTGGATATTGTACCAGCCTTGCATTCCTGGAATAAATCCCACTTGGTCATGGTGTATGATCTTTCTAATGTAATGCTGGATCCGGTTTGCTAGAATTTTGTTGAAGATTTTAGCATCTATGTACATCAGGAATATTGGCCTGTAATTCTCTTTCTTTGTGGTGTCTTTATCTGGTTTTGAGATTAGAGTAATGCTGGCTTCATAGAATGAGCTTGGAAGTGTGCCTTCCTCTTGAATTTTTTGGAATAGTGTGAGGAGGATTGGCCTTAGTTCTTCTTTGAATGTTCGGTAAAACTCCCCCGTTAAGCCATCTGGTCCAGGGCTTTTGTTTGCTGGAAGCTTTTTGATGACTGTTTCAATTTCATCAGTAGTTATTGGCCTATTCAGGTTTTTTGATTTTTCCTGATTGAGTTTTGGAAGCTTGTATTTTTCTAGGAATGTCTCCATTTCATCGAGGTTGTCCAGTTTGTTGGAGTAGAGTTGTTCGTAGTATTTTTTGACAATCCTTTGTATATCAGTAGGGTCTGTTGTTACTTCACCTCTTTCATTTCTGATTTTGTTTATTTGGGTTCTTTCTCTTTGTTTCTTCGTGAGCTTGGCGAGAGGTTCATTAATCTTGTTAATCCTTTCAAAGAACCAGCTCTTGGTTTCATTGATCTTTTGTATTGTTTTTTTGGTCTCTATGTTGTTTATTTCTGCTCTGATCTTTATTATTTCCTTTCTTCTGGATACTGTGGGCTTTTCTTGTTGCTCTCTTTCTAACTCTTTGAGTTGTAGGGTTAGATCATTTATTACCACTTTTTCTTATTTTTTGAGGTAGGCCTGTAGATCTATGAACTTCCCTCCCAGGGCTGCTTTCGTTGTGTCCCATAGATTTTGGATTGTTGTGTTTTCATTGTCATTTGTTTCCAAGATGCTTTTTATTTCTTCTTTGATCTCTCTGGTAACTCATCAATTGTTTAATAGCATGCTATTTAGCCTCTAAGTGTTTTTTTTCTCAATGTTTTTATTGTAGTTGATTTCTGGTTTTATGCCATTGTGATCTGAGAAGGTGCTTGTTCTGATTTCTATTCTCTTGAATTTGAAGAGACTTTGCCTGTGTCCTAAGATATGGTCTATCTTTGAAAATGTCCCATGTGCACTGCAGAAGAATGTATATTCTGTAGTTTTGGGGTGAAATTTTCTGAAGTTGTCAATGAAGTCCATCTGATCTAGTGAGTCATTTAGGATTGCTGTTTCTTTGCTGATCTTTTGTTTAGAGGATTTATCCAGTGGTGTCAGTGGGGTATTAAAGTCCCCTACTATGACTGTATTGCTATCGATTTCTCTCTTGATATCTTCCAGAAGTTGTTTTATGTATTTGGGTGCTCCTGTATTGGGTGCATATATGTTTACCAGAGTTATATCTTCTTGTTGAATTGTTTCCTTTAGTATTATGTAGTGGCCTTCCTTATCTTATTTTATGGCCTTTACTGTGAGGTCTATTTTGTTAGCTATAAGTATCGCAACCTCAGCTTTTTTCTTATTTCCATTTGCCTGAAAAATTTTTTTTTCTTCCCTTCACTCTCAGTCTGTGTGAATCCTTTGTTCTGAGGTAGGTCTCTTGCAGACAGCAAACATATGGGTCACGTTTTCTTATCCATTCAGCTACCCTGTGTCTTTTGATTGGAGCATTTAATCCATTTACATTTTTTTTTAAAATATATTTTATTGATTTTTTTACAGAGAGGAAGGGAGAGAGACAGGGAGCTAGAAACATCGATGAGAGGGGAACATCGATCAGCTGCCTCCTGCACATCTCCCACTGGGGATGTGCCCGCAACCCAGGTACATGCCCTTGACCGAAATCGAACCTGGGACCTTTCAGTCCGCAAGCCGACGCTCTCTCCACTGAGCCAAACCGGTTTCGGCAATCTATTTACATTTAATGTTATTATTGAAAAGTACTTGTTTGCGGCCATTTTTATTCTTATTGTTTGTGTTTCTTCTTGTCTTTTTGTTTCTTCTTTTTATAGCAGTCCCTTTAGCATTTCTTGCATTGCTGGCTTGGTGGTAATAAACTCTCTTAGCCCTTTTTTGTCTGTGAAGCTCCTGATTCCACCTTCAATTTTGAATGATAGCTTTGCTAGGTACAGTATTCTTGGCTTCATTCCCTTGCTTTGCATCACTTTGTATATTTCATTCCATTCCATTCTTGCCTGGTGTGCTTCTGTTGAGAAGTCAGCTGATATTCTAATAGGTGATCCCTTGTAGGTAACTTTCTGTCTCTCTCTGGCAGCCTTTAAGATATTCTTACTTTGTCGTTGGTGTTTGCCAATTTAATTATGATGTGTCTTGATGTTGTTCTTTTGGGGTTCATCTTGTTTGGCACTCTATGTGCTTCTTGGACTTGTGTAGTTTTTTTCTTGCCAGTATCAGGGAACTTTTCTGTCATTATTTCTTCAAACAAGTTTTCTATTCCTTGCTTCTCCTCCTCTCCTTCTGGTACCCCTATTAAGCGAATGTTGTTTCATTTGCGTTGTCCCAAAGCTCCCTTAGGCTCTCCTCTTGCTTTTTAAGTTTTTTTTCCAGTTGCTCTTGTGTTTGTGTGTTTTTTCCTACCTTGTCTTTTAATTCGCTGATATGGTCTTCAGCCTCTTCTTGTCTGCTGTTTAAGCCTTTCATTGTGTTCTTTATTGCAGTTATATCATTCTTCATTTCCTCTTGGTTCCTTTTCATGCTGGTGACATTCTTATTCAGTTCCTTATAATTCTCATTGAGTTGTGTGTATTTGTTATCCAGCTGTTTGAGCATCCTTATGACCATTACTCTGAATTCTTCCTCTGATAAGTTAGTAGCCTCAATTTCATTTAACTCCCTCTGGTGACTCCTCTTTTTCTTTCCTTTGTGGATTGCTTTTTTGTCTTCCCATGTTTTGCTGTAATGTTTTAACTGTAGCTCCGATTGCTTTGCTATCCAGTTTCTTTTGGGTATGGTGCTACTGGTGTGACCTCTCAGGTCTCCTGGGCTTGGTAGTCTAGTATAGCTCCCTACTTGAGCTATTTGGGTTCTCTTGATGTAGGCCTGTGAGGTGAAAAGGAGCAACTGAGGTGTCTAGAAGTCAGCAGCTGTGGAGAGGGTGTCCCAATTTTTGCTGTCTTGTGCCCTTGATTGAAATCATGCGTGCCCAACGGGGACTCACAGTGGCACCCAGAAGCTGTCTGTTGGGGTGGTGGCGCTCGGGAGGCTTGTGTTCTGGAAAGGCGTGACTGTGGTGTCCAGAGTTCTGTTGTTGTGTGGTGGGCAGACTCAGCTTTTGCTGCTGCCTCCGTGGTTGGATACACGCGATCTCAGCGGCAGTTTACAGGGGCACCTGTGGTGTGTTTGCCTGCAGGGTTTACTGACACACTCTGAAGGGCCCTGGCTCTGAAGCCACTGGATTGCAGTGTCTGTGGGCAGCTATCCCAGAAGAGGGAATTCAGCGTTTCTACAGCCCAGCAGTGCACCCCTGTTTGTTTTAAGTACATGTCCATCGGGGCTCACAGTGAGGCCCCAGGGCTGCCTGTGGAGAGGTTGTCTTGGGAGTCCTGCATGCTGGGAAAGCATGCAACTGTAGTGTCCAGAGTTCTGCAGCTGTGGGGTGAGGAAACTCAGTTTTTGCTGATGCACCTGTGGTGGATAGGCGCTCATTCCCGGTGCTGGTATACAGGAGCACCCGCAGTGAGTTTGCTAGCGCAGGCGCACTGAAGCACTCTGAAGGGTCCTGGCACGCTTAATTGAGGCGTCTTTGGGCAGGTATCCAGGATGGGTGAATTCAGAATTTCTACTGCCCAGGGGAGTGTGTCCCTATTTGTCCAAGATCGGACCCAGCGGAGGCTCACTGCGGCTTCCCAAAGTGCCCTGTGGATAGATGGGCTCAGGGGGAGTGAGCAACTGTGGCAGTGCCTTTGCCGGGCGCTGAGCTCTGACGCACTCTGAGAGACCCTGGCGCTGAAGGGCCCTGGCGCTTAAGTTGCGCAGCTTGGTGTGTGTGGGCAGTTAATCAGGCAGAGGGAATTCAGAATTTCTACTGTGGGGCAGTGCGCCTGTGTCTGTACAAAATCACACCCAGTTGGGGCGTACAGTGACTCCCAAGAGAAATCTATGGAGTGGTGTGCCTCGGAGACCTGCTTGCTGGAGACACGCAAATGTGATGTCGGAGGTCTGCTGCTGGGAAGGGGTGGCTGCACTTACTGCTGTGGGAGTGGTGCTCCTTTGGAGGTGGAGATCCCAGGGTCTGCGAGTCTGCGGGTGGGCAGCAGGATTTTGACTGGAGTGGCTGCTGGGTCGCGGGCAGTATCCCAGGCCTGTCTGGGTGGTGGTGCTGATGAGTTCCTAGAGGCCGCTCTCCCCTTCAAGATGGCGTGGGCTCCGTGCCCGAGTCCCGCAGTCCGGGGAGTGCCACAGCGTTGGTAGTCTCTCCCTGTCCCAGAGAGTGTGGTCTCTTCTTTAGGTTTTTGTAGTAAAGAAGTTTCCCTGCCCCATAGGTATGGCTCAGTGATTGAGTTTCTACCTGTGAACCAGGAGGCCTCATTTCAATTCCCTGTCAGGGTCCATTCCTGGGTTTTGGGCTCTAATAGGGGGTGTGCATGAGGCAGCCAATTAATGATTCTCTTTCATCACTGATGTTTCCTTTTTTTGTTTGTTTCGTTAATCCTCACCTGAGGATATTTTTCCATTAATTTTTAGAGAGAGTGGAAGGGAGAGGGAGAGACACAGAGAGAGAAACATAAATGTGAGACAGACACATCAATTGGTTGCCTCTTGTACGCACCCCTGATTGGGGTGGGGGATTGAACCTGCAACTGAGGTATATGTCCTTGATGGGACATTCCACAGGTCGAAACACTATCCCTCGAGCCAAACTGGTTAGGACTCATTACTGATGTTTCCCTTCCTCTCTGAAATCAATCAATCTCTCTCTCTCCATACATATCCTATGTAATAAAAGCCTAATATGCTAAGTGTCCGGTCGACCTGTCAGTCGTTCAACCAATCAAAGTGTAATATGCTAATGATATGCTAAGGCCACTCAACTGCTTGCTATGATGTGCACTGACCACCAGGGGGCAGACAGTTGACTGGTTGAGCAGTCGCTATGACATGCTCTGACCACCAGGGGGCAGATGCTCCAACCAGTAGGGTTAGCTTGCTGCTGGGGTCTGGCCGATTGGGACTGAGCTAGATGGGCCGGACACACCCTGGAGTCCTCCCACGGTCCCTCTCCAGCTGGCTGACCAACCTCCCTCATCCCTCCCCGGCCCTGATCATGCACTGGTGGGGGCCCTTGGCCTGGCCTGTGCCCTCTCACAATCCGGGGCCTCTTGGATGTTGGAGAATCGGTTTTGGCCTGATCCCACAAGCCAGGCCGAGGGACCCCACTGGTGCACGAATTTGTGTACCAGGCCTCTAGTATGTGTGGCAGAGGGAATATATACATATATATATTTATGTGTGTGTAAAAGAAGACTTTCTCCCTCTTTTTTATAAAAAGAAGAATTAGTTTCCCTGAGTTTTGGCTATATTTGTACTTGCTATGGAAGGAAAGTAATGGCTTATCATTGGAAGTTCAGCTTTTATGTATGGAAGTTCAAAATGTAGAAGAAACTAGAAATGAAAAAAGTTATAAGATATCAAAGTAATGGAAATTAGAAGTGGTGGCCTGAAAATGTTTCATAATGAAAACAAGTTTATGCTGTTGGTAGTGTCATGAGAAGTCTGTGGTACTATAACTATGCAGAAGCTGCAGACTGCAGCTAAGTGCCAAAGCAGCTCACTATTAAAGATGGACAGATGAATACCTGCACTCCAGTGTTAATGAGACATGTACCTTCAATGCTGTGATATGCTGAACTGTTAGCAGTGTAGAGCAATATGTTGGATTGGTTACTATATATATGTTGACTTATGTCATTTCTGTGTAACACTTTAATTTTATTTGCTATTATGTGGTATATTTAGAGGCCATGAAACTGAATGTATGTATGGAAACACTGTTCTTAAAAAGATGTTTTGAATATAATCATATATAAACATACCTGTATTATATTTGTCAATGATTCTGGTTGATCAAGATTTTATTGTACTTTTGTGTTGATGTATGTGTTCCTTGCTTATTTATTACTCTGCAAATTAGTTCTTCCTGTTTAAGAACTAAAGGCTAGCCATAACCGGTTTGGCTCCGGTTTGGCTCAGTGGATAGAGCGTCGGCCTGCGGACTGAGGGGTCCCAGGTTTGATTCCGGTCAAGGGCATGTACCTTGGTTGCGGGCACATCCTCAGTAGGGGGTGTGCAGGAGGAAGCTGATCAATATTTCTCTCTCATCGACGTTTCTCTCTATCCCTCTCCCTTCCTCTCTGTGGGAAATCAATAAAATATATTAAAAAAAAAGAGAACTAAAGGCTAATATTTTTAGTGCTTCCTGTATGCTAGTCATGGTTTTTTCATTTTATGTTAGCATTCATATCATCTTGGTACCATTTCCAGCTTAGAGGAGAGTTAGGCATAGAGTTTAAGTAACTTCGAGGTCTGATAAGTGATGGAACCTGAATGTCAACTAGTCATTTAAAATTTTTTTTATCCTCACCTGAGGAGTGAGGATATTAATTTTTAGAGAAAATGAAGGTTGGGGCGAGAGGTGAGGGAAGGAGAGAGAAAGTGAGAGAGAGAGAGAGAGAGAGAGAGAGAGAGAGAGAGAGAGAGAGAGAGAGAGAGGGAGGTTGATGTGACAGACACACATGATTGGTTGCCTCCCACTGAGTTGGGGAGGGGGAGTGCAGGGATGAGACTTGCAACCCAGGTATGTGCCCTTGACTGGGAATCAGACCCGAGACCCTCCTGTGTGCTGGCCGACGCTCTAACCACTGAGCAACTCCTGCCAGGCCTCAATCAGCCATTCTTCTCCAAAACATGTGTTTATTACCTCTCTGCTATGCTGCTGCCTTATTAATGTCTTATACTTGTACAAAATGAGAAGTTAAAACTGTTTCTCTGATACACATTTCATTGCTCTTTCTTGTGTATTTTTTTTTTTTTTAAGATTCTTGGATTTCCCAATCAGCTTCATTTCCTCGAAATCAGAAACAGCCAGGGGTGGATTCTTTATCACCAGTGGCCTCGCTTCCTAAACAGATTTTCCAGCCTTCTGCCCAACAGCAGCCCACCAAACCAGTTAAAGTCACTTGTGCAAACTGCAAAAAACCTTTACAAAAGGGACAGACAGCTTATCAACGAAAAGGATCTGCTCACCTCTTTTGTTCTACCACCTGCCTTTCCTCCTTCTCTCACAAGCCTGCTCCAAAGAAACTGTGTGTTATGTGTAAAAAGTAAGGTTTACTTTTAAACATAATTCCATATAGTTGAATATTGGTGGTATAAAATTTTAGGAAAACTGTTAAAGTCTTAGAGACGAATTATTCTGTTTTCAAAATTGTTAAGCAAGCTGATTGAATCTTAAAGCTAAACTGAAATTTGTAATGATTTAGAGCAGTGGTTCTCAACTTGTGGGTCGCGACGCCTTTGGCGGTCAAACGGCCCTTTCACAGGGGTCGCCTAAGACCATCCTGCATATCAGATATTTACATTACGGTTCATAACAGTAGCAACATTACAGTTATGAAGTAGCAATGAAAATAGTTTTATGGTTGGGTCACAACATGAGGAACTGTATTTAAAGGGCCAGAAGGTTGAGAACCACTGATTTAGAGGGTTCTCTATCAAGCCCAGGTAGCTTATGATTAAAAGGCTTTCTATTTTATAGAGTTTGGTGTAGATTTTATAGTTAATTTTGTCTGCAATCTTCATCGACTCCTTGAATTTGTAAAAATATATATTTATATTATTAATTAGATATAATTAATAGGCAGTTTATATATGGGTTAGTCCTGTATTAAAATAGGTATGTGTTTATGTGTGTTTTGAACATTAACTCATTAGAATAGTCACTGTTTCAAGGTTCAGATACCAGTTTTCTGACGGCCTTGGAGAGATAGGATGCTCTCTTCTGCCAATTTTTCAGTCTGCCTTCACTAGTTAAAAATAAGTGAGATATGCAAGGTCAAACCAGGTGGATTTTCTTGTACCATGTCTTGGAGCAGCCCAAATTTGGGAAGATATTTTTGATCTTAGAATTTTGGAAAAGTCTTAGTGCTCCATACGAGTTTAATAAAGTCAAATATTGGGATAATTGTTACACACTTTTTAGATTGCTTTACAGTAGTAATAAAAGACTTACATGCTGTAATATAGCATCTTGAAATTGAGAATTGAAGGAAAACTTCAATGGTTATCAGTATTGTCATTTCCTAACATTTTTTTAAAAATCGGTTTTTATTAATTTTTAGGGAGAATGAGAGAGAGAAACATCAATGATGAGAGAGAATCATTGATTGGCTGCCTCCTGCATGCCCCCTACTGGGGATCGAGCCTGCAACCTGGGTATGTGCCCTTGAACGGAATTGAACCTGGGACTCTATCGTTTCAGCCAAACCGGTTAGGACTCATTTCCTAACATTTCTAATTACAGTTAGAGAGCTGTATAGAATGGTAGGTGGGGCTATTTTTATTATGTTCCTGTGACCTAGATATCTCATGCTTTATGCTTATCCCAAGTGAGGGGAATTAAATAGGTATTGTAACTTAATAACTCAATAAATTGGCCTTGACATTAAACTCTATATAAATAATAACAGCCATTTTGTTTTTTAAAATGTTATCAATATCTGAAAGCCTTGTTAATGAGCTTAAGGATAAATTGGGTGTAGTGGCAAGGACTTAACAATATAAAATAGTTTGCTTGTATAGAAATTAAAAATGTCAGTTACTATTATGTTTGATTTTTTTTTTGTTAATCCTCATGAAAATGTGTACATATATATTTTTAAAAATTTTTAAATTTCTTATTGATATTTAGAGTGGAAAGGAGAGGGTGAAAGGGATAGAAACATCAACGGTGAGAGAGAATCATTGATTGACTGCCTTCTGCACACTCCCATACTGGGAATTGGGCCCGCAACCTGGGCGTGTGCCCTCACTGGGAATTGAATCCTGACCTCCCGGTGATTCATAGGTCGACGACGCTCAACCACTGAGCAATACTGCCCGGGCACCAGATGTATTTTTTCCATTGATTTTTTTTTTACAGAGTAGAAGGGAAGGAGAGAGACAAGAGAAACATGGATATGAGAGACACATAGTTGGTTGCTTCCGGGGCAGGATCAGTCCTGCAATGGAGGTACGTGCCCATGACTAGAATCGAACACATGACTCTTTAGTCCTCAGGCCAACGCTCTAACCACTGTGAAAAACTGGCTAGGGATGTTTGATTATTTTTAAAAATAGAATTTTACTTTAAGTTGTTCCTCTTATTTTCAGAGATATAACTACAATGAAAGGAACCATCGTTGCTCAAGTGGACTCAAGTGAGTCCTTCCAGGAATTCTGTAGTACGTCTTGTCTGTCTCTCTATGAAGACAAACAGAATCCTACTAAAGGAGCTCTAAATAAATCAAGATGTACAATTTGTGGTAAACTAACAGAGGTTTGTACTTTTGTGCTTTATCACTTGATTTTAACTTTTGGAAATATTTTTAACTTTATATAGCAGTTATAATCTTTCATTAGTGTATACCTTAAAAGTGAGGGTATATAAAAATTGATCTGATGAGTATCCCATTATGTAATCTGATTCTCCCCTAGTGAGAATTATTTAGGAAAAATTAAAATATAATATGAATTGACTTTTTTCCTGAGGTTGGGAGAACTCACAGACAAAACCACCATGTTTAAATCAATAGGCTGACTAAATAAATAAGGCAACAATCTTGCTTAAGAAGTAGAACAAACGAAGTTTGGTAACCTCACATTGTTAATATGGTATTAAAGTGTTGGCATTTAATTAAAAAAAGAAACTTGTGTGAACATACCTCATTTGAGTGATTTGTAATAATGGTTCTCTCTCCTCCTTTTTCTAAAGTAGTGCACTTATTTATAGTTCCTTTTGGATTTATCTGAAGATTTCCAGTCTGTTTGTTTTAGAAGTTTTATAACAGCAATATTCAAACTGGGTTGTTTTGTATTATTTTTAGATACTGCTAGAGAACTTTGTAGTTATGTCACTGGTGGTCCTCTCCACACTATACATGTATTCCTTGGGTGTATAAAAATGATTCAAGGAATAATGAAATATGTGTTATATTTCGTTTTTGCTTAAACAAGCTTTTCACTAAAACATTAGTGAGGCATTTTTTTTCAATGGGAGTATCTTGTTATTTGACTACTTGTCATAATCATTTGCTTTATAAAATTTTGTTTGTTGTTTTTCTTTTAGATTCGCCATGAAGTTAGCTTTAAAAATATGACTCATAAGCTGTGTAGTGACCACTGCTTTAATAGATACAGAATGGCCAATGGTCTGATAATGAATTGCTGTGAACAGTGTGGAGAGTACCTGCCCAGCAAAGGTGCTGGAAACAATGTCCTGGTGATTGATGGTCAGCAAAAGAGATTTTGCTGCCAAAGTTGTGTCAGTGAATACAAACAGGTAATTCTTAATCTGATCAAAACCCACCACTCTAAAAAACACACACAAAAAACCCCCACCATTCTTCTGAATGTATTGTAAATGGCTCTAATTGTTTTCTCTAATAGCATTTATTAACCAGATTTTTCTTGGAATCTAATTCCATTATTGTCTTCACATCTCAAATAAATACTATAAAGATAATTGGATATAAATGTGTGATGTTTACATAAAAAGGTAAATGCTATAAGAATTACTCAAGAATTCTCTTTTTTAAATATCTTGCCTTTAATTAATTAATTAATTTATTTATTTATTTTTCTTCACCTGAGGATAGCTTACTGATTTTAGAGGGAGAAGAAGGAAAGAGAGAGAGAGAGAGGGAGGGAGAGAGAGAGAGAAAGAAAGAAACATTGATTGGTTGCCTCCTGTAGAAAGAAAGGAAGAAAGGAAAGGAAAGGGAGAGGGAAGGGAAGGGAAGGGAAGGAAAGGAGGAAGGAAGATGAAGGAAGGAAGGAAGATTGGTTGGTTGCCTCCCGTATGCACCCTAATCAGGGATGAAACCTGCAGCCTTTCTGGTGTACCGGATGGTCCTTCAGTCAACTGAACTTTCTGGCTGGGGCATGATTTCTCTTTTGAATTTTCTTTTGGGTGGTTGTAAATATGATCTCTCTCTCTTTTTTTTTAAATCCTTACTGAGAACATTTTTTCCATTGCTTTTCAGAGAGAGTAGAAGGGAGGGAGGGAGCAGGAGAGAGAAAGAGAGAAACATCAATGTGAGAGCGACACATTGACTGCTTGACTCCCTTTCACACTTGATTGGAGTGCAGGAAGTGAACCTGCAATGGAGGTATATGTTCTTGACTGAGAATCGAACCCTTGACTATTAGGAGTGCAGACTGCCACTAACCATCGAAAGACATTGGCCAGGGAGCAAATATGATTTTTCACATTGTTAAAGCTAGCTTAGGACTGATCATCTCATTTACTTTTCAGTTTTAATGTTAATTAAAAAAAAAATCTTTAGCTTTGTAAGTATTGCATATGTCCCCCTTTTTCCCCATTGACCCCTTCTAGGACCAACCCTCTTTCTGCCTCCGGCCTTCACCACCAATTGTCTGTGTTCATGGGTTATACATACAGTATATGCATACAAGTTCTTTGGTTGATCCCTTCCCTCACACCCTCCACCACCTTCCCTCTGAGATTCTGCAATCTGTTCTATTGCTTTTTTGTTGGTGGATCAATTTTGTTTATCAGCTTATTTTGTTCACTAGATTCCACATATGAGTGAGATAATGTGATACTTGTCTTTCTCTTACTGGGTTATTTAGCTGAGCATAATACTCTTCAGGTCCCTCCATGCTATCTCAAAGAGTAAGAGACCCTTTTTTTTTATTGCTGCATAGGATTCCATGGTATAAAAGTTCCATGGCTTTTTTAACCCATTCTCACTGAGGGGCACTTGGGCTGTTTCCAGACCTTAGCTATTGTAAATTGTGCTACTATAAACATAGGGAAGCATACATTCTTTCTGATTGGTGTTACTGGTTTCTTAGGATATATTCCTAGAAGTGGGATCCCTGGCTCATATTTAATTTTTTGAGGAAACTCCATACTGTTTTCCATAATGGCTACACCAGTCTGCATTCCCACCAGCAGTATACTAGGGTTACCCTTTCTCCATATCCTCACCAGCACTTGTCATTTGTTGATTTGTTGATGGTAGCCATTCTGACAGGTATGAGGTGACACCTACTGTCGTTTGAATTTGTATCTCTCTGATGATCAGTGACTTTGAGCATCATCCTATCTAATAAAAGAGAAACATGGTAATTAGCCGTACCTCCGCTACCCTTCCCATTGGCTAATCAGGGCAATATGCAAATTAACTGCCAGCCAAGATGGCAGCGGGCAGCCAGGCAGCTTGAAGCGAACATGAGGCTTGCTTGCTTCAGTGATGGAGGAAGCTAACGTTCCCCGCCTGCCCCTGCCGGCCTCTGAGCTTGCAGTTTAAAACATTGTTACAAATATAGAAGCAAAACAAAACCCCAGAAACCTGCTTTCAACCAGCCAGGATCTCAGAGCTGGAGTTGAAACAGTGTTTCGATTATAGAATCCAAACAAACCACAGTTTGCCGAGCACAGCCCTAGGAGATGTATCTATATACATATGTTGACACGAGAGATGCCTGAGATTTTGCTGCATATGGTTTCTTTTGGATTTTTATGGTTTCACGACTTTAAGTTTTTATCCATTTTGAGTGTATTTTTGTTAATGGTTTGAGTTTGTTTCATTTTTTTGCATGTATCGTCCAGTATTCTCAACACCATTTATTGAAGAGACTCTCTTGACTCCATCGTATGCTCTTGCCTCCTTTGTCAAATATTAATTGAGCGTAATGGCTTGGGTGGATTTCTGGGTTCTCTTTTCTGTTCCATTGATCTATATTCCTGTTCTTGTGCCAGTACCAGGCTATTTTGATTATGGTGGCTTTGTAGTATAACTTGAAATCTGGTATTGTGATTCCTCCGACTTTTTTGTTCTCAAAATTGCTGCAGCTATTCGGGATCTTTTTTGATTCTAAGTAAATTTTTGAAGTATTCTAGATCTGTGATATATGCTATTGTTATTTTAATAGGGATTGCCTTGAATCTGTAGATTGCCTTGGAGAGTATGGACATTTTAATGATGTTACTTTTACCAACCCATAACACGGTATATTCTACAATTGTTTATATCTTCCTCTCTCTCTTTTTTCAACATCCTGTAGTTTTCCAAGTACACGTCTTTGCCCTCCTTAATTTTAAGTTCATTCCTAAATATGTTATTTTTTTTGTTGCAATGATAAGTGTGATTTTTTGTTTAGTTTCTCTTTCTGAGACTTCATTGTTGATGTATAAAATAGCCATCAATTGTTAGGTGCTGATTTTGTATTCTGCATTGCCACATTTATTTATTAAATCTAGTAGTTTTTGGTGGCATCTTCAGGGTTTTCTATGTGCAGTATCATGTCATTTGCAAGTTATAAGAGTTTTGGATGCCTTTTATTTCTTTTTTTTGTTAGATCACTGTGGCTAGGACTTCTTGTAACTATGTTGAATAAGGGTGGTCAAAATGACATACCTGTCTTGTTCCTTTTCTTAGGGGAAATGGTTTTATTTTTTCCCATTGAGTATGATGCTTGGTGTAGGATTGTCATATAGGGCCTTTATCATGTTAAGATATACTCCCTCTATTTCTACTTTGCTGAGAATTTTCATCATATATGTGTGTTGGATTTTGTCAGATGCTTTTTCTGTACCTATCAATATGATCATGGGATTTTTGTCTTTCAGTTTGTTTATGTTATATATCATGTTTATTGATTGGCAAGTATTGTACTAGCCTTGCATCCCTGGAATAAATCTGAGTTGGTCATGGTGTATGCTCTTTTTAATATATTGCTGGATTCTATTTGCTAATATTTTGTTGAGGATTTTAGCATCTATGTTCATCAGGGATATTGGCCTGTAATTCTCTTTCTTTGTAGTGTCTTTATCTGGTTTTGGAATTAGGATAATGTGGCTTCATAATAAGAGCTTAGAAGTGTTCCTCTTGCATATATTGGAATAGATTGAGGAGTATAGGTGTTAGTTCTTCTTTGAATGTTTGGTAAAACTTCCAGTGAAGCCGTCCCGACCTAGGGATTTTTTTTTTTTAAATATGTTTTATTGATTTTTTACAGAGAGGAAGGGAGAGAGATAGAGAGTTAGAAACATCGATGAGAGAGAAACATCGACCAGCTGTCTCCTGCACACCTCCCACTGGGGATGTGCCCGCAACCCAGGTACATGCCCTTGACCGGAATTGACCTGGGACCCTTCAGTCCGCAGGCCGACGCTCTATCCACTGAGCCAAACCGGTTTCGGCTCCAGGGAGTTTTTGATGACTGCTTCTATTTGCTCACTTGTGATTAGCCTATTCGGGTTTTCTGATTCTTTCTGATTCAGTTTTGGGAGATTGTATTTTTTCTAGGAATTTGTCCATTTTACCCACATTGTCCAGGTCGTTGGCCTATAGTTGTTCATAGTATTTTCTTTTTTTAATATATTTTATTGATTTTTTAAAGAGAGGAAGGGAGAGGGATAGAGAGTTAGAAACATCAGTGAGAGAGAAACATCGATCAGCTGTCTCCTGCACACCCCCCACTGGGGATGTGCCCACAACCAAGGTACATGCCCTTGACTGGAATCGAACCTGGGACCCTTAAGTCCGCAGGCTGATGATCTATCCACTGAGCCAAACCGGTCAGGCCGTAGTATTTTCTTAAAATCCTTTTTATTTCTGTGGTGTCAGTGGTTACTTCTCTGCTTTCATTTAATTTATTTGGGTCCTCTCTGTTTCTTGATGAATCTCTGTAATGGTTCATCAATCTTATTTATCCCTTCAAAGAATCAGCGCTTGGTTTCATTGATTTTATTGTATTGTTTTCTTAGTCTCTATGTTATTTATTTCTGCTCTAATCTTTATTATTTCCTTCCTTCTACTTTCTCTGGGCTTTTCTTACTGTTCTTTTTGAGTTCTTTTAAGTTGTCGGGTTAAATAGTTTATTTTTAATTTTTGTGTGTTTTGTGGTAGGCTTGTAGTCCTATGAACCTCTCTCTCAGGACTGCTTATGCTGTGTCTCAGATTTTGGATTGTTGTGTGTTCACTTTCATTTGTTTGCAGATCTTATTGGTAACCCATTCATTGTTTAATATCATGCTATTTAACCTCCAGGTGTTTGAAAGTTTTGGGTATTTTTACTGTAGTTGATTTCTAATTTCATTCCACTGTGATCTGAGAAGATTCTTGATATTATTTCAGTCTTCTTGAACTTGTAGGGACTTGTTTTGTGTCTTAACATGTGGTCTGTCTTTGCACTTGAGAAGAATGTATATTCTGCAGCTTTGGTGTGAAATGTTCTATAACAGTGGTTCTCAACCTTCCTAATGCCACACGCGACCCTTTAATACAGTTCCTCATGTTGTGGTGACCCCCAACCATAAAATTATTTTCGTTGCTACTTCATAACTGTAATTTTGCTACTGTTATGAATTGTAATGTAAATATCTGATATGCAGGATATATTTTCATTGTTACAAATTGAACATAATTAAAGCATAGTGATTAATCACAAAAAGAATATGTAATTATATATGTGTTTTCCGATAGTCTTAGGCGACACCTGTGAAAGGGTCGTTCGACCCCCAAAGGGTTCAAGACCCACAGGTTGAGAACCGCTATTCTATAACGTCAACTAAATCCACCTGACCCAGTATGTTCTTTAGAGTCACTGTTTCCTTGTTAAATTTTTGTCTGGAAGACCTATACAGTGAAGTCAGTGGGGTGTTAATTTCCCTGGTATTACTGTATAGTTGTAGATCCTCTAGAAGCTTTTTTATATATTTAGGTGCTTATATATTGGGTGCATATGTGTTTACTAGGGTTATCCTCTTCTTGGATCGATCCCTTTTGTATTATGTAGTGACTTTTGTTGACTCTTGTGATGTCCTTCATTTTAAAGTCTATTTTGTCAAATATGAGTATTGCTATGCCAGCTTATTTTTCTTCCCATTTGCATGGAAAATTGTTTTCATCCCTTCACTCTCATCCTTTGTGAGTCCTATGTTCTGAAGTGGGTTTATTGTAGACGCCATGTATACTGGTTGACCCTATGCCTTTTGATGAGAGCATTTAATCCATTTACATTTAAGGTTATTATTGATAGGTATTTATTCATTGCTATTTTAATCAGTATGCCTAAGTTTCTCTATTTATTCTTCTTATTACAGCAGTACCTTTAGCATTTCTTGTAATCTTGGCTTGGTGGTCATGAACTCCTTTAGTTTTCTTTTGTCTGGGAAGGTTTTTATTTCACAGTCTATTTTGAATGATAGCCTTGTGGGAAATAATAATCTGGGTTTTGATCCTTGTTTTGCATTACCTTGAATACTTCATGCCATACCCTTCTGGCCTGAAGAGTTTCCGTTGACCAATAAAATAATAGCCTTTGGGAGCTGTTTTGTAGGTAACAGTTTGCTTTTCTCTTGCTGCCTTTTACAAAAGACTAGAAGCCCAGTGCACAAAATTGGTACATGGAAGGGTGTCCCTCAGTCCGGCCTGCACCCTCTCCAATCCGGGACCCCCACAGGGATCAGGCCTAAACTGGCATTTGGACATCCCTCTCGCAATCCGGGACCGCTAGGTCCTAACCACTTGCCTACCTGCCTGCCTTATCACCCCTAATGGCTCCCCTGCTGGTCTGATTGCCTCTTAACTGCTCCTCTGACAGCCTGATTGCCCCCTAACTGAGCCTTGGCTGCTGGGCAGCCACCATCGGCGGTTTTCCTGAGCCGCAGGCTGGCCCTGGGCGATTGGACAGCCACCATCCCCGGCTTGCCTGAAGCTCGGGCCGGCCTTGGGCTGCTGTGCAGCCGCCATCCCTGGCTTCCCTGAGCCTTGGGCCGGCCCTGGGTGGCTGGGCAGCCGCTATCCCTGGCTTGCCTGAGCTCGCAGCTGCCATTCCCGGCTTTCCTAAGCCTTGGGCCAGTCCTGGGCAGCGGCACCCGCCATCTGTGGCTTGCCTGAGCCTCAGGTAGCTGCTTTGGCTTTATCCGGATGTCTTCCAATTCACTGATCAGATCCTCAGCTCTCCTGATCTGCTGTTTTTACTATAGTTTGTTTACCACCATTATTCTGAACTCTATATCAGATACTTATCTCCGTTTCATTTATCTATTCTTCTGGACAATTCTTTTGTTCTCTCATTTGGGGGTTGATTCTTTGTCTCCTCATTTTTGGGTTCCTGTTTGGGTTTCTGACTATGTCTTAGATTTGCTACGCTTCTTAATCTCTAGTGCAGGACAGTGTCAAACGCTGTTTCAGACTACTTAGATCAGGCAAAGGTTCAAAGCCTCCAGATACCACCTCTGCTTGCAGACTGATTGGATTTAGTCTTTAGTAACCTCAGGCCAGAGGTGGGATGAGTGGTTTTCCAACAGAGTGGGGCAGTTGCTTCTGCCTGGAGGTTAATTGTTTTTCTCAGTCTATTAATGTGCCTCAGAAACTACACAGAGTGGGGTAAGGAGTTTTCCAATATGGAGGGGCAACTGTGTTCCCCGTGGCAAAAACCACATGAATAGCAAAGTTCTGCCTGAGAAAGATGTCCTCTGCAGGTTCAGGGAACAACCCAATACAATAAACGGGGGTGTCTGCCTTGTGAGCTCTAACCCCAGACCCCCCAACCCTGGCTTCTCCCCCCAGAGCTGCAGTCCGGTCTGCCTTTCCTTGCTGCAGCCCAAGGTGAGTGGCTGCACATGAAATTTTGTGCCTTGTCCATTTAGGAGGGTGCCTGCATTTCCAGCATCTGGCAGACAGCAACCCTGCTGCTTTTCACGGTTAGATGTTAAGTGGGCACCTTTCTCAGTTCTGGTACTCTCTGCAGGGTGGCCCAGCTTGCGGGTTATACCCCAGAGTTCTCAGTGGCAGCCCCCCACAGCTGAGATATCTCTCCAGAACTTCATCTGCTGTCTATGGGGTCCTGTCCATCCCTTTCGCACCTCTGCCCTTTTTTCCTGTCTCTGTGTGGTATCCGCTTTCCATCCTTCGTTATCAGGGTTCTCCACAGCTTGTTTTTAGTTGATTATTCTGGATGATTTTTTTTTGTATTTTCGTTGTAATTCCAGTTTGGTCCTGGAAACATGTCTTTGTAGCATCCATTTACTTTGTTGCCCTTTTAATCTCTCAAGGTTAAGTTTGATTTTATGATCTTTTGAATTAGTTTATTTTGAATTTATACTCATGATTCAAAAGTAAAGTGTACATAAGAAGATATACTCAGGCCCTGACTGGTTTGGCTCAGTGGATAGAGCGTCGTCCTGCGGACGGAAGGGTCCCGGGTTTGATTCTGGTTGGGGGCATGTGCCTTCGTTGAGGGCACATCCCCAGTGTGGGGTGTGCAGGAGGCAGCTGATCAATGTTTCTTTCTCGTCGATGTTTCTAACTCTCTATCCCTCTCCCTTTCTGTAAAAAATCAATAAAAAAAAAAGATATACTCAGAAAACTCCTGCTCCTATTTCTGTCTTCTCCTCTTGTTTTCTATTCATTCTCTTTTTTCCTCAATTAGATTCCTTGTCCATTTAGTTTTTTAGATGCAGTTATTGCTAGATGTGGATTTATTGGCATTTTATTGTTCATATTTTTTATCTTTTACTCCTCCTCCTCTTCCTCTTCCCCCCTTTTCTTCATTTTAATGTTCATATTTTTTATCTTTTATTTCTCCTCCTCCTCCTTATTTCAGGACTGTTTTCTCTGTGAATTATTTGTTTACATCTTTTACCCATTTTTTTTTGTTTGGGCTTTGATTTTCTCTTCCCTCCTCACCCCCATTAATTTGAACATTTATTTTTATGAGCAAAATGCATTGGTAATTTGTTCATGAAATAATTATTGACCACCTACTATGTTGCAGGTACTGTTCTTGTTGCTGGGAATGGAAAGTAAAGTAGACATAGTTCCTGCTTCATAGGATTTGCAAGGGGGAGGAATACTTTCAGTTTGTTAATATAAGGAAAGCTATAATGTTGATGGAAATGGTTACACTAATGATAAACTCCAGGACTTTTTAAAAAATTTTTTATTGATTAAGTTATTACATATGTGTTCTTATCCCCACATTACCCCCTATCTCCCCCACTCATGCCCTTACCCCCCTGTTGTCTGTGTCCATTGGTTAGGCCTTTATGCTTGCATATAAGTCCTTCAGTTGATCTAACCTCCAGGACTTTTGATGTTGCTGATATTGTTGGTATTGTTAGGAGTGCTGGCTTTAGTTAGTTTGCTTTGGTTAAAATTCAGGCCCCACCAGTTATCATCTATGTTCCAGGTAAATTAGCTTCCCTGTGCCTGGCTTTGTTTTCATCAGGTGTAAAGTTGTGGACCTAGTAATCTGTTTCACAGTGTTACTAAAAAAATCAAATCTGAGTCTTTTGCCTTGATTTTTAAGATCCTACTTCTAGTAAATGAACACTACCAATTCTCAATCAGCTTATTTTGTATTCTTTCCTATTTACTTTCCCCTTTCCCTTCCTCAAAAGGTAACCACTAATTGTGTGTTTTCATGGTTTGACTTATTTATAAATATTATGTAAACTAGAGACCTGGTGCATGAAATTCATTTACTGGGGTGGGGTGGGGGGTGGGAGGTGTCCCTCAGCCCGGCCTGCGTCCTCTCACAATCCAGGACCTCTCGGGGCAATGTTGGGCCTAAACCGGCAGTTGGACATCTCTCTCGCAATCTGGGATGCTGCATGCACCAGTGACCATACTTTTCATACAGGTGCAAGGCATCTTGCTGTTGTATGGGCAGCTACATTTTTTTGCCCTTATTATAAAAAGTAGTATATAACATCATCCTTTTGAGGCAGTAATACGATTTTCCCCATCTTATGGGTGGTAAAACTGAAGCAGAGAGAAGTAATTGGCTTTGTCACACAGTTTTAAGTGTCAGAATCAGAGCTGACCACAAAATGTGCAAGCCAGAGCCCATGCATGTCATCACTGCATCATCCTGTTTTTTCAGTGTTAGAGTAGCCTTTCCAGATTTTAATTTTTTAATCTAAGAGACTGTTCCCAATATATAGGGTAGGGTCCCTAGGCCTGGCTGGCCATCAGGGCCATCTGTGGGGTGACCGGTGGGTGGGGCGATTGGGGGACCCCGCTGGCACCGGCCTTGGTTGGTGGCCTGGTGTCGCCTGCTGGCCAGCCCCGCCCCCCCGCCACCTCCTGTTGCTTTCCTCTCTGGGCAGCTCCTGCATTGAGTATCTGCCTCCTGGTGGTCAGTGCGTGTCATAGAGACTGGTCGTTCTGCCTTTCGGTGGATTTGCATATTACGGTTTTATTTTATAGGATGGCATTAATAAGTAATGAGATTTATCTATGATATATATAACTGTGATTGGATGCTCATATACATTTTTTGCCATGTAGAATTTTAAATTTTAATATTGTCAAACTTAATGGTTTTCTATTATTACTTCTGGAAATTGCTTCATATATTCTTTTCTTTTCTAGGCTATACAAGGATACTTTTCATGTTTTCTCTTAATGTTTGTAAAGCTTCATTTTAACATTTACATCTTTAACCCACTTGGAATTTATTTTGGTCTGCAGTTGAGTTGTGGGTCAAATATCTGCTTCCAAATGACTGACCTTGAGACTCAGCATGTTTTTGATGTCAAAGTGTTCTTCATAGTGCAAGGGATTTCATTCCACTTATTACATCAATATTTTTGTTAACTTTTCATAAATTTTTATCTTTCGTTATTTTAAATGACTTTTTTTCTTCCATTATTTTCATAAAGGAAAAAACTAAATCCTTTATGAATAAACATATAAAAGGTCTGTAATTTTTGTTGTGGTGGTGTCTTTATCAGTCTTTGGAATTAGGGTAATGCTGACCTAATACAATAGGGGTGGGAAATGTTCCATTCTCTTGTGACTTTTAGAAGAGTTTGAGAAGAATTCATGTCAGTTCTTTTTTAAAATGTTTGTCAGAATTCTCCAGGGAAGCCACTGGTCCTGGGCTTTTCTTTGTCGCAAGGTTTGTGATGACTGATTTAACCTCTACTTACCAATCTGTTGATCTTTTCTGCTTAGTGTGGAGTTGATTTTAGTGGTTCCTCTGTTTTAAGGAATTTGTTTATTTCTTTTATGTTACCTCAGTTTTTGGTGTATAATTGTTCATAGTATTTAATTAGTTTTTTTGGGAGAGTGGGGCAGTGTCCTGTATTTGTCCCTTTTTTTGTTTCTCTGTTCTTTGTATCTTTTGTTTTTCTTAGTTTATCTAAAAGGTTTGTAAATTTCTTTCAAATGATCAACTTTTGGTTTAATTGATTTTAGTTTTTACTCTCTACCTCCACTTTAATCTTTATTATTCCCTTTCTTCTGCTGGCTTTGGATCTAGTTTTTTCTTTTTTTTATTTCAGGTATACATTAGGTTATTGATTTGAGATCTTTTAAAAAATAGGTATTTATAATGATAAATTTCATTTTGATCACTGATTGCTCTGTATCCCATCACTTTTGTTATTTTGTGGTTTAGCTTTCATTTATTAAGTATTTTTAAGTTTCCCTAGTGCGTTTCTTCTTTGAGTTAAGTAGTTTAATAATCCGTATTTGTGAATTTTTTAGTTTTCCTTCTATTACTCATTTCTAGTTTCATTCTCTTATAATTGAAAAAGATACTCTGTGTTTTCAATCTTTATAAATTTGTTGAGACTTTTTTTGGTGGCCTAACGTACGATCTGTCCTGGAGAATCTTTTATGTGAAATTGGAAGACTATTCTGCTATTGTTGAGTGAAGTACTCTATGTCTGTTAGCTCTAGTTGTTTTACAATGTTATTCAAATCCTGTATTTAATTATTGAAATTTTGTCTGGATGTTCTACCCATTATTGAAAGTGGTTATTTAATAACCATTCTAGCTGTTATTCTACTCTTTGTTTGTCAGTGTTTACTTAGTATATTTTGGGACTCTGGTATTTGGTGCATATATGTTTACAATTATATCTTATTTTTAAAAAATCTTTTTTGTTGAGGGTATTATAGATATCCCTCTTTTATCCCCCCGTTCTTCCTCTCCAGCTCATTCCTACTCCTCCCCACCCTATTGTCTGTGTCCGTAGATAATACACACACACACACACACACACACAAGTTCTTTGATTAATCTCTTCCTGCCCTCCTCTACCCTTCCCTCTGATATTTGTCAGTCTGTTCCATGTTTCTGTGCCTCTGGTTCTATTTTATTCATCAGTTTATTTTGTTCCTTAGATTCCTTGTTCATTTATTTTGATTTTTAGACTCAATTGTTGATAGATATGTATTTATTGCCATTTTATTGTTCATGTTTTTAATTTTTTTCTCTTCTCCCTCTTTTCCTTTTTGTCCTCCTCCTCCTCTCCTCCTCCTCCTCCTCCTCCTCCTCCTCCTCCTCCTCCTCCCTTTCCCCCTTCTCTTCCTCTTCTCCTTTCTCCTCCTCTTCCTTTTCTTCTTTATCCTCCCTCTCCTCCTTCTTCTTCTCCTCATTCTCCTCCTCCTCCTCTCCTCTCCTTCCAGCACCCCCATGATTCGAATGTTGGTATGTTTTAATTTGTACCAGAGGCTCCTTAAACTATCTTCATATTTTTGGATTCTTTTTTCTTTTTGCTCTTCTGATTGGTTGTTTTTTGCTTCCTCAATTTCAAATCATTGATTTGATTCTCGGAATCCTCTAATCTACTGCTAAATCCCTGTAAGTTATTCTTTATTTCTTTTTTTAAAAAAAATATATTTTATTGATCTTTACAGAGAGGAAGGGAGAGGGATAGAGAGTCAGAAACATTGATGAGAGAGAAACATTGACCAGCCGCCTCCCGCACACCCCCACTGGAGATGTGCCCGCAACCAAGGTACATGCCCCTGACCAGAATCGAACCTGGGACCTTTCAGTCCCCAGGCCGACACTCTATCCACTGAGCCAAACCGGTCAGGGCTTCTTTATTTCTTTTAGTGTATGTTAGAGTGTTGGCCCGAGCACCAAAGGGTCAGGGGTTCACTTCCCAGTCAAGGTTGGATCCCCAGCCCTGGTGGAGGCTTGTTCTGGAGAAAACCAAATGATGTGTCTCTCTCACATTGATGTTTCTCCCCCCTACCCCCCACTCTTTCTAAAAAATCAATGGAAAATATATCCTCAGGTGAGGATTAACAACAATAGCAAACCCCCCTCCCCAAAACTGTTCCTATATAGCCGAATCCTCTTTTATGTCATAATAAATTACATTTTAATTACGAGTTAAAATTTAAGCATTGTATGCCTATTAGAGATTTACCATTATTTTTGTATATTTGTCTTTAAAATCATTTAGGAAATAAAAACTGGTCTTACAAACCAAAAATATAATAATACTACTTTTTTTATTTGCCCATGTAGTTATTTATATGTAGATCTTTATTCTTTCCAGTTACTGTATAGTTTCCTTTCATTTCAGCATAAATCTTTGGCTGTCTAGTATTTCTTGTAGGGTAGGTCTAGTGGTAAGATTTCCCTCACCTTTTACTTGGGTATGTCTTTTTTTTCCTTCATGTTTGAATAATAGTTTTGCTGTATTTATATTCTTATGTGAATGTTGTTTTCTTTTAGCATTTCACATAATGTTGTGTCACTGCCTTTTGGCCTCCATGGTTCCTAGTGAGAAATTGGTGGGAAATATTACTGAGAATTCCTGGTACCTGCTGCTCTCAAGATTGTCTTCCAACAGTTTGATTATAATGTCTCTTGTGTGTCTCTTTTGAATTTTTTCTACTTGTAACTGTGATTTTTAGTTTTGTAGATTTGTGTTATCAAATTTTTGAACTTTTTAGCCATTATTTCTACAAATAATCTTTCTGCCCTGTTCTGCTTTTCTTCTGGGCCTTTCATTATGCATATGTCTATCCCACAGGTTCCTTAGGCTTTGTTCACTTTTCTTCATTCTTTTTTTTTTTTTAAATATATTTTATTGATTTTTTACAGAGAGGAAGGGAGAGAGATAGAGAGTTAGAAACATCGATGAGAGAGAAACATCGATCAGCTGTCTCCTGCACATCTCCCACTGGGGATGTGCCCGCAACCCAGGTACATGCCCTTGACCAGAATCGAACCTGGGACCTTTCAGTCCGCAGGCTGACGCTCTATCCACCGAGCCAAACCAGTTTTGGCTCTTCATTCTTTTTTTAGTTTTTGCAGATACCCTCTTTTATCCCCCATTGTTCCCCTCCAACTCGTTCCTACTCTGCCCAAGGCCTATTGTCTGAGTCCATAGATAATGCATATATACCAGTATATGCACATAAGTTCTTTGGTTAATCTCTTCCTGCCCTCATTCTCTATAATTGTAATTTTGGCCTTGTTACTGCTAGTTGTTGGTGAAAGACCTGACTCTCAGTTCTCATCGTGAGAGGTAGGAATTGAGTGGTAGCGACCTTACCACTTCCTCATGGGTAGAAGTTCATGCTACTTACTTGGCTTTTTCTGCCATCAACTTGGCTGGGTGCTGGAGCACCACATTGAAGCCGAATAAGTTACAAGTCTAGGCCTCCACTTGGCCTTTGCTGGTATGGGTGGGTTAGTGCCACATTTTTTTCCTGTGGTGTTTGTATAGAGTAGAAGGTCTATTGTCTAAAAGTTTTCTGTCTTCATATGCTGTCATTTCAATTGTACTTTTCCATTTCTTTTGCTGGTTTCAAGATTATTTTTGTCTTAATTTTTAAATTTTATATTTGTTAATTCTCACCAAGGATATTTTTCCCATTGCTTTTCAGAGAGACTGAAATAGAGGGGGAAAGTAGGGGGAGACAAACATCGATGTGAGAGAGACACATCTACTGGTTATCTCCTGCATGTGCCTCCACCAGAGGTCAGAGTGCAAACTCACATCTCAGGCACATGCTCTTGACTGGGAATCGAATCTGTGACTCTGGTGCTTGGGCTGGCACTCTAACCACTGAGACACATTGGCCAGGGATGTCTTTTTTTTAATTCAATTTTTAATTTTATTCAGTTTTTTTTTTAGAAATTTAACTGTGATTTGTTTTGGTTTATCCCTTCTAGGGTTTGCTTCGTTTCTTCTGTTTGTGGGTTACTGTTTTTTGTCTAATTTGCAACATTTTCACCTTATTGAAGTAATGTTTGTTGTAATTCTCCATTGTGAAGTTCCTCTGCTTACCGTTTTCATGTTGTACTCTTTGGAATGAAGTCAGTCTCTCCTTTAGTGTGGAGCATACAGATACCTGGGATTTTTCTGCATAGGAAATTTATCTCTTCTACATTTATTAATTTATTCAATCATTTATTAATATTAGTAGGAACTCATGGATATTTATTTTAAATATACTTTTATTGAGAGAGAATCATTGATTGACTGCCTCCTGCACCCCCCCTAAGTATTGATATTTTTTTAATTGATTTCAAAGAGGAAGGTTAGAGGGATAGAGAGAGATAGAAACATCAGTGATGAGAGAGAATCTATGGATTGGCTGCCGTCTGCATGATTGGGGATTGAGCCTGCAATCTGGATATATGCCCTGACCAGGAATCTAACCATGGCCTCCTGGTTCATAGGTCGATCCTCAACCACTGAGCACCACGTCTGGGCAGTATTGATATTTTTAAGAATATGTTTTTACTGATTTGAGAGAGAGAGAGGAAAAGAGAAGGAGAGAGAAATAAACATTAGTGTGCTGTCTCCTTTATGGCCCCCTATTGGGGATTGAGCCTGCAATATGGGAATGTGCCTTGACTGGAAATCAAGCCAGCAACCTCTTGGTGCATGGGATGGTGCTTAACCAACTGAGCCACACCAGCCAGGGCCTGATTTTGTTTTCAATTTTTATTACAGTTTTTTTTTTTTCTTTTCAGTTTTAGAATTTCCATTTGGTTTTTCTTCTATCTTCTTCTTCTTCTTTTTTTTTTTAAGTAAGAATCTCTATTTATTAAGTGGCTTTTGTTTCCTGCAATTTTATCATGGCTGCCTGTTTGTCAGTTCATTCTAACATTGCTGTACTTTCAGTGTTAGCATCTATTAATTGTCTCTTTCCATTTACAGTGTTGTTTTCCTGGGTTTTGGTAGGATAAGTGAGTTTTTAAATTGCAGCCTAGACATTTGGGGTATTATTATACTGTGGTTCGTAATTAAACCTCTGTTTTAGCTGTATTTCTTTGACACTGCTCTCCCAGGGGGAGGAATGTGCCACCTCATTATTCCCAAGTGAAGGTAGAATTCAGGCTCTCCATTTGACCTCTGTTGACACCAATGGAGGGGGAGGATATTCTTGTTATGCTGGGTGGGTGTAGGAGTATCTTCTTGCTGCTCACCACCGAGCCTCCACTGACACCAAATTGTTCCACTCTAGTGGACATAAAAAATATTCTTCATTTTTTCATTAAATAAAATAAAAGTTATATTAAAATACTGTTTCATCTTCGATTTTTAAAATATTATTTTCATTTGTTTTTTATAATTCCCATACTAAATGTTAATAACTTACAAGTAAATAAATAGGGATCCGTGCATATGTTGTTACTGATAAAGGAGCACCATCCAGATATATTTGGAGACCACTATCCAAGACACTCTAATGCAGTGGTTCTCAACCTTCTCCCTTTAAATACAATTCCCCATGTTGTGACCCAACCATAAAATTATTTTCGTTGCTACTTCATAACTGTAATGTTGCTACTGTTATGAATCATAATGTAAATATCTGATATGCAGGATGGTCTTAGGCGACCCCTGTGAAAGAGTCGTTCGACCCCCAAAGGGGTCGCGACCCACAGGTTGAGAACCAGTGATCTAGATGCTGGCACTGGAGACTATGAAATGCTTAACACTTTTCAGTTATTTTCATTTTCTTCAGAGTATCTTGATTTTCTGCAGACTAAGGATGTAAATTCATATGTGCTAGAAGCTGTCATATGTGCTTTAACATGAATTCCCCAAACAATCCATTTGCAGACGATGAAAATTGTAATTGCATAACTTCCAAATCACTTAATTTAGAATACATTGAGTTATCATTATAAGAATTATAGATTTTAATGAGATCTTGTCATGTAAGAGAAATAAGTGATGTTTTGCAAGGTCTTCTTATATCAGGTCAAATTTAAGACTGTATTTTTAATTCCTTATGCCATTATTATATTGTTTTATAATTAAATGATTTTTTTTCTATAGGGTAATTAAAATTATTTAATAATTCTTGTTTAAGTTGGGCAGTGGCACTGGGGCTACAACAGCTAGACATTTTTAAAAGTTGGAATGAGTTTGTAAGTCACAGAACAGGTAATTAAGAATAAACTTTTACAGCTTGTTTATTTACTTTTCCATCTAGTAGCCTTTCTTTATATGTTTTTATAAAGTGTTTGAAAATCTCTTTTTAGGTAGGTAGCCATCCAAGCTTTCTGAAGGAGGTTCGAGATCACATGCAAGACTCTTTCTTGATGCAGCCTGAGGTGAGTAGGAATGTTAAGGCCTGACAATTTCATGCTATTGTTACTGTTGTTACGGTATATCTGAACAGCCTGTGATTTCTTGAGTGCTGGCACACTTCGGACATATTGAGCTTCAGTTTTTGACCACCTCAAGGAAGTGAGCATCACAGTAAACTATGTCACGAGAACTTTTTATTTCCCAGTGCACATAAAAATAATGTTTTTATTATTTTTTAGAATAATAAATAGACTGCTCTGTAGTCTATTAAGTATACAATAGCATTATGTTTTAAAAAAAGTACATGCCTTAATTAAATTATTTACTGCTAAAAAATGCTAACCATCATCTGAGCCTTCAGTGATCCTTTTGCTGGTGGAGGGTCTTCAATTTGTAAAAAACTCAGTATCTGAATCACAATAAAACAAGATATGCCTGTATGTTAAAATTTTTTCACTTAAAATATATCAGATGATTGTTTTCTTATTTTATCTTTATGACATACACAACCTTTCTTATTTCATTAAATTTTACATGTATTTTTTGTTTGATAAGATCATTTGCTTTTAGGTATTTATGTTGCTATTATCAAATATACTTTTTTAATGCACAGTACCTTGTCCACAATAGGAATTTATTTATAGGATATCAAAGCCCGTCTCTTTAGTGCATGATTGAAAGGTAAATAAAACCCTTTCAAAAACATAATTTTGAAATCTATATACCCATTAATCCAAATGAATAAATTAGCACATGAATAATAAATGCATACAAGTAGATATAATTTTAACTGTAGTACGATGATCAAAATAATGAATTTTAATTTGATATAATACTGCTATCTCATTAATCTATAGACCCTATTCAAATTTTGTCTATTAATGTCCCTTATAGCAAATGGAAAAAAAAGATTACTTGTCTGGGATCCATGTAATCCAGGATTATAGGCTATTTCATCAAATTCTTTTTTTTAAATCTTTTTCCTCCTCTATTCCTTTGAGACCCCAATCCCAGATATATTAGACTTTCTGCTATTGTCTTATAATCACTATGGTTCTTTTTCCTTCATTTTGGAGAGTTTCTATTATTGTATCTTTGATTTTACTGACCTTTAATCACATAAACGTAATCAAATAAAATACTGTGTATTTTTTGTCTCAGATCTTGTATTTGTCATCTATAGAAGTTCCATCTGGATATTTTTTATATCTTCTATTCCTTGCCTCATCATATTCATGTTTTTCTGTACTGATTTCTCAACTATGTCAGCATATTTATAATAGCTCTTTTAATATCTTTGCATTTGTCATTTCTAGATCTGTTTCTACAGCTTGACTTTTTTTATTTCTGTATAACACTATATTATGTTTTGTGCAATTTTTAAAAGCCATTTGTTTTATATCTTCTGTCTAGTTTCCTAGTTGTTAATGGTGGGAGGTTACATCTAGTCTCTGGTATTCCATCATGGCTGTGGATGGAAGTCCTATCTGCTTTAATCTGGAACAGTTCTCCAGTCTTTCATGACTTTGACATTTTTACATACTACAGGATGCTTTGTAGAGTGCTCCTCAATTTGGGCTTTTCTGATATTTTCTAAGGAATATATTGAGGTCATGTATTTTTTGACATCATAAGTGATATTGTATCCATTTTAGTGCATCACACCAGGAGGCACTTGATGTCTATCTGTTGACTTGGCTCACTTAGCTAAGGAGGTGTGGGTCGAATTTATCTAGGATACCATTGCTGTTCTTCCCTCTGTTTATTAATTTTTTTTTTGGTGTATATATTATAGTCTATAAATATTCTGTTGCTCAATAGACGTTACACCCACTGTTTTTAGCATCCATTGTCAAATAGAAAAAATTTAAAAAATTACAAGTAGTATGTGTGAGTTGAAAGAAAAGTTATAAACTCTACAATAGTGAAGAAAAGTAAAACACGATAGTTTATCAATATTTTAGATGCTTTTTTTCTCTGTGTGAACATCTTCAACATGAAGAGATACTATTACAGTTTATTGAATAACTAAAGTACATATAAGTTTTACTTTAATTTATCTTTTAATCTTCACTTAGTATAAAAATTTGTGCAATATCATGTCATGTTAAAGTTTTATCACCACTCTAATCAGGGTTCTTCACTATTTTCTGCTTTTGACTCCTTTAGTAATATGGATAGACCATTTATCATAAAATGCATAAAATAGAATATTATGACTAGAATTGATTAATCAAAAGTTATTGAAACATTTCTAAATATTTTCAAATGTGATACATACTTTATTAATGCACTAATAAAATATGGTAATAACTGCAGTGCTTTTTGAAGTAACGTTGAACATCTGTCTATATATATAAACACCTAAGTGACTGTACTAGCACAACTGATCGACCAGTCGTTATGATGTGCACTGACCACCAGGGGCAGACGCTCAATGCAGGAGCTGCCCCCTGGTGGTCAGTGCACTCCCACAGCCAACCTCCTGCAGCTGTCAACCATCCATGGTCCCTGCCAACCTCCCGCAGTCCCTCCTCCTCTCCCTCCCCCTGGCCAGCAGGCCCTGATAGGCCTGCTGCCCACTCACTGTGTTGGCGGTGCAGCAGCGAGGGAAGGAGGAAGGGGGTAGGAGGGGAACCGCGCAGTGGCAGGGCGCCGATGGTGGCATCGGTGTCTGGCATTTGTTTCTTCCGTGCCCGGCCTGGTGACCTTTGCCTTCTCTCCCAACCCCTCCAGGGCCTTCAGGCCCTGGGCTGGGATGGGGAACTGGGCGTGGGTGGCGGCGGATGTGGTCCCTTTCCCCGGGTGTGGGGGGCTGAGGGTCAGTTGCCAACCTCCTGCGGTCCCTTCCCTTCCCCTGGCCAGGCCCAGGAACCCCACCTGTGCATGAATTCGTGCACTGGGCCTCTAGTAATAATATTTTGAGCTAACTGCCAGTATAATGGAAAAAGCTGGGTATTTTTATTTTTGATGAAGTTGCAGGTTCAGTTAAAACTATTGTAGTTTGTTGCCTCCAATTAGAATGAAGGAGAATGCCACATTGCAGATGTTATTGAATGTAAAGATAATACATTTTTTCCATGTAACACTGTGGAGCAAAGTTAAGTTGTAGTTGAATGTGGTTAGGAAGTAGGATTTGTTCTGAATATATCTTGGTGCCGTTTTCCTACGTTAGATTTGTAGCAACAAGTATGTGAAATCTTTATCTCTTGAGCATCTACCCATGTTGTCAACTTGCTTGGTCAAAATATTCTAAATGAAATGTATTACATGTAAAAGAAAAATTGAGAAATTTTAAAATCCTGTAATGGTTGTTAATTTTGATATTAATGTGGAATTGGTTAAAATTAAAATGTAAGGCACCTTTTCTCAGTAGCCTGAAAGTGAGCCAATTTGCTATAAACTCCCATTATATTTACCTTACTGATAACTTGTTTCAATCAATTCTACCTCATTCTTTCCCCCTATGTAGGTTTCTTTTCCCCCTTGCCTAAATGAGGGAATATATTACTTGTGAATTTGTTCTATTTAATTTCATTCATTTAAATTACATAATGCATATTTATAGGACACATAAAATTTAAATATGGCTATTTTGATTTTTTTGTTGTTGTTGTTAATCCTCACCTGAGGATATTTTTCCAGCAAATTTTAGGGAGAGTAGAAGGAAAGGAGAGAGAAAGAGAAATACATTGATTTGGTTGCCTCCCGCCCGGGCTCCGACCAGTACCAGGGATGGAGCTTGCAACCCACAGGCTCTTGCAAACCCAAGACCCTTCAGTCCACAGGCTCTATCCATTTAGCTAAACCGGCTCAGGCTATTACATATCAAGCAGAGAAAACATGGCATAAACCTTTATTTCTTTTTTTGCTGATGTTCTTCCATTAATTTTTGAAGTAGTAGAGGTAGTTAGGAAAGTAGCTTTGTTGAAATATTTTCAATATTAATGATTCTGTCTTTCTGATAGTACCTTTTCAAATAAAAGTATTTGTCAGTGTGGACCACTTGCTTATTAGCTTCTTGTTTACTTCACCCAGTTCAACTGATATACTTTTTATTTTGTTACGTCTTCAAACTTACTAACTATTCTACCAATAAAATCATTGTCAACTTGAAGAATGTTTCTAATGAAGTTAAAAAAATTTAATCCAAAATTAGATTAGACAGTTGGACTTCATTTATTGAATAATATATTGGTAAAGGAATTCCTCACAGGTGCTGCTACATGGAAGTCTTATGCACACATCTACTGGGAGTGATCCTGAGATACAATGGCAGGTGTCCTGATGTTTTTGGTATTCTTAATTTGTACTGTGGTATCAGATTTTAAACATTCTTTTATTTTCCATTTTTGATTTGTTTTCTTTGATTCCCCCCATCCCCAATATAACATTTAAATTATTATATAGGCCTCAAGAAAACATGTTGCCTTTCAAACACTGGGAGAGCTAATAATTAGATTTAGTAGGTTACTTCTTTCTTGTTACTATTATTTTGTTATTGATAAGTATTTCTTTCTGGAGCATATGAGAAATTGAAGAATGAGTTGATTTCCACTTTGAAAAGTAAAATTTAGGATTTCCTTTAAGAGATATTTTAGTAATGGGAAATAGGCAGCAAAAATTATATTTTATGGTACCAGAACGAATATAGCATACCTTCTTGGCACATCAAGGGTTCTGTTTTCTCATATCTGTTCTATTTATTGTATGCTGAGGAAGTATTTCTTATTTCTTTTTTTGGCTGGTGATGTTTTTACTTATTTTTTTTTTGTTATTGTTTTTTACCTCCAAATTATTTATTGTCTAAAATACTTTTGTGCTTGTGAAATTTATCCATTTTATTTTATTTTTGGCTCGATTGTTGTGTTTCCTGACATTTGTTAGTTTTTTGTTGTTTTTTTAATCCTCACCCAAGGATATGTTTTTTCCTATTGATTTGAGAGAGAGAGAGAGAGAGAGAGAGAGAGAGAGAGAGAGAGAGAGAGAAGAGAGAAAGGGAGGGGGTAGGGAAGGAGGGAGGTAAGGAAGGAAAGAGAGAAACATTGATATGATAAACATCAATTGGTTACCTCCTGTCTGTGCTCTGACTGGAGATGAAATCTGCAGCCTAGATATGTGCCCTGTCCGAGAATTAAACCCGCAACCCTTTTTGGTGTATAGTCCAAGTTCCAACCAAGAACCACCTTGTCAGGGCCCTGACATCTGTTATTTATCCATCCGTGAAACATTTTGATTTCTTCTTATGTCATCATAGTGTACTAGATTATGTTGGATATGCAGATGAGTGAGATAATCTCCACATCAGGTGGGAAGGTGGATACAGTTATTTTGCAACATGATCTATGATATTTGATTTAACTGATTGTGACAGTTCTGTAACTGCTCAGAAGAGATCAAAGTTGCTCTAAAAGGCTCCCCCCTCATCTTTGATGTCTAATTGTGACTATCAAGTAAATGTTTTAATAGAAACACACCACTTCATCCAAACTGTACTTTTTATAAGACTATATATCAATAATAATTGCTTTTGCCTAGCAGTTCTCAAAGTGTACCTCCTTTATCTTCATATATTCTGTCTCATTGGTCTGAATTATATCGGTGTTGGCAAATAATTCATCCTTGGCCGAAGGATTGACTTCATTATTATCTGTTGACTAATTATTAACTTTAGTTAATAGCCAAAAATCATTTTGAAAGTTTTTTAATCTAAAAATTAAAAATTTTTATTATGGTTGAATAAGGTTATAAATGTAGTAGATAGGTGGTAAATCAGTTTTAAGAGACATTCCAAAAGTGATTGCACATCAGCAGCTCAATAGAATAAGTATTTAACATCTTCAAATTATTTTCTCTGAAGGACTGTGTTCATTTGATTATTAAGGCTTACATTTTTAGGTCCATTTAATTTCTTCAGTCACAGGATAAAGAAGTGTGTCTTTATTATAAACAGAAAACATTGTGTCTTTGATTTTCAGTTGTTATTTACCTCTCTGTAGGGATTCTGTTAAATTAATAGAGAAAACACTATTTTTGAAGGAAAGTTAGCTGAGATTATTACTTTTGTTTGAATCTGATTTAGCTGCATTGCACTTAACAGCTTGCATCCAGGTGAAGATTTCTGACCCACTAACCCCGATTAGAGATTAATAGAATTGTTTTGCAGAGAGAAAAGGTATAATGAAAAAATACAATTATTTTTTTAGTTAAATTATGGTTTTCTTAATTATCTTTTTATGTTTCAAATTTTAGAAATATGGAAAACTGACCACTTGTACTGGTTGCCGAACACAGTGCAGGTTTTTTGATATGACTCAGTGTATAGGTCCTAATGGATATATGGAGCCATACTGTTCCACTGCTTGCATGAACAGTCACAAGACAAAATATGCAAAATCACAAAGTAAGTTTCAGGGATTTGGGCTGTTAAAAAAACTTTAATAACATGACTAATTTTCTAACTACTTTCCTTTAACTTTATTCTTGTGCTTGTGCTAATTACATAAATTTTTATTTTTTTATTATCACACTAAACTATATTACTGGAAACTTTAATTATTAATGTTTTGATCATTCCATATTTCTTTTACAATTATTGAAGTCTGTCCATGCCTGTGTTCTTAGCTAAAACTTTTTCCATCTAAATATCTAAAACTGAGATTGTTTCATGTATCTGTGTGTTTTAGAGACATAATAGACTCTTTTAGGACAATACTTTTTAAGGTATAAATAAATAATTTTGGAAATTAAAGGATAGTTTACAGAAGGTTCCATTAAGAAGCTATTCTGAGGTTAATTAAGATATATTAAAAAAAGACTTTTCTTTATAAAGAAATCAGTTATGTATGTACCTTTTCTCTCCTAGGTTTGGGAATTATTTGCCATTTTTGTAAACGAAACTCTTTACCTCAATATCAAGCCACAATGCCTGATGGAAAACTGTATAACTTTTGCAATTCCAGTTGTGTTGCTAAATTTCAGGTTTGTTATTTATTTTGCATAACCCTTACCCTAATAAAATAGACCTAGAAAATACAGTGTAATATGCTTTGACTTTACTTAATGTGCTAATTTTTTAGTTAGTTTTGTTTTTTTAAAATATATTTTTATTTACTTCAGAAAAGAAGGGAGGAGAGATAGATACATAAATGATAAGAGAGAATCATTGATCGACTGCCTCCTGCATACCCCAAACTGGTCATTGAGCCCCAAACCTGGGCATATGCTCTGATGGAATTAAACCGTGACTTCCTGGTTCATAAGTTTATGTTCAACCACTGAGCCACAAAGGCTGGCCTATCTTTTTAGTTTGTTGAGGGTCACATTGGTAGGTGGAGATTCTAGAGTCACAGCAGACATGGCTGCCCCCAGCTCTCTACTTAGAACTTTTTTGTTCGTTAATCTTCGCCAGAGGATATTTTTTCCATTGACTTTTAGAGATAGTGGAAGGTGGGGGGGCAGAGAGAAAGATCAAGATCAAAGTGAGAGACACATCGATTGGTTGCCTCCTACATTTGCCCCGGGTGCCCTGATCAGGGCCTGGGATTTATGCTCTAACCATTGCACTACTGGCCAGGGCCTAATTGACTTTTTAATTGTATTTATGACATAGACTTTGTAGGAAAAAACACACCAAAATTTAGCTCCATGTCTGATGTGTAGTATTTTCTTAGTAGATGGTTTGAATAACATCATGTGATTCTTATTGGGGAATTCTGTTTTATGAAGGACGTAGGTAGTATATTTAGCTTGGAAGTAATAAGCACGAACGTTTTCTTCATATATTAAAAATATGGCAGGTATAAAGGGGATTGGATTTTAATACAAGACCAGTTTCAAGGAGACATTTTTCATTTTGTTAAATGTAAAGGTCATCTTATTTTGGTAAATTGTAAATTTTGGCATATGGATAGTCTCAGAAGAGTATTACTGGAAGTATTCAAACTTAAGCCTGTTGCCTAGGAAGGATAGTTTAGAGAGGATTTAGCATTAATTAAGTGGTCGGAATAAGTTTAGTACCTGCTCTGAAAATTTTAGGGTATTACACAAAATTTCTCACCAGTGCACAAAGCAGTGCATCATGAGTTCATTTGATCAACAGTTCTGTGTTGCAGGCATTGTGCTCTGTGTTAATTTATTTAAAATGAAAATGCAGTCTCATATATATTGTAGTAGTTAACAGTTATTGCATTTAAGTTGAAGTGGTTTTGAATTCAGCCTGGTGAGAGTTATTTTTGTTAGTAGTTATATCCTCATCTAAGCTTAGGTGATTACCATATTCAAGATTAAACTTTCATTTTGGAAGTTGAGATATGGCTATTGATAACACCCTTAGAGTGGCAAGTACTGCTTCTGACTTGTTGGCTTATCCATAAAGCAGACATTAAGGAATAAGGAGTAATTTGGTGAGTGAAGGACAGTGTCTTTGGCATGCTGCTTGTCATAACTTTCTTTATTCCTTTTTGATGTTGGGTAAACTAAAATGTTAATGGAAAATGTTTTAACTATTTTTTTCTTTTAATTGAAACTTATATTGCCCAGGACTTGATGAGACCATTTGTGTAATAGTACATTGTATATTTTAAAGAAACACTGAATTTAGACTTCGACTTCTGAGGGATGCATGCAAATAAGCCTGTAGGCAGCCTCATTGCTTTGTGACTCTGTATAAAAGTAGTGCTAGATTGACACATAGAAAAGCAGCGTTTTTTACTTTTTCTTTATTTTAAAGCAAATCATAGATTTTGAACTATATGTCTTCATTAGATGGTTTTCCATTCTGAGTTTTGAAAAAATAGCCCTGACCGGTGGCTCAGTTGGTTGAGCTTTATTCTGTACACCAAAAGGTTGTGGGTTCGATTCTCGGTCAGGGCACATATTTAGGAGGTTGTTTTGTTCCCAGTTGTGATGCCTACAGGAAGAAACGGATCGATGTTTCCCTCTCACCCTTCCTTTCTCAAATCAATAAAACATATCCTTGGGTGAGGTAAAACAATATTTTAAGAAAAGTTGTGAATAGATAATTTTAATGGACTTGAATTTTCTTAAAAATAGTTAAGGTTAATGGCAGTTTTTATTTAAAAATTTTATTCATCTGATAGTTGCTGTCTTAAATCTGCATGTTTTATTTTTAATAACAAATTTTAATTGTGTAGAACAATGCAGAAATTTTAAAAATGATAAAGATTACAAAAAGAATAAAAATGCTACAGGTGGTTTTCTCTCCACTGCCACATTGAAAAGAATTTTATTAACTATTTCCTACATTCACAAGATACGTGATATGGATTAAAAAATGAAAATTAAATATCACTGTACTCCCCCACTCAGATTAGATTAAAACTTTTAAAGCACATGTGTCCTTATATCTTCTTCTATGCTATAAATGGTTTTAACTTGTAAAATAAATATAAAAATAAATTCCTTATATCAATGCCAGTCTATAAATCTTTTTTCTCTAACTTTGTATATGAAACAATCCACTTTTAAACGTAATATAGGCTGGCCCTGACTGGTGTGGCTCAGTTGGTGAGCTCGTCATCCCTGCACCTAGAGGTCACCGGTTTGATTCCTGGTTATGGCACATACCTGGGTTTTGGAATCGATCCTGGTAGGGGGTGTGCTAGAGGCAGCTGATTGATGTTTCTCTTATCTCTCCCTCCTCCCCTCCCTCCTCCTTTCCCTTCCTCTCTAAAAATCAATTAAAAAAAAAACATAGATAGTTTTTCATTGATGGGCTTAGGATGACAAAGATGGCAGTAGTGCAAGTGGGACTGGTCAGCTCTGTGTCAGCTGTTAGGGCTAGGTTTTAAATGAAAAATTTTATTTATTGATTGACTGATTTCAGAAACAGAGAGGAAGTGGGTGGGAGAGAGAGAGAAACATTGATTTTGTTGTTGCACTCATTCCTGTGTTCATTGGTTGATTCCTGTATGCCCTGATGGGATCAAACCTGCAACCCTAGCATATCAGACAATGCTTTAACCAACTGAGCAACCCGGCCAGGGCCTAGGGTTTAAATTTTTATTTACTAGTTCAGAACTTGGTTAAACAACTTCACTATTATTTGCTTACATTTTCTTTTCTATTTTCTGGTGCTTTTTTTACTTTTTCTTTTTTATTTAATCCTCACCCGAAGATATTTTTCCATTGATTTTTAGAGAGAGTGGAAGAGAGAAGGAGAGACTGTTCAGGTACATGCCCTTGACCAGAATCAAACCCGGGACCCTTCAGTCCACAGGCAGACACTCTATCCACTGAGCCAAACTGGCTAGGGCTGCTTACATTTCCTTTTTTTTTTTTTTTTTTTTTACATTTTTCTTAAAGAGAAAAAAGAAATCAGGATTGGTATGATCCCCCCCCCCTTTTTCATATATGTTTAAAATTAGTAATCCTGTGATAAATGAATTTTAATTTTTATAAGACATACTTAATATAGTAGTATACATCTTAAGGACAAAATTTAGAAATGTAATTTTATGTATTGAAATACTTAAGCAAAATACATACTGTTTTCTGGACATAGTCAATATTTGACTGTTGTCATAAATAAAAATTCCAAAATCCATATCAGACTCAGTATATTTTGTTCTTTGTTTTGTTTAAGGCTCTAAGTATGCAGTCATCTCCAAATGGCCAGTTTGTAACTCCGAGTGATATTCAGTTGAAATGCAACTATTGCAAAAATTCCTTTTGTTCAAAGCCAGAAATCCTGGAATGGGAGGCAAGTCATATCTTGTTATGTATATTATCTAGTAAAATAATTATGGCATTTCCATCTGAGAATTTGTTTCCTAGTAGATAAGGATCAGTTTTTCAGATTTTGTATATCATTAAGAAAGAAAAGATGCTGTCATTAAATATGATGCATCATCATTTTTGAATCATTTACTTATGTGGGAGTGGCACTAACAAAAGACCTATTTTGTTTTTTTCAATGTAAAACAAAATTATTGAAGTCATATTCACTCTGTATTATGTTCATAATAGTGTATAGGGTGTCATCTATGCAGTATTTTCCCCATCTCTCCCTTATCTCTTCTCCTCTACCCCCCATCCATCCTAATAAATATTTTCTGTGAACTCTAATATCTTATATTACCCACTACCTGTAAAATAAAATTTGCTAATCATTTACCATATTGTCATTTAACATTTTATAATTTTGTTTTAATAACAGACTCCTAATATAAATCTGTTTTCCCTTTTCATCATTCTTACCTTCACCAATTTATTAATTTACTTTGCCATATCTTTTTGCCATTAGCAAACACTTTGATCACTAATTTTTCTTTCATTAAGGGGCAGTAATAGTGGATGGATAGATGGACAAGGTGGCCCTGGTTGAAAATTGCTTTTTGAGCACTACTTATCTTTGGCCCTTCTTTCTTTCACCATTTTTTTTTTTTGAGAGCACGTAGTATATAAAACTAGAGGCCTGGTGCATGAAAATTCATGCACTGGAGGGGGTCCCTCAGCCCGGCCTGCCTCCTCTCACAGTCCGGGAGCCCTCAGGGGCAGGAGGTGACCTGGCGATCAGGGGAAGGTGATGCCCCCATCACACCTCTGCTGCTGCCACTGTTGGCAGCACAAGCCTCGGCTGGCCCTGGTTACCTGAGTCTCGACCAGCCCTGGTTACCTGCACCTCAGGCGGCCCTGGGTGGCTGGGAGGCTAAGGGGACTGGGTGCGGCCATCTTGTGGCTGTGGGCGCCGCCATCTTGGGGGGGGGCAGCCAATTAGCATATTCCCTCCTTATTGGCTGTGGGCACCACCATCTTTGGGACAGCATGAAGGTCAATTAGCATATTCCCTCTTTATTAGATAGGATGATACAAGGTGCAGTACTAACAATAGCTCCTGAGCCAAAACTTATTAGTGGCAGTTGGCAAGTCTTAGGTGAAAGGAGATTCCCAGAAACTACACAATTTTTAAAGTACTTTGAATATATGAAATTTCATTATTTTAGCACTTTAGTCCCTAGAAAATTTTCTAGTTAATTTGATTGGTGTAATCTTAAGAACATTTAAACCAATCATTCTTTGAGACTGTTGAGGCACTCAGTGATGATTTTTAGTGACTAAAGCCCTTTTTAGATCTTAGCAGGAAGAATGTTGAATGTCCAGTAATTAGAAAGGACAAAGGATTAATGGGGAATGAGGAAATGAGCTCATGAGCAAGCACATAAGAATAGTATCATACAGGAGATACATTGTCCTGATAATACTAGATGAAAATGATGTTCTTCTCACCCTCTCCATGTCAGCACCACCCTGCCTTTGCAGTCTTGTGCTGTGTTGCTTTTATTTATTTGGCGGGCAAATATTGGAAGGAATTAGGAAACACCATTAAATTGAATGGGAATTGTGCCTGACTCTCAGGTGATTGAGAACTCGGAGGGCCTCTTGCTTCTTGCAGTTGCAGTTTCTTTGTTGCTTTTTCTTTATAGTTGCATGTCCATGATGGGGCACCTTCCCACTGATGATTGCCTTACTATTTTAGTTACTTCCTAGGCTCTTTCATTTTCCTTATCTGGGTCTTCAGGTATCTTTGCTAGTGTGAGATAATTTAGACCTAGTCTACATCCTGGGAAACGCTGCTGCCCTGGAGGTTTTAACTTGTTCCCGACGACTGCATACTTGAAAAATCACTGGCTCTTATGGGTTTGAGGCCAGGAGAAATAACTAAATAATTACTAACCTTGCTCTGTTCAAGCGAGCCCACTCCACTCAGTTTTGAGCTTAGCAGCACAATGGGTAATGGCTCCATATTGAATATCTTATCCACAATAAGTCTGTTACTCTTAAGCTGTGATAAGAATGGGATTGAGCCTACTTGACAAAATTATTTTTGAGTGAAAATGTTAATGTCATAATTTTCATCTTTTTGTTATATCTTCCATTGTTTTCTTCACGTATCTCCAGTTCTGTTAGCAACACTAGATTGCTGTATTGCTTTGGTGGTGCTTGTACTATTTTTCTATAAGTTTTGGTTAGTTAATGATATTGAATTTTGTGGAGTTTCATCTAAATATAGCAGTGAATTAGTTAAACTAGGTGTCTGTGGTTTATTAGAAATGTATCCCCAAGGAAGATAACATTATATAGGTAAATGATTTAACTTAGTTTCTGTAAGCATGGCTTGTTTATTTCTTAAACTTGTTCTCGAGATGGTTGTCCTCTGCTTACCAAGGTTCCCATTATGCATTTAGAATAAAGTGCATCAATTCTGCAGCAGAACCTGCTCAGACGACTATAAGAAGCTGCATTGCATAGTTACATATTGCGAGTACTGTCAAGAGGAGAAGACTCTTCATGAAACAGTAAATTTCTCTGGCGTTAAGAGACCCTTCTGTAGTGAAGGCAAGTGTATATACAGTGTTGTTCATAACGTATTAATATTTAATATTCTTTTGCCAAATTATTTTCAAACTATTAAGTGTACATGTCCAAAAGAGCTGTACAATTTTAGTGTAGCTGAACATAACAAATTGAGTTTGCTTTTCTGTTGACTTGTTTTGTAAAAAATTTGGTAACATGCTTACCATTTCTGGGAAGTTTCTATAATAAAATCAAATCATTATCATACCATGTCATTTTTAAACATACAAATTGTGACCTGAAAAATGACTTTTCCAAGTGGACAAGAATTCTTTTTTATTGGATCCATTTTTCTGTCTAGCATACTGCCTAACCTACAGAAGTTTTCAATATACCAGAAAGAAAACTACCTGTGGCATTCCTAAATGGAGAAATACTCAGGTTTTCAATTTGGGATGCCAGAGAAACACTGACTTTTGTTAATAATGCATTTTGAAATTCTCTTTCCTCTCACACTTCTGCCCTGGGGTCCAGCAGCAGATTATAGCAATGGACTTCAGTCCTTACTCCAATTCTCCAGAGATAGGAACCATGATCGTCACTATGGGTTTTGGGCTCTTGTGCTTATTACTTTTCCCCAAATGTCACATTCTTGCTTGAAGTTGGCTTTTACTTTCTATTCTTTCTTTGGTCCCAAACACTGATCTCCCAGCTTTCCTATCTGCTATCCTCACCTATTATTTTCCAGTTAGTTATTTTTTTTCTTTTCCTGGATCCACTATTTCTAAGGATTTCTGTTGCTAGTTAGGGCCAAGGAAAAGATTGGAGCTTCTTTTTGGCCGGAACCACCATCTCACTGTAATTTGCAAAAATGATTAACACAAAGGGAAAGTGGAGAAGCACTTGCTATATGTTCTTTAGGCCTTTGAGAAAACATGGAGTTATTCCTTTGTCCACATAAATGTGAATCTATAAGCAAGGTGATATTGTAGACATCAAGGGGATGGTCATTGTTCAAAAAGGAATGCCCCACATATGTTACCATGGCAAAACTACAAGAGCCTATGTCACCCAGCATATGATGGGCATTGTTGTAAGATTCTTGCCAAGAGAATGTATGTATTGAGTATATTAAACACTCTTAGGAGCTGAGATAGCTTCCTGATATGTGTGAAGGGAAATGATCAGAAAAAGAAGGAAACCAAAGAGAAAGGTTCAATAGAAGCGTCACCCTGCTCCACCTAGAGAAGCACATTTTGTGAGAACCAATGGAAAGAAGCCTGAGCTGCTGAAACCCACTATGAAGCCATGGCATGATAAGTGTAAAAACATAAAAAGACTTCTGTATTGTTTAAAAGAAACACACAGTTTGAAAATTCTAAATTCCAGCAGTAGGGATGACAGCAGTACCAAAAGATTGCCAGTTTTTTCAGTATTATACATTTTACATAGAAGTTTGTATATGTAAGAGAGTACTGCTTATAAAACAAAGTATTCCAATTTTATAGGTTTATTTGGCACAGTTCATCTGGAATGAAAGGGTACTATGTTTATTGTTAAGATCACAGCTATGATGAAAAATGACAGTGTTTCATTGAAAAGATTGATTCGGAATTAATATAACCCTTTTTACACCTGAATTTTTGTGCAGTGACATTCTTAGTGATTCCTAAATCTGAATGTATTGGAATTAATGGCTAACATACATACTGGTGATCTTGTGCCTTTGGGATTATCTGGATTTTACTAAAATGAACAGATAAGTAGCAGCAAGTAGATAATTGGTGTTTAAGAACATAATTTTCAATCAGAGGGATGTAATCAGAGGGACTTAATCACTGTAGATGGGCAATAAAAGCTTAAAAAAAGGATTTGTGTCTTTTTCCTGTTTAATGTATTTTTTTTGCTTTTAACTGCATCTAATTTTCTATTGGAATCTGCCAGAAATAATGAAACATACCATCTGGTATTACTATCAAAATCTTGTTAGAAAAATGAAGCTAATAAGGTGAAATATTAAAAATAATCGTAAATATAGTTCAGAGTAACAAGTTATAGATTAATTGCTAAATAAATTATATAAGAATAATTGCCAAAAATATTATATATAAAACATTTGCAATTTAAGTTTACAGTTTGGAAAGATTTAAAGCTAGGTTGATGAGGACAGAGTTTGTGGAGGATTTCAGTAGATAAGGAGTGGAAGGTCATTCTTATGTGGCACAGCATGAGTCAAGTACAGAAGATTATTTAATGCGCAGATATAAATAAGATTGATATGTAAAAAATAAAGTAATGCATTTACATAGTAGGTAAAATAAATATTTTACTGAAGGAATGGAATAAAAAAATGTTTTCTCTTTACAAGTCAATAAATCAGTTTTACATCCCTGACGGTCTTTGTAGGGTGGCAGACAAAAAGCCTAGAAAATTCCACTAAAGTGCCCACTTACCTGAATTATATCCTTAAGTTTGCTTTTGAGTGAAAATGTTAGTCATAATTCTCATCTTTTACTTGCAGTAGTCTACTCTGTTTCATTTACTAAAATGCCAATTTGTGGGGAGTTTATGATACTTAATAGAGCCTATAAGTCAGTTCTGAGACATTTCTAGATTTGAATGTCTTAGAATATTAATAATTTGAACCCACATGGTATCCAACATAATATTCCATGTCTTGTTTGAATTTTTACAGGTTGGTGTTAATCACAGGAGATTTCATAATTTTGACCAGGAGAGAAAAAGGACTTTATATGTGAATTTATAGAAAAATTTTAAAGCTAATGACGTATTTTCCATAAGCTCTTTCTCGCTCTCAAAAGTAGCTTTTAATGACCTATATACCATAAGCTCGTTCTCACTTTCAAAAGTAGTAGTTTTTTTTTTTTTTTTAATATTAAAACTTTTATTTTTCAGGCTGCAAACTGTTGTACAAACAGGATTTTGCAAGACGTTTAGGATTGAGATGTGTTACTTGCAACTATTGCTCTCAACTGTGTAAGAAGGGAGCAACTAAAGAATTGGATGGTGTCATAAGAGATTTTTGTAGTGAGGACTGCTGTAAAAAATTTCAGGATTGGTACTACAAGGCAAGTAATTAAAAATTTTTATGGTAATCATGACTTTAACCATTCTTTAAGAAAACACTGTAGTTATTACCATGATAAATATGGTAACTTACTTATTTTTTAAAAATGTACACATATTGAGTTTAGCCAAGATTATACAATTCATTAAAATTTTTGTCATTTGTAGTTTGTTCTTTATACCAAAGTAGCATTTTTACTTGTTTTATAACTTTGGCATTATTTAAAACTAGGATATACCTGTATTTTCAGTAGTGAAGCTCAACAAAATGGATTACTCTAAAATTTGTTGTCTTTATTTTACTAAATAGAAATATTTTTGGTGACTACTTAATAATCAGTGTTGAACATTATTAGGTAATTGTTTTGGATACAGTGTGTTTTACAACAGATTGTTCTCTTTTGCCTTTTAATTGTGGGTCTTTGGAGAATTTCAAATTGAAAGGATACTATGAATTTTTCCTGTTTTCTTTTGTATTATAATTAAAATAGAGAAATCTATTGGTTTCTTTTCTTTTTTGGGAAGCAAATAAATGTTTGGCAAAAGACCACACTGTTCTAGATGTTGCCATTTGTTACATTTTGCTATTTTAAAGGATAAGTGTACCTAATATTTTTATTTTATGCAGTGTTTAATGATTAAATTTCAGTGAGGTGGTGCATTTCAGAATATATAAGAATATGTTACTGAAATAACCACGGATAACTGTTTTTTAAAAATGTATTTTTATTGATTTCAGAGAGGAAAGAAGGGAGAGAGAGAAACATCAATGATGAGAATCACTGACTGGCTGCCTCCTGCATGCCCCCTACTGGGTATCAGTGCTGAAACCTGGGCATATCACTTGATCTGGAATCAAACCGTAACCTCCTGATTCTTAGGTGGACGCTCAACCACTGAGCCACACCAGATGGGTTATCTGTTTATGTTTAATGTCAGTATTCTACACATTAAATACATTTTTATTGTTGTTCCTGATAAATCCAACACATATTTGGATAATATGCACAGTAGCATTATTACATATTGTACTAAATTGAGTGTTTTGTCATATGGCAGCAATTTGTAAAGCAAGTAACAATGATTATTTTTCTATAAAACCAATAGGAATACAACCTTAGAAATGAAAATGGAGTTGCCCCTCCTGCTTTATTATTGGCTTCTCCAGAGGCAGCCAGTCGGACAAAGAATAACTTTCTTCTTAGTGCTTTCTACTTGAATCAGACTGTTTTCCTTCACCTTTCCTGAGTCCCTTCTATTTACTACTCCCTTCTACTCTCTGTCATCTTGAAAATGTGGTTGAGTCCCAACCAAATTATGATTTTTTGACCTTTCTTCTTCCACCTTTTTAATATAAGAACTCAAAAATTTAGGTTTTAGTTTATTTAATAGTGTGACCCTTATTAGTCAATCCAACTTTTATTAGAAAAATGATTCCCTCCCCCCAAATGGTGCCTCATCAAGGAATCTTAGAAAACTGTAACTAGCCAATCAAGTTGCCAGCTCATCTTTAGTCATGAGCATTTGCTGCCTAAATAGAGGAACACACATTGAATTTTCATTTTCTGTTATCTTTGTGCTTCAATTTGAGAGATATCTAGAATATAGATAACTCTACATTTTTCTGTTATCTTTGTGCTTCAATTTGAGAGATATCTAGAATATAGATAACTCTACATTTTTATTTATTTTATTTTAAATATTCAATACTAGAGGCCTGGTGCACAAAATTCATGCACAGGGGGACGGGGTCCCTCAGCCGGGCCTGCACTCTCTCCAATCTAGGACCCTTCGGGGGATGTCCGACTGCCTCTCGCAGTCCGGGACCGCTGGCTCCTAACTGCCTGCCTGTCTTATTGCCCCCTAACCCCTCTGCCTGCCTGTCTGATTGCCCCTAACTGCTCCTCTACCGGCCTGATCACCCTTAACTGCTCCCCTGTTGGCCTGATCGCCCCTAACTGCCTCTGCCTTGCCCCACACCCGGGACCCAGGATTCCCTCCTCCAGCCAGTCTCAGGCACCCTGGACCTGGGCTTCCCTCCCTCTGGCTGGCTGCAGGCACCCAGGACCCAGGCCAGCTTCGCCCAAGCATGTCGCACTGCTGGGGACCGTGGGCGGGCAGCTTCGCCTGGGACGCAGCCGTAGGCACCCAGGACGGCGGGGCAGGCGGCTTGTCCCTCTCCCTGGCCGCTGGTGCAAGTGCTGGCGCCTGGGACCGTGGGGCAGGCGGCTTGTCCTTCTCCCAGGCTGCAGGTGCAGGCGCAGCCGCTGGTGCCTGGTACCACGGGGTGGGCGGCTTGTCCCTCTCCTGGGCCGCAGCCTGGCTGGTTTCCATTCCTCTCTTGGGAGCTCATTTGTGCCTGGTTGGTCCCCATTCCTCTCTCCCCAGTTTTGAGTGTCTGAGCTGTGAGTGTGTGATGACAATTTGCATATTAGTTCTTTATTATATAGGATACTTATAAAATGTCTGCTATGTTTCTTTGTCTCCCCCTCCCCCCCAGCAAGACATTTTGAATGATCTGGTCTATATAATGGTTTGGTTTTGGGTTAAAATAGTGGTTTATTTTATACTGTCTCTTCTAGATTGGAATAGAAAATCTGTTGAAATCATGTAACCAAAATATGCTGATAATAAAATTGTATGTCTTCTCCCAGATTATTCTTTAGAAGGAAGTAGATTTAACTTTTCCTCAAAGTAACTGTTCCCAGGCATATTATGAAACCAGGTGGGAGCATAGTTCTTTTGTTCTCTTAAGTTTAAAGTTTTTGGAGAAAAAGGATTTGGTATTGTTATTAAATAATACCTAGGAGGTTGATAGGTAGTGAAGATAGATCAAAATAAATAAAACCGTGTTTATTTTTTAGAAGGACGGAGATTTTACTTTTTCTCAAAGTAACTTTCGAAGAATACTACACAGTATTTCTTAAGAGAACTAATAATCTTTTCTTAAAATTTTACTTCAAATTAAAGTTTGTTTTTTAACACAGATTTTGCTTTGTTTCACAAACTAGTATTAAGTGGTGGCAATACTAAATTCTTAAATGTGGAGGCCCTGTAATGTTTTACCAGTGCAAAAGTATTTTTTTCTTTTTCGTCTGAACTGCTAAAAATATTGATCTCCCTCCCCCACCCGTACAATTATTCTTTGTTTTTGAAGTTACTTTTAGAAGGGGACTATCTAATATTCTTGCTTTAATATTGTGCTTTTTGAGTAACTGAATAATTCTTATTAATGCTTTGCATTAACCAATTGCCTACTCTTTTATCACTTCATTTTAAAAAATGAATCACCCTATTGTATTCAGAAGATATACTGGGGAGTCATAAAGAATTTTTTTAAAATGACTATAAAACCCTCTATTTTATTTATGTTCATGGTTTACTTCCCCTGTCCCCTGTAAAACTAGGTTTGATTTTTATAATGGGGAACAGTGGATGTATATATATCAACGAAAAACCAGGCAGTTGAAACTGTCCAGTAAATGTAAAATATTACATCATTATAGTATAGGTTGAATGAACTTTTGTTATTGAAGAGATTCCTGTAGTAGCTGAGAGGTTGGATTAAGGTTTTATAATTAAGAGTTAGTACCTGCCTGTTATTTAGATTGTTTGAATCTGTGACTGTCAAACCCCCGACCCCCAAATGTCATATAGTCCCTGGTTTTCCACAGTGACAGGAAAACCACTAACTAAAGAAAATACTTTTAAAAAGTATTTTTTAAAAATATATTTTTATATTGATTTCAGAGAGGGAGAAGAAGAGAGAGAGAGAGAAACATCAATGATGAGAGGGAATCATGGATTGGCTGCCTCCTGCACGCCCCCTACTGGGAACCGAGCTCACAACCCGGGCATGTGCCCTTGGCTGGAATTGAACCCTGGACCCTTGAGTCCTCAGGCTGACCCTCTGTACACTGAGCCAAACTGGCTAGGGCTAAAAAGTATTTTTTAAAAAAGAGAGCTAAGTCACACTTTAGTTTTTGTGCTATAGAAATGTATTTCTCTTGTGATTGGGAGATAGTGGTGTTGGTGTTGGTAAGGAATGGTCATTAGTGATGTTTTCAAATTAGCCATCCTAGTTTTAGTTCAGTTCCAAACACATTACCTGGAGTGTGCATGAATGAATGTAAAAGAACAAAACAAGAACAAAAAGAGGTTCACCACTTTTGAATTTTTTATTATGGCATTAAATTTGGAATTAGTATTGAGTTCTGTTGTTATTCTTTTATCCTGAGAAAATATATACCAATTTTATTTCCCTTTGCAAATTGTCATTAATCTTGCTCCTTTTATTTTCTTTGGATAGAATCACCTAAATTTGTTTTGAACCTTCTGGAAGAAAGGGGCTTCAAGTATTGTTATTATAAAATCCAACTGTCTATAATTAACAAAAGAATGAAGTGATTTAATTGCTGAGATTCTTTGGGTGGAATGTTCTTGGGCCTCTGATATTCTAAATTATTGTGTAAATGGCAATATTATCATACATTAATGTTGCTAGAGAATCTAATTTCTCCATCGCTGGAGGAGTAGTGTTCTTGGGGTGCTGCTTGAATGAGTACTTCTGGAGGCTCCCACAGGAGGATGAGATGTGATAAAGGCTTTATTTTCATGGAGTTACATTCCTCGGTATAGTCCCATGTCCCTTAACCCATTCCTGAAAAAGCTGCACCTGGGGCATTAGTAGAGCTGCTAGAAGCAAAGCCAGTGTCCAGAGTTTCCGTTCCATTGTGAAGTTGAGTCCCGCAGAGCATCAGGCTAGATTAAGTCCATTAGTCCATTGTGTGGGTCCCACATGGTCATGATCCACGTGGGTGAGTGTGAGCCCCACAAGCCAGGAGTCAGGCTTGAGCAGCAAGGGAGCCAAGAGTGTTAAGAGGGCAAGAGAGTGAACTCTCTTTGTTAAGGAGTTTAAATAACAAATTTTCTTACCCTTGCAGTGGCTACACCTATTCTGGGCACAGTCTTCATCCCAGGTGTAACTGACAGATAAGCATTCTGCCACATCACCCAGACCTTATTGGGCATGTGGCTATTGTCCAGTCCCTTCCCCAGTTAACACCTGGAGAGTGTTAACTCCAGTTTCTTGGCAAAGCTGTATAAAGGGCATTATTCTCCCCTTTACTCCTTTCCTGTTAATAATAACCAGGTTATTAGCAGTATCAATTATCCCCTGAAAAAAATGAAACCTTTTGTAGTCTTACAAAGGAGAACTTTGTGAAGGATATCACTAAGAGTCGATGAAATACTTGGAGTGTTTTATACAAATTGATTTGGCTTTTAGATGTTACATTGAGAACCTTCCTGCAGCATTTTACATTAGGATTTTGATTCTCTGGTTATTCACATTAATTCATTTTGTCTTTCCATTGTCTTTATTTTTTTATTATTTTTAAATTTAAATTATTTATTTTTAATCCTCACCTGAGGATATTTTTCCATTGATTTTTTTTGAAGTGTAAACAATACTAATCTATCTATACTTGTCTTTATTAATTTTTTTTTTATTGTTGAAAGTATTACGTATGTCTCCTTTTTTCCCCATTGACCTCTCCCCGGCCACTACCCCCCCCTCTCGCCCGCCCAGCACAAGCCTCCACCGCCCCAGTGTCCGTGTCCATTGGTTATGCTAATATGTATGCATAGAAGTCCTTTGGTTGATCTTTTACATCCTGCCACCTCCCTTGCTTTCCCTCTGAAGTTTGACAGTCCGTTTGGTGCTTCTCTGTTTCTGGATTTATTTTTGTTCATCACTCTATGTTGTTCATCATATTCCACATATGAGTGAGATCATGTGATATTCATCTTTCTCTGACTGGCTTATTTCGCTTAGCATAATGCTCTCCAGGTCCATCTATGCTGTTGCATATGGTAAAAGTTCCTTCTTTTTTATAGCAGCATAGTATTCCATTGTGTAGATGTATCACCACACCACTTTTTAGTCCACTCTGATGGGCACTTAGGCTGTTTCCAAATCTTAGCTATTGTAAATTGTGCTGCTGTGAACATAGAGGTGCATATATCCTTTCTGATGGGTGTTTCTGATTTCGTGGGATATAGTCCTAGAAGTGGAATTACTGGATCAAATGGGAGTTCCATTTTTAATTTTTTGAGGAAACTCCATACTGTTTTCCACTGTGGCTGCATTAGTCTGCATTCCCACCAGCTGTGCATGAGGGTCGCTTTTTCTCCACATTCTCTCCAGCACTTGTCGTTTGTTGATTTGTTGATGATAGCCATTCTGACAGGTGTGAGATGGTACTGCATTGTCGTTTTGATTTGCATCTTTGGGTGATTAGTGATTTTGAGCATGTTTTCATGTGTCTCTTGACCTATATGTCTTCTTTCGAAAAGTGTCTATTTAGGTCCTTTGCCCATTTTTTTGATTGGATTGTTTATTTTCCTTTTGTTAAGTTGTCTGAGTTTCCTGTAAATTTTGGAGATTAAACCCTTATCAGAGATAACATTAGCAAATATGTTCTCCCATGCAGTGGGCTTTCTTATTGTTTTGTTGACGGTTTCTTTTGCTGTGCAGAAGCTTTTTATTTTGAAGTAGTCCCATTTGTTTATTTTCTCCTTAGTTTCCATTTCCCTAGGAGCTGTATCGGTAAAGATACTGCTACAACATATGTCTGATACTTTGCTGCCTATGGATTCTTCTATGATTTTTTATGGTTTCCCATCTTATGTTTAAGTCCTTTATCCATTTGAGTTTATTCTTGTGTATGGGGTAAGTTGGTGGTCTAGTTTCATTTTTTTGCATGTATCTGACCAATTTTCACAACACCATTTATTGAAGAGACTATCTTGACTCCATTGTATGCTGTTGCCTCCTTTTTTAAATATTAATTGAGCATAATGGTTTGGGTTGATTTCTGGGTTCTCTGTTCAGATCCATTGGTCTACTATATACAGTGAGTGGCCAGATTATTATGACCACCTGACATTTGTAGGCAAATTAGCTGTACACTGCATCGTATGGGATATGGAAGCCGAAGACCTGTTCAAACACCTTTGCTGTCTGCAGTTACCAAGATAAAACGGCTTCAATTCGCACAGGATCACAAGGATTAATTGGACAGCCGAGCATTGGAAAAAAGTCATGTGTCTGATGAATCACGTTTCCAGTTGCATCATGCAGATGGCAGAGTGAGAATTTGGCGCAAACAGCATGAAAGCATGCACCCCACATGCATGAGTACAACCCTTCAAGCTGGTGGGGGCAGTGTTATGGTTTGGGGCATGTTTTCCTGGCATGATGTGGGCCCTTTAATTTATGTGGAACAATGTCTGAATAGCACAATATACCTAAGTATCGATGCTGATCAAGTTCATCCTATCGTGTTGATGGCGTATCCCAATAGAGATGGCTTCTTCCAACAAGACAATGCACCATGCCACGGTGCTCGTATTGTGCACGAGTGGCTTCAAGAACATGAGAGAGACTTTACCTTGCTTAGGTGTCCCCCACAATCACCAGGTCTCAATCCATTGAGCATTTGTGGGACGAAGTTAAAAAAAGCCATCAGGCAGCTGGTTCCACAACCATCAAATCTCACAGAACTGAACAGTGCTATTCATCAGGCATGGTGTCAGATTCCTCGCATCACCTTTCAACATCTCGTGGAGTCAATGCCAAGAAGAATCGCCGCAGTATTGAAGGCAAAAGGTGGCCCAACGAATTACTGATGGGGTGGTCATAATAATATGTCCACTCAGTGTGTGTGTGTGTGTGTGTGTGTGTGTGTGTGTGTGTGTGTGTGTGTTTGTGTTTGTTTGTTTGAAGTGAGCAAGGTATTGAGAACGTGTTTGAAGAAATAATGACAGAAAACTACTGTAACCTGGTGAAGGAAAAAGTCACACAAATTCAGGAGGCACAGAGAACCCCAAGAAAGAAGAACCCAAACAGGCCCATTCGCAGACACATAATTAAAATGCCAAAAATTAAAGACAGAATCTTAAAGGCAGCAAGAGAAAAGCAAATTGTTACCTATAATGGTGCTCTCAGAAGGCTGTCAGCTGATTTCTCATCAGGAACTCTACAAAAGAGAAAGACATGAAGTGACATGAAGTATCTAAGATAATGAAAAGCAAGGATTTAAACCAAAATCACTATATCTATCAAGGCTATCATTCAAAATAGATGGTGAAATAAAGATCTTCCCAGACAAAAGAGGCTAAAGGAGTTTATCACCATGAAACAAGCACTGCAAGAAATGCTAAAGGGACTGGTATAATGCGAAGAAGAAATACAGAGAGCTAAAAACATACAGAATTAAAATGGCAATAAATAAGTGCATGTCAATAATAACTTTACATGTAAATGCTCCAAGCAAAAGACTTAGGATAACTGGATGGATAAGAAACCTGACCCATATATATATATATTGTCTACAAGAGACCCACCTCAGAACAAAATACTCATACAGGATGAGAGTCTCAGTTTCCCTAATACTCCTGCTTTGGAATCCTGTAACAGAGGGACCTGGAGAGTATTATGCTAAGTGAGATAAGCCATTCAGAGAAAGGTAAGTATCACATGATCTCACTCATATGTGGAATTTCAGGAGCAAAATAAGCTGATTAACAAAATTGATCCAGAAACATAGAAGCATAGAACAGACTGTGGAATCTCAGAGGGAAGGTCTGGCGGGTGGGTGGGTGGGAGTGTTCAACCAAAGAACTTGTATGCATGTATGCGTAACCCATGCATGCAGACAATAGGTTGGTGAAGGCCTGGTCGAGGTTGGGGGGGCTGGAGGGGGAAGGGGTGGGGGTATAGTAGGGGTCAGTGGGGGGAAAAAGGGGACATATGTAATAAATAAAGATTTATTGTAATAAAAAATTTAACAAAATGAAAATGGGCAAACGCTTGGTAAAATGGGATCACTAAAAAATATAAAAATCTGTGTTTAGATTATTCACCATCATAAAGTTTAAGTTTTTATGTATGAATTTTAATTGGTTTTATTTTATGTGTTAAATTATAGACTATTTAGGGGTGATTGTTTTCCTAGATGTAGGTCATATTAGTTGTCTTAAAATATAATTGTTTTTTAATTATTTAAACATTGTTTTAAAACATGAACCTAAAGTTCTTATTAAAATTAAACCAGTGTATTTATTAAAGCTCTTCAAATTTATTATATTAAACTCTTGAGAAACAAAAATACTTCAAGGCAATATCCATGATTTTCTCATCAGAAAAGCTTACTTCAAAATTTATCTGGTCTTGTGCAACTTCTTTAAATTGATTTATTATCTGTTCACTAATCAGAGATTTCAATGTATTATGATTGTATATTTACGTCCCTCAAAATTTATGTCCAGTATATTTATGTCCCTCAAAATTATTTTAAAATATTAATATATATTGTACCAATTTGGTTTACTATTTTCACTCATTTTGGTTATCATATCTTTGTAATTCTGGTCTTTGACTTCTGGTAAGTGTAGTAAAGGATTTTGACCATGAGGAAAATGGCTACCTTTTTTTTTTCACTTTTATTGTGGATATTTATGATTTATATTATAGTTTTATTTTTTCTTCATTAAACATTGTTTTATCACATTTGGCAACAATTACTGATAAAGTTTTAGAAATCTTTTAAAATACATACATGACTTTTTAAACCTTGTATTTCATATCTCTGGTACCTCCCTTTTTTTTTCTTTATTAAGGCTGCAAGGTGTGACTGTTGTAAATCTCAAGGAACTCTCAAAGAACGCGTGCAGTGGCGTGGGGAAATGAAGCATTTCTGTGACCAGCATTGCTTATTGCGCTTCTACTGCCAGCAGAACGAGCCTAACATGACGACTCAGAAAGGACCTGAAAACTTGCATTACGGTATGTCATAACTTAGAGTGCGGTTCAACTTGAAAAACCTGTACAGTAATCTTTAGTTTTACGGATCTGAATTCAAAGCACATAATAATAAATGAATAGTTAATTTTGGAGATAGTTTAACAGCAACTTCCATAGTTTCTCTGTGTGGAAGTGTCCTATATGATGTATTTCTTATTATTTAATTCTCTTTTAAATTTTTAATGTTAGTTGAAGAAATATAGTCTAGTTGGGGTTGCAGAGAAGTTAAACAGAATTATAACAAAAAATTATACAAGATTCATCTACCCATTATATGTCACCTGAAATTTGAAATGAAATTCATTTGTAGCAAATTGTATGAGCCTCAGGGTAGATTGGGAGGAGCAACAAAAGCCTTTTAGGAGCTGTGCATATCTTAAGAGTTAAATCTCAAAGGGACTGTTACTTCCAAAGTTGTGTGTGGTTTTCTGCAGGGACAAAATGGGATAAGATTTAACTCCACTTATTTAGCTCTGTATTTCAGCTCTCAAATATAATACTCTTTTCTAAAAATAGCTTAAAATATTTCTTTAGTAATTATTTTAAAACATTAAAATTTAATGACAAAAATAGATTAGGAAATTCTGAAGAAAGTGATATTTGTCTCATTTAAAATTTGTTTACGTTTTTATTTTTTAGATCAGGGTTGTCAGATGTCCCGATCCAAAATGATGGTAAGTATTGCTTAAGTAAAGTGATAACTATTGATAATTTTAAATGTGAGGATATAAAAAAATAATTGGTTCAATTTAATCTGATTGCAATAAGAAAAGATTCTTTACTTTCCTCTGTTAGGACAGTTGAAGTATTCAAATGAATTACCTAATACTAAAACTGGTACTTTCATACATGCTAAGGAATATAAAGGTGAATAATTATGACCCCTCCCCACTTTGTGAAGCACCCATAATAGATGCATCTTTAAGACAGTAGCAAAAGATGTTTGAAATGATTGCCTGTGTCTGTTTTGGTAGCTGTAAGAAAGCTTCTAAACAGTTGAGTAGAAGATAGACTGGATGAAAAGGAATGATAATATGCAAAGGGCATGCATATTTGGCAAAAGAGGTTTTTTTAGGTCCAAGCTTAAAGGGGAACCTGTGGTGGAATCCTGGGAAATAATGGTGAAAGGGTGGGCTGGGCCAGATCATTAATGGCTTTGTGCATTTATTTCTGAAATAGGAATGTGAAGATCTATGTTGGAGCTAGGACTTGTGAATTTTTATTGATTTGAGATAGAGAGGGAGAAAGATGTGAGAGAGAAATATCGATTGGTTGCCTCCCACACCCACTCTGACTGAGGATTGAACCCAAAACCTAGGTATGTGCCCTGACCAGAATCAAACCCACAACCTTTTGATTTATGGGACGAGCCCCTTGGCCAGGACTGAATTACCTGATTTTAATATCAGGAACTTTGATTTATGCTGAGGAACATGAAGGTGATCACTCCCTGTTTTGTTATCTTTGTGCAGCTATCAGGCAACTTCCCAACCTTATTTCAAATATGTGTTTCTTATATATTTTTTAATTTATTTGAGAGAGGTAGGGAGAAGGAGAGCAAGATGGAAACATCAATGATGAGAGAGAATCATCGATTGGCTGCTTCCTGCACACCCCCTACTGGAGATTGAGCCCACAACAAGGGCATGTGCCCTTGACTGGAATCGAACCTAGGAGCTTTCAGCCTGCATGACGCTCTATCCACTAAGCCAAACCAGCTAGGGGCCCATGGCACTTTCGAGGTCACTTGCAGACATGTGCAGAGCGATGAAAAATGTGACTTGTGTAAATGCATCCTCTGCCAGGTTGAACAAGGCGAGGCTTTACCTTCTTGTCTTTCTCATTCCGTAGTAAACCAGTGTCCTTTTCACAGTCTATGATTAGTGCATGTTTTTCATATTTTTGTGCTTTTTGTTGGTGATTTGGCTGTTTAAAAGTTCCTCTGATCATAGCACTGAAGTGCTGACTATTGGGCCTATGTACCAAAATGCTGTGATGTGCCTTTTGGAGGAGATTCCTATGTTGTTAATTGAGCTTCAGTCAGTTAGCTGTGAGTTGAGGGTTCATGAATCAACAATATGGTACACCCAGAGAGAGGAACAAGAAATTGATCAGTCTGTATAGGACTTTAGCAACTCTAAGTGCTAAAGTCAAGTCTATAGTGTGTAGTGTGTGGTGAAGCTGTGGAAGAGGTGGAGTAGTGATGACTTGTGGGTTCATGAGCTTACACCTGATTTCAAAAGCATAGTGAGCATCGCTGTTGTGAGACTTTAGCTCACATGTTACCTAGGGCAGGAAGATGTTAAATTCATTCTGCCTAGTGCTCTCTTAGCTCACACATCTTAAGACTATATAGAGTGAAACTGTTAAACGAGAGGCCAGGTGGGTTTTGCATATCAGGATGCTGTAGGAGAAGACCTGCGTGTTATGAAGGAAAAGAGTAATATGGGCAAGCAGGTTTTCAGCACTGGTAAGACTGGCTGTTTTTACAAGGTCATTGGCAAACGAACCAATATAATACAAGTGACCTCCATCCAAAGCTCCTGATTTTAAATCATTCAGAGATTGTGCTATTGTGTGCCAGTGCCAAGGTTAATTTTAAGCACAAACCTTCACGGTGTACAGACCCCCACACACAGTCCATGAGCACTTCAAAGAGGAAAAGCTGAATTGTCTGCTATTAACTGGAGATGGGACCAAAAACGTTTGAAATATTTTCTGAGATTCTACAATTGCTTTATCCTAGAAGTTGAACACTACCTCTAAAATGAAAACCTTGCTTTCAAGGTATTATTAGTGGATAATATATTTTGCCATGAAGAACTCAAAAATGCCCATTTTAATTTAGGTCTTTTTTGCCCCCAAACACTTTCTCATCCAACTCTTTGATCAGGGCATATTGAAATCGTTTTCAAGGCCCACTTCATGAGAGCTGGTGAGGAGGCTCTCAACACCAATAAGGAAAATACTATGATGGTCTTCTGGAAATCACTGTATGTGACATTATTGATTATGTTGGCACAGCCCAGGACAGCATCAGTATGCTTTTGTGAATAACTGTTGGGAAATTTGACCAGACTCTGTGTAAAAAATTTCAGTCTTTGAAGGTGTTACAGAAAATAAAAGAACAGTGTTAAAAACACAATGCCTATTATAAACGAATAAGTGGAGAAGGCTTTGGGGACATGAAGGAAGAAGATGTGGAGTAAGTTTTGACAGAGAAAGCAGTAAAGCCTACTAATGAAGACCTGGACAAGATGGCAAAAGAAGGCATCAGATTAAATGGTGAAAGTCAGCTTAAGACCCCCAACAGCCGCCAAAATATTAGAATGGAATTTTGACTTGGGAAAGGTTGTTAATGACACAGAAGCATGTGATCCTATGCCTGAGCAAAGCCTTTATTTGAAGTGCCACTGTATTTGCACCTTACATTAAGACACTTAAAAGATGTGATGTGAAAAGCCCGGCAGACAAGGTTTAGTTAAAATTTGAAGCCATTTTTGGAGAGAAAATTGCTGACATGGCAAGTTGCCAGAGCCCAGCTTCTGAGGTAGCTGTCACCCTGCCACCCTCATTGATGTCTTCCTTGTCTGCAGAATAAGCTCCATCACTTCTCCTTTGGTGACTGTGGGGCGTGCCAAGGTCAAGAGATCTCACCCCACAGTGCATTGCCTGGTATACATCCTGCAGCTCTGCCAACAGTAAGGTGCTAATGTTCTTATAAAAATTTAAATGCTGAGTCTGATTTACATCAGACCTGATTTACATCAGGTCTGTGTACATATGTACTCACATTAATGAGTGCAAGTACTACTGTCCAGTATGTGTGTACTGCATGCATACATGTTTGTTGAGAGTTGATGACCGCTGGAGCAATTATACAACAACTAGGGGCCCAGTGCACAAATTTGTGCACCTTGAAAGAAACCGTGGGCTGTGAGGCTGCGATGGGCACAGGGGCGGGTCTTGGCCCATCCTCCATACCCCTACTTGGCCCCTCCCACCGCGGCCCCCAGTCTCCTCTGTCTGCCGGCAGCCCCGCTCATGCCACTGCTGCTCCCATGTGCTGATGGCGCCGGCCCCACTTATACCCGCTGACAGCGCAGAGCAATTGGGGCCAGCGCCAGCAGTGGGTGCAAGTGGGGCCAGCGCTGTCAGCAGGTACGAGCAGCGGCTGCTGCCCTGATCGCCCCTCAGCAGCAGGGGGATGTAGAGAAGCCCTGAGGGGCGATCGGGGCCGGCAGCCGCCACTCACACCGGCTGATGGCACTGAGCGATCGTGGCTGGTGCCAGGTGCCAGCAGTGGGTGTGAGTGGGGCTGGTGCTGGCAGCAGGTGCGAGTACCAGGTGGGACCGCAGCACATGGGAGCAAAGCATTTTCAGTAACCACCAGAGGCTCACCCCAATGACAGCAACAGGCGCCCTGCCTTGGTCTGGCGCCCCGACTCACCTGCTCTACCATCCCGCTGCAGCCAACGCCTGCCATGTTCTGCGCTCTGTTGCCTGCTGCTGATGCCCACTGTGTTCCACGTGCACCCCCTGGTGGTCAGCACACATCATAGCGACCAGTTGTTTGGTTGTTCAGTTGTTCCGCCGTTTGGTCTATTTGCATATTAGGATTTTATATATGTAGATAGATGCTGTAATCATACTGTTAAAAAGAAATGCTGCATATTATTATGTATAAGAAATATGTATTATATAAAGTGTTTCAACAGAAACAAGATTATGTATTGATTTGTTAAAAATGTGACCAGATCCTGGCAGGAACCTACCCCTGTATTTCCTTTTAACGCAAAGCTTCAGTGTTCATGGTGACGGTGTAAAACAGAACTACAAGTGAACTGAGTGTGTTAATATTCTATATGTTTTCCCCCTGTCATTGGGTGATATGGAGAGTACCTTATCTTTAGTTCCTTTTGCACAGAGCTTCAGCTAATTTTCAATTTTGTGTTTTTTTCCCCAGTTGCAAATAATGCTACAGTGAACATAGTGAAAATATTTGAGAGACTATAAGTTTCTGAAATTACATTTGTTGTGACATGGGAAATATATGACTTAAAGTTTGGTAATATATTTGGTAATTTTTTAAATCATCTTCCTTATCCTTTCAAAGTTAGTAACATGTATAAGCTGCTTATCCAACAGAGGGAGCTAGAGTGTCACGTCATAGACATACTAACTGCAGGAACTTTTTTCCTTCCTCAAATAAATTTAAGAGCCAAGTATTTTAAAAATTCTGACTCATAACCTTGGTTTTGTACCTAAAAATGAGGTGTATTTTTTTTTTTTTAGGTTTTTTAAAATATATTTTTATTGATTTCAGAGAGGAAGGGGGGGAGAGAGAGAGAGAGAGAGAGAGAGAGAGAGAAATATCAATGATGAGAATCATTGATTGGCTGCTTCCTTCACGCCCCCTACTGGGGGTCGAGCCTGCAACCCAGGCATATGCCCTTGACCAGAATTGAACTTGGGACCCTTCAGTCTGCAGGCCAACACTCTATCCACTGAGCCAAACCGGCTAGAGCTTGTGTTACATTTTTATTTATTTATTTATTTATTTAAAATGTATTTTATTGATTTTTTGCAGAAAGGAAGGGAGAGGGATAGAGAGTTAGAAACATCGATGAGAGAGAAACATCGATCAGCTGCCTCCTGCACACCCCCAGTGGGGATGTACATGCCCTTGACCGGAATCAAACCCGGGACCCTTCAGTCTGCAGGCTGATGCTCTATTCACTGAGCCAAACTGGCTAGGGCTGTGTTATGTTTTTAAAAGACATGCTGATGATATCCTTTGAAGGTAACGCAGATCTGTAGAATGATCAATTACTACTGCTTTGCCAGTGGCCAGGATAGATTCCTTTTATCCTAACTGATTCTACCAGATTAAGGCTATGGTAAACATAATATTAATAGCACAATTTAGTTTAACTCTTACTGTCTTCCCTCCACAGGCACTAAAAACAAGATTATTCCCAGCAGGAAGTAATACAAAATAAAATGTTTCTCTTTGCCTCTGTAGGGTTCAGCACCACCCCCTTCTCCAACACCCAACAAAGAGATGAAGAATAAAGCGGTTCTTTGCAAACCTTTAACAATGACAAAAGCTACTTATTGTAAACCTCACATGCAGACCAAATCTTGTCAAACAGGTAACTTTGGGGGAATTTGACTTATACACTTCCCTGTATTTATACCTCACTTAATGAAATTCCCGGTTTTCTCAAAAGTAGGCTATGAATAAATTTACTTTGTCATTTTCTGTTGATTTTGCCTATTGAATTTTAGACATTTCCTTGAGAATATAACATATTATTTTAAATCATTTATGAAAATTAATCTGTGATAAAGGTCTAGGATATAAATTAATGTTACCAGTGAAATAATGTCATGGCAAAATATTTTGGCGAAGACCCCCTAAAGTTATAAGTACTCCCTCTGATCATCATCTCTAAGTGTGATCTGTAATAACAGCAATGCTGTTTCCTTCTCAGAATAAGATGAAATAATTCAAATACATATTTTCATCAAATTTAAATGTTAGGTATATTCTGATTTTTAGATTTAATCTTTTTGTGGGGGAATCTGTAAGTTGTCAGGAACTATATATTGTTTTTAAAGGTTGTTTTCTTTCTATGAAAAAAAAGCTCTTAATTCTGTTAGTACTCCCTATAAGACAACAGCTACTTTATTCAGTGTTTTTTTTTAAATTACCTAATTTTCTGAAAAGTGGGAATTTATTCTAAATGGGGACTGAGACACTTTAAGTTTTTCTTTGTTACCACATTATTTTAACACTGAACGCTTTGTAGCAGTGCTAGTTAACGAGCTCTCTCATCGCATGTTGCATTTGCAGATGACAATTGGAAGACAGAGTATGTCCCAGTGCCTATCCCTGTGCCTGTATATATTCCAGTGCCTATGCACATGTACAGCCAGAATATTCCTGTCCCCACTACAGTTCCTGTTCCAGTAAGTTGGATTTCAACTTATTTTCCATTGTGAGATGTATGAGTCATGGGTAGGAGAGCTGTGCTGTTGCAGTTACTGCTTCAGTGAAGCTAGCAAACGGGGTTGAGTCGGCCTTTCTTCAACAGTTAACTTATGTATAGGTCTGTGCTTGAATCTCTGTTGGTGATGGCTTTGTGTAGAATTGGGTATATGTTCATCTTTGAGAGTGAAGTTCAGCAGATGCCTATGTTTGCTTTATTTCCATTGTATTTTATATTAGTTCATATTAAAAAAAATATTTGTGAAGCTGTTTAAGGCTTAGAACTGAAACATGGGTTAGAGTTGTATATCAAATATCATTATACTTTATTATAAATCATTTGTAGTACTTACTACTCTATATCAGGGCTTATCTATTGTAGCCTCCTGGAAAACAGCTATTGGTTTCATTAAAATTAAGATGTAGAATTATCTGTAATGTTATTCCAGCTCTAAAATTGCTGGTAGTTTTTAAAAATAATATATCAGTTAATAATATATTAGATCATTAATCTTTACTCCAAACATGAACACTGGTGGAGATTTTTCCAGGTGGCTACTCTGTGCTTATATGTCATACTAGAGGCCTGGTGCACTAAATTTGGGCATGGGTGCGGTCCCTAGGTCTGGCCGGTGATCAAAGTGCGAGCGTCTTGTGTGGAAGGGCAGTTTCCAGCTGACCTCTGGGCCCTGGGCAGCACTGGGGCCTGTGTGCCCCCTCCGCCTGAGTCACAGCTCCCGAGTCCCCACGCAGAGATGCAGTCAGCGCGGCCAGATGCTGCGCCCAGCGGCGCCACACAGAAGCCTGGCGGGCAGCGTGCTCTCTCCCAGCTGGCCTCGCAAACCGGCTCCTGCATGAACCCACGAGGAGCCCAACCAGCCCCTGCAGTCCTGGCGGCTGTGGCCTGGCTCACCTGGAAGCCCACTGGGGCTTGTAGTGCCTCCTCTGCCACCTGCTGCCAGTGCCTCATCACTGATGCCCGCCATGTTCCGTGCTGCCCTCTGGTGGTCAGCGCACATCATAGCTAGCGGTCGAACTCTCCGTCAAACTCCTGGGCGAACTCCTGGTTGAGGGGACAATTTGCATATTAGGCTTTTATTATATAGGATATTTTACATATCATGTCATAAAACATATATACATATACATGGTGGGAGAAGCAGGGGGCTTCCATTTCTCCCTGTCAGCGTGTCTGCATTACTCAATGCCTGGTGCTTAATAAATTTTAGATATTTTTCTTACAATCATTGTTATTCCCCAAGCAGAGTACTGGTTCTAGCTTCTATACTCCCATAGTACTCTTATATATAGTGCTATTATAACATCAATCCTACTGCATCACTGTTGCTGGTTTATATCTGCCTTTTCAACTATACTCTGAATTCTTTGAGTGCGAAGAGTACTGCCTGTTCATCTATATATCTTCAGATTTTAATGCACAACTTGGCAGATAAGCAGGCCATAGATAAGAAATATATTTAATCTCTCTTGCCAACTCTGATTGATAATCCTTGCATGAAATGATGTGTTGATGATAACTCAAAAGTTATTTTTCTTTAATTTTTATTTCAAAAGGCAGTTGCTTGTATTCTGGGCTTTCTTATCATAGGTGACATGGTAGTCATGTTTTTGTTGTTGTTGTTTTAATCCTCACCTGAGGATATTTTTCCATTGATTAGAGTGGAAAGGAGGGGGAGAGAGAGGAAGAAATATCAATGTGAGAGAGAGACACATTGATTGGTTGCCTCCTGCAGATGCCCCAACTGGGGCCAGGGATCGAGCCTGCAACTGAGGTACATGCCCTTGACTGGAATTGAATCTGGGACACTTCAGTCTTTGGGCCAATGCTCTATCCACTGAGCCAAACCAGCTAGGGCAGCATCTTAGTTTTGATAGGTGTTCTTTTCAAGGTTTTTATCCAATACTAGAGGCCCGATGCATAAAATCCATGCAAGAGTAGGGCTTCCTTCCCCTGGCTGCTGGCACCAGCTTCCCTCTGGCCCCTGGGACCCGGGCTTCCCTCTGGCCACCGGCAGGCACCCAGGACCCAGGCTTCCCTCGCAGCTCCAGTGTTGTCTGGAAGGTTGTCCGGAATAACATCCAGGAGGACAGCCCGTCTAATTAGCGTATTATGCTTTTATTATTATAGATGGAATGATAAAGTAGACCATGTGTCAGAATAATTTTTACTTTAGAAAAATACTTTTAAAAAATTTTTAAAAATTGATTATAGAGAGAGAGGAAGGGAGAGAGAGAGACAAATATTGAAGTGAAAGAGAATCATCAATCAGCTCCCTCCTGCACATCCCCTACTGGGGATTGATCCTGCAACCCATGCATGTGCCCTGACAGGGAATTGAACTGGTGACCTTCTGGTGCATGGGATGATGCACAACCAACTGAGCCACACCAGCCAGGGCTAGAAAAATACCTTTTAATGTTGAGCAAACCTAACAGTAAATACTTTGGTGAATTAGGTGCCAGTCCCTGTTTTTCTGCCGGCCCGGGTGGACAGCAGTGAGAAGAACCCTGCAGGAGCTGAGGAGCTAAAAAGCAAAGCTTCTTCAGATCCTCTTGATACCGAATTGCTCACAATGACAGACATGATGACTGAAGAGGAGGGGAAAACAAATGCTGCTAACATCAACAGTGAGCTACACTATTACACCTTGTGGATGAGTGTGTTGTTGGTTTTTACTAAGTGCTGTAATTGTTACAGTATGGTCCAGGGCATTTTAATCCTTGGTGTAGGAGTGGGGGAAGATTGTAATAGAAGTGTATTTTATGTTAAGAGAGCCAAGCTATATCTTGCCAGGTGCTCTCTTATGGGAAGTCCAATTTCAAGGAGAAATTTGTAGGGTCCTTTTTTAAATTGTAAAAGGATTTGACTTGCATGATCAACTAAAAATTATTCTTGTTTTAATGGACTAGCTCAGATACAAAACTAATTTGTAGTAGGCTTTAATAATCCAAACTCTTATTTTGTAATAGTTATCCCCAATTTTGTTTTATTGATAATACTAATGTCATTTGCATGATCTAAACCAAGGTTTATTGTAACTTTTGTTAGGGCAGTGCTTGCCAAATGGTATAGCACAATGAGTGTGTTGTGGATGTTTCTGTCTCTTAGAATATTTCTTCCCCTTAGTCCTCTGGTGACAACAGTCTTGTTTCAATCATGAGCTAAATACCTTTAGAGTACAATAGAAACACTATACATTCTATATATTTTACAATGTGAGTATTTTTGAAGCACTTTGTTAGGGAGTTAAAAATGAATTTCATGGATTGAGACCAGTTTTTTTTTATTTTAAAAAATTGTTTTAAAAATATATTTTTATGGATTTCAGAGAAGAAGGGAGAGAGAGAGAGAGAGATAGAAACATCAATGATGAGAATCACTGATCAACTGCCTCTTGCACGCCCCCTACTGGGGAATCCAGCCTGAAACCTGGTCATTTGCCCTTGACCAGAATCAAACCCAGGACCTTTAGTCCGCAGGCTGATGCTTTATCCACTGAGCCAAACCAGCTAGGGCTCAGGTTTCTATTTTTTTAGTGAACACACAAAATGTCAGCTTAAATTCCCTTATAGAAAGGGTAGTATTTTGTGAAACCTTTGTTTCCTGTGTGGGTGTGCATGAATGCTTGTCTGTCTTTCTGTCTTCCACTACCATCCTGAACCTAGATAAAATGCATTTCTTACTGAGGGCTGCAATACAAAAACGCTTGAAAGCAACTGATCAAAATATTAGAAGACAGTTGTTTATAAGTATATATTGAATGACATGAAAAACCTAGGTCACAATTCAGGGAAAATGTTGAAAAATTGCAGTTATCCATCCTCATTATTTTACTTTTGACAAAAAAATTGCTTTTAGAAATACTCTCAATATCAGAGATGATTTACTAACATAGCATGCCTATTAACTTTTGAAAAGGGCCAGTCAAAAACTTACAGGAGTAAAAGTTTTTGTGTACTTAAGATTATATAATAATTATAAAGTTTATAGTAGTTAATTTCAAGATAGCTATATATACCTTTTCCTTTTGTGACATATTAATATAAGGGTTCTTGTTTTGCATTTACAATGAACTGACTTTCTTTTGCCAGGTGTAGGTATCGTTGAGTTCTTTTTTGATTTCTAATGACAGTGTGGATTGATTACAGGTGTAATTATTGAGACTGACATAATTGGTTCAGATATCTTGAAGGACTCTGACCTAGAGACACAGTCCAGCATGCCTGATGTACCATATGAACCAGACTTGGATATCGAAATAGATTTTCCAAGAGGTATTCAAAGTGCTATTTTATTCTTTTAATATTAACCTATGGTTATGGAATTTAGTTAATGGAGTCATAATTGTGGTTATGATCATTAGGCATTTAGTGTTCATGTCATTGCATTTACTGTTAATATTTGTCTTTTATTTTTTACCCAAATAAAACTCAACAGTTAACTTCTTTTTTAAAAAATATATTTTTATTGATTTTAGAGAGGAAGAGAGAGGGAGAGAGAGATAGAAACATCAATGATGAGAGAGAACCATCGATGGGCTGCTTCCTGCATGCCCCCCATTTGGGATCAAGCCCACAACCCGGGCATGTGCCCCTGACCAGAAGAATTGAACCCAGGACCCTTCAGTCTGCAGGCTGATGCTCTCTCCACCAAGCCACACCAGTTAGGGCAACAGTTTACTTCTGAAATGACTCATAGGATTGCTTTGTAGGGACTTAAGAATTTTTTAGAGCCTTAAAAAGAAACTTTCTCAAAGTAATTCATTATATAAGATTTTGGAGATAGAGAAGGATAAAGAAGTGTTTGTGTATTTTTTAAAAATTTAAATACAATATCAGTAGTAACTTTCTTAAGATCCTTTTGAAAATCAAGTTGACCTTCAAAGGGAAAAAGTATTATCAGATCTTTTGTTATAAAAGAAATTTGTTCTACTTTCACTATTTTCTTAATCTATTGATGACCAATAAACACATTGAATTGAATGTAAAGCATTTTATTTTAGGAAAGATTTAATAGATTGAAACAGATTTGTATGAGACCATTTAGATCTTACAATTGAATTTCAGGTTATAATAATTTTTCTGATACCGATTTACATGAAAATTTCATGTTGATATTCATTGTACATATTTGTTAAGAGTCTGAACAGGTTTTATCAGAACTCATAGGCCATGTTAGGTACAGAAGATCATTTATTCTCCACCCCAGCACAGGTTGTTCCCATATACAGGTGCCTGTTTACATCCTTTGGCTATTTCTTTGTTGGCTGTGTTATATAACATAAACCTCTGCTATTACATTTGGAATAAAAGTTCTGATTTCTTTGTCAGCTGCTGAGGAGCTTGATATGGAAAATGAATTTTTATTACCACCTGTTTTTGGGGAAGAATATGAGGAACAGCCTAGACCTCGATCTAAAAAAAAGGTATAAAATTAATAGTATTTTTGCGTTTGGTTAATATCTCTATATAGTAATATATCTATACAGCTATAGAGTAAGGATACAGTGGTGCTCACTTGTGCCTAGGAATATGGAAAGATATTTTGTTTTCTAGATTTTAAGAGGTAAAGCCTTTATTCATTTTTAGGTAATAAAAATGTCTCAGATTTAATTGTAACTTCATAGAAGAAGAGTAAATATTATTGCCACTTAGTTTTTTCAGTTTTATCTTGATAAAAGGTTGACAAAGTTGCAAGTAAATTCAATTCTTTGACAGGAATTGAGACTATTTTCTAGGGAGTTGTTTTTTCCATCATTATTATTATTATTATTATTATTAAATATATATTTTATTGATTTCAGAGAGGAAGGAAGAGAGAGATAGAAACATCAATGATGAAAGAGAATCATTGATTGGCTGCCTCCTGCATGCCCCCTACTGGGGACTGAGCCCACAACCCAGACATGTGCCCTTGACTGGAATTGAACTTGGGACCCTTTAGTCCCGAGTGGCCAATGCTCTATCCATTGAGCCAAACCAGCTAGGGCCATCATTATTATTTCTAAAATATAATTTTATTGATTTCAGAAAGAAAGGGATAGGGAGACATAGAAACATCAATGATAAGAGAGAATCATTGATCGACTGCTTCCTGCACACTCCTTACTGGGGATGGAGCTTGCAACCTCAGCATGTGCCCCAACTGGGAATCAAATTGTGACCTTCCTGGTTCATAGGTTGATGCTCAACCACTGAGCCACACCAGCTGGGCTCCATCATTATTTTTGACTAGAGGACCGGTGCATTAAAATTTGTGCACTGGGGGGGTGGTGTCCTTCAGCCTACCCCTCTCACAGTCTGGGAGCCCTCAGAGGATGTCTTACTGACCGCTTAGTCCCGCTCCCCATGGGGAGTGGGCCTAAGCCACAGTCTGGCCTCACTCTACAGGAGGCGACCAGGCTGATCAGGGGAAGGCACTGCCCCCATCACCCCGCTGCTGCTGCCACTGCCGGCTGTGGCTGCGGTGGCTGCAAGGCCTGAGCCCCGGGGGTCAGGCTGCCGAACTCATGGCTGCCTGAGCCCGGGCCTCGCAGCTGCTGTGGCTTTGTCCGAATGGATGTCCGGAAGACATCTGCCCTAATTAGCATATTGCCTTTTTATTAGTATAGATGAGACTAATCAGTGATGTTGGAATATGCATTTGATTATATCCAGTTTCATTTAAGCATATCAACACATAGGAAGACATCTCGGACATTAATAGATTCAGGTAGGCCAAATTAACAGGTGTAATTTTAAAAAATATTTTAACATCAACTTTATTTCTGATTTCCAACATAAATTAAGGTCCAAAAGGGGAAAAAAACTTCCACAAATTTCCCCCAAAAGAAAGAAAATGAAAAAGGAGTGAGTACCCTGCAGTAGAATGTAGTTGGACTTTTACTTCACATCACAAAAATTAACTCAAAATGAGTCAATAGACCTGAATGTAAGAACTAAAAAACTCTTAGAAAGAAAAAAACTCTTAGAAGAAAACATAGGCCTCAGTCTTCATTACCTTGGGTTTCTTAGATATAACAGAAAAGGCATAAGGAACAAAAGGAAAAAAGATGAGTTGGATTATGTCAAAATTTAAAACTTTTGTACAGCAAACAGTGCCATCAAGAAAGTGAAAAGGAGTGGTCATTTCCTTTATGGTGGAATTATTATAAAGTTCTTCAATTTATCTTACATTAATATTTATTATCCTTTTATTTCAGATTATTAGTTTATGTCATATATTTATTTTCTCATCAGTGACTCACAGCAGAAGTTAATAAAATTTTATTGTACACAATGGTTTATGTAGAAATATGGCATTCCTACAGATATATTTCAACACATGTTATAGGTAACTATTCTCAGATTCAGGAATACCAGTCAATTCTAAGAATAAAAATATATTCTCTTTAATTTGCATTTTTTGATTGATGGCTTACATAAAGTCATGAAATAATGTAGACTTTTTTTAAAAAAAAGGAGATTTACAATGGTGTTTTACTAATAGGGAGCCAAGAGAAAAGCTGTATCAGGATACCAGTCTCATGATGATAGTTCTGACAATTCAGAATGCAGCTTTCCTTTCAAGTATACATATGGTGTAAACGCTTGGAAACACTGGGTCAAAACTAGGCAACTTGATGAAGATCTTCTGGTATTAGATGAACTAAAATCTCGTAAGTGTTCTGATTTTGTTTTCCCTACGTCCTATTTAAAACCAAGATTTTTGTTATTAACTACCTTTAACTTTTAAGTGTAGCTGTTACTTTCAAGTTCTTACATAGAATAAATTTCAGGGGCTTTCTTAATCTTAAGACAGTAAGTAATAGCAATTACTAATTTTTTATTTCTTCTTAGCTAAATTAGTAAAGTTAAAAGAGGATCTGCTGTCTCACACCACGGCTGAGCTTAACTATGGGCTAGCCCATTTTGTCAATGAGATCCGCCGACCAAATGGAGAGAGTTATGCACCTGACAGCATCTATTATCTTTGCCTTGGAATACAGGAGGTTAGTAATTTGCAGGCCAATTTTGAATATAATGTTAATAAGAAAGGTTGTTGTGGTAGTTCTTAGACAGAAAAATGTTATGCTTTAAGAATATTAAAGATAACTTTATGGAACATAATGATTCATTGCTTTATCAAGAAAGACAAAAAAGAAATTTAATCTATGAAAAAGATAGGATATTATAAAGGATTTTCTGAGCTTCTTTGTAATTAGGTATTTCTGCTATCATATGATATATTCTTAAAAATTACCACATTCTTCAAAACTCTGCACAAAAACCAAAAAGAACAGGCCACTCAAAACATCTGTATCTTTTGTAATACGCCTGACAAAGTTGTATGTTTGTTACCATACGTAAGATAATGACATCATTCCCTACTACAGTCCCAGGTAAACGAATTAATACTCTGAGGCATGATGCAGATATGTATAGATCCATGCTGATATGCATGTGAACAGAGAATGTCTGCTTTCTCCACATAGTCAGTCTGTTTCAGTATAGACCGCTCATGTTTTTCTAACATGTTAGAGTAACTACTCATTAGTTCTTTGGAATCATCTTACAAAATGAGATCATCCTTTAGGGGTTTTAAATAAACTTCAGCTGCATGTCTGTGAATCTGGAATGACTTTGTTTTCCATAGTAGGCAATAACTTCTGTTTCTGAAAAAATTGTATAGGTTTGAGCTTAGAGGTCAGAAAGGATCCTCGCTTCACATCCTGTGTGTATGTAAATGTGGTAAATAATGGAAGCAGATCTTCTTATGCAGGGTTTTGTTTATAGACCTAAAATTTAATGTTAAGCTGCTAACAGCATATTGAAATAAGTTACTGAAAAAAAACTAGAATTGTCTTAATTTGTATTTTATTTCTGTTCTCTTCAGGATAGATATTTTCCAAAGATTATGAAAGCGGTGTGGGGAATTAACATATTAGCTGTACATTACTGTGTGTTCAAAGGCCATCACATATTTTCTAGTAACAATCTAAAACAGAGAGGTTTTGTTTCTTCTACTCCAACTTGATAGATTTACATGTACTTTGAGCTTCATATTTATTTGGTGATACTAGGTTCACCATTTTAAAATCCCAAACCATGAGAATCAAAATTTTCATGGAAACTCCTTTGACAGTAAAACCTGACTTGAAGAGTTGTGATGCTGTTTTCTTTATTATACTTTCAAAAAATATTCCATTTTAACCCAGCCAGTGTGGCTCAGTAGTTGAGCATGGAACTATGAACCTGGAGGTCACAGTTTGATTCCTGGTCAGGGCACATGCCCGGGTTGCGGGCTCGATCTTGCGTTGTCGGGGGTGCAGGAGGCAGCTGATTGATGATTCTCTCTCGTAATTGATGTTTCTATCTCTCCCTCTTCCTTCCTCTATGAAAATATATATTTTTTAAAATTCCGTCTTAGAATATTAACTGTAGACTTCACTGTAGAATTGTTAATGTTTCTAAACAAGTGTAATGTGCTTCCCTAGACCAGTGGTCGGCAAACTCATTACTCAACAGAGCCAAATATCAACAGTACAACGATTGAAATTTCTTTTGAGAGCCAAATTTTTAAAACTTAAACTATATAGGTAGGTACATTGTTATTAACTTAATTAGGGTACTCCTAAGCTGGCCTTTGCTAAAAACATCCTCAATCTGATTGATGTACGTTTGCTGAGGTCGACCCCTTTCAACTCTCCCATCCACACTCATCTTGTATACTTGTTTCAGATAGACTAGTGTGGATGGGAGAGTTGGTAGGGGTCAACCTCAGCGAACATACCTCAAAACAATGTACCTCCCCTGCACTGTGTATCCCACGGCCTGCCTGCGCCGCGTCTCCCATCAACCGACTGACCAACCAACACCCCCCCACACTTCTTCTAACGCCACTTCTTCAAAATAGACTTGCCCAAGCCGAAAACCAACTTCTGCGCATGGGCCACGAAGTTTCAATTGCACTGTACGTGCGTGCCCTCACGTGGTATTTTGTGGAAGAGCCACACTCAAGGGGCCAAAGAGCCACATGTGGCTCGCTAGCCGTGGTTTGCCGATCACTGCCCTAGACCACGCTAGGAATGTTGTGTAATTATGTACATGGTCTGTGTTTCCATTGTAAAAGTCCAAAAATTATGAATTCTGAAACATATCTGGCTTCAGGGGCAGTGGCACAGGGTTTTAGAACTGTGTATATATTTTCCCTTCCACTTTTATTATGTTTTGTAGTAAAAAAGAGTAGGCATAGCATTTGTAAATATGCTAATTCTCCTTGGGAGCAAACAGGAGGTGGGTATTACTTCTTTGTGTTTGTACCGTGCTATCAACATACAGGAGTTCGCACTCACTGACCTGGATGATTGCTGTGACTATTATACAGTAGACCTATATATCAAATGTGTGTATAATTATTTAAGGTAATTTTTTATAAAGAGGACATATATGTCATCATTTTAGAAGTAGTTCAACTATTTTTACTTTATTTTTAATAATTAAAAAAAATTTTTTTTTAATCCTCACCTGAGGATATTTTTCCATTGATTTCTAGAGAGAGTGGAAGAGAGATTAAATTGCCTCCTACATGTACCCTGACCAGGGCCAGGGAGAAGCCTGCAATCGAGGTACGTGCCCTTGACCGGAATCGAACCCGGGACCCTTTGGTCTGCAGGCCAACGCTCTATCCACTGAGCCAAACCGTCCAGGGCAATTTTTAAATTACAGTTGACATACATTATATTAGTTTCAGGTGTATAACATAGTGGTTAGATACTTACATAACTTACAAAGTGATCACTCTGATAAATCTGCTACCCATCAGGTAGCATACATAGTTATTACAATACTAGAGGCCCGGTGCACAAAAATTTGTGCACTGGAGGAGGGGAGGTGTCCCTCAGTCCCACTTGTGCCTTCTCACAGTCTGGGACCCCTTGGGAGATAACGACCTGCTGGCTTAGGCCTGCTCCCGGGTGGCAGAGGGCAGGCCCAATCCCTAGGTGCCTGCCCCGCAGCTCCTGGTCGGGCTCAGAGCAGGGCCAATTGGGGAGTTGGGGCACCGCCCCCTGTCATGCACAGAGCAGGGCGGATCAGGAGGTTGCAATGCCACCCCCAGTCACGCTCAGGGTAGGGTCGATTAGGGGGTTGTGGTGCCACCCCTGTCACATACAGAGCCAGCCGATTAGGGGGTTGGGGCGCTGCCGCCTGTCACACACAGAGCAGGGCCCATCAAGGGGGTTGGGGAGCTCCCCCCTGTCTTGCATAGAGCAGGGCCGATCAGGAGGTTGTGATGCCACCCTCAGTCATGCTCAGGGTAGGGCCGATTGGCGGGTTGGGGCACCACCCCCTGTCACACTCAAGGCAGGGTCGGTGGGGAGGTTGGGGCGCCGCCCCCTGTCACGCACAGAGCAGGGGGGGAGGTGTCCCTCAGTCCTGGCCGGGGAGTGCCCCAACCCCCCCCCCCCTCCGGTCACACTCAGGGCAGGGCCGATGGGTAGGTTGCGGCTCCACCCCGTCGTCACACACAGACCAGGGCCCATGGTGGGTTTGGGGCGCCGCACCCTGTCACACACAGAGCAGGGCCAATCAAGGGGTTGGGGAGCTCCCCACTATCAGGCACAGAGCAGGGCCGATCAGCGGGTTGGGGTGCCTTCACCTGTCACGAACAGAGCAGGGCAGATAGGTAGGTTGTGGCCCTGCCCCCTGTCACACACAGAGACGCAGGGCGATCAGGGGGTTTGGGTGCTGCCCCCTGTCACGCTGCTCCAGGGGCCAGGAGGCCTCACAGCTCCGCTGATCCCAGTGCTGGGAGGCCTCGCAGCTCTGCTTGACACCGGGACAGTGAGGCCTCGTGGCTCTGCTGATCCCGGTGCTGGGAGGCATATTACCCTTTTACTATATAGGATAGAGGCCTGGTGCACGGGTGGAGGCCGGCTGGTTTGCCCTGAAGGGTGTCCTGGATCAGGGTGGGGGTCCTGCTTGGGTGCCTGGCCAGCCTGGGTGAGGGGCTGAGGGCTGTTTTCAGACTGGCGGGTGACAAGCTCCCAACATCTCCTTTTTTCCTTTTTTTTTTTTTTTAATTCTGGGATTTATTTACGTTCTATGGCTGTCACTGGAGCTGAGAGCTGGCTTTAGCTCAGACCTCAGCTGCTGAAAGCAGGTTTCTGTGCTTTGTTTATCTTCTGTATTTGAAACTTTGTTGCGACTCCAGCTCTGAGATCCCGGGCCTGCTGAAAGCAGGTTTCTGGGGTTTTGTTTAGCTTCTATATTTGTAACAATGTTTCTTAGAAAGAAGCTCAGAGCCCAGCAGCGGCAGGTGGGGAACCTTGGCTTCCTCTGTCACTGGAGCAAGCAAGCCTCCTGTTTGCGTCAGTTGCTTGGCTGCCGGCCGCCATCTTGGTTGGCAGTTAATTTGCATATCGCCCTGATTAGCCAATGGGAAGGGTAGCGAAGTTATGGCTAATTACCATGTTTCTCATTTATTAGATAGGATTCTTGACTATATTCCCTATGCTATACTTTATATCTCATGACTATTCTGGAACTACCAATTTGTACTTTTTAATCCTTTCATCTTTTTCACCGTCCCCGGACCCCCTCCTATTTGGTAACTGTCAAAATGTCCTCTGTATCTATGAGTCAAAAAAAAAAAAAGTCTGTTTCTGTTTCGCCTGTTTATTTTGTTTTATAGATTCCACATATTAGTGAAATCATCTGACAATTGTCTTTCTTTGTGTGACTTATTTCACCTACCATAATACCATGTAGTTTCACCCATGTTGCTGCACATGGCAAGATTTCATTTTTTTTTTTTTATGGCTGAGTCATATTTTATGTATGCACCACTTCTTATTATATTGGCTATTGTAAATAATGCTGCAATGAATATATGGGACATATGTCTTTTCAATTTAGTGTTTTGGGTTTCTTCAGATAAATACCCAGAAACAAAATTGCTAGATTGTTCTTTTTATGGCCTTTGGTTTTAAAGTCTGTTTTGTCTGGTATAAGTATTGCTACCACAGTTCTTTTTGTTTGTTTGTTTTCATTTTAATGAAATATCTTTTTCCATCCCTTTATTTCAGTCTGTGTGTGTTTCTTTTGAAGTGAGTCTCTTATAGACAACATATGTAAGGGTCTTGTTCTGTTGTCCATTCAGACACCCTATGTTTTTGTATTAGAGCATTTAATCTATTTGCATTTAAAGTAATTGTTGATTATTTATTGCCATTTTATTCAAATTTTTTTTTCTCTTTTTAAAAAAGAACATACCCCTTCACATTTCTTGAAATACTGATTTGGTGATGATGAACTCCTTTAGCTTTTTTTTTTTTTTTGTCTTGGAAGCTGTTTATCTGACCTTTGATTTTAAATTTTAGCTTTGCTGCATAATCTTGGTTGAAGGGTGCTTATTTTTCATCACTTTGAATATTTTGTGCCAATCTCTTTGGCCTGCAAAGTTTCTGTTGAGAAATCAGTTGACAATCTTAGGGGAGACTCCATTGTAGGGAACTACCTGCTTTTCTCTTTCTGCTTTTAAAAATCTGTCTTTGTTTTTAACCTTTGGCCTTTCAATTACAATGTGTCTTTTTGTGGCCTCTTTGGGTTCATATTACTTGGGACTCTCTCCACTTTCTGGACTTACATGTCTATTTCCTCCACCAGGTTAAGGAACTTTTCCATAATTAATTTTTCAATATTATGTGAATGTTGGTGCACTTGAAGTTGTCTCAGAGGCTCATTATACTATCCTCATTTTTTGTATTTTTTTTTTTTTAAGAGAGGAGAGGAGAGGGAAAGAGATAGAAACATCCGCGATGAGAAAGAATCATTGATCAGCTGCCTCCTGCACACCCCCCTACTGGGAATCAAGCCCGCAACCCGGGCATGTACCCTTGACCAGAAGTGAACCCAGCGCCCTTCAGTCCGCAGGCCGACGCCCTATCCACTGAGCCAAACCAGCTAGGACAATTCTCATTTTTTTTTGGATTTTTTTCTTTTTGCTCTATAGATTGGGTGTTTTCTGTTTCCTTTTATTCCAAATTGCTGATTTATTCTTCATATCAGTGTATTCTTTATTTTTGAGTGGTTCTTCTTTATGTTTCCAACTCAATTTTTGTGTTTCTTATAACTTTGTTGAAGTTCTCACTGAGGTTCTATCATTTCCTTATAACCAGTGTTTTGAATTCTGCATCTGGTAGATTGTTGGCCTCCATTTAATTTAGTTCGTTTTCTAGAGCTTTGTTATGTTCTTTCATTTGTGATGTGTTTCTCTGTCTCCTCATTTTAGCTGCTTTCCTGTGTTTGTTTTTATGAATTAGGTAGAGCTGCTGCATCACCCAGTCTTGGTAAAATGGCCTTGGGTAGTAAGTGTCCTGAGGTGTTACTGACATAGACTCCTGGTCACCTGATTTGGGCTCTCTACCTACTAACCTGTGTGGATTGTGTGCACCCTCCTGTTATAGTTAAGCCTTGATTGCTGTTGGCACATCATTGGGAGGGATTTGCCACCACACTGATCAGCTTAGAGGACTGGCTGTGACTACAGTGGAGGAGTTGCTGTGCAGAGGCCTACCCTAAGTAGCATTTCAATAGGGTTCTGGTGCCCGATTACCCATTGAATGTGTAGCTAGTAATGTGGTTGTGTGGTGCTCTGGTGTGCTCTGAAGCTGGCCACTTGGAGGGCCTCCCAGGAAGTGTAGGCCAAAATGAGCTGTGACTTTTGCCCTTCCTGGGGTCACCTGACATGAACTACAAGGCAGTGTGCACAGGGCTGCTACCTTTGCTAGGCTTGGAGGTGCCCAGGAGGGCCAAGCTGTAAACTGAGGCTATCACTAGTGTGGGCCTGGGGCCACTTAGCTTAGCAAGAGGTTCAGGGCATGATGAGGCCAGGTGCTACTTGTTGGAGGTTTGTGAATCTTGTAGAGATTTTAGGAAATTCTGTAGCTTGAGCCAAGGCTGGCGTTTGTATGGAAAAGCCACTAGAAACAGCTTCAGTGGGTCTGAAAGTTAGGTGGATTGGGGTCTCAGAGAATCACCAGAGTGGGTTGAAGTTACCAGGTTGATGGAGATTCAGTTATGGTGCCAGCCTTCAGGTCTGTAGAGGGAGTTCTCAGCACAGGAAAAATGGTGTCTGCTCGCACTTTCGTGTGGGAGAAAGTTGGCCCTTAATATCGAAGCCAGAAAATTCATTTTCTCCCTGTATGTCTTCTAGCTGCTTCCATAGTGCTGGAGCTCAGAGCCAGTGAGTCTGAGTAAGTCCTTGTGCAGACCCTGGGACTGCCTGGGACTCCAAGAGCCCTCTGTCTTAGCCACAATCCAGCTGGTTTCCTCAGCCAACAGTTATGGGGACTTCTCTTCTTGGAACTGGAACCCTGGGCTGGGGGCCCTGTTGTGGGCCTGGGACTCCATGATCCTCAGGGGGGACATCTGCAGCTAGGCTATCTCTTCTCATTTTAAACCGCCACATGTGGCTGTGGGACCAACCTCTTCGGTGTTTCTGCTCCTCCTATAAGTCTCACAGTGGCTGCTTTGTTTTAGTTTTGATGTGGTTGTGGTAGGATAAGAGGCCAGAGATTACCTATGCACCCTCTTGACAGCCTAATTCAATCAATTTTAGAAGTGTTGAAAGAGCAATAGAGTTCTGCATATTAACTTAGGAGGAAGGAGAGAGATTGAGTTCCAAGCTCTTGTTCTTCTTGTTTTAATTCAACTGTAGTTTATGATATGTTTTGGTGTTTTGTATAATATTTCTTTAAAATTGCTTCTACTTGTAATTAAACTTAAAAACTAATATCTACATAATATAACTTTAAATCAGCAGTAATTAGAGAAAGACAGCACAATGGGGGTTTCTACCCTACCCATATCTAGTCTATCTAGTTCCTCTAATTCAGTGGTTCTCAACCTGTGGGTCGCGACCCCTTTGGGGGTCAAATGACCCTTTCACAGGGTTCGCCTAAATACATCCTGCATATCAGATATTTACATTACGATTCATAACAGTAGCAAAATTACAGTTGTGAAGTAGCAACGAAAATAATTTTATTGTTGGGGGCCACCACAACATGAGGAACTGTATTAAAGGGTTGCAGCATTAGGAAGGTTGAGAACCACTGCTCTTACTAGTCAAATAGTTATTCTCTGTTATTTCTTCTGTTAAATTTGCATATAGGGATACAATTGATTTTTGTATATTCATCTTACACTCTATATGTACCAATTCACTATTAGTTTTAGTAGGTGAGGTTTTGTTTTTTTTTTTCCTTAGAATTTTCTACGTACAAAATCATGTCATGAATGAATATAGTTTACCTCTTTCGTCCCAATCTGCATGTCTTATATACTTCTTTTTCTTGCCGTATTACATTGGTTGTTTTGGTTCCACAAAAAGATGAGTGTAAGTGGTGAGAGTAGAAACCTTTGCTTTGCACCAAATCCTTTGGGGAAGGTTTTTCTTCTTTTTTTCTCCCTCCCCTCCCCTCCCCTCCCTTTTTGGTTTTTCTTTTTTAAGTAGGATGTTTTCTGTAGGTTTTTTGTAGCTTCCTGGCACTTGATCAAGGAAGTTTTAATCTATTCTCTTTTTTTAAAATATGTATTTTATTGATTTTTTACAGAGAGGAAGGGAGAGGGATAGAGAGTCAGAAACATCGATTAGAGAGAAACGTCAATCAGCTGCCTCCTGCACACTCCCTACTGGGGATGTGGCCGCAACCAAGGTACATGCCCTTGACTGGAATCGAACCTGGGACCCTTGAGTCCATAGGCTGACGCTCTATCCACTGAGCCAAACCGGTCAGGGCTAATCTATTCTTTAGTTCAGTGATTTTCAACTGATATGCCACAAGAATTTTTAAAACATGTAATACCTGATTATTTAGTCAGGGGCACTGACTTAGTTTCCCTAATATTGTCAAATGAAAAAAATAACAATAGCCAATACAATAATAGCCATCTGGTGTAAGTGGCCTGTCTTTAACCATAAATATGTATTGTAGGTCATATAATAGAATTGCATCATATTGATCATATTACATAATAAGATTATGCCTGATTGATTAATTCTTGGTACCAGAATTCCTTACACACAGCTATAGGCACTTGATTTTTCAAAAAGTCACTTTGGAGCAAAAATTATACCTATATTTTTTTGTCAGATTGGCAAAAAAATGTACTTTTTGTAAATGCCACAGAATTTTAGTAAATAGATTGTATATGCCAAATGGAAAAGGTTGAAAATTTTTGCCTAAGTTGGTTGAGGACTTTTCTTTTTAAAAAATCTTTATTGTTGCCGAAACCGGTTTGGCTCAGTGGATAGAGTGTCGGCCTGTGGATTGAAAGGTCCCAGGTTCAATTCCGGTCAAGGGCATGTACCTGGGTTGCGGGCACATCCCCAGTAGGAGATGTGCAGGAGGCAGCTGATCGATGTTTCTCTCTCATCGATGTTTCTGACTCTCTATCTCTCTCTCTTCCTCTCTGTAAAAAATCAATAAAAAATATATTTTAAAAAAAATCTTTATTGTTGAAGTATTACATAGGTCTTCTCCACTCCCACCGCCCCCCCCCCCCTAATCTCTTCCAGCCTGCTTCTATCCCTCTTTTGCCCCCCCTCTCCCTCCCAGCCCTCACCACCACATTGTTTGTGTCCACAAATTATGCATATTATGCATACAAGTTCATTGGTTGATCTCTTCCCACCCACCCTCCCCTACCTTCCCTCTGAGGTTCAACAGTCTGTTCATGCTTCTATGTCTCTAAGTCTATTTTTGATCATCAGTTTATTTGGTTCATTAGATTACAAGAGTAAGATCATGTGATATCTCCTTTTCATTCATTTGGGAGTTGTTGTTTTTTTGTCTCTTCATTTTTGCTGTTCCTTTGTATTTGTTTCTATGTATTAGATCAAACAGCTATGCCACCCAGATTTTTTGGGTTGGTCTTATGTAGCAGATGTTTTGTGGGACCCAGTGGTGCAGTCTCATGGGATATTTGGGATATTTGATGTAGTTAGGTCTTGAATGTTATTGTCCCATTCATTGATGGAATCTTCTCTCAGAGTGTTTGATTATGTGGCTTCCTCCGTACCACGTTGTGCCAGCCGTTGTGGACATGCTGACTGAATAGCATAAAATACAACAAGATAAGACACAACACAGAAAGTACAGAACACGAGTGTACACAAGACCTCTATGACCTCAACAAAAGTGACCACCAAAGAAAAAAGTATTAGGAAAGAGAAAAGAGAGCAAGAATGATAGGGAAAAAAGTGAATATGAGGAGAAAACACAACAAAACAAACAAATAAACCAAATGGCACAAACAAAAAAACACCCAGAAAAGGAGGGGTCGGGGGCAGAATTTCTAAATGAAGAGCTTAAATAAAGAAAATAAGGTGAAGGAATTGGATGAATAGGAGGAAGATTATAGTTTAGAGTAGAGGAGGGAAGAAAAGAAATGAGAAGACAAGAAAAAAATTTTTTTTGAAGAGGAAAGACCCTAAATTTAGTAAGTGAAACAAGTTAAAAAATTAGGAGAAGAAGAAAAGAGCAAGAGGAAGAGAGGTAAAAAATGAGTAGTGAAGAAAAAGAAAGGGAAATTGAGGTGGAGCAGGGAAGAGGAAATTAGATATGAATAAACCAACAGAGACTAGAATAATCAATAAAGCAGAAAGATAAAGATCAATTTTAAAAGGGGAAAAAAGGAAAGAAAAATTAAGAAGAAGAAAGAGAAGGAAAAACTGTAGGAAAAAAGAGAAGAGAGGAAGAAAATGGTGGAAAAAATAAGACAAAAATAAAAAAATAAAGTGAAGTGGTGTTCCCTTCAGCCGAGTTTGAATGCCCCATGAGTTGGCTTAGGGCCTCACTCTTCTGTCTGCCAATTCTGGACTTCCTTTTAGATAGTTAGGTGCTAACCACTGTCAGGCACTGCCTTTTGCTTTTAGCACCCTGCTTGAAGCTCCAAGTGACCCACATGTCCACTGCTTGTGTCTGTCTGCCACAGGCTTTGGCTGCAAGCAGGCGGGGCCAATCTGCCCTTTTTTTGCCTGTCTGCCAGCTGTCAATGTTAATCACTCGAGCCTGCCAGGGTTGGTGCTCTTTCGCTTACAGGGAATATGATGGGTGTTTTTTCCTGTCCCAGAGCTACTTTTCCACAAGTGGCCCAAAATCTTACTCTGCCCCTGGTTGAACAGAGGTCCTTGTATGGAGCCAAATGGGGTTGGCTGGTAACCTGGAGTTTTTATCATCTTGTTTCTAGAATAGCAGGGCAGCTGGCCCCTCTTCCAGTTCAGTTGCTGAGGGCTCCTGGAGACTATTCAGACCTGTAAGCTTGGCCTCTGCCTTTGTTTTCTCTGTAAAGCTCAAAATGCAGGGGGTGGTAGGCTTTATCACCTGCCCTGAAGCTGCTGGGAGGAGCTAGCTTCTCTGGGGAGAAATGGCCATTTAGGTTTGAAAGCCAAGAACTTTCCAATGCAGGACTCTTGGCTACTGGGGTTCCATGTCTCCCTGCCCTGCTTCCCACCCCTGCCTCTCCTCAGTCACCTCAAGTACGCACCTCCCTCTCTACGAAGCCTTGGGTGAGTGGTTGCAAGTGAAAAGTCCTATGTTCTGGGTTTAGAGAGTCAAAAACAAAAACAAAACAAAAGCAACAGTTTCTCTCCCACTAGCACCGGCTGCATCCCCCTTTCGCAGGGGTCTTTTCCACAGTTGGATGTTACCCTACCGCTGAGGCACTTGGCTCTGGTGCTCAGCCTGGGCTGGGCTTCTATTTTTCTGAGGGAACGGATTGTTCCATAACTCAGCTTCCTCCTCTCCCTTTCTGCCCACAGGCCTTCCACGCCTCTCTCCACTTCTCTCTGCCCTTCCTACTGGTCACCAGGTGTTTTCTGTCCTTCCTTGCTATAAGTTGCCTCCTTAGCTGGGCCTCATTTGTTAATTCTGGGTGGATGTTCTCCACTTTAGTTGTATTTCCAGTCTGGCCCTGGAATGAGGTGCACTACAGATCTGCCTGTTCTGCTGCCATTTTCTCCTCTAGGCTTGAGGACTTGCTTTAATTTTTTATTTTGTTGAGCGTTTTTATCATAAATGGGCATTGAATTTTGTTAAACTCTTTTTTGCATCGATTGAGATAATGATATAATTTTTCTCCCTTATTTTATAAATAATGTTATATCAATTAATTAACATGGTAAACCAACCTTAAGTTCCTGGAGTAGACTCCATTTTATGATACGTTGTTCTTTATATATATATTGCCTGTTAGATTGTTAACTTACTGTTATTGATTTGTGCAGCTGTTCATGAAGGGTTTTAGTCCATAGTTTTCTTATGATGCCTCCTTGGCTTTAGTATTCAGATAATACCTGCCTCATAAAAATGAAATTTCCCTTCTATTTTCTTTTTTTAAAAATATATTTTTATTGATTTCAGAGAGGAAGGGAGAGATAGAAACATCAATGATGAGAGAGAATCGTGGTTCTGCTGCCTCCTGCACGCCCCCAACTGGGGATCGAGCCCACAACCCAGGCATGTGCCCTTGACTGGAATTGAACCTGGGACCCTTCAGTCCACAGGCTGATGCTCTATCTACTGAGCCAAATCGGCTAGGGCTAAAATTCATTTGTTCTTAAATCTTTATTTTTGAAAGTATTACATATGTCATCTTTTTTCCCCATTGACCTCTTCTAACCCACTCCTTAGCCCCAGACCTTCATCACACCATTCATTGTCTGTCCATTGGTTGTGCATGTATGCATGTAAGTTCTTTGGTTGATCTACTGCCACCCACTGATCCACCCAAGCCTTCCCTCTGAGATTCTACAGTTTTTTCCATGCTTCTATGTCTTTAGATCTACTTTGTTTGTCAGTTTATTTTGTTCATAAGATTCCATATATAAGTGAGATTATGTGGTACTTGTCTTTCTCTGAGTGGCTTATTTCACTTAGCATAATACTCTCCAGGTACCTCCATGCTGTCTCAAAGGGTAAAAGATCCTTCTTTTTTTTTTTAATCCTCACCCGAGGTTATTTTTCCATTGATTTTTAGAGAGAGTGGAAGAGAGAGGGAAAGGCAGAGAGAAATACCAATGTGAGAGAAACACATTGATTGGTTGCCTCCTGCAGAAGCCCTGACCGGGGCCTCGGCCAGGGAAGAGCCTGCAACCAAGGTACATGCCCTTGACCAGAATCGAACCCGGGACACTTTGGTCTGCAGGCTGACGCTCTATCTACTGAGCCAAACGGGCTAGGGCAAGATCCTTCTCCTTTACTGCTGCATAATATTCCATAGTATAAACTTACCACAGCTTTTGTATCCACTCATCTACTGAAGGGCACTTGCGCTGTTTCCAGACCTCAGCTATTGTAAATTGTGCTGCTATGAACATAAGGGTGCATACATTCTTTCTGATTGGTGTTTCACATTTCTTAGGATATATTCCTAGAGGTGGGATCACTGGGTGAAATGGCAAATTTCATATTTAATTTTTTGAGGAATCTCCATACTGTTTTCCATAATGACTGCACTAGTCTGCATTCCCACCAACAGTGTAGTAGGGTTCCCTTTTTTACACATCCTTGCCAGCACTGGTCTTTTGTTGATTTGTTGATGGTAGCCATTCTGACAGGTGTGAGCTGATAAGTCATTGTTGTTTTAATTTGCATCTCTGATGATTAGTGACTTTGAGCATTTTTTCAAATGTCTTTTGGCTATCTGTCCACATTGGAGAAGTGTCCATTTAGGTACTTTACCCATTTTTTCAATTGGATTGTTTGTCTTCCTTTTGTTAAGTTTCATGAGTTACTTATATACTTTGGATAACAACCCCGTATCAGATGTATCATTGGCAAATATATTCTCCCATACAGTGGGCACCCTTTAAATTTTGTTGATGGTTTCTTTTGCTGTGCAAAAGCTTTTTATTTTGATGTAGTCCCATTTATTTATTTACTAGAGGCCCGGTACATGAAAATTCATGTACTGGAGGGGAGGTCCCTCAGCTTAGTCTGTCCCCTCTCACAGTCCGGGAGCCCTCAGGGGCGGTAGGTGACCCGGCGATCAGGGGAAGGTGATGCCCCATCACACCTCTGCTGCTGCCACTGCCGGCAATGCAAGCCTTGGCCGGCCCTGGTTACCTGTGCCTTAGGCTGGCCCTGGGCGGCTGGGCATCTGCCATTTGAGGCTTGCCTGTGCCTCAGGCTGGCCCTGGGGGGCTGAGGGAACTGGGCATCGCCATCTTTGAGGGCAGGGCAGCAATTAGCATATTCCCTCCTTATTGGCTCTGGGTGCTGCAATCTGTGAGGGTGGGGCAGTCAATTAACATATTCTCTCCTTATTGGCTGTGGGCGCCGCCATCTTTGTGATGGCATGAGGGTCAATTAGCCTATTCCCTCTTTATTAGATAGAATTTTCTCCCTAGTTACCTTTACCCTAGGACAGTGGTTGGCAAACTCATTAGTCAACAGAGCCAATTATCAGCAGTACGACGATTGAAATTTCTTTTGAGAGCCAAATTTTTTAAACTTAAACTATATAGGTAGGTACATTGTTATTAACTTAATTAGGGTACTCCTAAGGCTTAGGAAGAGCCACACTCAAGGCGCCAAAGAGCTGCATGTGGCTCGCGAGCCGCAGTTTGCTGACCACGGCCCTAGGAGCTGTATCAGCAAATATATTGCTACAAGAGATGTCTGAGATCTTGCTGCCTATGATTTTTCTTCTAGCATTTTTATGGTTTCACAATTTACAGTTAGATCTTTTATCCATTTTGAGTTTATTTTTGTGTGTTGTGTAAGTTGGTTGTCTCTAGTTTCATTTTCTGCATGTATCTGTCAATTTTCCCAACACCATTTTTTGAAGAGATTGCCTTTACTCCATAGTACCAGGTATACTCTTGGCTCCTTTGCCACATATTAATTGAATGTAATGGCTTGGGGCAATTCATTGGTTCTCTGTTCTGTTCCATTGGCCTTTATGCCTGTTTTTGTGCCAGTCCCAAGTTGTTTTGATTACAGTGGCTTTGTAATATAACTTGATATATGGTATTCTTCTTTACTCTAACTTTATTTTTATTTTTCAAGATTGCTGTGGCTATTCTGAGTCTTTTTGTGATTCTAGGTCTGTGATTTAATAGGGATTGTGTTGACTCTATATATTGTTTTGGGTAGTATGTACATTTTAATGGCATTCTATCAATCCATGTACATGGGATAGTCTTCTACTTCTTTATATATTTTTTCATCTCTTTTTTCATTGTCCTGTAGTTTTCTGAGTACAAGTCTTTTACCTTCTTGGTTATGTTTATTCCTAAACATTAAAACATAATAAATGTTTTAATATTTTTGCTGCAATGGTAAATGGAATTGTTTTTTTAGTTTCTCTTTCTGAGAGATCATTATTGATGTATAGAAATGTCATCAACTTCTGGGTGTTAATTTTGTATCCTGTTATATTGCCAAATTTATTAATTTATTAGTATTTTGGTGGAGTCTTTAGGGTTTTCTGTGTACAGTATTGTGTCATCTGCGAATAATGAGAGTTTTACATCCTCCTTTTCAACATGGATGCCTTTTATTTAATCTTCTTGTCTGATTGCTGTGGGTAAGACTTCCAGTACTATGTTGAATAAGAGTAGTGAAAGCAGACATCCCTGTCTTGTTCCTGTTCTTTGGGGAAGTGGTTTTAGTTTCTGCCCATTGAGTATGATGTTGGCTATAGGTCATATATGGCCTTTATTCTGTTGCATTATGAACTCTGTATTCCCACTTTGCTGAGAGTTCTTATAAAAAATGTTGGAGCCCTGGCTGGTTTGGCTAAAGGATAAAGTGTTGGTCTGTGGAACAAAGGGTCCCAGGTTTAATTCCAGACAAGGATACTTACCTCAGTTGCCAGAGGCTACCAATTGATGTGTATCTCTCACATCAATGTTTCTCTCCCTGTGTATCCCCCTCTATTCTACTCTCTAAAAATCAATGGAAAAATATTCTTAGGTGAGGATTAACCCCCCACCCCCCCCAAAAAAATAGGGTGTTGGAAATTGTCAAATGCTTTTTCAGTGTCTATTGATATAATAATGTGATTTTTGTCTTTCAGTTTGTTTGTGTGAAGTATCACATTTATTGATTTGTAAATGTTGTACCAGTCTTGTATTGCTGGTCATGGCTTGGGTCGAATCATTGGTTCTCTGTTGGTCATGGTGTATGATCTTTTTATTTTATTGCTGGGTCCAATTTGCTAATATTTTATTGATGATTTTAGCATCTATGTTCATCATGGATATCGCCCTGTAATTCTCTTGCTTTGTAATGTCATTATCTGGTTTTGGAAATAGGGTAATGGTGGCCTCATAAGGAGAGCTTGGAAGTGTTCCTTGCTCTTGTATTTTTTGGAATAGTGTGAAAAGGATAGGTATTAATTCTTCTTTGAATGTTTGGTAAAACTCCCATGTGAAGGTGCCCATACCAGGGTTTTTGTTTGTTTTTATTTATTTTATTCTTCCTGATTGAGTTTGGAAGATTGTATTTTTCTAGGCATTTTCTATTTCATCCACATTGTTGAGCTTATTGGCATATAGGTGTTCATAGTATTTTCTTACAATCCTTTCTATTTCTGTGGTGTCAGCTGTCACATCAACAATTTTATTTATTTGAGTCCTCTCTCTTTGTTTCTTGATGAATCTGGCTAAAGGTTCATCAATTTTGTCGACCTTTTCAAAGAACCAGCTATTTGTTTTATTGATCTTTTGCATGTTTTTAAATTTTATTTTTAATCCTCACCTGAGGACATTTTTCCAGAGAGAGAGAAAGACAGAAATATTGATGTGAGTGAAACTGGCCAGTTAGAAAAGAAGAACGACATAGCACTAATAAAGAACACATTGGAAGGAATACACAGCAGGTTAGGTGAGGCCTAGGATTGAATCAGTGAATTACAAGACAGGGTAAGAAAAAAAAAGACTTAGAGAACCAAAATGAAAAAACAGGAAGACAGCTTAAGGGAGCTGTGGAACAACATGAAAGTCCACAATATTTGCATCAGAGGACTACCAGAGGGGAAGAAAGTGAGCAAGGAAAAGAGAACCTGTTTGAAGAAATAATGACAGAAAACTTCCTTAATAAAACTTCCTTAATCTGGTGATGGAAAAAGTCACACAAGTTCAGGAGGCACAGAGAGTCCCAAGCCAGAACCCAAACAGGCCCATGCCCAGACACATAATTAAAATGCCAAAAATGAAAGACAAAGAGAGAATCTCAAAGGCATCAAGGAAAAAGCAATTTGTTACCTACAAAGGAGCTGCCATAAGGCTGTTAACTGATTTCCCATCAGAAACTCCACAGGCCAGAAGGGAATGGCATTCAAGGTAATGAAAAGCAAGGATGTAAAACCATGACTACTATACCCAGCAAGGTTATCATTCACAATAGATGGTGAAATAAAGAGCTTCCCAGACCACACTCCCCCCCCTCCCCCCCCCCCAAAAAAAAGGCTAAAGGAGTTTATCCCCACCAAACCAGCATTGTAAGAACTGCTAAAGCGACTGCTGTAATAATAAGAAATGGAGAGGGGACAGGGGAGGGGGACATACGCATAAAGAATTTAAATGGCAGTAATTAAATACTTGTCAATAATAACCTTAAATGTAAATGGAGCTGAATGGATACAAAAACATGACCAAATATATGCAGGAACCCTCTACAAGAGACCTACCTCAGAACAAAAGAATCACCCAGGATGAGAATGAAGGGGTGGAAAATGTTTTCCATGCAAATGGGAAAGAAAAAAAACCAACCTGTTGTAACAATATTCATATCTGACAAAAAAAAAAGACTTTTAAATGAAGGCCATCACAAGAGATAATAAAGGTCACTGCATAATATTAAAGAGAGCGATCCAACAAGTGGTTATAAACCCTGGTAAATATATATGCACCCAATATGGGAGCACCTAATATAAAGAAAACTTTTGGAGAGCTTTAAGGGAGAGATCGACAAAAATAAGAGGGACTTTAACGCCCCACTGACTTTACTGGATAGATCTTCCAGACAAAAAAATCAAGAAGGATACAGTGACTCTAAATGACACGTTAGATTAGATGGTTTTAAATGACAATTACAAAATTTTTTACCCCAAAACTTCAGAATATACGTTCTCTAGTGCACATGGATCATTCACAAAAATAGATTACATGTTAGGACACAAAACAAGTCTCTGCAACTTCAAGAAGATTGAAATCATATCAAGAATCTTCTTGGATTGCAATGGCATGAAATTAAAAAACCAACTACAGTAAAAACACTCAAAATATTTAAGCTCAAGGAGGCTAAATAGCATGTTATTAAACAATTTATGGGTTAACAATGAGATCAAGAAAGAAAGAAAAATCTTCCTGAAAACAAGTGAAAATGAAAACACAGCAACCAAAGGTCTCTGGGACACAGCAAAAGCAGTCCTAAGAGGGAAGTTCATAGCACTACAGACCAACCTTAAAAAACAAAAACTTTCAATAGCTATCTAACACTACAACTTAAAGAATTAGAAAGAGAACAAGAAGTAAAGCCCAGAGTAAGTAGAAGAAAGAAAATAATAAAGATCAGAAGAGAAATAAATGACATAGAGACTAAAAAAACAATACAGCTCTAGCCAGTTTGGCTTAGTGGATAGAGTGGGACCAGAGGGTCCCAGGTTCCATTCTGGTCAAGGGCACATACCTGATGGGTGTGCACTGTGTATTCCTTCCAATGTGTTCTTTATTACTGCTGTGTCATTCTTCATTTCTAACTGGCCATTTTTAGCAGTTCCTATATTTTTTGCCATGTTGTTGAGCATCCTTCTAATCATTACTCTGAATTCTATATCTGATAAATTTCTTACCTCCAATTCATTTTGCTCTTCTTCTGGATAATTCTCTTGTTTCACTTGGCTGCCTGTTTGGGTTTGTATCTATGTATTAGGTAGATCTGCTGTGACTCCCAGTCTTTGGTGCAGGACATTGTCAAATGCTGTTTGTGACTGGCCCTGTGAACTGTTTGAAAGTATTAGTAATCCACAGCAAAGACTCAAAAGTCTCCAGAGATCCTCTTCTACCTGCAGTCTGATTGTTAGTATCAGTCTTAATTAGCCTCAGGCTATTGACCACAGCAAGGAAATATACTCCACATGGTGGGGCAAGACGTTTTCCAACAGGGTGGGGCAATTGCTTCCCCCCAAAATTAGAGATGCCTGCTTTGTAAGGTCTGCCTGAAAAAGATGTCCTCTGTAGTATGAGAGACTGTATCAGCAGAGAAAACCAGGGTGGCTGCGGTCTGAGCTCTAACACAGAGACCCCAACACTAGACCCCAACTCTAGTCCTCTTTGCTGGAGCCCAAGGTGAGTGGCTGCACACAAAATTTTGTCTGTTGGCCCTTTAAGAGGTGCCTGCATTTCTAGCTGTCTCTTCCTGGCAGACAGCAACCCTGTTGCTTTTCATAGCCAGATGTTATGTGGGCAGCTTTCTCAGTTCTGGTTCTCTGGGCTGGGGAACCCAACTTGGTGTTTATACCCCAGAGTTCTCAGTGGGAACTCCTCACAGCTGAAATATTCCTCCAGAATTTCAGCTGCTATCTGTGGTCACCTGGCCAGCCCTTTTGCTCCTCCACACTTCCTACCATTCTCTATGTAGTCTCAACTTTCGGTCCTTGGTTATCAGGGTTTTCTCCAGCTAGTCTTCAGTTCATTATTCAGGATGTTTTTTGTGTAATTTAATTATAATTAAAGTTAGGTCCTGTGAGAGTGTTAGTGTTGCTTCCAGTTACTCCACTGCCATTCTAATCCTTTCTATTAATAGATTTTGATACATGTAAGGTTCTTACATTTATTTCAATTATTAAAGAAGGCAAATGACCCAGTGGTGCAGTCTCTTTGATTACTAGGACTGTCCCTTGTGTGGGATATGTGGGCCCTCCTGTTGTAATTGAGTGTTTATTGCTAGTGGCCCATTCTTATGTGGGGTTCACCCTCAGGGTGGCTGACTGTGACGATTGACCCTGACTACAGTGTACAAGCTGCTGTGCAGGTGCTGACCACATGAAGCTCAGTAGATGCCTGCCGAGATCTTCCTTTGGATATGTTGCTGGTGAAGCCAATTGGATCCTGCTGTGATATTATATGAAGCTGGCCATTACCTGTGTTTGCTTTGGGGCCTATTGAGAGGGACTCTGGTTCAGGCCAAAGTCAGAAGCTGCCTGTGACTGGACCTGAGTCACTTTTTTGGAGCCATAAAGTGATCACAGTTTGTGACTGCCTCTGCTTGGCCTAGGTGTCTATGGGAAGGACCAGGGTTCACACCAAGTCCAGCTTTTATCAGTACAAGGCTCAGGTTCTGGTCAGCAAAAGTCCCAAGGCACCCTGAGATCCACCTTCCCCTGCCGTCCACCTTATAGGCTCAGTGGTACTTGAGTTGCATGAGGTAGTTTCTCAGTGAGTCCCTAGGAAGTGGTATGTGGTGTTCACCACACTGATACAGGTTCAAACTCAGTTGCCAGTGCTAAGTCTGAGACCACTCTATAAATGCCTCAGGGTATACCACCCACTGGCTGTCTGCACTTCTTTGTGGTGGTGCCTCAGGGAGTCATTAAGGTAGGCCAGCAGAATTTATTAGGTCCAAACAGACCAAGAGTTAGCCATGTGAAGGGAAGGTTTTACATTGGTTTGGTGTGTTAGGGAAAACTGGCCTCTTTTCTAGAGCCATCCAACTCAGTCTGTTCAAGATTCTCCTAGGAGTCTGAGCTCAACAAGGTAGGCCGCTGGGAGTTTGGAGGGTGGTGCTACTGGATCTCACTTGAGCGGGAGGTGCCGGTTAGGGTTGGTTCTGGAAGATGGGAAGAGTGACCCAAATATAACCATTGTTACAAGTTAACACTTCTTTGCAGGCTGTGAAACATCTTTGGCTGGTGGGATTGGGTCCAATGAGACTAGGGTGGTGGTATGCTGATCCAGCTAAAGGATTATCAGCTTTATTGATTTATTCAGAGAACCAGCTTTTGGTATCATTTTTAAAATGTTTTTCTGTTTTATTTTTTAATTGAGTCTCTGACTTCTCATTTTCAGTTTTAATTTTTTCTAGCTTTTTAATATTGTTGATTTTAGATCTTTTTTCTTTTCTAGTAAAGCATTTAAACTTATAAATTTTCCTGTATGAACTACTTTATCTGTATTCCAGAAATGTTTATATGTTGTCTTTTCATTTTCCTTAAGTAAAGGGAATTGGTTGACCTCATAATTCTTTATAGGAAGTTGAATCTCTCTTTGGATTGCTTTTTATTTGGTGGGTTATTTAAATATTAGCTCTCCAAATATTAATAGAGAGTTGAGCTAAATGGATTATTACATAAAGAATGATAATAAATTATGTCTTTAAGTAAACTTAAAAATATTTTTTATTTTTTATTTTTTTTAATTAAATCTTTATTGTTCAGATTATTACATTTGTTCCTCTTTTTTCCCCCCCCATAACTCCCCTCCTCCCAGTTCCCGCCCCACCCTCCACCCTCACTCCCCACCCACTGTCCTCATCCATAGGTGCACGATTTTTGTCCAGTCTCTTCACGCATCTCCCACACCCCTTTCCCCCCCAAGAATAGTCAGTCCATTCCCTTTCTATGTCCCTGATTCTATTATAATCAACAGTTCATTCTGTTCATCAGATTATTTATTCACTTGATTCTTAGATTCACTTGTTGATAGATGCATATTTGTTGTTCATAATTTGTATCTTTACCTTTTTCTTCCTCTTCCTCTTCTTAAAGGATACCTTTCAGCATTTCATATAATCCTGGTTTGGTGATGATGAACTCCTTTAGCTTTTCCTTATCTGTGAAGCTCTTTATCTAACCTTCAATTCTGAACGATTGCCGGAAGCCGGTCCATCCTTGCTGCTTGACACAGTCGCTGCAGGAAAGAAACATCTGCACAGCATATGTTTCAAGGGACCTGGCGTATATAGCATACTGTTCTTAATATGTTTGCTCCCCTTAGCGCTGTGTGTTTTAACCAAGGTCACCTCTCCGAAAAAGGTTATTTCCCCAGGTAGGAATTTTTCCCTGAAGTCAGGGAGGGGATGCCTCTCCTAGAAAGGTTGTTTCCCCAGGTAGGAATTTTTCCCTGAAGTCAGGGAGGGGATGAAACTCCTTAACTAAGTGCCAGGCGGGTAGTTAATCACTTTAACTACAAACAATCATGCTTAAGCTACATAATCTTTACTCCCTGGAATGGAGATAAGAAACGCCCTAACCTTTGTAATAGAAATTGACAGGATTAAAATCAACTGGTATAAATATGGATGTAACAAAACAATAAACAGCAGAACCTCTCTGGAGATCAAGACCAGAACTTGGCTGGAGATCCTGGCTAGGCTGTTGATCAACTGAACGCTGTCTCCGTGTCATTCCTTCTTCGCCGACTCCGTCTACACCTTTGGGAACCCCTGGATCTGCTGGGGTTGGACCCCGGCAAACGATAGCTTTGCTGGATAAAGTAATCTTGGTTGTAGGTTCTTGGTATTCATCACTTTGAATATTTCTTGCCATTCCCTTCTGGCCTGCAAAGTTTCTGTTGAGAAATCAGCTGACAGTCGTATGGGTATTCCCTTGTAGGTAACTGAGTTTCTTTCTCTTGCTGTTTTTAAGATTCTCTCTTTGTCTTTTGCTCTTGGCATTTTAATGATGATGTGTCTTGGTGTGGTCCTCTTTGGATTCCTTTTGTTTGGGGTTCTCCGCGCTTCTTGGACCTGTAAGTCCATTTCTTTCACCAGGTAGGGGAAGTTTTCTGTCAGTATTTCTTCAAATAGGTTTTCAATATCTTGCTCTCTCTCATCTTCTGGCACCCCTATAATTCTGATGTTGGTACGCTTGAAGCTGTCCCAGAGGCTCCTTACACTATCCTCGCATTTTTGGATTCTTTTTTCATTCCGCCCCTCCGGTTGGGTGTTTTTTGCTTCCTCGCATTTCAAATCATTGACTTGATTCTTGCGCTCCTCTGGTCTGCTGTCGGGAGTCTGTATAATATTCGTTATTTCAGTCCGTGTATGCTTAATTTCTAGTTGGTTCCCCAATATACGATCGAGGGTCTCATTAGTTTTCTTGTAGATCTCATTAAGTTTATCGGCGGCTTCTAAACAGTTCTTGAGAGACCTTAAAAGTGTGGTTCTGAACTCTATATCCTCCAGGGACAATATTGTCCTGTTTCTTTGTCTCCACATTTTGTTATGCTTCCTTGGTGCACCCCCTAGTGGTCTTTGTGCGCAGTCAAATAGTTAAACCTTGATTGTTGTAGCTAATACCAGGGAGGGTTTGACCTCCAGGCCAAGTGGCTATGAGAATCAGCTGCGTCTGCAGTGAGAGAACTTCTGTCCTCTAGGGAGGTGCTAATCTAGCCTTTGCCTGAGGCTATTCGGCAAATGCCTCTGTGCAGGGCTTGGGCAGGGCGGGTCACACAGGATCAATAGGGTGGGCCGGAGAGAGCAGTTATGGTGGCTCTCAGTCCTGTCCCCAGGGGCTCTGCCTCTCTGAGTCCCAGCAATGGCTGCACACCTCGGAGAGAAAGCTGCACTCACTCTGACCGAAGCCAGACAGTCCCGCTTCTCCCGTTTGAGTCTGGGTCCCTAAAGACTCGCCTGGATCTGGAGCTCAGAGTCTGCGACTCCCTCCCGATTGAAAACGCCAACCGCGCCCTCCGCTGCCAGCCCGCTCCGTGCACTCCGCACCTCAGAATTTGACTTCAGCACTGCGCCTCCTCTGAGTGTCCGTATGCATTTCTCTTTCCTCCTAGTTGTAGGACTTCCACTCAGCCATCGTTCCTGTGGTTCTGGGTGATGTCCCTTCCGTTTTTTGGTTTCACTTTTGAAGTAGTTGTTCAAAGCGGCAAACTCCGGCGTTAACCTATGCCGCCATCTTGGTTCTCAAAAATATTTTTTTTAAATGTAAAACACAGGTAACATAAAATTTACAATCTTCACTATTTTTTAAAAAATATATATTTTATTGATTTTTTTTTTTTTTTTTTTACAGAGAGGAAGGGAGAGAGATAGAGAGTTAGAAACATCAATGAGAGAGAAACATCGATCAGCTGCCTCATGCACACCTCCCACTGGAGATGTGCCCACAACCAAGGTACATGCCCTTGACCGGAATCGAACCTGGAACCCTTCAGTCCGCAGGCCAACGCTCCATCCACTGAGCCAAACCGGCTACGGCTTCACTATTTTTAATACCACAGTTCAGTGGTATTAAGTACATACATAATCTTGTGCAAACACCACCACCATCCATCCCCATAACTGTTTTTATCTTATAAAACTGAAACTACATCCAGTAGACAATAACTCCCCATTGTCACCTGGCAACCACCATTTTAATTTCTGTCTCAGTAAGTTTACTACCTAGGAACCTCAATTAAGTGGAATCATACAATATATTTCTCTCTGTGACTGGCCTGTTGCACTCAGTATAGTGAATGTCCTCAGAGGTCATCAGTGTTGTAGCTTATGTCAGAATTTTCTTCCTTTTTAAAGTTGGTTCTTTATGGTCTGGCTGGTGTTGTTTAGTTAGTTGAGCATTGTCCCATGTACCAGGAGGTTCAATTCCTGGTCAGACCACATGCCTGAGTTGCAGGAGAGAGCTGATTAATATTTCTCGATGTTTCTATCTTTCTCTCTTTCTCCCTTCCTCTCAATCAAAACATTTTTACAAAAGTAAATAAAATAAAATTGGTTCTTTATGACTAAAATTGGTTTCCTCAAAAAATAAATTTTTTTTAAATATATTTTTATCGATTTCAGAGAGGAACAAAGAGGGAGAGATAGAAACATCAGTGATGAGAGAGAAGCATTGATTGACTGCCTCCTGCATGCCCCACACTGGGGATTGAGCCCACAACCTGGGCACAGGGATTGAACCATGACTTCCTGGTTCTTAGGTTGACACTCAACCACTGAGCCATGCTGGCTGGGCGAAAAAAAGTTTTACTACTGAAATGTATATTGAAAAATGATTAAGTTACTAAATTTTATGTTTTGTGTATTTTTACCACAATTTTAAAAAGTTTCATAATTTGTTCTTATCATTGGACATATTTTCACACCTTTGGAGAAAGGACTATATGGTACATGTAAGTTTTGAAAATAATCTGAAAATTCAGTGCAAAGATAAGCTATCTAAAATATACTTTCCAGAAACCATTGCTGTTTAATGTTCCTTCAAGAATGTGTTCAGAAATATAAGCTATTTTTGGTAGAGTGCATATTTTTGTTTGTTGTATTTATTGGTTTTGTTCACATGTGACAATAAAAATAAGTTAATGTCGAAGAAGTATACTTTCTCCGAATAGGTCTGTAGAAAGAATAACATCTTTAGTTGTAAGGACTAAGTTTTGTTCCAGAAGTACGTGGCCACTTCTGTATTATATAATGAGAAATTAAATATAACTATAGATATTGAACTGATATTTGTGAAAGGGGAAGTATGTACCATTTTTTCTCCTTCATAAACAAATAGCTGATTTTTCTCCTGATTGTATAAGGAATGATGGTTGTTGTTAAAAGTTTATAATCCTAGTTAATAAAAGCCTAATATGCTAAGTGTCCAGTTGTCCGGTTATCCGTTCAACCAACCAAAGCTAATGACATGCTAAGGCCACTCAGCTGCTTGCTATGACATGCATTGACCACCAGGGGGCAGATGCTCTGACCGGTAGGTTAGTTTGCTGCTGGGGTCCGGCCTATCGGGACTGAGTGAGAGGGGCCGGACACACCCTGGAGCCCTCCCATTGTCCCTCCCCAGCTGGCCAACCTCCCACATCCCTCCCCGGCCCCGATAGTACACCGGTGGGGTCCCTCGGCCTGGCCTGCACCCTCTCGCAATCCGGGACCACTCGGGGCATGTCAGAGAGCCAGTTTTAGCCCGATCCCCCAGGCCAGGCCAAGGGACCCCACTGGTGCACAAATTGGTGTACTGGCCTCTAGTTGTGAATAAAGCTGCTATGAACATTACTGTACAATCATTTACACATTTCATTTTTCTTCGGAAAAAAAGTCTATGAGTGGAATTGTTGAGTATAGGGTATATGTATGTTTCTTATAAATTGTTTCCTGTTTTACACTTCCATGAGCAGTGTATGTGGATTCTGCTGCTCTGCACACTTGTCTACACTCAGCATTGTCATATGGAAATTATATGAAATACTGTAGTCATCATGATCATTCTTTCATATACTTTCTTATATGTGAACACAGGCCTTTCACCAAATTCATTGTAAGTGGAATTGTGGATGCCCTTTTTTCCTAATTTTCTCCACCCCATATGGTTAGCTAGGTGTGTATACAGCTTTGCTTTTTATGAACATGGAAGAAGATATATAGGAGTTACAATCAACTAAGAATGGGGAACCATATTATACACTTTTCTTGTTGTTTTTCTTTTTTTTTTAATTAAATCTTTATTGTTCAGATTATTACAGTTGTTCCTCTTTTTTCCCCCCATAGCTCCCCTCCATCCGGTTCCCACCTCACCCTCTGCCCTTACCCCCCTCCCCCACACTGTCCTCATCCATAGGTGGAAAATTCTTTTCCAGTCTCTTCCCTCACCCCCCACACTCTTTCCCCCCTGAAAATAGTCAGTCCACTCCCTTTCTATGCCCCTGTTTCTGTTATCTTCACCAGTTTATTCTGTTCATCAGATTATTTATTCACTTGATTTTTAGATTCACTTGTTGATAGATGTGTGTTTGTTGTTCATAATTTGTATCTTTACCTTTTTCTTCTTCTTCCTCTTCTTAAAGGATACCTTTCAGCATTTCATATAATACTGGTTTGGTGGTGATGAACTCCTTTAGCTTTTCCTTATCTGTGAAGCTCTTTATCTGACCTTCAATTCTGAATGATAGCTTTGCTGGATAAAGTACTCTTGGTTGTAGGTTCTTGGCATTCATCACTTTGAATATTTCTTGCCACTCCCTTCTGGCCTGCATAGTTTCTGTTGAGAAATCAGCTGACAGTCGTATGGGTACTCCCTTGTAGGTAACTGACTGTTTTTCTCTTGCTGCTTTTAAGATTCTCTCTTTGTCTTTTGCTCTTGGCATTTTAATTATGATGTGTCTTGGTGTGGTCCTCTTTGGATTCCTTTTGTGTGGGGTTCTCTGTGCTTCCTGGACCTGTAAGTCTATTTCTTTCACCAGGTAGGGGAAGTTTTCTGTCATTATTTCTTCAAATAGGTTTTCAATATCTTGCTCTCTCTCTTCTTCTGGCACCCCTATAATTTGCATGTTGGTATACTTGAAGTTGTCCCAGAGGCTCCTTACACTATCTTCATATTTTTGGATTCTTTTTTCTTTTTGTTTTTCTGGTTGGGTGTTTTTTGCTTCTTCGTATTTCAAATCTTTGAGTTGATTCTTGTGATCCTCTAGTCTGCTGTTGGAACTCTGTATAACATTCTTTATTTCAGTCAGTGTATGCTTAATTTCTAGTTGGTCCTTTTTCATATCCTCAATGGTCTCACTAGATTTGTAGAGGGTCTCACTAAATTTATCGGCGGTTTCTAGAAAATTCTTGAAAAACCTTAAAAGCGTGGTTTTGAACTCTATATCCAGTCGTTTGCTTTCCTTCATTTCTGTCATTTGTGACCTGTTTCTTTGTCTCCTCATTTTGGCTGCTTCCCTGTGTTGTTAGAGTAGCTTTCTGTGCTAAGGTGTCCTATAGGGCCCAGTGTCTCAGCCTCCCCAAATATCTGAGGTGGACACTCTTGGTGCACCCCTTTGTGGGCTTTGTGCATAGTCTTGTTGTAGTTAAGCCTTGATTGTTGTAGTTATCACTGGGAGGAATTGACCTCCAGGCCAATTGGCTGTGAGAATCAGTTGTGTCTACAGTGGGAGAACTTCTGTGCTCGAGACACCCTTCTGGGGCAAGATTTGCTTCAATGGGGCTTTGGTGCTCACTGAGTCTGCCCCCTGAGTGTGTCCCTTATGGATCTGAGGAGTTGTAATCTGGATGGTCCCACTCTGACCACTGGGTACACTGGCTCTTGGATCTCTAAGGAGGTGCTAATTTAGCCTCTGCCTGAGGCTACCCAGGAGAAGCTATGGAGAGATCTGCAGATTCCTCTTCTTTGTTTGGGGTTTGGAGGTGCCTAGATGTGTCCCAGCTGTGAAGCAATACAAGCTGCTGTGGGGCCATGGACCTTCTTTTGGAAGTTCTGGGTCTCTGACCCAGCTGCAGTTTGTTAGGTTATTTTCAGATTGCAAAGGTCCAGGCCTTTCATATGCAAAAGCCTCTGCACACAACTTGGGTGGGGCGGGGTCTCAGAGAATCAACAGGGCGGAGCCAACAGCTATGGCTGCTCCTCAGTCCTACCCTAAGTGGCCCCCGTGTTTCAGTGTCCCGGTAATCACTGCAAGCACCTCTGAGAGAAAGCCGCCCTCGAGTTCCGACCAATGCCCAACAGTCCAGTTTCTCCCCGTATGGATCTGGGTCCCCAGAGACTCACCGGGAACTGGAGTTCAGAGCAGTCGGGGGCTTGAGACTCCCTCCTGATTGAAAAAGACAGCCACGTCCTCAGTTGCCAGGCCTTTCCACGTGCGCCTCCGTACCTCTGCACTTTACTTCTGCACCTCCTCTGAGTCTCAATGTGCTTTTCTCTTTCCTTCTAGTTGTAGAATTTCCACTCAGCCAGCCTTCCTGTGGTTCTGGATGATGTCAGTTTTGTCTTTTAGTTGTATTTTTGAAGTGGTTGTGCGAGGCAGCAATTTCCGGTGTTTACCTATGCCACCATCTTGGTTTCTCCTCCAATAGTTAGGAATTTTTACTACCATTTTGAAATTATGCTGGCTAACTCCTGACAGGTAGGAGTAACAACTGGTCAACTCAGATGATAGTACTTTAGTCTTATTATTTTTAATCCTCACCTGAGGATATATTTATTGATTTGAGAAAGATAAGAAGGGGGAGATAGAGAAACATCGTTTAGTTGCCTCCTGTACATGCCCTGACTAGGAATCGAGCCCACAACCTTTTTTGGTGTATGGGACAATGCCCAAACCAACTGAGTCATGGCTGGGACTAGTCTTATTTTTGTTTACTATATATACATGGCATATATTTTTTCTCCCACTTACTTTGTACTAATCTGTATCTCCATATTTAAAGTTGATGTCTTGTAGACAGCATAATGTTGGGCCTTACTTTTTTTTCTTTAATCAAATCTGACAGTATTTGTTTTGGTATTTTTAGACCAACAAACTTTAAAAATAAAGAGCCAGAGGCCTGGCCTGTGTGGTTCATTTTCCCTGGTTTTGGGCTCAATCCCCAATAGGGGTCCTGTAGGAGGCAGCCAGTCAATGATTCTCTCTCATCATTGATGTTTCTATTTCTCTCTGAAAACAATAAAAACATATATATTAAAAAACGAAAAGAAAACACCTTTAAAGAATTTAAAGGAAAGGACCAGATAATAAATGTTTTAGGCTTTTCAGGCCATAGTCTGTTATGCAACCATTCACTCTGTCATTGAATTATGAAAGCATCCTTGGACAATATGCAAATGATGAGTGTTTCAAGGAAACTTGATTTATAAAAATAGATAGTGGGCCAGATTTGGCTCAAGAACTCTAGTTCACTGACCCAGCTTAGACCTCTAGCTTAGACCTTTTACATTTAATGAACAGCAAGCATGTCAAACTCTCGGCTGGTAGGCCGCATGCCTCATTTAGTAACTTTTCATCCCGACCTGACCATTCAGAATTTTTCTTTAATCATTGATAATTTAATTACTCTTACTTTCAAATGTAATTTTGTTTTCTCTATGTGCTATGTAATGAATACTGGAGTCAGAAATTCTGTATTTTATCTGACAGACCATAGATTCTCATCCAAGCAACAGAGTAATTGGTAACTTAAGATTCTTTATGATTTCTAGATATGTAGAGAAAGCCAGTAATCTCTCAGGTTTTATTAGTGTGCTTGTTTCTCTTAGACATAATCTTTGTTTAGTTTATTCTTAAATTATATAGAATACAAATAATATAGTAATTATTTATAATTAGCTGGTTTTCCTTCAAGAATTACTATTATTATTATTTTTTTTTTTTTAGTATTTGTGTGGTAGTAATCGAAAAGACAACATATTTATCGATCCAGGATACCAGACATTTGAGCAAGAATTGAATAAAATCCTCCGAAGTTGGCAACCAAGCATACTTCCAGATGGTAATGCTCTTTTGAAATAAAGCTGTTGCTAACTTGCTACTGGGATTTTTCATTTTACAGAATGTACATTAAATATAATAAGGAAATAATTTAAATTAGCATATTTTTCAGAGTACTTATTTGTGAACTCAATGGTTCATCTTTTGAGGAATTAGAAATGAGTCTAGTTGATAACTAGTGTTTATGAAGAGCTTTGTAATAAATGTGGCCTTCTTTCTCTGGAGTAAGAAACTGGATATTTACTTCTTAAGCCTCTTGTAGAGAGTATGATGTAAATTTATCTAAGATTAAACCTCTGTTTTAGATGTGTGAAGTAAAAATGTTTATGAATGGAATCACCTATTTTTCTCAGGAATTGTACAGATTTAAATTCCTTTCTGACCATTGTCTACTTACCCTTTGGAATAGAAGCAAACATCCAGTCCCTTACAGCAGAAGTACTAGTTCCAGTCTCTTGTGTTCCCTAGCCTCCGTATTGCTAGTCTGCTGCATAGAAAATTCTGAAATTCATTCCAGTTGACCTGGTGTGAATGGAAGATGGCAGTAGGTTTGTTCTTAAATTAACTCTGTCTAGATGGTAAATGAAAACTATTTTCTTCATTATAATTAAAAAAAATATTTCTCTCTATTTAAGGGTCAATATTTTCTCGAGTTGAAGAAGATTATCTCTGGAGGATAAAACAACTAGGCTCACATTCTCCAATAGCTCTTCTGAATACCCTGTTCTACTTTAACACTAAGTATTTTGGCTTGAAAACAGTGGAACAACACTTAAGACTGTCCTTTGGCACTGTGTTTAGGCATTGGAAAAAAAATCCTTTAACAATGGAAAACAAAGCATGTCTTCGATACCAAGTGTCTTCCTTATGTGGAACAGATAATGAAGGTATATAACAAATTTTTATTTGGGATTGTCTCTGATAGAGATAGCCAAACTTTGCCTTACTAAAGATTACCTAGGCCACTTGTTAAGAACCCTAGGACTGTCATTTTCATAAAAATAAGACAGGCTATGTCTCCTTAAAATATCTCAGTTCATTTTGTTTGAAAAATTATGAATTACCAGAAGCCACACTTAGGTCTCTGCAGGATACCTAGTACCATTCTTTGGTAAAACAGATACTAGGACTGAATAGAGTGGGTAGTACTATCTTTCTTCAAGATTGGGCTTAGGAAGTTCACACGATTTTTATTTTTTAAGATAAAATTACTACTGGAAAAAGAAAACATGAAGATGATGAGCCAGTATTTGAACAAATTGAAAATACTGCCAATCCTTCTAGATGTCCTGTGAAAATGTTTGAATGCTACTTGTCTAAAAGGTAAGTGTTAATGATACTTAATTTTAAAATCATGTTAGTTGCCTTGAATTTAACATTAACAAGAAATGACATTTCCCACTGATCCTTCTTTAGATTTCTCACTTATATCTAAGTCTATTTAATTGTAACATTTTTAGTCCTATTATTATAAAATACCAGTTTATATTTTATACTTTAGGATTCAAGCATATGTTAAAAAATTGCTCTCTACTAATGAAATTACTACTTACTGTCTTTTCATAATCCTGTAATCTATTAAATTATAGCACTTCTAATGACTGTAAGGTAGGGGGCACAAATCTTTTTTGCAAAGGGTCAGGTAAATATTTTAGGCTTATTTTAGGCTATAGAATCTTTATTGCATCTTGTCAATTCTGCTTTTATAGCTAGAAAGCAGCCATATACTATCTATATACATATATAAAAGCCTAAGCAACTGTCCAACTGGTAGCTATGACATGCACTGACCATCAGGGGACAGATGCTCAATGCAGGAGCTGGCAAGCTGCGGTGATTTGGCAGCTGCATTTCTCAGGTGACACACCCGGAACCAGAGAGGAGAGAGCCCAATTCCTGGGTGTGTCACCCCAGAACCGCCCTCGTGCAATCTGGGACCGCTGGGTGGGATGTTGGAGAGCCAGTTTTGGCCCAATCCCCACAGGTCAGCCCGAGGGACCCCACCAGTGCACAAATCTGTGCACCAGGCCTCTAGTATATAAGTAACAGTCATGAGTGTGTTACAATAAAACTTTACACAAACAAGTGATGAGCAATAGTTTACCATGCTATGGACAAAAGGTAAGTTCAAAGATAGGCTAGATAGGGGGAGAGGAAAATGAAATACATACATTTAAGAGAAAATTGCCCCTTAAGAAGGTCTGAAAGATAAAAGTGTTCTGAAAGCACTATGCTTTTCAGCTGTACCACTGTTTCCTCCCTAATCTGATACCAACAGACATTTAAAAATATTTTAAACCAATGATATGTTTAGAGACCATAAATTACTTTATTCTTGTCCATTAAATATGCACTCTAATTTTCAAAAGGTTAGCATCAATGTATTTTCTGATTCTTATATAATCAGTTTTATAAATTCTTGTTAGGTCCCCAAGTTAGCTCTCAAGAACCCATAAAAATAGTAATTTCACCTATAGCATGTTGGTAATATTTCTGATGATGGTTTGGGGGTGGCTCTATTTGGCTAAAACAGAAGCAGGATCTTCCCGTGGTAGTAACTATTTGTTAATCAGAAATTCCTATCTGAGTGTTAATCTTATTTTAAAAATTAAGCTCTATTGTATAATGCTGGTATTTTTATTTTATGTGCTACCATATTTCATCAATTCTAAGAAACATTTTTCACATTTTACCGTCTCTAAAACTGGGCTGCATGTTACAATTGATGCATTTAAAAATGATAATTGGCAGTGTTTTACTTGTTTAATTATTTAAAATAATTAAAATAATATTTCAAATAATGGTGTCTTGGATTCAGTGAAGAACATGATTTAAATTATGATGAAAAATAATCTTTTATCACAGAAATTAACTTTCAAAATGTCTGAAGGATAGAGTATTTAATGTAGGTAATGAGAAGCATATGTTCTAACATAATGTGGTTAGTGGTCATGGAAATATTCCTTAAAGAAGAACAGAAAGTTGTGGGGAATTTTGTACATAAACTCTAAAATTGACTTTCTCCTTTCTCCTAAAGTCCACAGAATCTTAATCAGAGAATGGATGTTTTTTATTTGCAACCAGAATGCTCTAGTTCTACAGATAGCCCTGTCTGGTATACATCGACTTCACTGGACCGAAACACCTTGGAAAATATGCTTGTACGGGTTCTTTTAGTAAAAGATATTTATGATAAAGACTATTATGAACTGGATGAAGACACAGACTAAAAAGGAACATTTCAGAAGCATTTGGGATAAAACAGCATTAGATAGTCATGCTGCTAGATCTTTACTATGGAAAACATTTCAAGTTTACTTCTTCTGTTTTGAGTTTTGTAGCAGTGTACCCACACTGGGTATTACCATGTAAATAATCTGTGAGTGAAAGTTGCCATTATTCTATGTAGTTGTTTTAGTATACTTAAATACATTCAAATTTTTTTATTATTTATTTGATTAGGTATGTTTGTAACTTTTTACATTACAAAATATGAATGAGAATGTGCCATGTATAATTTTTTCCTTGTAGTAAGAAACATCCATATTGCACAATTCTACTGTTGCAACGCTTCCTTGAAGGAAGGGGGCTGGCTCTTTTACTGGGTTCTTGACCACATGGTTGTGTATGGGTAGCACTACTAAAAGTTTAGAACTTGGAGTGTCTTTCAGAATTTTTAAAATAAACTGTAAACTAATAGGCTGTTTTTTTGTTTTGTTTTGTTTTGTTTGGGGGGGGCGGGGAGTTTTGTTTGTTTTATTTTATGTTTTAGTTACCGAAGCCTTACAAGGTTATGTAGAGAGAGACCATCTTCTGTACCAAAAATAGACAAGAGAATGCTGTCAATATTGGTGTACTGTAATGTGAATCTATACTGGTGAAAATAACTTTTGTTCCCCTTATTAAAACCTTAGTGTCCTTTTCTCATTTGTGGCTTTCTGCATCACTTCAGTTAATTTAAATATATATATATATATATATGAGAATAATGACATTGAAGACATGATAACTGAGACATTTTCTTTTTAAAAATGTCTGAAGAAAGTGTAAAATTTGGTTTTCTTTTTTATGCCAACTATAAGTATCCAAAATCTCATTCATTTATAGAAGTTTGATTTTTCTGTTTTGCCCCCTATGGATACTGATCATGTTTTAATACCTGTGTAGTGCTCTAAAATGTTACCAATTTTATTAGAATTCTTGTGTCCGTCCTAAATATGACTGATGCATACATTGGATGAAATTAATTTTAGAAATGCCACTCCTAAAATAGTTGTTATAAAAAGTCAGGCTAGTTTCAAAAGCTAGTATCACGTGTTACCATAAAGATTACCAGTGTAGTGATTCTGATGTTTGAGATGATTGATAAACAGAGAAAGAAACTGATAAATGAAGTTTATCTCAAAAGAAATCAAGTTCGTTGTTAGACTGTTTGGCTTTTAAATTTTAATTACTTCTTATAGAAGATTGCATTAAAAAAACTTTGTGCTCTGCATAGCAACTTATCCATTCAGACCTTTTCTTTCAGAACAATGTTTACTTAAGATCCTACCTTCTAGAGCAGTGGTTCTCAACCTTCCTAATGCTGCGACCCTTTAATACAGTTTCTCATGTTGTGGTGACCCCCAACCATAAAATTATTTTTGTTGCTACTTCATAACTGTAATGTTGCTACTGTTATGAATCGTAATGTAAATGTCTGATATGCAGGATGTATTTTCATTGTTACAAATTGAACATAATTAAAGCATAGTGATTAATCACAAAAACAATATGTAATTATATATGTGTTTTCCGATGGTCTTAGGCGACCCCTGTGAAAGGGTTGTTCGACCCCCAAAGGGGGTCGCAACCCACAGGTTGAAAACCGCTGTTCTAGAAATTGAGCAAAGTGCTAGCTGCAGATTGTCAGAAAGAAATCCTTTGGCCAACTTCATATGGCATGCACATAGTCAAATTTTCTTGTTTCTAATTCCCCAATCACCACAGTGACATTAGATTTCTAAAATTGCTGGAGGCAGGTATGAGGCAGTTGGGCTCTATTCCACAGTTGGTTAGGTTACGTCTCACATCCCTTAGACACTGCTCTTTTCCTTAGGATAAATGTTAGCATTCCGAAGAAATTTTCTTAGTCACGATTTGGAAAAATTTATAAGTGTAATCACTGTATATTTAAGTAGTAGTTATCAAAAATATTTTGGCATAAAAATTGCTTACTTCATAATACTCTATCTTGTCTTATAAGTTTGAGTAATGTTTCTGTCCGTTATTTAATTTTATATTGTTAACTTGATGGTCAGATAGTAACAAATCTGATAATACTTTACTAAAATAGATTACTCATTGTCTGTTGGATGAAGAAAAATGGGTAACATTTTTAAAATACGTAATACAAAAGTTTCTTCATCCATACTTCTTTTAAGAATTTTCCTATAAATGCATCTTGCTGATAGAAAGGTGGTTAACTCTAATTGTCTTTCCTTCTTGAAAGTGGTGCTGTAGTCCATCAGAGCAATAAACTTTCTCCCAAATGTCAACATGTATTTTACCAAATACCGCACACTTCTGCCATGGTCCTACTATTCAGCACCCTGTCTTGCTATTTACATTTCCTTTTTTGTATATTTTAGCTTTTCTAAACAGAAATGGCTATATAATTTTGATCTTGATATGATTGAGGATTTAGAGCTCCTGGTTTTGTTTTTATTACAACCTAATGATTGATAACTTGACTCTCAGGTGAAAAGAAAAAAACAAACTATTTAATGAGAATTGTTTATTCTATGAAGCTTTATTTTACCTAGAATGCATTCATTGGTTTCTGGATCTCCCTATTTTGTGTGGTCATAGCTGACTGCTGAGAAAAAGGATAGCAGTTTCTTTCTGCTTCTTAGTAATTACTGATTATAACATCCTATAAATACAACTTTATTGCCTTTAGATGTCTATTAGAGATGCTGTATTTTTCTGTTCTGAGATTTTGCCATTTAAATTGAACTGATGAAAAAGTTTTTATACATATTGAGAGAAGTGAATTTTGCATGCAAATTAAATCTTAACACATTTTTTAGGCTTTTAACTGTATTAGGTAATATATTAAAGGATTTTTCTAGACAAGAAGTATTTTCGGGGGGGGGATTTATTTCGGGGGGAACTATTTTGTTTAAATAGTTCATGGTTTTTCTTTTATTACATGGAGTTGTTACCAGTGTGTTAAACGTATTCATATAGGAAGAGGATGCATATTGTGCTGTGCATCCAAACTTTTGTCACTTTTTCTCATGGAATTTCCCTTTGTTCTGGCCAATTGTAATTTGGGAATGGAGTAACTTGTGTATGCATAGTATTAAGTATGACAGTATTGGAGAAGTCATAAAATTACAAATTTTTTATTTGTGCTACTCTAATGTGGGTTCGTTTCATCTGAGATTTTAAATAACTTGCAGTCTTACATCACTATAAAAATTTACACTTTTATTTTGCCAGTTATTTCCAAAATGTATTGTTATACATAATGCCACTTATGTTCTAAGTTAAGTTTCACTGTAGGATAATCTCTTTGTTCCCCTCAAACAAAAGTCATAGAAGTGTACATGAAAATATTTTTAAAGAATAAATTTCTTTAACTAAATTACAGTATGTTGGGGTTTATCCCCTTAGTTATTTTTAGAATAGTTCTTTGAATTTCAGTTATTCCATTCTGCTGTTTTCTTAGGAATAGACTATTTTTAATGCGTTTTCCAGTGTTAAGTACTTTTTTGTTGTTTCTGGGTATATCATACTTGCAAATACTCCTACTATCAAAATGTTATAAATTTAAAGTTGGTGTTTAGAACAGCTTAACTGCATTAGTCTGAGTCTGAGAGTAGAAACACCTAGAGCAGTGGTTCTCAACCTTCTGGCCCTTTAAAGACCCAACCATAAAATTATTTTCGTTGCTACTTCATAACTGTAATGTTGCTACTGTTATGAATCGTAATGTAAATATCTGATACGCAGGATGGTCTTAGGCGTCCCCTGTGAAAGGGTTGTTCGACCGCCAAAGGGGTCGCGACCCACAGGTTGAGAACCACTGACCTAGAGTGATGCCTCATTGTGCTTTTTTCTTCACTTAGAAGCTAGATATTAGAGGGACACTTCAAAAAGCCGCTGTGGTCCTCTCATAATGAACTGGATAAGAGAGAGTTGTCCCTGAAATCTGGGCAGGTTAAACAAATTCACAAATTTAGGCCTTTTGAGGGAAAACAAACAAACAAAAACAAAACAAAGAGAAGCTAAGATTTAATTAAGAATAGAACCAAAGAGAGCGCCACAAACCATGTGAGTCTACCATGGGATAGGAGGTCACTGTGTCACTGAGGACAGTTGCAAATCCTTAACAGCATAATTTCTGTTGTAGCACAGTGAAAGGAACAATTAGCTCTTTCTGAAACATGAGGTGCTTTATTCTGTCTGGGCTTCAATTTCTTTATCTGTGAAATGAAGGCATTGCCTTGATTTCTGAATCTGGAGTTTCAAGTTAAGTATGGTTGGTATTGTACTTAGAGAATTAGTAGTAAATTTTACAGATGTATGTTTGAATCCTTTTATTTAGAAGTACTTTGGAGAAGGGGATGATCTTTCCTAAAATAGCCTTAACAATTTATAAGTGCTCTTCAGATAACTACTCAGAAGTAAAGTCATGCAAATGAATTAACACAAAACTTAAACAACAAATCTTTGTTAACATATTTTCTCTGTGCCCCTACTGCCAACTGTGGTAGTTAAGGAGGAAGGGAAAATAAAAGATTAAGAAGACATTATGTTTCAAAGCTTATACCTTTGGGTGGTAAACAAGATACACTGTTGTGTGAACATATAGAGAATATATTCATGGTAGTTTACAACAGGGAAGATTGTGAACACTCAGAAATACCCTAAAGAGCTATTGTGGTCTAGAGTAGGATTCGTAGATTTACTGCCATCTGTATTTATATAAAACATTAGATTCCTGTAACCTTGACATCACTGGTTTCAGCTCTGTTAGAAATGGTCAGTGGAGCAATTTCTGATTATATTAAGGGTTCTGTTGTGATGGAATCAGTGCTCATCTCTGGCTTTCAGACCAACTTACTACAAGAGTAGTTAAAAATAGCACTCCAAGGGATTAGAGATAATTCCAAAAGATATTACTCTACATCAAATCAAGGTGTGTAATTCAATTTCTGGGTTATGTTGTGTGGATGGAACATACAAGGTTGAGTATATCTATCCATATATATTTCTTAATTCTCACCTTGAGGATATGTTTTTATTGAGTTTCGAGAAAGGAAGCGGGGGGTGAAACATACATTGATGAGAGAGAGAAACATCAATTGGTTGCCTCCTGTACGTTCCCCATCCAGGGATCAAAATCTGCAACCTAGGTATATGCCCTAATAGGGAATTGAACCCACAACCTTTAGGTGTTTGGGATGACGCTCCAACCAACTAAGCCACCTACCTGCCCAGATCATTAAAAAAAAAATTGATTTTAGAGAAGAGAGAGTGGGGGAGAGAGAGAGAGCAACATCAATGATGAGAGAGAATCATTGATTGGCTGCCTCCTGCATGCCTCACACTGGGGATCGAGCCCACAACCCAGGCATGTGCCTTACTGGGAATTGAACTGTGACCATTTGGTTCATAGGTTGTCGCTTAGCCACTGAGCTGCATTGGCCATATTTTAAAAATATTTTTAAAATATATTTTTATTGATTTCAGAGAGGAAAGGAGATGGAGAGAGATAAAGAAACATCAGTGATGAGAGAGAATCATTTATCAGCTGCTTCCTGCACACCCCACACTGGGAATCAAGCCCACAACCTGGGCATGTGACCAGGAATCAAACCGTGACCTCCTGGTTCATAGGTCAATGCTCAACCACTGAGCCATGCTGGCTGTACTGAGTTTTCTGTGTTTATAAAAACTCCACTGAGGATCTTTTTTTTCACCCATAGCAGTTGCTTTTAAAAAATAGAATCTCAAATATTTTTTTAAGTCATGGGTGTGGTGTGGTGTGGTGCTCTTAGCCCTCATAAGCAAAGTTAAGCCTTTCTATTATATACATTTTTATAGTTCTAAGTTGGTGTCAGCAGATGGCAGTAGTACATAGCACAATTGCTTTTTTCTTGGTTTATGCTGTTATAAGAATACCATAATCCTTTATCAGAAACCCTTGGGGATTTTAGAATTCAAAATTTCTCCCTTTTCTGCCCTGGCCGGTTTGGCTCAGCGGATAGAGCGTCAGCCTGCGGACTCAAGGGTCCCAGGTTCGATTCTGGTCAAGGGCATATACCTTGGTTGCAGTCACATACCCAGTAGGGAGTGTGCAGGAGGCAGCTGATCGATGTTTCTAACTCTCTATCCCTCTCCCTTCCTCTCTGTAAGAAATCAATAAAATATATTTAAAAAAAAAAAATTTCCCCTTTTCAAAAATAAATTACATAATACCCTCAATAGGGCTGGGCCACCTTTATCACTAGCTGCAGTCATGTCATGGAACCAGTCATTTATTCATTTCAACAGATACTTGAGTGATTCTTCCAGGCACACTAAGCCAGGTGCTTGTTACACAATAGGATAGATAGCCCTCCTTGAAAAGACTTTATTCTATAGGGGAGATGGGATCTCAGAGTAAGGTAGGGACTTAGGCCTTGTTGCACACAGTCTCTTTCATTATAAAGAAACCAATACTCGGGTCAAATACAAGGCCCACTTGTGAACCCAACTCTGACCCTAATGCAGTTCAGATTTCTATTACACCAATCTGCTTCTGGAGAGGAATAGGTGCCAACTATTTGAGGGTGCAGAGATACATGCAAATAGAAAACAATAGTGAACATCTTCCACACTGAAGGCTCTTAGAGGTTATTAGTGTTCTCGATGCAGTTTTTAATCAGTCATCATGCTGCAAGGGCAGAGTGAGTTCGCCAGAATGTAAAGCTCATAGGGTAAGGACTGCTTTTCCTGCCGTGTCCCAGGTACCTAGAAAGGGTCCTGGCACATACTAGGTATTAGTAAATGTTTGTTGAGTGAATTAGTGATTATAAGTACTTTCAAGTTCAAGAATTTTGAAAATGAAGAAACCACTAAAAATATGAGGATTTATGATCCATGAAGTAGCACCTGATTTTTCGTGTGCCTTTGAGCACTTGTGTTTCTGTGTGTGTGTGTGTGTGTGTGTGTCTGATTTGTTCCTGTCACCTTCCCCTTATGAAGACCAAGGGGATCTGGATATAGGGCTTGACGACTTGTATAGTATACAAAGTATAAGCGCTTTAAAATCACTTGTGGCCCTGGCCGGTGTTACTCGATGAATAGAGTGTCAGCCTCCACACCAGAGGGTCTCGGGTTCGATTCCTGGTCAACATACCTGGGTTGCAGGTTTGGTCCCCAGCCCCTGTCAGAGCAATGTCTGTCTGTCTGTCTCTCTCTCTCTCTCTCTCTCTCTCTCTCTCTCTCTCTCTCTCTCTCTCCCCCCCCTCATCCTCCCTCCCTCCCTTCCCCCTTGCTCTCTTCCTGCCTCCTCCATCCTGCCTCCCTCCCTCCCTTCTCTCTGACAGTCAATGAAAAAAATGTCCTTAGATGAGGATTAACAATAAAAAAAAAATCACTAGTGAAGTTTTTTAAAATGCAGATTTCTGATCTATGCCCTGGAGATTGACTTAGTAGATGTGCGGTGGTTCCCTGAGAGCTGCATTTTTAACATCCGGGTTAAAAACATGCAGTCAAAAAATCGGCCCACAACTTAAAAAAAAAAAATGAACTAGAATTGAATGGAATAGAACATAATAAAGATATTTTTCTCATGTAACTTGTTTTATTCTCTTGTATTGAGTGGCAAATATATATTCCTTAGGCTTTTCGGTCGCATTCACTAAGAGAAACTTCACGTCTATGGAAGGATTTGTTGTTAATTTGAACCTCCCATTTTGTTTTCAAATACCACTTTCTTAATTTTATGCACGCTGAGCTCCAAAGAGTTAACTATGGACACACATGCTTCTCATTTTGCCATAAGTAAGTGACTAGTCAAAACTAATGTGAATTTTTTTTAGATAGACTTATTTCTCTGTCTGTTTTCCTTAAGTTTCAGGTTTTATTTTTCTTTCTTCAAGAGTGGTTATGGGAATAAAATCAATAGTTCAGTTATTTCTGTGTGAAAACCCATGAGGTATTGCTGGCATTGTCCCACCTTAAAGCTTAGTAGATGCCTAGGGTCACACAACTAGTAAATGGTGAACTGTGATTCAAATTCAGGTCTTTATATGGGAAAGCTCATGTGTGCTCCTTAACCCCTTTACTGCTTACTATTAACAACATGAAATGGGTACTCCTCCAATCTGCACCGCCCCCTCCCATTCATGAACTGCTTTTCCATGCGAAAGTGCCAAGAGAAAAGTAACAGGTGAGAATGCAGCAAAATTTTGGAAGATAGAAAGCAGATGGCTAAGTGGAGATGGATTTAGCAGGGCCAGTGATGGCCACACCTGGAGCACTTACTCTGCCTGCCCCTCATTTGCACATACGCTGTTGCATGTGCCAAAGACAGGCACATGGTCAACCCTGCTGTAGTCCACTCATTGTCTTGCTCTCCTAGATTCCTAACTCTCCTCAAATCTCAAATACTTCCTTCATCTTTAAGCTCAGCAAACCTTTTCTGTACAGAAACACAGAGCCAGTATTTTAGGCAACATGGAGGATTATGTAGGTACTTAGAAAACAAATTTTCATTTTATTGACAAAATTCAAAATGATAATTGAGTACAACTTTTTCTAATACAGGTCTAATGAGAAGGATGGATGGAATGCTTTTGGGAGGATTATCCAATGCGTAACTGGAATTCAAAGTTCACTATCATCAAAATTGATTGCAAATGTTCATTTATTAGATTTTATGTATTTTGTCTGAAAATATCTCTTCAAACATAAATACTGACAAATACTGTTGTCAATCCATGAGTGCAAACAATCATCACTTGGTTCTATTAGATTCTTCCCTGGGTATTTGCCTTTCAGCATGCCACAGTGCACATTGATCACTTCCCAACTGAAGACTAGATGAAATCTCATCAACTGCACTATTAAAAGAATTTTGAAATATGGAAATTTCCTTCACACTTGCACTGACTTTTGGAAAACATTGCTGACTGTAGTTTGAGCTTGGAAAATATGCTATAAATGTATGTGGGTATGGAGGTGATGCTTTTAACCGACAGCAGGAGATGTGTGTGTGCAGCTCAAGCAACAGTTGTTGGAAATTACTGAAATACATTTTGTACGTAAGCACTGCTCTGCTTTGTAACTTTAGTTTGACTTTATTAAGAACTATGAAGAAGCCTGCAACAAAAGCTAATTTCCGAAGTTATTCAGTGTTGAACAATAGTAGTTGAGTGTGGTTCTTCTCATTCAGAAAAATGTCATCTTGGCTCTGAATTCAAAACATCACAGTGCTAAACATCTTACTGCTGTGCTGTCAGACTTATTTGGTAGGGCAACTCAGGATATTCCACTTATCTGACATTCATAGAACCAATGATGGTTAAGTCTACAAGACTGAAATTCATCCTTGATACTACTGGTTCACATGTGATAGATTGAAAAATTTACACAAAGTACCTGCTGATGAATAACATCATGAACATTACATTTTAATGAAGACTTTGTCTACTTGCTACACATTTTTGCCACCCATCTTCACAGAACTTTTCAGGTTCTACTGAATTCCTGTTTTTTCAACTTCTTTGAAAATACCCTTGCCTGTAGTTGTTAACCAGTCTATAGAGATTAACTCAGTCACTTCAAACATGGCACTGACTCTTTGAAAAGACAACCAAGAAATATAGGAAAGTAAATCTTTTGACCCATCAAGGACTAAGAAAAACCACTTGAAAACAATTGTCTTGTTTGAAAACTTTTAAGTGACTTAGCTCTGAGCAACTCTTTTTGCCAAAAGGTTAAGCTTATTTTCTCTAGGTACGTTTCTTTGGCTGCTGCAATCAAATATGGCTTGGTGCATTTATCACTGTTAACGGCCTGCTCAGCTGACAAAATGAGCCCCTTGGAAACTTACTTTGATTGCAGCCTCATTTGAGTGTTCATTTTTTTGTGAGGAAATTGTGTTGGAATGAGATAGTCCATTTTAAGATTTTTAATTTTTCTGACCATTATTCACTCCACCATTCCCCCCACCCCCTACCCCCACCCCCCCTGAGCAATGCCAGCTGGGCAATTGTTTAAAAGTCTATCAATTGTCCTAGCTGGTTTTGCTCAGTGGATAGAGCATTGGCCTGTGGACTGAAGGGTCCCAAGTTTGATTCTGGTCAAGAGCACATGCCTGGGTTGTGAGCTAGATCCCCAGTTGCGGGTGTGCAGGAGGCAACCAGTCAATGATTCTCATCATTAATGTTTCTACTTCCCTCTCCCTCTCTGAAATCAATAAAAATATATTTAAAAAACTAAATAGCCTGGCTGGTGTGGCTCAGTGGTTGAGCATTGACCTATGAACCAGGAGGTCACAGTTTGATTCCTGGTCGGGGCACATGCCCGGGTTACAGGCTCATCCGGAGGCAGAGGATCAATGATTCTCATTGTTGATGTTTCTCTCTCCCTCTCCCTTCCTCTCTGAAATCAATAAAAAATAAGTAAAAGTCCATGTATGAAAGAAGCCATTTAGCCATTCCAGTTTCCTCTCCCCAACCTATGCAGTCCTTCCCACACCTGTAGGAATCTGGAGTCTGAGACAGAGGGGGGCCTGGGTCTTGGATACCATCCATGATGGAGGTAGGAGTGAAAGGCTGTTCTGGAAATGTAAGGATTGAAAGTGAGAACCCAGAATGTTTGAGGCTCAGCTTCTAGACATCCTGGGGAAAGATCTAAGGACCCCTTTCTGAGTAAACAGACCAGCCAAGATCAAGGACATAGGTGCCTGCAGTTGCTGACATCACCTGCACAGTAAATCTATGCTGAACTTAGTCAGGAAAACTCATCCCCATAACTCCTCTTCAGGTGTTTTCTCGCTCAAATAAGAACGGACTATACATTTCAGAAATGCTTTCAACATGAAAGGTGGATATCAAAAGGGGAGGTGGGCGCAAAAGCTACAATATAAGAAGCAAAAGAAACTAGAAATGCTGCTTAAAGGTAAACATACAGGAAGCAATCAGCGATTATGAAAAAGGAATATTAAACAAGAAAGATTGAAAATTAAAATATTCAGTAGAAAGACTGGATAAACAAGGTTGGGAAAATGTGCATAAAGTCAAGCAAAAAGATGAAAAGTGGCAAAGTATGAGAGAGAAAAGGAACCTTAAGGTTCAACCCAGGAGTTGCAACATCCAACAACTAAGTTTCAGAAAGAGAGCAGAGAAAGTGCAGGGGAGGGAAATGGCAGAAACATAACATGGGAAAGTTCCAAGAACTGCAGAATAGGGTTACCCAGATCAAAAGGGCACAGATGTCCAGAGTAATTCATTTAAAAAGGCTCAGCACTGCCTGCTGTGCTCAGTGGTTACAGCATCTGCCCCAGCACCGAAGGGTCTTGGATTTGATTCCCGGTCAAGGGCATATACTTGGGTTGCAGGTTTGATCTCTCTCTTCCTCTCCCTCTTTCTCCCTCCCTCCCTTCCACTGTCTCTAAAAATAGGGGGGGGGGGGAAATGAATGGAAAAAATATCCTTGAGTGAGGATTAACAACATACATACATACATACATACATACATACATACATACATACATAGGCTCAGACCCAGATGCATCATTGTGTGAAATTTCAAAGATCGGGATATAAAGAAAAGATCCCAAAGGGTTCCACAGAGAACAACAACAAAAAAAATCCAAAAACATCACCTAGAAAAGATCAGGAATCATAAGGTCATCGGGCTTTCTAAAAGCAGTGCTGAATGCTAGAAATGAAGACACAATGTCTCTAAAGTTCTGGGGGAAATGGTCTCCAGTTTAGAATCCTAGATGCAGTCAAATGATGGCAATTTTAGATATGCAAATTCTCAAAGCTTGCCTCTTCCATGCCTTTGTCCAGAAGCCTCCCTCCACCAAAAAGAGATTATAGATGAGGAGAGAGGAAGATATGGCTCTAGGAAATAGACATCCTACCTGGAGGAGAGGCATCGTGCGACAGCTGTGTCCCTAACCGTAGTGCACGGTTTGTCATTGTCCTGTTCCTCAGCTTGGCACCCACCCCTCTTTGCCCTGCTTCGTGATTTTGGACCTGGGCCCTAGGAACATTTCCTTCACCCATGTCACATGGTCAAGCCTTGTCAGTGGAGGGTACAGAAGGACGTCGGAAGAGGAATGGGGCTTTTCTTGGGTTTCAGGCTTTGATTTTCTTGTTTTCTTGGCAAATCAGTCAGCAGATCCTCAGTGGGCAACTTGAGTGTCACTGGCACCTCAGCCATGGCTTCCTGGTCCAGCCTCAGCACTTCCTCCAACTCTTCTACCACCCAGCAAGACACAGCCACATCCTCTTTGCCTTGAGGAGGGGGCTCTTCCAGTGGGCCCTTTCTTGGCACTCTCCTCCCATCCTAGACATAGTAACTTCTCCCTACAACTGATATTTCTGTATTCTTTAGAGTTCTCTGTCTCTTTTTCTTAGTAGTCAATTTCCCAATTATTAGTTGATAATTCTTTCTGTTAAATTTTCTTCATTCATATTCTGGTGTCGTTTCTGTCTCCTACTAGACCCTAATGGACACACATAGTACCATAAACATTTCATCAAATGTGAGGTGGGGTTATATTGGGACAATGATAAAGGGAGACAGCTCTGGGTGGATATATGGAGGTGTGCGGTAGGAGAGCTAGCTCTTCTATGGTGGGACTCAGTGCATTACATTAAAAATGTAAAAATCCAAGAAAATGCACTAAAAGAAAAGTATGTTTAGAAATATGGCTTGAATAACCAGAAGGAAGCTAAATGATACTACAGGGGAGTAATAGGACAGAATCTGGAGTAGAACAGAAAAGTGCTCCTTTTTGTTATATGCCTCTTAGTACTGCTTTATTTTAAAATTTAAATGTATTACTTAAAATTTTTAAATTTACTTACAACAGCCAAGAGGTGGAAGCAACCCAAGTGTCCATGGAACAAAATGTGGTCTATCCGTACAATGGAATATTTGTTGTCCGCTGAACCTGTCTGGGTTTTCCTGAGCCTGCTCCTTAGATTAAGAAACAGTGGTTTTACTTACATCGGTGGGTATTCAAGCAGCTCCATATCCTCATATTTCAAATGACTTGTGGGTATTTATAGCATCATTTGCAATTATTTTCCCCCAATGTGTAAAAGAAAGAAAGGCTTTGTGATGGATTGCTGTATTTGAGTGACCAAGTCAGATAGTGAGACGGGGGAGCACCAACAAAAAAGGAAATGGGTTTATTTTACAACTGAAATCTCACGTCTGGAGTAGCTCCTGGAAGTCCTCAAAACCTTGGTGAGTGTCGCATAAAGACTTTTCTATGAAGAAAACAAACCTTCTTCAACAAGCGATAATTGTTTAAATTCTCATTCTTCTCTTCTCTTCTCTCTCCGAGTCTGATGATGTGGACCAGAAACGTCTTTATAGAAATGCTTGAATTACAGGTCTGAGAGAACCATGTGGTCAAGCCCTGCAGCCAGACACTGATGCTGTTCGATGGAAGTGAGGGCTGATGGACACACATTCTGGTGATCTGCAGAAGATCAGGCTGTGAAGCAGAAAAGATACTAAAGAGTTTTTATATCATAGAAAGTAGAAAGGGATCAATCAGTTTTTAGATCTAGGACTTTTTAAATAACAGATTTTTGGATAATTCTCATTCTCAGTGAAATATTCTACTTTATTTTATATTTATTTTTTTAAAGTTTTTTGTTTTTTATTTTTATTGATTTCAGAGAGGAAGAGAGAGATAGAAACATCAATGATGAGAGAAAATCATTGATTGGCTGCCTCCTGCATGCCCCCTAGTGGGGATTGAGCCTGCAACCCAGGCATGTGTTCTTGACCCGAATTTTTTTTTTTTAAATATATTTTATTGATTTTTTACAGAGAGGAAGGGAAAGGGATAGAGAGTTAGAAACATCGATGAGAGAGAAACATTGATCAGCTGCCTCTTGCACACCCCCTACTGGGGATGTGCCCACAACCAAGGTACATGCCCTTGACCGGAATCGAACCTGGGACCCTTGAGTCCGCAGGCCGACGCTCTATCCACTGAGCAAAACTGGTTAGGGCTTGACCCGAATTGAACCCAGGACCCTTGAGTCCCCAGGCCAACACTATTCACTGAGCCAAATGGGCCAGAGTGAAATATTCTACTTTAGATTTTTAAATTTTGGGGGTCAGATTATTTTTTTTTAGTGGTAAAAAATATTAAATTGTAACCATAAGGGGAAACATTTAAAAAATCGTTATTGTTGAAAATATTACATAGGTCCTCCTTTTTACCCCATTAACCTCTTTGAGCCCGATTCATTCCCCCCACCTCAGGGCCTCACCATCCCATTGTCTGTGTCCATGGGTTATGCACATATGCATACAAGTTCATTGGTTGTTCTCTTCCCACCTAAACTCCCCTGCCTTCCCTCTGAGGTTCAAAAGTCTGTTCATGCTTTTATGTCTCTGGGACTATTTTTGATCATCAGTTTATTTAGTTCATTAGATTCCACATATGAGTGAGATCATGTAATACTTATCTTTCTCTGTCTGGCTTATTTTACTTAGTATAATGCTCTCCAGGTCCACCCATACTGTTGCAAATGGTAAGAGTTCTTTCTTTTTTATTGCTGCATTGGATTCCATTATGTAAATATACCATAGTTTTTTTTATCCACTCATCTGCTGATGGGCACTTAGGCTATTTCTTAGTTTTAGCTATTGTAAATTGTGCTGCTTTGAATATAGGAGTGCATACATTCTTTCTGATTGGTATTTCGGGTTTCTTAGGATATATTTCTAGAAGTGGGATCACTAGGTCAAATGGCAATTCCATATTTATTCTTTTGAGGAATCTCCATACTGTTTTCCATAATGGTACACCAGTCTACATTCCCACCAGAACTAGGGTTCTCTTTTCTCCACATCCTCTCCAGCACTTGTCATTTGTTGATTTGTTTATGATAGCAATTTTGACAGGTGTGAGGTAATACCTCATTGTCATTTTAATTTGCATCTCTCTGATGATTAGTGACTTTGAGCACTTTTTCATATGTTTCTTGGCCATCTGTATGTCCGCTTTGGAGAAGTGTCTATTTAGGTCCTTTGACCATTTTTTAATTGGATTGTTTGTCTTCTGTTAAGCTGTATGAGTTCCTTATATATTTTGGACATTAACTCTTTATAAGATGTATCATTGCCAAATATGTTCTCCCATACAGTCGGCTTCCTTTTCATTTTGTTGATGGTTTCTTTTGCTGTGCAGTTTTTTATTTTGATGTAGTCCCATTTGTTTATTTTCTCCTTTGCCCTAGGAGAAATATCCGTAAGAATACTGCTACAAGAGATGTCTAAGATTTTACTGCCTATGGATTCTTCTAGGATTTTTATGGTTTCATGACTTATATTTAAGTCTCTTACCCATTTTGAGTTATTTCTTCCATATGGTGTAAGTTGGTTGTCTAGTTTCATTTTTTTGCATGTATCTGTCCAATTATCCCAAGACTATTTATTGAAGAGACTGTCTTGACTCCATTGTATGCTCTTGCCTCCTTTATCAAATATTAATTGAGTGTAATGGCTTGGTCAATTTATGGGGTCTCTGTTCTGTTCCATTGACCTATATGCCTGTTCTTGTGCCAGTACCAGGCTGTTTTGATTACTGTGGCTTTTTAGTATAACTTGAAACCTGGCTTTTGTGATTCCTCCAACTTTGTTTTTCTTTCTCAAAATTGCTGCAGCAATTCGGGGTCTTTTTAAAATTCCATATCAATTTTTGGAGTATTTGTTTTAGATCTGTGAAATATGCTGTTGGTATTTTAATATAAATTGCATTGAATCTCTAGATTGCCTTGGGTAGGATGGACATTTTAATGATGTTGATTCTACTAATCCATGAACACCGTATATTCTTCCATTTGCTTATATCTTCTTCTATCTCTTTTTTCAATGTCCTGTAGTTTTCTGAATACAGTTCTTTTACCTCCTTGGTTAAGTTTATTCCTAAATATTTTAATATTTTAATATTTTTTTTGTTGCAATGGCAAATGTGATTGCTTATTTAGTTTCCCTTTCTGAGAATTCATTATTGGTATATAACAAAGCCATCGATTTTGGGGGGTTTTGTACCCTGCTACATTGCCAAATTCATTTATTAAATCTAATAGGATTTTTTGGTAGAGTTCTCTATGTACAATAACATGTCATCTGTGAATAATGAGAGTGTTACTTACTCCTTTCCAATTTGGATGCCTTTTATTTCTTCTTTTTATCTGACTGCTGTGGCTAGGACTTCCAGCACTATGTTGAATAAGAGTGGTGAAAGCGGACATCCCAGTCTTGTTCCGGTTCTTCGGGGAAATGGTTTTAGTTTTTGCCCATTGACTATGATGTTCGCTGTAGGTTTGTCATATAAGATCTTTATCATGTTGAGATATGCTCCTTCTATTCCCACTTTGCTGAGAGTTTTTATCAAAAATGGGTGTTAGATTTTGTTGAATGCTTTTTCTGCATCTATTGATATGATCATTTGTTTTTTTGTCTTTCAATTTGTTTATGTGATGTATCATGTTTATTGATTTGCAAATATTGTACCAGCATTGCATCCCTGGAATAAATCCCACTTGGTCATGGTGTATGATCTTTCTAATATATTGCTGGATCCATTTTGCTAATATTTTGTTGAAGATTTTAGCATCTATGTCCATCAGGGATATTGGCCTGTAATTCTCTTTTTTTGTAGTGTCTTTATCTGTTTTTGGAATTAGGGTAATGCTGGCCTCATTAAAAGAGCTTGGAAATGTTCCTTCCTCTTGGATTTTTTAAAATAGTTTGAGGAATATACGTGTTAGTTCTTCATTGAATGTTTGGTGAAACTCCCTTGTGAAGCTGTCCTTACCTGGGCTTTTGTTTGGTGGGAGTTTTTTTTATTACTGCTTCTATTTCATCAGTTGTTATTGGCCTATTCATGTTTTCTGATTCTTCCTGATTCAGTTTTGGGAGATTGTATTTTTCTAGGAATTTGTCCATTTCATCCATATTATCCAGCTTGTAGGCATGTAGTTGTTCCTAGTATTGCCTTACAATCCTCTGTATTTCTGTGGTGTCAGTGGTTACTTCTCTGCTTTTGTTTCTGATTTTACTTATTTGGATCCTCTCTCGTTGTTTCTTGATGAGTCTTGCTAATGGTTCATCAATTTTGTTTATCCTTTCAAAGAACCAGCTTTTGGTTTTATTGATTTTTTGTATTGTTTTTTGTTTGTTTCTATGTCATTTATTTCTGTTCTAATCTTTATTATTTCCTTCCTTCTACTTACTCTGGGCTTTTCTTATTTTTCTCTTTCTAATTCTTTAAATTGTTCTGTTAGATAACTTATCAGTTTTTCTTTGCTTTTTTTTTTTTTAAGGTACGTCAGTAGAGTTATGAACTTCTCTTTCAGGACTGCTTTCATGATGTCCCTTAGATTTTGATTGCTGTGTGTTCATTTTCATTTATCTCCAGGATGTTTTTTATTTCTTCTTTGATCTCTTTGATAACCCATTCATTGTTTAACAGAATGCTATTTAGCCTCCATGTATTTGATTGCTTTTGAGATTTTTATTGTAGCTGATTTCTAATTTCATGCCATTGTGGTCTGAGAGATGTTTAATATAATTTCAATATTCTTGAATGTGGTCTATCTTTGAAAATGTCCCATATGCACTTGAGAAGAATGTATTATATTAGCTTTGGGGTAGAACGTTCTGAAGATGTCAATTAGTTCCATCTATTCTAGAGTGTGATTTAGGATTGCTACTTCCTTGTTGATTTTTTGTCCGGAAGATTTATTCATTGATGTCAGTGGGGTATTAAGGTCCCCTACTATGATTGTATTGCTGTTGATCTCTCCCTTGATATCCTCCAGAAGTTTTTTTATATATTTAGATGCTCTTATATTGGGTGCATATATGTTTACCAGAGTTATAGCCTCTTGTTTTATTGATCCCTTTAGTATTATGAAGTGGCCTTCCTTATCTCTTGTTATGGCCTTCACTTTAAGGTCTATTTTGTCAGATATAAGTATTTCTACACCAGCTTTTTTCGTTTTCATTTCCATTTGCCTGAAAAAAATTTCCATCCCTTCACTTTCAGTCTGTGGGATTCCTTTTTTCTATGGTAGGTCTTTTGTAGACAGCAGATATATGGGTCATATTTTCTTATCCATTCAGCTACTCTATGTCTTTTGATTGGATCATTTAATCCATTTACATTTATGAATATTATTGACTAGAGGCCTGGTGCACAAAAATTCATGCACTCAGGGGTGGAGGGGCCCTGAGCCCAGCCTGTGCCCTCTCACAGTCTGGGACTCCTCGGGGGATGTCTGACTAATGCCCATTAGTTGGACATCCTTAGCGCTGTCAAGGCAGTTAAAGCAGAGCAGACTAATGAACCATGTGCCAGCTCTAGTTCTGAATCTGATCTCCAGACTGTTTAAGAATCAACATCTCAACACAGACCACAGTCTGGCTGCAAATTTCAGGAGCTTAAAGCTAAGCATTTTATAAAGAAAGATACTGCCACCATTTGGCCCCTGAACTGGCATAGCAAGTTATGTACCTGCAAAGACTGTATGAAAATGTATGGCGATCTAGATGTCCTGTTCCTAACAGATGAATATGACACAATTCTGGCTTATGAAAACAAAGGCAAGGTTGACCAGGCGGCTGGCTGACAGGACAGATCCTTTCATGGACACCCTTAGAGCATGAACAGAGTCCAACAAATGGAACTCATTTGTGAATATAATGACTTGAAGACTGAACTTAAAGACTATCTGAAGAGATTTGCTGATGAAGGCACGGTTGTAAAGAGAGAGGACATTCAGCAGTTCTTTGAAGAGTTTCAGTCAAAAAAGAGAAGAAGAGTGGATGGGATGCAGTATTATTGCAGCTAGAATGTAGTACGGCACCTTCTCAGCCAGGTGGTGGAAATGCCACTTACTGATCCAGGAATAAAAGAGGCATATTTCACATTTGCTCCTCTTCCATCCTCTCTTTTAAGAGGCCTCCTCCTCTGACCTTGAGCTTCCCTCACTCTCCTTAACTGCAGTAGCCAGAGTGTTTATGCTGATTTCACAACCAGCATTCTTTCTGACTCAGCTAAAAGCAACTCATTCCACAGACTTCAGCCCCCACCACACCCCCAGTCTATCCAGGGTTATTTGCTTGTAAGTTTTAAGAAGTTTGAGTTGTTCTTGAGAAAATAAACTAGTTTCTTTTCTAATTTTTGGGTCTTTAAATCCTGAATGTGTCTACTCTGCCAGAGTTGTTGTCTTCCAGGTCCTGCTTTGGCACATCTTCCTGCAGCTAGAACCTCTCTAGGTCCCCTCACGCCTCTGATCATGGTGCCTTGGGTCAAAGCTTCCTCAAGCCTGGTCTGCTTCTTCTCCCACATCCCTCCTTTCTGAGATTTGGTCATGGCTTACAGGGGATCTCACAATTGTTTCCTCTGGGCCCAACCTCTGGAGTGGCCAGGATTGATGGTTTTGTGGCTTGTTATAGGCAGGGAGATTGGCTGATGGCAGGATTGAGGAAGCCAAACTTTGATAGGAATTTTACTAATAAATTTAAAGTGAAAATGTCATTCACAATTCTGCTGGCACTAGCATATTAGAATTTCAGAACTGTGGTGCTCACAGGGCTTCCTGGAGAAAACATGCCATACAGTAGTCCCTCTCCTGCTGCCTAGAAACCAGACCAGGTGCTACCCTGTGAAATCTTGGTGGTTTCCAAAGTCCTCTGGATTTCTTTATATTATCAGGGATATTCATAAGCATATATTAAAAACAAACCTATTTTGATATTGTTATGTTATGAAAATGTTATTAGAACCCTAATAAGTTATTTCCCCCTTAAAAATATATAAATAAATAAAAATAAAAAAGTGAAGTGTCATTTGCTTCAGCCAAGTTTTAATACCCCATGGTGTTGTTCTGTATGCCAGTTCTGAGTTTCCTGTTAGTTCTTAGGTGCTGTAGGCACTGCCTTTTTCTTTTAGCACCCTGCTTGAGGCTCCAAGCGATCCACCGGTCCACTGCTTGTGTCTTTTCCACAGGCCTTGGCTGCAAGCAGGCGAGGCCAATCTGCCCTTTCTGTCTGTCTGCCAGCTGTCAATTTTAATCACTCAAGTGTCTGTTTCTGACAGGGCTTTAGGCAGGGTTGGTGCTGTTTCGCTTTCAGGGAATATGATGGGTGTTTTTTCCTGTCCCAGATCTACTCCTCCATGAGTGGTCCAAATATTACTCTGCTCTTGTTTGGACAGAGCTCCTTGTATGGAGTCCAATGGGGTTGGCTGGCAATCTGGAGTTCTTATCAGTCTCATTCCCAGAATAGCAGAGAGGATGACCCCTCTTCCAATCCAGTCACTGAGGGCTCCTTGAGACTATTCCAACAGGTGAGCTTGGTCTCTGCCTTTGTTCCCTCTGTAAAGCTCAAAATGCAGGGTGTGGAAGGCTGTATCACCTGCCCTGACACTACTGGGAGGGGCTAGCTTCTCTGGGGAGAAATGGCTGCTTAGGTTTGGAAGCCTAAGAATGTCCCAATGCAGGACTCCTGGCCACGTCTCCCTGCCCTGCTTCCCTCGCCAGCCTTTCCTCAGGCACCTCAAGCCCAAGACTCCTCCCTGCAAAGCCTCGGGTGAGTGATTGCAATTGGAAAGTCCTGTGTTCTAGGTTTAGAGTATAAAAACAAAGACAAAACAAAACAAAATGGAAACAATAATGAAACTGCGGCTTTCTCTCCTACCAGTGCCTTGCAGCTTTCCCCTCACGGTGCTTGTTTTTGTGGTGTAGCCTTTCTCGGCTGTGGTCTCAGGTCCAGACTCCTCAGCAGCCAGCAGCCCTGTGGCTTTTCCTTTTCACAGTTGGATGTTATGCCTGTCCCCATGGGACATGGCTCTAGTGCTCAGCCTGGGCCGGGCTTCTATTTTTCTGAGGAAACTGATGCTCGCATAAAGCAGCTTCTTCTGCTCCCTCTTGGCCTGCTGGCCTGCTGCCCTTCTTGATCCGCTCTTCCTACTGGTCTCCAAGCATTTTCTGTCTTCCTTGCTATAAATTGTCTCCTCAGCTTGGCCTAATTTGTTAATTCCAGGTGGATTACGGAGGGCCCCAAAGCTTTGTATTTCCAGTCTGGCCCTGGGATGAGGTGCACAACACGTCTGCCTATTTGGCTGCCATTTTTTCTTCCATCTCGAAGGAAACATTTTATTTATTTATTTATTTTTCTTTTTTTCTTTATTGATTAAGGTATTACATATGTGTCCTTATTGCCCCATTGCCCCCCCACACCCCCACTCATGCTCTCAGCCCCCTGGTGTCTGTGTCCATTGGTTAGGCTTATATGCATGCATAGAAGTCCTTTGGTTGATCTCTCCCCTTTACCCCCACCCTCCCCTACCTTCCCTCTGAGGTTTGACGGTCTGATCAATGCTTCTCTGTCTCTGGATCTGTTTTTGTTCATCAGTTTATCTTGTTCATTATATTCCATAAATGAGTGAGATCATGTGATATTTATCTTTTTCCGACAGGCTTATTTCACTTAGCATAATGCTTTCCAGTTCGATCCATGCTGTTGCAAATGGTAAGAACTCCTTTTTTACTGCAACATAGTTTTCCATTGTGTAGATGTACCACGGTTTTCTAATCCACTCATCTGCTGATGGGCACTTAGGCTGTTTCCAAATCTTAGCTATGGTGAATTGTGCTGCTATGAACATAGGGGTGCATATGTCCTTTCTAATTGGTGTTTCTAGTTTCTTGGGATATATTCCTAGAAGTGGGATCACTGGGTCAAATGGGAGTTCCATTTTTAGTTTTTTGAGGAAACTCCATACTGTTCTCTACAGTGGCTGCACCAGTCTGCATTCCCCAGCAATGCATGAGGGTTCTTTTTTCTCCGCCTCCTCACCAGCACTTGTCGTTTGTTGATTTGTTGATGATAGCCATTCTGACAGGTATGAGATGGTACCACATTGTCCTTTTGATTTGCATCTTTCAAATGATTAGTGACTTTGAGCATGTTTTCATATGTCTCTTGGCTTTCTGAATGTCCTCTTTCAAAAAGTATCTATTTAGGTTCGTTGCCCATTTTTTGATTGGGTTGTTTATCTTCCTTTTGCTAAGTTGTATGAGTTCCCTGTAAATGTTGGAGATTAAACCCTTATCGGTGATAATATTTGGAAATATGTTCTCCCATGCAGTGGGCTTTCTTGTTGTATTGTTGATGGTTTCTTTTGCTGTGCAAAAGCTTTTTATTTTGATGTTGTTTGTTTTCTCTTTAGTTTCCATTACCCTAGGAGCAGTATCAGTGAAGAAAATGCTTTGGCAGTCTGAGATTGTGCTTCCTGTGGATTCCTCTAGTATTTTTATGGTTTCCCATCTTATGTTTAAGTCCTTTATCCATTTTGAGTTTACTTTAGTGTATGGTGTAAGTTGGTGGTCTAGTTTCATTATTTTTTTGCATGTATCTGTCCAATTTTCCCCACACCTTTTATTGAAGAAACTGTCTTGATTCCATTGTACGCTCATGCCTCTTTTGTCGAATATTAATTGAGCATAGTGGTTTCGGTCGATTACTGGGTTCTCTATTCTATTCCATTGATCTATATGGCTGTTCTTGTGCCAGTACCAGGCTGTTTTGAGAAGTGTCTTTGTAATACAGCTTAATATCTGGTATTGAGATCCCACCTACTTTCTTCTTTCTCAGGATTGCTGCAGCTATTCAGGGTCTTTTTTTATTCCAGATGAATTTTTGGAAAGTTTGTTCTAGGTCTGTGAAATGTGCCATTGGTATTTTAATGGGGAGTGCATTGAATCTATAGATTGCTTTGGGTAGTATGGACATCTTGATTATGTTGATTCTACCAATCCATGAACACGGTATGTTCTTCTGTTTATGTCTTCCTCTATCTCCTTTTTCAGTGTCCTGTAGTTTTCTGCATATGGGTCTTTTACCTCCTTAGTCAAGTTTACTCCTAAGTATCTTAATTTTTTTGGTACGATGATAAATGGGATTGCTTTTTAAGTCTCTCTTTCTGTAAGTTCATTATTGGTGTATAGAAATGCCATAGATTTCTTGGCATTAATTTTGTATTCTGCTACATTGCAGAATTTACTTACTAAGTCTAATAATTTTTTGATGGGGTCTTTAGGGTTTTCTATGTACAGTGTCATGTCATCTGCAAATAAGGACAGTTTTACTTCTTCTTTTCCAATTTGGATGCCTTTTATTGCTTCTTCTTGTCTGATCGCAGTGGCTAGTACTTCCAGTACTATGTCGAATGGGAATGGTGAGAGTGGGCATCCCTGTCTTGTTCTTGTTCTTTGGGGAAATGGTTTTAGTTTTTGCCCATTGATTATGATTTTGGCTGTGGGTTTGTCATATATGGCTTTTATTATGTTGAGGTATGATCCTTCTATTCCTACCTTGCTGAGTGTTTTTATCAAGAAAGGGTATTGCATTTTGTCAAATGCTTTTTCTGCATCAATTGATATGACTATGTGATTTTTATCTCTCAATTTGTTTATGTGATGTATCATATTTATTGATTTGTGGATATTGCACCATCTTTTAATCCCTGGGATAAATCCTACTTGGACATGGTGTATGATCTTTCTGATGTAATGCTGGATCCGATTTGCTAGAATTTTGTTGAGGATTTTGGCATCTATGTTCATGAAAGATATTGGCCTGTAATTATCTTTCATTGTGTTGTCTTTATCTGGTTTTGGTATTAGGGTAATGCTGGCTTCATAGAATGAGCTTGGAAGTGTTCCTTCCTCTTAAATTTTTTGGAATAGTCTGAGGAGGATTGGTTTTAATTCTTCCTTGAATGTTTGGTAAAACTCCCCTGTGAAGCCATCTGGTCCCTAGCTTTAGTTTGCTGGAAGCTTTTTGATAACTGTTTCAATTTCTTCCATAGTTATCAGTCTATTGAGATTTTAAGATTCTTCCTGATTGAGTTTTGGAAGGTTGTATTTTTCTAGGAATATGTCCATTTCCTCCAGGTTGTCTAGTTTGTTGGAATAGAGTTGTTCATAGTATTTTTTAACAATCCTTTGTATTTCTGTGGGGTCTGTTGTTATTTCACCTCTTTCATTTCTGATTTTGTTTATTTGGGTCCTCTCTCTTTGCTTCTTGGTGAACCTGGCTAGAGGTTCATCAACTTGTTTATCCATTTAAAGAAATAGCTGTTGGTTTCATTGATCTTTTATATTGTTTTTTTAGGTCTCTGTGTCATTTATTTCTGCTCTGATCTTTATTATCTCCTTCCTTTTGCTCACTCTGGACTTTTCTTGTTTCTCTTTCTAATTCTTTAAGTTGTAAAGTTAGATGATTTGCTACCATTTTTTCTTGTTTTCTGAGGTAGGCTAGTAGAGCTGCAAACTTTCCTCTCAGGAGTGCTTTCATTGTGTCCCATAGATTTTGGATTGTTTTGTTTTCATTGTCATTTGTTTCCAGGATGTTTTCAATTTCTTCTTTGATCTCTTTGGTAACCCAATGATTGTTTAATAGCATGCTGTTCAGCCTCCAAGTGTTTGAATTTTTTTATTGTTTTTATTGTAGTTGATTTCTAATGTTATGCCATTGTGGTCTGAGAAGATGCTTGATATGATTTCAATCTTTTTGAATTTGGAGAGTCTTTGCTGGTGACCCAATATATGGTTTATCTTTGAAAATGTCCCATGTACACTTGAGAAGAACATGTATTCTGTGGCTTTGGGGTGAAATGTTCTGAAGATGTCAATTAAGTCCATCTGATCTAGTGAGTCATTTAGGATTGCTGTTTATTTACTGATATTTTGTCTAGAGCAGTGGTCGGCAAACTGCAGCTCATGAGCCACATGCGGCTCTTTGGCCCCTTGAGTGTGGCTCTTCCACAAAATACTGACTTCTGCGCATGGGCCACGAAGTTTCAATCACACAGTACATGTGCGCCCGCACGTGGTATTTTGTGGAAGAGCCACACTCAAGGGGCCAAAGAGCCACATGTGGTTCGCCAGCTGCAGTTTGCCAACCACTGGTCTAGAGGATTTATCCAGTGATGTTAGTGGTGTATTAAAGCCCCCTACTATGATTGTATTGTTGTCAATCTCTCCCTTGATATCTTCCAGGAGTTTTTTTGTATGTATTTGGGTGCTCCTGCATTGGGTGCATTGTAGAGCGCGGCTATAGGGTTAAGCCTCGTACTGACCTGTTGGCACAGCCACAAACAAGTCCCAGCTTAGAGGACACACTCCTTTTAGCATAATTAGGCTTGACCTTATGATGCTCCCTAGATCCTTCCTAGGTAGCTAATGGGCTGTGGGAGGTGCAGCAAGTGCTGCCAAAACAAGTGAAACTCACAAGAACATTGTAACTATGGTGACCACTACCTTGTTTACCTCTGGCTATAATAAAGGCTCAGCTTGCCTCTGAATCTCTCTCTGTGGCCTCAGCCAGGCACAGGAAGATCCACCTAGACCCAGCTTATTCTCTTTGTCTGTCATTTCTTCATCCTTCACTACCCTCACTCAGGCTTTTGAACCCTTGGCTGAGCTGGCTTGGCACAGTGCATATATGTTTATCAGGGTTATATTCTCTTGTATTGATATTTTTAGTATTATGAAGTGGCCTTCCTTATCTCTTGTTATGGCCTTCACTTTGAGGTCTATTTTGTCAGATTAGGTATTGCTACCCCAGTTTTTTTTCATTTCCATTTGCCTGAAAGATATTTTTCCACCCCTTCACTTTCAGTCTATGTGAGTCCCTTGTTCTGAGGTGGGTCTCTTATAGACAGCATATAAATGAGTTGTGTTCTTTTATCCATTCAGCCACTTGATGTCTTTTGATTGGAGCAGTTAGTCCATTTATGTTTAAAGTTATTATTGATAGATACTTGTTTGTAGCCATTTTTATTTTTTCTGCCTGTGTTCCTTTTCCCCTTTTTATTTATTCTTTTTACACCAGTCTCTTTAGCATTTCTTACTTTGCTGGCTTGGTAGTGATAAACTCCCTTAGCCCTTTTTTGTCTATGAAGCTCCTTATTTCCCCTTCAATTTTGAATGGGAGCCTTGCTTTGCATCACTTTGTAAATTTCCTTCCATTCTTTTCTGGTCTGATGTGTTTCTGTTGAGAAATCATTTGATAATCTAATGGGAGATCCCATGTACATAACGTTCTGTCTCTCTCTTGCAGCCTTTAAGATTCTCTCTTTGTCCTGAACATTTGCCATCGTGATTATGATGTGTCTTTATGTGGGTCTTATTGGGTTCATCTTGTTTGGGACTCTCTATGCTTGTGTGACTTTTTTCTTCCCCACATCAGCTAAGTTTTCTGATATTATTTCCTCAAATAGGTTTTCTAACCCTTATTTCTCTTCCTGTTGTTCTGGAACCCCTATTATTCATATGTTGCTTCATTTCATGTTGTCCCAAAGCTCCCTTAGGCTCTCCTCCCATCTTTTAATATTTTTCTCCAATTGCAGTTTAGTTGTATTTTGAATCTCTGTTTTCTAATTTTGTCCTCTGCTTCTCCTAGTCTACTGTTGTAACTTTCCATGGTGTTTTTTTTAATTGCAGCTTTATCACTCTTTATTTTTTCTTGATTTTTACATAAGTTGTTGATTTTTTCATCCATCCAGTTTATGAATTGTATGACCATTATCCTGAATTCTTTTACTTTTTAAATAAATCTTTATTGTTCAGATTATTACAAATGTTCCTCTTTTTTCCCCCCATAGCTCCTCTCCACCTGGTTCCCACTCCAACCCATGCCTTTACCCCCGCCACTGTCCTCATCCATAGGTGTAAGTTTTTTGTCCAATCTCTTCCTGCACCCTTCACACCGCCTTCCCCCTGAGAATTGTCAGTCCACTCCCTATCTATGCCCCTGCTTCTATTATATTCATCAGTTTATTCTGTTCATCAGATTTTTTTTATTGACTTAATTTTTAGATTCACTTGTTGATAGATATGTATTTGCTGTTCCTTTGTTGTTCATAATTTTTATCTTTGCCTTTTTCTTCTTCCTCTTCTTAAAGAATACCCTTCAGCATTTCATATAATCGTGGTTTGGTGATGATGAACTCCTTTAGCTTTTTCTTGTCTGTGAAGCTCTTTATCTGACCTTTAATTCTACATGATAGCTTTGCTTGGTAGAGTAATCTTAGTTGTAGGTTTTTGCTATTCATCACTTTGAATATTTCTTGCCACTCCCTTCTGGCCTGCATGGTTTCTGTTGAGAAATCAGCTGACAGTTGTATGGGTACTCCCTTTAGGTAACTAACTGTTTTTCTCTTGCTGCTTTTAAGATTCTCTCTTTGTCTTTTGCCCTTGGCATTTTAATTATGATGTGTCTTGGTGTGGTCCTCTTTGGATTCCTCTTATTTATTTGGGGTTCTCTTCACTTCCTGGACTTGTAAGTCTATTTCTTTCATCAGGTAGGGGAAGTTTTCTGTCTTTATTTCTTCTAATAGGCTTTGAATATCTTGCTCTCTTTTTTCTTCTGGCATCCCCATAATTCATATGTTGGTACACTTGAAGTTGTCCCAGAGGCTCCTTACACTATCTTCACATTTTTGGATTCTTTTTTCTTTTTGTTTTTCCGCTGGGTGTTTTTTGCTTCTTCGTATTTCAAATCCTTGACTTGATTCTTGAGATCCTCTAGTCTTCTGTTGGATCTCTGTATATTATTCTTTATTTTAGTCAGTGTATGCTTAATTTCTGACTGGTCCTTTTCCATTTTTTTTTTGGCATTCTCATTAAAATCCTTGAAGGTCTCACTAAGTTCCTCAGAGGTTTGTAGAAGATTCTTGAGTAACCTTATAACTGTGGTTTTGAACTCCAAATCCAGTAATCTGCTTTCCTCCATTTCTTCCATTTCTGACATGTTTCTTTGTCTCCGCATCTTGGCCGCTTCCCTGTGTTGACAGAGTGGCTTTGTGTGGTAGGTGTCCCACTGGGCCCAGTGGCTCAGCCTCCCCAATCACCTGAGGTGGACACTCTTGGTGCACCCCTCCATGGGCTGGGTGCACAGTCCTGTTGTAGTTAAGCCTTGAATGCTGTTGGTATCGCTGGGAGGAAATGACCTCCAGGCCAATTGACTGCAATGACCCACTGTGTCTATAGTGGAAGAACTGCTGTGCTGGAGACACCCTTATAGGGCAGGATTTGCTTGAGTGGGGCTTTGGTGCTCACTGAGTCTGCCTTTTGAGTTTGTCACTTATGAAATCTGGTATCTGACCACTGGGTATACTGGCTTCCTGATCTCCAAGGAGGTGCAAATTCAACCACTGTGTGAGTCTGCCCAGCAGGAGCTACTGCGAGATCTGCATATTTCTCCTCTTTGTTTGCGGTTTGGAAATTTTGGAGCTCTCTGACCCAGCTGCAGTTTGTTAGATTAGGCTGCAAAAGGGCAGGTGATTCATTTGTGCTGCTGCACACAGCTTGGGTGGGGCGGGTCTCAGAGAATCACTGGGGCGGAGCAAACAGTGATGGCTGTCGTCAGCCGTTTCCACAACTCCACTCGTCTCTCCGTGTCTCAGTGTCTCCGTGTCTCTGAGTCCCACCCCCCCACAGTAACAATGATCCCTGCGAGCAGTTCTGCAAGAAAGCCACCCTTGCTTTCCAACCCAATGCCAGACAGTCTAGTTCAGCCGTGGGCAAACTACGGCCCGCGGGCCAGATCCGGCCCGTTTGAAATGAATAAAACTAAAAAAAAAGAAAAGACCGTACCCTTTTATGTACTGATGTTTACTTTGAATTTATATTAGTTCACACAAACACTCCATCCATGCTTTTGTTCTGGCCCTCCGGTCCAGTTTAAGAACTCATTGTGGCCCTCGAGTCAAAAAGTTTGCCCCCCCTTGGTCTAGTTTCTGCCCATTGGAGTCTGTGTCCCTAGAGACTCCCCAGAAACAAGGTCAGTGCTGTCAGGAACTTGTCTCTACCTTCCGATTGAAAAAAACTGCGCACCCAGGAGCAGTCTGGTTTGCATGCCTCTGTACCTCCACTCTCAGTGCCTCTGCACCTCCTACCCAGCCTCAATGCGCTTTTTTCTTTCCTTCTAATTGTAGAACTTCCACTCAGCCAGCTTTCTTGTGCTTCTGGATGATCGCCATTTTGTCTTTTCGTTGTAGTTTTAATGTGGTTGTGGGGAGTGGCACGTACAGGTATATTCCCTATGCCGCCATCTCTCTGAATTCTTTTTCTGACATATTGCATGCCTCCATTTCACTTAGCTCCTTTTCTGGTGATTCCTCCTTTTCTTTCCTTTGGGGGTTTCTTTTTCTCCCCATTTTTGTTCTCACTGAAGAATCTAGGTGTCGAGTCATGCAGGGGCTGCTCCTTGGGTGGCAGTGGCTCCTCAGGCAGTGGTTGCTCCTAGTGTGGTCGCAGCAGCAGCTGCTCCTTAGTTGGCAGCGGCTCCTCTGGTGGGTGCTGTTCGCAGCAGTGGTGGCTCCTCTGGCTGGTGGGGGGAGGCTGCTCAAGAGGTTGCTGCTCCTCGGACCAGGGTGGGCTGCACACGGCTGTTGATCCTTGGATGGGGTGGGCTGCTCGTGCGGCCACAGCTCCTTGGACGTTTGTGGGCTGCTGCTCCTTGGATTGGGGTGGGCTGTGTGCGCTGCTGCTCCACGGATGTGCTGCTCATGGGGACTGCCCCTCCTTGGACGGGGGTGGGCTGTTCACAAGGCTGCGCTCTTTGGACAGGGGTAGGTTGCTCGCAGGACTGCTTCTCCTTGGACAAGGGTGGGCTGCTCTTGAGGTTGCTGCTCCTCAGACACGGGTGAGCTGTGTGTGCAGCTGCTGCTCCTTGGACTGGTGCAGGCCCCTCACACGGCTGCTGCTTTTGGATGGGTGTGGGTTGCTGGCATGGCTGCTGTTCCTCAGATGGGTGCGGGCTGCTCATGGGGCTGTTGCTCTTCAGACAGGGGCAGGCTGCGTGTGGCTGCTGCTCCATGAACGGGGGTGGGCTGCTCTCGGGGACTGTCCCTCTTCAGATGGGGGTGGGCTCCTCACGTGGCTGCTGCTCCTCTGATGGGTACAGGTTGTGTGTGGCTGCTGCTCCTCGGACAGGGGTGGCTATGTGGGGCTGCTGCTCCTCGGTCGTGGGCCAGATGCTTGTGTGGCTGCTGCTCCTTGGGCAGGGGGGGTGGGGGTGGGGAGGGGCTGCTCCTTGGACTGAGATGGGGTGCTTGTGCAGGTGCTGCTTCTCGGATGGAGGTGGGCTGCACACATGGCTGCTACTCATCGGACAGGGTGGGGGGCGGGCCGCTCGCACAGCTGCTGCTCCTTGGATGGGGGCAAGCTGTGTGAGGCTGCTGCTCCTTGGCCTGGGGTGGGCTGCTTGCGGGGCTGCTGTTCCTTGGACGGGAGCAGGCTGCTCACATGTCTGCTGCTTGCGTGGTCTCAGTGCCCTGGGCTAAAGTGTTTTGCCAGTCAGAGGGGAGTGTGCTTTGGAACTCACAGGAGCCTGCACCTGGGGTGGCTGGCATCTCTGTGACTGTGGGACTGCAGCTGAGGTAGCAAGTCCCTGGCTGGGGTGGCTGTAGAGTCCCGTGTGTTATCTGAGGGCACCCTTGGGTGGAGGTGAAGCTGGGATCCCAGTCACAGCAGCTCTCCCCTTCAAAAAGGCGAGGCCTCTGAGGAAGAGCCAGCTGCTCTGGGACTGTTTGCAATGGTAGCAGAGGCTGCCTAGTTAGGCGAGCCCAGTTAGACCCCGCCAAAGGTCCTTCAGGATCCAAGTGTGCCTCAGTCACAGACACACACACACACACACACACACACACACACACACACACACCACAGGACCACACACTCTTTTTTTGCTGCCTCACTCACTCATGCTCTCTCCCTCACTTCCACCTTCTTCTTGCCTCTGTAGTTGGATCTGGAGTGTTATTGACCCATTCATGGACAGAGTCTCCTCTCCAGGTGTCTGGTTATGTGGCTCACTCTCTAGCACATTGGCCAAACAGGATAAAATTCACCTCGACAAGACACAACACAAAGGGAACAAACATGAATGTACTCACGACACCCATAACCCCAATATAAGTGACCATCAGAGAAAAAAGAATTAGGGGAGAGAAAAGAGAGTACAAATGATATTGAAGAAAGAAAAAATGGTATGAGAGAAAAGGAAAAGTAGAAAAAGAAAGAAAAAGGAGAAAAATATATATGGGGAGAAAACACCAGAGAACAAACAGGTAAACTAAAACATACAAACACCAAATTCCCAGTATAGAGGGTGCGGGCAGAATCTTATATACAGAAAGTAAGGTTAAGAATTGGATGAATATGGGGAGGACCTCAGTTCAATATAGAGGAAGTAGAAAGAGGATTAGTGGATAAGAAGAAAGAGAAAGAGAAGAAAATAATAATAATAATCCTATATAATAAAAGAGAAACATGCAAATTGACCATAACCCTGACACCCTTCCCATTGGCTAATCAGCAGGTATGCAAATTAACTGCCAACCAAGATGGCGGCCGGCAGCCACGCAGCTGAAGCGAACAGGAGGCTTGCTTGCTCCAGTGACAGAGGAAGCCAACGTTCCCAGCCTGCCACTGCTGGGCTCTGAGCTGCATTCTAAGCAACTACGTTGCAATTGTGGAAGCTAAACAAGCTCCAGAGACCTGCTTTCAGCCAGCTTTGGCCTCAGAGCTTAGAGCTGCAGTGATGGCAACAGAGTTTCAATAATAGAAGCCAAACAGACCCAGAACCTGCTTTCAGCCCTCAGAGCTGGAGCTGGCTCTCAGCTCCAGTGACAGCTATAGAAGGTAAATAAATCCCAGATTTAAAAAAAAAGAAAAAAAGGAGAGGCTGGGAGCTTAAGTTGCCCTCCAGCCTGAAAATGGCTCTCAGGCCCTCACCCAGACTGGCCAGGCACCCCACTGGGGACCCCCACCCTGAAGGGGGTGTGACCAGCTGCAAACAGCCATCAGTCCGTCATCCAGGCACCCAAGCGGGACCTCCACCCTGATCTGGGACACTTTCAGGGCAAACCAGCTGGCCCCCACCTGTGCACCAGGCCTCTATCCTATACTACAGGCAGGGTGGGACAGCACGAGCCGCCATCTGGGCCCCATGTGCAGCCCTGGGTAGCGGGTCATAAGCCCCGCCCCCAGCCGGGACCCCTGTGTGCCACCTGAGCCCCCAGCTGGGACACCTGTGCCGCCTAAGCCCCACACTGCTAAGACCCGACCCCAGCTGGGACCCTATGACTATTGGAGAGCAGGAAAGTGCCACTGGGCCCTGGGTTGCTGTGGTGATCTGGCCATCGGTAAGTAGAAAAGTGTGGCCTGTAGGCAGCCCCCAGCTGCGCCTGATCCAGGAGCAGGAAAGCAAGCCTGGCCTGAGGGCAGCCCCCAGCTGGGCCTGATCCAGGAGCAGGAAAGCAAGCCTGGCCTGTGGGCAGTCCCCAGCTGGTCCTTCTCCCCAGTCGCCATGAGGATCCAGGAGCAGGAAAGCAAGCCTGGCCTGCAGGCAGCCCCAAACTTTCCCTGTTCCCCAGTCGCCATGGTGATCCGGGAGCAGGAAAGCAAGCCTGGCTTGCGGGCAGCCCCAAGCTGGGCCTGAAACGGGATCAGGAAAGCCCAGCCTGCGGGCAGCCCCCAGCTGGGATGGTCCCCGGTTGCCATGGTGATCCGGGAGCAGGAAAGCCCGGCTTGCAAGCAGCACCCCCATCCTGGCCATAGCTCAAGGGACAGTACAACATGCAGTGGAGGCCAGGAGCCTGAGAGATCAACACAGAGGGGCTCCTTCTCCAAGCCTCCATGGTGTGACTGGGGGCAGGCCCCCAGCAGACACACACACACACACACACACACACACACACACAGTGCCTGCTCTGAGCCTCCAATGTGGCTGGGGGCAGACCCCTAGTGGGGACACACACACACACACACACTCGGCAACTGCTTCGAGCCTACGTGGCGCAGCTGGGGGCAGGCCCTAGCAGACAGACACACACATACACACACACACACACACACACACACACACACGGGACACCTGTTCCGAGCCTCTGCTGCCAGACTGTGGCCATCAGTAGGACATCCACTGAGGGCTCCTGGACTGTGAAAGGGGCAGGCTGGGCTGAGGGAACCCCACCCTCTAGTGCACGAATTTTGTGCACCGGGCCTCTAGTGATAATAATAATAATAATAATGATAATAATAATAATAATAAATTTTAAAAATTGATTATAAGATAAAAAAATAAATTAGAAAGATGGAAAAATAACATGAAAAAATAGAAAATAAAGAAACAAACAAAAAAAGGAAAATAAAGAAAAAAGATAAAAAAATAATAAAATAAAATAAAAATGAAAAAGTGAAGTGTCATTCCTTTGGCTGGTTTAAGATCCCACTCTCTGTACTGTCTGTGGTTTCTCAGTTTCCTGTTCCTTGGACTGAAGGCCTTCCTTTAGACCAGTCCCTGTGGACTCTATATATATAGAGTCCATATATATATAGAGTCTATATATATAGAGTCTATATATATATATATATAATATATATTATATATATATCCTATCTAATAAAAGAGAAACATGGTAATTGGCATACGACCGCTACCCTTCCCATTGGCTAATCAGGGCAATATGCAAATTAACTGTCAGCCAAGATGGTGGCTGGCAGCCAGGCAGCTTGAAACTAACATGAGGCTCGCTTGCTTCAGTGACGGAGGACTCCAACGTTCCCTGCCTGCCGCTGCAGGCCTCTGAGCTGCAAGCAACTATGTAACAAACATAGAAGCTAAACAAAACCCCAGAAACCTGCAGGGCTTCAGCCAGCAGGATCGCAACATTGTAAGCAAAGGCCAGAAACCTACTTTCAGCAGCGGAGGCCTAAGAGCTGGAGCCAAGCCTCAAAGCTAAAGCTGGCCCAGAATAAAAAAAAAAAAAAAAAAGAAAAAAGGAGCGGTTGGGAGCTTCAGTCACCCCCAGCCTGAAAACAGCCCTCACCTCCTCACCCAGACTGGCCAGGCACCCCAGTGGGGACCCTCACCCTGATCCAGAACACCCTTCAGGGCAAACCAGCCAGCCCCACCCGTGCACCAGGCCTCTATCCTATATAGTAAAAGGGTAATATGCCTCCCAGCACCGGGATCAGTGGAGCCGCGAGGCCTCCTGGCACTGGGATCAGCGTAACAGGGGGCAGCGCCGAAACCCCCTGATCGCCCTGCGGCTCTGTGTGTGACAGGGTGTGGTGCCCCAACCCCCTGATTGGCCCTGCTCTATGTGTAACAGGGTGCGGCGCCCCAACACCCTCCCCCACCACGGGCCCTGCTCTGTGTGTGATGGGGTAGAGCCATAACCTCCTCATCAGCCCTGCCCTGAGTGGGAGAGTGGCGGCACCCCAACCCCCTGATCAGCCCTGCTCTGTGGGTGATAGAGGGCGGCGCCCCAAACCCCCTGATGGGCCCTGCTCTGTGCATGACAGGGGTCTGCACCCCAACCCCCTGATGGGCCCTGCTCTGTGCATGACAGGGGTCTGCGCCCCAACCCCCTGATGGGCCCTGCTCTGTGCGTGACAGGGTACAGAGCCCCAACCCCCCTGATGGGCCCTGCTCTGTGAGTGACGGGGAAATGCCCCAACTTCCTGATTGGCCCTGCTCTGTGCATGACAGGGGGTGGCGCTGCAACCTCCCTATCGACTCTGCCTTGAGTGTGACAGGGGATGGTGCCCCAACCCCCCAATTGGCCCTACCCTGAGCGTGACTGAGGGTGGAATCACAACCTCCCTGTGTATGACAAGGGGCGGCGCCCCAACTCCCCAATTGGCCCTGCTCTGAGCCTGACCAGGGGCTGCACCTAGGTATTGGGCCTGCCCTCTGCCACCGGGGAGCAGGCCTAAGCCAGCAGGTCGTTATCTCCCGAGGGGTCCCAGACTGCGAGAGGGCACAGGCCGGGCTGAGGGACCCCCCCTCCCCCCCGAGTGCACAAATTTTTGTGCACCGGGCCTCTAGTATGTATGTATGTATGTATATATATTTATTTATTTATTTATCCTTTGTACCACTCAGGGCAGAGTTTGGGTGTGGCTGTATTGGTTGCCTGGAGACTGCAGGAAGGGGCTATCTCTTCAGGAGAAAATGGCTACTTAGGTCCCATGTGTCAGGTATGACTCACCGCCAGACTCGCAGCCACCTCTCCCAGGCCCTCTCCTCACCCCAGCCACTCCCCAGACTCCACAAGTCTGCTCCTCTTCCTGCAACTCAGCCACGGGTGAGTGTCTGTATCTGAAAGGTCCTATGAACTAGGTTCAGTGAAGAAAAGCAAAGACCACAAAGAGGAGAAAGAGCTGCGCTTCTGTGAGCCCCTCTCCTCCCGGCACCTCACGGTCTGCGCAGCCGTCCTGAATGCCCCCTCTGGGCTCAATCTGTCGTGACTGTGGACCCAGATTTAGAATTCCCTGTTACCAGCAGTCCTGCAGACCTCCTTTCCACAGTCAGACACTGTGCCTGACCCAAGGGACGCGGCCTCGGTTCCATGCGGTTTCCCTCTCACCCTCTGGGCTTGGAGGTCTCGCAGTTTTCCCCAGCCCAGATCCCTGATTTTACTGTTCTCCAGGTGTCCTCTGCCCTTCCTGGCTGCAAATTTGTCTCACCAGCTGTGTCTACTTTGCCAATTTGGGGTGGATGTTATTTGATTTAGTTGCTCGTTCTATCTGCTCCAGGACAAGGCGCGGGACAAGTTTGTCTATTCCACCGCTATTTTGTCTCTCTCAAAGGAGCCATTTTAATGTAACAAATACATCTGACATTTCACCCTTATAGTACATCAAAAATTACCCCATGGGGTCCTTATCCATATGTTCATATTACTTGTATGTAAATATAACTATATTTACATTCCATCTTTTCATTGATGTATTACATTGATGTTTTAATATAGTTTCTTAGAGGAGTTTTAAATATATAAAATATGTCTGTAGTTTACCATGATACCCTTAAAAATGTTTTAAACCATAAAGTTATTGGGAAGGGGTGGCCATTCTGTTTTACCTATTGCTGTTGTTAAGATTAACATATCTATTAATACCCGCTAATGAGACACCTGTCTAGACTAGTCTGTGAAATGGATAAAAACATACAAAAAAAAGCAACCCCGCCCCCAAAGACTTCAGTGAATCTTTTCTTCAGGAATGTTAAAAACAACACCTCTTTGTCATTCATGCTTATTCAGTTGACTGATAGTAACTGGATACCTGCAGTGGTCAAGGCATTGTGTGAGAAATAATCTAGAACAGTCAGTTCCTGCTCCCAACCTTCGGTGTCATGTGGGATGGGAAGGACACAAACTAAGTATCATGGGTCTGCAGGATAAAGGAACTGTTTTGGGCCACAGTGACTTAGGGAGATATTATGGAGGGAGTGGATTTTAAATTGGAGTTGAGAAATGGATAGGGAAAGACAGAAGACATTCTATATATCAGAGATTGACAAAAGCAAAGCCACTACAGAAGGGACCCATCAAGCATGTTAGAGCTATGGGTGGTCCACATTCTTTGAATCACAGAGTTCACATGGGGAAATGGCCTTGGAACAGCCAACAGCATGGATTATGGAAGGCCCCAAAGCTTTATTTAAATGGAAAGCCATAGATAGTTTTTAAATAGATGAGTGACTCAAAACAGAGCTTTAAAATATTAATCTGAGTGGTTTTGTTCAAGATTTGAACCTGAGCCAGTGTGCAGGCAGAGAACACAGTTTAATGGCCAGGGAGTGGGTGGCAGAAATAGGAAGTGAGGGTTGTTAGGCAGAAGAACTGGGGCAAAAATGGGTACACTTTGCTTTTTTTTTTTTTTAAGATTTTTATTGATTTCAGAGAGGAAGGGAGAGGGATAGAGAGAAACATCAATGATCAGAGAGAATCATTGATTGGCTGCCTCCTGCACGCCCCCTACTGGGGACCGAGCCCACAACCCAGGCATGTGCCCTTGACCGGAATCAAACCCAGGACCCTTCAGTCTGCAGGTCGATGCTCTATCCACTGAGCCAAACCAGCCAGGGCAGGATGGGTACACTTTGGAACTGAAGGAGAGGAAGATATGAATGGTTATTCTGAGGATTTGAGTTTGGGGGGATGAAATGTCACACAATGAAAGAGGACTAGTAGGGGAAATAACCAGTTCTAGGCAGATCCTCAATACACCTTTAGACATGGTGAGTTTGGGATTCAGGTGTAATAATGAAGCTAAAGGGCAAGGTGGGGAGAGACTGGAGTTTGATCACAAAGAAATACAGACTTAGAAATGGATGAGATCTCAGAAGGAGAACTTTATTTTATTTTATTTTTTTTTAAATTAAATCTTTATTGTTCAGATTATTACATTTGTTCCTCTTTTTTCCCCCCCATAACTCCCCTCCTCCCAGTTCCCGCCCCACCCTCCGCCCTCACACTCCACTCACTGTCCTCATCCATAGGTGCACGATTTTTGTCCAGTCTCTTCCCCCATCTCCCACACCCCTTTCCCCACCAAGAATAGTCAGTCCATTCCCTTTCTATGTCCCTGATTCTATTATAATCAACAGTTCATTCTGTTCATCAGATTATTTATTCACTTGATTCTTAGATTCACTTGTTGATAGATGCATATTTGTTGTTCATAATTTGTATCTTTACCTTTTTCTTCCTCTTCCTCTTCTTAAAGGATACCTTTCAGCATTTCATATAATACTGGTTTGGTGGTGATGAACTCCTTTAGCTTTTCCTTGTCTGTGAAGCTCTTTATCTGACCTTCAATTCTGAATGATAGCTTTGCTGGATAAAGTAATCTTGGTTGTAGGTTCTTGCTATTCATCACTTTGAATATTTCTTGCCACTCCCTTCTGGCCTGCAAAGTTTCTGTTGAGAAATCAGCTGACAGTCGTATGGGTATTCCCTTGTAGGTAACTGAGTTTCTTTCTCTTGCTGCTTTTAAGATTCTCTCTTTGTCTTTTGCTCTTGGCATTTTAATGATGATGTGTCTTGGTGTGGTCCTCTTTGGATTCCTTTTGTTTGGGGTTCTCCGCGCTTCTTGGACCTGTAAGTCCATTTCTTTCACCAGGTGGGGGAAGTTTTCTGTCAGTATTTCTTCAAATAGGTTTTCAATATCTTGCTCTCTCTCATCTTCTGGCACCCCTATAATTCTGATGTTGGTACGCTTGAAGCTGTCCCAGAGGCTCCTTACACTATCCTCGCATTTTTGGATTCTTTTTTCATTCCGCCCCTCCGGTTGGGTGTTTTTTGCTTCCTCGCATTTCAAATCATTGACTTGATTCTTGCGCTCCTCTGGTCTGCTGTCAGGAGTCTGTATAATATTCTGTATTTCAGTCCATGTATGCTTAATTTCTAGTTGGTTCCCCATCATAACATCGAGGGTCTCATTAGTTTTCTTGTAGATCTCATTAAGTTTATCGGCGGCTTCTAAACAGTTCTTGAGAGCCCTTAAAAGTGTGGTTCTGAACTCTATATCTTCCATTGACAATTTTGTCCTGTTTCTTTGTCTCCGCATTTTGTTATGCTTTCTTGGTGCACCCCCTAGTGGTCTTTGTGCGCAGTCTTGTAGTTAAGCCTTGATTGTTGTAGCTAATACCAGGGAGGGTTTGACCTCCAGGCCAAGTGGCTGTGAGAATCAGCTGTGTCTGCAGTGAGAGAACTTCTGTCCTCTAGGGAGGTGCTAATCTAGCCTTTGCCTGAGGCTATCCGGCAAAGGCCTCTGTGCAGGGCTTGGGCAGGGCGGGTTGCACAGGATCAACAGGGTGGGCCGGAGAGAGCAGTTATGGTGGCTCTCAGTCCTGTCCCCAGGGGCTCTGCCTTTCTGAGTCCCAGCAACCGCTGCAAACCTCGGAGAGAAAGCTGCACTTGCTCTGACTGAAGCCAGACAGTCCCGCTTCTCCCGTTTGAGTCTGGGTCCCTAAAGACTCGCCCGTATCTGGAGCTCAGAGTCTGTGACTCCCTCCCGATTGAAAACGCCAACCGCGCCCTCCGCTGCCAGCCCGCTCCGTGCACTCCACACCTCAGAATTTGACTTCAGCACTGGGCCTCCTCTGAGTGTCCGTATGCGTTTCTCTTTCCTCCTAGTTGTAGGACTTCCACTCAGCCAGCATTCCTGTGGTTCTGGGTGATGTCCGTTCCGTCTTTTAGTTTCACTTTTGAAGTAGTTGTTCAAGGCAGCAAACTCCGGCGTTAACCTATGCCGCCATCTTGGTTCTCCCAGAAGGAGAACTTTACAGGGAAAATAATAAAGTGCGGAAATTTTGGGAATGACCACATTTCAAAAGAGAAAGATGAGAAAAATAGGGCACAACCAGAAGCCAGATGGTCAGCAAATATATTCCTGAGGGGTAGGAGTAGGGGCTGAAAAAAAGGGACAGGTTTAGGGTGTTAGATGCATGGGTGCAAATGAAGGTGTTGAGTTAAAAACTTTTTACTTTTGATAAAGTAACATTGCCTCCTTTTGAGAATTTGCTGATGGAAGGGAGAAGAGATACGAAGTCCATTTCCTTTTCAAGGCTAGCCTGGAAGTAAGCACTTCCTTTGTCAGAGGGCAATGCGTTCTGATTCCTACTCCTTGCAGTCCATGGAGCAGTGGGCCAGATGGCACCCACTGGTTCTTCTCTATCCTGAGGAGGCAACGTTGGTTGCTTCTTGTCACAATACAGTCTAGGAACAGATTCAATACATCTGCAGAACTGGAAGGTTTACCCCTGATAGAGGAAATTTAACAGGAATTGAGTTAAAAACAAAACAAAACTCATTGTTAACACCTAAGCCAAAAGAGAAAGGGAGAAAATCCTGTTATATTTAGCCTTCTCAGAATGGTGGGTCTTACTGGCCAATGCACTAAATCTGTTTGCCTGTGGAGGTTAGCAGAATTCCCTTTCCTCCTCATTCTTTCCAAACATCAGCCAATGTTGGACAACCTAATCCAAAATGCCCCAAAGTCCTAAGCCTAGTGACTCATTTAAAGAATTTCAGAGTTGAAAGGGACCTTAGAGTTCACTTTTAGATTATAAACAGGGATTGGCAGTCAAGACCTGCTCTGGCCTTTTTTGGGTTAAAGCTTTTTCTGGCTCACATGTTACCTATGGCTGCTTTCCAGAGATGGTGGCAGAATTGAGTAGCTGCATTAGACACCATATGGCTTGCAAAATCTAAATTATTATCCAGTTCTTTACAGAAAGCTTGAGAAAACTTGGGTTTTAGGGCTGGCTACCTATGGACCTTTTTCAACCTGGGCAAAGTCTAATGCTTTTAAAAAGCATCAGGAATACTTTTTGGAAGTCCGAGTTTTCTATCCAGTGGCTTTGGCTGGATTCCAGATAGTGTCTATTCATTTGGCTGTTGAGCTGGACTGGGCACATGGCATAAAAAAATTCTCAGACCTGACTTGTTTCTGCTCAATCCCTGGCCCTTTGAACTAGCACAATAAGAGTGCTGCAGTAAGCAGGGCAAGTAGGGCACACAGGAGAGTAATGTGAAAGCCAGATTAGGGGTGGCAATTAGAGGCCGGCGCGTGTGCTCAATGCCCTTTCGTGGTTACATGGTCTGAGCTCAGAGTACCGTGTATTAGAAACACATTGCCCAGCTCTTGGAGGCACAGAATTGATGACAGTGCATTTTAACGTGTTTTGTTCAAGCAAGTGAAGCACAGTCGTTTTGGAAAACAGGGAGGCTAAGCTGGAAAATAGCTGAAAATAAACTTTGTTTACTTTAGTTGGATGTGACACAATGCTCTTCTGATAGTTTGTGAGCATCAGAGTCTTTTGTTTTGGGCCTGATGCAAAAATGAAAGTTATCTAACATTTGGTTAGTAAGTCTACCAAACTATCCTGCATTTACTCGAGTAAAGTGAGGTGAGAAGTCCTTCCAAGTGGTGAGACACGCGTCGCTGGGCTGTGGACAGGGTACTAAATCAACACAATCTTTTTGGGAAGCAACTTGGCAATATGCATTGAAAAGTCTGGAGTTTATCCTTTTACCCAACAATTCCACGTTTAGAAATTTGTACTAAAGCAATCAGGAATGTGGAAAAGATTTATGTACAATGAGCATTATTTAAAATAGCCCCAATCTGGAAATATATGTCCAGCAATTGAATTCTGCTTAAATAAATTATTGTATATTAATATGGTGGACCATTATAGAGCTTTAAAATTACGACTTTAAAGAAAATCATAATAACATGCAGAAATGTTTATAATATATTAAATATAAAGTATCATAATAAATACACAGTCTGACCCTAGTTTTGTATATGCGTACACTTAGAAAATACCTCAAAGAAAAAACCTCAAAATGTTAGCAAGGAGTATCTGTAGGTGGTGAGATTTTTTTTTAAATTGGGTGGTGAGATTTTAAATGTCTTATGTTTTCTTCATGCTTTTGTGTTTGTACTTTCATTATAATGTGTCTTGGTGTAGATTTTTTTTTTAACTTGAAATTTATTGGACTTTTGAGTTTATGCATAGGCTCTTCCATTAATCCTGGCAAATGCTCAGCTGTAATATATTCAAATAAATGTCAGTTTCCTTTCTTTTAGTATATTGATTTGAGGTCCATGAGACCCTCTCTCTGTGTTCTTCATGTCTCAGAACCTCTTTTTCATCCTGCCATTTCTTTGACTCTTCATTCAACATACTAGATAATTTCCTCAGCTATATCTATATTGTTCAGATAATCAATTCTTTAGCTGTGTATTAAGTCTATCGAGTTTTAAATGGCAATGATTATTTTTTAAATTTCTAGAACTTTCCTTTGGTCATTACAATTTCTTGTTCTATTTTATCCCCCAGGGGAAAAATAGATTTATTTAAAACTGCTCTTCTTTTTCTTCTGTGAAACTACAAGTTTACAAGGGAGGAGAGAATTGCCCCTAACCCGTGCCTCCAGCCCCCCACCCATCACAATCCCAACAACCTTCCTCATCTCCCCACCCTCTTGATTTTGAATTGAGAAAAAAGATACCTCATATATGGGGAAATTGAGGAAAATACATACACAAGCACCCCAGCCTTTACTGAATATATTTTGCAATAAACTCCTCCTCATCCTTTCCCCTCCAACGTGTAAATAGTAGTTTTAAAAAAAGATTTAAGGACATGTTACAAGGGAAGGTGGCATTTCCTCAAAATTACTGAGTCTAGCCCTGACCATAGGTTGTGGGAAGATGGAGAATAGGCCAGCCAAGCAAGCCCCTGACTGCCTCCACACCAAATGCAGCAGGAAGCTGCCTGAACAAGCAAAGAACACCTGGGATTTTGCAAGCAAAGAAGAATACCTAAGAGATTTTATGGGTGCAGGCTTGGTGTCCTGCTAAAAGTACCTCCTGATGGATAGGATTAGAGCCAGGTGGGCCTCTTCACCCATTCTATTTGTTCCCCTTTCTCTTATCATGACCCTTTGGCTATCACCCCATAATATGGGGAAGTGAGAAATTAAAAAAGAAAAAACTCAACAAATGTATTAAAATATCTACTTCCCTAAACTAGATTAAAAATTAAGAACCAACCACTACCACCACCACCACCACCACCACCACCACAACAACAACAACAAATATGGATGAATTCCAGGGTTTCTTTTTCTTGAAAAGAAAAACAAAGAAAAGAAAAAAAGAAGCCCAGTCAACAATTCCCTAAAGTAGCAGAAACTCCCTTTGAGGTAGATATCTGAGTCAGACATTCTCATCCACCCATTGTCATCTGCAGTCTACCTAGGGATTCTAAGGGGTGGGGGAGGGAGAGTGGGGAAGAGTATGGAGAGAGAGGGGGAGAGAGAGAGAGAGAGAGAGAGAGAGAGAGAGAGAGAGAGAGAACAGAATAGTTTACATGTATGTATGAGAGAGAAAGGGTCTCAAAAATAGGATTTTGGGTGTGTGTGCTTTTGTGTAAGAAAGGGGAAGAGAGAGAAAAAGACTGAAAAAAAAAGGAAAAGGGGAGAGACAGATCCCACTTTCCCCTGAGGGGACTCCATCCTCCCTGCCATGTCATCAGCAGGCCCAGTACTGAGTCTGGTGGGGGATGGGATGATTCCATTTGCACTTCTGTCTGTGCTTCTCCCATGTCTGGAGTTTGTCCTCTGGATGCCTGAATCCTCTTCAAGAGTCACCTTGTGCCCTGAGGGGCGAGATCAGTTGGAAGTGTCAGCATGAATGTTGTCTGGTCCCTCTATTGCAGGGGTGGGCAAACTTTTTGACTTGAGGGCCACAATGGGTTCTTAAACTGGACCGGAGGGCCGGAACAAAAGCATGGATGGAGTGTTTGTGTGAACTAATATAAATTCAAAGTAAACATCATTACATAAAAGGGTACGGTCTTTTTTTTCAATAGTTTTATTCATTTCAAACGGGCCGGATCTGCTCTATTGGGTCACAGCCTCCTTACTTCTGGAAGGCTGGACATCTGCCCTCCCCCAAAGCTAATCCCATAGCCCTGGCCCCATCCTGTGTCAGGTGGACCTCGGTGGCTTGCTTGCTGACTCGTGACCTGTTAGCTTGGCCTCCACACAGCAGGAGCTCCACCTAAGCCGTGTCCAGGTGGCACTGCGGCTCCCCTGATGCTGTTCACCATGCGCTCTCGGTGTCCCTGGGTGCTGGTGCCTAGTGAACTCATCCCACTCATTCACCCCCAGTTCCGGTGCAGGACATGGTGCACCTGGGCAAGTTTCCTTCAGCAGTTCAAGTGTTCGATGGTGTTGTTTGGAGGACATGCTGAGAATCTGCAGCCCCTCTTCCTGTGGGTTTCTACTGCTCTATCTCACACAGGACATGTTTCTTGGACCTCCTCCAGGCTCTGGTTGGTGATGGTCCTTATATTCTGCATAATGTCCCTGATATCTTGCTTCCCTTGGCCTCCTGGGATCCCCACCCCCAACCCCACCAGGGTCTCCACCATGAGAGGCTTGCCAGGCTCCCAGGCTCTCCACCCACTAATCCCAGGCCCTAGCAGCCATGTCTATAGTAAGGAGTGGAGCCCCTCCCTGTCCTGAACCCTCCCCCCATACTCACAGAAGCCACTGCTTCCTCTACTCCAATCCTTGCCCATGTCCCAGGGGGTTCACCTGGCCCTGAAGGGAGGTCGGGAGTATTGGCTGTCCCAATCCCCCACCCCCAGGAGATGCTGGGCCCCTGATGGAGAAAATGGAGCTGGAGAATCTCTTGTTCTCTGTAGTTTCAGTCTTGTCTTTTAGTTCTTTAAACATAGTAAACAGTTATTTTACATTCTGTCTGATAATTCTAAAATTGGAAGGCTTGGTAGGTCTATTTATGCTGTTTGTTGTTTCTTTTCTCACTTATCTAGCCTCATTTCTTTTATGCATAAGATAGTTTTACCTGTGATCTGTGTAAGTGTAAATAAAAATATAAATGTTTCTTACTCCTGGAAGGGAAAAGACTATTACTTCTCCCATAGCTACTCACTAGAAAATCAGTGAGTTTCTTTGAGATGAAGGATGACAATGGTTTCCTCTAGAGATAATTTACAGATGCTTTTCCAAGTTTGGAGACACTTTAACCCAATTCTCAATATGAAGAGATTTTGCTGAACTGGTAGTGTGAATTCAGGCTACAAATCTGCATGAAAACTAACTGTTAGGTCATGGTTATCGGGGCTCCTGTCCACTTAGCACCAAGGATTAAAACAGAAGTTTTTTGTAGTCTTTGTAGGGGGAAGGAATTTATTTTTCCTCCTAATGTTAAATCTGAGTTGTAGTTCTTTGGGGTGCCAGCTTTGGGGTGCCTATTAGACTACTTGAATGGGCCCTAGACTTTACCCTTAACCCCAGTGCCCTTCATAATGCCATGGAAACTGAGGCTCAAATTAATCCTTGAGTCCCTTTTTTTATGTCCATTTTGCACAGTGACTCTGAAAGGTTATAATAATGGCTCTATCTGTAGGTATGTCTAGAATCTGACCATATCCCATCACTTCAATGATCACTTCTGGTCTGAGCCACCATTATCTCTAGCCTGGATGACTGTAATAACCACCTAACTGCCACCTTCTTGCTGCCCCCTTGTACTCTAATAGTCTTCTCTCAACAGCAAGAATGGCCCACTTATAAGTCATATCATTCCTCTGCCCCAAACCCTGAAATGGTTCCTCATTCCATTTAGAGCAAAACAAACTTATTACAGTGTCCTATTTGACCCCTTCTCTCTCCAGCCTTATTACTTGCTACCGCCGCCTGGCTCATGCTGCTTAAGCCACATGACCTCCTTGGTGTTGACTTAGCCATGAAGGCTCTCTCTTCACTTAGATATCTGTCACCTCTTTTAATGCTTTGCTCAAATGTAACTTTTCCTACTGTGTTGAATCTATTAGATATTGCAAACTTTTCCCTTCCTAGCCTGTACCTTTTCCTTTTCTTTGCAGCCACTTATCAGATTCTAAGTATTTTAATTTCCTCATTTTTATGTTTTTTAAAAATTATTCATCTCACCACACTAGATTTAAGGGTAAGGGTCTTTGTTTCATTCTCTTCTGAGAAATACAAACAACAAACCCTCATTCACATGCTGTGTGGTCAGAATTTATACAATCTGAGTGGTCTGAGAAAAGATAAGTCAAAATATAGAACCAAGGGGAACAAAGATGGCAGCATATGTAAATGCAGATACTTGATCCTCCCACAACAACATTAAAATTACAACTAAACAACAGAACAACCATCATTCAGAACCACCTGAAATCTGGCTGAATGGAAGTCCTATAACTAGAGAATTCATGAAGAAAGCACATTGAGATTGATAGGAGGGGCAGAGGTGTGGAACGGGCTGGTCCAACACCCATGTATGACATGATGATGATGATGATTATGTCTTTATTGTTGAGAGTATTACAGATGTCCCCACTTTTTTTTTCTACTTTTCTCAGGTAGGGGAAGTTTTCTGTCATTATTTCTTTAAATAGGTTTTCAATTTCTTGCTCTCTCTCTTCTCCTTCAGCACTTCCATGATGCAAATGTTGGTTGCTTGAGGTTGTCCCAGAGGCTCCTTATACTATCTTCATGTTTTTGGATTCTTTTTTCTTTTTGCTCTTCTGATTGGGTGTGTTTTGCTCCCTCACATTCCAAACTGCTGATTTGATTCTCAGCATTCTCTCCTCTACTGGGATTCCCTGTAAATTATTTTTCATTTTACTTAATGTATCCTTCATTTATGACTGGTTCCTTTTCATGTTTTTGATGTTCTCATTGATTTCCTTGAAATTCTCACTAAGTTCCTTGACATTCTCACTAAGTTCCTTGAAGCTCTCATTAATGTCCTTGAGCATCCTTACAACCATTATTTTGGAATCTGTATCTAGTAGTTTCCTTGATTCCATTTTAGTTAGTTCTTTCTCTTATAAGTGGCCCCTGGCCCAGCACTAGCAGCAGCTTACCAAGGTTCACAACTTGGCCTCTCCTGGGCACCTCCAAGCCCAACACAGTTAACAGCCATCTGCAGATCACTCTATAGCTGGTGCCAGGTGGTCCCATGCAGGGCACTGGCAGTGGCTGACTTTGCACCTCCCTGGAGGCTCCAGAGCCAATGTACCCAGTGTTCAGCTTCAGACCACACCAGATTATAACCCTACCACATGCATGAGCAATACATTCAAGGGGCAGACTGGGCGAGCACCAAAGCCCACTGAAGCAAGTCTTGCTCCATAGGGGTGTCTCCTGCACAGCAGCTCTTCCACTGCAGTTGCAGCTGGTCCTCACAGCCAATGGGCCTGGAGGTCAATTCCTTCCTGTGATGCTAACAGCAATCAAGACTCAACTAGAGCAAGATTGTACACACAGCCTACACAGGGGTGCACCTAGAATGCCCATTTCAGGTGATTGGGGAGGCTGAGCCACTGGGCCCATAGGTCACCTGCTACACAAGGCCACTCTACCAATTCCAGGAGACATAGCAGCTCTATTTATATGCATATATGCATTACCCATGGACACAGACAATAGGGTGGTGAAGTACTGGGGTGGGGTGGGATCTGGGTGGAGGAGCAAGTGGGGGTAAACTGTGGGTTGGACATCAGTAATACTTTCAACAATAAGGATATATTAAAAATAAAATAAAATAAAAATGTAGACATAAATATAGATACAGAGATATAGATAGATATAGATATAAATATAGATATAGATATAGATATAGATATAGATATAGATATAGATATAGATATAGATATCCAAGTATTCCTGAGTTAGGAATGCTCCCCCAGAACTCAAAACTAGACCTCAAAAAATTCCAACACAAAAAGTTCTAAAGAAGAAAAGCTCACAAAAATTATATCAGTAAATGCACAGAAAACAATGAGTGTCAGCAGAGAGAAATTACAGCTACAGATCCATAAAAACTGAAGATACTGGAATTTAGTATGTGAAAGCATAACATGGCGTTGGTCTTTTGGGGTTCATTTTGTTTGGGACTCTGTGAGCTTCTTGGATTTATGTGAGTTTTTCTTCCCTATATCAGGGAAGTTTTCTGTCATTATTTCTTCAAACAGGTTTTCTATTCCTTGCTCAGTTTCCTCTCCTTCTGGCACCCCTATTATGCGGATGTTGTTTCGTTTCATGTTGTCCCAGAGTTCTCTTAGGCTCTCCTCCTGCTTTTTAATTTTTTTTTCTAGAAGATGCTCTGCTTGGGTATTTTTTCCTACCTTGTCTTCTAGCTCACTAATGTGGTCCTCTGCTTCTTCTAGTCTACTGTTGATGCTTTCTATTGAGTTCTTTATAGCAGTGATGTCATTTTTCATTTCTTCTTGGTTCTTCTTCATTTCCTCTTGGTTCTTATACATATTGTTGAATTTGTCTTCCATTCTCCTCATCCACCTTATGACCATTTCTCTGAATTCTTTCTCTGACAGGTTGCTTGCCTCCATTTCGTTTTCTTGTGTGCCTGTTTTTCTTCCATATGCGGCTGTTTCTTTGTCTCCCCATGATCTCTCTTCTCTGGGTGTCTGGTTATGTAGTTCTCTCTCTCCTTTCCGTGAGGGCATGCAGAGCTCCTCCGAATCCGTGTGCTCGCACCGCTTGGGGACTGGTGTTCCCAGGTTTGCAGGTGTTCACTGGGTGCCATTGTTGTAGATTCATAGCATGGATGTTTGAAGAAATAAAAGATTATTATATGGCAATCAAAATGGATTTATGATACTAAAAAAGTAATAAAATAGAACTTTGACTGAAAATTGCAATGATTGAAGTTAGAAACTCAGTGGGTGGGTTGAATAGCAGATCAGGCACAGCTAAAAGTGAGTCAATCTGGAAACAGCCCAAGTGACTATCAGTAGAGGAGTGGATAAAAAAGCTGTGGTACATGTACACAATGGACTACTATGTGGTCATAAAAAAGAAGGAAATTTTATCTCTTGCAACAGCAGAGATGAACCTGGAGATTATTATGCTAGGTGAAATAAGCCATATGATCTCACATATATGGGATATAATGAACAAATAAACTGATGAACAAAATAGAAACAGGAATAGATTCATGAAACAGACTGACAAATGTCAGAGGAGAAGGGGTCAGTTGGGTGGCCTGGATGAAAGAAGGTGAAGGGATGAACCAAAGAACATAAATGCATAATCCAAATCACAGACAACAGTGTGGTGATGGCCAGGGGGAAGGGAGGGCTGGGGCTGGACAGAGGCTGGGTGGAGGTGGACAAAGTGGGAGACAATGGGGAACATCTGTAATAGTGTCAACAATAAAAATAAAGTAAAAACAAAAAAAGAAAATGTCTGATATAAGTTTAATTGTAGATCCAAAAGTAAAAAGGTAATATTTCAAGAGATAATGGCTAAGAAATTTTAATGTTGATGAGGGACAGAAATCCTCACATTTAGGATGCTGAAATTAAAAAAGGAAATCTATGTATGAATTCAGCACAATAAAAGTGCTAAACATCTAAGTAAAGAGAATGTAATTCTTAAAAACAATTATAGGAAAAACAGAGATTAATTTCAATGCTATAACAATTCAACTTATCTTCACTTTTTTTACCACTATAATGGAGGTCAAAAGACTGAGGAATGACATTTTCGAAGTACCATTAGCCTAAATTTCTATATTAATTGAAACTATCTTGAGATTATAAGGATGAAATATATTTTAGATAAATAAAAACTGAGTGTTTACTTCACTAGAAAAAGTTATAATGTAAATACTTCAGAAAGCAGAAAAAGTTCTGAGATGCAAGAAAGAAATGAGAAATATGATAAATCTAAAAAGTTTATATAGGATTAAAATGTTATATGAATATTTAGTAGAATTCTCTTGTGAAACTGCTGGAGCCTAGTGTGTTCTTTTTAGCAAGGTTTTTAGCCATTGGTTCAATTTATTTAATAGTTATAAGAGCATTAAGATTTGTTTTTTTCTGGAGTCAGTTTTAGTAATTATATTTTTCTAGGAATTTTTCATTTTACCTAATTTCTTAAATTTATTGACATAAAGCTATTCATAATATTCTCTTAGTATTTTACTGTTCATTACAAATACTATTTATTTTTAGCTTGTGATCATTTTGTAAAAAATTTGGTATTGCCTAGTGCAATTAAACTTGTAAATATCAAAGCAATTTTACTCTCAATGTATAGAGATTTGCTGGCACATGAGCCCTGGAGACATGCACAGGTATGTTTACAGCATTATTGTTATACTAGAGGCCCGGTGCATGAAATTAGTGCACTCGGGAGTGGGTCCCCCAGCCTGGCCTGTGCCCTCTCACAGTGCGGGAGCCCCACAATCGATCGCCCCAAAGAGGTAGGCCCTACCCACCCATCCAGGGCTCCTCGATGGATTGCCCCAAAGTGGTAGGCTGGAGCCAGAGGTCCCACTTCTGCGCCGTGTGGAGCCGCAGGACTCGCCTCCGTGCTGTGCACACAGCATTAAGCCCCCACCCACCCGTGCATGCCTTGCCACGCATGCAGCCCCACCCATCTGCTGTGCACCCATGTGGTCCCTTATTGAATGGTGATTGCTAGTTATGGTGTGAGGGTGTCACGGCGTGAGGGTGTCACAGCCACATAGACTTTTATTATATAGGGTTATCCTAAAGCTGAAAACAACATGGATGCCCATCAGAAGTAGAACAGATAATGAATGCAATGAATGTAGCAGTACAATACATTGCACAGCAATGAAAATGAGCAAACTGCAGCTTAAGTCAACAATATGGATAACTCTCAGATGCATAATTTTAAGAAGCCAAAGCAAGTTTCAATAGAATATATAGACATGTGACCCATAGTGACATTTTGGTCAATAATGGACCATATGTACAAAGGTGGTCTTATCTATAATAATAAAAGTGTAATATGCTAATTAGACCTGACAGCCAAATGACCTTCCAGGTGTCCTCTGGACAACCTTCCAGACCAAGCTGGGGCTGCAAGGGCCAAAGGCATCCACTGTGGCTGCAAGGACCAAGCCCCTTGCACAAATTTCATGCATTGGGCCTCTAGTAAAATTATATTAGAGCTGAAAAATTCCTATCTCCTAGTGATGTTAGTCATCAGAACATGTAGCACAACACATTACTCATGTGTTTGTGGTGATACTGGTGTAAGCATATCTACTGTGCTGCCAATCATACAATTACAGCACATACAATTACATACAGTGCATAATACTTTATATAACAATAAAAGCATAATATGCTAATTAGACCAGACGTCCTTCTGGACATCCTTCCAGACAACCTTCTGGATGAAGCTGGGGCTGCGAGGGAAGCCCAGGTCCCAGGGGCTGGAGGGAAGCCGGTGTCAGCAGCTGGGGGAAGGGAAGCCTACTCTTGCACAAATTTTGTGCATTGGGCCTCTAGTATAATAATAAAAAAATGACGTGTTACTGGTTTATGTATTTACTATACTATACTTTTTTATTTTTAGTTTATTTTTTTATAATTAAATCTTTATTGTTCAGATTATTACATTTGTTCCTCTTTCCCCCCCCCCATAACTCCCCTCCTTCCAGTTCCCACCCCACCCTCCGCCCTCACTTCCCACCCACTGTCCTCATCCATATGTGCATGATTTTTGTCCAGTCTCTTCCCGCATCTCCCACACCACTTTCCCCCACAAGAATAGTCAGTCCATTCCCTTTCTATGTCCCTGATTCTATTATAATCAACAGTTCATTCTGTTCATCAGATTATTTATTCACTTGATTCTTAGATTCACTTGTTGATAGATGCATATTTGTTGTTCATAATTTGTATCTTTACCTTTTTCTTCTTCTTCCTCTTCTTAAAGGATACCTTTCAGCATTTCATATAATACTGGTTTGGTGGTGATGAACTCCTTTAGCTTTTCCTTGTCTGTGAAGCTCTTTATCTGACCTTCAATTCTGAATGATAGCTTTGCTGGATAAAGTAATCTTGGTTGTAGGTTCTTGGCATTCATCACTTTGAATATTTCTTGCCATTCCCTTCTGGCCTGCAAAGTTTCTGTTGAGAAATCAGCTGACAGTCGTATGGGTATTCCCTTGTAGGTAACTGAGTTTCTTTCTCTTGCTGCTTTTAAGATTCTCTCTTTGTCTTTTGCTCTTGGCATTTTAATGATGATGTGTCTTGGTGTGGTCCTCTTTGGATTCCTTTTGTTTGGGGTTCTCCGCGCTTCTTGGACCTGTAAGTCCATTTCTTTCACCAGGTGGGGGAAGTTTTCTGTCAGTATTTCTTCAAATAGGTTTTCAATATCTTGCTCTCTCTCATCTTCTGGCACCCCTATAATTCTGATGTTGGTACGCTTGAAGCTGTCCCAGAGGCTCCTTACACTATCCTCGCATTTTTGGATTCTTTTTTCATTCCGCCCCTCCGGTTGGGTGTTTTTTGCTTCCTCGCATTTCAAATCATTGACTTGATTCTTGCGCTCCTCTGGTCTGCTGTCGGGAGTCTGTATAATATTCTGTATTTCAGTCGGTGTATGCTTAGTTTCTAGTTGGTTCTTTATCTTAGCATCAAGGGTCTCATTAGATTTCTTGTAGATCTCATTAAGTTTATCGGCAGCTTCTAGACAGTTCTTGAGAGCCCTTAAAAGTGTGGTTCTGAACTCTATATCCTCCAGGGACAATATTGTCCTGTTTCTTTGTCTCCGCATTTTTTATGCTTTCTTGGTGCACCCCCTAGTGGTCTTTGTGTGCAGTCTTGTTGTAGTTAAGCCTTGATTGTTGTAGGTAATACTAGGGGGGATTTGACCTCCAGGCCAACTGGCTGTGAGAATCAGCTGTGTCTGCAGTGGGAAAACTTCTGTGCTTATTTTTAGTTTAGAGTGTGCTCTTTCTACATATAAAGAAGTTTGCTGTAAAACAGTAGCTGTGTTATGCCAGCAGCAGTTTCATACATCTTGTGTTTACCATGTCTCTTGATTACATTTTATCTTGTCCTTGATTTAATCTTGTGTTTTTTTTATATAGTAACTAGAGGCCCGGTGCACAAAAATTTGTGCACTGGGGGTGGGGTTCCCTCACCCTGGCCTGCCCCCTCTCACAGTTTAGGAGCCTTCAGGGGATGTCTTCCTCTGTGGGAGGCGACCAGGCCAATCAGGGGAAGGCGCTGCCCCCATCACCCTGCTGCTGCTGCCACTGCCGGCCACCGCAGCTGCTGGCTCTCAGCCCTCACATCTTAGCGCTTGCCCAGCCCCCCACCCACTGAAGGGTGGGGCCGATCTGGGGCCAGGCTGGCTGTGGGAGGGGCTATGGGAGATTGAAGCACAGCAAATTGCACCCAGTCCAGCCTCTGCAGAGGCGTGGCGCCAGGACTGGGCCTGCACCACTGCCTCTGTGGAAGGGGCAGCACTGGGACTGGGACCGGGCAACCCCCTCTCCCGCTGCCTCTGCAGACAGGGCTGCAGTGCCAGTCTTCTCCCTTCTCCCTTCTCCCTTCTCCCGTGGTGCCACCTTCTCCTGCGGCTCTGCAAAAGGGAACACGGCACTGGACAGGCCCATGCCGCAGCCTCTCCCGCACTGCCTGCCCTTGGCCCTCACAACCGATGTGACTGCTGGTCCTCGGCCCTTGCAGCTGCTGTGGCTTTGTCTGGAAGGACGTCCAGAAGGATGTCCGGAAGACATCCGGTCTAATGAGCATATTACCCTTTTATTAGTATAGATGTACTATACAGGTTGTAGCCCAGGAGCAATTGGCTAGACCATATAGCCTAGGTGTGTAGTAAGCTATTCTGTCTAGGTTTGTGTAAGTGCCCTCTGTGTGTTCACACAATGACAAGATTGCCTACTGACACGTTTCTCAGAACATATCCCATCGGTAAGCAGTACATGACTAAATATGCACTGATTCTATTTACATTAAGTCCAAAATACAGTTAGCTCTTGAACAACATGCATTTGAACTTTGTGGGACCACTTATACATACAATTTTTTCAATAAATACATACAGCATTGTAAGTGTATTTCTCTTCTTTATGATTTTCTTTTCTCTAGCTACTTTATTATAAAAATACAGTAAATTATGCATGTAACATATAAAATAAGTGTTAATTGACTATATATGTTATCAGTAAGACTTTTGGTCAACAGTAGGCTATTAGTAGTTAAGTTTTAGGTAATCAAAAAATCACATGTGGATTTTTGACTGTACAGGATGGGTGGTTGTAACCACTGAGTTGCTCAAGGGTCAACTGTAAACAAAAAACTAAACAATATTTACTATTTAGGGATACATGCATATATAAACCATAAAACAAAACCAAGAACATTATTAACATGAAATTTTAGGATAGAAGTTACCTCTGATGTGGAGGAAGTGTGCTGTGATGACAAAGAGGCAAATGGGAGCTTTGTAGGTATTAGTAATATTTATTTATTTATTTATTTATTTATTTATTTAAATATTTTTATTGATTTCAGAGAGGAAGGGGGAGGGGGAGAGAGATAGAAAAATCAATGATGAGAGAGAATCATTCATTGGCTACCTCCTGCACGCCCCCTACTGGGGATAGAGCCCACAACCTGGGCATGTGCCCTCGACTGGAATCAGACCCAGAACCCCCCAGCCCCCAGGCTGATGCTTTATCCACTGAGCCAAACCGGTTAGGACAGTAATATTTATTTTTTAATCCAAATGCGGGATACTTGAGTTTTCAGCTTTTATTATTCTTTACATTGGATAGACAGATCTTACATATACTCTTTCAAGTGCTTAAAATATTGGGCAAAACAAATTTAAAGAAAAGAAGCAGCATCTTCAGCACCTCTCGTGCAGGTTAAGTTTCTAGAACTGCGGATCTAGTTCTTAGGATGACCAGCTGCACTGACAGAGACACAGGGAGCAGGCCCTCCTCCTATATCCTAGCGATTGGCCTCTTGATGGCTTTGTTTTCTTGAAGGACTTCTGATGTTCTGGTATCATTATAGTAAATGTATTATACCCAGTGTGGCAGGTTGGTTTCATTAATGACCCCTGCCTGCAGCTGTGTTGTTTACCATGTGAGTCTGCAATTCTCACTGAAGAAAGAAATGATGCTAGTTCCCTACCCCTTAATTCTGATTTTGGTGGCATGTGTGACTTGCTTTGGCCATGGGAAGTTAGCACATGTGAAACAAGCAGAAGCTTGGAAAAGGGCTGCTGTGTCTCCACTCCCATTCCTCCTCCCCTCCCATTCCTCCTCGCCTTCCATTCCTCCTCCCCTCCCATTCCTCCTCCCCTCCCATTCCTCCTCCCCTCAAGAGCATGGCTTGGTCAGTCTTCTGGGAGATGGGGCACATGGAATAGAGCAGAGCTGCCCAAGTCTCTGCCAGTGATATGTCACCAAAAGCCAGCAACTTGTTAAACTTCTGTGTGAGCCTGGTCAGGATAAAAAGGTTGCCTGGAGCCCTGGTTGGTGTGCTCAGTGGTTAAAGTACCATCCTCTGCACTGGAGACCTACGTTTGATCTTAGTTGGCGTGTGTGTGAGGAAGCCGATGAATGTTTCTCTCTCACATCGATGTTTCTCTCTCTAGAATCAATGAAAAACATATCCCCAGGTGAAGATTTAAAAAAAGAAGAAGAATAAAAAGACTGCCTGGACAACTCGCCAACCTGCAGGTGACCACAGTCTCAATGAACACAAACAGTCCATCCCAGATAAGATGGACCCTGTAGTCTTATAAATGAAGCAAATGTTTATTGTACACCACTGTTTGTTAGGCAGCATTGCTATAGCATAAATACCTGACACACCCAGGCTCCTGAAAGACTTTTCTTTTCCACTGAATTAATGGCCAAAATATGTAATCAAGTAAGTAAGAATTTAAAAACAGCATGTAAAAAACTCAGATCTTTTTGTGTATATTTCACGATTCCTCTATTTTCAGTATAAATATTTCTCTTCTGCCCAGCGGCATGGCTCAGTGATTGAGCGTCGAGCTATGAACCAGGAAGTCATGGTTTGATTTCCAGGTTGTGGGCTCGATCCCCAGTGTGGGGCGTGCAGGAGGCAGCCGATCTATGATTCTCTCTCATCACTGATGTTTCTATCTCTCTCTCTCCCTCTCCCTTCCTCTCTGAAATCAATTTTTAAAAAGTATATTAAAAAATATTTCTCTACATATGTTCCTTTATCTGAAAAGAATTAGGCAGCTCTACCTAAATTCTTTTACTCCATTAGTGGTGTTTCCCAATCTATTATTTACCACTTTGGCAAACACTTTACAGCTCCTTTAGAAAGTTAAATAGGCACTCACTGTAAACTCAGCCATTGCATTCTTAGAACTGGAAATATGTCTCCATAAAAACTTGTACACAAATGTCCGTAACCTGGACACCATTTGGGTTGGTTAATTTCATGTGTTAAATTGACTGGGCCATGGGGTACCCAGATATCTGATCTTACATGTTTCTGGGTATGTCTGAATGAGATTAACATTTGAATTGGTAGACTGAGTCAAGCAGATTGTCCTCCCTAATGTGGGTGGGCCCCAATCAGTTGAAGGCCTGAAAAGAACAAAATAGCTGACTCTCCCGTAAGAGGAAATTCTCCTGCCTAATGGCCTTTTCCCTTGCCTTCAGTTCAAACTAATACAACTGGTCTACCTGGGTTTCTACTGGCCTTTGAATTGGAACTTATACCACTGGCTCACTCTTGAACAACATGGGAGATAGTGGTATCTATCCCCCGTTCAGTTGAAAATCCATATATAACTTGACTCTCCCCAAATTTAACTGTTGACCAGAAGCCTTACTGATAATATAAAGTCAATTCACACATATCTTGTAAGTTATATGTATTATATATTGTATTCTTACAATAAAGTCAGCAAGAGAAAAAGTTATTAAAAAATCATAAGGAAGAGAAAATACATTTTCAGTATTTATTGCAAAAAAAATCCACATATAAGTGGACCTGCACTGTTCAAACTTGTGTTGTTCATGGACCAACTGTATGTATATATTTCCGTTTCCTTTGGAGAACCCTAATACACCACCCATAAGTTCATCAACAGGTGAAGGGACAAATAATGGTATTCTCAGCAATAAAAGAAACACTACTAAAACTCACAACCATGAATAAGAACATTGAAAACATTATGTTAAGTGAAAAAAACAAATAGAGAAGAGTTCATATTGTATGCTTCCATTTACATGAAATTCTAGAAAAGACTAATCAATAATGTCAGATAGCAGATTAGTGATTGCATGAAGTTGGTGGTGAAGGAGAATTGACTAGAAGAAGCACAGGGGCCTTTTGGGGTGATAGAAATGTTCTTGACTGTGGTGATACACTTTTGGCATATCCATGTGGCAAACACAAATTATATATCAGTAAAGTTGATTTTACAGACAGAATTAGTCAGTCTGGCAAGGGGACATCCTTCTCTGATATCATATTCATTGATGCTTCAATCTATGTCAAATGAAGTTTAGATGGCCAAGCAGAATCCAAGCTTCGTTCATTCATTCATTCATTCACTCAGTCATTGGTTCACTGTGAGGTGCCTACTATGTGCCAAACCATGATCCAGGTAGATTTGGTCCCGGTCTATTTGAGGCACAGAGGGGAGATGAGGATCAGTCTTCTATCTTACTTCTAGGCAGTAACACCAACTCTTCTCACCTTTCCTCTCCTTCTCTCCATAAGCGACTCATTTTAGAGCTGACATGGCAAGTTAGAGGCTGGGCTGGTATCAGAACTTGGCATATTCTTGGCTTTTGGCCTTATACCAGTCAACCTCATATTTTCTCAAATACAGCTGCCTGGATGTTTGAGTGGAGCTTGGCTTCCACATTTAACATGAAAACTCTGGAGCCCTCGTGTCTGTTTGCACAGGCGGATATCAGCTTAATCTCCAAGTAGTTTTTCATTAGGGAATGCTTCCCCAGACAATTTTGAAAAGGCATTTAAAAATAGACTTAAATTGCGTGAGGTCTTCAATGCAAATGAATAGGACAGAATTCTCATCAGCTTTAGATGGATGTGGCAAATGGATAAGTTACAAATTGTTAGTATTCTTGTCAGCTGTTTGGGGTCTTATCCCAGCTAGCCACATCTCTGTCTAATAAAGGCAGTGATAAAAAAATGGTCTTGCAGCCAACGATATAGTGATCTTGCTTTTGTAGTTAAAGAATTCATTTATTAATGCTTTCTGTAATGTTAAAATTGCTTCTCAGACTCCAGAATTCATGAAAAGAGAAATGCTTGATCATAAATCAATTTTGTCAAATGTACTGTATTTAAAATTCATCATGATGGAAATGTATATTATTGCTGAGGATATTATGGTGTACCCTTTTGATATGAAAGAGGTGATACCCTGTTTAAGGACATAACTCATACCACAAAAATGGCACACTTTCCTCAAGAGTGCTGAGACGCACCATTTGAGAAAGGCTATAGGCCATGTATGGGAGGTGAGCATTGTTCAAGCTGGAGAGGTGGTCCAGCCCATACCACAGCCAACTGAATGCACTAATGAACTAGCTGCTTGAGTTAATCTGAAGACAGGAATCACAGTTTATTCAAACAGACTTTTAGCGGGTCAAAAAGAATCATCAGAAAAGTAAAGGGATTCATAAAAAGAAACAGATCAAATTGACAGTGGACGGTGTTCTGCTGAATAAGAACTACAATCGGTGGCTGTTGGAGGTGAAAAGTGTGATGAGGACCCACACTCAGCACCACCACTGCTCATCGGCTCAGACACTGGCTGAGACAGAACAGTGTGTGCGCAGGACAGGAAATTCTGTCATCTTTTAGCCACACACCCACACAAATAGCCTTCCCTGTCACAGCAGCGTCCATGTGGATGACAAATCAGGCACACACACAAAATGACCCATGCACTTACACGGGGAGTGAACCCACACACTTTTATTTACACTTTAGAAAGTTACTAGGCTGTCCACAAAGAATGGTTAGGAAACATGAAGTTCATTTGCACTGTTAAAAAGGTGTAGTTTATTCATCCACCTGTAAAAATAATTTTCCTGGCAGCAGCAGTTAACTTTTAACCTCCCATTTTAGAACTTCAAGTATTTGAAAGGCATTTAAGTTTTTCCTTGCTTTTATTTCATTTTTTACTTTCTTATAGTAATGGACCGACTCATGAAGTCAAAGCATTTATTTTAAAAAAAATTTCAAATCTTTACTGGTGAGAAAAGGGACAAATAATCACTATTTTGGTCAGTATCCATGTAATAGTAATACATTTCTTATATTTTTTTAGAAAGAGAGAAAGTGGGAAATATAGACCTATGCGTACAATTCAAAGCCGAAAAAATAACAACAACACAAAACAAACAAAAAAACAACCACACAAAGGAGTGCCTGCCACATTACTGCTTCCATTTCTTTGTTAAAAGTGATCTCAAGTGTGGCTGCATTTCCACCTGCTTTCTTCCCAGCCCCCTCTGTGTCACCACCCACAAATCTCTGCCTCTGGGGGAGCTGTTCATTGTTATTTGTCATGAAACCTGCACTTCGATATCCTGGGCCTCACATGGAATTTCAGGATCCCAAATGACACTACATAGGCTTGCTCTAAGTTTCCTCTTAGTGCATTTGGCAAATATCCCAAATGAACTTCAACTCTGAGTTAAAAGTATCAAACAGAGATAGGGCTAAGTGCAGCTGTGGCCTTCTGGGCTGCCCAGAGGCTCCGGAGAGCTCAGGACAGAAAACCCAATGGCCCCAAACTGAAGTGACTGCGGACACCTGCCTCTTTATCATCCCAGAACAGTCCGCCACAGAGACAGAAACACCTGAGAAGGTCTCCTGGCTCAGGGCTCTTGGGTACCAGGAATATCCTTAAAGGGCATCGGCCCCTGCACACCACTTTGCCCCCATCCCCATAGAAAGCATTGTCGTCCTCCCCACTCCACCTCCAGCGTTAAGGACAGCAAGCACTGACACAGAAACCTGACCTCTCGGGTGGTCTTCTCCCCCCACTCCAGCGCGCTCTGTCACTAGGCTCTCTAGCTGCTCAATGGAAGTGCACTTTGGTTTTGATGCTAGAAAAGTGGTGGAGACCACCACTAGATGGCCACGTCACTGGGTCTGGCCTGGCTGTTGCTGCCTTTCTGGCCTTGCTTGACCATCTGGGGTCTGTGGGCAGCAAAGGTGGCATGTGCATCTGCACAGCGGGGTCACTGCCTGCTGCTGCTCATCAGGAGTCACTTCCAATCTGCTCTCTCCCAGGATGCTGCTGTCCCCATTCTCCAACACGACACATTCTTTGCTGCCTCCTCTGCCCTCCTGAGGGGTCTGCAGGGGGCTGCCTGGAGGGGTAAAGGAGGAAGATGTGGACACAGGTGGGGAGACCTTCCTCACAGAATCTGCTGCCCAGGCTCCTGGTTGGCCCAATTCTGCTCTGTCATTATCAGGTGGTGGTTACTATTGTAGAATTTGTCAGGGTGGCCCTTCACCTGTGTTTGGGAAAGCGCTGCCATGTTGAAGTCTGTTGCTGGTGGAGGGGCCCTGGAATAATGATGATTGTTGCCCATCCCAGGGAAGAGACAGAGAGCGTGTAGTAGAAGGGCACCCCAAGTACCAGTGTCTGTGGCCTAGTGGGAGGGGAGTGGGATCACATCCCCAGATATTGCTGCCCCCACCCTGGATTCAGCGGTGTCTGGGCTATAGTGGTTGGTCATGCCCTGTTTAAGCTTCTTCCAGCCCAGGTGGTATATCTCTAGCACGTTGAGTAAGAGGGACAGGCAGGCCACGACCAGCATGAAGATGATGAAGACAGTCTTCTCTGTGGGCCTGGAGATGAAGCAGTCCACCATGTTGGGGCAGGGCCACCGGTCACAGTGATAGAGTGGCTTTAGCTCAAAGCCATACAGAAAGTATTGCCCAGCGATAAAGCCTACTTCAAACAGTGTCTTAAAGATGATATTGAATATGTAGGTCCGGAGCAGGGCCCCAGCAATTGGGACCTTGCCCCGGTCGTCCCGCAGAATGAATTTGTCCTTCTGGCTGTGGTTCCTGGGCCCACACTGCCCATCGGGTCTGAGGTGTAGGCTGCCTCCCTTCAGCTTCTCTTCCTCCCTCCCTTTCTTCTTCTCTTCCATACGCATGATGTGCAGCACATGCCCCAGGTAGATGAGGGTGGGTGTGGACACGAAGATGATCTGCAGCACCCAGAAGCGGGTGTGGGAGATGGGGAAGGCTTTGTCATAGCACACATTCTCACAGCCTGGCTGCTGGGTGTTGCAGGTGAAGTCTGACTGCTCATCTCCCCACACCTCTTCCACAGCAGCTCCTAGCACCAGGATTCGGAAGATGAACAGGACTGTCAGCCAGACCTTGCCAATGACTGTGGAGTGCTCCTGTGCATTCTCCAACAGTCTCCCCAGGAAGCTCCAGTCCCCCATTTCTTCAGACTCCAGCCTGTAAGAGGACATGCTTGTTAATAATTGGGTAGTACAGGTGAGCTGTAGTCCAGCTGCCAAAGGGGCAGGTGTCATTGTCCCTGAGGGATGGAATATCTGTCATTGGATGGCTGTCCTAACACTTCCCACTGTGGGATGTGCTGCAGAGCTCTCCACAGCCCTGTATGTTCATGTGTGTGAATAAGTTTGTGTGCACATGTACATGCACCTATGTTAAGCTGTATACACACATGTGCACACCTATACATGTGTTCACACTGGTGCATGCATATACATGTCAGTGAAAACATGTGTGCATAATGTGAGTGGTTACATGTACAGGTGTGTGCATACCTGCCTCTGTGTGAGTGCAGGTATTGCACCTGTATACATTTTATAGTGCATGTGTGTTGCATGTGTGAAAAGTTTACGTGAACATGCATGCACAATGCTTTCATATGTGTGTGTTCATGTGCACATTGTAATCTGTGTGCACGTGTCTCTGTGTGTACATTTTCATGTACATATGTGCATGTACCAGTGTGTGCACACACTTATGTACATGCATGTGTCTGTGCATATATACGTGTGTGGAGTGTATACCTATCTCTATATAACTGTACATATTGCTCACCAACATGCCACATAGTCTACAGCACTGATGTAGTTCTGTAGTCACCCTACTCAAGCATGGATTAAATGAGAGAAACACAGGTTACTTAACAAGTGACTTTCCTAAGGGACACGGACCTCTCCCAGCCTCCTAACTCCAGCCTGGCCTCTTCCGGGCTCTGTCTCTGGGGCTTCCTGTGCAGCCGTCCAGTTCCTCATCTCACCTGTCCTGCTCAAGTGAGGTTAGACTAGAGCAATGTTCTCCCAGATTGTTCCGTGCTCATTCCACCTTCATAACGTCTGCCGTATTAATCTGTTACCTCTTCCACTTTTTACCTTCCTTTTGAATCTTTCTCTTTGCAAATGTTACATAGATGGTGCACTCTCTGTGCGTCCTTGGGCAGGAGCCTGTGTCTCTAACTGTAAGGTGGGGTCCATACTCATATGCAGTGAACTGCCTCTCGGGCAGAGGGAAGTAAGACTCCTGGGCCCACTTTGTGAAGATGACAGTGCTCCTCAGACACAGGGGACCAAGCCTACAAGGTATCCTCCATGTGGCCTCTGCTCAAACAGGTCAGATGCTCCAAACTGGAACCAAAGACAGCACCGCTGTTCTCAAGGCCAGTCTGTTCAGTAAGGAACATGGGCTAGGCCGTGAGTATACATACAAGAATAAAGAAAACTCTATCATGTCCAATCTGAAAATGCTTAATAATACTAATTTTTAGGAATTGGTTTAAAGGCAAATAAACAAACAAAACTTTATTCCCTGTGACCTAAAAAAGATAGACAGATGTTAATCCTCTTTTCGAGTAAACTTCCAATGCTTTGTTTTGGTCATTTGAGCTCCATAGAGAAATCTTAATCTTCATGTATCCTACCAGCCTCCTTGCCCCATATTATAACTGCCATCCTCTCTACTCTGCATGTTTTTAGACATTAACAAGTTTTCATTGAGAAACTTAATTATTGAACATGAAACAACCCACTCTCCAATGAAGGATGTCAGATGTCAGGGAATTATTCTAGGTTACAGCCTGCTTCTCCTCCAAGCTATCAATTCTGACTCCTACACAGACCCCATAGCCATCCCGCTGAGCTTGGAGGGATGCCTTCAGCCCCAGACTGTCACAAGACCCCTAACTCTGCCTTTGGCCCTAGCCCCTCCCTCCACCCTGTTGGACATCTGCCTCTGGGACACAGGACAAGAGCCATGGCCAGTGTGCACCCCTCAGGAGGACCTGGTCCAGCACTCTGGGCACCAAACTTCCTGTGGGCCCAGAAACACGACCTTTATGCATTAGCACATGCTGTGTCTTCAACTTAAGCACGGTCTCTATCTTGAGATCTATTTGTGGAGATGGGAAAATTCAGGAGAATAGGGAGCTCTATAAGGGCAGAGGGATTTCAGAGAAGTGTACTAATGTTAAAAGGTATAGCTGGGGAGGAGTGGAATTGGAACTGGGCTTAGGAGATGTGGCTTTGGATAGAAGGGGGAGTGAAGGGAGTACCTTTTAAGAACAGAGCGAGGTTCCGGTGTGGCGGGAATACGTGTGATCGTGTGACTGACACAGGGCGTTGGATTAGAAAGCAGTGAATTTAATGGCTGCTTGTGCACATGGAGCTAGGCTGGGGCCATGTTTGCACACAGTAGGCATTCAGTAAGCACTGGTGGTGCACATGAACCGAAGGACTAGAGAGCCTTTAACCCACTTAGAGAGGGGAGAGAGATGCTGAAGTGTTGTTCAAGAAAGAAGGTGCCATCTACAGCCCGCTGGGAGTCAGGAAGGGTGTGGTGGCCTTAGAGTGAGCGTTGAAGGCCAGGCTGGGTGACAGGAGGGGTAAATGGAAAAGAGGAAGGACAGAGAAGAGATACTTTCTGAAGACAAAAAGAAAGCATCGTGTAGTTTCTGAGCAGAGCCAGAGATGAGAGAGGTATGAGTGAAAGACAAGTCTTACATGCCTGAGCCTGGTGAGCAGGAAAGTTATGGGGGGATTCAAAGAGAAGGACACTGGGAGCAGTGCTAACTGAGGTTGGAAGGGGAGATGAGAACTTTGGTTTGGTGACTGTGTGGATTAAAACAGTGGTGGGAGATTTGAGTGAAAGTGACCAGCAGGAAGCTGGAGACCTGGGGTTAGAAGCAGTTGGGAAGAGGGTCTACAGGGTAGCACCTCCTCTTCTGGCATCACTGGGCGGGATTTACCCCTGTCCAGTTGGCTGTGTAGACTAGCTACGACTATAGTGGAAGAGCTACTGTGCAGGAGATGCCCTTATGGAGCAGGGCTTGCTTCAATGGGGCTTTGGTGCTCTCCAAGTCTGCCCCTTGAGTGTGTTGCTCGTGTGTGTGGTAGATGTCATGTTTAGAGACAGATGTCATGGACAATGCAGCACAAGAGATGAAGAGGCTACAGAACCGATTCATTGCCCTTGGTGCGTGTAAAGGTGGCCAATGTGTGGTGGGTGCTTCGTGAAGGGCACGCGATCTGACAAGGTGGGTGAGGGCCTGAGACAGAGCAGAGCTGGAGACCAGAGACCCTCCCTGGAGAGGGTGGCAGGAAGGGACCACCCTCAGTGTTTTCTGATGGGTTCTGCCAGAGAGTCCATAGTCTTTAAGTTTCATTAGGTTCTTGGACTTCATGCCCTGAAAATTTGTTTTATCCTTTTATATTTTATTTTCATTATTGTTTCTCCTAGTCATCTGGCAGCGTTCTTTTAGAAAAGTCTAACCGTGAGAGGAAAATGGTCAGGTAGATCCTGCATATTTGTAAAGATCAGACACCCCAGAGCTAGCAGATGCAAGGAAACCGGGAAGGGCTGGGAGGAAGGCCACCCAGGATCAGGAGAGTCTGACTCCCCTGCTGATGCCTTTTAGGTCTCAGAAGGCTTTTTCCCCTGAGAGCAGTCATCAAGAATGAGAAGTGGGATCGCCCAGAATTGAGGAGGCATGTTATACATATTCATATATGCATAATGCATATACACAGATAATAGGGTAGTAAAGGCCTGGGGTGAAGCAGGATCTGGGAGCAGGGGGCAATGGAGGATAAAAGGGGAAACATCTGTACTACTCCCAACAGTAAATTTTTTTTTTCCAGAAAAGAAATAACAAGAATTTGAATTAGGAGAGGAAGATACAAACCTTTCCTTAGAAGCAGATGACATGGTGTGTGTCTTCCATAGAAATCCAAAGGACCTTCATAACCATGAGAACTAGAAAGCTCTTCCTAGCAGTTTGTTGGATATAAAACTAATATATAAAGATAAGTTCCTAAGTATCAACAATAACAAGTCAGGAATTATAATACAAAACAATTTAGAACAAACATTATAAAAGCTAAAGTATCTAGGAATAAGCCTCACAAAAGATGTGTGAGATCTTCAGGGAAATCACCTAAAGCACCATTTCATTTAGTTATTTTTCCTGGAGATTTCTACTGTTCTTTCATTTGTGACATGTTTCTTTGTCTCTGCATTTTGGCTTTTTCCCTGTGTTTGTTTCTATGTATTAGGTAGAGCTTCTATGTCTCCTGGAATTGGTATAGTGGCCTTGTATAGTAGGTGTCCTGTAGGGCTCAGTCACCTGAGCTGGGCACTCTAGGTTCACTCCTGTGTGGGCTGTGTGCACTGTCCTGATGTAGCTGAGCCTTGCTTGTGGTTGGCATTACTGGGAGGGATTTACCCCTGGCCAATTGGCTGTATAGACTAGCTACGACTATAGTGGAAGAGCTGCTGTGCAGGAGATGCCCTTATGGAGCAGGGCTTGCTTCAATGGGGCTTTGGTGCTCTCCAAGTCTGCCCCTTGAGTGTGTTGCTCGTGTGTGTGTGGTAGAGTTATAATCTGGTGTATTTTGAAGCTGACCACTGGGTGCACTGGCTCTAGGGCCTCCAGGGAGGTACAAAGTCAGCTACTACTTGTGACCTTTCTGGAGCCACCCTGAACGAGCTACAGAGTGATCTGCATATGGCTGCTGCTTGTTTTGGGCTTGGAGGTGCCCAGGAGAGGTCAAGCTGTGAACCAAAGCAGGCTGCTGCCTGTGCTGCGCCTGGGGCCTCTTAAATGTATGGGGCACATTGAGATCAACTGCTGCTTGTTTGAGAGATTTTAGAAAAGTCTGAAGCCTGAGCCATGAAAAGATCATTGCAAACAGCTTGGGTGGGGCTGCCAATTGAGTGAGGGTGGGGTCTCAGGGAATTACCAGGGGCAGATGAAAAATGTGAGGCAGATTGATGGAAAATCAGATATGGCACCTGCCAGTTGGCTCTGTGGTGGTGGTGGAGATCCTTTCAAACTGCTGTCCCTGTGCTGGAGCTCAGAGAGAGTGAGTCCATGTAAGGCTGTGTACTGGCCCTTTAAGAGAAACACCTGGGTCTCCAGCAGCCTCTGTGGCATTCAGACACTATTCCTGCTGATTTTTATAGCCCAAAGTTATGGGGATTTCTCTTCCTGGCACTGGAACCCTGGGCCAAGGGTCTGGTGTGGGGCTGGGATCTCTTGCTCCTCATGGAAGGCCTCCTCAGCCAAGATATTTCTTCCAATTAGAAAAACACCACACATGGGTGTCAAACCAGCCTGTTCCACATGTGGCTTCTTCTTCTTTTTTTTAATCTTTAAATTCTTTATTAGTTAAGGAATTACAAATGTGTCCTCATTCCCCCCATTAACCCCCCCCCTCCCCTCCCCTCCCCGCCCCCCCCCCCCCCCCCGCCACTCAGGCTCTCATCCCCCTGTTGTCCATGTCCATTGGTTTGGCTTATATGCATGCATACAAGTCCTTTGGTTGATCTCTTCCCCTTACCCCCACCCTCCCCTACTTTCCTTCTGGGGATTAATAGTCTGATTGCTGTTTCTTTGCCTTTGGATCTGTCCCTGTTCATCAGTCCATGTTGTTCACTATAGTCCACAAATGAGTGAGATCATGTGGTATTTATCTTTCTCTGACTGGCTTATTTCACTTAGCATAATGCTCTCCAGTTCCATCCAAGCTGTTGCAAAAGGCAAGAGTTCCTTCTTTGTTACTGCAGCATAGTATTCCATTGTGTAGATGTACCAGTTTTTTAATCCACTCATCTGCTGATGGGCACTTAGGCTGTTTCCAAATCTTAGCTATGGTGAATTGTGCTGCTATGAACATAGGGGTGCATATATCTTTTCTGATTGGTGTTTCTGGCTTCTTGGGATATATTCCTAGAAGTGGGATCACTGGGTCAAATGGGAGTTCCATTTTTAGTTTTTTGAGGTTCTCCACAGTGGCTGCACCAGTTTGCATTACCATCAGCAGTGCAGAAGGGTTCCTTTTTCTCCACATCCTCTCCAACACTTGTTGTTTGTTGATTTGTTGATGATAGCCATTCTGATTGGTGTGAGGTGATACTGAATAGTCGTTTTGATTTGCATCTCTCGTATAATTAGTGACTTTGAGCATGTTTTCATATGTCTTTCAGCCCTCTGTATGTCCTTTTTCGAAAAGTGTCTATCTAGGTCCATTGCCCATTTTTTGATTGGATTGTTTATCTTCCTATTATTAAGTTTCATGAGTTCCTTGTAAATGTTGGAGATTAAACCCTTATTGGTGATATCTTTGGTAAATATGTTCTCCCATGCTGTGGGTCTTCTTGTTGTTTTGTTGATGGTTTCCTTTGCTGTGCAAAAGCTTTTTATTTTAATGTAGTCCCATTTGTTTATTTTCTCTTTAGTTTCCATTGCCCTAGGAGCATTATCAGAGAAGAAATTCCTTCGACATATGTTTGTGATTTCGCTGCCTATGGATTTCTCTAGTATTTTTGTGGTTTCCCATCTTACATTCAAGTCTTTTATCCATTTTGAGTTTATTTTTGTGTTTGATGTGAGTTGGTGGTCTAGTTTCATCTTTTTGCATGTATCTGTCCAATTTTCCCAAAACCATTTATTGAAGAGACTCTCTTGACTCCATTGTATGCTCTGCCTCCTTTGTCAAATATTAATTGGGCATAGTGCTTTGAGTCAATTTCTGGGTTCTCTTTTCTATTCCATTGATCTATAGGTCTGTTCTTGTGCCAGTACCAAGGTGTTTTAAGAACAGTGGCTTTGTAATACAGTTTGATATCTGGTATTGAGATCCCACCTACCTTGTTCTTCTTTCTCAGGATTGCTGCAGCTATTCAGGGTCTTTTTTATTCCAGATGAATTTTTGGAATGTTCATTCTAGATCTGTGAAATATGCCGTTGGTAATTTAATGGGGATTGCATTGAATCTATAGATTGCTTTGGGTAATATGGACACTTTGATGATGTTGATTCTACCAATCCATGAATACGGTATGTTCTTCCATCTGTTTATGTCTTCCTCTATCTCTTTTTTCAGTGTCCTGTAGTTTTTCGCATATAAGTCTTTTACCTCCTTAGTTAAGTTTATTCCTAGGTATCTTAATTTTTTTGGTGTGATGGTAAATGGGATTGCTTTTTTAGTCTCCTTTTCTGTAAGTTCACTATTGGTGTAAAGAAATGCCTTAGATTTCTTGGCATTAATTTTGTATCCTACTACATTGCCGAATTCATTTATTAACTCTAATAAATTTTTGATGGAATCTTTAGGGCTTTCTATGTACAGTATCATGTCATCTGCAAATAAGGACAGTTTTACTTCTTCTTTTCCAATTTGGATGCCTTTTATTTCTTCTTCTTGTCTGATCGCAATGGCTAGTACTTCCAGTACTATGTTGAACAGGAGTGGTGAGAGGAGGCATCCTTGTCTTGTTCCTGTACTCAGGGGAAATGGTTTTAGTTTTTGCCCATTGATTATGATGTTGGCTGTGGGTTTGTCATATATGGCTTTTATTATGTTGAGGTATGATCCTTCTATTCCTATCTTGCTGAGAGTTTTTATCAAGAAAGGGTGTTGAATTTTGTCAAAAGCTTTTTCTGCACCAATTGATATGACTATGTGGTTTTTATCTCTCAATTTGTTTATGTGATGAATCATGTTTATTGATTTGCGGATATTGTACCATCCTTGCATCCCTGGGATGAATCCTACTTGGTCATGGTGTATGATCTTTCTGATGTAATGCTGGATCTGATTTGTTAGAATTTTGTTGAGTATTTTGGCATCTATGTTCATGAGGGATATTGGCTTATAATTTTCTTTCATTGTGTTGTCTCTATCTGGTTTTGGTATTAGGGTGATGCTGGCTTCATAGAATGAGCTGGGAAGTGTTCCTTCCTCTTGAATTTTTTGGAATAGTCTGAGGAGGATAGGTTTTAGTTCTTCCTTGAATGTTTGGTCAAACTCCCCTGTGAAGCTGTCTGACCCCGGGCTTTTGTTTGCTGGGAGCTTTTTTTCTTTTCTTTTTTTAAAAATATATTTTATTGATTTTTTACAGAGAGGAAGGGAGAGAGATAGAGAGTTAGAAACATCAATGAGAGAGAAACATTGATCAGCCGCCTCCTGCACATCTCCCACTGGGGATGTGCCCGCAACCCAGGTACACACCCTTGACCGGAATCGAACCTAGGACCCTTCAGTCCGCAGGCCGACACTCTATCCACTGAGCCAAACCGGTTTTGGCTTGCTGGGAACTTTTTGATGACTGCTTCAATTTCTTCCATCGTTATTGGCCTTTTGAGATTTTTAGAATCCTCTGGATTGAGTTTTGGAAGATTGTATTTTTTTAGGAATATGTCCATTTCCTCCAGGTTGTCTAGTTTGTTAGAGTAGAGTTGTTTATAGTATTTTTTAACAATTCTTTGAATTTCTGAGGGGTCTGTTGTTACTTCGCCTCTTTCATTTCTGATTTTGTTTATTTGAGTCCTCTCTCTTTGCTTCTTGGTGAGCCTGGCTAGAGGCTCATCAATCTTGTTTATCCTTTCAAAGAACCAGCTCTTGCTTTCATTGATCTTTTGTATTGTTTTTTTGGTCTCTATATCATTTATTTCTGTTCTGATCTTTATTATCTCCTTTCTTCTGCTCACTCTGGGCTTTTTTTGTTGTTCTCTTTCTAATTCTTTGAGTTGTAGAGTTAAATGATTTACTATCATTTTTTCTTTTTTTTTGAGATAGGCCTCTAGTGCTATAAACTTCCCTCTCAGGACTGCTTTCATTGTGTCCCATAGATTTTGAGTTGTTGTACTGTTATTGTCATTAGTTTCCAGGGTGTTTTTAATTTCTACTCTGATCTCACTGGTAACCCAATCATTATTTAGTAACATGCTATTCAGCTTCCAAGTGTTTGAGTTTTTTGGGTTGTTTTTATTGTGGTTTATTTCTAATATTATGTCCTTGTGATCTGAGAAGATGCTTGGTATGATTTCAATCTTCTTGTATTTGGGGAGACTTTGCTTGTGACCCAATATATGGTCTATTTTTGAAGATGTCCCATGTGCACTTGAGAAGAACGTATAATCCGTGGCTTTGGGGTGAAATGTTCTGAAGATGTCAATTAAGTCCATCTGATCTAGTGAGTCATTTAGGATTGCTGTTTCTTTGCTGATTGTTTGTCTAGAGGATTTATCCAGTGATGTCAGTGGTGTGTTTAAGTCCCCTACTATGATTGTGTTGTTGTTGATCTCTCCCTTGTTATTTTCCAGGAGGTTTTTTTTATGCATTTGGGTGCTCCTGCATATATGTTTATAAGGGTTATATCCTCTTGTTGCATTGATCCCTTTAATATTATGAAGTGGCCTTCCTTATCTCTTATTATGGCCTTCACTTTGAGGTCTATTTTGTCCAATATAAGTATTGCTACCGCAGCTTTTTTTCCATTTCCATTTGCCTGAAAGATATTTTTCCATCCCTTCACTTTCAGTCTGTGTGAGTCCCTTGTTCTGAGGTGGGTCTCTTGTAGACAGCATATATATGGGTCATGTCTTTTTATCCATTCAGCCACTCGATGTCTTTTGATTGGAGCGTTTAGTCCATTTACATTTAAAATTATTATTGAAAGGTACGTACTTGGATTCATTTCTATTTTTGTGCCTGTGTTCTTTCTTACCTTTTTATTTCTTCTTTTTACAGCATTCCTTTTAGCATTTCTTGCAGTGCTGGCTTGGTAGTGATAAACCCCCTTAGCCTTTTTTTTTTGTCTGCAAAGCTCCTGATTTCCCCTTCAATTTTGATTGATAGTCTTGCTGGATATAGTATTCTTGGATTCAGTCCTTTGCTTTGCAACACTTTGTATACCTCCTTCCATTCCCTTCTAGCTTCATGTGTTTCTGTTGAGAAATCATTTGATAATCTGATGGGGGATCCTTTATAGGTAACTCTGTTTCTCTCTTGCAGCCTTTAAGATTCTCTCTTTGTCTTGTACATTTGCCATCGTTATTATGACGTGTCTTGGTGTGGGTCTTTTGGGATTCATCTTGCTTGGGACTCTCTGTACTTGTATAACTTTTTTCTTCCCCATATCTGGGAAGTTTTCTGTCATTATTTCTTCAAATAGATTTTCTAATCCTTGTTGCTCTACTTGTCCTTCTTGCAGCCTTATTATGCGTATGTTACTTTGTTTCATGTTGTCCCAAAGCTCCCTTAGGCTCTCCTCCTGCTTTTTAATTTTTTTCTCCAGTTGCTGTTCAGATTGAGCTTGTTTCTCTGCCTTATCTTCTAACTCACTAATTCGGTCCTCTGCTTCTTCTAGTCTGCTGTTGAAACTTCCCATGGTGTTTTTTATTGTAGCTATATCACTTTTCATTTCTTCCTGATTCTCGCATAGGTTGTTGATTTTCTCATCCATTCGGTGAATGAATTGTACAACCATTATTCTGAATTCTTTTTCTGTCATGTTGCATGCTTCAACTTCATTAATTTCCTTTCTTGGCAACTCCTCATTGTCTTTCCTCTGGGTGTTGTGTCATCTCTTCATTCTGATTATCTCCCGATGGTTCAAACATGGAGTTGCATGGGCCTGGGCCGTGTGCAGTGGGAGCCTCCCGCCACCCTAGTGTCACTGAAGAGCTCTGACACTAAGATGTGTGGTTGTTGTGGGTTGGTGGGAACCAGTCTCGCTCAGAGTCAGTGTTGTCAGCGCTCAATGTGGCCTCGTACGTGCCCTTAGAATCAGGGACCCTGCCTGCACCGTGCTGAAACAGAGACCCCCATGAAGCGTGTTGAAAATCAGCGCCCCCTAGTGTGCTCCAGGAGTCACAGTTCCCCAAGAATCCAGTATCAGAGTCTCTGTTGCTTTGCTCGACCTCGCATTGAGAATCAGGGTCCCTGTGTGCCCTTGCACCAAGAATTGGAGTCATTGGCTCTTAGTATGAATGCTCAGGGAGTCAGGGATCTCAGGCGCAGGTGATAAGAAACACAGTCAAGTCACTGGTGCTTGGTGCTGCCTCCTGCCCAGAGAATCGGGGTCCCTGGGCCCCGGGCTACGCGGGACAAATTCCCGGTGTTCTTGTGATTGCTCCCAGCCCAGGGCTCCTGGAGCAGGCAGTGTGCGCAGGACCAGTTCCCCGTGTTCGCGCGTTTGCTCCCAGCTCAGGACCAGTTCCAAGGTGCTCGCGCACTTCCAGGCTAAAGTTCCTGTGTCAGCAAAGAGGCCCGGGCAAGGAGTGGGTCTATCAGTTACTATGGCGCCTGCAGGTAGGGGGATGGGTTCTGTTACTCACGGATCTGCTGCGGGGATTTCTGAACTTTTGGTATCCGCAGGTCTGTAGCTGTGGTCACAGGTCTCTGTCCCCAGTGGCTGCAGGGTCCTGGTATGTGTCTGAGATCAGACTGGATGGTGCTGAGGCCAGGATCCTAGTCTCAAGCAGCTCTGTTTCCCAAAATGGCGTGGTCTCCGTGCCTGTGCTGGCCACCCAGGAGTGTCTGCGCAGGGAGCGGGGCTCTGCTGCCTAAGACTGCCCGGTTTAGCAGCCCCTTAGAAGACCTGCAGAATCTAACTGTCCCTAGCTCATACACACACCCCACACACGCCTACACACTCCTCTATCACTTCCTTGCGCTCTCACACTCTCTCCCTCCGTACCTTCCTGCGGATCGCCATTTCGGATTCTCCTGGATTCTTCTTTACTTCTCTAGTTGTAGAACCTCTATTTAGTCAGCATTCAGGCGGTTCTGAATGATGGTTTTTCTGTATTTTAGTTGTAATTTTGATGTGGTTGTGGGAAGATACAAGTTTACCAATGCCACCATCTTGACCGGAAGTCCTGTCATTTCTTTTTCTTGTCTTCTTATTTTGGCCAGGACATCTAATGCAATGTGGACCAATTTTTTGGTACTATTATTGGATTTTACTGTGAAAGTTAAGTTAGCCTGAAAAATTATAAATTCTCTAAATAAGCTTTTGTAAGAATCTCCTAAAAATGAGTTTGGGGACTAATATTTTTTAAGTGTTTTTGGAAGAATACTGGATTACAAATTCAATTTCATTAACTGCTACTGATATGTAAATGTTTGTTATTTCTTAAGTCAATTTAGCCAAATTTAGTTCATTATTTCTTAAGTCAAACTTTAAGAAAAATTTCTATTTAATCTAAGTTTCAAATTTTGCTGTTGTAAATTTATTCATAGTATTTTATTATGATTGAAACTATATAGTAATTTTAGTTAAATTCCTTTGTTTGGTTCCAGATATTATTTATTCTAAGTTTCTAAAATATTAGTCTTTTTAGAAGTTTATCTTTTACTATAGAACCAACTTTGATAAGCTTAAAAAAGAATTAGAGTTTATTTTGTTATTTTAAACTATCTTATCATATATGTTACATTTATAGTGTGTAAATAAATCTACAAAATAAATCTATAATTTTCTTTATTGTAATTACTGTTGCTCCAAGCCACTCTTCAGAAAGTGATGTACTGGTAGATTCATTTTCAGTTTAAGGATAGTTACTTTTCTTCCAGTCCAGAGTGTTTAAAATTGTTAAATATTAGTGATACCCTAATAATAGCACAGTTACTTAATCATACTAGTATAAATTGGAATTACTAATTAAAAGCAAATTAAGATATTTTTACTCTTGCTTAGTGAGCAAAACCCCATAGCTTTATAATTATGATATTTTATTACTCTGCTTATATTACTGACACAAATCACATCTGTCAAAATGTTTTCTGTTTTCAGCAATAACAATTTCTATAGTATACATATAATTTTACTTTTCTTATTCAACTCTATTTCTTTTAGTATATAACCAGAAATCTCTTTTTAAAATGTTTTTATTTATTTCAGAGAGGAAGGGAGAGGGAGAGAGAGATAGAAACATCAATTATGAGAGAGAATCATTGATTGGCTGGCCTCCTGCACACCTACTCCCTCCCCCTTACTGGGGACGGAGCCTGCAACCTGGGGATGTGCCCTGACTGGGAATCAAACCATGACCTCCTGGTTCACAGGTCGATGCTCAACCACTGAGCCATTCCAGCTGGGCCAGAAATCTTTTCTATGTTCTAGGATAAAAGATTCATTTTTAAAGCTATTGAGAAATGGAGTCTCATGAATAAATTAGCAATAATTCATTAAGATAATGAATGAAAAACATTTAATGATTTTTTACATTTAGTATCATTAGTTTGTTAACAGCAAATTTAATGCAAAACACTAATTCTTCAAATGAAAGAAAATGTAAAAATGAAGAAATTGTTGACACCTACCATCACTAAGTCATACCTTTGAAGGTACAGAGATTTAAAAAAGCAAGCAGTAGAGTACTAACCTAGAAATCATGATAAAAAATTTTCCATCACTGTAAGAATAAAAAATTAAGATTAAATTTTATCCAAATTGCAAAAACATACTGTTTTTTAGAGACATATGTATGCTGTGTATGGTCACATGTATTAGATATTTTCCCCTCTTCAATTAAGGAAACATTAATCAAACACTTATATATCTGTGACACTGAAGATACAAAAATAATTAGGGTATGGTTCCTACCCTCAGGATGTTCATTCACAATCTATGAAATAAGAAAATTTGTAAAAAACCCAATCAAAATATAATATGACAAGTGCTACATAGTGTTGGTAATAGCCATAATCCAGTGGAGGGGGTGGGAAGAGGAGACTGGACAATAATTAAGATTAACCCAGGGTTTAGGGTCAAAGCGCTTCTCAAAGGCCTTTCCACTGTTTAGAATGTTTTGTTAATATTTTAGTGCATTACACAAGATCTGTATTTACTAATGTATTTATATACAATAATGAAGTAAAATACTAAAAATCAGTATATCCTTTTAAATTTCTGTTAGGTGCATTTCAAGTAATAGTAACATCTAAAAGACCAGTTATTGGTTAAATCCTCTACATGCATGAGATTTTATAAAATAGCTGTGATGAGAGAGAGAACCAAGATGGGTACTTGCCACCTCTCACAACCACATCAAAATAACAACTAAAATAGAGAACAATCATCATTCAGAACTGCCTGAATGCTGGCTGAATGGAAGTCCTACAACTAGAGAAGTAAAGAAGAAAGTACACTGAGACTGGTAGGAGGGGTAGAGGCACAGAACAGATTAGTCTGACACCCATGTGTGTCTTTTTTTAATCAGGAGGGAGATGGTCTCTGCAAAGGTGGCCCGTGAGGAGCAAGGGGTCCCAGCCCCACACCAAACCCCCAGTCCAGGCTCCCAGAGCTGGGAAGAGAAGTCCCCATAACTATGGGCTGTAACAACTAGCAAGGATTGTGGCTGAGTGACATGGAGGCTGCTGGAGACTAAGGAGTTCCTTTTAAAGGGCCAGTGCACGAACTTACATGGTCCTGCTTCCTCTGAGCTACAGTGCCAGGGTGAGACACATTTGAGGAGGAACTGGATTGCCTAGCATTGGGGGCAGGAACTCAGGGACAGCTTTCTACCAGATGGAGGTTCTCGCAGGGGTCACTGCTCCTTTGCTGGGACATCCAGGTCACAGGGCTGACTGGCAGCCATATATGAGTCTCCATCAGCCTGGCTCACACTGTCCACTCTGCCCTGGTGATTCCTGGAGACCCTGCCTCACCCAATTTGCAGCCCCACCCAACCTGTGTGCAGCAGCTTTTCCACATGAATGGCCTGTCCTTGCTCAGGTTTCAGACTTTGCTAAAATCTCTCAAACAAGCAGAATCTGGGTTAGGGTGCTCCAAATGTATCAATAAAAGGCCCAAAACCCAGCACTAGCACCAACCTGCATTGCATCATAGCTGGACCTTTCCTGGGCATTTCCAAACCCAATACAAATAGGAGGAAGCTGTAGATCTCTCTTTAGCTCCTGCCTGGTAGCCCCAGGATATGGCTCAGGTTCCACCTCCTTGGAGACCCAAAAGGCAGTGGACAGTGTTGGACTATACCAGATTACAACTCTACACATCCATAAGCGACACACCCAAGGGGCAGATTCAGTGAGTACCAAAGCCCCACGGAAGCAAGTCCTGCTCCATAGGGTTGTCTCCTGCACAGCAGCTCTGCCATTGTAAATGCAGCTGGTCCTCATAACCAATTGGCCTGGAGGTCAATTCTTCCCAGTGATGCCAACAGCAACCAAGTCTCAACTACATCAAGACTGTGCTCACATCCTGCACAGGGGCGCACCTAGAGTGACCAGCTCAGGTGACTGGGGAGGCTAAGCCACTGGGCCCTATAGGACATCTGCTACACAAGGCCACTCTACCAATTCCAGGAGATATAGCAGCTCTAACCAATATAAAGAAACAAACACAGGGAAGGAGCTGAAATGCAGGGACAAAGAAACATGTCACAAATGAAAGAAATGGAAGAGAGGAAACTACTGGATTCAGAATTCAAAACCATGGTTATAAGACTACTCAAGAATCTTCATGAGACCAAGAAGGAACTTAGTGAGACTTTCAAGGATCTTAGTAAGAATACCAAACACATGGAAAATGACCAGTCAGAAATTAAGCATATGCTGACTGAAATAAAGGATAATATACAGGGATTGAACAGTAGAGTAGAGGATTCCAAGAATCAAATCAATGATTTGAACTTTGAAGAAGCAAAAAATACCCAATCAGAAGAACAAAAAGAAAAAAGAATCCAAAAATATGAAGATAATGTAAGGAGCCTTTGGGACAACTTCAAGTGTACCAATGTTTGCATTATGGGGGTGCCAGAAGAAGAGAGAGAGCAAGATATTGCAAACCTATTTGAAGAAATAATGACAGAAAACTTCATCTATCTGGTGAAAGAAATAGACTTACTAGTCCAGGAAGTGAAGAGAACCTCAAACAAGAGGAACCCAAAGAAAACCACACCAAGACACATCATAATTAAAATGCCAAGGGCTAAAAACAAAGAGAAAATCTTAAAAGCAGCAAGAGAAAAGCAGTTAGTTCCTACAAGGGAGTGCCCATAGGACTGTAAGCTGATTTCTCAACAGAAACTATGCAGGCCAGAAGGGAGTGGCAAGAAATATTCATAGTGATGAAAAGCAAGGACCTACAACCAAGATTACCCTACCCAGCAAAGCTATCATTCAGAATTGAAAGTTAGATAAAGAGCTTCACAGACAAGAAAAAGCTAAAGGAGTTCATCATCACTGAAACAGTATTACATGAAATGCTGAAGGGTATTCTTTAAGAAGAGGAAGAAGAAGAAAAAGATAAAAAACATGAACAACAAAATGGTTTAAATACATATCTATCAACAATTGAATCTAAAAATCAAAATAAACAAATGAGAAATCTAATGAACAGAATAAACTAGTGAATAAAATAGAATCAGAGGAATGGAAATGGAATAGACTGACGATTTTCAGAGGGAAGGGGGTTGGGGGGCAGGAAGAGATTAAACAAAGATCTTATATGCATATGTGCATTTCCTAAAGACACAGGGTGTCTAATAGGGTGGTGAAGGAGTGGGACTAGGCGGGAACTGGGTGAAGTGGGGCAATGGGGGGAAAAGAGGGACATTTGTAATACTCTCAATGATAAAAATTTTTAAAAATGTAGAAAAAGTAAATAAAAGTAAATAAAATGGCTGTGATAAATACAGAGAATTAACTTTAAGTTTCAAATGTATAGTGTACAAGTTAAGAAAATGAATACCAACTATGTATGGTATGAGATGGATAACTAGATTTATTGAGGTGATCACTTTCATAAGTTATGTAAATGTCTAATCACTGATTTGTACACCTGAAACTAATGTAATATTGTACAACTATAATTGAAAATTTTAAAAAATATTAAAAAGGAAATGAACACCACTTAAAAGGTAAGTATCATTCAAGGAAATTCTCAAAATTCTCTCTTACTGGCAAACCATGAACTTTTGTTAAATGCTCTTATTCAAGACAGCTTTGAGCTGATTAAACTTTGCTGGTTACCCTTGCAGCACTGTCTAGTAGTTATAGTAGTGAAACTTCTATGAATTACTTCATAGGAATACCTGTGTTCCTTTTATTAGATGTTCATCTCAACGTGAACTAAACAGCTACACCCATGAAATATGGGCCAAATTAGCTGGTGTTTACTTTGAACACACTGACCTTTGGGAAATGAATTCCCTTTTCCTCTCTAAACTTTTACTGTCTGTCTTGCAATATTTCTCATAGCACATGATGGACTACCAGTGAAGTGAAACACATATCGTAAGTCACCATAATTTTGATCATTTGGGTCTGGGAGACCAATGTATAATTCATGTTTCAGCTGTTTGTATATAACCATTTTTAAATGGCATATTTTGGTGATATCTTGATAAAATAAAAACTGAGGAACTTCACTTGTCTCTAAAGCCCAGATGACAAACATTCATGAGTAGGAGCTCTGCATCCACTTATGTCCACTAGAGCGCAGACAGCAAAGCAAGTGCATGCGTGTCCCTGCCACTTGCTGGCAGGACAGCCCCTAAGCCTCTCCCACTCTTGTACTTGAACGCACAGTAACCAGCATATAGGTCAAGAATCAGGTCCTGGCACTTATCGCTAAAGGGTTTCTTTACACACACACACACACACACACACACACACACACACACACACCTACCTTCCTTAAAGGGATGTAGGAGGCAACACGGTTGCCTAATAAAACCAAGAAGCTGGGCAGAGAGCGTGTTGCTGCTGGACCAGCCTGGATTTTCCCTCCCTCCTTCTCGGTGGCCCTGTGTTCCCTAAGCCTCCAAGGTTTAAATAGTCCTTGGAGATCTCAGGCCTGAAGTTCTAGCAAGTCTGCTCACTCACCTTCGAGGGAGACATCCATAGGAAAGCACCCCCCTCACCAACCTGCGCAGCCGCCGGCCAGCCCCTAGGAAATCTTTACTCAGCTGAAAACCGGGCTCTGCAGGAACCTCCAACCTCAGTTACCCCAAAGGGACCTCAGAGAGTCCCGAACCTCGCTCTACAGCTCGGCTGCTCCCACAACTTCCCAAAGATTCCTAGCAATATTCCCAGAGGCCGGTTTCCAGCGAGCTATCAGGGCTCCCGGATCCCGGATCCCTCCCGTGCTCCGCACACTTACCCGCTGCTCTGGCCGGTGCCTCTCGGAACAGCGTTCCTGATGCCCTGGACCGGAACGTCAGAACGTTCTCTACCTGCTCACTGTGGCTGCACGCGTGCGCCCCGCACCAGGGCCCGGCCTCGCCGCCCCAGCGGCCATCCCCACGGCCCCCAAGCTCCGCTCCCGGGGCCACCACAGCAGCTGCCCCGGGCCCCGCCCCGCCCCAGTCCACAAGCGTCCGCCCCAGTTCACGCCCAGCGGCGCCAGAGAACCAAGGGCCCCAATGCGGGCTACACCCTGTGCCCGCCGCTCCCTGCCTCCTGCTCCTCTTTTACACACCCCGCGCCCTGAATTCCACATCCTCCCATCCAACCCACTCCCACCCCATCACCCCACCAGCGTCCCTACCAGCGCCTGCCTCTCCCTCTCCCTGCATCATCCCCCATCACCGGTTCGGGACCAGCCTTAGTCTCCTCCCTCCCCTCCACTCTCACGAGGCGAAGCAGGGTGCTTTGGTGGCTGCTGTCTGCGTGAGGACCCTAGACCTGGGGGCTACTGTCCCCGGACAGCGGAGGGGAGGCCTGAGGGCACGAACCAGCGCGCGCACGCGGAGTGGTCTGGCCGCGGGCGGAGGAGCGCTGGCTACACAGTCCGGAGACTTTAAATAGCGCAGCCAGCCTGGCTCCCCTCAAGCACACGCACTGGGCCCGCGGTCAGAGAGGCCCTTGAGCGTTTAAGAACCTGTTCCGATGCGCTTGAGACCTGGCCCCGCTGAGGGACAGGCAGGGCCTCGCGGTCACTCATTCCCACTGGTCCTGGTGACCGCGCAGGAGCACAGCCTACGCTGCTGGCCTCAGGATAGAGGTATAACGTGTCTTCTTTCCTGCTCAGAGATGACATCCCGCACTTAGCTGGGCACCTGCGACACAGGCCAAGATCCAGGAGGGACCTGTTGTGACTCTGCCATCCTGACTGCTCTGCATTGCTTCGAATAGAATATTGCCATTATTTTAAACTTTTCATTAAATTGATTTGCATTAAAAAGCAAATACAGAAGCATATAAAGTTAAAAGCGGGAGTCCCATTTCTCAGCCCTGCTCAGAAATATGAGCATGAAACCCCAGGGTATTTCCTTCCAGTCTTTTCTATGCCATTGATATAGTTTCTACTGGGGGTCTTCAGGAACACAAAGCTAAATCATGAAAGATGGCAGGTTTTTGCTAGGAAAAGACCGGAAACTAGTGGTTAGTTTGGCCTCTTCCGTTTCTTTGAGAAGCTGGGTAACCCATCCAGGGCTATATGCCACTTGTTCATATGACTGGGAAACCAGTTTCTCAGATCTAAGGGCCAGAGTAGAACCCAGAATGATGGGGAGCTGCTCACTGCTGCCACCTGCTGTCAGCAAGGGGCACTGCAGGTGCTGCCTGCTCCCAGGTCCCTCAGGATGGCAGGGCCCCGCCAGCATCACCCTCTTTGGGGCCCTCCTGCGCCTGCACTGGCACACCCTCCCCTCCACAAAGCCTCCCGCTCCATTGCTCTGGAGTTTGTGTTTCCGAATGTAGCTATCTGGCTATTGTTGTTCTGTTAGGGTAACCATGAAAATGGAAAATAAAAACACAAAAACATACACTGCTTCCTCTCAAAAGTGGTATAATGAGCAATATTAGCAAACTGCTATAATCTCCTGGTTACAGTGAGTGGCTTGTCACCAGGTTCTTAGATAGGTTTTTCCTCCAGTTTCTGTCACCTGGATTTTGGAATCTCACCATCTAGGCCTGAAAACGCCACCATCTGATGATTTCTTGGTCACCACTCATCTGTGTGTGTGTGTGTGTGTGTGTGTGTGTGTGTGTGAAGGGAGATGACTTATTTTAAAAAGCATTTTAAATCATCATCTCATATTAACACAACAACTCTTTAAGATTCAGTGTTATTTGACTTTACTTCTCTTATATTGTTAATGTGAATGTACTTGAGAATGTACACTTGAAATTAGGTAATGTGATATATTTTATACTATGTTTATTTTACCACAATATTTTAAAGTGAAATAAGAAAGAGATCTCTTTTCTCAACATTGAAAGACACTTACCACAAACATGTTAAAAAGTATTCTGGACTCAAGCACATATCAAACACTGTTGCCGAAACTGGTTTGGCTCAGTGGATAGAGCGTCGGCCTGCGGACTGAAAGGTCCCAGGTTCGATTCCGGTCAAGGGCATGTACCTGGGTTGCGGGCACATCCCTGGTGGGGGATGTGCAGGAGGCGGCTGGTCGATGTTTCTCTCTCATCGATGTTTCTGACTCTCTATCTCTCTCTCTTCCTCTCTGTAAGAAATCAATAAAATATATTTAAAAAAAAATAAAAAAAACACTGTTGATGTCCCTATCCTATTTTATTAGAGCTCTAATGTACCAAAATAAATTCCTAAGCTTATACCTATTGACCATAAACATTAAACTAATCAGGCAAGTCTGAGCACACAGATGTCTTTCCCTGCCCTGTGAAAAAGAGTCATGTTCAAGTCTGGTCAAGTCATTGAGGGAAGTAGTACCAGAAAATCACTGCCTGGCACACAAGGTCTGTGTGGGTCCCTCTTGAAGACAGGAAATGGTGGCAGCTGGCAGTCGGCATGTATATAAAGCACTTTTCAGCTGAGTGAGGCCCAAGGGTCAAGAGGAGGCTGGTTCTTTGTCCTAGTAGCCAAGACCGGGAGGAAGTTTCCCATAGGACCCACTCTCCCCGGAACTCCCTTTCTGGAGTGCTGTGGCTCCCTTCTTCCCTGCTGGTCCCTCTCCCTCCCCTCCTCCTTCAAGTCCTCTTCCTCAGCTGGATAGGATACCTCCCCTGCTGCCAGCTCTCAGGTTTGCTGAGAAAATTCAGAATTTCCTGAGCTGACTTGATGAGGCACAAACTACTCCCTGAGGAATGAATAGTAAAACAGTGGCTACTTTCACAAGGATTAGGACTCTCAAGATAAGAGATCCCAAAGCATGTGTTGTCTTAAAAACCAAAGCAAAACCCTAGCTGATTTGGCTCAGTGGATAGAGCATCAGCCTGTGGACTGAAGGGTCCCAGGTTTGATTCTGGTCAAGGCCCCTTCCCCGGGTTGTGAGCTTGATCCCCAGTGGGGGTGTGCAGGAGGCAACCGATCAATGATTCTCTCTCATCATTGATGTTCTATCTCTTTCTCCCTCTCCCTTTCTCTCTGAAAACAATAAAAAATATATATATTTTAAAAATAAAAATAGGTTTTTTTAAGAAAGCAAAAAGCTTGAAAAATCATTCAGGCCTATTTTCACAGGAGAACTCCACCTTCAGAATGTGGGATGACAATCCCAAGGGCCCATCAACCGCATTGGTTCTGACTCTGAGCCCCTTTAAAATTGATAGTGCGATCTAAGCAGAGGGTGTACTTATAGTCTGGGTTGGATAAAAGGATACTTAGATCTTCTGTCATTAACTATGTCATTAAGGATGCCATCGCCCACACTGGTATAATCCCTTAGGAAGACTGTGGAGGTTATTCTCAAGCAGCAATTTCAAAATGTATTATCAACATCAATACTAATCTACTCTTTGTAAGCTTCTTTATCACTTCTGCCCAGCACCTTTACCTCTGAGAATTCAGGTAAATCTTACACAACCCTTTGAGTCTGCTGGAATTATTTCAGGTTCACAGATAAAGAAATTAAGTTCCTAGCAATTAAGAGACTTCCCCCACAGTTATACAACTTATAATAAAACCCAACTTTGCATAACTTTGTAAGAATTCAAGCTAATTTAAAAAGATATCGGTATGAGACAGCATTTGGCAGAGTAGCTGGCACAGAGGTGACCTCCGTAGATTCCATTGTCCCTTCTCCAGCACATCCTGTCATCTTTCTGAGGCTATTTAAATGGGAGTGATCGTCCCCAACATCACAGATGAGCAAACTAGGCTTCAAAGACACAAAGGGCTTGTCCGAAGTAACACAACTAACAAGTGGCCACATCCAGGTTTGAAAGACTTGGCCCTATTGTGACTTTGAAATGCATAATTCAATTTGAATATACAGTATACCCAAGAGAGCGCTCCTGTAACTTGTTAATTATTATCTTTCAATTAAAAAATGTTTAATGTTGACACTATTGCAGATGTTCCCCATTTTCTCCCCCTTTGCCCATCTCCACCCACTTCTGCATCCTCCTGTCTTGGCCTTCACCATACTATTGTCTATGTCCATGGGGTGTGCATATATGTTCTTTAATCCTTCACCTTCTTTATCCAGTCACCACCACCTCCCTCCCCTCTGGTACCTGCCAGTCTGTTCCATGTTTCCATGCTCCATGCGTCAGTTTATTTTGTTCATTAGATTCTAAATATTAGTGAGATCATATGGGATGGACCTGGAGGGTAATATGCCAACTGGTCAATTACTTTAAACTTCTCTAGTATTTCAACAACTGACTCACAATGTAAGTACATTCTCTGTTTTGGAAACACTCTAGGACCAGTGACTTTAACTAGAGCTCGTTTGAGAGGGAAGTATTTTCCAAAAATCTCCCTGCTGCAGGGTCAAAACTACATGTGTTTGAATATAAAATACTTATGCCAACACAAATAGAAGGAAGATGACCTACCATAGCACAGGCGCTCACCTCCTGCTGTCTGGAGGAGGCAGCCACGGGGACAGAGCAAGACAGGGATGGGTCCTGTGTTCTGAGCTCTACAAAGAGGGGACTGAGCTGTGCTCCTTAAATCCCCCTGGCGCCTGGGGTGTGCCCTAATTTTTGATCTCAGGCTGGTGATTCACCTCGTGGACTGGAGGCCTTAATTAATGGAGATCCGGGGTGTTGTAAGAAGTGGTGGTGACTCAGCAAGCATTTTTCCTTCACCTGAGTCAGTCCAAATCACAGCCAATACGGGGTAGGACAGGCTTATAAAAGGGTGTGGGGCCTCGTCCTCAACCACCAGTGAAGAGGCAGATGAGTCCTCAGTGAAGAAGAAATGACATGTTGGTGCCTTGAACTCGGCGTAGGAGTGATTGGGGAAGCTAAGATGACGGTGCCGGGCCCTGAGCAGATGGCAGGCATAAGACGCTCCGGTCCCTGCTGACGTAGACCAGCCACTAGGCCCTGACCTGCAGGCTGGACAAGACAACCAGGGTCCAGGCCATGTGGAGCTCAGTCAGAAATAGGCCTGGCCAGAGGCCATGAGACTCCCTGGGAAACCGGAACCTCTTGTCAACCACGTTTTGGCTGTGGCCTCAGGAGGCAGCAGAGCACCCCTGGGCCCACGGCCAAGCAGTCAGAGAATGTGAGATGCAGGCGTCTCCAACCCTAAGTTCTGGAAAGAGGTTTCCCTTTTCCGTTCTGCTGCTCAAACCCCTACTGAGCATTACCAGGTGCCAATTCTCCATGAAATGCCCGAGACCAAGGTGAGGAAGACAATGGTGCTGCTGGGAAAAGCTTACATTCAGATAAAAAGTGAGACAGCAACTATAATGCAGCGGAAGACACTCCACCTGGGCCTCAGCCCTGCACTCATATTCCCACAAGAGTGCTCCTGGCTAAGTGGGATTTCAAAGTGCTCCTCCTCCTTCCTTCCCTCCCTCCCTGTTGCTCCTCTCCTCTCCTCTCCTTCATTCACCCCTTTCCATGAGAGGACAGACCTCACTCATCCATGAGTTTGGGAAATAGATTTGGCCCCTGAGTCTCAGCGCCCTCTGGTCCCTCCCATGTGGTTCTGGCCTGCTCTGGGCTGTGGGGTCTGCTGGCTGGGCAGGCTGTGCCCCTGCAGAAGAGGCCAGCGGTCAACGAGCAGGCAGCTCATCCATCAATTTTGGAAAGAGGTATCAAAAGCCACTTTATCCTGCCTCTATAAAGCTGACATTTCATTCCTGTCTGTCCTGTGTCTTATTTCTCATTTTGTTCTGAACGTGGGAGGGAGCTCAGGGGTGCCCCACGGAGCCCTACCAGAGGCCTGTGGCTGGCCTCCCTTCCACTCCGCGCCGAGTGTCTGAGGGCCTGTACCCACAGAACAAAGGAAGGAGCGGTGCTCTTGGCCTCGGGCGGCTGGAGCGAAGACACTCCACGGAGGCCTGGAGCGGCAGGAAGAATAGACCCTCACCAGGCAGAGGAGGGGCAGTGAGGCGTGCTGGGCAGGTTGACAGCCTAAGCCGAGAGTGGCCCTCCCTGGGTGCCATGTGAGGACCTCCTGGAACTCGGTGCCAGCCAGGCCTCCTCCTGGTTCCTCCCTTCATGGGACCAGACCCCCAAGTCTCCCTCAAAGACCCTCTTACTTCCCACACCCTTGCCCAGAACCGTGCTCTCTAGCTGAAGTCTACAGCCACCCTCTTCTGTCACCCACTATGGCCATGAAGGACGCTCTTGGTTTTCCTCGTTTCCTCACCCACCTCCTGTCCCATCATTTCTGGAAGACTCTGATTCTTCCTGTCCATCCGATGTGGTTGGATGCTCTCCTGTCGTCACAGAGAGTAAGTGTCTTATGGCCTCTGCCTGCCCTCATGGGTCACGGTCACACAGCGACCGGCACAGCACTGCTCGCTCCCTCCGATGCAGCCCAGAGGCTCCTCTCTGCTCAGAACTTGCCCTGCTCAGGGACTTCCTGACCAGAGAGACTTGGAGACACAGGCTGCTTTCTTTCAACCCTCACAGCAACAAACAGGTCCATTTTCTGAGTCATCGAGAGAAGCTGAGCTTCTGAGAGACAGAATGGAACCCAGAGAGGTTCAGGGAACTCCTTTTATTCCCTAACTCAGATATGCAGCACCTGGGAGAGTCAAGTTCACAGAGACAGAAGGTGTCAGGGTGGCTGCCACGGACTGGGGGCATGGGAGTGGGGAGGTGACCCTCCTGGTTTCTCAGCCCTTTAGTGGCCATCATCTCCGAGAGCCCCAGAGCCACCTCCACAACCCACTCTGGAGGCTGGATGGTAAGGACCAGTCCTGGCCAAGTGCTGGGGACACTGTCCGGTCAGTGGTGTGTCCCCTTCTCTGGCTCACCCTGACAGGGCTGACACTGTCACCATCTGCATCTCTCTGATGGAGACATTCCACCTGTGAGGTTTGCGGCTCTTGTCAGCACCTGAGAAAAAGCCTGAGACCTGCTCCATCCCTTGCGATTATGTACACAAGGCCCCCTGGGAAGGCAAGGGCCTACTCTGGGCCATGTCAGCCTCTCCCAACAGCACTGCACCATGGGCACCATCCTCAAATGCCAATGTCCCCAAAAGGCCAAGAGCTCTCAGTCCACTCGACTTCACTGTTGCCACTCAGATCTCTTCACCCCCTCGGCGCCTCCCAGCCTCCCTGCCTGCACTCCTCCCAGCTTCACCCCTTCCCATCCAGACCTCATGGCCACACCTGAACCCTTGGCCTCACAGGCCTTCGCACAGACCTCACACGCAATCCTAGTGCTGGTTAACTCTCCTCACTAGGGAAAAGCGCCTAACTGTGCCTGTCACCTACAGTCCAACCTGGGACTGACAGTCTGTTCTGTCATCCAAGGCCTTGGACATCTGGTCCCAGTCCACACTGCCAAACTCGCCTTTTATTGTTTCCCTAGTGAAGTCCTTCACACAGGCCAAATGGACCCATGCTTATGTCCCATTATCTTTTTATTTTTATTTTTATTTTTAAAAAAATATATTTTATTGATTTTTTACAGAGAGGAAGGGAGAGGGATAGAGTTAGAAACATCGATGAGAGAGAAACATCGATCAGTTGCCTCCTGCACACCTCCTACTGGGGATGTGCCAGCAACCAAGGTACATGCCCTTGACTGGGATCGAACCTGGGACCTTTCAGTCCGCAGGCTGACGCTCTATCCACTGAGCCAAACCGGTTAGGGCCCATTATTTTTTTAAAACTTGTGGTAAAATACACATAACATAAAATTTACCATTTTTAAGTGCATGGTTCAGAGGTATCATGTACATTCATGTTGTTGTGCTACCAATCACCTCCATCCATTTCCAGAACTCTCTTCATCTTGCAAACGGAAACCATCCCCATTAAACACTGACTTTCTATTCCCACTCCCCCACCCCCTGGCAACCACCATGTACTTTGTATCCCTATAAATCTGACTGCTCTGGGTGTCTCATATAAGTGGAAGCATATAGTATCTGTTCTTTTGTGACTGGCTTATTTCACTGAGTATAATGTCCTCAAGGCTCATCTATGTTGTAGCCTGTGACATGATTTCCTAACTTTATAAGGCCGACAATATTTCACTGTATGTATAGGCCACCATATAGATCAATGGGTATTTATGTTGTTTCCATCTTTAGCCATTGTGACTAATAATGCTGTGAACATGGGTTTGCAAATATTTGTTCAAAATGAGATCTCTCTCTTTTGGAAAAAGCAAGGCAAATGGGAAAGTTCATGCTTTCTGTAGATATTGTGATTCAAAATTGGCCTAAACTTATATTTTTTCTTTGGAAAAATAGATATTATAATAAGGTGACTGAAAAATTTGAATGGACTATATTAGGTGATTTCCCCCTCTAACAATATAAGAGAAGTAAAGTCAAATAACACTGAATCTTTAAGGAGTTGTTGTGTTAATATGAGATGATGATTTAAAATGCTTTTTAAAATAAGTCATCTCCCTTCACACACACACACACACACACACACACACACACACACACACAGATGAGTGGTGACCAAGAAATCATCGTATGGTGGCGTTTTCAGGCCTAGATGGTGAGATTCCAAAATCCAGGTGACAGAAACCGGAGGAAAAACCTACCTAAGAACCTGGTGACAAGCCACTCACTGTAACCAGGAGATTATAGCAGTTTGCTAATATTGCTCATTATACCACTTTTGAGAGAAAGCAGTGTATGTTTTTGTGTTTTTATTTTTCATTTTCATGGTTACCCTAACAGAACAACAATAGCCAGATAGCTACATTTGGAAACACAAACTCCAGAGCAATGGAGCGGGAGGCTTTGTGGAGGGGAGGGTGTGCCAGTGCAGGCGCAGGAGGGACCCAAAGAGGCTGGTGCTGGCGGGGCCCTGCCATCCTGAGGGAGCCCAGAGACCTGGGAGCAGGCAGCACCTGCAGTGCCCCTTGCTGACAGCAGGTGGCAGCAGTGAGCAGCTCCCCATCATTCTGGGTTCTACTCTGGCCCTTAAATCTGAGAAACTGGTTTCCCAGTCATATGAACAAGTGGCATATAGCCCTGGATGGGTTACCCAGCTTCTCAAAGAAACGGAAGAGGCCAAACTAACCACTAGTCTCCGGTCTTTTCCTAGCAAAAGTCTGCCATCTTTCATGATATAGCTTTGTGTTCCTGAAGACCCCCAGTAGAAACTATATCAATGGCATAGAAAAGACTGGAAGGAAATACCCTGGGGTTTCATGCTCATATTTCTGAGCAGGGCTGAGAAATGGGACTCCCGCTTTTAACTTTATATGCTTCTGTATTTGCTTTTTAATGCAAATCATTTTAATGAAAAGTTTAAAATAATGGCAATATTCTATTTCCATTTATTACCCCAGGAATAACAATAATAGTTGTAAGGAGACTACAAGTATTGTGAACCTTCGTTCTCTTGTGATCAAAAAATAAATAGAAACTACTCATGCTTCTCAGAGGGATTAAAAAATATTTGAAGATCTTCTCCAGTGATATTTCTCAATTTAAAAACAAACAAACACGGAGTCTACAAAGGTACCAACACACACACACACACACACACACACACACACACACACCACGTAGTTCCACAAGGGGAAGAGATTCCAGATGTGCCTGTGGACGCTTGGTTTTCTTTCTTCTGGGAACAGCTAGACAGGTTAAACTCTCCAGGGCAGGCAGACTGCTAATCTGAACAGATCTCAGTCCTGATGAAAGCAGCCCGTGGAAACTGCTCCATGGGGATTTTAGAGCAACCAGGCACTCCAGTTTTGCCCCATTCCTCAATAAATCACCACTCATAAAGGGAGCTCTGAGCTCATTTTCAGCTTTTAGAATGGCCAACAGAGTTCAGCCCCCTAATAACTATGAAAGACCCCTGCGGGCCAGGCCCGTGCTGGACCCTGCAGAGTGAAGCAATGCAGAGGGGCCTTAGCTGAGCCAGTCGAGCTGGCAGAGTCACAGCAGGTCCCAATTATGCTCCATTTAATTAATTATCTGTTTAGACTCAGTGGGACAAACGCAGGTGACCAGGAGTCAGGATAATGGCCTATCCCCTGGTGCTTCAATGTCTAGACAGCTGAGTTGAACCGGAACACATAAACACACAAGACAGAATTAGTATGCAATCACACAAGGTTTATTTACCTATTCCTAGTGGGTCCTAGGCTCCAGGAAAGGCTACCCGGCGATGCAACACCGAAAGACGGACGAAGAAGACGGAGACAGACAGGTGGCTACAGTTGATTCAGGCTCACGCAGCAGAGCAATCAGGGGCTGGTCTCACGGAGTGACATGGTGTCCTCCTCTCATCAGGCAAGAGATGTCCACTGAACAAAAATCGTGTGCTTATATAGCCAGTAGTAAACAACTTGTGTCTTATCAGTGTGGGCCAGACCGTGTGTCTTTGCTAGGAGCAGGGTGTTTATGCTTTACGGGCTTAGGGTGTTTACATCAAAATAGTGGGGCATTCACATTTTGGAAGTTACAGAGTATTGGGGTCTTTACATAGCAAACATTTCACACATTAATCATTTCACACAATAATTATTTCCACACATTAGAGGGGTTTCCTTATGACCATAACATTATTATAACACAGCAGGTCCCTCCTTGATCTTGGCCTGTGTCGCAGGTGCCCAGCTAAGTGCGGGATGTCATCTCTGGGCAGGAAAGAAGACAGAAGTCAAGGGCAGGAAAAAAAGGAGACATGTAATACTCTTTGTAATACTTTAAGCAATAAAGCAATTAAAAAACAAAAAACAAAACAACCCTCTCCCCTGAGGCCAGCAGCGTAGGCTGTGCTCCTGCGCGGTCACCAGGACCAGTGGGAATGAGTGACCGCGAGGCCCTGCCTGTCCCTCAGCGGGGCCAGGTCTCAAGCGCATCGGAACAGGTTCTTAAACGCTCAAGGGCCTCTCTGACCGCGGGCCCAGTGCGTGTGCTTGAGGGGAGCCAGGCTGGCTGCGCTATTTAAAGTCTCCGGACTGTGTAGCCAGCGCTCCTCCGCCCGCGGCCAGACCACTCCGCGTGCGCGCGCTGGTTCGTGCCCTCAGGCCTCCCCTCCGCTGTCCGGGGACAGCAGCCCCCAAGGCACCTTGCCCCGCCCTCGTGCCTGAGAGGGCTGGCGCTGATCTCAAGAACTGGGTGGGGTAATGCAGGTGTAGGTGGGGTAGGGATGCGGGTACCGGTGGGGATGCGGGTGCAGGTGGGGGTGGGCATGCGGGTGCAGTTGCAGGAGGAGGAGGGTGTGAGGATCTGCAAGGCGGGGCTGGGTGGGCTCGGGGTGTGGCCGGTGGTGGGCCTGGTATTACCTGGCCCTTCTTGGCCACTCCAGGCTCCAGCAGAGGTAGAGAAAGTTTCCACCTGGAGCGGCAGGAGCGCTGTTCCTAGGACCGAGGGCCAGCGTAGCGGGTAAGCGCAGGGTGCGGGCAGAGCCCAGAACGGGGCGGGCCGGGGACAGTTGAATGGAAACCGGCCTCTGGGAATTCTGCTGGGAGTTTGGGAAGTTGTAGCAGTAGCAAGGCTGGTGAGCGGGGTTCAGGACTTTCTGAGGTCCTTTGGGCTAATTGCGGTTACTGTGCTGCTGGAGGTCCCTGCAGAGCCGGGCTGTCAGCTGACAAAAGATTTCCTGGGGGTTGGCAGGAGGCTGGTGGTGGGGGATGATTTCATGGGGGTGTCTCCCCTGTGGCTGGGGGAGCAGGACTTGCTCTAGAACTTCAGGTCTGAGGGCTCCAGTGACTATTTAAACCCTGGAGGCTTTAAATAGGGAACACAGGGCCACGGGGAGGGCACCACCGGCTGGTCTGGCAGCACCGGGCTCTCTGCACAGCTTCTTTGCTTTGTTAGGAACGATGGTGCATCTTAAGCCCCTTTAAGGAACGTTTAAAAAGTAACCCTTTAGCGGTAAGTGCCAGGACCTGATTCTCGACCTAAATGCTGGTTACTGTGCGTTCAAGTAGAAGAGTGGGAGAGGCTTATCTGACCACAGTGATCCTTTCTTTTAGGGGCTGTCCTGCCAGCAAGTGGCGGGGACACGCATGCACTTGCTTTGCTGTCTGCGCTCTAGTGGACAGAAGTCTACCTCGGATGCAGAGCTCCTAGTCATGAATATTTGTCATCTGGGCTTTAGAGACAAGTGGAGTTCGCAGTTTTTATTTTATCATGATATCACCCAAATATGCCATATGTATTTTACTCAAATATGGAATGTAATGAACAAAATGAACTAACAAGCAAAATAGAGACAGACTCATAGATAGAAGTAGGCTGACAGCTGTGGGTGTGGGTGGCTGGGTGGGAGTGTGGAAGCATTGAGCAAAAAAGAAAAAAAGAACTCTTGGACACACCAACAACAGTGTGGTGATTGTGGGGGAGGGAGGGAGTGAATGAGGTGGAGGAGGGTCTAGGCAGGATGGAAATTTGACTTGGGGTGGTGAACACACAATACAGTGTACAGATGACGTGTTGTGGAATCGTGCTGAAAGCTGTATAATTTTGTTATCCAGTTTCACCCCAATATATTCAATAAAAATAAAAAAATAAAAAGTTATATACAAACAGCTGAAATATGAATTATGCATTGGTCTCCCAGACCCAAATGATCAAAATGATGGTGGCTTATGATATGTGTGTCACTTCACTGGCAGTCCATCGTGGCTATGAGAAATATTGCAAGACAGACAGTAAAAGTTTAGAGAGGAAAAGGGAATTCATTTCCCAAAGGTCAGTGTGTTCAAAGTAAACACCAGCTAATTTGGCCCATATTTCACGGGTGCAATTGTTAGTTCATGTTGAGATGAACATTTAATAAGGGGAATGCAGATATTCCTGTGAAGTAATTCTCGGAAGCTTCACTACCATAACTACTAGAGTGCTGAGTAGGGTAACCAGCAAAGTTTAACAGGCTCAAAGCTGTCTTGAATAGGGCATTTAACAAAAGTTCATGGTTTGCCGATGAGAATGTGAATTCCTTGAATGTGACTTACAGTTTAAGTGATATTCATTTTCTTAACTAAAATAACTTTTATACTGTACATTGGAAAGTTAAACTTAATTCTCTATTTATCATAGCCATTTTACAAAGCCTCATACATACAAGGAATTGAAACAAAAATTAGGTCTTTTTATGGTACCATTACTTGAATATGCAGCTAGCAGAGAATAAATAGGACATACATATTTTGAAGATTTTATTCAGTATTGCACGTTAATACATTAGTAACACATAGTGTGTATAATGTACTAAATGTATTAAATCATTCTAGAGATTCTAACTTCTATCAAAATCCAGTAATAGTACAAAAAAAGTTAAGACCAATCTTAGGTATGAATAAAGACTCCAAAATAAAGTAATAGGAAATTGAATTTACCTCTTTCATCCCTTGCCCAGACTTTGGTTTTGTCCCTATCTTCCACTAAGTGGTCACTTGAGGTCCATCCTTGGCCTCCTTATTGTGAGATCACAGGGCCCCTTCTGGAAGGCTCTGAAAAATGTTGACATTGTTAGTCACCTTCTGCAAAGTTCTCCATCTGTCTCCTCAATTCTGGGCCATCCCAGTTCTCATTCTTGATGACTGCTCTCAGGGGAATAAGCCTTCTGAGACCTAAAAGGCACCAGCAGGGGAGTCAGACTCTCCTGGTCCTGGGTGGCCTTCCTCCCAGCCCTTCCCGGTTTCCTTGCATCTGCTGGCTCTGGGGTGTCTGATCTTTACAAATATGCAGGATCTACCTGACCATTTTCCTCCCACGGTTAGACTTTTCTAAAAGAACGTTGCCAGATGACTAGGAGAAACAATAATGGAAATAAAATATAAAAGGATAAAACAAATTTTCAGGGCATGAAGTCCAAGAACCTAATGAAACTTAAAGACTATGGACTCTCTGGCAGAACCCATCAGACAACACTGAGGGTGGTCCCTTCCTGCCACCCTCTCCAGGGAGGGTCTCTGGTCTCCAGCTCTGCTCTGTCTCAGGCCCTCACCAACCTTGTCAGATCGCATGCCTTTCACAAAGCACCCACCACACATTGGCCACCTTTACACGCACCAAGGGCAATGAATCGGTTCTGTAGCCTCTTCATCTCTTGTGCTGCATTGTCCATGACATCTGTCTCTAAACTCTGTTCTTAGCACTGTGGCCCTCACCCAGAAGAGGAGGTGCTACCCTAGACCCTCTTCCCAGCTGCTTCTAACCCAGGTCTCCAGCTTCCTGCTGGTCACTTCACTCAAATCTCCCACCACTGCTTTAATCCACACAGTCACCAAACCAAAGTTCTCATCTCCCCTTCCAACCTCAGTTAGCACTGCTCCCCACTGTCCTTCTCTTTGAATCCCCCCATAACTTTCCTGCTCACCAGGCTCAGGCATGTAAGATTTGTCTTTCACTCATACCTCTCTCATCTCTGGCTCTGCTCAGAAACTACACGATGCTTTCTTTTTGTCTTCAGAAAGTATCTCTTCTCTGTCCTTCCTCTTTTCCATTCACCCCTCCTGTCACCCAGCCTGGCCTTCAACGCTCACTCTAAGGCCACCACACCCTTCCTGACTCCCAGCGGGCTGTAGATGGCACCTTCTTTCTTGAACAACACTTCAGCATCTCTCTCCCCTCTCTAAGTGGGTTAAAGGCTCTCTAGTCCTTCGGTTCATGTGCACCACCAGTGCTTACTGAATGCCTACTGTGTGCAAACATGGCCCCAGCCTAGCTCCATGTGCACAAGCAGCCATTAAATTCACTGCTTTCTAATCCAACGCCCTGTGTCAGTCACACGATCACACGTATTCCCGCCACACCGGAACCTCGCTCTGTTCTTAAAAGGTACTCCCTTCACTCCCCCTTCTATCCAAAGCCACATCTCCTAAGCCCAGTTCCAATTCCACTCCTCCCCAGCTATACCTTTTAACATTAGTACACTTCTCTGAAATCCCTCTGCCCTTATAGAGCTCCCTATTCTCCTGAATTTTCCCATCTCCACAAATAGATCTCAAGATAGAGACCGTGCTTAAGTTGAAGACACAGCATGTGCTAATGCATAAAGGTCGTGTTTCTGGGCCCACAGGAAGTTTGGTGCCCAGAGTGCTGGACCAGGTCCTCCTGAGGGGTGCACACTGGCCATGGCTCTTGTCCTGTGTCCCAGAGGCAGATGTCCAACAGGGTGGAGGGAGGGGCTAGGGCCAAAGGCAGAGTTAGGGGTCTTGTGACAGTCTGGGGCTGAAGGCATCCCTCCAAGCTCAGCGGGATGGCTATGGGGTCTGTGTAGGAGTCAGAATTGATAGCTTGGAGGAGAAGCAGGCTGTAACCTAGAATAATTCCCTGACATCTGACATCCTTCATTGGAGAGTGGGTTGTTTCATGTTCAATAATTAAGTTTCTCAATGAAAACTTGTTAATGTCTAAAAACATGCAGAGTAGAGCGGATAGCAGTTATAATATGGGGCAAGGAGGTTGGTAGGATACATGAAGATTAAGATTTCTCTATGGAGCTCAAATGACCAAAACAAAGCATTGGAAGTTTACTTCAAAAAGAGGATTAACATCTGTCTATCTTTTTTAGGTCACAGGGAATAAAGTTTTGTTTGTTTATTTGCCTTTAAACCAATTCCTAAAAATTAGTATTATTAAGCATTTTCAGATTCGACATGATAGAGTTTTCTTTATTCTTGTATGTATACTCACGGCCTAGCCCATGTTCCTTACTGCACAGACTGGCCTTGAGAACAGCGGTGCTGTCTTTGGTTCCAGTTTGGAGCATCTGACCTGTTTGAGCAGAGGCCACATGGAGGATACCTTGTAGGCTTGGTCCCCTGCGTCTGAGGAGCACTGTCACCTTCACAAAGTGGGCCCAGGGGTCTTACTTCCCTCTGCCCGAGAGGCAGTTCACTGCATATGACCATGGACCCCACCTTACAGTTAGAGACACAGGCTCCTGCCCAAGGACACACAGAGAGTGAACCATCTATGTAACATTTGCAAAGAGAAAGATTCAAAAGGAAAGTAAAAAGTGGAGGAGGTAACAGATTAATACGGCAGAAGTTATGAAGGTGGAATGAGCACGGCACAATCTGGGAGAACATTGCTCTAACCTCACGTGAGCAGGACATGTGAGATGAGGAACTGGACCGCTGCACGGGAAGCCCCAGGGACAGAGCCCGGAAGAGGCCAGGCTGGAGTTAGGAGGCTGGGAGAGGTCCGTGTCCCTTAGGAAAGTCACTTGTCTTTCTTGGTCTTATTTCCTTATCTCTGACGTGAGTTAAGTAACCTGTGTTTCTCTCGTTTAATCCATGCTTTTGTAGGGTGACTACAATACTATATTGGTGCTGTAGACCTTGGTTTAACCCACGTGTCATGACTCACATAGACAGGTACACAATGCACACACATACAGATGTACACACACGAGTACACTATACAGAGATGTACATACACATTGTGTGAAGAGCTCTGCAGGACAGGCCACATTGGGAAGCAGTAGGGCAGCCATCCAATTATACTACATTCCAACTTTTATGTACAAAGACAGATGGTTGGACTTGAGCTCACCTGTCCTACCTGACTATTAACAAACATGTTCCGTTACAGGCTGGCAGTCTGGAGCAATGGGAGACTGGAGCCTTCTGGGGAGACTCTTGGATACTGCACAGGGGCACTCCACGGTCATTGGCAAGGTCTGGCTGACAGTCCTGTTCATCTTCCGAATCTTGTTGCTGGGAGCTGGGGTGGAGTCGGTGTGGGGAGATGAGCAGTCAGGCTTCACCTGCAACACCCAGCAGCCAGGTTGCATGAACGTGTGCTACGACAAAGCCTTCCCCATCTCGCACACCCGCTTCTGGGTGCTGCAGATAATCTTCGTGTCCACACCCACCCTCATCTACCTGGGGCATGTGCTGCACATCGTGCGTATGGAAGAGAAGAAGAAAGGGAGGGAGGAAGAGCAGGCAAAGGGAGAGAGCGACCATGGCCAGAAGAATAGGTCCCTAGTGCGGGACGACCAGGGAAAGGTCCCCATTGCAGGGGCCCTGCTCCGGACCTACATATTCAACATCATCTTTAAGATGCTGTTTGAAGTGGGATTCATTGTTGGACAGTACTATCTGTATGGCTTTCAACTGAAGCCACTCTACCACTGTGACCGGTGGCCCTGCCCCAACATGGTGGACTGCTTCATCTCCAGGCCCACAGAGAAGACCGTCTTCATCATCTTCATGCTGGTCGTGGCCTGCCTGTCCCTCTTACTCAACGTGCTAGAGATATACCACCTGGGCTGGAAGAAGCTTAAACAGGGCATGACCAACCACTATAGCCCAGACACCGCTGAATCCAGGGTGGAGGCAGCAATATCTGGGGATGTGATCCCACTCCCCTCCCACTAGGCCACAGACACTGGTACTTGGGGTGCCCTTCTACTACACGCTCTCTGTCTCTTCCCTGGGATGGGCAACAATCATCATTATTCCAGGGCCCCTCCACCAGCAACAGACTTCAACATGGCAGCGCTTTCCCAAACACAGGCGAAGGGCCACCCTGACAAATTCTACAATAGTAACCACCACCTGATAATGACAGAGCAGAATTGGGCCAACCAGGAGCCTGGGCAGCAGATTCTGTGAGGGAGGTCTCCCCACCTGTGTCCACATCTTCCTCCTTTACCCCTCCAGGCAGCCCCCTGCAGACCCCTCAGGAGGGCAGAGGAGGCAGCAAAGAATGTGTCGTGTTGGAGAATGGGGACAGCAGCATCCTGGGAGAGAGCAGGTTGGAAGTGACTCCTGATGAGCAGCAGCAGGCAGTGACCCCGCTGTGCAGATGCACATGCCACCTTTGCTGCCCACAGACCCCAGATGGTCAAGCAAGGCCAGAAAGGCAGCAACAGCCAGGCCAGACCCAGTGACGGGGCCATCTAGTGGTGGTCTCCACCACTTTTCTAGCATCAAAACCAAAGTGCACTTCCATTGAGCAGCTGGAGAGCCTAGTGACAGAGCGCGCTGGAGTGGGGGGAGAAGACCACCCGAGAGGTCAGGTTTCTGTGTCAGTGCTTGCTGTCCTTAACGCTGGAGGTGGAGTGGGGAGGACGACAATGCTTTCTATGGGGATGGGGGCAAAGTGGTGTGCAGGGGCCGATGCCCTTTAAGGATATTCATGGTACCCAAGAGCCCTGAGCCAGGAGACCTTCTCAGGTGTTTCTGTCTCTGTGGCGGACTGTTCTGGGATGATAAAGAGGCAGGTGTCCGCAGTCACTTCAGTTTGGGGCCATTGGGTTTTCTGTCCTGAGCTCTCCGGAGCCTCTGGGCAGCCCAGAAGGCCACAGCTGCACTTAGCCCTATCTCTGTTTGATACTTTTAACTCAGAGTTGAAGTTCAATTGGGATATTTGCCAAACTGCACTAAGAGGAAACTTAGAGCAAGCCTATGTAGTGTCATTTGGGATCCTGAAATTCCATGTGAAGCCCACATTTTAAAAGAAATGCTTTGTCTTCATGAGTCAGTTAATTACTATGAGAAGGTACAAAATGAAATAAAAGCAGGGGAAAACTTAAGTGCCTTTCAAATACTTGAAGTTCTAAAATGGGAGGTTAAAAGTTAACTGCTGCTGCCAGGAGAATTATTTTTACAGGTGGATGAATAAACTACACCTTTTTAACAGTGCAAATGAACTTCATGTTTCGTAACCATTCTTTGTGGACAGCCTAGTAACTTTCTAAAGTGTAAATAAAAGTGTGTGGGTTCACTCCCTGTGTAAGTGCATGGGTCATTTTGTGTGTGTGCCTGATTTGTCATCCACACGGACGCTGCTGTGACAGGGAAGGCTATTTGTGTGGGTGTGTGGCCAAAACATGACAGAATTTCCTGTCCTGCGCACACGCTGTTCTGTCTCAGCCAGTGTCTGAGCCGATGAGCAGTGGTGGTGCTGAGTGTGGGTCCTCATCACACTTTTCACCTCCAACAGCCACCGAATGCAGTTCTTATTCAGCAGAACACTGTCCACTGTCAATTATCCATTTGTTTTTATGAATCCCTTTAATTTTCTGACAATTCTTTTGTGATGAAAAGACTATGATTAATGTGAGCAGCTAGTTCATTAGTGTGTTCAGCTGGCTGCGGTATGGGCTGACCATCTCCTGAGCTTGAGCTAACCTCACCTCTGACACATGGCCTGCAGTCTTCCTCAGACAGATGGACAAGGAGAGGGAGGTAGGCCCCTCGGAGAATATTTAATTGACTGTTTTCTCAGTTCTCCCAGGGCTGGTGCGTGAGTACTGCCACTTCGGGTACCTGGGAGAGAAGGTCGCCATCACACACGGGTGACCCTCGCGTTTCAGGCAGTGAAGCTGGGTTCTCCCGGCTGAGAAGGGCCACTAGAAAGTCCTAGTGTGAACCACACTGTGTCGGTGAAGCTGTGGTTGTTTAGAAAATGCAACAGCAGTTATCAGACAGGGAAAGTGCGGCTCCCTGAATGAGTGTGAAATTTGTCCAGATTCTTAGGTTCCACCCTGGAGACTGTTAATAATGATGATAAACTTTTTGGACCACAATTTGATACTGAGTGGGGTTGGAAGTGTGAGTGGCACTGTAATTGTGTTTAGTCTTTGCATTTTAAAATTGGATTTTATCCCTATATGCCATGAAGAGGCCACACTTAGTTGGCCACAGTCTACTTGGCCCACTCAAAGCCTGGGCAGGATGTAAAATTAGATTCACCTCCTTGAAAAACCTGTCATTTATACAGAAATTAAATTCTGCAATTGTGCCTGATTTCAATTCTTGTGGAAAATGAAAGCTCATCTTACACAGTGTTGCTCTTTGAGAGATCCATGGCCCTGAAGTGGGGCTCCTTCTCCCTCCCACTGAGAAGTGAGAAAGGTCGCTCTGTATTCAACCCGTCATTGTAAATGTCCAAATGGCAATAGAAACAGAAATCCCCTCTTCCTTTGGGCCAGATTCCAGATGTTATTTTTTATAACTGGTTAATTATTTGGAAATTTCACTGAAATGATTTTCCTCTTAATGTAAAAGATTATTTTTATCCCTATGTTTATTATTAAACCCAAATGCTATACCTCTGATATTTACACATATTTTTAATTTGTCACATATAAGGCAATTATGTTCTTCCACCCCTGCATTTAGAAGCCCAGTCACCCAGTTGGCACTGCACACTCTGTAAAAGTTAAGAAAGGTAACACATCACTGCATTCACAGACCCAAATCCACTTTTTAAATTAGAAATCATCTCTTATAAAATCACTTTCTCTTTTTTAAACTTTATTTGCTGAGTTATTCCCCCCGCCCCATGAAATTGACAAAAGGATATCTTAAATTAAAAGAGAGAGAGAGAGAGAGAGAGAGAGAGAGAGAGAGAGAGGGGTAAAAATAGCAAGTCAGAATATTCTGATATTCCCTGGCTTTCTTTGATCTTTAAGTGGCAACATCATAGAGTTCTCATAAAAGAACACCTAGAATATGAACTGTGGATGCAATTCAAACAGTCTTTTAAAAAGATTAACCTGATGAGATTAGGTCTCTTCTCAGTTTAGGCTTTTCTCCCTGTCAATACTTTATTTAATTCTTTAGTATTACTAAATAAAATATTTTTATTTTAAACATTTTCTTCTGATATTTGTAACAACTCTTTAAAAACTCTAATAAATCAAAGTTATAAATAAATATAGAAGCTTTCAAATTCTTGTATATATTCCAATATCATTTATAAACTTAGTCATATGCTCTTAAACATTTTTACTACAAGTCTAAAACTAATTACACATTTTACATGAAAACATTTTATATATATATATATATTTTTTAATTGATTTTTTACAGAGAGGAAGGGAGAGAGATAGAGAGTTAGAAACATCGATGAGAGAGAAACATCGATCAGCTGCCTCCTGCACATACCCCACTAGGGAAGTGCCCGCAACCCAGGTACATGCCCTTGACCGGAATCGAACCCGGGACCTTTCAGTCCGCAGGCCGACGCTCTATCCACTGAGCCAAACCGGTTTCGGCTGAAAATATTTTAAATGAAAAACCTATTGCCAGATGTTTTAATATGCCAGATCCCCTTAAAGACGACAAACATACAATCTCCCAGCAGTTGACACTGTCAGAAGACAGGACAGGGATTGCCTGGAGTCAGGTTAATGAAGGAGTGACTGCAAAACAGATAAGGAAACTGTACTGGTGGCTGCACAACTATAGACATTTTTCAAAATTCAATAACCTGCACCTTAAAATAGACTTATCATATGTTACTTATATGCCCACAACATTGACTTAAGGGGAAATACATATAAATAAAATGTGTGTGTGTGTGCACGTGTGTGCGTGTGTATTCATACCCATGAAGATTCTCAATGGTTATAAAACCTAAACTTAACACAAAAGGACTAAGTCTTCACTCTCATTGCCGTTACCATCTCTACATTTAATTCTATACAGTTTTTTTTTAAGTAGTTGAGATGAGATCTGAGAGATGAGGTGGGAGGGACACCAAGCTAAGGAACAGGAGGGGTCAGTTGAGGTTCTCCATCAAGAGGTGTGAAAGGCAGAAGTAAGCAGTCAGATGGCACTTGAATTTCTGCCAGTTTTGGACCAGCTGTCACAAGATCTGCTGGTGGGCTAGGTGGAAACCGGGACTGCACCACACCTACATGCCTGGGGGGCATCACTGAGTAAGGGGTACTGGCCGAGGGAGTGCATTAGTTTCCTGCGGCTGCTATACAACTCCCCACAAACTCAGTGCCTTCAAACAACACAGATTTATCCTCGGACAGTTCTGGGGGCAGAGGTCTGAGGTCAGTGTTACTGGGATAACACCTAGCTGTTGGCAAGGCTAGTTCCTACCAGAGGCCCAAGGGGAAGGCCTATTCCTATTCCGTTTCTGGAGGTTGTGGCATTCCCTGGCTCCTGGCTGCAGCACTCCTCAACACCCACTTCCCTCATCTGTGCTACTGTCAAATGTCCCTTTGTCCCCTCTTATAAGGGCACTGGTGGTTACAGGATTATCCCTCCATCTCAAGATCCACAACTTAGTCACTTTTACAGTCTCTCTTGCCATATAAGGTCAGATTTTCAAGTTCCGGGATGTGACATCGGTGAGCCCAGCAACAAGGAGTCGGTATTTTGAACTGAAGACGCACTTTTCATGACCTGCCTCAACAGCAGTGTGTTTAACCCTGACAGTACTCCACTTTGTATCCATGGTGTGATGCAGATAAAGTGTGTTTATTAGACAGATAGTGACAGGATGGAAGGGACTAAACCAGCTGGCCCGTATTCAATCCACCGATGGCTTCACATAACTGAAATGTTACTTGGAAGCACACTTTTAAAAATGTTACTAGCTAGGCCCCACTTCACTGCAAGGTCCACAGAGTGGTGCTGGCAGGCTTCCACTCATACTGAGCAGTGGAATGAGGGAAGCACCCCCATAATGGCTCTGGGTGAGCTGGAACCCCAAATGTCACACTGAAGGTGACCAGCTCCACTGAAGGTGGCCTCAGGCAGGTCATGCATTTGTCCATCAGATGCTCACCCCTGGGGCCAGATGGCTGTTGACAGAGCCTCTGGGGGCAATACAGACAGGGACCCTCTACCCAGGTAGGGGGTACAGATGGCATGACTGCCTCCTATCAATTACTGCTCAAGCAGCCTAGAACAAGCATGTCAAACTCAAAGGCTAACACGGGCCAAACAAACAAGGTTTAAGTCTATGTGGGCTGCAAAAAAACAAAAGCTTCAATTTTCATAGAAACATAGGTTTATTTTGATAGAGAAATGCTGAAAACAAAGGGCTGAAATAAATGAGTAATAGTTAACATAAAATAATAGAACATTTTAATAAAAATTAATATTTTTTCTTTAACATTGACTTACCAGATACTGTATAACTGCACAAATTAATAAGCATAACACAAATAAACTTATTTTCTTGTTCTCTGAAAGCGAAATAGTTCCTATTGCACACACCAAACAAGTCAGTACAAGACTAATGGCGTGGCAATTAGCTGCTAAAATATTCGCTGCTAGTATTAGTGGAGAGAAATGGTGCGCCTGAGCATAAGGCGCGTAAGGGAATTGAATGCAACATGATTACAATAATCAGTCATTAGCGAACGTTGTAGTTCGATATTAATAATGTATAACTGGATATTGTAAAAATTAAGTTACAAAATTTTTATTAAAACGATTCTTACATATCGTTATATTGGCTAGGCTGCAAAAATATTTGTTGTGGGCCGCTAGTTTGACATGCTTGCCCTAGAATATCTGCTTAGGGACAGAAAGGCAGCCTTAGGGATCATTTCACTGGTCAATAAAGCAGAAAATGAAAGTTGTAAGAAGATTCATACTCTATATCCCCACCCCATACTCAATATAGCTATTTTTATTTATAGCTCAAAAGAAAATGTGTCGGACACACATCAGATTTCAGAAAGTCTTTAATGAATGGACAAATGAATGACTATGGATGTCTTCTCTTCTAAATTGTGACTTCTGTCTACCTGGGTGTGTGCCCTTCAGACATAGAATAAGGGAGGCAGAAAATGAAGGAAGACAATAATTCCAGTTCAGGTTATTTCCTGAAACAACATGAGACCTGAAGTGCTTCTTCTGTGGCCTTGCTGTGGGCGTGTCTGATGCTGTGTGGCCTTTCCACGGGGTGTGTCCAGTGTAACAGTTACTTACTGACACACAGCCAATTACTCAAAACTCGGCGACTGGAACCAAAGAACGTATCACCCTACTTAGTGTCTGTGTGGATTGGGGGGTGGCTTGGCTGGGTAGGGCCTTTGGTGTTCTCACAACATTGCAGTTGGCTTCCCCCAGAGTGAGTGATTCACAAGAGAAAGCAAGGGAAAGCTGCCATGACTCTGTGACCAAGTGTCATTGGTCACACTCTGTCACTTTTGCCTCATTCTTTGAGCTATAAGAGAGTCACTTAGTCTGTCCACACTCAGCTAAACCTTTGGGGAGTGGAATGTTAAAGAATTTCTGGGCATTTTTCAAAACAGTACAGCCAGTCATAATCATAATAAAAGAATCCTATCATTTCCCAGCATGAGTATCCAATTTCAAATGCTGCTTCTCTGATGTTAGGAGCTATGTATCGTTTTATTTTTTTTTTATTTATTTTTTAAATATATTTTATTGATTTTTTACAGAGAGGAAGGGAGAGAAATAGAGAGTTAGAAACATCAATGAGAGAGAAACATCGATCAGCTGCCTCCTGCACATCTCCCACTGGGGATGTGCACGCAACCCAGGTACATGCCCTTGACCGGAATCGAACCTGGGACCCTTCAGTCCGCAGGCCGACGCTCTATCAACTGAGCCAAACCGGTTTCGGCTATGTATCGTTTTAAAAAAATAAATAAATTATATCTATCTATCTATATATATATATAAAAATTTATTTCAGAAAGGAAGGGAGAGGGAGAGAGAAATAGAAACATCAATGATGAGAGAGAATCATTGATCAGCTGCCTCCTGCACGCCCCCCACTGGGGATCGAGCCTGCAACCTGGCCATGTACCCTTAACTGGAATCAAACTAAGGACCCTTCAGTGAGCAGGTTGACGCTCTATCCACTGAGCCAAACCAGCTAGGGCTATTTTTACTGTATTTACTATGTCTACTGTAGAAATGACCACTGTAGTGTATATCTTAATTTCCTTTTACTAGTACCAAGTTGAAGTCAATAGCCCTCCCCACAAAAGAAGAAAATGTGTCTCAAAACTCATTTAAAAAAATTAAACTTCATGCAAAATAGATTAGTCATTACTGGTTATAAACCTAAAAATTATTCAGAAATCCTTTAAGCATTTCCTCTTAGAATTCTAACATTTGCAAGCAGGAGGAACTTTAAGAATTTTCCTGATTCTTTAATCCAAACATAGGGTTACTTTACTGATCAGAAGACCTGATCTCGCTATCTGGTTCTTTAATTCTAACACCTTTGGGCATCTCTCACTGAAAGATTACTTTGATTTCTACCGCCTTCTTTTTTTGTTAAATGGATGTATAATTGACATATAGCTTGTGTTCATTTCAGGTGTAGAACAGTATCTTCTTTATATTTGTCTCTATTATCAGATTTTTCAAAAATGAGTTAATGTTGCTTTCATAATTTTTAAAAAGGCTATTTTCATTTTTGAAAATTAACTTCAGCCAGAAGAGAAATTTTTTTTGAAGTCACATTTAATGATAGAAAAAAACCCAAATACCATATATTGTTTTAGTTAAAAAAAAATTTTTAATGGCTTTACTAGCTTCATGCATTCCACTTCAATAAAAAGTTTACTTAAAAAAAAAAAAAGCAGCCCGAGCTGGTTTTGCTCAGTGGATAAAGCGTTGGCCTGCAGACTGAAAGGTCCCACGTTTGATTCTGGCCAAGGGCACATGCCCAGGCTGGGGGCTCAATCCCCAATAGAGGGTGTGCAGAAGGCAACCAATCAATGATCCTCGCTCACCATTGATGTTTCTCTCTCTCTCTCTCCCTCTCTGAAATCAATAAAAATATCTTTAAAAAAAAAGCAGAGGTCACAAACTGAAGGTTAATGGGCCTAATCTGCTCTCAGAGGGCTTTTTCCGGCTGTGTGGAATGAGTTGTCAGTATTAAAGTGTGGGGCCTTGGGCAGGGGAGCAGCCGTGCTGCACTCCTCCTGGGCTGTGCAGGACCGGGGAGGGCTTCACTGTACGTCTCTGTCTGACAGCCCTGCCCTATTCCTCCAGGTACCCCATGTGAACAAAAAGAGGGCAACATAGCAGACCCAACAAGTTAAGGTGGTTACTCAACAGGCATGACAAGCCCACATAGGATGGTCTGATCATAAATTCCAACTGGGCAGGTCATCCTGGATAGTCACGGATCAGGCCTGTAGTTTCCTTAGCAAAAGGTCAATCTTTGCCTCAAGTGAGCCCTGTACACTGTTCTTCTGCATCTAGGATAACATACCTTTCAAATGTCAGAGTAATTTTCTTTTTCAGGCCCTGAGAAGGCATAACCTCAGGCACCAGAGCAGACGTCTCATTGTTATCTTGTTGCCCACATACCATCTCTGTGTGCTGTAAATGCTAAATGTTAACTCTCCTGCCCCCACCGATGTAAAAGTATGTGTGTCTCCATTTTGCCTTTTATCTGATCCTAGAGACTTCCCCATTTGCTTTCTATCTCCTCCTTAATATACCATGGATGGATTTCATGTAACTTCCTTATGTTTTCTCCTTTGATTCTACTGCATAAAATAAACAGCAAAACTGCATTTTCCACAGCATGTCCTCAGTCTCCCGAGATCTAGCTCTGGGCATGTCATAAAAATTTTGGCTCAAATAAACTCTTATAACATTTTTCTATTGGTTTGGATGTTCTTTTGTGGACTCAGTGACCTGAAGCCCCTCCTGGGTTATTCGCAGGGGGAGTGCGGTTCCTGCCAGGACCCTGCTGGCAGCCTTCACGGGGGGGTTCAGGGTCACCACTCCTTGCAGAAGGCACCTGTCCAGCAGCGATGCCCTTTGAAGGGCACTTTCCCAGGAGCTGCAGCACTCAGGCCACCTGGCCGCCATCATGGGCTTGCTGTTTGGTGCCCCTTCTACAAAGCAGTGCCCGACTTTCTGGTGAAGTGTGCACACTTTGATGCTACATTCCAGGTCTACAACTAACTGTTAATTTGGCTCTGAATTCCTCTGTGCCCTGGGAAGCCCTGGCCAGCCTTTTTCTAGACAAGATATTTTATAACTTTTAATACATTTTCAAAGTGGTGAGGTGCTGGGAGTGGCACTGGCCATGTGGTGGTGGATGGTAGATCAGTGCCCTGCTGTCTTGATGGTACTGCAGCAGGCACCAACTTATTCATTGTAGCCTTTGCCATCTTACAGATTTTCTGGTATTTTTTTTTTATAAGAAAAAATATTGGAAACTGCAGATGAGAGCTTGGGTAATATGGGACCTGGCACAGTTCAGATGGGCACAACGGCAATCTCTGTTCTCTATATATAAATTGCTGGGCTAGTCCAGGGCTCTGCTCTGGAGCAGACTCAACTTTTAGGAAAGTCTTCCTTGCTCTCATAGCAGAGGGCCGGAAGTATGGAAACCATTACAAGTATTTTTGTAATTTACAGGAAAATGATGAGTAAAGATAAAAGTTAAAAAGTGAAATGTTGGAAAATGTGTTAAGAATGGCATGTAAGCAAATATATATTAAGTTGAAAATGTGAATCCAGTGGATCTCAAAAATTTTAATTCAATTATTCGCCTTAGGTTTTCACTGAGGGTAAGTCTGTGTTCTTTGTCATACATAACTCCTCCTCCTACTAAGAAAATCTGACCATGCATTTGGGATTAAAGTAACTGCTATCACTGATTCCTTTATTAACCATAATAAATTTCTTTAAAATTATAGTTTCTGGTTAATTTGTTTCTGGATAAATTAGAATAGAATAAAAAGTTGTATTTATTTTTTATCTCTCTTTTTAAAAAAAAAATAATAAGTAGATTATCAACTAAATTTCTTTTTTCTGTTTAGTGAAGTGATCTGCAGAGGCACCATTTTTTTTAAAATTATTTTTTCAATAGGAAATATGCATTCTATAGTAATAGTGATAACCTGTAGAAGTCCAATTCTGAACGTTGTTGGAATAATTCAATTTAAAGGCATAATAAATTTTGACTTTCCTTTTTTCATGTATTGTGGCAAATATATCTGCTTCCCCTCATATATATTAAATATTAGAATGTGATTGAAGTGAAAAACTATCATATTTAACTTTAAAATTTCAAGGTTTATATTAAAAGCATCATTGTCTTCTTTCAGGTCAATTTGCGCCTCATCTTGGTAAGCGGAAAGACAAAAGAGTTCCTGTTTTCTCCGAATGACTCTGCTTCTGACATTGCCAAGCACGTGTATGACAATTGGCCAATGGGTGAGTGGTGTTTTTCCTATTGAGAATGAATAATGTTACTTATCCATGCCCTTACCTTATTTCACAAACATTTTGAAAAAGTTTTAAATATATAAGAGATAAAAGAACAGTTAATTGAGGGTATAAGCCTCAAACGTAAAGGGGACCAACTGTATGACCTCCCCTATTCTGCTCTTTAGCTACCTCACTGCAAAATGGTAAAGGAGTCTCTATGCCAGGTCCCTGGTTTTGACTTAGAACTGCTTGATGTAAATGAAAACTATTTTGTAAAAGTAAAACACAATGCAGCTAACATACACTTTCATATAAGTAAACCCATTTATACTGAGATACAAAGTAAAGGGAAAGAAAAATTATCTCAACAGATTATAATACATTCTCTTTGGTCTATACATAGCCTATTTAAAATTGAGTTTGACACAAAGTTATTTTCTAATTCATGTCACTTATATGTTCTCTGAACTACTACAAGGTCTAGAAGGTATAAAGTCCATTTGTGCTTTGCATTTTTACGCCAGTGTTATGACACCAGAATTTTTTTGGAGGGTGTGCGTGTATCATTCCTTCCTTTCTCTGGCTCTTTTCTGTGTAATGAGACTGTCTTGCTGTCTTAAAGTGAATCTTTAGCTCATGTGCTTCCTTTGAATTTTCCAAACGTTATCTTGACCTTTTTATGGCATGTACCATAATGATATGATTGTTTCAGCTGATTTCACTTAATTTTACTAGTCAAAGCAATTTGGACTTTTAAAGGACAAGACTTGTTTCAACAAAGAACACAGTATATACAAATGATTAAATTACATCAGTGTCTCTCAACCTTAAATAATATCTTTTTAGAGGAAAAAAATTCTTGTAAATTCCCTTGTGCTGAATTAAGTTATTTTTATCATAATGTTTATCTTAAAGATAGAAACATAAAATCCAGTTAAAACTCTTTATCCTTATTAGCTCATATACCATAAAACTAAAACAAATCCACAAGGAAAGTGCAAACATAACTCTAAAACCAATAATATTCAAATTAAAAACATTATTGTACTCTATGATGTATTTTTACTAAAACCAACTTAAGGCTTGCACCGTAAGTGTGTTACTGTTGGCTTGGCGTGCATGTGTTCTGCTTGGGGAATGAGGACCCAGTCACCACAGAACCTTCATTCACACCGTGTACCACATTGCCATTCAGCCTTCACTCAGCAACAATTGATTGATAATGTATTAAATCAACCTCTGTTCTTTCGTTGTTAGCCTCTTAACAATTAAAGAAGTCCTACTTGGCACCAGTTAAATAATAATAAACTTAGACACATACATGGGCATTAAAATCCCAATACTATACTTGGTTATAAGGTAATTATTTGAATTATCTAGGTCATCTATTCCAGATTATCATTACAATGAAAACACAATTTAAAAATTCTTGAAGAGGATTTTCAGAACTAAAGAACATGTCTTTGTGGATTCATAGATCTGAGTTAAAGGAACACTGAAGAAAGATCAAATAATTAGATCTTTCTTCCCATTGGTAACCAAGGGTCAAGTCAGTGTTAGTCCTGAATCAGGGAGCTACTGAAGCTAAAGATTGTAGGTAAGAAGGGATTTCAGAAAAGGTGAAGTGGGCTAAACTTGGGACTCTTGGGATATTGGAATTTCCTCATAGCCAGGAGCCAGGCAGGAAAGATAGCTGTCAGTATGAAAAGCATTTTTGAAATACCTGTCTAGTAGTGATGTTTTACTAAGTATGACACAACATTACTGTTGTGATTTTGGAGGAAAAGGAGGGTAAAGATAGATAGCTTTTGACTATAGATATTGTAGAAAAGATCACACAAGACAAAAAATGGTAATGCCTCTCAAAAGTTTACTTTATTTGGGCAACATTATAATTTGAGGTAAAAGAAATACTTTTACCTGCATAATTGTTTGACTTGGATATTAAAATTAGTTTTAATTCCTTAGAATATCCTGACTAATGGTAAACAAAGGTAAGACCCAAGTGCATGTCTTTGCCATAAATAGTTTCTCAAATGAATGAACCATCTACCAACGTTGGAAATTGATTGTATCAGTCCTATGGTACTTATTTCCATAAAAAAAGTTTTTGAACTTGGCCTTTTCTCAATCTGCCAGTTGTAGTCAGCAATTTTAGATAATGCAAGGAATAAAAATAAATAATTTAATTTTTATTTTATATAAAATATTTAAGTTAAAAATCTAGTTCTAAATTGTATCACATAATGCACAAAAGGTCAGCAAATGTAAATATTTATTGGTGCTAATAATAAAGGTGTAGTAAATATTAAATCAGTCAAAGAAAATACTTTGTTCAATTTATTTATTTATTTAATCCCCACCTGAGGATATTCTCCACTGATTTTTAGAGAGAGAGTGTAAGGGAGAGGGAGAGACAGAGAAACGTCAATGTGAGAGAGACACATCGATTGTCCCCCCACATGCACCCAACCAGGGCCAGGGATGGAGTCTGCAACCTGCAACCGAGGTACATACCCTTGACTAGAATTGAACCCGAGACCCTTCACTCTGCAGACCGTCGCGCTATCCAAAGAGCCCAAGTGGCTAGGGCTGTACAATATATTTTTAGAAGCAATTGGATTTTCTAGGTTTAATCTTACTCAGTTTAATGAAATATTGGTGTTTTTTTAAATCCTTATCTGAGGATATGTTTATTGATTTTAGAGAGAAAGGGAAAGAGAGAGACATTGATGTGAGAGAGAAACATCGATTGGTTGCCTCTTGTACAGGTTCCCACTGGGGATCAAACCGGAAACCTAGGTATGTGCCCTGACTGGAATCCAACACGCAACCTTTTGGTATATGGGACAATGCTCCAACCAGCTGAGCCACCTGGCTTGGGCTAGTGAAATATTGTTAATTTTTTAGGTGGAATAGTCAGACACATATCTGTTACTGGGTCAGAGATCCAAAATGTAACTTACTACATATATGTTATTGGGAGCTGAGCTGAAATTGCTCTTTGAAGCATTGTTCTCCTGTAGTTCTCTAAATTTCAGATCCTCTGAGAGGGATAGGGAGTTAGCATATTAAATCAGTGGTGTATGCAGAAATCAGGACACTCTGTGTAGATAATCAAATATGTGGCTTCAAGTTTCTGCAGTTCAAAAAATACTTTAAATGTTTTTGGATTATTTTTACCTGTGAATTAGATAATCACTGTCATTTGTTTTTATATCTATGAAACACTTACATCTTGGCCAGAAATATTCTAATAAACCATAATTTTGGGTGTGATGAATTCAGAGTAATTCATACAAAAGGGTTCAAGGCTTATTTGACCTTTCTTCTAGAAGAGGAGGGATCTAGGAACTCTAGAGTCAGACGGAGTGAAGGCTTGCTCGGGGAGGGAAGAGGGACAGGAGAAAAAGCTGGAGGAGTCTAGGGGAGGTGGAGGGGGAAGGGAGGTGGGAGAAATTACATTCACTTTTTCACTACGCAGTTTGTTGTGCTGAGTCACTGAGAGGCACTGGTTTTATAAAATTCATATTCATTATTTTAAGCACACACACACACACACACACAAAAGGCAAAATGGTTATTCGCTTTCTCTTCTATCACTTCCTCTTTGGGATATTTTAAACTAGTGTATGTGTTGAGAGTTATCATCTGATAATAGGAGCTTCTGTAAGAAACAAACACATCATACTAGAATTGTTGAGAAAGATAATGATGGAAATCTCAAATCTCTATCAGAATCAGAGCTTAATTATATCGACAAGCTAGAGAACATTACTGACCCCATAGCCTCTCACACGCCAGTGTCCTCACACCATCATGTTAACAGAGCAGTGTTTCATGAGTTTCTTAAGTAGTGTTTCAAAACGAACTATTCTGTTCCTCATCCTGCCCACCAGTTCGTCTTTTGACTTTCCTTGTGCACTTCCCTAGCTTCCATAGTACCTTCTAATATATGGTTGGTTTGTTTTTTCAGATTTCTCCTGAGTATTTTGGGTAAAGTGAATTAAAGTTGTGTCTTCTGTAATGTTTATCAAATGGCTTCAAAAAGACAATAAAGTAATAAGTCACCATTGTCCAAAAGTCAACACAATTTTTAAAAATTCTCTTTTTAAAATTTTTGTTCTCTAGTTTTACTGATGTATATTTTAATATTGGAATATTATAATATACTCTGTTAATTACTAATAATTGGAATTAATTTTCAAATGATACTTCTTTTTACCTAGGATTAGACTTTTTCACAGCTCTTTTTTTTTTTTTTTTAACTTCAGGACTCTATTTTGGCACATGTTAGTTTTCTTAAAAAGCAAAAACTAGTCTTTCCGCAGCTCTGACTATTTAAGGAGAAGACTAGCAAGAAACGAGACTGCAATGATTGCATGAGTAGTGCCTGCTTTTACTGAAGTGGAAGCTCCAAGTGTCTTTCTTGATGTATTCTACCTGTTTTGATCAGAAGTTTAGAATAATGCAGTAGTATTTTAATTTTGTGTTGAAATACACCTAACAAGTTCATGGTTCTTTTTAGACTGGGAAGAAGAGCAATTAGCAGCCCAAATATTCTATGACTTATTTATCAAGGATGATTTCTACATGGAAATGTCACATTAGGAGGTAATATTTGCCTTTGTAATGGGATTTAATGTCTGTCTCATGGCAGCATTATCCACTTGTTTGTTTAATGCCAGTGTCTGATTTTACTAAAAAATTATAACTTCAAACTCAAAATAAATTCTGCCCATTTTTTGATGTCCACTTTGTTAGGTTTAATGTAAGGTTTAATCTGACCAAAGCCAATAAATTGACCAAGACAAGCAGGGTAAAAGCAAAATATCGCATTTATTGGAAGCTCTCTGGTGAGGTCCCACGGGCTGGAGGTGCAGGCCGGGGAGTCACACCCGCCTACGCCTGGCAGAGATTTTTATGCTGCTGTTGGGCCAATCAGGTTTATCTGAGGTAGCTTGTGGCGGGTGATTGATGAGCGGGAAGTTGGTGCAGCTGCACCCTGGCCATCTTGAGAAGTCTCCGGTGGTTATTTATTGGCCATCAGCACAACAGGATGCTCTGGTGGGTCCCAGGATGGCAACTATTATCCAGCAGGATGTGGCTCGGCAGTTCTGGGTTGTTTTGTTCCAGCCCAGTGGGTGGGATCAGGAAAGATCCTATTTTCCCAGCCCCAGATCTTACACACTTCTTTACATTTTGCATTCTGTTAAATTTAATTTTAACATGATGGTGTTTACTACCTTGTGAAATAAACTCTGTCCATACCTATTTAATAAATGTAATTTTATTTACTTCTGATAATATAATTTAAATGTTATATTTAAAGTTAAAGCCAGACAAACTAGGAAACATTTATAATTGGTTTTCAAATATAATGATGAAGGAATGCTTTCAGTTTGACTTTGATGTAATGGCCATTCATGCAAGAAAAATGAGTAATATTAGAGAGACAGTGTCATATAGTGGCTGAAAGAGCAGATTTTAGAGCCAGACAGTCCACGTTGCACCCTGGCTCCACTGCTCACTGGCTGTGTAACCTCCGGCAAGTGCTTTGTGTCCCAGTTTCCTCAGAGTAAAACTAGAGGCCCAGCATGAGAAATCACTCCGGATAATCTGCATCCCCACCCACCGCCCGAAGCTGCTTGCAGCGTTTGAACTCTCTTAAGGGTGATTGGGAGGGAGTTTCCAATCCCACTCCTTTTCCTCTAAGGCAGTGGTTCTCAACCTTGGCTGCACATTAGAATCACCTGGGAATCTTTTTAAAATCCTGATTTCTGGGCCTCATCCTCTGGAAATTCTGTTTCTTTGTTACTAATGTTGTGACCCCACCCCATAACAAAGAAACAGAATTTCCGGAGGATGAGGCCCAGAAATCAGGATTTTAAAAAGATTCCCAGGTGATTCTAATGTGCAGCCAAGGTTGAGAACCACTGCTCTTAATGGTTTTCCTGCCCCTCCCCTCTTTCCCTGTGTTGGTCAGGAAAGCCTCTGGCTGCTCCCCCCTCAAGGGCTAATCAGGGGAAGGAGCCTTTGACTTTGGCTGTAAAAGCACCTGTCTAATCACTGAGCTTATTAGGCCACCCAGAGTCAAATAAACATTTTTGTGGTGTGTGAAAATTTAGGTCTCTGATATTGAGAGGAAAAAACTATTGCTTTAAAATAATGACAACACCTATTTCAAATATTGTAATGAAAGTATGAAAAAGAAACCCTCACATAAAAAGGCTGCAAAAATGTAATTTTACTTTGAAGACAATAATAACTGAAAATAACAGGTTTATTTCAGGCCACATCCTAAAAAGGCAGCTGCTTTTTTATGTCTTAGGCCTATACAAAGGTCTTCAAAGACCCCTGACCCTGCCTTCTGAAGATTTTAGGTTAACGTGTTTGTCTTAAAAACTGTGAGGTGCCTAGTTTTTAAAAACAACCGGCCACACCCCCTTCCTCAACCATAGTGTTTCATCATACAAGTTACACTTTATAAACAGCCTTGATGTGCTACAGACGTGCAAAAAGTACACAAAGTGGGTAAACCACTTTGCCTTCGAAGTACATATTTAGTAATCACTTAGTTACATTTTATTTTTGTGAAATGAGAACTGATCGACCAAACCTTTCAAACACACCCACCAGACGATAAATATCACCATATGTTTGAGTCACAGCACATTTGGGCATAAACACTTCAATTACAGCTTTGTGTTTAGTATCAAAAACCTTTCCTTGTGTGCGTGTTTTCGCTATAGATCCCTTGCTCTGGATTACATTTTGAAAACTGCCTATTACAGATAAAGCACCTTTCCAGGTACGCTTCTGGGAAACAGATGTATTTATGCACACAAAGGTGTCTGCACACCTTTTCACGCACAAACGTCTATATGACGCCTGCGCCGGCTCCCGGCTCCCAGCACATGCCCACCGCGTGTGTGCGGCCGCGCACCCGGGTCCGGCACAAACAGGCCAACCCCGAACTCGCAGGAGCCCCGCCGCCCCCACCCCCACCCCCCCAGGAGTCGCTACACCGGCTGGGGCCGAACCTCTCCACCCCCATGGCCCGGGGCCGAGGCCCAGCGGCCCACACCCGCCTGAGACGCTCAGCCTGGGGCTGGGCGCGGGGTGGGGGCGGGGGCGAGGGGCCAGGGCCCGGAGGTGCCTCAGAGCGCCGGAGGGTCTTTCTTTATTTTTGAAAGACTTCGCCCCACACTCCCGCCCCGGCGCCTTCCTGGCCTGGGCGAAGGGCCCCCGGCCCGCCCCCGCCCCATCTAGATTCCACATATAAGTGAAGTCATATGGTACTTTCTCTGACTGGCTTATTTCACTTAGCATAATGCTCTCCAGGTCCATGCATGTTGTCACAAAGGGTAAAATGTCCTTCTTTTTTATGCCAAGTAGTATTCCATTGTGTAAATGTATCACAGCTTTTTTTTTTTTTTAAATCCTCACTGAGGATCTATGAGAGAGAGAGAGAGAGAGAGAGAGAGAGAGAGAGAGAGAGAGAGAGAGAACAGATGACACTCCAACCAACTGAGCCACCCGGGCAGGGTGTACCATAACATTTTTATTCATTCATCTACTGATGGACACTTGGATTGCTTCCAAATCTTGGCTAATGTAAATAATCCTGCAATGAACATAGGATGTATAAATTCTTTCAATTTAGTATTTCGGGTTTCTATGGATAAATGCCCAGAAGTGGAATTGCTGGGTCATAAGGCAGGTCTATTTTTAATTTTTTGAGGTAACTCCATACTGCTTCCCACAGTATACACTCAAAGCATTTACAATAGTGCTTGATGTGCACTTGTTAGCTACTACTACGCTTTCCAGGTGATTGGAGAAATGTAGCTCAATGGTGCCTCCTTGTGGTATATTTTCTACCATCAGGAGGGTTTGTTTTGTTAGTACTCTGCATTACCAGTCACCTTGAGTAAAGGAATGCACACAGCTGGGGCATGGCTTAGTGCAGGTCGGAACATTTAAAAATGCTGCGAAAACCACACCATGGGACAACAGAACTAATTACTGGGCCAGATGCGGTGTGATTACGTGCTAGTGCTAATCATTCCCCAGACATTGTTTAGGCTGTAATTGTAGATATTTGAACCCACAACCTTTTTTTTTCTTTTTTTTTTATTGCTTAAAGTATTACAAAGGGTATTACATATGTGTCCATTTTATCCCCCCGCCCTAGACAGTCCCCTAGCCTCCCCTATCCCCCAGTGTCTTATGTCCATTGGTTATGCTTATATGCATGCATACAAGTCCTTTCGTTGATCTCTTACCCCCCTACCTCCTGCCCCCCAACCCTCCCCGGCCTTCCCGCTGCAGTTTGACAATCTGTTTGAGGCAGCTCTGCCTCTGTATCTATTATTGTTCAAAAGTTTATAATGGTCTCTATTATCCATGAATGAGTGAGATCATGTGGTATTTTTCCTTCATTGACTGGCTTATTTCACTTAGCATAATGCTCTCCAGTTCCATCCATGACGTTGCAAATGGTAAGAGTTCCTTCCTTTTTAGAGCAGCATAGTATTCCATCGTGTAGATGTACCACAGTTTTCTAATCCATTCATCTACTGATGGGCACTTAGGCTGTTTCCAGATCTTAGCTATGGTGAATTGTGCTGCTATGAACATAGGGGTGCATATATCCTTTCTGATGGGTGTTTCTGGTTTCTTGGGATATATTCCTAGAAGTGGGATCACAGGGTCAAATGGGAGTTCCATTTTCAGTTTTTTGAGGAAACTCCATACTGTCTTCCATAGTGGCTGCACCAGTCTGCATTCCCACAAGCAGTGCACAAGTGTTCCTTTTTCTCCACATCCTCTCCAGCACTTGTCGTTTGCTGATTTGTTGATGATAGCCAGTCTGACAGGTGTGAGATGGTACCTCATTGTTGTTTTGATTTGCATCTCTCGGATGATTAGTGACTTGAGCATGTTTTCATATGTCTCTTGGCTTTCTGAATGTCCTCTTTTGAAAGGTGTCTATTTAGGTCCTTTGCCCATTTTTTGATTGGATTGTTTATCTTCCTTTTGTTAAGTTGTATGAGTTCCCTATAAATTTTGGAGATTAGGCCCTTATCAGATATGACATTGGCAAATATGTTTTCCCACACAGTGGGTTTTCTCGTTGTTTTGTTGATGGTTTCTTTTGCTGTGCGGAAGCTTTTTATTTTGATGTAGTCCCATTTGTTCATTTTCTCTTTAGTTTCAAGTGCCCTAGGAGCTGTATCAGTGAAGAAATTGCTTCGGCATATGTCTGAGATTTTGTTGCCTTTGGATTCCTCTAGAATTTTTATGGTTTCCTGTCGTACATTTAAGTCCTTTATCCATTTTGAGTTTATTTTTGTGTATGGTGTAAGTTGGTGGTCTAGTTTCATTTTCTTGCATATATCCGTCCAATTTTCCCAACACCATTTATTGAAGAGACTATCTTGGCTCCATTGTATGTTCTTGCCTCCTTTGTCAAATATTAATTGAGCATATTGGTTCGGGCGGATTTCTGGGCTCTCTATTCTATTCCATTGATCTATATGCCTATTCTTGTGCCAGTACCAGGCAGTTTTGAGAACAGTGGCTTTGTAATACAACTTGATATCTGGTATTGAGATCCCACCTACTTTGTTCTTTTTCAGGATTGCTGCAGCTATTCGGGGTCTTTTTTTATTCCAGATGAATTTTTGGAGAGTTCGTTCTAGATCTCTGAAGTATGCCGTTGGTATTTTAATGGGAAGTGCGTTGAATTTATAGATTGCTTTGGGTAGTATGGACATTTTAATGATGTTGATTCTACCAATCCATGAGCACGGTATGTTCTTCCATCTGTTTATGTCTTCCTCTATATCTTTTTTCAACGTCCTGTAGTTTTCTGAGTAGAGGTCTTTTACCTCTTTAGTTAAGTTTATTCCTAGGTAGCTTAATTTTTTTGGTGCGATGGTAAACGGGATTGTTTTTATAATCTCTCTTTCTGAAAGTTCACTATTGGTGTATAGAAATGCCTCAGATTTCTTGGTGTTAATTTTGTATCCTGCTACATTGCCAAATTCATGTATTAAGTCTAGTAGCTTTTTGATGGAGTCTCTAGGGTTTTGTATGTATAATATCATGTCGTCTGCAAATAAGGACAGTTTTACTTCCTCTTTTCCAATTTGGATGCCTTTTATTTCTTCTTCTTGCCGAATTGCAATGGCTAACACTTCCAGTACTATGTTGAACAGGAGTGGTGAGAGGGGGCATCCCTGTCTTGTTCCTGTTCTTAGGGGAAATGGTGTTAGTTTTTGTCCATTGAGTATGATGTTGGCTGTGGGCCTGTCATATATGGCTTTTATTATGTTGAGGTATGATCCTTCTACTCCCACCTTGCTGAGAGCTTTTATCAAAAATGGCTGTTGAATTTTGTCAAATGCTTTTTCTGCATCAATTGATATGACCATGTGGTTTTTTTCTTTCAATTTGTTTATGAGATGTATCACGTTTATTGATTTGGGGATATTGCACCATCCTTGCATCCCTGGGATAAATCCTACTTGGTCATGGTGTATGATCTTTCTGATGTACTGCTGGATCCGATTTGCTAAGATTTTGTTGAGGATTTTGGCATCTATGTTCATGAGGGATATTGGCCTGCAATTCTCTTTCATTGTGTTGTCTTTACCTGGTTTTGGTATTAGGGTGATGCGTGCTTCATAGAATGAGCTTGGAAGTGTTCCTTCCTCTTGAATTTTTTGTAGTAGTCTGAGGAGGATAGGTTTTAGTTCTTCCTTGAATGTTTGGTAAAACTCCCCTGTGAAGCTGTCTGGCCCCAGGCTTTTGTTTGCTGGGAGCTTTTTGATGACTGCTTCAATTTCTTCATAGTTATTGGCCTGTTGAGATTTTTAGATTCTTCCTGATTGAGTTTTGGAATGTTGTATTTTTCTAGGAATTTGTTCATTTCCTCCAGGTTGTCTAGTTTGTTGGAGTAGAGCTGTCCATAGTATTTTTTAACAATCATTTGTATTTCTGTGGGGTCTGTTGTTATTTCGCCTCTATCGTTTCTGATTTTGTTTATTTGGGTCCTCTCTCTTTGCTTCTTGGTGAACCTGGCTAGAGGTTTGTCAATCTTGTTTATCCTTTCAAAGAACCAGCTCTTGGTTTCATTGATTTTCTGTATTGTTTTTTTGGTCTCTATGTCATTTATTTCTGCTCTAATCTTTATTGTCTCCTTCCTTCTGCTCACTCTGGGGTTTTCTTGTTGCTCTCTTTCTAATTCTTTGAGTTGTAGAGTTAGATGATTTACTACCATTTTTTCTTGTTTTTTGAGATAGGCCTGTAGAGCTATAAACTTCCCTCTCAGGACTGCTTTCAGTGTGTCCCATAGGTTTTGGATTGTTGTGTTTTCATTGTCATTAGTTTCCAGGGTGTTTTTAATTTCTTCTTTGATTTCATTGGTAACCCAATCAATATTTAATAGCATGCTATTCAGCTTCTAGGTGTTTGAGTATTTTGGGTTGTTTTTATTGTAGTTTATTTCTAATATTATGCCATCGTGGTCTGCGAAGATGCTTTTTATGATTTCAATCTTCTTGAATTTGGGGATACTTTGCTTGTGACCCAATATATGGTCTATTTTTGAATATGTGTTATGAGCACTTGAGTAGAATGTATATTCCGTGGCATTGGGGTGAAGTGTTCTGAAGATGTCTATTAAGTCCATCTGATCTAGTGAGTCATTTAGGATTGCTGTATCTTTGCTGATTGTTTGTCTAGAGGACTTATCCAGTGCTGTCAGTGGTGTATTAAAGTCCCCTACTATGATTGTATTGTTGTCGATCTCTCCTTTGATATCTTCCAGGAGTTTTTTTTTATGAATTTGGGTGCTCCTGCATTGGGTGCATATATGTTTACCAGGGTTATATCTTCTTGTTGTATTGATCCCTTTAGTATTATGAAGTGGCCTTCCTTATCTCTTGTTATGGCCTTCACTTTGAGGTCTATTTTGTCTGATATAAGTATTGCTACCCCAGCTTTCTTTTCCTTTCCATTTGCCTGAAAGATATTTTTCCATCCTTTCACTTTCAGTCTGTGTGAGTTCCTTCTAATGAGGTGGGTTTCTTGTAGACAGCAGATGTATGGGTCATGTTTTTTTTTTATCCATTCAGCCACTTGATGTCTTTTGTTTGGAGCATTTAGTCCGTTTACGTTTAAAGTTATTATTGAAAGGTACTTGTTTGTAGCCATTTCTTTTTTTTTGTGTGGCTGTTTTCTTTCTGAGCTTTTTATTTCTTCTTTTTATACCAGTCCCTTTAGCATTCCTTGCATTGCTGGCTTGGTGGTGATAAACTCCCTTAGCCTTTTTTTTGTCTGTGAAGCTTCTTATTTCCCCTTCAAGTTTGAATGATAACCTTGCTGGATAGAGTATTCTTGGATTCAGTCCTTTGCTTTGCATCACTTTGTAAATTTCTGTCCATTCTTTTCTGGCCTGATGTGTTTCTGTTGAGAAATCATTTGACAATCTAATGGGAGATCCCTTGTATGTAACTTTCCGTCTCTCTCTTGCAGCCTGTAAGATTCTCTCTTTGTCCTGAACATTTGCCATGGTAATTATGATGTGTCTTGGTGTGGGTCTTTTCGGGTTCACCTTGTTTGGGACTCTCTGGGCTTGTGTGACTTTTTTCTTCCCCACCTCAGGGAAGTTTTCTGATATTATTTCTTCGAATAGGTTTTCTAATCCTTGTTCATCCTTCTGTTGTTCTGGTACCCCTATTATTCGTATGTTGTTTCGTTTCATGTTGTCCCAAAGCTCCCTTAGGCTCTACTCCTGTCTTTTAATTTTTTTCTCCAATTGCAGTACATTTTGGGTGTGTTTTGCTTCCTTGTCTTCTAATTCACTAATTCGGTCCTCCGCTTCTCCTAGTCTACTGTTGATACTTTCAGTGGAGTTTTTCACTGCAGCTATATCACTCTTCATTTCTTCTTGGGTCTTACTTAAGTTGTTGATTTTTTCATCTGTTTCTTCTAGCTTCTTCCATATGTTATCGATTTTTTCATCTGTTTCTTCTTGCTTCTTGCAGAGGTTGTCGATTTTTTCCTCCATCCGGTTTATGCACTCTAGAACCCTTATTCTGAATTCTTTTTCTGTCATGTTGCATGCCTCTGTATTACTTAGCTGCTTTTCTGGAAGAGTCCTCCTTCTCTTTCCTTTGGGGGTTTCTTTGTCTACCCATGTTTGATCTCACTGACATATCTAGACGTTGAGTCATTCAGTGGTTGCTCCCTTTGTGGCAGTGACTCCTTGGTCTGTGGTTGCTCTTCGGGCGGTTGCGGTAGCAGCTGCTCTTCAGTTGGCAGCAGCTCCTCTGGTGGGTGCTGTACACAGCTGTGGTGGCTCTTCTGGCTGGTGGAGCGAGGTTTCATGTACAGCTGCTGTTCCTCAGCAGAGGGTGTGGTGCTCAGGAGGTTGCTGTTGCTTGGATCTGCTGCGTTGATTTAAAGGCACAAAATACAACACAACAAGGCACCACGTACCAGGCACTATACACAAATATATTCATGATATTAATAACCCCAAATAAAGGTGACCACCCAAATTTAGAGAATTACGGGATAAGGAAGAAGGAAGAGAAAAAGATAAAAGAGAAAAAAGAAAAGAAAAGTAGGGACCAAAAAAAGGAGTGCAAAAATGAAATTGGGAAAAAGGAGGGGGGAAAATAAAAGCGAGAAAAGAAAAGAAAAGAAAAGAAAAGAAAAGAAAAGAAAGAGCGAAAAGAGAGAATGAAGTGGAAGAGGGGAAGAGACTTTTTATATGAGGAGAATACTCCTATAGAACAGCCATTAATCCCAACAAATTCCAGCAACAGCTCCCTGGAGATGAATGCAAACTAGAAACAACCAATAATATAACGATGAAAATAGAATGGAGAACACTAATCCCAAAATAAAATAAAGAGAAAATAAAATGGCACTTTAAAAAATGGTAAAATGGTAGCAGTAATAATACTGGTTAAAAATAAGAAGGTAGTAATTAAAAGGGTAAAATCAGGTGATGGAAAAAGAAGAAGAAAAAATAAAAGAAAAAAAAGAAGAAAAAAATAAAAAAAAATGGTTTCTTAGTTAAAAGGTGAAAAAAGAAAAAAAAAATTGCAGTAGTGAAGGTCCTTCGGTTCTTCTATTCTTCAGTGTGGCTCGCCTTAGACCTGCCAGGTATTCAGGAGAGTGTTGAGTTTCCCTGCGATACACTGTTCTTCTGTGTTGTAAACCACAGTCCTTATTTTAAAGCAGGCCGCATTTGTTTCCCAGACTGCCTTATTTTGTGTTTAGCAAAGAGTCAGTTTGTGGGTCAGCCTCTGGGTGGCAGTGTTCTGGGGTTGGCCTCTGAGGCTATAGGGCCTCTCTGTCCAGTGGAAGTTCACTGCCCAGAACTGGCTGCGTAATAGTTAGTTACTGGCGCTGTGTTGTTGCTGGGATTGAAAATCCCTCTATAGGCCAGACCCTGTTAACTCCCAAGGACTGATCAGGTTATTTTAATCCTTGATCTCATACAAGGTGGAATCTGGGTGTGGCTGTGCTCCTTGCCTGAGGGTTGGGGGGAGGAGTCTCACTCTCCGGAGAGAATGGCTGCCCCAGTCCTGGGCTCAGGGGTGTCTCAGCACTCAATTCGCTGCCACCTCTCCCGGGCCCCCTTTTCTCCTCAGTCTCTCCCCAGATTCCACTCCTCCGCACCCTCTCCCTCTCTTCAGCACAGGTGAGTGTCTGTATCCGAAATGTCCCATGAACAGGATTCAGTGAAAACAAACAAACAAACGCCGGCCGCGGAAACGGGGCAGGCTTGGTTTCTGTAAGCTTCTTCTCTTACCGGGACTGCATGGTCTGGTCAGCTCTTCAGGCTGTCCCCTTTAGGCTCAGTCCTCTTTCCAGGGGAGTTCTGCTCTTCCCGGCTGCAAACCGTCTCACCAGCTGAGCAATTTTGCCAATTCGGGGTGGATGTTATTAGTTTCAGCTGCTCACTCCATTTGCTCCGGGACACGACCTGGGACGCGTCTGCCTATATCGCTGCCATCTTCCGTCTCAGGAAGGTCTACTCTTGCAAGAATTTCATGCATCAGGCCTCTAGTTTCTAGCATAAAAGCACAGTTTCTGGGTCTCACATATCTGCAATAATAATCAGTATAATTTATAATTGTTATCTTTGCATCTTGGAGAGATACCTTTCTCAGTATTTGTGATTTAGCTCCAAAAAGTTCCTTTTGCTATTTCCTTAAGGTATTGAGTTCATTTTTAAAAAAAACAACTTGTTTAGCTTCACCTTGATTTACCAGTAACGCGTGCTGTAAGAATTAAACCTGTTTCACAGATCAGATTGGCAGGGCTGCATAAACCTGACAGTTTCCATCAACTTGGGGAATGCAAGTTGAAACTCTCTCCCAGGAGGACACTCTGGCAATATGTATAACAATGAAGTGTGCTTCCCTTTGAATGCACCTGGAAATGTGTCCAAAAGTGATGTACAAAGACATTTACTGATTCATTGTCTGTAATAGGGAAGACAGGAAAAAAAGCTAAATATCATCACAATATTGATTAAAAATATAGATGATGCAATCACAAAATGTAATAGCATGCAGCCATTAAAAATGATGAAAATATTTACAAGTATGTTCACCAGCACATTGAGTGAATAAAAATAATTTAGTAAGAAAACAAAATTGGAAAAATTTTGTTAACAATACCTGGGGTGATTTTTACTTCCTTTACATTTTATATTTAATGATATTAAAAAAATTTCAACAAAATCCAAATAATAGAAAATAAACATATGTGGATGCAAATTTAATATGGAAGTTAATGCAGGAGATATCATAATAAAAAGTAAGTTTGGCACATACAAAAAACCAGCTGTGGACCAACTTATTAATAAATATGACTACAAAAGACTAATTAAACATTAGCATATCTACTTCATTAGTTTGTACTGGAACACAAATATGGTTTAATATTAGGAGAGCTTTTAAAAGCTCTACCCCTATGCTCTACCCCTATGTTCACTGCAGCATTATTTACTATAGCCAAGATACGGAAGTATCCTAGGTGTCCATCAACAGATGAATGGATAAAGATGATGTGGTGCATATGTACAATGGAATATTACTGGACCATAAATAAGAAGGATCTTACCATTTAAAACAACATTGATGGGTCTAGAGACTCTAGAGGGTATTATGCTAAGTGAACTAAGTCAGGCAGCAAAAGATAATTACCATAGAGTTTTATTTATATGTGGAATCAAAAAAACAAAACAAAACAAAACAAAAACAGACTCATAAAAAAGGAGACAAAAGAGATGGTTACCAGAAGGGAGGGTGTGATGGATGGGTGAAAAGGAGAAGGGAAATATAGTCAATAATATTGTGATAAGTTCGCATGGTGACAGATGGCTATAAGAATTGGTGAGGTGATAAAATTGTCAATTCACTATATCATACACCAGAAACAATATAACCATATAAGATTGTATAGCAACTATACTTAAATTAAAAATAAAAAAAATTTTCTCAGATGCTGTAGGTTTTTTAGAAAGTTAAACCTAGGAATGAATATTCTAAAATAAAAAACGTATCTTTATAAAAGTTAATAAAATGTTCTAGGCACTGAAAAAGCATCTGATCAAAAATGCAACAGCCAAATGTGATTATTAAAGTACTATTGTCAAATACAAACAGAAAGATAATTGCTAAATGTCGTTCACTTAAAATCCTCTAAAAGTCCTCATTGCACTTGGAATAAATTTCACAGCCTGAACAAGACCCTGCAGGCTCGGGATCCCATTGGTCTGCACAACGTATCTCACACTCTCCTCTTTACTCCAGCCACACTGGCCCGTATTTCATTCCTTCAACCCAGTGAGCTCTTTCCCACCTCAGGCCTTTGCACACACACCTCTCTGTCTGCAAGGCTCTTTGCTCAGGACTTGATAGGACTGACCTTTTTCTCCTTTACATCTCACCCAAAAAAGACATCAAATGTGGAAAGTGTTCTCTATATCATGGAATTAAAGAGAGTTTATTTATATTCTCTCATTTTTTATTTTTAAAATTTTCATTCCACCTTTCAAAAGGAAAAAGACACAGTAAAATGTATTAATCTTAGACATTTAAAATGTCTTTGGTAAGATCTGAAATATTGACCTAAAGTTTTCCTCTCAATAATTAAACGGCTGTCCCAGAGCTATTTGTTGCCAAAGGGCCTTTAATGATCTATGCAATCCCACATGTGCTCAGCCGTGTTCCTGATGTCGCTGCCCAGCTGCCGTGACCTGCTCACTCAGGCACCCAGACCGCGCTGCTTGAGAGTCCTTCCCAATTGACAGAGCAAGTCCCCTTCTTATATTTTTCAACTTTTCCAGATCTGTTTGCATATTTATTTTTATATAAAATTCAGAACAGTGTTTGTTTCCCCAAAATCCTGTTATGATTTTTACTTCAAACTAGATTTCCAGTGCATGATTGAAATCGAAGGAGATGGCGCCCCTCCTCGCGCCATGCGAAGAGGCACCCTGCGGGCCACCGCGGGAGCTGGGCCAGGCCCATGTCACAGGCTGCCAGTACCCGCACCTGAATTCTGCCCCAGGCCCCCCCTGCCCCCCTGCCTGTGCCCACTCTGGGGCTGCCCAAGCCGGCGCAGTGGCTCCGCCAGCACCAGGCCTCCCTGGCCCCCCTGCCTGTGTCTGCTCTGGCTTGGGCAGGCCCCCCATGTCTGTCTCTGTCTCCGCTCTGGGACTCACCTGCGCATGCAACCTCCTTCTGTCTGGCTGTGACCTGTTATGGCATCCCAGCCTAATTTGCATATTACCTCTTTTTATTTATTGATAGATAGATAGATACGCACATTTTAGATTAATTCTGAAGAATATGTGCCTTTGCAATAGTTTATCTTTCTATCCAGAAATGAGTAAGTCCATGATTTATGATTAAATGGGGAAATAGAGCGTTGAAAGGCCCTGGGCAATTCCTATTAACATCTTACTGCTTTAGATTATTTTGTTGATGTTACATTTTGTATTTCCACCTGATGATTGTTGACATACATATGTACACTAATAAAAGAGAAACATGGTAATTGGCGTATGACCGCTACCCTTCCCATTGGCTAATCAGAGCAATATGGAAATTAACTGTCAGCCAAGATGGTGGCCGGTGAAACTAACATGAGGCTTGCTTGCTTCAGTGACGGATTACTTCAACGTTCCCCGATGGCTGCTGCAGGCCTCTGAGCCTGCAGTTTCAAACATTGTAACAAATATAGACGCTAAACAAAACCTCAGCAAGCTGGGATCTCAGAGCTGGAGTTGATACAGAGTTTTGAGAACCGAAACAAACCAGATACCTGCTTTCAGGAGCAGAGACCTCAGAGCTGGAGCCTCAGAGCTAAAGCTGGCCCAGAATAAAAAAAAGAAAAAAGAAAAAAAGGAGCAGTTGGGAGCTTCAGTCCCAGCCTGAAAACAGCCCTCAGCCCCTCACCCAGACTGGCCAGGTGCCCCAGTGGGGACCCCCACCCTGAAGGGTGTGTGACCAGCTGCAAACAGCCCTCAGCCCCTCATCCAGGCTGGCCAGGCACCCCAGTGGGGACCCCCACCCTGATCCAGGACACCCTTCAGGGCATACCAGCCGGCCCCCACCCGTGCACCAGGCCTCTATTCTATATAGAAAAAGGGTAATATGCCTCCCAGCACTGGGATCAGCGGAGCCACGAGGCCTCCCGGCACCGGGATCAGCGTGACAGGGGGCAGCGCCCAAACCCTCTGATCTCCCTGTGGCTCTGTGTGTGACAGGGGGCAGGGCCACAACCTCCCTATCGGCCTTGCTCTGATAGTGACAGGTGAAGGTGTCCCAACCCCCTGATTGGCCCTGCTCTGTGGGTGATAGAGGGCGGCGCCCCACCCCCTCCCCCACCCCCCCACGGGCCCTGCTCTGTGTGTGATGTGGTAGAGCCATAACCTCCCCATCATCCCTGCCCTGAGTGTGACAGTGGGGGCACCCCAACCCTCTGATCAGCCCTGCTCTGTGGGTGATAGAGGGCGGCGCCCCAAACCCCTGATCGGCCCTGCTCTGTGCGTGACAGGGGGTGGTGCCACAACCTCCCCATCGACTCTGCCTTGAGTGTGACAAGGGGCGGTGCCCCAACCCCCCAATCAGCCCTGCTCTGAGCCCGACCGGGGGCTGCACCTAGGGATTGGGCCTGCCCTCTGCCACCAGGGAGCAGGCCTAAGCCAGAAGGTCGTTATCTCCCAAGGGGTCCCAGACTGCGAGAGGGCACAGGCCAGGCTGAGGGACCCCCCCTTCCCGCCCAAGTGCACAAATTTTTGTGCACCGGGCCTCTAGTGTATTTATAATAGTAATGGGCAATATATATTGAGTGCCCACCACATGCCAACTCTTATGTTAAGCACTTTATTACTCAATATTATCCTTGCAACTCATTTTTCACGTGAAAAGAACAAGTCTTAAAGAACTCAGCTAACATGCCTGAGGTGTTAATGCAAGTGGCAGTGCCATTCTTCTCACTAAAATGTTTCTGTTAGTCATACCCATGGATAAGCTTCCCTTACCCAGACCAGGACCAAGGATCTAACCTCCAACTGAGGTATGTACCCTTGACTGGAATCAAACCCAAGACCTTTCAGTCCACTGGTTCCCAACTATTCCAGGCTAACAGCTCTGTCTCGTTCTCTCACTCACAGGCTGCTCTAATTTCATTGAAAACATCCAGAATTTTATTTTGGTCACTAGTATAAAGAATCTTATTAAACTCACTGAAGTCACATGTCCACATACAACCATCATCACTGTGGTCTGGCCAGTTAGATGTGCTGATACCTCCACTCTGGGGCCCTGACCTCACCCCCCAGAACCAGCTGGATGTGGAAACTGGCAGCTGCTAGAAAGGGGGAAATGGAAGTCGTGTCCACCACAGGCCATTGTTAAATAAATATTTGACTTCTGCTTTCCACTGTGACATATAAGAGCTTGGAAGTCCTTACTGCTATCCTTACAAGAAAAAAAAGATGAACAACCCAAAACACAGGAACTCTTTTTCAGTCCATCTGAAATTAACTATGACTATGAAATTAACCTTTGCTGCTGCAAACCACGGAGATTTAGGGCTTCGTTAGAACAATACAACCTAGCCTATCTTCCTGATAAGATGGAAAACATCTTTTCCACTCAAAGTGAGAGACAAGATCAAAAAGCATGATAAGAGAAGACAGATTTGACCACATTAAAATGTAATGCATCTGTTTGGCAAAACACACATCAAAAGGCAAGCTAGAGAAACCATTTGCAACCTACATGGCAAAAAGCTGACATCCATGACAATTCAGATTTGCTAACAATACAATGGAACAGAGGGCAAAAGGCCTCAAACTGAAATCAGCCAAAAGGATGTGAAAGATACCCAACTGCAGTTTAAATCAAAATGAAAAATTAAATGAAAATATTGCTATTTCTCGCCCTGGACAGGTGCCTCATCAGTTGGTTTGAGAGCCACCCATACACCAAAAGGTTGCAGGTTTGATTCCTGGTCAGGACACATACCTCGGATGTGGGTTCTGAAAATGTTCTGGAACTGGAGAGTGTGATGTTATGGAACAGTTGCAAAAATTGTGAATATTCTCAATGTTGGAATTTACACTTTGAAGAACCAGAGTTAAAATTTATATAAATTTATTTTTAATATAATATTACTACATTTTATTTAAAATACATTTTATTTTACTCAATACTGTAAGAAAAATACACCAAAATTCTAATTGTATTTTAAAAATTCTTAGAATTTTATCCACAATGCAAGATAAACACAATTTTTTTAATTGCTATTATTGGGGAGGGGAAGTCCTCTCTGCTGAGGTAGCTGACACAGGCTGCCGCCCAGGACCTGGGACCATAGGCCTCCCAGGAGCTGATGAGAGTGGCTCACAAGCTGCAGGTGGGTCCACATCTGGGAGCTCCGGGACAGCTGTGCCTGGAGCCTGCTCTGGCTCAGGAGAGGGCACCAGAGTTGGCGCTTCCTCTGTAGATATTTCTTCATCTTGCTCTGGAGCTGCTTCTGTAGATCCAGGAAGAGACCATGTTACCACTATGACTGCCTTTTGTGTGCCTTCCAAGGAAGGACCCTCCCATCTCCATCACTGAAGTCCCAGTTCAAGCCCCCACCCCAGGAAGTCCTCCAGACTGCAGGCCACTGGGCACTGACCTGAGCAGCTCTGTGCTCCTGCCGAAGCCCAGCCTCTGGGAGCTCTTCTCTTTGTGGCCCAGCCACGTGCCCTCCCCTCACACACACCACCCACTTCTCCTCCTCCTGTGTCTCCGCCCCAGTGGGCTCAGGTATTCCAGCTGTGAGTGGAGATGCTGGGCCTGGTTTGGCAGCTCTGGGACTGGAAAGGTGAGATCTATGGAGGCCAAATCAGGCTGGGAAATTCTGGCAGCCAATAAAAATCTTCAGGGTACTGGTCCAGCCAGATGCCCAGGATGCAGGAGATGGCCCTGGGGAGAGAGAGAGGTAGAGAGCAGGGTCTGAGTCCTGACCTTCCCTTCCCACAGCCCTCCCAGAGCACCACTCAGAGAGCCTGGGGTCCTGTGCCTGCTGCTCCTGCCCATCCTGAAGCCAGAGCTACTCCTTGTCCACCTTCAGTCTGCCAGTCCTGGCAGAGACGCGCCTGGTCACCCAGGAGGGGCTGGCAGAAAGACCTCCTAACTGACAGCTCTGGATCAATGAGGGAACCACCTGTCCCCTTCTTCAGGGGAACCTGACATGCTCTCTCAGGGTCCCTGTCCCCTCCCACTACCCTCTCCCCCAAATGACAACTCCATGAGGACAAGGAGGGCTGGTGTCTCCTCTGTTCATGTCACTCATTGGCACACAGTAGGTGCTCCAGGAATAGCTGACCAATGAGTGAACAAAGATAATCCGTCTGCACCTCTGGCTGCCCAGAGACCTCCTAACACCTCAAACTTTGGCTGCTACACCTACGTGCTGCCTAATTCACTAGCTGCCCTGTGGGGTTCTTCTCCTCCATTGACATTTAACTCCCATGGGAAGAGAGCAACAGACAAGCTGCCACTGAGGAGGTTCTACCCGATTAGAGAGCAAGGTCCCTGAATAGGGGTGAAGACTTGGCTGGGATTAGAAGCAGAAAGGTATGAATTTTCTGAGGGGCTCACTCTGTCCACTGACCTCCCCACTCGCCCACACCACCCATATCCACATGCACAGCTCTCTGAGTCCTGCCCTTTTTCCTAGGAGAAGCCCTCAGACCTCTGCCCTCTTGCAGAGATCCCACCATGAGTGGGATCCAGGGTTCTGCCAGCACCTTGAATTCAGGCCCCATACTCCCCTCACGGCTCTGATCCAAAGCCAAATCACATTTTCTGCTGGAGCAGAGGTCCACCATCCTCTTCACAATACGGGAAGATGCAGCCATCGTTAGAGGCCAGGAGGACGTCACATCAGCTTTCCTGTGGACACTACGAGCCTGTGCAGCCTAGTGTGACTGAATAGCTGCCGACTAGAAGGAAGCTCTGGAGTCAGGGTTGGGGTCTGCTCTGAGCACTGGATTATGGTCAGTGCCTAGAGATATGTCTGTACCTGGCAAGGCTTCTCATATATTTGCTGAGTGAAACCAGCCCCATCTCAGATAGCTGGGTGAGTCTGAACTCCACCGCTCAACCCTGGGGTTTCTGATATGGCTTCACCCAGGACCGGGACCCATAATGGAATCTCCAATCTCTTTATCTAATGAGAAGAGTGCTTAGCCCTGGGCCCGGAGGAGAATCACAAATTTGGCAGAGACTTTGTCACAGCAAGAGAAAATGACCAATTGGCTCAAACACAGCCCCTCCAGCAGACCTCTCCACTATCCAGGCACCGAGAGGCACCCCACTGAGACCCTACAATAACCCTATTGGGCCTCACATTCTGGGGAACAATCCCTTAGAGACATGCAGTGACCTGAAGATTCACAGCGAACAGGTGGCCGAATGACCACTGTGCTGTGCGGGGGCAGGGACTCACCTGGTACATGGCTGGTCCCACACCTGTTGTACCAAATGCTCTATAACAACACGGGAAGGTGGGGACAAATGCGGAGTCCCTGCCCAGGAAGGTAGGCAGCTGGTATCGGCCTAGTCTTTCCAGTCAGTGAGCCCAGGTGGTCAGTACCACACCGGCCCTTGGTTTTTCTCTTCTGTTCTGCCTTGTGAGGATGGAGTTTATTGGACACCTCGAGAGGGTAGTGCTGGCACCGCTGGGCTGGTTGGCAGCTGGGGCCAGGGCTGGCTGACCGGACTCCGTGTTCTGTCAGGTGCCCCCATGGGAGGCCAGCGCTGAGTCGGGCACATACGGAAGTGGACTCCCCGGGAAGCTGAGTCCTGTCTTCCAGGAAGGGCAGGTGTTGATGGTGAGAGCCTTGCTCAATAGCAGTTTTGGGGTCCTGAGGACACTCTCATGGGCCACTGTCACTGTTCTGTATTGAATCGTACAGCAGATCCAAGTCCTCCACCTCAAAGACCTTCTCCGAAGATTCCTGCTGCAGGTCCAGGTCTTCCTCCCACTCTTGGAACCTGCGCAGCCACGCCCCAACTTTATCGTTGGCATCTTGCTGCCTGATGGTGAGTGGCGATCTTCCTACCCTTTGGCGCTGCATTTTGGGCTCCTCAAAGTCCAAGTCCTCCTCCTCTTGGTCCTGCCCGTGCTCGGGATCAGCGTTGCCCTGCTCATCCAAGAATACTTCATACTCCATCTCGGAGTAAAGAAGCCGGGACTTGGCCTTGGGGCCGGCCCGCTGGGTGCTGTCCTCGGGGTCGATGGGCTGGCTGGACAGGGAGGCGATGTTGACCTCAGCCACGTGGGCAGGTGCCTCCGTGATGGTGCTATGGAGGCTCAGCATCCGGCCACTCTCGAGGGGTCGCTGCATTACCTCAGCCATTTCGATGGTGCCCATGGCGAGCGTCTGGTAACCCGGGATAGTCTGGTTGTTAAGACGCTGCTTCTTCTGCAGCATGATCTGCAGCTTGTTTCTTGATCTGTTTAGGTTGTGAGGATACTGAAAGGAGAAGGTCAGCGCCAGGTCGGTCTTCACATGACCACTAGGGGGCAGCAGAATCTCGTCTGACCTCAAGATCTTTTTGGAGCCCTGTATTTTTACACTGATAACCACAGCGCTGAGCTCCTTCTCCAGCTTCTTGTAGATGAGCAGCTTGGTTAAGCTGAGGCTACACAGCCTGGGCAGGCAGGTGGGGCTGGAGCATTCCACCTCCCAGGTGGAAAACAAGTTCATGGGCACCTGTGTGTTGAGTGCGGCGGGCATGCTGTCCAGGCCCACGGGTGCCGAGATGGGGGTCTGATTTCTATCCTGTGAAGGAAGAGGGGGCGCATGCCATCAGAGGCAGCTCATAAACTGCCAGGTGGGTTTGGGGCTGCAGCTCAGACCGAACCCCAAGCACTCAGTGATTGGTGCAAGAGATGGGACAGGAGTGATTGCAGCGACCTCATGCTAACCTGGCGGCCTTGCATACTTAGAGACCTAAAGTAACCACAAAGGATGGTGTGAAATTAAAGTGTTTGGTTGTTTTTTAACTCAAAGCAGTGGTGTCCTAGGCTGTCATCTTCCATGAAAAAGGTCAATCTTTATCTTAACTGAGCCTGTCTATTGTCTTTTTGAATCTATCCTATAAATAAAGAGCTAATATGCTAATGGTAGTCATGCCCTTGTGCGCTAACGCCATCGTGCTGGGGAACCTGAGGCTGCACCAGGGGACCTGAGGACATGCTCCCCAACCTGATGGGGTTTTATAGGGGACCTAAGGTTGCACCCCCTGCCCTGTGGGGCTTGACAGGAGTAGGGCCAGTTGGGTCTGGGTCTTACACAATTTGGAGGCTTGCACTTGACTTGGGTGGGCAGGGACTTGACTCTGGGTCCCGCGGCACACCCCAGACTGTGATAGAAGGGAGATTTTCATATACATTTTACTAATCTTCTTTCATTTCTGACACTTCTATTATAGAGAAAGGTCAAATAGCAATATTAAAACATTTCCTCTAATTAATTCCCTCTTAATATGCATGAATTTCGTGCACCAGGCCACTAGTAACAACATATTTTTGGAATGTCAAAGTAATTTTCCTTTTTATTCAGACCCCTCAAAGCACAGGCACCACTCTGCTCTCTGCAGAGACCACACATCCCCTCATTGTTACCGAGTTCACTGTTGACTGTTAACTACCCTGCACACACCTAAGTGAAAGAAGTGCGTGTCTATCATTTTACCTTTTATCCAATGACAGAAGTTTCCCTGCTGTGCTTTCTCCTGCTTCCCTCATCTATCAACAATGCATTTCATGGGACCCACACAAGTGTCCACTTTTGATTGTAATGTATAAAATGAGGTGCACAGCTGCCATTCCCCGGAGCATTATTATCTCCTTCGGTTGAGATTTTGCTTCACCGCAATTGTCTACACTTTGGCTCAAATAAACTCATAAAAGTTCTGCACAGGTTTCCATGTTTTCTACATGGACAAGAGAAAAGGTTCTCGACAGGCAGCGTAGACTTGGAGGTGAGTTGTGATGAGACACATTGGTGTCTTAGTCATTTCTTAGCAGAGGATGGACAACACCTCCCTGTGTTAACAAGGTCACCCCGGGATTTCTGACAGAACATCCCATTCTAAGATGAGAACACGGAGGCTTTTCCTGGGGTGAGAGGGTCTGGATATGAGGACAAGTGGGGTGTTCAGGGCAGCACTGTTGACATGACAACAGGAGGGGATCACATCAGGTCCCACAGCAGTGAACAGCTAGATAGCCAGCCCCGATAACAGGCCCCCCTCCTGGTATGTTGTGCAGACCAGGGAGGCCCCAACCCCTGACTTGGAGGGGCCACAGGGATGTGGTCCTCAGGGCAGCAAATGGCAAAGCAACAGACTTGGTACCTTGAGCGCCATGTCCTTTTGGGAAAAGCATCCCTATTAATCATGATGATTGTAAGAGTGGGAGAAGGTGTGTAAGGATTGTCAAGCCAACATGGACATATGGAGATGGGCATTAGAAAGGGAAAGTCTGGCCCTGGCCAGTTTGGCTCAGTGGATGGAGCGTCGGCCTGTGGACTGAAGGGTCCTAGGTTCGATTCTGGCCCGAGAATGTGCCTTGGTTGCGGGCACGTCCCCAGTGGGGAGTGTGCAGGAGGTAGCTGATCGATGTTTCTCTCTCATCGATGTTTCTGGCTCTCTATCCCTCTCCCTTCTTCTCTGGGAAAAAAATCAATGATGTATATATTAAAAAAAGGGGGGGGAGTGGAGTCTATAGAAAAAGGTAAAAATACTCTTACTGAGCATGACGTGAAATGGAGCAAAGTCTCTCTTCTGATATTCCTAAAACTTTGTGGGCAGTGACTTTGCATCTCATCTGAAAGGGGCTGGACAGGGAGAGTGGGTTGTGGGGAGAATACGGGATCTAGATTCCTTTGGAAATTGGACCCTATGAGGGACCTAGGGAGTAGCAGGGCTGCTTCTGGAACCCAGGGCTCCCTTTGACTACATGGACCCTGGAGTCTGGGTCACTTCAGCACCTGCACTCACCCTGCGGCCGTGCTGCACGCTGGAAGGTGTATGGGGCCACTGTGCCTCCTCCAGGGGCATGCAGTTGAGGACTCCATCAGTCAGCTCCTCTCTGTTCTCCTGTTCGGAGCTCAGGACTGAAAATGGGAACTGTAAAGACAGTTCCCAGTCACCAGGAGAAAAGCCTCTGAGCCCTGTTTTGCTGGTTCTGTGACCCAAGTGACCCTCTATTCCAGACACACACACCGTGATGCACTCAGACCTCCACTGTGGAGGAAAAGGTGTGACACTCTGAGGGCTCGGGTTCCCATTGGCACAGATAAGGGACCCCTCTGGAACCCCACCTCCACCTGCCTGCCCTGTCCTGGGGTCTGATCACAGCAGGAGCTCTAGGTGATCCACTGCCCCGAAAGCTGTTCCCGCCCCAGGCTTCTCCCTTCTGCTCCCTCTTCCCAACACATGAAGGGGAGGGGATGTGGGCTGCACAGGGATGACGCACAGAGGTGGCCTGGCCTGAATGGTTCTGACCCAGGGCACCTTGTGTTACCTGAGACCAAAAGCTAGGAAGTGGATAGACACGTCGGGGACGACGGTTGAGCAAATGTCGAAGCCGTCCGAAAAAGCTCTCACTGCGGGGTCTCCGGAAGCGAGAGAACCAATCACGGGGAACACAGCAAGAAAACATCTTGCTCCGGCAAATGCCTCTTGGCAAGTGAGCTGCCTGGTGGGCTAGATGTGGTTGCCTGGTTACAGGGGTTGCAAGTCCTATTGGATAGTGACCTCATACCTGGGATTGTCATCCCTGAGTCCCTCATCTCATGACAGCTATGCAAGTAGTCCTGTGGGCTGCTGTCTGCAGACCCTCTTCTCCATGAAACACTTTATCTGTACACAGTGGCACCAGCACACCTCTCTGCCCAGCTCCCTAGAAGCTCTGGGTGCAGCCAGGGTCCCAGACTTGAGGAAGCCGACCTGGGTACAGACTCAAACCCTCATTCTTACCTGTTCTTGTTCCTGGATAAGTCATTGTGCCTGTCAGGGCCCGTCTCTCTCCTGCCTGCACAATGGGTTATGGAGCAAGTGCTTCTTAGGGCTGTTCAGGCTCCTGTGGGGGAGGAGCTGTAAAGTAGGAGGAGAACAGTCACATGTAGGTAGTGCCTCCAACCTCTTTTCCTTCCTGTTGTCACCTCCTCTGTGTCTGCTTTTCTTCCAATCCCACCCAAGGTCATCACATCTAGAGTGTGTGTGTGTGTGTGTGTGTGTGTGTGTGTACGTGCCAGTGCCCGCTTTCTGGATCCCAGAAGAAAACGGCCTCCACACAGGGAGGAACAGGCAGAAGCTGCCCAGTGTGTCAGGATTTCTAATTTCCAGACCAACTCTGTGGGAGGTGGGAGCCTTGGCCTGGAAGGCCTGAGCATTCCTGAACTCTGGACTCTGAATGTCATGTACCCTGGCCAATCCCTGCCTGACTATGGGTTTTAGTTTCCCCATTATCCAATGAGGGTGTGATCCACAACTACTTAAGCATGAGCTCAGCATAAGGGGCCCGGCTTTCTCCACTGCAGGTGGTTTGTGGACAGAGGTGCCCCTTCGTGATTCCAGATCTGGGCGCCTTTTCAAGGAAATACTGTCTAGTCTGCCGAGTGCCCACCGTCTCCCCCATGCCATCCCCATGGCTGTACAGGGTTCCACCAGCACAGCCTTTTCCAGAGCCCTGAGGAAACCTGGGGGCACTTAGGACCCCCCTTTGAGGACACAGCAGGGTTTATCTCAGGCTCCGCATTCTGACCATCTGTGATCCAGGGCAAAGCATGGACCTCTCGGGTCCCCGGTTCCCTCCTCAGTGACTCCCCATGGTCTGCACCTTCCTCGTGTGGTGTGAATGTGTGCCCTCCCCGTAAGTGTGGGTGTCAGTAGTGACTCCACAGAAGACGGCAAAGGGATCCAACATGACCTCCATGATTTGGTTCTAAAAGTCAGTGCCTGGTCCAGCCAGAGTGGTTGAGCATCATCCTGTGCATTGAAGGATTGCTGTTCGGATCCTCTCAGGGCACAAACCTAGGTTGTGGGTTTGAACCCTATTGGGGTGCATACAGGAGGCTACCAATTGATGCTTCTCTCACACATTGATTCTCTCTCTCTCTTTCTCTCTCCCTCTCTCCGACTCAAGTCAATTTTGGGGGGGAAATTAACAATTTTAAAGCAAATTCATTTTATTTCTTTTTTTAATCTTTATTGTTGAAAGTGTTACATATGTCCCCTTTTTTCCCTGTTGACCACTTCTATCCAATCCCTGCCCCCCACCCTATTGGTGAAGACAAAAGGCCCTCACTACCCTACTCACTGTGTCCCAGGGTTACGCATATATGCGTACAAGTATTTGGTTGGTCTCTTCCCATCCTGAAAAATTTTTTAAATATTCAGTGCCTACCCAATTGCTCACTCTGACGTGTGTTCTCTCTCTCTCTCTCTCTCCCTCTCTCTCTCTCTCTCTCTCTCTCTCTCTCTCTCTCTCTCTACTGAGGAATAAGCCTCTGTGCTGTGAGTTGCTATCTGGAGAGACCCACATGGCCTGGCACTGAATGAGACCAACAGACAGAGAGGAAGTGAGGCCTTCCATCCAAACTGAATCCTAAAGACCCCCCGCCCCCGAGTGAGCTCAGACCCTCAGTGACGCAGATCCTGCCTCAGGTGAGACCACAGAAGTCCCAGCTGAGCCTGCGGGATTCCTCGTCACAGACGTGTGAGCTGATAAGTGTGTGTTGGTTAAGTCTCTAGTGTGGGGTGACTCTCAGCAATAGGTCACTAGCACAGTCGTCCCACACCAGGCCCTGGCCCTGCCCTCCTATCTCCCTGGTTTTTCTCTTCCAAGTTCCCTCCAGCCCCCACCCCTCACTTCTAACACCCTCTGCCTCCAGTTTGGAGGATGGCTGTGAAACTTAGGAAGGACCCTGCTAAGTAGAGCCAAACTGAAAAGTGTAATTTGAAATAGGAAACAGCTTCTGTTGAAAACACAGTTCTGAGCTTCCAAGGTAAGGAGACGCTCCATGCAAGGCAGGCGGCTGCCCCTCCAGGCCCATTGTAGTGTGCGCAAGTGCACTGCCGTCACCATGGACCTCTAAGGTAGACCTGCCCCCCTGATTTCCAGACCTCATTTAATTTCACAAGCCTTCATCGGCTGCCATTGTGAAATCAGGATGAAGAGGGTAGGCAAGTACTTATTCATCTTTCTGGTTTAGAAATCTCATCCTAAAGAGAGCCTGTGCAATGCCCAGGATGGGCTCATGTTCTCAGTGCTTATGGCCCTCAGGGTCAGTGGTAGGTCTCATCAGACTCCATTCAAATTTCCTTTCTCTCCGTGTCAGCCAACAGGGCTGATCTCCTTGAGAGCAGGGACCCTGGGTGTGGGCCACAGTGAATACCCATTTGTCCTGAGACAGTGTCGCTTGTGCCATGGCGGGTGCCGTACAGGGCTGTAGTCCATCCTCACCAGGGGGGTTCAGAGCACCGAAGAGGACTGATGTAAAAGGAGAAGCCAGGCCGTCTCCACAACCTTATTCAGCCTTCGGGCATCAGAAAGAATGGCTGCTGGGCTCTGGTGAGACAGAAGAGCCTCAGGAAAAAGCCCAGCTGAACCAGAGCCTAGGGTCTGAGGGCAGAGGGAGGCTCTGACCCCAGAGATTTGGAAGTGGTGCCTGTGGAGGAGATGAGTGTGGACCCCGGGCCCTGGGACATTCCCTGTCCCCTCTTCAGTGCTGTGGGCGAACAGAGGAGATGCTCCGAATGCTGCTCAGTGCGCGTGGAGCAGGTGGAGTTTCTGTCCAGGTGCAGGTGGCAGTCAGGGTTCAGGAACTGCCTGCTGCTGGTTAAACCGTACAGCATTCTGCAACGTGGACGCCAGGGGGCGCGTAACGCCGTGCTTTGTCCACTTGCTGGTGGGAGATGAAGTTAAATGAAATGTGGGTTCCCAGGGGCAGCCCTGACATAAAGGGTCCTTGCTCCAAAGCTCGTCAGTCAATTTCCCCCAAAGTCCCATTGTCCTGGGCCTCAAAAACGTCACATTCGTGGAGCAGATGGCTCCTGAGAGACTAATTCTTCCCAACCTATGACTCATAGTAACACGACACAGGCGTAGAAGAAACAGACTTGCTCAAGGCTCTGAAGGATTGTAGAGTTAAATTTTATAGAATTTAAATTAAGTTTGTATTTAAGAGTTTTTAACTATATTTTTTTAAAAAATAGACTCTAGGTTACTGAATAGTATGAGAAAAATACAGTAAAGTTATAAACATGTATATGATAAACACAAATATTTTAAAACTTCATATATAGGAGGGGAGGGAGCACTCTCTGTCCTGGCAGCAGACACACGCTGTGGCCCAGGATCTAGGACCACAAGTTCCGAAGGAGCTGAGGTGAGTGGCTCACAAGCTGCAGGTGGGTCCACATCTGGAAGTTCAGTGACAGCTGTGCCTGGAGCCTGCTCTGGCTTAAGAGAGGGGACCAGATTGGCGTTTCCTCTTTAGGTGTTTCTGGGTCTTGCTCTGGAGCTGCTTCTGTAGATCCAGGAAAAGAACATGTTACCACCATGACTGCCTTTGTGTGCCTTCCAAGGAAGCAACCTCCCATCTCCATCACTGAAGTCCCAGTTCAAGCCCCCACCCCAGGAAATCCTCCAGACTGCAGGCCATGGGCACTGACCTGAGCGGATCTGTACTCCTGCCTAAGCCCAGCCTCTGGGAGGTCTTCTCCGTGTGGTCCAGCCACATCCCCTCCCCCTCACCCACACCACCCACTCCACATGCACAGCTCTCTGACTCCTGCCCTTTTTTCTAGCAGAAGCCCTCAGACCACTGCCCCCTTGCAGACATCACACCATATGTGGGATCCTGAGTGTGGCCACCTTCTCCAAGTCACAGTCCCCATACTCCCCTTAGGGCTCTGATCCAAAGCCCATTCACTTTTTCTGCTGGTCCAGAGATCCACTTTCTGCTTCACAATACTTGTAGATCAGCGATACTTTGAGGAAGAAGTCACATCGATTGTCCTGTGGATGCTCCTGCCTGTGCAGCCCAGTGTGACTGAATCCCTCCTGACTAGAAGGAAGCGCTGGAGTGCAGTCCTGGGGGCAGGGCATTAGCTAAATGAATGAGCCCAAACCACCCCCATCTCAGGTAGCTGGGTGAGCCCGGGGTCCCCCTGCTCACCCCTGGGATTTCTAATCTGGCTTTACCCAGGACAGGGACCCCTAATGGAATCTCCAATGTCTTTATCAAAGGAGAAAATAGCTTAGCCTAAGGCCTGAGAAACACAAATACAGCAGAAGCTTCGTTAAGAAGAGAAAATGGCCAATAGGAACAACCACAGCCCCTCCAGCACACCTCTCCAGGGTCCAGATTCCCAGCGGGCCTTTTCCCAGGGGGACCTCCCCCCCAATAACCCTATGAGGCTGGGCCTAGGCTCTCCCCATGTTCAGAGAAACAAATACTCAGAGAGGTACAGTGGCCTGAAGACTCACAGCAAGCAGGTGGCTGAGTGACCACTGTTCTGTGGAGGGGGCAGGGCTCACCTGGTACATGGTTGGTCCCACACACGTTGGTTAGTAGCACATGTTCTGTATTAACACAGAACGGTGGGTGGGACCAAGGTGGGGACGCTGCCCAGGAAGCTAGTCACCAAGGATTTGACCAGTTTATCTAATCCATGTTCCCGGGTGTTTGTATAGTAAATATATATATATATATAATTTGCCTTCTGAGGGTCAAGTTTATTTGGAATCCAGAGTGAGCGGTGCTGGGGCCACTTGGCTGGTTGAGAGCTGAGGCTCAGGGCTGGGTTGACAGGCCTCCATCATGGGCATAGGATGCCCCCAATGGGAGGCCAGCCCTTGGCCACTGGCCACCCAGCTCTGAGTCTGGGCACAGGGTGAAGCCAGCTCCCTGGGAAGCAGAGTCTTTTTTCCGGGAAGGGCAGGTGGAGAAGGTGAGGACAGTTTTCCCTGGATGGGTCAGGGTCCAGAAAAACAGACTTGCTCAAAGCTCTGAGGGTTTATAGGGTTAAATTTTATAGAATCAAAATTAAGGTAATATTTGGGAGTATTTCAGTAAATGTTCTCTACAGTACACTGTATGTTATTAAATATTATAAAAATATAGTAAAATTATAAGCCTGTTTAACATGAACAGAAAACTTCTAACACTGCATCTAAATAGGGTTGGGGTAGGGAGGTGCCCTCTCTGCCGTGGCCGCTGACACGCGCTGTGTCCCGGGATCTGGCACCACAGGCCGCGCAGGAACTGGGGTGAGTTGCTCCGATGCTGCAGGTGGTTCTTCTGCCTCTTGAAATTCAGTGAAAGCTGGGCCTGGATCCGAGACTGGCTCTGGAGAGGCCACTAGGGAGGCGTTGCCGCTTGAAGGGTTTCCTCATGTTGCTCTGCAGCTGGTTCTGTAGATCCAAGAAGAGGACATGTTACCAACCTCACTGCCTTTTGTGTGCCTTCCAAAGGCACACTCACCCACACCACCCCCCGGAGGCCTCCTCCTCCTCATGTCTCGGCCTCAGTGGGCTCAGGTGCTCCCGCTGTGAATGGAGGCACTGGGCCTGCTTTGGCAGGTAGGAGACTGGAAAGTTGAGCTGTATGGAAGCCAACAGCATCATCAGGCTGGGGAATTCTGGCGGTGCTGGTCCAGTCCGATGCCCAGGATGCAGGAGATGGCCCTGGGGAGAGAGATAAGTTGGAAGCAGAGTCTGAGGCCTGGCCTTTCCTTCCACACGGCCCTCCCAGAGCACCACTCAGAGACTCTGGGGTCTTGTGCCTGCTGCTCCTGCTCATCCAGAAGCCAGACCTACTCCTTGTCCACCTTCAACCTGGCAGTCCTGGCAGAGACGTGCCTGGTCACCCAAGAGGGGCTGGCAGAAAGCCCTCCTAACTGAGAGTCTGGATCAATGAGGGAACCACCTGTCCTCTTCTTTAGGGGAACCTGACATGCTCTCTCAGTGTTCCTGTCCCCTTTGATACCTTCCCACCGAAATGTCAACTCCATCAGGACAGGGAGGGCTGGTGTCCACTCTGTTTATGTCACTCATTAGCACACAGTAGGTGCTCCAGAAATAGCTGAGCAAGGAGCAAACAAATGAACTCTGTCTCCATCCTTGACTTCCCAGGGCCTTCCTATCACCTCAAACTTTGGCTCCTGCACCTGCATGCTGCCTAATTCACTAGCCTCCCTGTGGGGATCTTCGCCTCCCACTGAAACTCAACTCCCTCAGGGCTGGGTACACTTGCCAAGCTGGCCCTGAGGAGGTTCTACCAAATTAGTGAGCATGATCCCTGATAGGGGTGCAGGCAGACTTGGATTCGGATTGGACGACCATGAATTTTCTGAGAGGCTGACTCACCACTGAGCTCCCACTGCTCTCCCACACCACCCAAATCCACATGCACAGCTCTCTGACTCTTGTCCTTTTTCTAGGAGGAGCCCTCAGACCTCTGTCCTCTTGCAGAAATCCCACCATGTGTGGGATACAGGGTTCTGCCAGAACCTTGAATTCACAGTCCCCATACGCCCCTCATGGCTCTGATCCAAAACCGACTCACGTTTTCTGCTGGAACAGAGGTTCACCTTCCTCTTCACAATACGGGAAGATGCAGCCATAGGTAGAGGAGGCCCGGAGGATGTCACAGCGGCTGTCTTGTGGACACTAGGAGCCTGTGCAGCCTAGTGTGACTGAATCGCTCCCTACTAGAGGGAAGCTCTACAGTACAGGCTTGGGGTCTGCTCTGTGCACTGGATTATGGTCAGTGCTTAGAGACGTTTCTGGAAGATTCTGATATATTTGCTGAATGAATGAGCCCAAACCAGCCCCATCACTGATAGTTGGGTGACCCTGGGCCCCACTGCTCACCCCTGGGGTTTCTGCTCTGGCTTCAGCCAGGACAGGGACCCATAACAGAATCTCCAGTCTCTTTATGACATGAGAAAAGAGCTTAGCCCTGGGCCCCGAAAGCATCACATATGAGGAAGAAAAAGGACCCGTTAGCACAACCACAGTCCCTGCTGCTGACCTATCCCCTGTCCGGGCACCCAGAGAAAGCTTTATGGGAGCACCCTACAGGGTCCCTACAAAAACCCTATGAGGTCGCTCCTTGATTCACCTCATGTTCTTAGAAACAAACACTCAGAGGGATGCAGTGATCTGAGAGTTCACAGCCAGCAAGGGGCCAAATGACCACTGTGCTATGGGGGGCAGGTTGCTCACCTTGTAAATAGTTGGTACAACTGTTGGGTGGCAGCAAATGGTCTGTGATAACCTGAAGAGGTAGGGATGAAGGTGGGTCGCTGCCCAGCAAGGAGGGCACTGGTTTGTCCAGCCCGTGTGCCTGTGTGATCTGCACCGTACAGCATTTTTTTGTTATTTCACCCTGTGAGACGGGAGTTCATTGGGACCCATAAGTGGATGTTGCTGGGGCCACTTGGTTGGTTGGCAGCTGGGGTCCAAGGCTGGGCTGGCTGGCCTCCGTGTTGTGCTCCGGATGCCCCAGTGGGAGGCCAGCCCTTTGCCTCTGGCCGCCCAGCTCTGAGTCTGGGCACAGGCTGGTGCCGGCTCCCAGGGTTAAGCTGAGCTCTGGTTTCCAGGAAGGGCAGGTCTCCAAGGCCAGAACCCTTCTCACTGACAGTGCTGGGGATCCTGACGCCAAAACACACCGTCCATGGTGCTCCATCTCAACTATGATCTCCTGACCTCCCACCTGCTAGAGTGTTCTGGTTATTGAACAGAGCATTTGGGGGTCTCAGTGAGGGCAACCCCCTGAGGTTCCAGGCTGTGAGTGTATTCAAACTCAAAACAGTTTCTCTGTGTTTCCAGGGTCTGTGTCTATAGTAAACTGAACTGTTGCAGAAAAGCAGCTGGGTCCTCCGGGCTTGGCCCAGGCAGAGTGAAGGGCAGGGGGAGGGGCGGGGCTAGAAGGTGGAATTGTTGTGTTGGAAGATGCAGACGGGGAAGTGCTTGACGTGGGAGGACCACTGGGCTGCCAGCTGGAAGAACATCACGTCGTTCCACTCCACGCCGTCAATGAGGACCCGCTGCCTGTGCTCCTGATTCTGGGCTGAGCAGACCAAGCGGCCGATGCCCTGGATGCACTGGTTGTTGGACTCCAAGTCCTTGCCCTTGTCTTTCTTGGACGAAAACATCCCCTTCTTTTCCTGCTCCTTGGTGATCACAGTCATGGACATTGTGGGCGTGGCTGCAGCGTCGCCGCTGCTGGGCAGCCTGCTGACCTGGAGAGACCGGAAGGTGCACCGGAGTGTGTTTTTGGTGGCAGGCAGGTCTTCCTTCTCCCCGCTCCTCTTCCTGTTTGTGGGCTGGGCTGCCTTCCAGTAATCCACCTGCAGCTCCATCAGCTCAGCACCCACACTCTGGCCGGGGGAGGACACGCCCCCACTCACTGACGACAAGGAAATGAGCTTGTGTGTGGCCTCCCTGGCGGTGGACAGAAGCACATTGGAGCACGAGGGGACGGCTTCAGCTGAGTCTCCTGACGTGGCTGAAATTGGCTCCACTCTTCCAACTTTCACTGCCCCCACAAAGGGAATGAACTTCTGCGAGGACAGGTCGTCCGGGCTCTTCGGCTTAGAGATGAGCATGGCCTCTGCGATGGGCAGCTGGAGGACACGGTTGGCCCCTGTGAGGTACTCTCTGATTTTCAACACAATGTTCTGCACAGCATCCTGGGCCTCCAGGTGGTAGAACAGTTCCCACCAGGCCAGGTCCTGTAAGAGTTTGTGGTAGCGGCAATCCACGGAGCCCAGGTACCTGGCCAAGGGGTGGGAACCCAGCGGGATGACCAGGAAGCGCATGTAGTCCAGCCAGTCCGGGGCCTTGTGGGACAGCTGCTCCTCAAAGACCCGCAGCACGGTGCTGAAGTAGTGCTGATCCCCCGCCACCGCGATCTTCACTGGCATGGTGGCCTCGGTATTGCAGTTGCGGTATCTTTGTATCCAGGAGATGATGGAGCTGAAGGCCTCCTGGACATCCACCATGGAGCCGGTGCACACGACGGGCAGCGTGTGCTGCTGCAGGACGTCCGACAGGGACTGCCCCTGCCTGTCGGAGGTGTTGATGAGGATGATGTTCTTGGGCAGATAGTCGTTGGAGATGAGGCTGTGGTTCAGTTGGTCGAACATAGTGTTCCTGGGGACCTGCAGTTGGCTCTGTGGGACTGGGCAGAGCTCCTTGATCAGGCTGTTGGCCGACTCATTCAGGGACCTGCTCCAGCCCCGGCGGGCGGGCTGCTTCCCCTTGGAGCTGGTGGAAGGGATGACCAGAGACTGGGTCTTGGTGGTGCGCCTCGTAGTGAGCATGTCCTGGGCAGAGGTCCCTGCCTCCGGGCTGTCCCCAGGCTGTGCCGGCTGCTCCCCAGGGTTGGGCATGCTGTGGGCCACCCAGTCGGAGCCACTGTCGCTTGAAAGGCTTTCACAGTATAATCTGGGCCTGTGGGTCCTGAGGACTCTGTCGTCCTCCTCCATATCTGGGCTGGACAGGCTTTCAGAATATGACATGAGCTCAGGCATGGGAGGGGTTGGGAGACGGTCATCATCCTCCATGTCTGAGCCACTGTCGATGGGGCACACCACGCTCTCAAACAGAAAGACCAGGTCCTTGTCCACATCGGGGACTTCCTCCTCAGACTCCTGCTCCGAGTCCGGGACCTCCAGCGTCATTTGGTACCTGTGCAGCCACTCTGCGACTCTCTGCTGGTAGTTCTGTTGCTTCATTGTGGACCTCCTCCTTCCTATCGGTTTCTCCAGGTCCAAGTCATCCTCGTCCAGGTCATGCCTGTAGGCGGCATTGTAGCTGACCTCCAGCTCAGAGAAGACGATCTCAGGCTGTCCCTCAGACAAGTTATGCGTGGCCTCCACCTCGGTGCTGGCCGGCATGGCGTTGTCCAGGTGGTTGATGGTCTGGCTCGATTGGGAGAAGATCCAGCTCTTGACCACCTTGGTGGGTGGGGTGCTGTAGGCCATCGAGTCAGAGACACTGCCACTGAACAGCTTGCCGCCCGGGCCCTGGGTCTTCACGGGCATGTCGGCCAGCTGAGGAGGCTCCTTCTGGCTCCGGGCACTGTGTAAGCTCCTCGTCTCCGTCTGCCAGCTGGAGTGTGCCAGGCCTTCAAAGTATTGTCCTGTCTTGGGCTTGGTGTTGCTGAGGATGCTGCTATCGTCCTCCATGTCCGGGCCACTGTTGCTGGGATTCTTAAGGGTGTCATAGAGAAGGTCCAGGTCCTCCTCCACCTCAGGGACATGCTCCTTAGGGTCCCGATCTGAGTCCAGGGCCTCTTCTGACATGTTGGATCTGGGAAGCAGTGCCATGACTTTCTGCTTCAAGTTTTGTTGCATGCATCGCTGCTGCTTCTTGGGCTGCCCCAGGTCAAAGTCAGCTTCTTCCAGGTCCTGCCTGTGTGTGAGATTGTAGCTGGCGTCCAGCTCAGTGAAGCTTTCAGATTTCCCCTCCATGTCGCTATCCATGGACTTGGCCTTGGGGCTGGCCTGCATGCTGCCATCCTCGTCGTCGATGGGCTGACTGGACAGGGAGGAGATCCAGATCTCAGCCACCGTGATGGAGGACCCCTGGATCCTGCTGCTGAGGCTCAGCACCTGGCCACCCTCAGGTGGTCGCTGCATCAGCTCAGCCATATGGACGGCACCTGTGGCCAGTGTCTTATAGCCCAGGATGGTCCGGTTGTTACTGCACTTCCTCTGCTGCAGCATGATCTGCAGCTTGTTGCCTTTTCTCTTGAGGAAGTGGGGGTACTCCAGGGAGAAGGTCAGCGCCAGGTCAGTCCCCACTGGTCCGCTGCTGGGCAGCACAATCTCATGGGATCTCAAGATGCCCTTGGAGCCCTGCATCTGCACTGCTATCACCAAGGAGATGAGCCCCTTCTCCAGCTCCTTCAAGACCACCAGCTTCTTTAAAGTGAAGCTGCACAATCTGGGCACGCAGCTAGGTCTGGAGCAGTCCACCTCCCAGGTAGAGAAGAAAGTCATGGGCACTGGCGTGTTGAGCACAGTGGGCGAGCGGGCCAGGCCCGCAGGTGGCGAGGAAGCTGCAGCTGCTTCCAACGTACAGGTACTTGGTTTCTCCCCCTGTGGTGGGACAGAGGAGGGACATGATTGGTGGCAAGAGGTGGGGCACAGGTGATCGAAGGAGAGAGTAAATGACAAATAGTCACACGCTCATCTGTGACTAGCACAGGTAAGGCCTGCATGGTGGCCTTTCAAACTCAGAGGCCTAAATTAACCACAAAGTTAGCCTGAAATTAAAACTTGTTACCTAAACGCAGTTTATGGTGTGTAGTCATGTGCTAGGCCAGTGTCTTCCCTGACAAAGGTCAATCTTTACCTCAACAGAGCCTGTCTGTTGTCTTTTGGCATCTGTGATAACATACCTTTGGAATGTTAAAGCAATTTTCCTTTTTCTCGTCACCTAGGAGCACAGGCGCTGCTCCGTGCTCGGCAGAGACCACAAAGCTGCTCATTGCTATTGAGTTCATTGCTAACTATCCTGTGTGCACCTGTATAAGAGAGCTATGTGTCTCTCATTTTACTTTTTATCTAATCCCAGAGATTTCCCCGCTTTGCTTTCTCCTGCCTCCTTAAGCAATGTATTTCATGTGACCCACATACATCTCCACTTTAGATTGTATGTGTAAAAGCAGGCGCAATACTGCCATTCTTGGAGCACTACCTTAATACAGTGAGATTTTGTTTTCCGGCCACTGTTGACAGGGGCTCCAGTAAACTCACAAAAATTCTGCACAGGGTTGAATGCTGCTTACATTGCTATTTACTTGGCTTACTGCGGCAGGATTCCAAAGGTCACACAGGACCGCCCTGCAGACCCAGACCCGGTGCTGGGATCCAGCAAAGGGCCCGTTGTGCCACCAGTTCCCTGCCTGTCAGGTGAATTGGGCTAAGTTGTCTCTTGAATCCAGAACCTTCCTTTGCTTGTGATAGAGGGTTCGACTTTAGTTAAGCTGTATTTTTAAATCCCCAAGGTGCAACTAAGGTTAAGAGTTGACAGAATCAAGGCTAAGGAGAGACAAGAGGAAACACGGGTGGCTGGTTTTTGACTCTGGGTTTCATTTGGATTTGCTTTCTGAGAGTCTGAGCAAAAAACCTTCACTGTATAAGTGAGAGCTGAACTTGCTCAGCTCCGAAGGGACACATCCTCCTTCTGACCTGAATCTCGGTTGTCCTTAAGCAACTAAGAATCTTTGTGGAGGTGTCAGAGGTCATTCCTCAGGCCAAGCAGGAGCCCCACAGGGAAATTCCAACTCAACTGTAATTCAACTGACTGGCTCCTCCAGGGGAGAGCCCATAAGGCTTGGTCTGCCAGTGTTCCTAGCCCTTCCTGTGGTTTTTATTTTTATTTATTTATTTATTCTCACTTGAGTATATTTTCCCCATGGGTTTAGAGAGAGAGGAAGAGAGGGGGAGATACAGAGAGAGAGAATGAGAGAGACATAGATTGGTTGCCTCCCCCAGGCGCTCCAGTAAGGGCCAGGGATCAAGCTGCAACCCAGGTACATGCCCTTCACCTTGAATCAAACCCAGGACCTCTCAGGGCCTGCATTCTACCCATGGAGCCAAACTGGCTAGAGGCCTTCAGGTCGCTTTAGATAATTGGGAGATAAGCTGAAGGCACATAAGAGGGGTGTGAGCATAATGGAGCTCAACCCAGAGCAGCACACTTTGAACCACTCCATAACATCCCTAGAAAACTTGCTCAGATTCTGCAAAAATAAAATAACAACAATAACAATAAAAACAAACACACCTATAATTAACATGGGAAGTTGTGCCCCCAGGGCTGGGACCTCCCAGACTCCAGCCCTCATTAACTCCTGATAGGAAGCCTTTTCTTGCAAGTGCTTTACAGAAATGGGAAGATTTAACTTGAAAATATCAACTGAAAAATGGCCAAGATAAATAAATTTTTTTGCAGGAAAAAAAAGGAAACTAGAAATATGCTGGCCCCAAAATGAAAATGACTGAATAGGAAGCATATCTTGATTTGGAAATTAGAAGCTTCTAAGGAGAAGCACAGAAAATTCTTTTAAAAAATAAATTAATGAGAAATTGTAGAGACTATCTCTGAACTCTCCTGAAGCGAATAAATGCTAACACCCCATTCTCCCCCTTCTGTAGCACGTCCACCACATCTTTTGCTCTCTGAGCTTCCTTGTCCAGACGTGTTCTTTCCCTTCCCTTTTCCTTCCCCTTCTGTCTCCTCCACTACCCCTCCCTACTGATTTAAGGAAAATGAGAATAGGAATTCTACCAGCTCCCTTTGGAGAAAAGCTGCTCTCAGCCAGAGAGGAACCAGCAATTGTTCTCCATTTTCTCTATGGCCCTGATTGGCTCACAGAGAAATTTAACTGTTAGAACATGTAATCCTGGCTATTCTAACCTATTGCAATTAACATACTCCTGGTTTCTGGGAGCAAAAGGAAGAGAATTACTAAGTAAGTTTGTAAGAAAACTCCTATAGAGAAGTCTGCCCACTTTAGGGATTATAGGAAACTGAAATAGGATTTAGAAAAAGGAAACCAACAAAAGAAGCATAGGGTTGCACAAAGGGTGTTTCCCCTTCTCACTGTTAGTTTGGGAGAACTTGAAATTATCATAAAAAGGGAAGCTACTAAGGCTCCTGTAGATACTGGCGCTATCTTATTTTTCTTAACCGAACCTACTAATTGCTTTCTGCATGGGACTAAACCTTCTGTCCAAAAATGTCTGCTTTTTAATCAAAACCTGTTTCCTTTCAACTAGGGATTGCTATGGAACCATATATATACATAGTTTGCTAATCAAATCTTTCCCAATTCACCTGATAGGTGAGGATTTTTTTTTTATATGAAATCAGTGATGCCGACATATCTTTTCCCAGAATAGTTATATATTTAGAATAAATGAACCAAGATACTGAACCAAAATGGAAAGTAATGATTTTAAAGGAACCTTCCAGGAGGAAACTAACCTTGAGACTGACCGAAGGTTTGGAAATCATCTTTTCTTTATTAGTATCTTCCACGAGAGCCTGAGAGATGGCTTAACAGGGTAGCCACCCTACTCAGAATGTCTCCAGACAGCTCAGAGACATGCAGACATGTCTCTAACACTGGGCTTGCTCATATGTCTCTCTATAGATGCGGAACCAGCCCACAGTGACTTGAGAGTCCTCTTATGGAGTATATATTCACCAAGTGGGAGAAACTTGACCCTGAGAAACTCAAGAAAGAAGCCAGTCTTCCTTTGTTACACCACCTACCTGGTCGCAATATGAAGTGTGTAACAGAGAGGTCTGGCGCCATTAATTTTAAGACTATCATGCAGCTACAACCTGCTTTTCATTCCCGAGGGAGAGGGACAGAGGTTTCACACACCTGAAAGCCTTTACACCTCTCCGAGGTGTGCTTTCTGGAAGCTAGAAAAATGTTCCCAAATAGAAAGAAACATTCCAAAAATGGGTGAATGAATTTGTCATCCCTTGCCAGTCCCTTGGGTGGCAACCCAGTTCCTGGGGTATTGAAAATGACTATCCTTGTTTTCAAGGGGCCAGAGGTTTGGCTGCAGAAGCAATTCAGAGCCCACCAAATCCTTTTACCTTCCCCAAACCACCCCCCTAATTCATTTCAGAGACTTATAGATAACTAGAGGCACAATGCACGACATTCGTGCACTTTGGGGGGCGGGGTTCCCCTTAGCCAGGCCTGCAGCCTTTAGCAGTCCGGGAGTCCTCGGGGCTGTCCAACTCCCGGCTTAGGCCTGCTCCTCGCCTCCTCGCGCCCCCCCCCCCCCCCCCAGTGCACTGACCACCATGGGGCAGCTCCTGGATTGAGTGTCTGCCCCTTTGTCGTCAGTGTGCATCATAGTGACTGTTCTGTCGTTAGGTTGATTTGCATATTACCTTTATATTATATAGGATTGGCTTCATGCAACCAAAGTCCCAGAACCTTTGAAGTGAAAATACCTGAGTTCATTTTTTAAAATAAAAATACAAATCTCTCAAAGGTATGTCTTATCCCAATAGAAAAAACATACCTCATCCACCTACACAAATCACTTTATTTTATTTCCACTATTTCTTTCTAACTTAGTAAGTTTTAATGAAAGTTATTAAACATCTAGATATTTTGAAATAACATGAAATACTGAAACATTGATTGCTAAACAAGTTCACCTGCTTTTGGGTTTTTTTTTAATATGGGAGGTTTATAAAATGGATTTGCAGCTGTTGATATAATGACTTGTGTTTTGTTGAAGGTGTGTTTCTTGGAAGTGAGAGTGTGATTAAAATATGTTCATCAACATCAATCTAAGGGATGCTGGTTGTTCACTTTTGTGCTTATCATTGGGGAAATTAAGGCTCCTAAGAGTTAAAAGTTCCAGTTAAGTTGGAGAAATTATATAGTTGTGATAATGAAAGGCTTGAGGTAGGGAGAGTCATATTTGAAGGAAAAGGACAAATGTAAGTTTCTGTAAGGAGACTTATGTCTGAATGGGTAAGGAGGTTTGTGAAAGTTGAGAAAAGGTTTGTAAAAGGGGGTACAGGCTATAAAATTCTGCGAAAGTTTTAACTTTATAAAAAAGTTCTTGCATTTTCTCTGTAAAAATTAGTAATTCAAATTATGTGTATGGTGTGTATGTGATGTGTTCATCTATGGGATATGTATGGTGAATTTTCAGCCTCCAGATGGCATTACTAGCATATAGTCTTTTATTGGCCTAAAAAGATTAAATGCTTATGTAGTCTGGACAAAATATTTAATATTAAAACTGTTTCTAAGTGTGATTAATGTCTTTTAGAGTTATTACCACAAGTCTGTGTTTGCTTTACTTTGATATACAAAAAGTCCAGGTTGTAAGTTTTGTGTATGTATATTTGCAACCTTCACAAAGTTTCCATTTTAAGAGACTTTTGAAACCAGTGGTTTAAACCAGCGGTTCTCAACCTGTGGGTCTCGACCCCTTTGGCGGTCGAACAACCCTTTCACAGGGGTGGCCTAAGACCATCCTGCATATCAGACATTTACATCACGATTCATAACAGTAGCAACATTACAGTTATGAAGTAGCAACGAAAATAATTTTATGGTTGGGTCACAACATGAGGAACTGTATTTAAAGGGCCAGAAGGTTGAGAACCACTGTTTTAAACAAAAGAATGACTTTGAGTTAATTCCAATGGGCCCTGGAATACTTCAAGGTTTTATTCTCTATCCTTATTGAAGCAATGTTTTTAAACTAAATTAGGCCTGTTTTACATGCTTGGAATTACATGGGAAGCTTAGCTAAATTAAAAAATAAAAATGGCTGATCTACTTGTGTACATATGCTTTTATTACAAAGGATGTTCTAAAGATTTCAACCTGCTGTATGAGGGACCTACCAAGATTCAAAGAGAAGTTCAAATAGGAAGCTCTCAGGTGTAACAGTTCACTTGTCAGCGACACCAGTCCAGCCAAGAGGGATGGTTCCCTCTGAGGGCGTCTGGCAGTGGGACTCCAGATATTTGTGGCACAAACATTGGAAGTTTATGAATTATTTCCAATGCTCAATACAAGAAGCCATGGACAATGTTTTTAAAATCTTACATATTATTTGTTCTTCTATATTGAAATTATGTATTGAATCTAAATATACATGTACTTATATATATTTTATATTATTCTCTCTCATTTTACAGTAGTTATTATTTTCCAAAAATTATTGACTTAAAATGTTAAAGCTTACTAAACAAGCAAAGTTTTTTTTTTATCAATTGCATTATAATCAAATCTATAACCATGCCACTTTGTTTTGTCACTCATAGACAGTTATTGTTTTACTCTACTGCATTTTCAAATAAGTTACATCTTTAGAAAAATCCATGAAAAGAACTCTGACTTACTCTAAATTAAGGTTTCTAAGCAGGTCCCATCTCTGAACTGAATTAAGAAGCGTAGAACTCTAAGGAATAAGTGAATATATGAAAATCCTGGCAAATAACCAGGATAAACAAAAAAATGGGTATGGGACTAAATGAAGTGAAGATGATTATTGTTGTTATGACTCAGTTTAAAATACTGCTGATTTTTAAAATTTTTTGTTTTCAAAATATAAGGAAAACTAGAAGCAGACATCCCACATTACTCTCCATGACTCACTAAGGTTATCGGGAATGATCAATTAGTGACATTCATTTCACATACTCCCAAGAGACAAAGACTTCAAAGACCAAAACTTACAACCAGGAGATTTTTGTTTATGGAAACACATTAATTAAAGACTCTCTCCAACGTGTTAAAAAGGACCTTACCTTATCAGAGGCCGAACCACAAATGGACACCTGTCTCTGACACTGGCCTCCATCCACCATGGAGACTGAAGACTTTTCAAGGATGAGAAACCACTGGCCATGGGGGCTGACAGCTTTCCCAAGAAGTCAGCAAGGCCTGGATGCTGACAAATTACTGCTGCTCCAACCTTGCTCTTACATCACTTCATTGTTATGATTAAATATACATCAAATGATTTGATATAGTTATTACCTTCCTTACGGTTTTCTAATGGAAACAATAACTATCTCCCCAGACCCCTCCCTTATTAAATATGAAAAGTTGAATTTGGATACCTGCTACTTTTTCCCACCTACTAGACAATGACATTCTGATGATCAGTTATGATAACGAAAGAGTAGAGAGTCTTAATTCATCTGGCCAATCATAGCATAAGTACTAGAGACACGGATGAAGAAGGGAAACATATAATTAGCTTAATAAACAATTATGATAATACATGGAAAGTGATTTTGGTTGGTTGGGATGCTTATTCCCCTCAGTCTAGCACTAGACATTTTTTATTCCTAAACCGTGTTACTGCTTTAATGCTGTTGCTTTTGTTCCTGGTTTGTAAAAGTTATACTAGATGCCAAATACCAAAACTAAGACAAGCAGAAAGAGGACTCTGCACCTGGTAGCTCAACATTTAAAATTGATACAGAATATTTTTTAACAAGGACAGATAAGATCTCATAGCCTCCCATTCACCTGCCTTTTTATTTTGAAGAATAATAAAAATTCCACCTTGAATGCCATTTAAGGTTATAGTCTTGCACCATCCCCAATGGTCCATTGTTCAGCAAGACAAAACACTAACAAGGATCATCAATGCATAATTTGTATTAATTTATGAACAAAAGGACTATGTATGGACGAAAAAAGGAGCCCCATGCTAACCTGACGAGCTTAGGGAAGTCCTGCGTGGAGGCCTTGCACACTCAGAGACTTTAAGTAACTACAAAGGACGGTCTGAAATAAAACACTAACTGAAAGGAGCTCGTGGTGGGTAGTCATGTCCTAGTCTGGCTCTTCCCTGACAAAGGTCAATCTTTACCTTAACTGAGCCTGTGTACGGCCTTTTGCATCTATGATAACATAGCTTTGGATTATCAAAGGAATTTTTCTTATTTTGGACACCTCGTGCACAGGCACCCTTCTGTGCTCTGGGAGAGATCAGAGATCCCTTTGTTGTTATTGAGTTCATTGTTGACTTGAAACTATCCTACATCTACCACTGTAAAAGAAGTATGTGCCTATCATTTTACCGTTTATCCAATCACAGAAGTTTCCCCACTTTGCTTTATCCTCTCTCCCTAATCTATTACCCATGGATTTCATGGAACACACATAAGTCTGCACTTTGCTTGTAACTTATAAAATAAGATGAAAAATTGTCATTGTCCAGAGCATTCTCTCAACCCATTGAGATTTTCTTGCCCGCAATTATTGACATTTTGGTTCAAAAAAACACGCAATAATTTTTCACAGCTTTGAAAGTTTTTCACATTGATAAGAGAAAAGGTTCTTGGCAGGGAAAGTAGAATTGCAGGTGAGGAATAGGAAACACATTAGTATCTTAGGTCATTTTCTTAGCAGAGGACAGACAGCACATGCTTGCATTAACAGTGTCACCCGTGTGATTTCTGACAGAACATCCCAATGTAAGATGAGACACAGAGGCTTTTTCTGGGGTGGAGGGTCTGGACATTAGGACATGTGGTATGTTCAGGGTGGCACCGTTGTCATTGCAACAGAAGGTTATAAAATCCAGGTCCCACAGCAGTGAAGAGATGGATCGCCAGCCCTGATAACAGGTCCCCCTCTTGGTATGTTGTGCAGCCCAGGGAGACCCTAGCTCCTGACCTGGAGGAGATGGGGACACAGATTCCTTTGAAAACTGGACACTAGGAGGGATCTCAGGGGAGTAGCAGGGAGCCTTCTGGAACCCAGGTCCCGTTGACTCCCTGGGGTTCTGGAGTTTGGGTCAACTGGGCCCCTACACTCACCCTGAGGTCATGCTGCATACTTGTGGATGTATCAGGTATCTGTGCCTCTTGTAGGGGCATGGAGTTGAGGACCCCATCTGTCGGCTCCGGTCCAGTCTCCTGTGCAGAGCTCTGTAAAGACAGTTCCCAGTCACCAGGGGGAAAGCCTCAGAGCCCTGTTTTTGTAGGTTCTCTGACCCTGTGACCCTCCACTCCAGACATGCACACTGTGTGATCTGCTGAGAGCTCCACTGGAGGTAAAGGCGGGACAGTCTGAGGGCTAGGACTCCCATTGGCACAGATAAGGGAGCCCTCTGGAAGCCCATCTCCACCTGCCTACCCTGCCCTGGGGTGTGATCACAGCAGGACCTCTAGGTTATCCACTGCCCTGAAAACTGTTGCTCCCCCTCGGTTCTCCTTTCAGGTTCCTCTTCCCACCACATGAAGGGTAGGGATGTGCGCTGCACAGGGATGGCCCACAGAGGAGGCTGGCCTGGACTGAATGGGTCTGACCCAGGGCACCTTCTCTTACCTGAGGGGATCGTCTTGAAAACGGCCAGAGATGTCGGGCACGAGAGTTGAACCGTCTACAGAGTCTGTAACAACTCTCCCTGCAGGGTCTCCGGGAAGCAGAGCCCCGATAACTGGGAACGCAACAAGAGAACATGTTGAACTGTCAACTGTCTCTTGCCAAGTGAGTGGCGGTTGGGCAGTTGCTAGAAAGTGGGTGCCTGGTTACGGGGGTTCCAAGTTCTATTAGGAAGTGACCTCACTTCCTGGGATTGCCCTCTCTGACTCCCCTCACCTAATAACAGTTATAGACAGTGCTGTGGGCTGCTGACTGCTCACCCACCTTCTCCATGGAACACCCACAGTGTACACAGTGACACCAACACACCCTCTCCACAAGGTCTAGCTGCAGCCAGGGTACTAGATTTGAGGAGACAGACCTGGGCCAGACTCAACCTCTCATTCTTACCTCTTCTTGATCCTGGATAAGTCATTGTGCCTGTTAGAGCCTGTCTCCTCTTGCCTGCACAATGGATTATTGCAGCATGTGCTTTTAGCGATATTCAGGCTCAGGAGGGGTAGTGGCTATAGAGGAGGACTGTCACAGGCAAAAGTGCCTCCAACCTCCTTTTCTTCCTATTGTCACCTCCTTGGTGTCTGCTTTTCTTCTAATTCCACCAAGAGTCATTTGACCTAGTGTGTGTGTGTGTGTGAGAGAGAGAGAGAAAGAGAGAGAGAGAGAGAGAGAGAGAGAGAGAGAGAGAGAGAGAGAGAGATATTGTGTGCATGCACACACAAATGCAAGTGCTAGGTTGTATTGTGTTAACAAAGCCTGAACAAAGCCAGTGGTTTGTAGCAGCAAAGGTTAATTTCATAGCCATATGACTTCAATGATCTGATGGATCTAAAAGGAGTTCCTATTTTTTTGGATTGTTCATCTTTTTTCTTCTTGTTAGGATGAGAGTAAGAACTTCCAAGCTCATATGTCAGAGTGGAAACCAGAAGTTGACATTTTATTTGACAATGGCCTGTGGGGGACATGACTTCCATTTCCCCCTTTCTAACCAGCTGCCAATTTCCATATCCAGGTGGTCTGGGTAGTGTTGGTCAAGGCCCCAGAGTGGAGGTATCAGCACATCTCAGTGGCCTTGTCACAGTGATGATGATTGTACGTGGACATGTGACTTCAGTGAGTTTAGTAAATTCTTTTTATTAGTCACAAGAAAAAAAAAAATTCTGTTTTCATATGTTTCATGGCCTTATGAAAACATGCTCAAAGTCACTAATCATGTGAGAGATGCAAATCAAAACAACAACGAGGGCCCTAGCCGGTTTGGTCAGTGGACAGAGTGTTGGCCTGCGGACTGAAAGGTCCCAGGTTTGATTCCAGTCAAGGGCACATGCCCAGTTTTGGGCAATGATCCCCAGTAGGGGGCATGCAGGAGTCAGCCAATCAATGATTCTGTCATTATTTATGTTTCTCTCTGTCTCTGAAATCAATAAAAATATATTTTTAAAAAACACAATGAGATACCATCTCACACCTGTCAGAATGGCTATCATCAACAAATCAAGAAAGGACAAATGCTGGTGATTATGTGGAAAAAAAGGAACCCTTGTGCACTGCTGGTGGGAACGTAGACTGGTGCAGCCACTGTGGAAAACAGTATGGAGCTTCTTTGAAAAATTAAAAATGGAACTCCCATTTGACCCAGTAATTCCACTTCTAGGAATATATCCCAAGAAATAAGAAACACCAATCAGAAAGGACATATGCACCCCTATGTTCATAGCAGCACAATAGCTAAGATTTGGAAACAGCCTAAATGCCCATCAGCCTAAGTGCCCATCAGCAGATGAGTGGAAAAAACTGTGGTACATCTACACAATGGAATACTATGCTGCTGTAAAAAAGAAAGAACTCTTACCATTCACAACAGCTTGGATGGACATGGAGAGCATTATGCTAAGTGAAATAAGCCAGTCAGATAAAAATAAATATCACACGGTCTCATTCAATGTGGAATATAATGAATAACATAAACTGATGAACAAAAATAGATCTAGAGACAGAGAAGCATCAAACAGGCTGTCAAACAGACCCTCAAACCTCAGCGGGAAGGCAGGGGAGAGTGGGGGAGAGAGTAAGAGATCAAGCAAAGGTCTTGAATGCATGCATATAAGCATAATCAATGAACACAGACATTGAGGGGGTAGGGGCATGTGCTGCGGGGTGGGTGTGGCTGGGGAGTGGTCCATGGGGAAAAAAGGAAACATGTTATACTTTAAACCATAATAAAATTAAATAATACAAATATTTCTCTTATTAAAAAAAAAAAAAAGAGAGCTAGTGCTCTTTTTGGGTCCCAGCACAAAGCACCCTTTGACCCCTAGATACGGAGGAACAGGCAGGAGCTTCCCAGTTTGTCAGGATGTCTCATGTCCAGACCAACTCTGTGGGAGAGGTGGGAGCCTTGGCCTGGAAGGTCTGAACATTCCTGAACTCTGGGCTCTGAATGTCGTGGACATTGGATAATATCTGCTACTCTATGGACATCAGTTTCCCAATTTTCCATTGAGGGTTGGGTTCAGAACTGCATAAGCCTGAGCTCAGAACAAAGGGGCCCAGCTCCCTCCACCCTGGGTGGGTATTGGACAGAGGTGCATGCATGCGGTTCCAACTCTGGGCTCTTTTTCAGACAAATACTGGCCAAATGCTGACATGCTGAATGCCCCCCATCTCCCCCATGCCTCTCCATGTCTGTGTATGATTCCACCAGCAGATCCTTTCCCAGAGTCCCCTGAGGAAACCTGGGTGCAGCTAGGACCCCAACTTTGAGGACACACCGCTGGGTTCATCTCAGGCTCTGTTGGGCTCAGTATCGGGATCACTCTTGGTCGTGCTGGTGTGGCACAACTGGGAATTGAACTGTGATCTCCTGGTTCACTAAGCCATACTGGCTGCGTGAAAAGAAATTTATTAAGTACCTACATTATTTTTATTTAATCCAAAATTACCAGGTATTATTTTCATCATCTCCATATTTTTAGGTGGGGAAAGTAAAGCCAGAGAGGTTGATTTGACCAACATGACACAGTTGATGACAGAGAAGGATTCTTAATACAAGTTTGTCTGAATTCCTACTTCATATTTCCCCCTAGTTTACATCTTACTTACCTAAACCTAATCTGTCTTTATCTAATTCTTTTAAAGTAGACTGATACAGTGGTAGAGTTAGACCTTGCTCTTTGCATATTACTGGAGTTGAAGGCAACTGATGATAAGGTTTCCTTTAAGGTGTTTTAAATAGGTTTGGTTCATAACTGATGGTTTCATATTCAGATTCTTCTGCAGTTTCAGAATTATATGGTGTACCTTCTGAAGAAAGTTCATCGAACCAAATAATACTTATTGGTCTAAATCTATAAGAAAAATAAAAATCTCATCTTGGTTTTAATCAGAGACAGAAAAATTTGTGAGCCAGTAAAGATCATAATAAAAAGGATGCTTGAAACTTGGACTATGGATAACTTTTGTTAAAGCATATTAATTAAACAGGATCACTTGTTTGTTCTCTTATAAATCTGTAGTAAGGTATAACAAGTTTACAAAAGTTACAAAGAGAGAACTCTTAACTATATTAGCTCTACTAAAGTTTTCTTTATTTTATATTCACGATTCAGAAACAAAAACCATAGTGAGAATGCATTTCAGACACAATTCAAATGTTTATAGACACTACTTAAGTGGATGAGATAAATCTATAGATATAAGGAACATGTAGATTCTCAAATAAAAGAGAACGAAAAGATTGTCTGTTAAAGAGAAATGACAAAAGTTCGACGCTGATCTATTCACTCTTAAACTAGCAATTCTGAAAGTGTGGTCTATGGCCCAATTAGGGGAGGGTACCTAAGACTGTTTCAAGAGGTTCATAAGGTCAAAACTATTTTCAAAATAATATTAAAGCATAATTTGTCTTTTTCACAATGCTGACACTGCACCTCTGGTGAGTGAAACTGATGACACTTTGCATGAGCCAAGGCAGTGGCAAGAAACTACTAGTAGTAGCATCACCATGCAAACCAACCAAACACACACACACACCCAAAATGCCAGCTTAACTGAAATGTCTGTAATGACGCAGTGACGATTAGTTTTATTAAAGCCCAGTATTAATATTAAAAACATGTTTTTAATATTCCCTGTGACAAAACGAAAAGTATGCACAAAGCATTTCTGCATATTTAACTACAGTAATTTATAAAAGCACTCATGTGATGAGTGTGAGGTAAGTGAGCACTTTTTTTCCATAGAGAGCCATTTTTACTAGAAAGAATGACTGACAAACTAAATCATTCTGAGCTGGATGATTTGGGAGACATTTTTTCGAAAATGAATGAAGTGAGCCTGTCACTGAGGGAAAACAACAGCCAATGAAACTACGTGAGCTTTAAAATGAGAATTAGAATTTTGTTAAATTTTGCCATGTTGTCAGCTTGACATCCTTAACATTGGTGAACTAACAAATATGATTATTTTTAATATTGCTTAATGCAATGTGTCAATATATGGAATATCTGTGTAATTCAGAACAAAGGCATTTTCCAAATAATCAATGCATGATGTTACAATGTGGGTGAAAGCTTTATTCAGAGTGAAAGGAAGACTATGTAACAAAAGTATGAACATTTCATTACATGGTTTCAGATTCCACATTGCGAATTTTAAGAAACTACCACTTAAGTTTTGGTACAGTATGAGAGAAAAATACCCACAATTAACTGAAGACTATTAAAACACTCCTTATTTCTCCAACTACATTGTTGTGTGAGCTGGGTTTTCTTCACAGACCTCTACCAAAGCAACATATTACAACAGATAGGATACAGAAACAGGTATGAGAATCCAACCATCTTCTATTATGCCAGATATTAAAGAGAATGGCAAACAATGCCACGCTTTTTTCTTTAGTTACTTTTCATAACAATGTTATGCATATTAATATGCATTGGGATTATTTTTACTTTAAAGTGAATCACTAACTATCTTAAAGGTTATTTATGGCAACTTACATAAAGTAAAACCCTTGGAGGCTCTCCATTTTTAAGAGTGTAAGGAGTACGGGGACAAAAATATTTGACAACTTTTGCTACAAAGTAACATTGCCAATGATTCTCATTTGCTGGAAGGTCTGAACTTTAATTTCTTACCATTTGGAAACTATAAATGTTCATCCTCGTAACTGCATTTATGACTCCACAAAGAACAGTTTACATATAGCATAAACAAAAATGTGACGTATTGGGTTCTTCCCAGCAAGCATGCGTATTTACATATTTTCTGAAAACATTGCTCACTGCAATTGATCAATTTATATAAAATCTATCATTGGCTGCATCGCGTCTCAAAAATTTCAAAAAAGGCTGGCCTCTCTTTGCACCCAATAGGCATTTTTCTCGACGATATTACTCCGACACCTGGAAAACGAGTCTGTAAAAGAGAACAGAACACACTTCGCGGGTGCGGTCCTTCGGGGGCTCACACTGACTGATCTCGGTCCCATCTTCTGGGACAAGGGACTCGCTGCGATGGTGGGAGCATTGCGTGTGTGAGCTGTGTGCAAGCTCTGGACATGCGGCAAGTGCAACTCAAAAACAGCATTTTTGACATGATTTACGTTCACTAGTCACGTGTTGCGAGGGCTCCCATTAGAGGTAAACGCCAATGGGAATCAGGACGCCGCCATCCACAAGCACCAGCTGGGGGCAGTGGAGCGACACCGAGTCCGAAGCGGCCAGGAAAGGAGCCGGAGCGCCAGGAGGTTTCAGACGGGGCCCCGCTGCGGCCCAGAGCCCGCCCCGAGCGGGCGGCGCGGCCGAGTCCCCGGAGCGGGGCCGAGCGAGAGGCCGGTCCATCGTCCCCACCCGCGCGGGGCTGGCAGCGACCCCGCCAGCCGGTGGCCGCTCGCGTCCCCCCGCAGCACTGACCGCCTCCCCAGACGCCGCTCCTCGGACTCCGCAGGCTCTCCCGGCGGCGGCCTCCCCCCGAGCGCCCGCAGCCGCTCCCCGCCGGGCTTTCAACTGCTCGCGCCAAAGCCGCGCGGCCACACGCCTCCCGATGACGTCACGACGACGCCCGCCGCGCGCCGCCCGGAAGCCCGGCAGGCCCCGCCCCCGACTCGGCTGGCGAGCCGCGGGGCCTGGCGGGACTGCACGGGAGTCGGTCTGGGGCTGTGTAGGCGGGGCCTCTCTGGAGCCTCCCCAGGGCCGCCCGTGAGCGCTCCGCGACTCGGTCCCGATCCCGTAGCTGAGCTTGTCTCGCGCTGGGGGCTCTCGGCCTCTGTCTCTGACAGGCCTCTGTTCCGGCCGCAGCCGCCAACCTTGGAAACCCGGTGTGGCCCTTGGCAGAGTGGTAGCCTGAGGGAGAAATAGAACAGTGGGGACTGGGACTAACTATAGTTATAAGAAATATTAATCGTGCTCATTCTCACCCGACTGGGAGTTGTCCGCCCTGGGATCTGGCAGTTAACCTTGAAATGTCCTTTTTCTTTATCCAAGAACTGCCTAGCATCATGGAAAGATCATTTTTTTCCCCTTAAAATATTTGAGACATAATTTACATATAACATTGTGTATATTTGAGGTGTATAGTGTGTTGGTTTTATACATTGAAGTTTTTTTAAAAAAATTATTGTTGAGAGTATTACAGATGTCCCCCCCCTCCCCCGCTTTGTTCCCCTCCTCCTGGTTCCTGCCCCACCCCAGGTCTTCACCAACCTATTGTTTGTGTCCATAGGCAATGTGTATCTATACTAATAAAAGGGTAATATGCTCATTAGACCCGATAGACCGGACATCCTTCCAGACAAAGCCACAGTGGCAGGTGCCGAGACAGAGGTGGTTAGGGGCGATCAGGCCAGCAGAGGAGAGTGATTAGGCGTGATCAGGCAGGCAGAGGGGTTAGAGGTGATCAGGCAGGCAGGCAGGTGAGCAGTTAGGAGCCAGCGGTCCTGGATTGCGAGAGGAATGTTTGACTGCTGGTTGTGGGATTGAACCTAAACCGGCAGTCGGACATCCCCCAAGGGGTCCCGGATTGGAGAAGGCGCAGGCTGGGCTGAGGGACCCCTCCGTGCATGAATTTTGTGCACTGGGCTTCTAGTCTATCCTATCTAATAAAAGAGAAACATGCAAATTGACCATAACCCCAACACCCTTCCCATTGGCTAATCAGCAGGATATATGCAGATTAACTGCCAACCAAGATGGTGGCCAGCAGCCAGGAAGCTGAAGTGAATAGGAGGCTTGCTTGCTCCAGTGACGGAGGAAGCCAAGGTTCCCCGCCTGCCGCTGCTGGCCTCTGAGCTGCAACTCTAAGAAACAATGTCGCAATTATAGAAGCTAAACCATCCCCAGAAACCTGCTTTCAGCCAGCCAGGCTTCAGCCAGCAGGATCGCAACAGTGTTTCAATTATAGAACCCAAACAAACCCAGATCCCTGCTTTCAGCAGCCGAGGTCTCAGAGCTGGAGCCGAGCCGCAGAGCTAAAGCTGGCTCTCAGCTCCAGTGACAGCCATAGAAGATAAATAAATCCCAGAATTTAAAAAAAAGGAAAAAAGGAGAGGTTCGGAGCCTCAGTTGCCCGCCAGCCTGAAAACAGCCATCATCCCCTCACCCAGACTGGCCAGGTACCCCAGTGGGGACCCTCACCCTGAAGCAACAAGATGGCGGCTAATTTGCATACTGAAGGCAGGCAGCAGCGGGAAAGGCTGTCCGCGGTCCAGGACCGGATCTGTGACCCTGCCGGGCGGGGGGCAGTGCTTGAGGCTTTTCGCAGTCTGGGACCTGGATCTGTGACCTGGCGGGCAGGGGCAGTGCTTGAGGCTATCCGCAGTCTGGGACCCGGATCTGTGACCTGGCAGGAGGGGGGGGGGGCAGTGCTTGAGGCTGTCCGCGGTCCCAGTACCCGGATCCGTGACCCTTCCCGGCAGGACAGCAGCTTGCACAGGGGCAGATCGGCTGGGGTTGGGCAGGACAGGACGCCTGGCTTCCGCCCAGCCCCAGTCACTCTGGGCAGGTAGCAGCGCAGAGAGTCTCTGGACAGGGGAGGCAGGCCGATGGAGAGCGGCCTGTACTCCCCACATGGCGGTGGTGACAGCTGTGAGCGCACCAAGCGGAGCCTTCAGGCTGAGCTGAAGTAGCACCTGCAGGCCATCAGCACCTAGGAGTGGCTGCGCAAGATCCACCTCCTGGCCCAGAAGGTGCAAGATCGCAGGGACAACCACCGTGAAGGGCCAGACTGACGTCCTCCTGGCCGCACCACGGGGGTTTGCGGATCTGCAAAGCCAGAGGCCTCCGGTGTGCACATCCCCCCCTGGTGTGCGAACATCCCCCAGCACACTGTCACCCTCCCGCGCCTGCAACAGTTGCAAACCAAGGCATGCACAAGTTCCCCCCACCTCTCCACCACACTTCCATCAACCCAGCATGCCTAACACCCCCACAGGATGTGCACACATCCCCTCTGACCCGCTCACGTCCTTTGGAGAGTGTCTAGGTGTTCTGGGTGCTGAGGGTGGGCGCCTGTGAGATGACAGTGAGAGGGCGGAGTGGTGATGCCCTGTTCCCACAGAGGCCAGTGCAGCTACGAGATCACCTCTGGGGGGTTAATGCAGGTGCTGAGGCAGGAGCAGGTGCAGACAGACACACCTGGTGGGCATGGGCGGCCCTCGCTGAGGCGCCTTTGGTCAGCGTTCAAGATCAAGAACCCAGAGGCAGAGAGGAATTCCGTCCTCTCAGTGAAACAGTGGGATAGTCGGGGCGACTGTAGAGGAGGAATGTGCACTTTGGGTGCCAGCACCCATGAGTGAAGGCTGCCCTGACTGAGCCTCGCTTGCTTGGGGCCTAGCGCACTCCTGCCGGGCAGCGGGTGACTGGATGTGCTTTTCCGAATTAATGAGAGAAAACGTTGATTCTCCTGCTGCCCACGAAGGTGGAAAGTGAAGTGGGGAGACATGTGGGGAGTGAGCGAGGTTCCCTGTCTTGGGGTTCCAAATCTGCTGTTGGTTTCTTTCACTGCTGACTAGAGATAAACAGGGTGTCCCCCCAAAATGTATACACACTTTGAATACCTACTAATTCCAATGGTTTTAAGCATAAGAAAGAAACAACAATGGAGCTGTTATCTGTTAAAAGTGTGGGCACAAACAGGTAGTTGGACATTCCCTGAGGGGTCTCAGATTGGAGAGGGTGAAGGCCAGACTGAGGGGCCCCTTCCCCCCCTACCCCAGTGCACGAATTTCATGCACCGGGCTACTAGTATGTATATAAAAGCTATGATGTACACTGACCACCAGAGGGCAGACACTCAACACAGCAACTGCCCCCTGCCAACCTCCCATGGTCCCTCCCCCTGGCAAGCCAGCCCGATGGGCCCTGATCACGACTGGGCGAGATGGCCCCGATTGGCCCTCATTGCTGGCCAGGCTAGGGACCCCACCCATGATGAACTCATACACTGGGCCGCTAGTATGCATATAAGTTCTTTGTTTAATCTTTTTCTACCCTCTTTCCCTCTGAGATTCATCAATCTGATACATGTTTCCATGCCTCTGGTTTGATTTTATTCATTAGTTTACTTTGTTCATTAGATTCCTCGTTTGTTTATTTTGAGTTTTAGATTCAAGTGTTGATAGATATATATTTATTGCCATTTTATTATTCATAGTTTTGATTCTTCTTCTTCTTCAAGAATACTCTTCAACATTTCATGTAATACTGGTTTGATGGTGATGAACTCCTTTAACTTTTTCTGTCTGTGAAGCTCTTTATTTGACCTTCAATTCTAAATGATAGCTTTACTGGGTAGAGGAATCATTGTAGGTCCTTGCTGAAAGGTTCCAGGTGGGCCAGGGTTACACAGAACTGACTCAAGGCTCAGTGTAATCAAAATTATATATATTTGATTTTTTACAGATAGGAAGGGAGTGGGATAGAGAGTTAGAAACATCGATGAGAGAGAAACACCAATCAGCTGCCTCCTGCACACTCCCTACTGGGTATGTGCCCGCAACCAAGGTACATGCCCTTGACCGGAATCGAACCTGGGACCCTTGAGTCCATAGGTCGACGCTCTATCCACTGACCAAACCGGTTAGGGCTCAAAATGATATTTATTGAAGGCACCTGGGTGCAGGTGGACTGAATCTGAGAAAGGAGTCAGTGGGGAATGGGGAGGGAGCAGGCTTTTTATGTGCCTGGGGAAAGCTGCAGGCTTCGGCTAACATTCATATCTGGACCGTGTTTTGGGCGGCTTCTGTTGATGCATTATCTGGGCTGTGCAAGAGTTGCAGTCTTAAAAGTTCCTGTAAGATATTCACTCAAGGGGAACATTTACAAGGCTCAGGCTTACAGAATGAGTTTCCCTTTGACATTTGTTAGATTTTTGTAAGGCTCAAGCCTTGTGGTCTCCAGTTAACCCTTTCATTCCCGTCTTTATAGTTATGAAGAGGGATATAGAGAGGGATAAAGGGCGCTTTTCTTTTGGTCTACTTCCTGTGGGATTTTGGACGTCGTGGACTCTTGATTAAAGAAAAAGATTAGGCATTGAGGGAATTTTTGTTAAGTCATATTTTAAGTATCAGCCATAGTGACAGTGGCTGTATGTTTAGGAGTGGGGGCAGGGCTGTCTCTAGTTAGTTGGCGATTGAGGGAGAGGATGATATCTGATAGAGGTCTGGAGCAGCTTCATTTCCCCTATGGACTTGTTGGTAATTGCCTGAATGTGGTTCTGGAGGAAGAAGGAAAAGGCTCGTAGGATGTACGGGCCAGAGATAAGTGCCAGGAAGAGCATCGAGAGGGGTCTAACTAGGGGTAAAAGCCAGGTTAATTTGGGCAGAGCTGCTTGTAGGCTGGACCATATGGATTGTTCTATGTGCTGTCCTGACTGATCTCCTTCAGCGATTGAGTATTCTGTAGAATGCGTTGTGGGTTTTTTTTTTTTTATTTGACCTGTAGAGTTTAGATAAAAACAACTGGAGGTGTTAGCAATTAAACAAATCCCTCCTTCTTTGGCTAAAAGATAGTCTAGGGCAGTGGTCGGCAAACTCATTAGTCAACAGAGCCAAATATCAACAGTACAACGATTGAAATTTCTTTTGAGAGCCAAATTTTTAAAACTTAAACTATATAGGTAGGTACATTGTTATTAACTTAATTAGGGTACTCCTAAGGCTTAGGAAGAGCCACGCTCAAGGGGCCAAAGAGCTGCATGTGGCTTGTGAGCCGCAGTTTGCCGACCACGGGTCTAGGGCTAGTTGGGGGACCACTTCAGGGATATAAGAGATTTGCAAAATTCAGAAGCACTATGAAGATAAACAAATAGATGTGATCTGGAGAGAAATCCTGTAAATTACCCTGGAGCCAGAGGTCTGTAATAAGTTTGAAAATATCTTACACTGTTCAGATGGGACAGTCTGCACCAAGTGGGGGAATGCTGTCACTGGACAATCTGCAGGAATGTGGAAGCCTGGGTATGTAACTTATTAGTCAGTTGGCTGATATGCAAGAGGGGCTATCCTTTTTTCCAGGAAGGCTAATGGGATGGAATAACCTAATAAGCTAATGGGGTGAGGTTTTTGTTTTCCAAGTTTTTCCCTTTGTTGGACATCCACAGCTTTCTTGTAGGTCCTGAGACAGGATTTTAAAATAGGTAGAGCAGTGGTTAAGCTCCCTATGGCAGTTCCAACCCCTGCTGTGATGCCAAGGGTTATGAGGAGAGGGATTATCTGGACTGCTCTTTTGTGTCAGATATGATGGGTTACAGGGACAGATAAAGACTGATTATTGGGGGCTATGCCTACATTGGGTGAGAGAGAGACGAGAGAACAGGCTCCTATAACAGTTGATGAGGAGGCAGATGCATGTGTTTTCTTCACAGAGGAAGAAAATTCCCTGATCATTGAGACAAGCTGAAAAGTATAGAGAGAAGAGGTGGACTGAAGGATATTTTCTGGACTTAGAAGGAAATCTTGACCCATGGGTAACTGAAGGCCCCTTGTAGAAGGAAGTCCCCTAGAAAGGTGAGAATCCTGATGCAAAGGCAGTAGTAGGACTTGTAGGATTTGTACTGGGAGAGGAGATGGGCTTTCCAGGAAGCCAGGGTTGGTAGGGTCAGTACATAGGGGGCATGTGCAGGGGTGCTCACTCATTTGTCCTCTTCCTCTGGGATATGGCTAAGGCGGAGTCTGGTGGGCCCAATCTGGTGGCTGTAATACTTAGGGGACTCCAGCTCATGTGATGGAGGTGTTCTGGGGATGGGTTTTAATCTGGAAAGGTGGAACCATGGGGTATGCCCTGATAGTTTAGTTGCAGATGGGGCAGTTAAGAGTACTTGAGGGCTTTGCCATCAGGGCTGTAAATTATTGATGTATTTCCTTTAGGAGGAGTAGGGGGGATGTCTCCTGTAAAAGTTGAGGGAAGACCTGATCAGCATGTTCTTCAGTAATTGTATAATGAGATTTAAAATGTGGACATAGTCTCTGAGAGGGGTCTCTGTGGAAGGGAAGTTTCCTAATAAGAAGGGTCTTCCATACATGAGTTCAAAGGGACTAAGAAAGGAGGATGTGCATAAGGGCTAGAGCAGCGGTTCTCAACCTGTGGGTCGCGACCCCTTTGGGGTTCGAACGATCCTTTCACAGGGGTCGCTTAAGACCATCGGAAAACACATATATAATTGCATATTGTTTTTGTGATTAATCACTATGCTTTAATTATGTTCAATTTGTAACAATGAAATTGGGGGTCACCACAACATGAGGAACTGTATTAAAGGGTCACAGCATTAGGAAGGTTGAGAACTACTGGGCTAGAGGTAGGAGAGTAGTATAAGGTTCTCTTGTTTTGTGAGTTAATTTAGTTAGGTGAGACTTAATTAAGGAATTTGCCTTTTCTACCTTGCCTGAAGATTGGGGTGGTAGGTGGTGTAAGTTCCACTGGATGTTCAGAGTGCAAGAGACCTGTTGAGTTATTTGAAATATGAAAGCAGGTCCATTATCTAATTGTAATGAGGTGGGGAGGCTGAATCTGGGAATGATATGCTGAATGAGAGCTTGTGTGACCTCAGAGGACTTTTCAGACCTAGTGGGGAATGCTTCTACCCAGCCTGAGAAGGTATCTACTAAGATTAAGAGATATTTGTGTGTGTGTGTTTTTAAATAGGGGGCATGTGAGTGAAGTCAATCTGTCAGTCTTGTCCAGGGATTTGGCCCCTTGACTGATGAGTGGGGAAAGAAGGAGATTTAATCTAACCTATTCTTGGGGAGATACTGAGTAATAGGTAAAATAGGTTTTGGTGATATCTTTTAGTAGAAGGTTAAGCTAGGACATGTGATGAGGGGTTTTAGGAGTTGTAAATGTATCCTATATGTAGGGAATTGTGGATAGCCCGTAAGATATCACAGGGCCCATCCCTGGGGAAGGATATATTTTCCCATGGATCTTCCTGAGTGGCTCCAAGAGTTAGTAGGGACTGCAGTTCCTCTGGAGGATAGTAGAGCGTAATATGGGGTATAGCTAAGAGTTGGGGAGATGGAGGCTTCCTCTGAGCCACTGTCTTGGCCTTCTTTGTTATATCCCTGTATTATGGGCTCATTCTTGACTTGGTGTCCTTTGCAGTGACTGACTTTTAAGAGGGTTAGAAAGGGGGAGAGAGATTCCTAAATACCAAGCAGGAAGACCTGTTGAGGCTTTCAATGACAGTGTCAAGGACTATGAATGAGCGGTGGAAATAAAGAAAGTCTAGGCTCAGGTATAAGGACTTAAGCAACAGGAGAGAGCCTGGGTGGGGCTGCTTTAGCTTACTAGGAGAGAAGGGGTCCCTTCAGACGTCAGGAGTGATCAAGTCCTGACTCACTGGACAACACAAACCTTATACCCATTCACAAATAACCACCTTTAGCCAAAAAGTAAACAACCAGCATTTACATTTATGAACACACTTTAAACGCACTCTTACTTTCAAGAATATATACATTAAACAAAGTACAAGAGACCTCTGTAATAAAACTAAGAGCAGGTGAATTAATTGTCTAGCAATCAATGTTTCAATATTTTATGCGATTTTAAAATATTTAGAGGTTTATAATTTAACCCAGCAATGCTCCAAAGCCTTGAAGTTACCAAAGACTTTGGAAAATTATGTATAGGCATATGAGGCTGGAGAAAAGGCAGGGGGAGGTGAGAGCAGGCCCAGCAGCCTGTTCCCAGGCCTCTAGCCACTTGGATTTAAAACTGCCACATTTTTCCTTAGAGATAACATGCTAAGGTTTGGGTGATAATGAGATCAGCTTCTGAGAGTAGCTGGACTGTTAAGTAAGCATTTGTAGTGAAGAAAGTTGTTCTTTGGGAAGGGGGAAGGGAGGTGAGAAGGCACTGAGGTGAGAGCAGTTTTCAGAGCATTAACCGGGTGAGAATGCTGGCCTTGAGATCTAAAGGCTCAGTGAGGGGGTCCTTTCACCATGTCATGTCATAGAGGAGCTTTGCGAGAAGACTGAAGTTGGGAACTGAGAAGCAAGAGTATCTAGTGAGTCCAAGAAAAGAGAGTATTCTTTTTGTTTTGTTTTGTTTTGTTTAGAGGAAGGGACAGTGATGGAGGAGATGAGGCTTTTACGGTACAGTCTAAGAAATGGTGTGGCTTTGTGGGGTGAGAGTGAAACTGAGGTAGGTGACTGTTGTTTATGAGGGGATGTGCAGTAGTTCGGGTTGGGCACTGAGGTAGAACTAGAAAAGAGTGAATGGGGGTATTTAGTAAGATGCAGTATAGAGGTGAGGTGGCTAATGACTGAGACGAATCTTTCAACCCTCATAATAGGGACTGAGGAGTGGACAAGGATCCCAGCGAATTTGGGGAGGGCAGAATAAGTGGCCCCAGTGTCAATTGAAAAGGAGATCGGCTTACCTGCCACCACAGTCGTTACCCGAGGCTCTGTCCTGGTGATGTAAGTCTGTGGGGCCCTGTCAGGGCCTGGGCAGCTTCAGTCTTTGGTGGCCAGTCCCAGGAGGTCTGGGAGCTCCAAACCGGATCCAGAGGGCAGCCTTGCTGAGATCTGACCTGGAGGGGCCAGACTACAGTCTGATTCCTAGTGGCCTTCCCTTCTGCACCTTGGGTAGGGCCTCGGCGGGGGCCTTAGGCTTGGGCAGGACTTGGTCCAGTGTCCTCTCTTGTTGCATTTGAAGCACGGGGCCAGAGGAGGCTTAGCCCCTGACTTACCTTTGGTTGGCACTTGGTTTGGGGTTCACGAGAGTGGTGGCAGAGCTGGAAGGCCTTCGTCTGGGCCTCAGCCTTGGCCTGATCTCACCTTTGTTTTTGGATTTGGGTCTCGCCGTTTCTATTATTAAAGACCTTAAAGGTCAGATTTAAGAGGTCTCTTTGTGGCTTCTGAGGGCCGTGCTCTAGTTGTTGGAGCTTCCTCCGTGTGTCGGAGGTGGACTGAGATATAAAGTGGAGCATGAGGATTATAGTACCTTCAGGACTCATGGGGTCTAAATTGGTGTATTTTCTCATTGACTGGGTGAGGCAGGCATGATTGGAAAACAGCTGGATTCTCATACTTGTCCTGGGTGATTTCTGCTAGCTTCTCATAATTAACTGCCTTATGGGCTACCTTCTCAGGCTGCTGAAACGGAGGAGCCATAGGCTGGGGGACCGGGTGATGGTTGGTGGGATCAAAAGTGGTGAAGGAGGAGAAGGATTTGAGATCCTCATGGGGCTTAGAATGAAGGAGGAAAATCTGTGAGGGAGAGCAGCTGTTACAAAGTGAGGGTCATGTCCTGAGTGCAAAGAAAGCCTGGATATATGGGACCTCAGACCATTTGCCCTGCCAGCAGCAAAAGTTGCCAAGATCAGTGAGAATTTGAACCATTCTCGGGCCATTGGGACCCATTGTCTAATTTGTATTGCAGCCAAGAGGTATCGCAATAGAAACACCCCAGGGGTGTGGTGTGGGAATGACTGATTAAGAATTCCCCATGGTGATGGGCTGTGGCTTAAGACCTATTTTCTGTGAAGTTAAGGCTGAGAAAGGTGTCCCTTTCTCCCCCTAACTTTCACAAGAAATGGATGGAGCCCTCCCTCCATGACAGGCATCCTCATCAGGAGAGTGGGCAAGGGAACCTGGTTCCCCTGGAGGACTTGTCCCAACCAGCACTGGATTTTCGGGGGGCTGGCTGTACATTTGGGCTCCAAGCCCAAAATGACAGGACAGTCCAGGAGAGATGGAGGAAAACAGACTAAAGCCACTTACTAGGCAATTCGGTGTCTGGTGTTGATGTCTGGAGGGCAGAGAAATGGTTGCTCCCTAATCTGGTCGTCTGTGTGACCCAATACAGCCCAAAAGGGTGAGGGAAGGGTCGCAGGACCTAGGCAGGCACCTGGCAACCAACAGGAGTTCAGCCATGTGTAAGCATGGCTGGGTGTCTCCCATGGGCAAGAGGCCTGCTCTGGAGTCGGTTGATCACAGTCTCGGAGTGGCAAATGCCTAGTTGCTGGGAGTCAGGGCCTGTTCTGGGGTCCACTGCCAGACCTTCCCGGGTTTTCAGCACCAACTGAAAGGTTCTGGGTTGGGCCAGGGTCGCACAGAACTGACTAAAGCAGTGGTTCGCAACCTTAGCTGCATATTAGAATCACCTGGGAATCTTTTTAAAATCCTGATTTCTGGGCCTCATCCTCCGGAAATTCCGTTTCTTTGTTACTACTGTGGGCCTTGACTTATGAGTTTAATTCGTTCCGAGACCGAGCTCGTTAAGGAGCTCGTTGACTCAAATTACTCTATCAACTCAATGCAAAAAATCGGCCGAGAGACAGCTGGTATCTCAAAAAACTCATTAGTTGGGACACTGGTAAGTCAAGGCCCCACTGTAATGTTGTGGCCCCACCCCATAACAAAGAAACAGAATTTCCAGAGGATGAGGCCCAGAAATCAGGATTTTAAAAAGATTCCCAGGTGATTTTAATGTGCAGCCAAGGTTGAGAACCACTGGACTAAAGGCTCAGTGTAATCAAAATGATATTTATTGAAGGCACCTGGGTGCAGGTGGACTGAATCTGGGAAAGGAGTCAGTGGGGAATGGGGAGGGAGCAGGCTTTTTATGTGCCTAGGGAAAGCTGCAGGCTTCGGCTGACATTCATATCTGGACCATGCTTCAGGCGGCTTCCGTGGAGCATGTATCTGGGCTGTGCAAGAGTTGTGGTCTTAGAAGTTCCTGTAAGATATTCACTCATGTTTTTCTCTTGATGCTTTTAAAATTCTCTCTTTGTCTTTAAACTTTGCCATTTTAATTATGATGTGTCTTGGTGTGGGCCTCTTTGGGTTCATCTTGTTTGGGACTCTGCACGCTACAGGAACTTATAAGTCTATTTCTTTCAGCAGGTAGGGGAAGTTTTCTGTCATTATTTCTTCAAATAGTTTTTTGATTTCTTGCTCTCTCTCTTCTTCTGGCAGCCCTATGATTTGAATGTTGGTTGCTTGAAGTTATCCTAGGGGCTCCTTACACTATCTTTGCAGGAGGCGGCCCATTGTCTTCACTAGCAGAGAAGTGCAAACAAGGATCCCAGAATGCTGGTGATCCTTGAATCCACAGCAGGGCCTGAATTATGCACCAATTGTCTAGTCCTGACAATGGGGGCTCAAGCTATTTCCTGAACAAATAGTCTCAGAGTAAATCCTTCTAATATTTACTGACTTTTATGATAGCCTGTCTATTACTGCAATTACCTGCCTGACTAAGGGTTTTATGCTTAACCAAAGTGAATAAAAGGCTGGCGAAGCCTGGGCACCAGTGGAAGTCCTTCCCCTTGAGTTGGACTTGCCCACCTGGCCCCCCAGTATTTCCAAATTATCTCTTGTCTCTTCTCTTTCATTTGTGTGCGGTTCCTCTTCCAGATCCTGAACCCTGAACCACGAGGGACGTGGGGGAACACACATACAACATGTTCATATTTTTGGATTCTTTTTTCTTTTTGCTCTTCTGATTGCGTGTTTTTTGCTTCCTCATATTCCAATAGCTGATTTGATTCTTGGCATCCTCTACTCTACTGTAGATTCCCTGTAAATTATTCTTCATGTTAGTTAGTGTATCCTTCATTTCTGACTGGTCCTTTCTCATGTCTTTGATGGTCTCACTAAGTTCCTTGAAATTCTCACTAAGTCCCTTGAAGCTCTCATTAAGATCCTTGAGCATCCTCATAATCTTTGTTTTGGACTCTGTATCTGTAGTTTGCTTGCTTCCATTTCATTTAGGGTTTTTTGTTTTTGTTTTTGTTTTTTGTTTTTGATATTTCTACTGTTCTTTCATTTGTGGCATGTTTCTTTGTCTCTGTATTTTGGATGCTTCCCTGTGTTTGTTTTTTTTGTATTAGGTAGAGCTGTTATGTCTCCTGGAATTGGTAGAGTAGCCTCCTTTAGGGCCCAGTGGCTTAGCCTCCCCAGTCACCTGAGATGGGCACTCTAGGTGTGCCCCTGTGTGGGCTGTGTGCATTGTTATAGTTGAGCCTTGCTTGCTATTGGCATCACTGAGAGGGATTGAACCCCAGTCCAATTAGCTGTGAGGACCAGCTGTGCCTACAGCAGAAGAGCCCATGCTCAGGAGGTACCCCTATGGAGCAGGATTTGCTTCAGTGGAGCTTTGGTGCTCGCTGATTCTGCCCTTTGAGTTTGTCAGTCATGGATGTGTAGAGTTGTAATCTGGTGTGGTCTGAAGCTATCCACCAGCTGCACTGGCTCCTGGGCACCCTGGAGGTGCAAAGTCAGCCACTACCTATGCCCTGGGGCCACTGAGCACAAGCTACAGAGCCATCTGTAGATAGCTGCTACTTGTATTGGGCTTGGAAGTGCCCAGGAGAGGTCAAGCTGTGAAGCATGGCAGTCTGCTGCTAGTGCTGGGCCTGGGGCCTCTTGTTGAGTGGTATGGAGCACACTGATGCCTTCTGCTGCTTGTCTGAGAGATTTTAGGAAAGTCTGAAGTCTGAGCCAGGACAGGCCATTTATATGGAAAAGCCACTGCAAACAGCTTGGGTGGGGCTACAAATTGGGTGGGGCAGAGTCTCAAGAAATCACAGGGAGGAATGAACAGTGTGGGACAGGTTGGTGGAGACTCAGAGATGACCTGTGCCAGTCATCTCTAAGATCAGAGAGGTCTCAGCATAGGGACAATGACTTCTGTGAACACCCCTGTCAGGGAGAAATCCGCCCCCCCCCCCGAGTTTTTGCTCCAATGTCAGACAATCTAGTTTCTCCCCATATGTCGCTGGATCCCCCCAAGCTTCTGCCCCAGTGCTGGAGCTCAGAGGTAGTGAATCTGAGCAAGTCTGAGTGCAAGTCCTTCAAGAGGAATTGTCTGGCTCTCCTCAGCCACTCTCCACTATTTTTTTATAGCCTGAAGTTACAGGCACTTCTCTTCTCAGCTCTGGATCCCTGAGCTGAGGAGTCTGGTTTGGGGCTGGAACCCCTCACAGGTGGCCTCCACAGCCTAGATATCTCTCCCATTTTTAAAAAATGCCACATGTGGTGTTGGACCAGCCTATTCCACACCTCTGCTCCTCCTGCCAGTCTCAGTGTGTTTTTTTCTTTACTTCTCTAGTTGCAGGACTTCCATTCAGTCAAATTTCAGGTGGTTCTGAATGATGGTTGTTCTCTATTTTAGTTGTAATTTTGATGTGGTTGTGGAAGGTGTTGAGTATTGCATTTATCTAACTGCCATCTTGGTTCTTCCTCTCATTATCATGGAAAGATTAACAACTTTGTTGCCAAAACAATGGAGTCCCCAGAGGTGCCTGCCCTTTGCAACCCCCAGCCTGGCATTGCCTGTAATGTGTAACTATTATACCCATTTTTATTCCTTTTACCTACTTCCCTATGTAATCTTGGTCCTTGTACCCAATATAAGCAGCTGGCTTGTGGGAGGGGTGGCAGAGCAGATTTTCAGAATGACCTGCCGCTCTCCCATGCTGCCAGTATTATTGGAGTAAATGCTCATACAAGATTCAACCCTGTCTCATGCTTAATTGGCTCAAGTAGTGACTGGCAGCCCAAATCCATTCATTGTCCAATTTCAGGAGGATGACCTATTTCTGGCTGTTGCTCCTTGTGGAGTGGGTAGCCTGACATGTGAAGCTCTAGTCCTGTGATGCTCTTAGATAGTAGGTTCAAGAACTTGCCTGTCTCCCTGCCTGAGAAATGGGAAATCCACTGTAACTCTTCCTGTGGTGTCAGCTGCTCCCCTCTGCAGGATGCCCTAGAGCCCTTTACAGTCTTGGGGTACTGACCACCCCTGTGTGAGCCTGTCATCCCCTTCAAACTTCCCCGGAAGGCAGGACCCTGTCCTCATCATGCACAGGGTCTGACATGCCCACAAGGCTTAATTCGGGTTTGTCTATGACCTAGAAAGCCTTTTACTGGGTTTTGGAGGTGGGAGCTGCCCATGGGCCCTGCTGCTTCTGGAAGGCTCTTGAGCAGTAAGCAGTAGAAGCAGCCTTGGATTAGAAAAGGGTGGGCTTTACTTGGTTCCTTAGATGTCATTTCAGTTTGATCATAACCCTCAGCTGTAGCAGGAAGCTGACCAATACAGAAAAATATGAAAGCTTATGATCACCTAGGTCTGAACAGCAAAGAACACAGGCCTGGGATCCTTATCTAACAGCTAGAGGCCTGGTGCATGAAATTTGTGCACTCGAAGGTTGGGGGAGATCCCTCAGCCTGGCCTGCACCCTCTTGCAGTCTGGGAGCCCTCAAGGGATGTCCAACTGCCACAGAGGTGGGAGAGGCTGCTGCGCTCACCAGCTGTGAGACTGGCTTCTGTCTGAGTGGCGCTCCTGCGTCGACTGTCTGCCCCCTGGTGGTCAGTGCTTGTCATAGAGAGAGGTTGAGCTCCCTTAGCATATCATTAGCATATTATGTTTTGATTGGTTGAACGGATGACTGGATGACCAGATACATAGCATATTAGGCTTTTTTTTTAAAAAATATATTTTATTGATTTTTTACAGAGAGGAAGGGAAAGAGATAGAGAGTTAGAAACATCGATGAGAGAGAAACATCGACCAGCTGCCTCCTGCACATCCCCCATTGGGGATATGCCCGCAAACCAGGTACATGCCCCCGACCGGAATCGAACCCGGGACCTTTCAGTCCGCAGGCCGACGCTCTATCCACTGAGCCAAACCGGTCTCAGCAGGCTTTTATTATATAGGACTAGAGGCCCAGTGCACAAAAATTTGTGCACTCGGGGGGGGAGGAGGGTCCCTCAGCCCGGCCTGTGCCCTCTCGCAGTCTGGGACCCCTCGGGAGATAACGACCTGCTGGCTTAGGCCTGCTCCCGGGTGGCAGAGGGCAGGCCCAATCCCGAGGTGCAGTCCCTGGTCGGGCTCTGAGCAGGGCTGATTGGGGAGTTGGGGCACTGCCCCCTGTCATGCACAGAGCAGGGCGGATTGGGAGGTTGCGATGACACCCTCAGTCACGCTCATGGTAGAGCCGATTGGGGGGTTGGGGCACCACCCCCTGTCACACACAAGGCAGGGTCGATGGGGAGGTTGCGGCACCACCCCCTGTCATGCACAGAGCAGGGCCTATCAGGGGGTTGGGGCGCTGCCCCCTGTTACGCACAGAGCAGGGTCGATCAGGGGGTTGGGGAGCTCCCCCCTGTCACTCACAGAGTAGGGCCTATAGGGGAGTTGGGGCACCGCCCCCTGTCATACACAGAGCAGGGCGGATCAGGGGGTTGGGGTGCTGCACCCTGTCACACTCAGGTCAGGGCCAATGGGGAGGTTATGGCTCTACCCTGTCACACACAGAGCAGGGCCCGTGGGGGGGGGGGGTTGGGGTGCCGCACCCTGTCACACACAGAGCCACAGGGTGATCAGGGGGTTGGGGAGCTCCTCCCTATCAGGCACAGAGCAGGGCTGATCAGGGTTTGGGGCGCCTTCCCCTGTCACGAACAGAGCAGGGCGGATAGGGAGGTTGTGGCCCCGCCCCCTGTCACACACGGAGCCACAGGGCAATCAGGGGGTTTGGGCGCTGCCCCCTGTCACGCTGATCCCGGTGCCGGGAAGCCTCGCGGCTCCGCTGATCCCGGTGCTGGGAGACATATTACCCTTTTACTATATATTATAGAGGCCTGGTGCACGTGAGGGTGCCGGCTGGTATGCCCTGAAGGGTGTCCTGGATCAGGGTGGGGGTCCCCACTGGGGTGCCTGGCCAGCCTGGGTTAGGGGATGATGCCTGTTTGCAGCTGGTCACACACCCTTCAGGGTGGGGGTCCCCGCTGGGGTGCCTGGCCAGTCTGGGTGAGGGGCTGAGGGTTGTTTTCAGGCTGGCGGGTGACTGAAGCTCCCAACCACTCCTTTTTTTCTTTTTTTTAAAATTCTGGGCCAGCTTTAGCTCTGAGGCTTGGCTCCAGCTCTTAGGCCTCTGCTGCTGAAAGCAGGTATCTGGTTTGTTTGTGTTCTATAATCGAAACACTGTTCCAACTCCAGCTCTGATATCCCGGCTGGCTGAAAGCAGGTCTGGGGTTTTGTTTAGCTTCTATATTTGTAACAATGTTTCAAACTGCATGCTCAGAGGCCGGCAGCGGCAGGTGGGGAACGTCACTGGCTTCCTCCGTCACTGAAGCAAGCAAGCCTCATGTTCGCTTCAAGCTGCCTGGCTGCCGGCTGCCATCTTGGCTGGCAGTTAATTTGCATATTGTCCTGATTAGCCAATGGGAAGGGTAGTGGAGGTACGGCTAATTACCATCTTTCTCTTTTATTAGATAGGATAGCTGCCACTTACTCAACGTGTGAGTCTGCTTTGTGCTTCACATTTAATCTTAAAATAATATAATAAGTGGGTTTGACCTCAGGTACTTCACTATCATTTTATTAAATCTGTATTCACTAACTATATCAGAACAATTGCGTCCCCCACCTTTTTTGGGGAGGGGTAGTGGTTGTTACTAGGAGCCTTTGGCATGTCATATAACCCTCTGAAATATATTTCTCTCACTATATACACCCTTCCCCTTCCATAATGTTATGCTCCCTGCTCCTCTGGCCTTTACTGTCATAATATGATTTTTTTTTTCCTTACACTATTCTAGTATAAAGCTGCTCAAATTACTTCTTGCATTTGTTTTATCATATGCATTAAAAAGGATCTTGAAATGGTACATTACCATGGGAATAAATAAATGAATGGCTAATTACAGCATGTGTGTGAATAAGTCAGTAATGAAAAACAGTTGAAAAGAGATTTAGGAGCAGCAAATTGGATAGGAAAGAGCAATTCAAATCAGGTGGCATTTAGGCCTTTGAAGGTAGGTAGCTCTCCTCCCACCACCCCCTTCAATTAAGGTAATAGGCAGCAGCTCTGAAATAAATGGAGAAGCTCGGATGAACCTGAACCAACTTGACCAGGAGAAAGAAGGGGCAGATGAAGGTGGAAGGCAGAATAAGGACACAAGCAAACTATACCAGGATATTTTGCGCTAAGCTTGGACAACAGATGGAGCGCTTTGTCCGAGTTCCCCAGGGCCTGTACCAGGGAACACACTATGGGAACACATTGCCTTTGGGCCAACCTGGACTCTCTGACCACCAACAGCCTGACTGGAGGCAAAACACTGGTGCCCCCACTTTCCTGGCCAGGACGGGGCTGGTGGTGCCCACGAATGCCTGGGCCTACTGCACTGACCCTTACAAGAGGGCACAGCTTAAGGCCATTCTCTCCCAGATGAACCCCAGCCTGGGCCTGAGGCTGTGCAAGGCCAACACCAAGGAGGCAGGCGTGCAGGTGAGCCTGCGTGTGGACAGGTCTGTGCAGTGCTCGCTGGGCCCTCTCACCCTGCGCAGCTGCTCTGTTTGGGGCTGCAGGGGCCCCAAGGCACCCCTACCAGCCTGGGACCTCTATTCACCAGCAATGGACCTTAGGGACTTGATCCGGCTGCGGAAGGATGGAAAGGATGAGGAGTGGGATGCTCTTTCCAGTCCCGCAGAGGAAAGCCAGCAGCAGCAGCAGAAGTCATCACCATTGCCAACATCACAAGAGGACAAGCAGGCGGAACGCTGGCAGCAGGACAAGTTGGGGGAGGAAGATGCCTCTAGTTCTGGGCGGAGCAAGCAGGCCAAGGGAGATGCCCACCCTCTTAGGAAACCCAACTTCCAGGTGAACTTTGTCTTCCCTCCTCAGCCCTCTGCTGGCCCCTTTCTCTCCTTCCTCTTTTCCATTTCTGGGGCAACAAGAACAAAATCTTCCTGGCTTCCTCCCTTTATTTGATGAAAACCTGTATTTAAAATGTTATTTTAAAAATTCTTACCAAGGATATGTTTATTGATTTTTAGAGAGGGAGAGAGAGAGAGAGAGAGAGAGAGAGAGAGAGAGAGAGAGAGAAACATCGATTGGTTGTCTCACATAATGCCCAATCAGGGATTGAACCCAAAACCTAGTTATGTGCCCTGACCAGAAATCAAACCCACAACCATTGGTGTGTGGTATGACACTTCAACCAACTGAACCACCTGGCCAGGTGTGTAAACTGGTGTTTTACATGGCTTCTGTGTTTTGTAACTTACTGGTGAAATATGGTGCCAGCTTTAAGTATGTGCAAACCAGAAGTCTGGCAACCATTATTAATTGGGAATGAGGAGATGAAGAAGGATTTCAAGTCTGTGAAATATAGGATCATAATCTCATTCTGGAGAGACTGTGATTATGGCATTGTGGAAAATGGATTGAAAAAGTGTGAGAGGCAGCAGGTAGAAGAATCCCAGAGTAAACCTTCAGATATGAGACACTAAATTAATGTAATAACCTTGAGAACAGCTGTGAGTGAGGTTAAGGAGGCTTTTTATATTTTTTATACTAAGACACAAGCAAAGAAGGATCTGGCTTTTTTCCCTCCTGGATAATAAAAGACACTTCTTTTATTTCAGTTTTTGGAACGAAAATATGCCTATTTTCACTGTAAGGATTGTAAGACTAGATGGGAGAGTGCTTATGTGTGGTGCATTTCTGGAACTAGTAAGGTGAGTAAAAGTGTATGGGACATGGATGAGGGTGGGGGCAGGTACAGATATTAAGTGGAGGAAGAAAGTACTTTTTAATGGAGCATAACTTAATATTGTCTCATTTATCTTGGCACCCTCCATGCCAGGCACATAATAGGTGCTCAGTAAATGAATTGAACTGAATTGGACAGTCTACATGACTTCCTGAGGCTGCTGACCCATGTCCTGGTGTTTGTTCTGTTGGTTTTGGTACTTGTGTTGGACCACATTTCAGGTTATTTAGATGAACTTTTGTTCTTGTGTACGTTAGGATTTTGTGTAATCATTTTTCAGTTGTATTTTGAACAAGTTTGGGCATCAGTGCTAAGGAATTTCCACTGTCTGTCCACAGGTGGGGCAATAAGAGAACTTTAGGCTAAGGAGGTTCCTCCCTTACTTTGAATTAGTTGTCAGCATATTCAGACTGGGGAAGATTTCAGTCTGTGTTTTCAGATTTTCTTGCACAATCACATCATAGAACAGTAGGCTGGGGCTAAGCAGCTTCTTTCTCCTTTCCCTTCATTTTGTAACAGTCTATAGCTGGTCTATGTCACCAACTATTATGAGCATTTGAGTTGGAGTCCCTAACTGTAGAGGGAGAGGTGTGCTAAGGCCTGAATGAAAGCATGACTTTTCACACTAGTCATTTACTATATCTGAAGGTAGATAGATTTTTAAACTAAACTAAAAGTACTTTCCTTTTCTTGCCAGAAGAAAAACAGTGGATTTAATTCAAACCCTCCAAGACACAAGGATACAAAGACATAGAACTCATCCTCAAGATATTTATACTGATAGCAGTGACGCAGACACAATGTGCTTTGGTGACAATCAGTGGCACCTGTGGCATGGACATCGCACAGAAATAACACAGAAGGGGATGAGTAACCTTGTCAGGAGAAAGGCATTGTGATATCTGAGCAGGATTTTAAAGGATAGATAGGAGTTCACCAAGTAAGGCAGGGAGAAAGTGTGCACGAGAAAATGTACAAAGCCTAAAACTATGTGTATTGGTGGTACAAAGGAAAGGAATGAGTTACTTAAAAACTGGGAGCCTAGGGTACATATAAACTTGGATTTAAAAAAATACAAATTTCTCTTTAGGTTTATTTCAAACAACTCTGTTGCAAATGCCATAAGAGTTTTAACCCTTATCGGGTAGAAGCAATCCAGTGTCAGGTAAGCATATAGAACACTTCTTTATGTCTGAAATATTTTCATTGTTACCATGAACCTTTTGTGGCATAATGTTTGGACTTAGTAGAATTGGATATTTGTGTAGGAGTGTTAGGTTTTTTTCTATATGTTTGAATTTTTATAATATTTTAAGGAAAAAAAAGCATAAATTCTGTTTTTTTTTTCTTTTTTTTGGAGGGGGGGCATGTAATGGGAGATTTAGTCTTAAGTTGCCTTAGGTGGTGTGTTTATGTATGGGGTAGTGTGTTTTTCTCAAACACCCTGTGTATGGATGTAATAATTTAATGAGTAACCTTTATTAAGCTTTTACTATGTGCCAAATTTTGGGCTAAGTGCTTTACATGCATTATCTGCTATTGAGTTATTGATTTATTATTGTATTTTCCAGTACTAGAATTTTTGTATTTTTTAAAAAAATAACTTTCAATTTTCTGCTGGAAATATCATTCTCATTTCTTTAAACATATTACGCGTAATTATCTTAACATCTGTACCATATAACTCTATTCCCTATGGTTCTGTTGCTATACTCTTGATTTTCCTTGGTTTTCAAGTGTGCTGTTCTGTTTCTCTTGCACCTGTTTATTTTTGATTGAGGACTAGATATTGTATATGAAAAATTACAGTAATAGTCGAGGCCTAGGGTAGTATCTTCTTCCACAGAAGATTTTTTTTTGCTTCTGGTGGGCAGATGGGGACACTAGCAATTTCAGTTTACTATTTTCCAATCAGGGATGAGCTCTTTTGAAACTGGGCTTTGGAATCTGTGAAGGCTGGTCATGTTTTGGCTCATCCTCATTCTTAGAGGATAGCCTTTCACAGTTTCAATACAAAATTTGAATTGTTTACTAGGGTTCTTCCATTTTGGAATATTTAAGAGCATTCTTCTGTTAAACCCATTTTCAGAATTCTACTGTCTTTCACCTCTTCCAGAATTGGCAGATACCTTTAGAGGGAAAATAACCCCAAATGTCAGGCTCACCTCTCTTTATGGCTTTCCTTCTCTAATGCTTGGATAATTTTCTGGTGCCTTTAAATAGTTATTTTAAAAGAATTATTATTACTTTTTAGCTCAGCTTTTCCAGTTGTCCTAAACAAGAAACTTAGTCAAACGTACTAATCCATTATTGCCAGAAACAGAAGCCCACATTTAGAGGAAACCTAATTTTTTAAAACTTAGCCTTTTCTTCCTTACAAGGGTATCATGAGAATTAAGTTAATCTATGTAAAGTGCAAGTACAGTGCACATGGTAAGTACCATGAGAGTATTTGCTATTAGAATTTTCTTATAAGGACACATACTACTCAATAGGAGAGTGGAACATGTAAATGTGTAGTACAAGATTTGATAAATCATACTTGGCTCTTTTTTGAAAAATTAAAATGCCTATTTTCACAATATAAAAGGTAAAGCTTGACCTACTCTGTTTGGCTATGGACATGTGCCTACAATAGAGCAGTGATTATCAATTGGGAGGGTGGGTGGGGCAGTACACCAGTCTCCATGGGGTGTAATTTTATTTATCAGAAGACAGAATGGGGTCATGGTTAAAAACACTTTAAATTCTAGTAAAGATCAGGCATGTCCAGAAAAGATCGTGGATGTCCAGAAAGGAAAGAAAATTTTTAACTACCTCTATAACAGCTTCCTTCCTAGTTGTAACAACCAAAAATATCTCCAAACATTGCCAAATGTTGCTGGTGGGTAAAATGCCATTGGTTAAGAATCACTGTGCTGGTGTTTTTAAACGTTCCAATGTAGATCATCAAATCACTTAATACTCACCCTCTGCCCTTCATTCCCACCTGCTTATAAATGTGAGCACTTACACAGTAAAGATACTCTATAAAACTCTAACATGTAAAACTTTTCTCTTACATGAGATCTTCTTGATTGGCTCAGTGATATTCTCTAAAACATCATCTTTGATCGCTCATCTTGACAAATGCATGCCATTTAATGGGATAAGAGTGGTTTTATACAACTTGGTCTTGGACTTTTCCTAGGACTCAAAGGAGGATGAAGATACCACGGAGGGGGTGATGGGAAGTATTTTGGTTTGAGGATTACATTTGAAACACTAATTTGATTGTGTCCAAATTGTTCCTTATTTTCTAAAGACTTGTTTAAAGTCCCGTTGTTCCTGTCCTCTAAAGAAAAGAAACATTGACCTAAGGAGACCTCATCGACAGGAACTATGTGGGCGCTGCAAAGACAAGAGATTCTCCTGTGGCAATATTTACAGCATTAAATACATCATGTGACAGACAGTATGATTTGTATAGGTCACCCCAGCACTTCTTGTCACTTACTGTACTGTTTCTTTTTTGTACCTTAGCTCTGACTGGGTTTTGGAAAATGAATTAGGCTTTTGTACTTTTTCTAGGTTGTATAACAATTATATAGTATGAATAGAATGAAATAAATGCATGTAAAATAGACCATGAAGGCACATTAATTGGTGAATCCAGGGTAAAAACAAAAAAAATCATTGGGAAATGGTATATACCTGGCACTTTATCATTTTTATTAAGGGAACAATGAAGAGGAACAGTATTCATTTGACAAACTTTTATAAACTGGGTGTTCTAGGCACTGGGAATATAGAGATGATCTAGGGGCCAGGTCCTTGCCCTCAAGTACACATAATAAAGATAGAAAATACTTCAACAGCAGGAAGTAAGTGCCAGGCATTGTTGTAACTCATCACAGCAGCCATAGGAAGTGGGGTCTATTATACCCCTTCTTACCAGGTGAAGAGAGGCAGCTGCAGAGATATCATGGGATAGAGCCAGGATGTGAACCCAGATGGACAAGGGATTTGCCCTCAGGACCTTCCCTATTACATTTTCTCTCAGATTCAGATGTGGTAAGTGCTATAGAGGAAGCAGGGTGCTTTGACAGTGACCCTTTAGATAGTGTGGTTGGAAAGAGGCAACATGACAATGGAGACCTTTAGGATGAAGGACCTGGGAGAAAAAAGATGGTTTTGATCCAAGGCAAGAGTAAAGGCCCAGAGAGGGTGGGACAATGTACTTGGCATGTCCCAGAAACAGGAGCCCCCAAGGCTAATGTGGGGTGTGGGCTGGAGAAGACAGGGCTCAGGTCACAAAGGATTCTTTCAGCCATGGTCCAGCAGATGGCAGCCCACAAAGGGGTTTCAACAAGGCAGTGATATCAATTCTTACTTTAGAAAACTCACTGCTGCCCTGGCTGGGTGGGTCAGTTGGTTGGAGTGTCGTCTTGTACACCAAAAGGTTGTGGTCTCCATTCCCAGTCAGGGCACATACTTAGGTTGCAGCTTTGATCCCTGGTTGGAGCACGTATAGGAGGCAACCGATCTCTGTCTGTCTCTCTCTCTCTCTCTCTCTCTCTCTCTCTCTCTCTCTCTCTCTCCTTTCCTCCCACTCCCTCCCTCTCTCTGAAAATTAATAAAAACATATCCTTGGTTGAAGATTACAGAAAAAGAAGAAAACTCACTGCTGTGAGGGAAGACCAGGCAGAGTGGAAGGAGGGAGACCAGTTAGGAGGTTCATGAACACATGAGCAAAATGATGGCTAGGTCAAGGCTGATAGCTGTGGAGATGGAGAGAAGTACTTCTACTCAAGATCATGTTTGGAGATGTAACGTACAGGATTGGAAGTGGATGATAAAGAACTAAATGATGACTTTTAGAGTTCTTTGAGCTAAGGGCAGATGGAATTAAGAATAACAGGAAAGCCGAGACTGGTTTGGCTCAGTGGATAGAGCGTCGGCCTGCAGACTCAAGGGTCCCAGGTTCGATTCCGGTCAAGGGCATGTACCTGGGTTGCGGGCACATCCCCGGTGGGAAATGTGCAGGAGGCAGCTGATCGATGTTCCTCTCTCATCGATGTTTCTAACTCTCTATCTCTCTCCTTTCCTCTCTGTAAAAAATCAATAAAATATATTTAAAAAAAAAGAATAACAGGAAAAAAAAAGAATAACAGGAGCATGTTCCTGGATCAGATGATTTAATTTCAAATCCTGGCTCTGGTACTTAAGAGATGTATGATTGTGGGGAACTTTCTTTGTTTCAATTACTCTTCTCTAAAATGAGAACTATAATGGTACCTGTCTCCTGGTGGTGGGGTGAGAACTAAAGGAGCTGATAAATGTTAAGCACTTAGTATAGAACCTGCAGTACTTAGAGGGCTCAGTAAACTTAGCTGTCTTATTTTGGCAGGGCTTTGTAGTGGCGTGGGCAAGGGCTTCTGTTTTCAACATATTAAGTTTGAAATATTTGAGACATTTAAATGGAGATATAAGCTATTGAGTTATGAATCTGGAATTTAGGAGGGAAATCAGTGCTAGAGAGAGAGAGATTTGGAGAAAAATAGTATTTAAAGCCAGTGACCTGGGTGGGATCACCTAGAACAGTGGTCGGCAAACTGCGGCTCGCGAGCCACATGCGGCTCTTTGGCCCCTTGAATGTGGCCACGAAGTTTCAATCGTACTGTAGGTGTGTGCCCGCACGTGGTATTTTGTGGAAGAGCCACACTCAAGGGGCCACAGTTTGCTGACCACTGACCTAGAAGAAGAGTACAGCACAGGACTCTGGGGCACGAACATTTAGAGCAATGATTCTGTAACTTTAATGTCCTGGGAGTTATCTGTTCACTGGAGATTCTGATCCAGTTGGTCTGGGGTCTGAGTCTGCAGATCTGACAAGCTTCCAGGTGCTCTCGTGCCACTGGTCCTGTAGATCATACTCTGAGTAGCAAGAGGTTAGAGGTCAGGTAAAAGAGGTGTTCAAGAATGATAGGAAGAGGATGGTATCATGAAAGCAAAGATAAAACAGTATTTTGAGGAGGGGAGTGGCTTGAGGAACTTCATGAAATGGTAGGGATGGAAGCTAAAGCTAATAGAGTCAAGGTAGTGAGTAGAGATATTTTCTAGAAATTTTGCTGTTAAAAACCAAATTGGTGATAGTGAGAAGGACATTTGTGGGAAATGAAGGTACTGAGTGAGTTTGTATATTCCTGGAAATAATTCAGTAGAGGGAAGCTGAAGGCACAGCAGGGAGAGGACACTCAGACAGGAGCAAAACCCTTGAAAAGGGAGAAGGGATAGGTTCAGAGAAAAGTGGAGTGATTAGGCCTGAATAGAAGCAGTGATGTTCCCTGTTTTTAAAAGGATGGAGCACTTAGAATATGAACTAAAGACAGGTTTATAAATTGAGGGTGAGGAGAAGACCATCTGGTTTGTTTTATTTACTGAATGAATTATGAAGCAAAGTCATTAGCTGAGGCAGGTAGAAAGGGAAAGGGGTGGGAGGCTGAGGAGGGAGAGTAAGGTGTGAAATAATTGTCTCAGGTACTGGGAATTTGAAATGATCAGGGAGGTGTACTTGTATTTGTAATTGTAATTGTCTGATAGCATTGAGAGCTCCTTTTGAAACTCTGTGCTGTTTGAGATATGCCTGGTTATAGTTGTTTTCCTGTAGTGTCTCACTCAAGCAATTGTGGTACAGGCGTGGACAGGGGAGATCTCAGGTTTAACCGTCTGAGTAAGACAGGAGAAAGATATTTGTGAGTAACAGCCAGGGAGTGATTACAATCCATGGAATTCATTTTAGGTTAAATATTTTTCTCTTTAAATTTACTCAGGTAACAGTGACTAATATCGTTACATAAATTTCAGGCGTACAACTTTATGACATTGTATACTCTAATAGGTACTCACACCACAAAGTCTAATTTCCTTATGTTATTATATTTTGACCCCCTTTACCTCCTATGTCTTCCCCCAAAACTATTTCCCCTCTGGTGACCACCATTCTGTTGTCTATATATATGCCTTTGTCTTTATGTTTTGTTTGTTCCTTTTGGTTTTACATGCCATATTATTTTCTATCTGACTTACTCCACATAGCATGCTTCCTCTAGATCCATCCATGTTGTCGCAAATGGAAATATTTCACCTTTTCTTTTGTGTGTGTGTGAGCTAAGTAGTATTCCCATTGTATACATGCACCACATCATCTTTAAATAGTCATTCATTGAAGGACATTTAGGTTATTTTTTTGTCCACTCTGATTTTCATTTTCTTCCTTCTACTGACTATGAGCTTTGTTTGTGATTTTTCTATATCTGTAAAGTGTAATGTTAGATTGTTTATTTGGGGTTTTCTTGTTTCTTGAGGTAGGCTTGTATCACTATATACTTCCTTCTTAGTACTGATTTTGATGCATCCCCCAAATTTTGGTATGTCATGTTTTCATTTTCATTTGTGTCTATGTATTTTTTTTCATTTGTGTCTATGTATGTTTTGATCTCTTCTTTCATTTCTTCTTTGACTAAATGGTTGTTCAGTAGCATGTTATTTAATCTCCAGATATTTACTTTTCCTCTTTCTTGTTATAGTAAACTAGAGGCCCGGTGACAAAAATTTGGGCACTAAGGGGGGAAGGGGGAAGGGTCCCTCAGCCCGGCCTGTGCCCTCTTGCAGTCTGGGACCCCTCGGGGGATGACCACTTGCTGGCTTAGGCCTGCTCCCCGGGGGATTGGGCCTAACGTGGCAATCAGACATCACTCTGGCAGCCCGGCAGCCCTCAGGGGATGTCCACTTGCCAGTGGGGAGCAGACCTAAGCTGCAGTTGGACATCCTTAGCGCTGCTGAGGAGGCAGGAGAGGCTCCCACTACCACCGCTGTACTGGCAGCCATCAGCCTGGCTAGTGGCTGAGCAGAGTTCCCGTATGTGAGAGCGCACTGACCACCAGAGGGCAGCTCCTGCATTGAGCGTCTGCCCCCTGGTGATCAGTGTGTGTCATAGTGACCAGTCATTCCCAGTCTTTCTGCTGTTAAGGTCACTTTGCATATTACCCTTTTACTATATAGGATAGAGGCCTCGTGCATGGGTGGGGGCCGCCTGGTTTGCCTTGAAGGGTGTCCCGGATCAAAGTGGGGGTCCCGCTTGGGTGCCTGGCCAGCCTGGGTGAGGGGCTGATGGCTATTTGCAGCTGGTCACACCCCCTTCAGGGTGGGGGTCCCCACTGGGGTGCCTGGCCAGCCTGGATGAGGGGCTGATGGCTGTTTTCAGGCTGGCCACACCCCCTTTAGGGTGGAGGTCCCCACTGGGGTGCCTGGCCAGTCTGGGTGAGGGGCTGAGGGCTGTTTTCAGGCTGGCGGGAGACTGAAGCTCCCAGCCTCTCCTTTTTTTCTTTTTTTTTTTTTAATTCTGGGATTTATTTACCTTCTATAATTGAAACATTGTTGCCATCACTGGCGCTCCCAGCTCTGAGGCCGCGGCTGACTGAAAGCAGGTATCTGGGGTTTGTTTAGCTTCTATAATTGAAACATTGTTGCTTCCAGAGCTCAGAGCTGGGCCGCGGCAGGTGGGGAACCTTGGCTTACTCCATCACTGGAGCAAGCAAGCCTCATGTTCGCGTCAGCTGCCTGGCTGCCGGCCGCCATCTTGGTTGGAAGTTAATTTGCATATTGTCCTGATTAGCCAATGGGAAGCATAGCGGAGGTACGGTTAATTACCCTTTTTGTCTTTTATTAGATAGGATTTCTACTTTCATATTATTGTGATTGGAAAACATGCTTGGTATGATATTCAGTCTTTTTAAAATTTAAATTCTTTATTGTTTAAAGTATTACATAAGTCTCCTTTCCCTCACCATTGACCACTCCCTGGCCACCTCCAACCCCCAGCACATGCCCTCCCCCATTCCCCTTGTCCTTTGGTTGATCACCTACCCCCTCATCTCCCGCCTTCCCTCATAAGTTGGATAGTCTGTTTGATGCTTTTATGACTCTGGTTCTATTTTTGTTCATCAGTTTATGCTGTTCATTATATTCCACAAATGAGTGAGATCATGTGATACTTATCTTTCTCTGACTGGTTTATTTTGCTTAGCATAATGCTCTCCAGGTCCATCCATGCAGTTGCAAATGGTAAGAATTCCTTTTTTTTTTTTTTTTTTTTTTTTACAACAGCATAGTATTCCATTGTGTAGATGTACCACAGTTTTCTAATCCACTCATCTGCTGATGGGCACTTAGGCTATTTCTAAATCTTAGCTATTATAAATTATGCTGCTATGAACATAGGAGTGCATGTATCCTTTTTGATTGGTGTTTTTGTTTTCTTGGGATATATTCCTAGAAGTGGGATTATGGGTCAAATGGAAGTTCCATTTTTAGTTTTTGAGGAAACGCCAGTACTTGTCATTTGTTGATTTGTTGATGATAGCCACTCTGACAGGTGTGAGATGGTACCTCATTGTCGTTTTGATTTGCATCTCTTGGATAATTAGTGGCTTTGAGCATGTTTTCATATGTCTCCTGGCCTTCTGCATATCCTCTTTCAAAAAGTGTTTATTTAGGTCCTTTGCCCATTTTTTAAATTGGATTGTTTATCTTCCTTTTGTTAAGTTGTATGAGTTCCCTATACATTTTGGAGATTAAACACTTATGGAGGATAACATTGGAAAACATATTCTCCGATGCAGTGGGCTTTCTTGTTGTTTTGTTGATGGTTTCTTTTGCTGTGAAGAAGTTTTTTATTTTGATGAAGTCCCATTTATTTATTTTCTCCTTAGTTTCCATTGCCCTAGGAGCTGTATCGGTAAGATATTGCTATGACAGATATCTGCTATTTTGTGCCTACGGCTTCTTCTATGATTTTTATGGTTTCCCATCTTATGTTTAAGTCCTTTATCCATTTTGAGTTTATTTTTGTGTATGGTGTTAGTTGGTGGTCTAGTTTCATTTTTTTTTTGCATGTATCTGTCCAATTTTCTCAAGGTGATTTATTGAAGAGACTGGCTTGACTCTATTGTATGCTCTTGCCTCCTTTGTCAAATATTGAGTATAATGGGTTGGGCCAATTTCTGTGTTCTCCGTTCTGTTCCATTGGTCTATATGTCTGTTCTTGTGCCAGTACAAGGCAGTTTTGAGAACAGTGGCTTTGTAATACAGCTTGATATCTGGTATTGTGATCCCTCCAACTTTGTTCTTCTTTCTTGAGATTGCTGCAGTTTTTTGGTGTCTTTTTTAAATTCCAGATAAATTTTTGTTTGTTCTAGCTCTTTGAAATATGCCATTGGTAAATTTTTTTATTTTTTTAAAATTAAATCTTTATTGTTCAGATTATTACAGTTGTTCCTCTTTTTTCCCCCCATAGCTCCCCTCCACCCAGTTCCCACCCCCCCCCCGCGCCCCCCCCCCCACTGTCCTCATCCATAGGCGCACAATTTTTGTCCAGTCTCTTCCCGCATCTGCCGGGAGCTGGTCCATCCTTGCTGTTTCAAAGGACCTGGCATATATGGCATACTGTTCTTAATATGTTTGCTCACCTTCTTGGCACTATGTGTTTTAACCAAGGTCTCTGAGAAAGGTTGTTTCCCCAAGTATGGATTTTCCCCTGAAGTTAGGGAGGGAATAAAACCTCTTAACTAAGTGCCAGGTGGGTAATTAATCACTTTAACTATGAACAATCATGCTTAAGCTACATAATCTTTACTCCCTGGAATGGAGATAAGAAACGCCCTAACCTTTGTAATAGAGATTGATAGGATTGAATCAACTGGTATAAATACAGATGTAACAAGACAGCAAGAGACAGAGAGAGAGACAGAACCTAGGCACAGAACCTATACAGAACGTTCTCTAGGGACAGAAGAACTTCGCTGGAGAGAACATGGCAAAAGATCCTGGACAGAAACTGGCCTCAGAACCTAGAGACAGAACCTAGTGAGAGAACATGGCAAAAGATCCTGGACTGAACCTGACTACAGAAATTGGCAAGAGAACCTGATTAGAACCTGGTGACTGAACCTGGCTGGAGAACCTGGACAGAACCTGGCTGGAGAACCTAGCGAGGGAACATGGCTACAGAACCTGGCTGGAGAACCTGAAGAACCTAGCAAGAGAACATGGACACAGAACCTAGCTGGAGATCCTAACCAGAACTTCGCTGGAGATCCAGACCAGAACTTGGCTGGAGACCCTGACAAGAGAACCCGGCTATGATGATCACCTGAACGCTGCCTCTGTGTCATTCCTTCTTCGCCGACTCCGTCCACACCTTTGGGGACACCTGGACCCGCTGGGGTTGGACCCCGGCACGCATCCCCTACAACCCATTTGCCCCCAAGAATAGTCAGTGCACTCCCTTTCTATGCCCCTGATTCTATTATAATCACCAGTTTATTCTGTTCATCAGATTGTTTATTCACTTGATTTTTAGATTCACTTGTTGATAGATGGGTATTTGTTGTTCATAATTTGTATCTTTACCTTTTTCTTCTTCTTTCTCTTCTTAAAGGATACTTTTCAGCATTTCATATAATACTGGTTTGGCGGTGATGAACTCCTTTAGCTTTTCCTTATCCGTGAAGCTCTTTATCTGACCTTCAATTCTGAATGATAGCTTTGCTGGATAAAGTAATCTTGGTTGTAGGTTCTTGGCATTCATCACTTTGAATATTTCTTGCCACTCTCTTCTGGCCTGCAAAGTTTTTGTTGAGAAATCAGCTGACAGTCGTATGGATATTCCCTTGTAGGTAACTGAATGTCTTTCTCTTGCTGCTTTTAGGATTCTCTCTTTGTCTTTTGCTCTTGGCATTTTAATTATGATGTGTCTTGGTGTGGTCCTCTTTAGATTCCTTTTGTTTGGGTTCTCTGCGCTTCCTGGACTTGTAAGTCTATTTCTTTGACCAGGTAGGGGAAGTTTTCTGTCAGTATTTCTTCAAATAGGTTTTCAATATCTTGCTCTCTCTCTTCTTCTGGCACCCCCATAATTCGGATGTTGGTATGCTTGAAGCTGTCCCAGAGGCTCCTTACACTATCTTCGTATTTTTGGATTCTTTTTTCATTTTGCTTTTCTGGTTGGGTGTTTTTTGCTTCTTCATATTTCAAATCTTTGACTTGATTCTTGCGATCCTCTAGTCTGCTGTTGGAACTCTGCATAATATCTTTTATTTCAGTCAGTGTATGCTTAATTTCTAGTTGGTCCTTTTTCATAACCTCGAGGGTCTCACTGGATTTCTTGAGGGTCTCACTACATTTATCGGCGGTCTCACCAGACTTTTTGAGGGTCTTACTAAATTTATTGGCGGTTTCTAGAAAATTCTTGAAAAACCTTAAAAGTGTGGTTTTGAACTCTATATCCATTATTTTGCTTTCCTCCATTTCTGTCATTTGTGTCCTGTTTCTTTGTCTCCGCATTTTTTATGCTTCCCTATGTTGATAGAGTGGCTTTCTGTGATAGGTATCCTATAGGGCCAAGTGGCTTAGCCTCCCTAATTACCTGAGGTGGACACTCTTGGTGCACCCCTTTGTGGGCTTTGTGCACAGTCTTGTTGTAGTTAAGCCTTGATTGTTGTAGTTATCACTGGGAAAAATTGACCTCCAGGCCAATTGTCTGTGAGAATCAGCTGTGCCTATGGTGGGAAAACTTCTGTGCTGAAGACACCCTTATGGGGCAAGACTTGCTTCAGTGGGGCTTTGGTGCTCACTGAGTCTGCCCCCTGAGTGCGTCCCTTATGGATGTGAGGAGTTGTAATCTGGCTCTTGGATCTAAGGAGGTGCTTTTTTAGCTTCTGCCTGAGGCTACCCAGCAGGAGCTACGAAGAGATCTGCAGATTCCCCTTCCTTGTTTGCGGTTTGGAGGTGCCCAGATTAGGCCCAGCTGTGAAGCAGTGCAAACTGCTGTGGGGCCTTGGGCCTTCTCTTGGAAGTTCTGGGTCTGTCTGGCTCAGCTGCAGTTTGTTAGTTAATTTTCAGATTGCAAAGGGCTAGGGCATTCATCTGCAAAAGCCTCTGCCGCAGCTTGGGTGGGGCAGGGTCTCAGGGGATCAACAGGGCGGAGGAAATAGCTATGGCTGATCCTCAGCCCTGCCCTAAGAGTCCCCATGTCTCAGTGTCCCGGTAATCGCTGCAAGGACCTCTGAGAGAAGCAGCCCTCGAGTTCCAAGTTCTGCCCTCTGCCAGAGAGTCCAGTTTCTCCCTGTATGAGTCTGGGTTACCAGACACTTCCTGGAACTGGAGTTCATAGCAGTTGGGGGCTTGAGACTCCCTCAGATTCAAAAAGACAGGCGCATCCTCAGTTGCCAGCCCTTGCCGTGTGCGCCTCCGTACCTCTGTACTTTACTTCTGCAGCTCCTCTGAGTCTCAGTGCTTTTCTCTTTCCTTCTAGTTGTAGAATTTCCACTCAGCCAGCCTTCCTGTGGTTCTGGATGATGTCCGTTTTGTCTTTTAGTTGTATTTTTGAAGTGGTTGTGTCAGGCATAAATTTCTGGTGTTTACCTATGCCACTATCTTGGTTTCTCCAGAAATCAGGATTTTAAAAAGATTCCCAGGTGATTCTAATGTGCAGCCACAGTTGAGAACCACTGAATTAGCTCATGCTCAAGACTTAAATCCTCCAGAGACCCTCCTCTGCCTGCAGACTGATTTTAGATTCAGTTTTGAGTGGCCCCAGGTAATGACTGACGGTGGGGTGAGAGGTTTTACAACAGGGTGGGTCAATTGATTCTACCTGGAGGCTAATTGTTATTCTCAGTCTCTTAATGAGGTTCAGAAACTGCAGAGGGTCGGGCAATGGTTTTCCAATAGGGTGGATCGACTGACTTCCCTCCTGTCAAAAACCGCATAGATAGTAATGGTCTGCCTGTGAAAGATATCCTCTACTGCATGAGGGAATAACAGCACAGGAAATTTGGGTGTCTGCCTTCCAAGCTGTAACCCCAGAGCCCAACCCTGGCTTCTTCTCACACAGCTCCAGTCTACTCTTCTCTCTTTCTGCTGGAGCCCAAGGAGAGTGGCTGCACAGAAAATTTTGTGCATTGGCTTTTTAAGAGGGTGCTTGCAGTTTCAAGCAGTCTTCTCCTTGGCAGACAGAAACCCTGCTGCTTTTCACAGCTAGATGTGATGTTGGCACCTTTCACAGTTCTGGTTCTTTCTGCTGGGGAGCCCCAGAGTTCTCCAGAACTTCAGCTGCTGTTTGTGGGAGTCCAGTCAGTCCTCTCACATCTTCAAACTTCCTACCAATCTCTATGAGGTCTCCAATTTCCATTTTTGGTTATCAAGGTTCTCTCCAGCTAGTCTTAAGTTGATTATCCAGGGTGGTTTTTTTTTTGGTATTTTTATTTGTAATTCCAATTTTGCCTTGGAAGTGTGTCTGTAGTATTCACTTACTCTTTGGCATTTTTAATCTCCTATATTCATATCTTTATAATATGACATGTACCATATACTGTATTGTGTGCTCACCCCCTGAAAACTAGTTTCCTTTTGTTACCATGTATTTAATCCCCCTCACTCTCTTTATCTGCCCCTTCCTTTCTAGTTACCATAATGTTCTTTCTATTTATGAGTTTTTCTTTCTGTTTCTTTGTATGTTTTTTTTGGTTCATTTGTTGCTTTTTTGTTTTATATGCCATGTATGAGTGAAAACATGGTTCTTGTTCTTTTCCATCTGATTTATTTCACTTGTTATATTACTGTCAAGATCTATCCATGTTGTTGCAAACGGGAACATTTCAGCTTTTTGTGTGTGAGCTGAGTAGTATTCCATTGTATGTATGTGCCACATGTTCTTTATCTAGTCATCCATGGAAGTACACATGAGTTGTTTCCATGTCTTTGCTATTGTGAACAATGCTGAAATGAATACAGAGACACATATATCTTTAGTAACAGGGCTTTCAAAAATTTTAGGTAGATTCCCAGAAGAGGAATTGCTGGGTGTAATATAGTTCTATTGTCAAATCTTTGAGGACCCTCTGTACTTTGAGGACCCTTTTCTTAGAGGCTGTGACAATTCACATCTTCACCAGCAGTGTGTGTGGGTTCCTTTTTCTCCACATCCCTTTCAACACTTGTTATTTCTTGTTGTATTGATAATAGCCATTCTAATGGATGTGAGGTGGTATCTCAATGTTGTTTTGGTTTGCATTTCCATTATAACAAGTGGTATTGAGCATCTTTTCACATATATGTTGGCCATGTGTATGTCTTCCTTGGAAAAGAGTCTATTCCGGTCCTCTGCCCATTTTTAAAATTAGATTGTTTTTTTCTTGTTGATTTGTATGAGTTCTTTATACATTTTGGATATTAGCCCCTTATTGGAGGTATCATTTGCAAATATATTCCCCTATTTGGTTGGCTGTTATTTGTGTTGATGGATTATTTTGGGTAGAAGCTTTTTAGTTTCATGTAGTCCCATTTATTTATTTTTGCACTTACATCCCTTGTCTTTGGGGTCAGGTTTACAAAATTGCTTCTGACACCAAGGTCCATAAGTTTATTGCCTATATATATTTTTTTGCGTGTATTTTATGGTTTAAGGTCTTACATTCAAATCTTTAATCCACTTTTAGTTAAATGTTTGTGTATGGTGTCAGAAAGCAGTCTAGTTTCATTTTCTCCATGTTTCCCAGCACTACTTATTGAAGAGATTGTTTTCCTCTCTCCAGTGTATATTCTTGGCTTATCTGCCAATAATTAGTTGCCCATATATGTGTATGTTTATTTCTGGGCTCTCAATTCTGTCCCATTGGTCTGTATGTCTGTTTTTCTGCCAATACCACACTGTTTTATTTACTATAGCCTTGTAGTAGTGTTTGAAGTCAGGGAGTGTGATATTTCTGGGTTTGTGTTTTCTTTATTTTTTTCTCTTTTTCTGAAGATTGCTTGGGCTCTTCAGGGTCTTTTGTGGTTTTGTAGAAATTTAGGCTTTGTTTTATTTCAGTGAAAAATGTCACTGGGAATTTGATGGGGATTGCACTTACTAGTAATCTGTACCGCTGTAGGTAATATGGCCATTTTAACAATGTTACTAGCAATTCTTTTAATCCATGACACAGACTATTCCATTTCTTTGTGTCTTCCTCAGTTTCTTTCAACAATATCTGGTTGTTTTAAGTGTATGGGTCCTTCACCTTCTTTGTTGTTTATTCTCAAGGGTCTTATTCTTTTTGCTGTAATTATAAATGGGGTTGTTTTATTATTTTATTTTTTTCTGTCAAAATCCCATTTTAATTTATTTTTTAAATTAAATTTATTGGGTGACATTGCTCAATATGAACTATAGGTTTCAGGTGTGAGTTTCTATGTTACAAGATCTGTATATTGTACCATGTGCTTACTACCCAAAGTCAAATCTTTTGTCACCATATAGTAGAACCCCCTACTTTTCCCACCCCTTTCCCTCTGGCAACCTACTATTTGTGTTCTTAAGTTTCAGTTTTAAATAAAAAATGTGACTGAAATAATATGGTTCTTAACTTTTTCTGGCTTAATTATTTCACTTAGAATAATGTTCTCAAGGTCCATCCATGTTGTTGCAAATGGCACTATTTCATCCTTTCTATGGCTGAGTAGCATTCCAGTGTGTAAATACCACATCTTCCTATCCAGTCCTCTATCATGGGAAACTTTGGTTGTTTCTGTCTTGGCCACTGTGAATACTGCTGCAATGAAAATAGGGGTGAATATATCTTTGCATATACATGATTTCGAATTTTTTGGGTATATTCCCAGGAGAGGGATTGCTGGGTCATATGATAGCTCTAAATCCTTTGAGGAATTGCCAGACTGTTTTCCATAGTGGTTGTACCAGTCTACATTCTCACCAGCAGTGAACAAGGGTTCCTTTTTTCCCACAACCTCTCCAACACTTGTTATTGCTTGTCTTGTTGATAATGGCTACTCTAACAGGTGTAAGATGGTATCATCTCATTGTAGTCTTGATTTGCATTTCCCTAATTGCTAGTGAGGTTAAACATCTTTTCATATATCTGTTGGCTGTTTGTATGTCTTCTTGAGAGAGGCATATTTTCAGATCCTCTGCCCACTTTTTGATTGGGTTGTTTGTTTGTTTGGTGTTGAGTTTTATGAGTTCTTTATATATTTTGGAAAATAAACCTTTGTTGGAGTTACTGTTTGCAAATATAATCTCCCATCCAATTTGCTGCCTTTTTGCTTTGTTGAGTGCTTCTTTTGCTGTGCAGAAGCTTTTCAGTTTGATATAGTCCCATTCATTTATTTTTGCTTTTACTTCCCTTGCCTTTGGGGTCAAGTTCATCAAATGTTCTCTATTACCAAGGTCCATAAGTTTGGTACCTATATTTTTATCTATGTAACTTAATGTTTTGGGTTTCATACTTAGATCTTTGATCCATTTGCATTCATTTTTGTACATGGGGACAAACTGTAATCCAGTTTCATTTGTTTGCATGTGGCTTTCCCAGCACCATTTTTTGAAGAGACTATCTTTTCTCCATTGCGTGTTTCTGGCTCCATGGTCAAAAGTTATCTGTCCATATACATATGGTTTTATAGCTGGGCTCTCTATTCTGTTCCATTAATCTGTGTGTCTATTTCTCTGCCAATACCAAGCTGTTTTGATTATCATAGCTCTGTAGTATAATGTGAAGTCAGGTAGCGTGATACCTTCAGCTTCGTTCTTTTTTCTCAGAATTGCCTTGGCTATTTGGGGTCATTTGTGGTTTCATACAAATCTGATGATTTCTTGTTCTATTTCTTTAAAAAATTACATTGGGATAGCATTACATATATATTTTGCTTTGAGTAATAAGGCCATTTTGCTATGTTGACTCTTCCAATCCATGAACATGGGATATTTTTTCATTTTATTGTGTTTTTTCAATCTTTTAAAATAATTCTTTGTAATTTTCAGTATATAGATCTTTCATGTTCTTTGTTAAGTTTATTCCTAGGTATTTAATTCTTTTGGTTGCAATAACAAAAAAAATTGTTACCCCACCACACCCCCCATTTCTTTTTCTGAAGTTTTGTTAGCATACAGGAAGGCAATGAATTTTTGTGCATTGATTTTTGTATCCTGCAATTTGACTGTATTTTTTGGTGGGGTCTTCAAGGTTTTCTATAGATAGGATCATGTCATCCAGAAAAAGTGACAGTTTGACTTCTTCCTTCCCTATTTGGATGCCTTTTATTTCTTTCTCTTGACTTATTGCTCTGGCTAGGACTTCCAGCACTATCCTATCTAATAATAGACAAACATGGTAATTAACCATACCTCCGCTACGCTTTCCATTGGCTAATCACAGCGATATGCAAATTAACTGCCAACCAAGATGGCAGCTGGCAGCCAGGCAGCTGAAGCGAACATGAGGCTTGCTTGCTCCAGTGATGGAGAAAGCCAAGTTTCCCTGCCTGCCGCAGCCCAGCTCTGAGCTCCGGATGCAACAATGTTGCAATTATAAAAGCTAAACAAACCCCAGATACCTGCTTTCAGCCATATGGCCTTGGAGCTGGAGCTGCAACAAAGTTTCAATTACAGAAGGTAAATAAATCCCAGAATAGAAAAAAAAGAAAAAAAGGAGAGACTGGGAGCTTCAGTTGCAGGCTTGGCCTGCCTGAAAACAGCCCTCAGCCTCTCATCCAGGCTGGCCAGGCACTCCAGTTGGGACCCCCCACCCTAAAAGGGGTGTGGCCAGCCTGAAAACAGCCATCAGCCCCTCATCCAGGCTGGCCAGGCACCCCAGTGGGGACCCCCACCCTGAAGGTGATGCGGGAAGCCTGAAACAGCCATTAGTCCCCTCATTCAGGCTGGCCAGGCACCCCAGTGTGGACCCCCACCCTAAAGGGGGTGTGGGCAGCCTGAAAACAGCCATCAGCCCCTCATCAGGCTGGACAGGCACCCCAGTGGGAACCCCCACCCTGAGGGGGTGTGGGAAGCCTGAAAACAGCCATCAGCCCCTCATCCAGGATGGCCAGGCACCCCAGTGGGGACCCCCACCCTGAAGGGGGTGCGGGCAGCCTGAAAACAGCCATCAGCCACTCACCCAGGCTGGCCAGGCACCCAAGCGAAACCCCCACCCTGATCTGGGACACCCTTCAGGGCAAACCAGCCGGCCCTCACCCATGCACCAGGCCTCTATCCTATGTAATAAAAGGGTAATATGCAAATTGACCCTAACAGCAGAACGACTGGGAATGACTGGTCACTATGACACACACTGACCACTAGGGGTCAGATGCTCAATGAAGGAGCTGCCCCCTGGTGGTGAGTGCACTCCCACAGGGAGAGCTCTGCTGAGCCACAAGCCAAGCTGACGGTTGCCAGCACAGCGGTGGTGGCAAGAGCCTCTCCTGCCTCCTCAGCAGCACTAAGGATATCTGACTGCAGCTTAGGTCTGCTCCCCGCTGGCAAGTGGACATCCTCTGAGGGCTCCCGGGCTGCCAGAGGGATGTCTGACTGCCAGCTTAGGCCCGATTCCCCGGGGAGCGGGCCTAAGCCAGCAGGTGGACATCCCCTGAGGGGTCCCAGACTGTGAGAGAGCACAGGCTGGGCTGAAGGACCCCCCGAGTGCACAAATTTTTGTGCACTGGGCCTCTAGTGTTGAATAAGAGTGGTGAGAATGGACCTCCTGATCTTAGGGGAAAAACTTACAGTTTTCCACCATTGAGTATGATATTAGCTGAGGGTTTATCATATATGGCCTTTATTATGTTGAACTACTTCCCTTCTATTCCTATTTTATTAAGTATTTTAATCATAAATGGATGTTGTATCTTATCAAATGCCTTTTCTGCATCTCTTGATAAGATTATATGATTTTTATCCTTTCTTTTATTAATGTGGTATATTATGTTGATTGATTTACATACGTTTAACCATCCTTGTGTCCCTGGAATGAACCCCACATGATCATGATGTATTATTTTTAGGATGTACTGTTGTATATGATTTACTAGTATTTTGTGTAGGATTTTTGCATCCGTGTTCATCAGAGATATTGGTGTGTATTTTTCTTTGTGTTTCTTTGCCAGGTTTTGGTATCAGGGTTATATTGGCCTCATAGAATGTGTTAAGAAGTATTGCCTCTTCTTCAATTTTTTGGGAAGAATTTGAGAAGGATAGGTTTTAAATCTTCTTTGAATGTTTGATAGAACTCACTGTGAAACCATCTAGTCTCAGACTTTTATTTTTTGGGAGGTGTTTGATGGTTGTTTCAATTTCCTCACTATTGATTGGTGTGTTTAGATTTTCCAATTCTTCATTATTTAGTCTAGGAAGGTTATATTATTCTAGGCACTTATCCATTTCTTCTAGGTTATTGAATTGAGTATCATATAGTCTTTCACAATATTCTAGCATGATCCTTCATATATCTGTGATGTCTGTGGTAACTTCTCCTCTCTCATTTCTGATTTTTTTTATATAGGTCTTTCCCTTTTTTCCTTATTGAGTCTAGTCAGAGGTTTGTCAATTTTATTAATCTTTTTAAAGAATCAGCTCTTTGCTTTATTTTTTGTATATTTTTTAAAAATTTTCTATTTCATTCAATTCTGTTCCATTTTTTATTATTTCCTTTCTTCTGCTGACTTTGGCTTACTTTTGTTCTTCCTTTCCTAGTTCTTTAAGATTTGATATTAGGTTGTTTACTTGGGATTTTTCTTGTTTCTTGAGGTAGTCCAGTTATGATATAAACTTCACTCTTATTACTGTTTCACTGTATTCCAGAAGTTTTGATGTGTTTTATTGTCATTCTCGTTTGTCTCTGTATATCTTTTGATCTCATCTTTTATTTCTTCTCTGACCCAGTCATTTTTTTGTAGTATGTTGTTTAAGCTCCACATATTTGTGGGTTTCTTTATTTCCTTTTTGTAGTTGATTTCTAATTTCAAGGCATTGTGGTTGGAGAATATGCTTGATATAAGTTCAATGTTCTTGAGTTTATTGATGCTAGTTTTGTGACCCAACGTATGATCTATCCTTGAAAATGTTCCATGTTCACTGGAGAAGAATGTATGATCTGATGTTCTGGGGTAAAATGTTCTGTAAATATCAGTTATGTCTATATGGTCTAGTGCAGCCGTGGGCAAACTACGGCCCGCGGGCCGGATCCGGCCTGTTTGAAATGAATAAAACTAAAAAAAAAAGACCGTACCCTTTTATGTAATGATGTTTACTTTGAAGTTATATTAGTTCACACAAACACTCCATCCATGCTTTTGTCCCGGCCCTCCGGTCCAGTTTAAGAACCCATTGTGGCCCTCAAGTCAAAAAGTTTGCCCAACCCTGGTCTAGTGTTTCTTTTAAGGCTGATATTTCTTTATTGATTTTCTGTTTGGCTGATCTATCTAGAGCTGTCAATGGAGTATTAATGTCCCCAACTATGATCGTGTTTTGATCTGTTTCTCTCTTTAATTCTGTGAGTAGCTGTTTTATATATGTTGGTGTTTCTTGATTGTATGCATATATATGAAGAAGTGTTATATTTTCTTGTCGTAGTGTCCCCTTTATCATTATAAAGTGTTAATTTTTGTCTCTTGTTATCTTGAAATCTATTTTATCACATATGTGTATGGCTACACCTGCTTTTCTGTGGTTATTTGCTTGGAGAATCATTTTCCACCCTTTAACTTTGAATCTACCTTTGTCTTTGCAGCTTAGATGTGTCTCTTGTAGGAAGCATATAGTTGGATTTTGTTTTTTGATCCACTCTGCTACTAGGTGCCTCTTTATTGGTGAATTCAAACCTTTTACATTTAGGGTACTTATTGATGTATGATGATTTCTTATATCCATTTTATCTTTTATTTTCTGGCAGCTCTGTGCCTCCAGTGGATCTTTTCCTTTGTATTTCTGTCTGTTGTTTTTGTTTAGTGATATTTTGTACTTCTTTCCTCTGTTTCCTCTTTTTTAAAACGATGTCATTTTTGGGGGGATTTTTGTGTGTGGTTACCATTAGGTTTATAAAAAATGAAGTTGCATATATACTATAGTTCTTTTTTCTTTTGAATGCATCTGATCTTTATCCTCCTTTGCCAGATCAGACCTTTACTCCTTCTCCTTTTATGTTTTCATTGTCACAAATTATCCCTGTTTTTGCTCAAGATTTCTGGTGATCTTACTCATAGTGTTGTGACTATATATATATGTATATATATATATCCTATCTAATAAAAGAGAAACATGGTAATTAGCCGTAACTTCGCTACCCTTCCCATCGGCTAATCAGCAAGATATGCAAATTAACTGCCAACCAAGATGGCGACCGGCAGCCAGGCAGCTGAAGTGAACGGGGAGGCTTGCTTGCTCCAGTGACAGAGGAAGCCAGGTTCCCCGCCTGCCGGGCCTCTCAGCTGCTCTCTAAGAAACATTGTTACAAATATAGAAGCTAAACAAAACCCAGAAACCTGTTTTCAGTCAGCCGGGATCTCAGAGCTGGAGACGCAACAAAGTTTCAAATACAGAAGGTAAACAAAGTCCAGAAATCTGCTTTCAGCAGCCGAGGTCTCAGAGCTGGAGCCAAGCCTCAGAGCTAAAGATGGCTCTCAGCTCTAGTGACAGCCATAGAAGGTAAATAAAATCCCAGAATAAAAAAGAAAAAAGAAATAAAAGAGAGGTTGAGAGCTTCAGTCACCCGCCAGCCTGAAAACGGTCCTCAGCCCCTCACCCAGACTGGCCAGGCACCCCAGTGGGGACCCCCACCCTGAAGGGGGTGTGACTAGCTGCAAACAGCCATCATCCCCTCATCCAGGCTGGCCAGGCACCCAAGCAGGACCTCCACCCTGATCCGGGACACCCTTCAGGGTAAACCAGCCAGCCCCCACCCATGCACCAGGGATCACTAGAGCCGCGAGGCCTCACTGCCCCTGTGTCAAGTGGAGCCACAAGGCCTCCTGGCCTGGGATCAGCGGAGCCACAAGACTTCATGAACCCGGAATCAGCGGAGCTGTGAGGCCTCCCAGCATTGGGATCAGCGGAGCTGCGAGGCCTCCTGGCCCCTGGGGCAGCATGACAGGAGGCAGCGCCCAAACCCCCGATCGCCCTGCGGCTCTGTGTGTGACAGAGGGCGGGGTCACAACCTCTCTATCTGCCCTGCTCTGTTCGTGACAGGGGAAGGCGCCCCAACACCCTGATCGGCCCTGCTCTGTGTGTGACAGGGTGGAGCTGCAACCTCCCCATTGGCCCTGCCTTGAGTGTGACAGGGGGTGGTGCCCCAACCCCCCAATTGGCCCTGCTCTGAGCCCGACCAGGGGCTGTGGGGCAGGCACCTAGGGATTGGGCCCTGCCCTCTGCCACCCGGGAGTGGGCCTAAGCCAGCAGGTCATTATCTCCCGAGGGGTCCCAGACTGTGAGAGGGCACAGGCCGGGCTGAGGGATAACCGCCCCCCGCCCCCCCCACCAGTGCACAAATTTTTGTGCATTGGGCCTCTAGTATATATATATTAGTACACACACACACGTATATATGTATATATATACGTCTCTCTCTATATATTTTTAAATTCTTTATTGTTTAAAGTATTGCATATAGTATTACATAAGTAACCTTATATATTTTTTGTTTCAGATGGAATAACTCCCCTGATTATTTCCTATAATGGAGGTTTTCTGGTGATAAAAAATCCCTCAGATTCTGTGTGTCTGTGAATGACTTTATTTCTCCTTCAGATTTAAAGAATAATTTTGCTGGATATATTATTCATGGCTGGTAATTTCTCTCTTTCAGACATTTGAATATTTGATTCCACTCTCCATAGAGTTTCTGTAGAGAACTTGGATGAAATTTTGTTGGGTTTTCATTTGTAGACCACATTCTTCTTTGCCCTGGCTACTTTGAGAATTTTTTCTCTCATTAATTTTTGACAGTTTTAATACCAAGTACCATGAAGAGGGCCTTTTTTTTTGATTAAGGTAATTAGGTGTTCAGCTTGCTTCTTGGATTTGAAGATCTAGTTCTTTCCATAGATTTTGGAAGTTCTCATCCATTATTTGTTTGAACAATCTCTCTGTTCCATGCTCCCTCTCTTCCTCCTCCGGAATCTGTACAATTCTAATATTGCTTTTTTTGATGGAGTCAGATAATTCTCATAGAGCTCTTTCATTTTTCTTTATTCTCTGGTTTCTCTCTTTTTTCCTCTGCATCATTTCTAGATTCCTATCTTTGATAGCACCAACTCTTTTCTCCATCTGGTTGACTCTATTTTCTGTGCTCAGTAGTTCACTCTTAATCTCCTTAATTGCATGCTTCATTTCCAGGATTTCTAATTGGTTCCTTTTTAAAGTTTCAATCTCTTTGGTAAAGTACTCATTTTGTTCATTGATTTGTTTTTGGAGTACATTGATTGCCTGTCTGTATTTTCTAGCATCTTGTTGAGTTTTGTCAGAACTGCAATCTTGACATCTCTGTCATTTATATCATATATTTCCATGTGTTCCAGCTTGCTTTCTGGGGATTTTTCATTTTCTTTCTGATCTGTGGTTATTCATGGTATTTGATGCCCTCTTTTTTTTTTTTTTAAATGCATTTATCTCTGAAGAGGTCTTTCTATTATTTTTCAGTAGGTGGCACTGAATCACAAGGTGTTTCCTATCTCTTTGATTGCCCAGTCTTGGACCTCCAAGGCTTCTGTAAGATAGTACAGCTGCACTGCTTGGGGGTGGAGCTTGTATTGTCATCATGGTAATGGCGAACCCTGACCTTCATCAGGTCCTACCTCAAGCATCCTTGGGATCATTTTCAGAGGAAAATAGTGCTTGTACTTCAACAGCTCTTGGTTTATAGATAATATGCTCATGGACTTGACTCTGAGGGCAATGGGAGGTGAGTTTTGGGACTCCAAGCTGTGTCAGGGCTCTGTGGTTCCATTTCTTTGAAACATCACTGCTGGACCAATAGCAGAGAGCAGCAGAGCAGAACCCCATGCTCTGTCTGGTGTCTACGGACTCAGGCACAGTTTTCTCTCTTGCCACTTGCATTTCGGGCTGCTCCCCTCCCTCCCCCAGCTCTCTGTTCCTCCTGGCTGAAGGAAGTGCCTGCTACCATGGGCTTCCTACCCTCTTCAGTCCAAGCTGTGAGCTCCCGGTTGCTGGGCTGCTTCTGTGGGCTTTCTTGCTTCCTTCCCTCTTCATCTTCTCATTTATTCCTGGTTTCCCACCTTTATGTGTTTCAATGTGTGGGTCTGTCTCTCAGGTATGCATTTGTGTTGAGCAGGGATTTCTTTCTTGAATTATAGTTGTTTAACTTGTTGAAATTTCATGGGGAGAGGACAAGTGTCTCTCTCATGCCTCCATTCTTCTGAAGTCACCAGGATTGTTAATGTTTCATTCAGCCATTTCTTTGTGTATGGGAATGTAATAAATCTTTGTATGTTGATTTTGTTTCCTGCAGCTATACTGTATTTATTTACTATCTCTAATAGTCTTTCAATGAACTCTTTAATTTTTTTTTAATAGAATCATGCCATCTGCAAATAGTGACAGTTTTACTTCTTCATTCAAAATTTGGATGCTTTTTATTTCTTTTTCTTGACAGATTGTTCTATGACTTCCAGTACCATGCTGAATAGCCATGGGGAGAGTGGGCATTCTTGTATTATTCCTTATCTTACAGGAAAAGCTTTCATTGTTTTTTTTCACCATTGAGTATAATGTTAGCTGAGGGTTGTCATATATGGCCTTTATTATGTTAAGATACTTTCTATATCCATTGTATTATGTTTTTTATTTTATTGCTTATTTTTCAATTATAGTTTTCATTCAACATTATTTTGTATTAGTTTCAGTTGTACACCATAGTAGAAGACAATCATATACTTTACAAAGTGTTCCCCTTGATATTTCCAGTACCTGTCGGGCAACTACCATAGTTATTACAATAGTGACTATATTTCCTATGTTATACTTTACATCCCATGACTACCAATTTGTACTTTTTAATCCATTCATATTTTTCACTCAGTCTTCCGATCCTGCTCCCCTCTGACAACCATCAGTTTCTCCTCTGTATCTATGAGCCTGTTTCAATTTTGTTTGGGCCTTTACTTTGTTTTTGTTTTTTAAGATTCTACATATAAGTGAAATTATATGGTTTTTGCTTTTCTCTGACTGATTTATTTTACATAGCGTAATAACCTCTAGGTTCGCTCATGCTGTTGCAAGTAGGAAGATTTCATTTTTCATGGCCAAGTAATATTCCATTGTATATATGTACTGTTACTTGTTTATCCACTCATCTATTGTTGGGGCACTTGTGTTGCTTCCATATCTTGGGTATTGTAAATAACACTGCAATGAACATGTGTGTATGTACATAACCTATGGACACAGACAGTAGGGTGGTGAGGGCTTGTGGGGGAAGGAGGGTTGGAGAGGACAATAGGGGAAAATAAGGGACATATGTAATAATTTAAACAATAAAATTTTGTTAAAAAATATATATAATTTCAAATTTTGTTTTGTGTGGGTTTTTTTTTTTTTGGAAATATACACAGAATGGGAATCAGTGGATCATAAGGCAGTTCCATTTTTAATTTTTTAAAGGACCTTCCATGCTGTTTTCTATAGTGGCTGCACCGATCTGGAATCCCACCAACACTTGCAGTTTGTTGATTTATTGATGATGCAATTCTGACAAGTGTGAGGAGATATTTTGGTTTTAATTTGCATTTTTCTGATGATTAGTGATGTTGAACATCTTTTCATATATTTATTAGCCATCTATATGTCCTCTTGAGAGATGTGTCTATTCAGGTTTTCAGACTATTTTGAAAATTGGATTGTTAGTGTTTTTGCTGTTGAGTTGTATGAGTTTTCATTAATTTTGACTATTAACCCATAGTTGGATGTGTCATTGGTGAATATCTTCTTTCATTCATTCAGTAGGTTGATCATTTTCTTTGCTATGCAAAAACTTTTCAGTTCAATTTAGTCCCATTCTTTAATTTTTCCTTTGTTTTCACTCTACTCACAGCTTGCCCTTCTAGGCTGCCACCCCCTGCAGCTCTTTGTTCCTCCTGGCTAAAGGAAATGCCTGCTCCCCTGGGCTTCCTCCCCTCTTCAAATCAAGCTAGGAGCTCCCAGCTTAAGGGCTGCATCTGCACTTTCCTCCCTTCTCATCTTCTGGTGTATTCCTGGTTGCCCACCTTTTGATGTTCCAATGCTTGGTTCTCTCAGGCATGTGTCTGTGTTGAGCAGGGATTTCTTTGTTGAATTATATATAGGTGGTTAACTTGTTGCTTCCTCATATTTCAAATTATTTATTTGATTTTCAGAATCCTCTACTCTACTGTTGAATCCCTGTAAATTATTCTTTATTTCAGTTAGTATATGCTTAATTTCTGACTGGTCCTTTTTCATGTCTTTGACATTCTCACTAAGATCCTTGAAAGTCTCACTTAGTCCCTTGAAGCTCTCATTAAGATCCTTGAGTAACCTTATAATGATTGTTTTGAACTCTGTATCCAATAGTTTGCTTGCTTCCATTTCTTTCATTTGTAACACATTTCTTTGTCTTTGCATTTTAGCTGCTTCTGTGTGTTTGTTTCTATGTATTAAGTAGAGCTGTTATGCCTCCTGGAATTGTTAGAGTGGCCTTCTGTAGTAGGTGTCCTATAGGGCCCAGTGGCTCAGCCTCCCCAGTTATCTGAGCTGGGCACTCTAGGTGTACCTCTGTGAGGGCAGCATGTGCACAGTCTTGTTGTAGTTGAGTCTTGATTGCTGTTGGCATCACTGGGAGGAATTGACCCCTAGTCCAATTGGCTGTGAGGACCAGCATTGTCTACAATGGAAGAGCTGCTATGCAGGAGACACCCTTATGGAGCAGGACTTGCTTCAGTTGGGCTTTGATGCTCACTGAGTCTGCCCCTTGAGAGTGTCTCTTGTGGAAGTGTAGAGTTGTAATCTGCTATGGTCTAAAGCTTTCCACCAGGGGCACTGGCTCTGGGGCTTTCCGGGAGGTTTAAAGTCAGCCACTGCTTGGGACCACCAGCAGGAGCTACAGAAATTTGCAGATGGCTGCTACTTATATTGGGCTAGGAAGTACCCAGGGAGGCCTGGCTGTGAAGTAAAGCAGGCTGGTGCTAGTGCAGGGTCTTGAGCCGTTTATTGATAGAGTTGGGGCATGCTGACTCCAGCTGATGCTTGTTTAAGAGATTTTAGTAATGTCTGAAGCCTGAGCCAGGACAGGCCATTCATATGGAAAAGCCACTGCAAACAGCTTGGGGGAGGGGGCTGAAAATTGTATAATGGGGGGTCTCAGGGAACCACAAGGGCAGAGCAAACAGTGTGGGCCACACTAATGGAAACTCAGATATGGCTGCCAGTCAGCTCTGCCATGGGGGAGGTCCTAGCACAGGAACAATGACCCCGTAAGCACCCCTGTCTGGGTGAAACCTGCCCCTGAGTTCCTGTCCTGATGCCAGACAGTCCAGTTCCTCCTCATATGTCCCTGGATTTTCCCAAAGCTTCCACTGGGTGTTGGAGCTCAGAGGAAGCAGGACTGTGTAAGTTTGTGTGCGGGTCCTTTAAGAGGAACACCTGGGACTCCAGCAGCCTCTGTGCCACTCAACCACCGTTCCTGATGGTTTTTGCGGCCCAAAGTTATGGGCATTTCTCCTCCCATCTCTGGAACCCTGGTCTGGGACTGGGATCCCCTGACTCTCATGGAAAGCCTTGGAGATATTCTTTCTAATTAAAAAAATGCCACACGTGGGTGTCAGATCAGCCTGTTCTGTGCCTCTGCCCCTCCTACCAGTTTCAATATGCTTTCTTCTTTTCTTCTCTAGTTGTAGGCCTTCCATTCTGCCAGATTTCAGATGGTTCTGAATGATGGTTGTTCTGTATTTTAGTTGTAATTTTGTTGTTGTGGGAGGCAGCGAGTACCGGGATTTTCCTACCCCACCATCTTGGTTTTCCTCAGTTGAGCATCTTTTTATGAGAATCCTTTATAATAAAAGGCTAATATGCAAATTGACCAAATATCAGAACGACCAGTCGCTATGACGCTCAATGCAGGAACTGCCCCCTGGTGGTCAGTGTGCTCCCACAGGGGAGCACTGCTCAGCCAGAAGCCGGGCTCATGACTGGTGAGCGCAGTGGCGGTGGCGGGAGCCTCTCCCGCCTCCATGGCAGCACTAAGGATGTCTGACTGCTGCCTTAGGCCCGCTCCCTATGGGGAATGGGCCTAAGCCACCAGTTGGACATTCCCTGAGTGCTCCCGGACTGCGAGAGGGACCCCCCTGAGTGCACGCATTTCATGCACCGGGCCTCTAGTATACAGTATTTTAACAGGAGAAGCAGAGACTCAGGAGCAGAAATATCCATGGTATCCAGCATAACAGGAGTAGGAAAACCTCCAGGAACTCAACTAAGTACTCACAGTGTATATCAGAGAACTACTCCCCTCCCCTTTGCTTTATATAGAGGAAGGGGGAAAAAGCCATTTTGATCTCCTTCAATTTAAAATGCTAGCCTTGCTGGGTAGTCTTGGCTATAGGCCTTTGCTTTTCACCACTTTGAATATTTCATGCCAATCCTGCTGGCCTGAAAATTATCTGTTGAAAAATCAGTGACAGTCTAATGGGAGCTCCCTTGTGGGTAACAAACTGCTTTTAAGATTCTTTGTCTCTAACCTTTTGCATTTTAATTATGAAGTGTCCTAGTGTGGTCCTCTTTGGTTTCATCTTGTTTGGGATTCTGTGTTTCCTAGACTTGTGTCTCTTTTTTCTTCACCAGGTTAGGGAAGTTTTTAGTCATTTCTTTCTTCAAATAGTTTCTCAATCCCTTGCTGTCTTCTCCTTCTGGGACCCCCTCCGATGTAGATGTTGTTATGCATGATGTTGTCTCAGAGGTTCCTTAAACTATCCTCATTTTAAAATTATTTTTGCTGGTCTGATTGCTTGTTTTCTGCTACCTTGTCTTCTAAATTGGTGATTTGATTTTCTGCTTCATCCAATCTGCTGTTGATTCCTTCTAGTGTATGACTCATTTCAAATATTGAATTCTTTTTTTTTAAAAAAAAATTGTTTCTATGCCCTTTGTTATGCTTGCTTCTTCTTTGTTGAAGTTCTAAGTTCCTTGAGCATTTTTATAACCATTTTTTAAAACTGTATATCTGGTGGATAGCTTGCCTCCATTTCATTTAGTTATTTTTCTGAGGATTGCTCCTGTTCTTTCTTTTGGAGCAATTTTTTTTTGTCTCCCTCCTTGTGGCTCCTCTCTGTATTTGTTTCTGTGTATTAATTACCAGTAGGTAGATCTGCTATGTCTCCCATTCTTGATTAGGGTGCCTTTATGTAGTAGGTGACCTGTAGGGCTCAGTGGTGCATTATCTCTGATTACCTGAGATAGGTGTTCCAGACATGTCCCTTGTGTGGTTTATGTGAGCCCTCCTGTTGTCGTTTAGTCATGATTTCTGTTGGCCCATTTGTGGATCAGGTTGGCCCTCAGGTTGGCTCACTGTGAGGATTGACCTTAACAACAGTGCATGAGCTTCTATGAGGGGGGTCACTCTACAAAGCAGATCCCTCTTCAGGCTCTGGTGCCTGCTGAGATCTCCTTATGGGTGTGTTCCTTGTGGAGCTAATCAGGTTGGGCTCTGATGTGGTTTGAAGCCTGCCACTAGGTGTGTTGGTTCTGGGGCCTTTTGGGAAGGACTCCAGTGCAGATCATGTCAGGTGCTGCCTATGATTGGCCCTGGGCTTCCTGTTAGGAGCTACAAAGTGATCCACAGTTTGTGACTGCTTCTGCTAGTCCTGGATGTGTGTGGGAGGGGCCAACCTGCACACCAAGGTTAGCTTCCATCAGCATCGAGCCTGGTGGCAGGTCAAAAAAAGGCACCCTGAAATTTGCCTCTGCCTGCTGGTTGCCTGTTAGGCTCAGTCACGGAAAGAACTTCCTGGTGGTGTTCTCAAGTTGTGTGAGATAGGTTCTCATTGAATCACCAAGTAGGGGTGAGTGGTGTTCATCAGGTTGATAGAGATTCAAACTTGGTGCCAGTGCTGGGTCTGAGGTCACTCAGTGAAAGTCTCAGGGTATACCAAGGCCAGCTGCTACCCTGGGTCCTGTGGATTTTTGTGGTGTGATGTGGTCTCTGGATGTCATTTGCTGTGAGTATCATCTTTTCACCCATTCACTTTGAGCCTGTCTCTGGTCTGAGATGATTTTCCTTCAGGCAGCATATGGTTGGTTAGGTATTATTTTTTAAACCATCTTGCTACTGTGTGCCTTTTGATACGTGAGTTCACTCCATTTACATTTAAGGTAATTATTGATTTACTAGAGGCCCGGTGCACGAATTCATGCACAGGTGGGCCCCTATGGGTGGCCTGCAGGAATCTGGCTGAAACCCACAGTCCAACGCTGCCTGCAGCTCCTACTTGTCTCTCCTGCTCATCCCAGCCCCACAGTGCCTGCCGCGGGCTCACGCCCAATCAGTCCCAATCAGGAAAGGCTCGTGCTGCCACAGCAGCGCTTGCCAGCCATGAGCCCTGTGTCTGGCACCCTCCCGAGGGAAATGGCTTGCAGGATTGGGCTGAAACGGACTCTCTGACATCCTATGAGGGGTCCTAGATTGCGAGAGGGTGCAGGCTAGGCGGAGGGATCCCACTCATGCACAATCGGGCTGGGGAGGGACTGTGGGAAGGCTCCAGGGTGTGTCTGGCCCATATTGCTCAGTCCCGATTGGCCAGACCCCAGCAGCAAGCTAACCTACCGGTTGGAGCATCTACCCCCTGGTGGTCAGTGCACATCATAGCAAGAGGTTGAACAGCCTTAGCTCAACCATATTACGCTTTGATTGGCTGAACAGTCGACTGGTCACCAGACGACCGGACATTTAGCATAATTAGGCTTTTATTATATAGTATGAGGACTTACTGCAGTCATTTTACATTTTTAAAATTTTATAATTATATATCCATTAGTTTGGTGGTTTTCTATGATTTTCCCCATTTCTTTACTTTTTAAATGTTCCCTATTTTAGCTCTGTATTTTTGTTTTGTGGTAGCCATTAGGTTTATGTAAAATAATGTTTCATATGTAGAATAATCATTTTTCTCATTGTATCTTATCTTCACCTGTACAAGTTCAGTCATTTTCTTCCTTTCTTTGTTTTTGTTGTCACAAATTATTTCCATTCATCTTGTACATTTATTACCAATTTTCAGTAGTCACAGTTATTTTAATGCTTATTTCCCTCTTGTTATAATTTTAATATTCTGTTTTGAAGTAGTTTTAAGTTCCTGCTTCTGTATGTTAGTCACCTTATTCAAAGATTTGTATATTTTTGGCTTTTTGTTTCTGTTAGAACTCCTTTTACTATTTCTTTCTTTTTTTTTTTAATATATTTTATTGATTTTTTTTTACAGAGAGGAAGGGAGAGAGATAGAGAGTTAGAAACATCGATGAGAGAGAAACATCGATCAGCTGCCTCCTGCACATCCCCCGCTGGGGATATGCCCGCAACCCAGGCACATGCCCCTGATCGGAATCGAACCTGGGACCTTTCAGTCCACAGGCCGACGCTCTATCCACTGAGCCAAACCGGTTTCGGCTACTATTTCTTTTTTCCTTTTTTTTTATATTTTTTATTGATTAAGATATTACATATGTGTACCCTCTACCCCCCCCCCCCCCCGCTCATCCCCTCACCCCCCCGTTGTCCGTGTCCATTGGTTAGGCCTATATGCTTGCATATAAGTCCTTTGGTTGATCTTTCCCCCTTGCCCCCACTCTCCCCTACCTTCCCTCCAAGGCCCGACAGTCCAATCAATGCCTCTCCGTCTCTGGATCAGTCCTTGTTCATCAGTTTATGTTATTCATTATATTCCACAAATGAGTGAGATCCTGTGGTATTTATCCACTCTCCAGTTCCATCCATGCTGTGGCAAATGGTAAGACTTCCTTTTTCTTCTTCCTCTTCTTAAAGAATACCTTTCAGCATTTCATATAATGCTGGTTTGGTGGTGATGAACTCCTTTAGCTTTTTCTTATCCCTGAAGCTCTTTATCTGACCTTCAATTCTGAATGATAGCTTTGCTGGATAAAGTAATCTTGGTTGCAGGTTCTTGCTGTTCATCTCTTTGAATATTTCTTGCCACTCTCTTCTGGCCTGCATGGTTTCTGTTGAGAAATCAGCTGACAGTCGAATGGGTACTCCCTTGTAGGTAACTGAATGTCTTTCTCTTGCTGCTTTTAAGATTCTCTCTTTATCTTTTGCTCTTGGCATTTTAATTATGATGTGTCGTGGTGTGGTCCTCTTTGGATTCCTTTTGTTTGGGGTTCTCTGCGCTTCCTGGACTTGTAGGTCCATTTCTTTCACCAGGTGGGGGAAGTTTTCTGTCATTATTTCTTCAAAAAGGTTTTCAATATCTTGCCCTCTCTCTCCTTCTGGTACCCCTATAATTCTGATGTTGGTACGCTTGAAGTTGTCCCAGAGGTTCCTTACACTGTCTTCATATTTTTTGAATCTCTTTTCTTTTTTCTTTTTCGGTTGGGTATTTTTTGTTTCTTTGTATTTCAAATCTTTGACTTGATTCTTGGGATCCTCTTGTCTGCTGTTGGATCTCTGTAAATTATTCTTTATTTCAGTCAGTGTATGCTTAATTTCTCGTTGGTCCTTTTTCATGTCCTCCATGGTCTCACTATACTCCTTGAGGGATTCATTAAATTTATCGGCGGTTTCCATAAAATTCTTGAAAAACCTTATAAACGTGGCCTTGAACTCTATATCCAGTCGTTTGCTTTCCTCCGTTTCTGCCATTTGTGACCTGTTTCTTTGTCTCCGCATTTTGGCTGCTTCCCTGTGTTGATAGAGTGGCCCTGCGCGCCAGGTGTCCTGTAGGGCCCAGTGGTTCAGCTTCCCCAGTTACCTGGGGTGGACACTCTTGGTGCACTCTTGGTGCCTTGGTTGATGTAGGATCACTGGGAGGAATTGACCTCCAGGCCAATTGGCTGTGGGAAGCAGCTGTGTCTGAAGTGGGAGAATGGTCCCCCTCTGACCACTGGGTACAGTGGCTCCTGGATCTAAGGAGGTGCTAATTCAGCCCCTGCCTGAGGCCACACAGCAGGAGCCACGAAGAGGCTCAGCTGTGAAGCAATGCAAGCCGCTGCAGGGCCTTGGGCCTTCTCTTGGAAGTTCCGGGTCTGCCTGGCTGGGCTGTAGTTAGGTACATTCACATGCAAAAGCCTCTGCCGCAGCCTGGGTGGGGCGGGGTCTCAGGGAGTCAAAGGGCGGAGAAAGAAGCTATGGTGATTCTCCGTGCCCGGAGTCACGCATCTCAGTGTCCCGGTAAAGGCTGCAAGCACCTCTGAGGGAAAGCCGCCCTCAAGTTCGCCCGCTGCCGCCTGACAGACCAGCCTCTCCCCGTATGAGTCCTGGGTCCCCAGAGACTTCCCGGAACCGGAGTTCAGAGCAGTCGGGAGCTTGTGATTCAAAAAGACAGCCGCGTCCTCAGGTGCCACCCCCTTTCCGTGCGCGCGAGCCGCCACCGTACCTCTGCACTTCACCTCCGCAGCTCCTCTGGCTCTCAGCGTGCTTTTCTTTTCTTCTAGTTGTAGAAATTACACTCAGCCAGCCTTCCTGTTGTTCTGGACGATTCTTGCTCCGTCCTTTGGGATATTTTTCAATCGTTGTGTGAGGCGACTATTTCCTGGTGTTTATCTATGCCGCCATCTTAGTTTCTCCTACTATTTCTTTTAATGCAGGTCTTCTGGTGGTAAATTCTGTCAGCTTTTATTTGTCTGGTAAAGCCTTTATTTCTTCTTCATATCTGAAGTTCAACTTTGCTGAATATATTTGGAATATTTCCTTCTACTATTTCTTGTCTTATAATGTTTCTAGTAAGAAATGTGAGGACAATTTAATTCCATGGCTGCCTTTAGATTTCTTTGTCATTAATTTTTTTACAATTTGAATAAAATGTGTTTTGGGGAAGATGTTTTTATGTCAATATAACTGTGTTGTCTTAGGTTCCTTTATTCTAAAGTCTAGTTTTTCCTATAAGCCTGGGAAATTATCAATTTTCTTTCTCACATACCCATTATCTTTATGTTGTTCTTTTTAATAGAGTCAGATCATTCCTGTAGATTTCTTCGATTTTTTAAAACTCTTAGTTCTCTTTGTTCTTCCACTTGAATAATTTCTAGGTTTCTGTCTTCAAGCCCACTAATTCTATCTTCTAGGTGGTCTGCTCTATTTCCACTGCTCTCAAATGCATTCTTCATCTCATTAGTGAGTTCTTCAGCTCCAGAATTTGTTTGGTTCACTTATATAGTTTGTCTTGTTGATTGTTTTCCATGACTTCATAGTTCATTTCTGGAGACTTTTAATTTTTCCTCTGCTTTCAGGTTAACTTGATTGTTTGTTACTTGATGGATTGTTTCTTTGCCGCACAAGTGAGCTTCTTTTTTTGTTTTTTGTTGTTGTTGTTTTGTTTAGATACTGTTTTTCTCTCAACAATTCAGCAGGTTAATAGGTAGGGTACTTTCTTTTGTTTTCCAGTAGATAGTGTTATAGTATATGATTTTGTTTTATCTTAGCTGCAGTATTTATGCCTCTGGGATCATAGTGGTGCAGCATCACTTTAGTTAAGGAAAGTGCCACCTACTCACTTGGAGGTTGGGGTGTCCCTTCCATTACTGGCCCACCTTAGTTCCAGGGCACCACCACTGTGATGGAGGAATGTAACAGATGGTGGAGAAGTAGTTTTGCAAGCTCCTAGCACTATTTCATTTTTACTAATGTTCCCTGGTTCTGCTGTTTTTTGGAGGCATCTCTACTACCTCTATCAGGATCTGCCATGATGGGAAAGGAGGAGAGAAATGCCATTTCTTACAGGACCACTACTTCTTCCCTCTTATAATCCAGGCCATAGTATGAGGGCTGAAGCCTAATTTTTTTCACTGCTACTAGCTCACCAGAGCCACAATGGGCCCCTAAGTGCATTTGAGGCCACCACCTCTGTCTTCCCCATCTTCAGATGTTTTGATGTGTGGATCTTTCAGTGTATTTGTGCATTGAGCAGGGGATCCTTTATTCAGTTTTGGATGTCTGACTTATAAACTTAAGGGGAGAAACAAAGGAGTCTCCTCACTTCCATGATGTTGATGTCACCTCATTGTCTTTTATAAAATGAAGAAAAAAGAAAAAAATTCCCACTACTTTTATGACTAGAGTATAATGTACTATTTAAACAGTCTTTTTAAAAGAGTAACCCTCATGGGGCTCTTTGCTGGGTAAAAGGGCATGGTGGGAAATTCAATCATGAATAGTCAATCCTTTCTATTGTGGGTCCCAACAGAACTCTGAGAGTTGGATAGTGTGGATATCCACAGAAATCTCTTCTTTTATGAAATATTTTTCAGAAAGAATATGATTCAGTTGTTTTCTACAAATTGTGGTAAATCATCTTTCAGGTATATTAAAAAAATAAATCAGCAGAATATGCTAATAGTTGTACCTTTGGTAACAACAACAACAACAACAACAACAACAACAACAACAACAACAATAAAATCCTGGGTTAGACTCCCTACAGCAGAATATTTCTAGAAAATTACTATTTATGCCTCAGCTGTAAGGGAAGCAGGGGATGTTTGTTAGTCTAATAAATATGAATAGGAAGATAGAAATTAGATAATTATTTATTTCTCTGTCCCTGTATTACAAGTGTGATGGAAAATAGATGGGTATTGGTGACAGAATTAAAATTCCTACTACTTTTTCCTGTTCATTATAGAGTCTGTTTAAAAATTTTAAAGGTGACAACCTAATGAATGATAGTCTATAGACAATTGGAACTCTCTTCTGATTTCTCTCTTTTATTGATTACAGAGAGAGCTGGTTGAAAGTCAGGCTCTGTTTTGTGTCCATTTCCAAAGAGGTCATAAATACCCCCTGCTTCCCAAGGCCACTGTGTTTGCTGAACAACCTCAATGGCTGCCATTTATGAAACACATAAATGGTTCCCCTTGGGGCTACCACTGTGGCAACCCACATCTAAAACTGTAAAGTGTGTTAAAGGCAAAAATCTTCATTAATCAGAAATAAAGTTCATGGTCAATATGTGTTTTGTATTTTCTATTTTTTTTTTTGTCTAAAAGTAGTTCTGAACAGAATACCAACCAAAATTACATCACAAAAACTTTAAATGTATTTATAGAGCAAATAAGTTACATAGATAAACTTTGAATATGTTTCTGATGTGCAACAGGTTTACATGCACATATCTAACACTTGACAGCATTAAGTTTAAGGAAGAAAACTTAAGAATGGCCCTTTAGATAAATATTACAAATAAAGTGTGACATTTCTTAAGGAACAAAGTGACAACTCATATTTTACCTTTATAATTCTACTTCTGGCTATCCAAATAGATATTAAAATATGCATGCATGACAGGTGAAAAAGACTTGGGATTTATCATGTGAATGTTTTTAACTCTCTTCTACAAAATGGCAAAGTTGGTTAAAATTAGCACTCATCCTTCTGTAGTATAAATATGCTCATAAAAGCAACCTTTTAGTAAAAAGCAGCCAAGATCCATAAAAAAAGGTTTATCTGGACAATTTTTGGTAATAAGGTCCTAATCACAGACCCCTGCAAAGAGATCCATGGTTTTAAGAAACAGTAGCCTAGCAACATAAGAAAGGTACTTCATAGCAGCTCTTTTAGGTATAGTAATTGTATTCAAATTACAGTGTACATTAAATTGTCCATTTACAATTCCCTTTTCACATATACAGGCTGTCAGCTTTTGACCATCTTTTAGTTTTCAATGGCCAGCTTCATTCTGCCTGTCCCATCCTCAGTTCACACAAAAAAGGAAAGAAAAGAAAGGAAAAATAAAGGGAAAGAATATGTACAAGTTTTATAATATTTTTTTTGTGTGAAGGAACATTGCACTTTTGCCAATCTAAAGTAGTTTCTAGAAAGGAAGGGTATTGTTCAAGGTAGTCGACTTTGGTATGCAATAGAAGTCACTTCTTCAGTAGTGAGTTGCATTTGCTCAGTAAAATAACACATTTGTGCTACATAGCATGGCAGATGGAGTCTGTCCTCAAATGTTTTATGTTACCTTGGTTCTTAGTATTGCTACATGTTGGAAGTTCTGTCATCCCCTTTAGAAAAAGTCCAACAGGTAACAAGAGGGAGAACAGTCTGACCAAGTCTTCTGAAGGCTGAAAAGACACTGAGTGATGTTACCCAAGCATGGCAGCACACCCATCTTGGGACCCATCGGTGACAGGGGGCTCCTGTCAGAGACTAGTGCCGGAAACACTGGAGTCTGGAAGAAAAGCAGTGAGGACTCGATAACTCTGGGCCCTGCGAATCATATCTCGAATCTCCATGTTCAGCTCCATCAGCTTGGTGCAGATTTCGGTCAGGCTCTGGTTAGACCCCACCAAAGCGTAAGTACCTGTTTGTCCTAGAGTTTGATGACGGAAATATATATTCAGTAGTGTCTGGACCTCATCATCAGAACTGCTTCCAAAGATGTCATTGGGCCACAGACTTCTGCATTCAAAAAAAGAAGAGCACAGGTTATAGGCACTATTAGTCATAAAGAGTAGAAATCATGAGTCTGTTAGTATAAGAATATTTTATTTATGAAAAAGCATTATTAAGATAAAATTCACACATTATACAATTCACAAATCTAAAGTTCTGAAACCATCACCATAAATTATTAATATTAAATGTTATTGGCTTTGATAAAAAAATATCTAAAGTATAAGCTTGGAATCTGATAATTTAAAAACACTTATTTGCTATGTCATGATTCCAATGAATATGTGAATATACTATCAAAATATAGGGGTAAAACACCCAAAAGGATACATTCAAATATTAGATTTCAAAATTATGTTGGGGTATATACTTAATTTTTTTTAATATACTTTATTTCAACAATTTCCTATACCCCTCCTCGTTGGCAACAATCAGTTTGTTATTTATATCTATGGGTCTGTTTTGTTTATTCATTTTTTTTTTATATTCCACATATGGTATTTGTCTTACTCTCTGACTTCTTTCACTTAGCATAATATCCTTTAGATCCATCCATGTTGTTGAAAATGGCAAGATTTCATTATTTTTTATGGTCAATATTCCATTGTGTCTATGTACCATCAATTTTTTATCCACTCATCTATTGACAGGCACTTGGATTGCTTCCATATCTTGGCTATCTATATATATAAAAGGCTAATATGAAAAGTGTACCCTCGGGAGTTTGACCTGGAGACTGGGAGTTGGATCACACGCTATGACGTGTGCTGACCATCAGGGGGTGGTGAGGAACACGGCAGGTGATCAGCGGCAGTGATGGGGCTCTGAGGGAGCAAGGGAAGGAGGAGGCAGGGAGGCAGGTAGGCAGGGGGAATGGCACAGTGGCAGTGTGTGGGTGGTGAGAGAAGGGGGAGAGGAGGGAATCTGATTGGCCATGATTGCTGGCCAGGCCTAGGGACCCTAACCATGCACAAATTTCATGCACTAAGCCTCTAGTCATAAATAATACTGCAAAGAACATAGGAGTGCATATATCTTTTTGAATTAGTGTTTTGGATTTCTTCAGTTAGATAACTAGAATTGGAATTACTGGGTCATATGATAGTTCTATTTTAATTAAGTTTAATTTTTCATCACCATATGGTAGTTCTATTTTAATTATTTGAGGAACATCCAAATTGTTTTCTATAGTGGCTTCACCAATTGCAGTCCCACCAATAGTGTACATCCTTGCCAGCACTTGTTTGTTGACTTTTTGATGACAGCCACTCTGACAGATGTGAGGTAGTATGGCATTGTGGTTTTATTTTGCATTTCTCTGGTGATTAGTGATATTGAACATCTTTTCATAGGTCTCTTGGCCATCTGTATGTACTCTTTGAAAAAATATCTGTTCAGGTCCTCTGCCCATTTTTAGATTGGATTGTTTGTTTTTTTGGTCTCAAGTTTACATGTTCATTTTGGATATTAACCCCTTATTGGATGTATCATTTGTGAATATCTTCTCCCATTAAGTAGGTTGTGTTTTGTTGATGATTTTCTTTGCTTGCACAATTTTTAGTTTGATGTAGTCCCATTCCCCCTCCCCTCCTTTGGTTGCTCTATACCAGTGGTTCTCAACCTTTCTAATGCGGCGACCCTTTAATACAGTTCCTCATGTTGTGGTGACCCCCAACCATAAAATTATTTTTGTTGCTACTTCATAACTGTAATTTTGCTACTGTTATGAATAGTAATGTAAATATCTGATATGCATGATGTATTTTCATTGTTACAAATTGAACATAATTAAAGCATAGTGATTAATCACAAAAACAATATGTAATTATATATGTGTTTTCCGATGGTCTTAGGCGACCCCTGTGAAAGGGTCATTCGACTCCCAAAGGGGTCGTGACCCACAGGTTGAGAACCGCTGCTCTATTCCAAGGAGACATATCTAGAAAGATATTGCTAAGACTGATGTCAGAGAGTCTACTGCCTATGTTTTCTTCTAGGAGTTTTGTGGTTTCAGGTCTTATATTTAAGTCTTTAATTCACTTGAATTTATTTTTGCATATGGTGTAAGAAGGTGGTCTAATTTTGTTTTTTTTGCATGTATCTGTCCAATTTTCCCAGCATCATTTATTGAAGATACTGTTCTTATCCCACTGTATATTCTTGCCTCCTTTGTCATAGATTAATTGACCATATAGGCATGGGTTTATTTCTGGGTTTTCTATTACATTGATTTCTATATTTGTTTTTATTCCAGTATCATACTATTTTGGTTATTGTAGTTTTGTAGCATAGTTTGAAAGTACTTCATATTGTTTTTTCTTTCCTTGGATATTTGTGGTTTTTTATAGTTATATATAAATTTTAGGATTAGTTGTTCTAGTTCTGAGAAAAATGCTATTGCTATTTTTGCTTTTGAATCTGGACATTGCTTTTGGTAGTAAGGATATTTTATTAATCATTCCTTCATTTATTTGTACCCTCTTTGATTTCTTTAATATTTTATAGTTTTTCAGGATTCAGGTCTTTCACCTCTTTGATTAAATTTATTTCTAAAAATGTTATATTTTTCGATGCAACTGTAAATAAGATTGTTTTCTTAATTTCCCCTTCTGATTATTCATGATTGGTGTGTGGAAATGCAACAGATTTCTCTAAGTTGATTTTGTATCCTGCAAATTACTGAATTTATTTATTAGTTCTGATCATTTTTGGGTGGAGTCTTTAGTAGCATGTAATCTACAAATTGTGAGTTGTACTTCTTCCTTTCCAATTTTTATCCTTTTAATTTCTTTTTCTTGTCTGATTGTTGTGACTAGGACTTCTAATACTGTGTTGAATAGAAGTGGTAATAGTGGGTATCCTTGTCTTGTTCCTGATCTTAGAAGAAAGGCTTTCAGCTTTTCACCATTGAGTATGATATTAGCTGTGTGTGTGTCATATAAAGCCCCAAACCCCCAATCGGCCCTACCCTGAGCATGACTGAGGGTGGCATCGCAACCTCCCAATCTGCCCTGCTCTGTGCATGACAGGGGGAGGTGCCCCAAATCCTCAATCAGCCCTGCTCTGAGCCCGACCAGGGGCTGCACCTAGGGATTGGGCCTGCCGTCTGCCACCCGGGAGCAGGCCTAAGCCAGTAGGTCGTTATCTCCCGAGGGGTCCCAGACTGCGAGAGGGCACAGGCCGGGCTGAGGAACCCCCCCCTCCCCCCCCCCCCGAGTGCACAAATTTTTGTGCACCGGGCCTCTAGTCTATATAATAAAAGGCTAGGCAACTGTTACAGTGGAACTACCAGAATGACCTATTGCTATGATGCGCACTGACCATCAGGGGGCAGACGCTCAATGCAGGAGCTGCCCCCTGGTGGTCAGTGTGCTCACATAAGGGGAGTGCTGCTCAGCCAGAAGCTGCCACAGTGGGAGCCTCTCCTGACTCTGCAGAAGCACTACTGAGTGGTAGTAGCAGGTCGGGATGAGCACAAGCGGCGTGGCACCTGGCTTTGATTCGGGCTCCTCCCTGGCTGCCTGCTGCTTGGTGCACTTCTACATCCCCTGAGGGGTCCTGAACTGTGAGAGGGCATGGGCTGGGCTGAGGAACCCCCTCCCCCCCCAGTGCACAAATTTCATGCACCAGGCCTCTACTCTACACTAATAAAAAGGAAACATGCAAATTGACCATCCCTCTGCTACTCCCACCAGCCAATCAGGGTGAATGTGCAAATTAACCCAACAAAGATGGTGGTGGCCACAGAGCTAGAGGCTTGGGTTGCCCCTGGCGACAGAGGAAGCCAAGCTTCCTGCCTGCCCTGGCTACCACTGAAGGAGAGTGGCTGGGGGCCTGGGATGCTGGGGGCGACCCAGGCTTCCAGCCGGCCCTGGGCTCTGCTCAAGGAGTGGCTGGGGGCCTGGGTCTCTGGGGGGCGTGGCCAGTCTGAAAATGGCCCTCAGCCCCTCACCTAGGCTGGCCACACCCCTATGAAGTAAGAGTCCCTGCTGGGGGGCCTGGCAAGCCTGCAAACAGCCATCATCCCCTCACCCAAGGTGGCCAGGCACCCCAGCTGGGACCCCCACCCTGAAAGGGGGTATGGCCAGCCTGAAAACAGCCCTCAGCCCCTCGCCCAGGCCACCCCATGCCCAAAGGGAAACCCCATCCTGTTCGGGACACCCTTCAGGGCAAACCAGCCAGCCCCCACCCGTGCACCAGGCCTCTATATTAATAAAAGGGTAATATGCTAATTAGACTGGGAAACCTTCCAGGAGACCTTCTGGACATTCTTCTGGACAAAGCCATGGTGGCGGGGCCAAGGTAGAGGCGGTTAGAGGCCAAGAGGGGAGGGCAGTTGTGGGTGATCAGACCAGTATGGGACGGCAGTTGTGGGTGATCAGGCCGGTGGAGGGGGCAGTTGGGGGTGAGCAGACCAGCAGAGGGTCCAGTTGGGGGCAAGCAGGCCATCAGTGGGGGTCAGTTTGGGGGTGATCAGGACTGTGGAGGGACAGTCTGGAGTGAGCAGACCAGCAGGGGGGTAGTTGGGGGTGAGCAGGCCAATGGGGAGGGAAGGTGGGGGCAAGCAAGCCAGCAGGGGGGCAGTTGGGGGTGAGCAGGTCAGCAGGGGGGCAGTTGGGGGCGAGCACACTGGCATGGGGGGAAGTTTGGGGTGATCAGGCTGGTGGGGGGCATTTGGGGACAAGCAGGCCAGTGGCAGGGGGCAGTTGGGGGTGAGCAGGCTGGCAGGCAGAGTGGTTAGGGGCAATCAGGCAGGCAGGCAGGTGAGCGGTTAGGAGCCAGAAGTCCTGGATTGCGTGAAGGATGTCCTACTGCCAGTTTAGGCCCCATCCCTGTAAACCGGTTGTAGGACATCCTTCCAGGGGTCCCAGATTGAAGAGGGTTCAGGCCAGGCTGAGGGACACCCCCTGCTCCCATGCAGGAATTTCATACGTTTGGAGCTACAAAGTAATACACTGTTCGTGACTGGCTCTCCTGGACCTGGGTGTGTGCAGGAAGGACTAAGCTGCACACCAAGGCTGACTTTTACCAGTACTGACCTGGGGACAGGTCAGCAAAAGAAACCCTGACGTCTGCCTCCCCCTGCCTTTACCTGCCAGCTGCCTGTTAGGCTCATTCACTAGAAGAGCCTCTAGCAGTACTCAGTTTGTCTTCATTTCTTCCCAGACCTTGGCAGGGTGGAGCCACCAAGGGTTGAGATGGTGGGGCAGTCAGGAGCCCAGAAAGTAGAGCTAATGGATCTCCTGTGAGGGGGTGGCACTAGTCAAGTTCAAAGGAAAGTAAGGGGAATGGCCCCCAGCCCCTAAGCCACATAATTCAGTCACTGATACCTCCTTAGTTTGCCCAGATCTCTATACCCTGGCCCAGGCAGCTGACTTCTTAGGAGGGTGGAAGCTCCACAGGGTAAATCAACAGGGAGACCAGATGGTGAGGCTGCTGCATCACCTCAAGTTGATACCCAATGAAGGAGCATGCTCCACCCAAGAAAGATGGCATCGGCTGTGCAGTAGAATGACTCAACACAGGGAGTCCTGTGGGTTGGTCCCTTAACTCTTTCCTCAGAACCACAAACATAAGGCTCTCCTCACATGACTCTATTCTGCTCCACCCTCTTTCCACCAGAGCCCAGAGTGAGTGGCTGCAAATGATGTTTTGTGCATTAGCCCTTTAAAAGGGCACCTGTGTCTCTAACAGACTTCCATCTCTCTCTGGTGGACAGAATCCCCACTGGTTTTCACGGCCAGATGTTATGTGGGCACCTCTTCCTGGCTCTGGTGCACAGGGTTCAGAAGCCCAGCTTGGGGCTGAGACCCATGTGTTTTAGCAGGATCTTTTGCACCTGAGACATTCCTTGGAATCTCAGCTGTGGCTCAAAGGAGTAGGTCAGCCCTTTTTGTGTGTCTGTACCTCCTATCAGTCTCCATGTAGCTTCTTCTGTAAATCTTTGGTTGCAAGACTTCTCTTCAGCTAGTCTTCAGTTGATTATTCTGGTTGATTGCTATATGTTTTAGTTTACTTCCAAGGTCCTGAAAGGAGGTGAGTGAAGCTTCCACCTACTCTGCCACCACCTCATATTTGATTTATATTTGTTTGTAGTATAGTTCAAAATAGGGAACATGATACCTTAAACTTTGTTCTTCTTTCTCAAGATTTCTTTGGCATTTGGGGTCTTTTGTGATTCCATATAAATTTTAAGATTACTTGTTATAGTGTTGAGAAGAATGGCATTGGAATTTTAGTAAGAACTGCTTTGATTGATTTGGGTAGTAAGGTAAGTTTAATGTTATTAATCTTTTCAAATTATGAACATGGTATATCCTTCCATTACTTTGTGCCTTCTTGAATACCTTTCTTCAATCTTATGGTTTTCAGAGTATAGGTCTTTTGACCTCTTTGGTTAAATTTATTCCTAGGTATATTATTTTTTTGATGCAATTGTAGATGAGATTTTCTTCTTCATTTGTTCTTCTGATCATTCATTATTAGTGTATATTAATTTTGTGTTCTGCTATATTGCTGCATTCATTTATTAATGACTTTTTGTGGAGTCTGTAGGGTGTTCCTTATATAGTTTCATATCATCTACTATCAGCAACCATTTTATCTTTTTCTTTCCAATAAGGGCATCCAATCTAGATGCCCTTTGTTTCTTTTTCTTATCTTCTGTGGCCAGGACTTCCAATACTACAGGGTGGGGTAAAAGTAGGTTTACAGTTGTGAGTATGTGAAACACAGAGTTTATTCTTGTATTATTATTTATTACTTATTATATTATTTGCCATACAACTAACATAAGCCTACTTTTGCCCACCTTGTATACTGAATAATAGTGGTGAGAGTCAGCATTTTTATTTCTGATCTTAAAGAAAAAGCTTTCAGCTTTTCACCAACTAGCATGTTAGCTATGAGCTTTTCATGTATATCCTTATCATTTTGTGGTACGTAAGTTCCTTCTTTAACCACTTTATTGAGAGTTTTCTTTAAAACCATAAATGGATGTTGAATTTTGTAAATTGCTTTTTTTCCCTTCATCTTTTGAGATTATCATATGATTTTTAGCTGTGGGTTTATGTGCTGTATCACATTAATTGATTTGTGGGTATTAAACCATCCTTCCATACCTGTTATAAATCCCACTTGGTCATGGTGTATAATATTTTAAATGTATTTTTGCATTCAGATTGCTCATATTTTCCTGAGAAATTTTTTCATCTATGTTCATCGCTGTGACCAGCCTGTAATTCTCATTTTTTGCTAGTGTCTTTGTTGGTTTAGTTATCAGGGTAATGATGACCTTGTATAATAAGTTTGAAAATGATCTTCCTCTTCAGTATTTTTGAATACCTTGATATGGATAGGTATTACTTCTTAAAAACAAAACATGTTTGGTAGAATTCACCTGTGAAGTTGTCTGGTCCTGGGCTTTTGTTAGGATTTTTTAAATTACTGCTTTAATTTTACTGCTAGTAATAGGTCTGTTCATACTTTCTTTTCATTTTTTGTTTAGTCTTGTATATTTCTAGAAATTTATCCATTTCTTCTGGGTTGTCCAATTTTTTTTGCATCTAATTGTTCATAGTATTCTTTAATGATCCTTTGTATTGCTGTGTTGTTAGTTTTAATATCTCCTCTTTAATTTCTGATTTTATTTATTTAGGCCCCTCTCTCTTTATCTTGACTAGAGGTTTGCCAATTTACTTATCTTTTCCAAGAATCAGTTCTTAGTTCTTTGCTCTTTTCTATTTTTTTAAGCTCTATTTTATTCATTGTTCCTTTGATCTTTATTATTTCCTTTTTTCTACTTTGCTGTTCTTTTTCTAGTTATTTTAAGTATAAAGTTATATTATCTATTTGGGACTATTCCTATTTCTTGAGATAGGCCTGTATAACTTAAATTCTCTCTTAGAAGTGCTTTTGCTGTATCCCATAAATTTTGGAAAGTTGTGCTTCATTTGCATTTGTCTCAAGGTAATTTTTGTTTTCCTGTTTGATCCATTGATTGTATAGTAGCATGCTATTTAATCTCCACATACTTACATTCTTTCCAGTTTTTTTCCTGTAATTTATAGTTTCATGCCATTATATTTGGAAAATATGCTTGATATAATTTCACTTTTTCTGAATTTTTGAGCATTGTTTTGTGTCCTACTATATGATTTGTCCTGGAAAATGTCTCATGTGCCCTTAAGAAAAATGGGCATTCTGCAGTGTGGGGATAAAACGATCTATAAATGTCCAATAAGTGGATCTTTCCTAATGTAACACATAAAGCTATTATTTCACTATTAATTTTCTGTCTTGATGATCTATCCATTGAGGTAAGTGTGATGTTAAAGTCCCCAATTATTATGTGTGATTGTTTATTTCTGCCATTATTTCCATTAATAATTGCTTTAAATACTAAGGTGCTTCTATGTTGGATATATCATAGATATAAACAAATGGTATATCCTAGTCTTGGAATGACCACTTCATTATTATGTAATGTTCTTCTTTGTCTCTTTTTACATTGTGTTAAAGTCTGTTTAGTCTGATAATGAGTATTGCTACTCCAGCTTTCTAGTTATTTCTATATGAATGGAATATCTTTTTCCATCCCTCACTTTGTCTGAGTGTGTCTTTTGATCTAAAGTGAGTCTCTTGTGGTAGCACATAGTTGGGTATTTGTTTCTTTTAATCCTCACCTGAGCATATGTTTTACTGACTTGAGAGAGAGAGAGAGAGAGTGAGGGAAAAAGAGAGATAGAGAAATAGAAAGAGAGAGAGAGAGAGACAGAGAGAGACAGAGAGAGACAGACAGAGAGAGGAGGAAGAGAGAGAGAGAGAAATAAGAGAAACATCAATTGGTTATCTCCTATATGTGTCCCCACTGGGGAATGAACCTACTAACTGGGTATGTGCCCTGACCAGTAATTGAACCGGCAACCTTTCTGTACACAGGATGATCCTCCAACCAAATAAGCCATACTGGCCAGGGTGGGTCTTTTTTTTTTTTTTTTTTTAAACCCATTTAGTCACTATATGTCTTTTGATTAGAGCATTTAGTCAGATACATTTATTTACTTATAGGTATGTGCTTATTGACATTTTGTTGTTTCTCTGTTCCTTTCTTCTTTTCTTGTTGTTTCCTTTTGAATTCCTGGTTTTCTTTCGAGTTTTTTTTCTTTTTTCTATTGACTTTTTTGTTTATGTTGTGTCGGTTTTTTGTTTGTTGCTATCATGAGGTCCATATATATCCATTTATATCTATAGCAGTCTGTTTTCAGCTGATAGCTGTTTAAATCCAATGCATCCTAAAAGCACTGCATTTCACTCCCTCATCCATGCTTTGTTTTTGACATCATGCTTTATATATTTTTATTTTCTGTATCCCTCTGTATTGTAGCTGTAGTTAATTTTGCTACCTTTGTCTTTTAACCTTCATTTAAGCTTTTTAAGTGGTTGATTCACTGTGCTCATTGTATGTGTTTATTATATTGCCTTTACCAGTGAGGTTTTTTCTTTCCTGTAGTTTCTTATTTCTGGTGATGGCTTTTTCTATTCTGTATGAAAAAGACCCTTTAATATTTCTTATAAAGATCTAGGGGTGGTGAACTTCTTTAGTTTGTGCTAGTCTTAAAAACTCTTTTATCTTACCTTGAATTCTGAATGATAACCTTGCTGGGTAAATTATTCTAGATTGTAGGTCCCTTTCTTTCAGCACTTTAACGTTGTTCTGCCACTCCCTTATGTCCTTTAAAGTTACTGCTGAGAACTCAGTTGATAGCCTTATAGGATTATTTTGCATATAACTCATTTTTCCTCTTTCCTTTTTTTTAAAAAAATATATATTTTTATTGATTTCAGAGAGGAAGGGAGAGGGAGAGAGAGATGGAAACATCAATGATGAGAGAGAATCATTGACCAGTTGCCTCCTGCATGCCCCCTTTTGGGGATCGAGCCTGCAACCCTCGCATGTGCTCTTGACCAGAATCGAACCTGGGACCCTTTAGTCCACAGGCTGACGCTCTATCCATTGAGCCAAACCAGTTGGGGCTCTTCTTTTTCAAGATTATCTATTTATCTTTAACTTTGCCAATTTAATTATAATATACATTGATTTGGGCCTTTTTGTGTTCATCTTGTTTGGATCTTTCCTTGCTTCCTGGATTTGATGTCAGTTTCCTTCCCCAGATTAGGAAAGTTTTCAGCCATTATTTATTTTCTTTTCCTTTTTATATATTTTTATTGATTTCAGAGAGGCAGGGAGAGGGAGAGAAAGATAGAAACATCAATGATGAGAGAGAATAACTGATTGGCTGCCTTCTGCACACTCCCCACTGGGGACTGAGCTGAAACCCAGGATGTGCCCTGACCGGGAATTGAACCGTGACCTCCTGGTTCATAGGTCAACGCTCAACCACTGAGCTATGCTGGCCGGGCGCCATTATTTCTTCAAACATATTTTATGTGTTTTTCTTTCTCTTCACCTTTTGTAATCCCTATAATGAGCTGGTTACAACACTTGATCTTGATCTAGAGGTCTCTTATACTATCCTTATGTATTTATTTTTTTAATCCTCATCTGAGGATATTTTTCCATTGATTTTTAGAGAGAGTGGAAGAGAGAGGGAAAGACAGAGAGAAACATTGATGTGAGAGAGACACATCGATTGGTTGCCTCCTGCATGAGCCCTGACTAGGGCCCGGGCTAGGGAGGACCCTGCATCTGAGGTATGTGCCCAAGACTGGAATCAAACCTAGGACCCTTTGGTCTGCAGGTTGATGTTCTATCCACTGATCCAAACCAGCTAGGGCCTATCCTTATTTTTTTTTTTTTTTAAATTTGCTGTTCTGATTGGGTGATATCCACTATTCTGTATACAGGTAATTAACTAATCTGTTGATTTCTAGCAATATATGTTGATTTCTAGCAATATATTTTTTATTTTAGTTATGTATTCTTCATATCTTATTTGTACTTTATTGTATTTTCTAACTCTTTGGTGAAGTTCTCTCTTAATTCCTCTTTTCTATTCTCATTTTTTTAATCCTCACCCAAGGATATGGATATGTTTATTGATTATGAGAGAGAGAGAGAGAGAGAGAGAGAGAGAGAGAGAGAGAACGAAAGAAAGAGACAGGAAGAGAAGAGAGAGAGAGAGAGAGAGAGAAATGTTAAAGATAAACGTCAATCAGTTGCCTCCCATATGCACCCTGATCGGGGATCAAACTCACCACCTAGGTATGTGCCCTGATTGGGAATCAAACCTGCAAACTTTTGGTGTACAGGACAATGCTTCAGCTAACTGAGCTACCCAACCAGGGCCTACTCTTGTTATTTGAATATCCTATGATTGTTTCTTTGAACTCTTTATCAGGCAAATTACTTATCTTCATTTTATTAGATTTTTCCTTTGTGGTTTTGTGTTCCTTCAATTGGGGCATAGTCTTCTGTCTCTCTATTTTGTTTGACTTTCTGTGTTTGTTCCTATGAGTTATGAAATACCTATCTCCTAATCTTGAAGAAGTGGCTCTGGTGAAGGCTCTGTGTTGGATAGTTTTGGCAGGCTGGTTATAGTCTAGCTGCACACAAATTGCTTCTGGTGTGCCAATTGGCCAAAAGTAGTGCGTTCTGAGTGGAACAGCCTGGTGTACAGGCATGTGAATTAGCTCTGTGTTTTTCTGCCTATCCATGGCCACAATGTAGTTGGGGAAGCCATATGTGTGTGCTTCCTTTGCCCTTCTGATCTGGGTGGGGTTTCCAGGTGTGTGGACAGGTGGTCCTGTTGCCTTAAGTGTCTTTGCATGGGCTGGATCTGGGTGGGATTGTCCTGTGTGCACTCATTGCATCACCCCACTGGTTTCACAATTTCTCTGGACAGGGCATCCCTATCCACTCACACGGCAGCACCTTACTATTTTCATACTCTTTCTGGGTGAGGCAGGCCTGCATGCAGCAGTGCTCCAGTATCTGTGTTCTTTCTCTGTATGGTACTGCTCTGTATGGTACTGCAGCGCTTTGCTAAATCCACTGGATCAATCTCTGGGTGGAGGGCCCTGTGGAAGGATACATGCTATGGTATCCTTTTATCTCTAACTATGGGAGTGTGGTTGTGGATGTGCTATTATGGGTTTGTAGGTTGACTAGAGAACCTGGACAGAGCTAAAATGCACTCTCCAAATGCAAAGGGAGATGTAACCCATGGTGCTTCCCCATCCTCTGGTTCTGGAGAGTTCCCTCAGCTCCTAGAGAGCTCTGGAGATCCCAGTCTTCTCTATGTGGTATCTCTCTTGGTTGTTGTGTAGAAGCTGTTCAGTTGGCCTTCAGTTGTCTCTCAGGAGAAACTGCTCTAAATATAAGTGTACATTCACTATGTTATTGGGAGGGGGCTAAATCAGTGTTTTCCAACACCAACATCTTGGACTTGCCTCTCACACTTTCTGTTTTTGAGGTCACATTTTATATCTTTTTGTTTTGTGAATCTCCTAACGAATTGAGTTGGTATTTTTGTCTTTTGACCTTTATAGTAGCTTTTTAAATGTCTGATTTGCTGTGTTTATTTAATATTTGGATTTACCTGTGAAATTTTTTCCTTATATATTCTAATTTATGATTATTGCTTTCCATTTTCTTCTTAAAGATCTTTAACATTTATTGTAAAAATGATTTAATGGTGATGAACTCTTTTACTTTTTGCTTGTTTTTATCTCTCCTTCAATTCTGAATGATAACCTTGCTGGGTATATTAATCTAGGTTGTAGGTTCCTTTATTTCAATACTTTAGAAGATATCCCGCCACTCCCTTCTGGCCCATAAAGTTTCTGCTGCAAAATTAGTTGATAGCCTTATGGGGTTTCCTTTGTTTATAACTTGTGTTTTTCTTGCTCCCTTCAAGAGTATCTCTTTGTTTTTAACTTTTGCCATTCTAATTACCATATGTCTTGGTGTGGGCCTCTTTGGGTTCATTTTGTTTGGAAATTTCTGTGATTCCTGGATCTGAATGACTGTTTCTTTTCCCAGGTTAGAAAAGTTTTCAGCCATTATTTCTTCAAATAATGTTTTTGTTCCTTTCTCTTTTTATTCTCCTTCTAGAATGCCTATAATGTGAATGTTTGTGAGCTTGATTTTGTCTCACAGGCTCTTTAAATTATCCACATTTTAAAAAATTCTGTTTTATTTTTTGCTGTTCTGATTAATTTCCACTAGTCTGTGTTCTGGGTCACTGATACATTCTTCTGTATGTTAATCTGCTGTTGATTCCTTCTAGTGTATTTATCATTTCAGTTATTGTATTTTTCAACTCTCTTTGGGCCTTTATTATACTTTATCTTTGTTGTAGTTTTAAGTTCCTGTATTCCACTCTGAAGTTTGGTGAGCATCCTTAGAACTATAGCTTTGAATTCTTTATCAAGTGAATGACTTATCTCCAACCCCTTAGGGTTTTTTCTTGTTCCTTCATTTGAGAGGTATTCTTCGGTTTTCATTTTTTCATTTTGTTTGACTTCCTATGTTATTTGTATAAATTTGATAAAATATCTCTCTCTCCCATTCTTGAAAAAGTGGCTTTATGTAGAAGTTACCTATGTATAGGCTGTTTGTGTGCTGGGTTAATTTGGAAGGCCAGTTGGAGTTGAGCTGGTGCCTATGGCATTGGGCTACCAAGCTGAAGCATCTCCAGGCATGTATAGTAGTGCTCACAGGTACCTCCAACCCTGAAGAAATTCCTACAATTCCTGGAGAGCTCCTGTGGTTCCCTAGCCTGCTCTATATGACCTCTCTCTCATTTCTTGTACAGAAAGTGGCATGGTGTAGAAGAAACCTCTGTGTTGGCTGTGTGCCTGGTAGTTTTGGCAGGCTGATTGGAACTGGGCAGATATTTATTGGGGTGTTAGCCTGTTAGGCTAGACTGGATCCATGCAGGGAGGCCAGGAATGTGTCATGAAGCCCTGTGGCTCCTTCTTGCTCCCGTTGTTCAGAGCTGAAATAGAATTCTGGGCAGTGGGATGGGCACACATTGCTATAATCTCCCAAGCAGATCAAAGCACCCTGACAGAGCTTCCATCTCCCTACGGAGGTAGAGGAGGACAAAGACACTGTTGCTTATCAGCACCTCTGATCTTGGAGCTTTCCTACAGATACCAAAGAGCTCCCCTAGTCTTCTCTATTTTGTCTTTCTCTCATTTGTGTTCAAAAGCTGTTCAATCAGTCTTCAGCTGTCTCTCAAGAATAATTTCCCTTTCTATAGGTGTATATTTTAGTGTGCTTGTGGGAGTGGGCGATTTCAGCATCATCCTATGCCACTGCCATCTTGGACCTCTTGTTGGGGTCTACTTTGAAGTATATCAACATTTTAGGGATGACAAATGACCAGAAGCAACATCAATACTTTTAACATATAAGTTCTGAAATCTGATGTTTTTGCCATGGTAACAGCAGAGGTCTGAAGAAGATATATAAAATATCCAGATATTCCTTCTGTAATGATCTAGTTACCAACCACGACAAAGTAATTATTAGGCATGCATTTCATTTAACCATCTCTAGAGGAAATAGAATTACCTGCATTCCCTGATTTGATGTAAAGCTTTGCCAAGTTCATTGTTCTTCAGGCAGTCTAGCATGGACTGGATGGCTGCTTCGGTAGATGAGAAGGTAGGTTCAGACCACACACCCTCTATACAAAGAGGGTCAGCTGCAATGGCTGCAGTGGCCTCCTTCAGATTTTTCTTTAAGTCACTCAGTTCCCTGGACATATTTAGCAGCTGTTAAAAAATTATTTTTACTGTAGTTAGTTCAAGGATGGATTTTATATCCCCCAAAGAAAACAACTGATTATATGTGGTGTAGTTAAGCACAAGCTTAGTATCGTGGAAAACTAAAATAGGACAAATGAAACTTTACTACAAGGTATGTATAGGTGGTTGTATGGGTGAAATAACTTTATGTGTCTACATCTGGGAAGTTCTTCTTATAGAAAAGATTAAGACTTCCTTTAAAGTGTTGTCTAATTAAGTAGAAGGGCATATTCAGAAGTAAAATGCACACCAGAACAGGCTTGGGAATTGGGTAAAGCTGGTTTCAAATGCCAATTCTACAATGTATGGTGGGACCACAGTCAAGTAAATAGACTTTTATGCATCTTATTTTTCTCATCTGTGGGACTGAAGATATCACAGGTTAATTTTAAAGATGAAATAAGACAGTGTATATAAAATAGTAAGTTTTGCATAAAAATGTTCAATAAATATTTTCAACATGGACTATAAAAAATGAAATTTTCTTACTATTGCTATGCTATGGAAAGAGAGTAAAGACATATTTTTAAGTAAGAGAAGGAAAAATCTCAATGTAATAGTTCTCATGTTACAGAGGTAAAAGATTTTCCCTCAAAATTACTGAAACCAAAAGATCCAGAGTGTTATAAAGTAAGGCATATGAGAGAACCTACAAAACTTCTTAGTACTCCTAAAATGTATTGTGGAAGACAGCTGTTTTGGAATCTGATCTCAAGAGCATTTTTAAAAATTGACATGAATTTAAAGGTTTTTTTCCCTTTGTAATGCAAGTTGATGATTCTTGTTTTCTTTGTAGAGTTGATTTACCCAACATCTTCATTCCCAGCTCCCTCATTTTACAAACAATAGAACCAAAGTTCTCAAGGACTATTTGTATCCACACAGATGCCTGTTAAAAACAAATACCTACTCCAGAGTTAGGTTTAAAATATTCTCAGGTAAATTAAATTTTATAAGATATTAAAGTACTTTATGTACATACGTTTTTAAGTTTTAAAGTGAATTTATTTTTAATTCTTTTAAATCTAGGCAAGTTTTAATTATTGTACGTGCTTGTACAGTATTTAAAACTTATCTAGATTTAAAATAATTAAGGAGACACTTTAAATTTACAAAATTTAAAAACAGTTATCTAATATAGACACACACATAATTTACTTTTCTAAAGTAGAACTTTAATTGCCTTTTTAATATGGAAAAAGACATGTGAGTTGCATTGTATGTCTTCTCTTTTGTCTTCTCTTTTTTGAGCCAAGATGGATTCTAAGGATCCTGTTAATACTTGCTGGAAGAATAAGAAGAGTAAACCTATCTTTGCAACACGGCAAATAACATATAAACTGTCTTCTCTTTTATCTAATAATTTGTAATTCAATAGAGGAACACTGGTTTGTGAAGAGTTCTTCATAAACCAAGCTGTCTGATTCATGCCTCCCTTGAAATTAGCATTTGAAAGTATATTAAAAAACTATATCTTCCTTTTCCTTTTTTTCCAAATGAGTGATAAATATGGTGCTCCACCCTCGCCAATATACTCTTAGTGGGATGGTTTCCTGAACTCTTGGCTTTTCACTGATGACTACCACATCTATACCTTCAGTTCAGATCTCTCTTCTGACCTCCAATCTCTTCTATATTTTCATATTAAACTGCCTGCAAGATGTCGTTAACCTGGGCTGGTCTAGTGGGCAGACTTGGTTATTGACCAGCAGGCAGAAGGTTTGACCCATTGGATGTACAATTGCCTCAGTCCTCCTTTTATATCCCTGTCCCACAGGTGGTACCACCAGTCACTTAGTTAATCTGAGATGGAACCTGAGCATCACACTCTTTCCTCTCCTTCACCCCCACCCCCACTCCCAATTTCTTGACATTTTGTCCTAAATATCTCCTACATTTCCTCCCTTCTCTCTATACCTAGCACTTCTAGCCGAGTTGAAGCTCTAATCTCGCATCTGAGCTATTTTATTAGCATCATAAGTGGTCTCCCTATCTCCAGTCTAGTTGTCATCAAATCCACCTCATATCTGTGCCATAAGCGCTAACCAAAACACTCTCAGGCACAGGATCTTCCATGATCTCCCCTTACCTATTTCTTCTACCTTGCTCCACCGATCCTCTTTACTTTGCATGTTATAATCTAGCAATAGTAAACCACATGTAGTTCCTTTCTCTTTCTTAACACCATGTTTATGTTTACCAGAACATACCTCCTTAGCCACCACTTTTTCTCTCTAACTCCAACTCATCCATGAAGAATCATCAAGGTGTGATTTCCTCCAAAAAGCTATGCTATTTCAGCTTGATGACTTAGGTGTTTGTCCTTCATGTTTCCATAATATCCTCTGTACATCCCCATTATTTCACTTACTACATGGCAGTAGTATTCACTTCTAGGAAAATTTTGCTCACTTGGAAGTAGTATATTTCAATTATTTTACTTTTCACATTTAAAAATATTAAAGCATCCTGATGCTAAGCAGGGAAGTGGAAGAGAATCAAGCATCATATAGATATTTCTTTCTTATCTCAATGAAGAACAAGTAGAGAAAGCTAAATACAAAGAAGGAAAACCATAACATAAGGATCCAAAGGCAGGACTAGGGCAGGCCAAGTAAGACCTCTTAGCATGGCACTGAGGGAGGTCTCATACTCAGAGTCCTTCAGTTTTGTGCCTAGGCCTGTCACTTGCCTCACACTAGTCCTGGCACTGCCAAATGAGAGTAGAAATATGACACATTTAATACTTATTCTACAGCAAAATGATTATGTAGGAATAACATCACTTAGATAGTTTAGATGGGGGAACAGAGGGTGTGGGGCAGGGAGAACAAAAGGAAAGATTTTCATGGCAGCGCTCAGGGTTGGGAGGTGCGTGGGCTCACCTCTGGCATGGAACTGACTTCGTGCACCTGGCCGATGAGCTTACAGTAGGACTGAAAAAGCAGCAGCAGCTGGAAGTGTAGCTTATATAACCTCTGACACAGTTCCAATTGCTAGAGAGAGAATTAGCATGGGGAGAAATTAGTTATTAAGGACAGTTTTTGTATAACAAGTGAAATCTTGGAGGAGACAAACTTTTTAAAAATATCAAGGATCCATAACTAGCTGCTATTATTCCCAATAAAACAGAACAAGTCCAGTCAGTAAATATCAGTGAGACATTCACAATATAACATAGAATAGCTCCTGGAGGATGAGTAATTAGAGAGGAGTAGTAGCTATAAAGGGACTGAGTGAATCACCATGTTTGCCAGTTACATGTCTACAAATTATAGTTGCGGCTGTCTTAATTTTTATAGGCGGAATATTTTTTTAAAAAACAAAGAATTTCTGTTTTTTAAAAAGTATAGTTGAAAGGTAAAACATTAAGTCATTCTAAAGATTAAATTTATAAATTCAGCAGACACTTGGGAGATTACTCCATGAAACAATTCTGGCTGCATTTTGGGTGCAGACACTCATCCTGAAGTCTGTGTAAATAAAACAGTCATATGACTCTCTAAGGTACTGTGTCAGCTTTACTGATGATGCTTCTACTCAGTGCTCAATAAATAGTTGTTTAATTAAAGAGATAAAAAACAGCTAAATGTGCTTACAAAAAGGAGACATTACAAAAATATTCAAAACTTTCTGTGGAAAGAACATTAAAAAGTAATAATACAAAATGTCCCTGTAAATACCAATGGAATTTAAAATGTGTTCATTATGTGAGTTATGTATCCTATGAGGGAAAAATAAATCATGAGTAATTCTAACACCAACGATTATACTGCTCTTTGAGCTGTATCTGCTTATAACGGCCTCTAAATGCTGCCATTTTATTCTAAGAATGGGTTAGCTCCTAGATAGTGGATGGGATTCTGTGAGGAAAGAATAGCCTTCATTAGGTAGAGTTTCATGGCTTAGCAGTCACTAGTGGAAGTGGTTATGTGGCTTAAACTACACTTCACTGTTCAGTTTTCAAATGCGGTTCCTTGAGGATAAATAGGGCCTTTCTTTTGCTAATGGAGTAGAGACCTCAGCTCAGAATTGAGAGCTACTGGGGTGATTTAAAATTGTTCCCCGAATCAGTTTAAGCAGAGAAATGACAATAATTTAAATTTAGGTTTGAAGAAGAATATTCTATTAACAGTATTATTAACAGACTTTTGACCCTACTTTTTAAAAGTTACTAAAGCTCATTTGAAACCATGGTGAATGAAGCTTTCTTTCTCCTCTCACCCTTTCTTTGGCCCTTAGGGGGATAAAATTCTACTTTAGATTTACCTGATCTCTCATTGCTGGAAACCAGCCTAAGGTTAAAGAAGTAGCTACACTCACTAGTTACTCCAAACTAGATCTTTGGTTGTTTCAGTAAAACGTTGTATTTTGAACTTTTCTTTATGGGAAATCTTTTAAAATCTGGTACAAAAAAGTAACTACCAGAGATTCACAGAAAGATAAAAAAGTATTGTTTAAAAAATGTTACCTTCACAATTTAGGGTGAAACCTAGCTATGAAAACTCTGACTTTCCAAGTGTCAGATAATGGTAGTTATTAACTCAAGATATTCCACTTATAGTATGAGAGTTCATAGCAACATAGGTTTCTACTTTTGGGCTGAAAGCAGCCCATTGCGCTACTAACAAACTGGCATATCTCAATCTACCAAATAATATAAAATGGAAGGAAAAAGGGGAAACATGCTAAGAGCTATAATAGTAACAGTAAAAGTAAGGTTTGTTATGGGTCCATGCCTCACATGGGCAGAGAGTATGAAAGAAAGTTAACTTACTGCCAGAGATTCCATTTGCTACACAGCAAGCATGGCACAGGAAACAGGAAAGGAAACAGAGTACAGGGTCAGTGTCTGCATGCAACGGAAAGCACGGCCCTCTTCCACCAGCAGAACCATCAGCAGTATTAGCATTGCTTGCCCAGACTTGATAAATGGTTGCAAATGTGGTACCCATTCGACATGCAGAGCGGCCCAGTTAAAAACAAGCTCTAGTGGGAAGCATGTGGTTGAAAAAGTAATTTGTAATCTTTCAGATTCTCTGGTTAGTTGGTTTAGATTTTGTCTTGGAGATCAGAAGTCAAGACTTTTATTGCTTTATGATTTTAGTATTTAAATGTGAGTGATATGTGAACATAGTAGAACTCTGAGGTCAGCTGAGTGATGTGAATGAACTACAGCCCCCAATAAATTACAGCATTGCTAAATGTTAAGGCAGAGTCTTTCATGTGTTTGGCTTCATACCTACTAACCTATGACTATCCAATTAACATAAAATATAATTAACAATCTAAGTGGCATTTTATTTAATCATATTGTCTTCCACATTGAGAATATTTTATAATATTGCTAGATATAGTCATTTCAAAGGGCTAAACATTGTCTGTATACTTCCCAAACAAGTGTGAGATATGACATGTCATTTCTTGCATTTTATTTTTTATAATTTTTGCTAGTAGACAATTTCTAAAAGTAATATAGAACTCATGGTTAGTCTAGAGCAGGGGTGGGCAAACTTTTTGACTCAGGGCCACAATGGGTTCTTAAACTGGACCGGAGGGCCGGAACAAAAGCATGGATGGAGTGTTTGTGTGAACTAATATAAATTCAAAGTAAACATCATTACATAAAAGGGTACGGTCTTTTTTTTCAATAGTTTTATTCATTTCAAATGGGCTGGATCCGGCCCACGGGCCGTAGTTTGCCCACGGCTGGTCTAGAGTAATATAACTGGGCCATGTTCAACTATGGCTACTACTTTTTGGTGTCACCATATCATAACCATATAATTGGTTTAAGGAAAGTTTGGGAATGTGGAAAGAGATAACTGTAACCTGACACTATATTAGAAAAATCAATTTGGCCATTCTTAATTATAGGTCAGTATATCTGGTTCTAGATTTTCAAAATATTTGAGGACCTATCTGTTTCCGATTCTTGAACAAAAAACCACTTATCTTAATGCTCTTTCCAAAACATTCTCTGGGTTATCAGTTTCATGTCTTGTGCTTAACATAAGGTATAGTGCACAAAAAATAAAACCATCAAATTATTTATTACTATCTTCAAACATAAAGCATTACCACTACCAATCTCCACCACAACCCGTCTTCAAAGCTCTCTTCTTGTTTCACCTGTTACTTGTGTTTGGCACACTGAAGACTATTGTATTATGTTTATTGAGTAGTTTTTGGGCCCTGGCCACGACTATCTTTCAAACTTTGAAAGATAAATACTTTTAATATTGTGAAATAGATTATACAACTTGAGGTATTTATTATTTTGGGAGAAAAATTTCTGCCTAGAAGTTTTTATAACCAAACCTTATCTACTGACATACAATGTCATTCCAGAAAGGAGTACAGGGTCAGATTCTTAAGTCTATATATACAGAATTTCTACTGTGTGGACTTTTAGAAAATGTCAAATATGAACAAAATACTTAGTATGCATTTCAGTATGTAACAGCTTCTACCATAGAATAAACTATTGAGAAGTGTGGAATGAAGGACTAAGTAAATTACATGGTCTTTGTGAAGAAAATGCTGTCTTTACTGTTTTCCAAAACAAGGTTGTAATGCAAGATCATCACATCAGGTAAAGCAAAACCTCTGTTAAGTAAAGGCAAATGAGCCTTTTTGACTACAGCTTTGTGCTAAGGAATTTCATCATCAATGTATTCCTTCCACTCAATTTTCAGAACACAAAACAGTGTTTCTTGGGAGATGGCCAACACGACGCATACCAGTTCTCAGAGTACTTCTTAAACTCTCCTTTTTAGGTAAGCTAGTCCAAGTTTCCTGATATTTATTATCTCAGAATCCTTTCTTAGGCCAGAGGCTGGGACCCAGTTTTTATTTGCAGCTCCAAAAAGCAAAAAATGCCTTTCTAGGCCATTTTATGGAAAATGTTAAAAGTCTCCCACTCCCATGCTAATGTTTTCTTATATCTAGGTTTTAAAAACAACCCCTTTAGAAATTTTTATTATGAATGTGTCTAAGTGACTCAAGGTTCTTTTGAAAATACCGTGGTAATGCCTAAAAATTTTTCTTCAAGCACTGTTCCTTCACTGCTGATATGGCTTGATTTGTAAATTGGATTTAGAGGTTATGTTTTTCAAAATGAGAAAGATCAAGAAGTCAAGATGTTAAGAATTGTTCATACATAGGGTGGTTTAAAAGCCCCAAATAATCTAATTATTATGCATTAACAGTAGCATAGACATTCTTATTTCTCTGGATTCTGCTCTGAAATGAATTCTATGTTTATGGCATAGGTAAAAATCTGAGAAGTTTTTGAAAAGACAGGAAATGAGCCACAGTGTACTATACCAGCTATTATTTTCACCATCTTTTGTCTCTGAAAGTCACTCGTTAAAACTAAACAATAAAATTGAGCCCTGACCAGTTTGGCTCAGTGGATAGAGTGTCGGCCTGTGGACTGAAGGGTCCTGGGTTCGATTCCAGTAAAGGGCATGTACCTTGGTTGTGGGCACATCCCCAGTACGGGGTGTGCAGGAGGCAGCTGATCGATGTTTCTCTCATCGATGTTTCTAACTCTCTATCCCTCTCCCTTCCTCTCTGTAAAAAGTCAATAAAATATATATTTTTTAAAAAATTTGAGATAACCTAGCCAATTGTAATACATGGATGCATCTAATCTCTCAAGTATATATGAATAATATGTACTTACCTGCTGCTAAATTACATGGGTCTGGCACATTGATGACCATTGTATTATGTTTGATTGGTACTTTTTTGGACCTTGACCATGATTATCTTTTCAAAGCTTTGAAAAATAAATACCTTTAAGCTTATGATAAAGATTACATAACCTGAGTATTTACTATTTTTAAGGAAACATTGATTTTAGCATACATTTCCTTAGTCAGCATTGGAAATAGGATTTCTTACAGAATAAAGAGTGATTGACTATACCCAAAGATGATGTTTAATAGATTACATTTTAACTGGATAAATGTCTTGTTTTGTTCAAGTTAACTTGTTGTTCAGTCTATATAGGAACAGAAGCTTTAGGCTTCTTATTCAATGGATTGATTATGTAGGAATAGGAAATACATGATTTGCCGGGAGCCGGTCCATCCTTGCTGTTTCAAAGGACCTGGCATATATGGCATACTGTTCTTAAAATGTTTGCTCACCTTCTTGGCACTATTTGTTTTAACCAAGGTCTCCTCTCTGAGAAAGGTTGTTTCCCCAGGTAGGGATTTCCCCCTGAAGTTAGGGGAGGGAATAAAACCCCTCAACTAAGTGCCAGGCAGGTAATTAATCACTTTAACTACGAACAATCATGCTTAAACTACATAATCTTTACTCCCTGGAATGGAGATAAGAAACACCCTAACCTTTGTAATAGAGATTGATAGGATTGAATCAACTGGTATAAATATAGATGTAACAAGACAGCAAGATATAGAACTTAGAAGACAGAACCTACACAGAACCTAGAGACAGAAGAACTTCGCTGGAGAGAACATGGCAAAAGATCCTGGACAGAAACTGGCCACAGAACCTAGAGACAGAACCTAGCGAGAGAACCTGGCTGAAGAACCTAGAGACAGAACCTGGCTACAGAACCTGGATAGAACATGGCAAGAGAACCTGACTAGAACCTGGTGACTGAACCTGGCTGGAGAACCTGGACAGAACCTGGCTGGAGAACCTAGCAAGAGAACATGGACACAGAACCTGGCTGGAGATCCTAACCAGAACTTCGCTGGAGATCCAGACCAGAACTTTGCTGGAGATCCAGACCAGAACTTGGCTGGAGATCCTGTCTAGAGATCCTGGCTAGGTTGCTGATCAACTGAACGCTGTCTCCGTGTCATTCCTTCTTCGTCGACTCCGTCCACACCTTTGGGGACCCCTGGACCCGCTGGGGTTGGACCCCAGCATATGGCGCCCGAACAGGGACCCCTAGGTAAGCGCCCTGCACTCGGGATGGATAGGACTCCACCATAGGAAAAGGGTGGATAGTCTTCGCCGACTCCGTCCACACCTTTGGGAACCCCTGGAAAAGGATTCCCCTAGGTAAGCCCTCCCCCCCATTGAGAACCCCCACACTCGGGACGGATAGGACTCCACCAGGGTACTGCAGACCCCCCTATAGAGGCTAAGTAGGGTAAGAAGGTGGATAGTACAGAACTTAGATTGAGATGTGCCATACTGAGTCCAAAGAAAAAAGACTCTGTATAGATTTTTAGATTGAGAAGAAGTGCCATACTGAGTCTAAAGAAATAAGACTCTGTATTGATCTTTTAACACATATGCTTGCTAGCAGAGGAATTAAGGTTACTCCCAGTCAGACAGAACGTTTTATACAAGAAGTATGTCCATGCTTTTCTGAGGAAGGAAAGGTAAATGTAAAGGCATGGGAGGAGGTAGGCTCAAGGAGCCTTATCCTTAACCCCACTGCAGCCTTTCCACCCCGAGAAAGTGCAGGATTGGCAAGCTCTCCCTGGGGTGATAGATCAGGACTCAGGTAATAGCAGAAAGCGCCAATCCTACTCTTAAAATGGATACAAGAGAGCATTTGGGGTTTTTCTTTTTAATGCCTGCTTTTAAAAAATAAAAAAGGGGGAATTTGCGGGGAGCCGGTCCATCCTTGCTGTTTCAAAGGACCTGGCATATATGGCATACTGTTCTTAAAATGTTTGCTCACCTTCTTGGCACTATTTGTTTTAACCAAGGTCTCCTCTCTGAGAAAGGTTGTTTCCCCAGGTAGGGATTTTCCCCTGAAGTTAGGGGAGGGAATAAAACCCCTCAACTAAGTGCCAGGCGGGTAATTAATCACTTTAACTACGAACAATCATGCTTAAACTACATAATCTTTACTCCCTGGAATGGAGATAAGAAACACCCTAACCTTTGTAATAGAGATTGATAGGATTGAATCAACTGGTATAAATATAGATGTAACAAGACAGCAAGATATAGAACTTAGAAGACAGAACCTACACAGAACCTAGAGACAGAAGAACTTCGCTGGAGAGAACATGGCAAAAGATCCTGGACAGAAACTGGCCACAGAACCTAGACACAGAACCTAGCGAGAGAACCTGGCTGAAGAACCTAGAGACAGAACCTGGCTACAGAACCTGGATAGAACATGGCAAGAGAACCTGACTAGAACCTGGTGACTGAACCTGGCTGGAGAACCTGGACAGAACCTGGCTGGAGAACCTAGCGAGGGAACATGGCTACAGAACCTGGCTGGAGAACCTACAGAACCTGGCTGGAGAACCTAGCAAGAGAACATGGACACAGAACCTGGCTGGAGATCCTAACCAGAACTTCACTGGAGATCCTGACCAGAACTTGGCTAGAGATCCTGGCTAGGCTGCTGATCAACTGAATGCTGTCTCTGTGTCATTCCTTCTTCGTCGACTCTGTCCACACCTTTGGGGACCCCTGGACCTGCTGGGGTTGGAACCCAGCAATGATAGAGTATTAGTGTTCAAGAAGACCCTTATAATTAGAATGGTGATTTAAATATAAGATGAAATGTAGTAGGGCTAAATGTCAAATATTGTACTTAAATACAAAGAGTCACATGTTTAAGCAGTACTCAGAAATATCTGTTGAATCTTGATTGTGTCAACTAAAATGTATAATGAGTGAAGTGGAAAGATCTCCTGCTCTCAGGGCCAGCTCTGCGAAACTGGGAAGTGAGCTATGTTTAGTTGTGGGGCTGAGGGTGTTGCCTGGAGAATCCAGAACTGAGTTCTTTGCCCTGAGCAACATTTCTGTTAACTTAAATTACCTAGTAGTAGTCACTCCAGAATAAACTCCATAGGAGATGGACAAGTTAACAGAAACCCACATCCTTAAATAGAAGTGCATTTTTTCGTTGTGAAGGGATTTGTCTTTCTTCTTGATATGCTCAGGCTGAAAAATTACTGGTAAAGCTGCGTCTCCAATGAGTGTGACTTCTCTCATAAGACACATGCTTTGTTTTATGTTCTGTTGAGTGTGTGCAGTGCCTTATTCTAGAAGAGTTATTATTGTGGTCATCAACAAGCCTAAATCATTTACTAAACATGCCTGTATTTTTTAAAATGTCTTCCCTTAAGAATACGTCCTCGAGGAAGGTCCAAGATGGTGATATAGGAGGATGCTGAGTTTGTCCCCTTCCAAGAACACCTCAAATATACACCTATATTTAGAGTAATTCCTCCTGAGAGATAAGTGAAGGTCAACTGAACAGCTTCTGCATAATAAACGAGAGAGAGAGAGAGAGAGAGAGAGAGAGAGAGAGAGAGAGAGAGAGAGAGAAAGTTGGGGTTCTGTGAGAGCTCTCCAGCAGCTGAGGGTCTTTCCAGGACAGGAGGAACTGGTGAGCACCATTATTCATGCCTCTCCTACATGTGGATAGAGGGCAGGAGCTCTCTAGGTTCTTTGGCTAAACTGCCAGGCTGCTGTTGCATGGCCCCTCCACCACTCCTGGAGCTACTTTAAGCATAAAGAGGGGAGCGCCGCCATAGCATGCACAAATGGGGCCCCTATACCTGGAGATGGATCCAGCAGGTATAGTATGGTGCTGCTGCACACAGAGAGTGTAGAACTAGCAAAGCACTGAGGTGCCTGCATGCAAGGCAGTCCAGTCAGAGATAGTGGGCCACTGCTGCATGCGCACATGGGGATGCACCATCCAAAGAAGTAAACTAGGGGGGTTCTTCTGTGAGCACACACCTGGCAGCCCACCCAGATCAGGAGGTCAAGGAAGTGTACACACACCAGGTCTCCACACCCCAACTCCATTCTGGCCAAGGACAGCCAGAACAACAGGGAGCCATTGCATATGTGCATACACCAGGCTGTCCCTCCAAGAACCAACTACTTCTGGACAGATCAGCCTACGAAACTAACATAGTCTTCACAGAGGCCACTTTTTCAAGATTTGGAGAGACAATTATTTCATTTAACTCAGAGAAACAAACGCAGAAAGTCAAATAAAGTAGGGAGACAGAAGAATATGCCCCAAATGAAGGAACACAAAACCAGAGAAAAAAATCTAATAAAAGGGGGATAAGTAATTTGCCTCATTAAAAAAATTCAAAGAAATGGTCATAAGAGTGCTTAAGAAATTTCAGAGTAAAATAGAGGAACTCAGAGAGAGAACTTAAAAAAAGAGCTAATAAAATAAAGAAATGAGCAGAGATGAAGAAACATTAGAAGGATTCAACAGCAGATTAATCAACAGTAACTTTAAAGGCCATAAGGGAGTGGCAGGACAACTTAAAAGCGCTGAAAGAAAGAATGGAATAGTGACCTGTTGACAGAGTAGTAAATATCACCCAATAAGAACAGAAAAATTAAAAAAACAATTTTAAAAATGAAGATACTGTAAGTGACATCTAGGACAATATCAAATGCTCTAACATTTGCATTACAGGGATTACAGAGGGTGAAGAGAGAGAAAAAAGTGGAAAGTATATTTGAAGAAATAATGACTGAAAACTTTACTAAACTGGGGAAGAAAACAGATGTCCAATAAGCTCATAGCGTTCCAGACAAAATAAACTCAAAGTGGCTCACACCAAAATATATTTTAATTAAAATGGCAAAGGTTAAGGATAAAGAGACAATACTGAAGGAAGCAAGAGGAAAAATGATTTACATACAAAGGGATCCCATAAGGCTATCAGCTGAGTTCTCAGCAGCAACTTTAAAGGCCATAGGGAGTGGCAGGACAACTTTAGAATGCTGAAAGAAAGGACTTACAATTTAGAATAATTTATCCAGCAAGGTTATCACTCAGAATTCAAGGAAAGATAAAAGAGTTTCCAAGACAAGCACAAACTAAAGGAGTTCACCACTCCTAAATTAATTTTAAAAGAAACATGAAAGGGTCTTCTTCATGCAGAATAGAAAAGGCCATAACTAGAAATAATAAAATATAGTATGGAAAGAAAAAAACTCACTGGTAAAGGCAAATATAATAAGCACAGTGAATCAACCACTTCAAAAGCTTAAAAGAAGGTTAAAAGACAAAATTAGCACAATTAACTACAACTACAATAAATGGGAGACAAATAAAAAAATATAAGACATGGCATCAAAAACAAATCATGAATGAGGGAGTAAAAATAAAGTGCTTGCCCTGGCTGGTTTGGTTCAGTGGATAGAGCGTTGGCCTGCGGACTGAAGGGTCCCGGTTTGATTCCAGTCAAGGGCACATGCCTGGGTTGCAGGCTCGTACCCCAATAGGGGCCATGCAGGAGGCAGCCGAGCAATGATTCTCTCTCATCATTGATGTTTCTCTCTCTTCCTCTCCCTTCCTCTTTGAAATCAATAAAAATATATTAAAAAAAAATAAAGTGCTTTTAGAATGTACTTAGATTTAAACAATTATCAGCTGAAAACAGAATGCTATAGATATAGATGGATATATATGAACCTCATGGTAGCCACAAATGAAAAACCTACACAAAAAATGAACACAAAAAATTCAATGGAAAGAAACCCCAACAGAACATGGAAGAAAACTAGCAAATGAAAAGGAAAGAGATCAAGAGAAGAAAAGATTAGCAGAAACAATGAACAAAATGTCAATAAGTATGTACCTTGTGATAACTGCTTTAAATATAACTGGACTAAATACTCCAATCAAAAGACATAGAGTGGGAAAGGTAGATCAGAGGCATGGTGGCATAAGGGTGCATCATTTCCTCTTTCCTTGACATTCCAACAGGAGTTAACCATCTACAATACAACAAAGAAGTTCCTGCTCAACACAGGTGCACACCTGAGAGGCCTGTGCTGAAACACCTAAAGGTGGGCATCCGGGAATAAATGGAGAAACGAGAAGGGAGGAGAGTGCAGAAGGCCCACAGATGCAGCTCTGCAGCCAGGAGCTTGGAACTCAGGCAGGAGAGGGAAGAAAGCCAGCTGGAAGCAGGCTCTTCCATCAGCTGGAAGGAACAGAGAGCTGGTGGTGGTGGTGGGGTGGCTCAGCAGGGTGGGCAGCTCAGCAGGGTGCGCAAGTGGTAAGGAAGTGAACAGTATCTGAGTCAGCAGATGCGTGACAGAGCACAGGGCTCTGCTGTACAGTGCCCCACTGCCAGGCTGTGTGGTGGTGTTTCAGACAAAGAAACGGAACCACAGAACCCTGTTGCTGCTTGGACTCCTGAAACTTGCCTCCTGTTGCCTTTGGAGTCAGGTCCAGGAGCATATAATCTGTATACCAAGAGCTGTTGCAGTATAATTTCTGTTTCCCCCTGTGACTGATACCCAGAAGGGGTGCTTGGGGTGGGAGTCCACAGAGATCAGAGGTCAACATTATGGTGAAGGCAAAACAAACCACACCCACAAGCAGCAGGGCTGCACTGTCTTAAGCTAAGAAGGTTCAAGACTGGGAGGTCTTGGAAGTAAAAAATCTTGCATTTCAGCACCATCTACTGGATTATGGTAGAAAGACCTCTTCAGAGATAAAGGTAAAAACAAAGGAGGATAGCAAATAACCACAATAATGAAGATGACCAGAAAGAAAATGAAAAATCCCCAGAAAGCAGGCTGGAACACATGGAAATATGGGATATAAATGACAGAGATTTTTAGATTGCAGTTCTGAAAATACTCAACAAGATGTGAGAAAATACTGACAGGCAATTCAGTGCACTCAGAAAATAAATCAATGAAAAAAAAATGAGTGTTTTACCAAGAAATTGTAACTAAAAAAGAACCAATCAGAAATCCTGAAAATGAGGCATGCAATTAAGGAGATTAAGAGCAAACTACTGAGCATAGAAAACAGAACCAACCAGTTAGAGGAAAGAACTAGTGATACTGAAGATAGGAATCAAGAAATGACACAGAGGGAAGAAGAAAAAGGAAAGAGCTCTATGAGAATTGTTTGACCCCATTAGAAAAGCAATATTAGAATTATAGGCATTGAGGAGGAGGAAGAGAGGGAGCATGGAATGGAGAATCTATTAAAACAAATAGTGGATGAGAACTTCCAAAATATATGGAAAGAACTAGACCCTTGAATCCAAGAAATAAATTGAACACCTAGTTACATCAATCCAAGAGGCCCTAACCAAGGCACTTGGTATTGAAGCTGTCAAAAATTAATAACAACGAAAAAATTCTCAAGGCAACCAAGTAAAAGAAGGAAGTAATCTACAAATGAAAACCCATCAGAATTTCATCTGACTTCTCAGTAGATACTCTGTAAGACAGAAGAGAATTAAATCAAATATTAAAATGTCTGAAAGGGAGAAATTACCAGCCATGAATAATATATCCAACAAAATTATCCTTTAAACATGAAGGAGAAATAAAGATGTTTCCAGACATACAGAAGCTGAATCACCAGAAAACCTCCATTGCAGGAAATACTCAAGGTAGTTATTCTACCTGAAACAAAGAACATAAGGTAAGAACAACACTATAAGTAAGATCACCAAAAAAACTTACAGCATAAATAGGGATAATTTGCAACAACAACAACAACAAAAAATGAAAGGGGAAGGAGGAAAGGTCTGAACTGGCAAAGGAAGATGAAGATCAGATGCATTCAAAAGGGAAAAAAACTACAGTATATACGCAACTTTATTTTTTATAAACCTAATGGTAACCACACACAAAATCCCCAAACCAAGACATATAGCTTAAAAAAAGAGGAAACAGAGAAAAGAAATATGGACTACCACCAAACAAAAACAAAAGACAGAAACATAATGGAAAAGGGCCAATGGAGGCACAGAGCTACCAGGAAACAAAAGATAAAGTGACTACAGAAAATTCTCATACATCAATAATTACCCTAAATGTAAAGGGTCTGAATTCACCAATAAAGAGGCACAGAGTAACAGAGTGGATAAAAAAAAAAACCCACCCCAAAAAACCAACCATATGCTGCCTACAAAAGATACATCTAAGCTACAAAGACAAAGGCAGATTCAGTTAAAGGTTGGGAAATGATACTCCAAGCAAATAACATCCCCCAAAAGCAGGTGTAGCCATACTTATATCTCACAAAATAAATATCAAGTCAACATAGGTAACAAGAGACAAAGATGGATACTTTATAATGATAAAAGGAACATATATAAAAGAGCTACTCACAGAATTAAAGGGAGAAACAGATAAAAACAAAATCATAGTTGGAGACCTTAATACTCCATTAACAGCTCTAAACAGATCAACCAAATAGAAAGTCAATAAAGAAATATTGGGCCTAAATGAAACACTAGACCAAATGGATAAAATTGACATTTACAGAACATTTCATCCCAGAACATCAGATCCTACATTCTTCTCCAGTGTACATGGAACATATTCAAGGATAAACCATATGTTGAGTCACAAACTAGCATCAACAAATTCAAGAACATTGAAATTATATCAAGCATATTCTCCAACTACTTGCCTTGAAATTAGAAATGAACTGCACAAAGGAAGTAGAGAAACCCACAAATATGTGGACATTAAACAACATACTACTAAAAAATGACCGGGTCAAAGAAGAAATAAAAGATGGGATCAAAAGATATATAGAGGCAAATGAGAATGATAATACAACATATCAAAACCTCTAGGATTCAGGGAAAGCAGTAATAAGAGTAAAGTTTATATCATTACAAGTTTATCTCAAGAAGAAAGAGAAATCCCAAGTAAACAACCTAACAGCACATTTTAAAGTACTAGAAAAAGAAGAACAAAAGCAAGGCAAAGTCAGAAGAAAAGAAATAATAAAAATTTGGAGCAGAATTGAATGAAATAGAGAACAAAAAACCGATACAAAAAATTAAAACAAAGAGATGGGTCTTTGAAAAGATTAATAAAATTGACAACCCCCTGGCTAGACTCACTAAGGAAAAAAGGGAAAGATCCATGTAAACAAAATAAAAAAAGAGAGAAGTCAACACAGACATCACAGATATACACCCTGATTCCAAAAACAATAAAGACACTACAAAAAAGGAGAATGACAGGCCAATGTCCTCGATGAACATAGATGCAAAAATCTCAGCAAAATGCGCAATCTGAATTCAAAAATACATTAAAAAGATTATATACCATGACCAAGTGGGATTTATACCAGGGATGGAAGGATGGTTCATATCCACAAATTAATTAATGTGATACATCATACCAACAAACCCAAGGCAAAAAATCATTATACTCTCAATAGATATAGAAAAAGTATTTGAAAAACTTCAACATCCATTTATGACAAAAACTCTCAACAAAGTGGTCATAGAAGGAACTTACCTCAAAATGATAAAGGCTATGTATAAAAACAGACATATAGATAAATGGAACAGAATAGAGAGCCCAGAATTAAACGCTTGCTTATATGGTCAATTAATCTCTGGAAAGGGAGACTAGAATGTACAATGGAGAAATGACAGTCTCTTCAATAAGTTGTTATTGGGAAAACTAGACAAATAAATGCAAAAAAAAAATTGAAACAAAGTATACAAAATGAACTCAAAATGGATTAAAGAGATAAATGTAAGACCTGAAGCCATACAACTCCTAGAAGAAAATATAGGTAGTAAATACTCTGACATCAGTTTTAGTAATCTCTTTTTAAAAAAATATATTTTTATTCATTTCAGAGAGGAAGGGAGAGGGATAGAGAGACAGAAAAATCAATGATGAAAGAAAATCATTGTTTGGCTGCCTCCTGCATGTCCCACATCAGGGATTGAGCCTGTAATCTCGGCATACACCCTAATCAGGAATTGAATCATGACCTCCTGGTTCATAGGTCGACACTCAACCACTGAGCCACACCAGCCAGGCTACCTTTTTGGATATGTCCCCTTGAGCAAGGGAAACAAACATAAATAAACAAATGGGAATTACTCAAACTAAAAAGATTTTTCACAGCAAAGGAAGCCGTCAACAAAATGAAAGAACAACTTACTGAATGGGAGTATATGTTCACAAATAAAATATCCAATAAATGGTTCATATTCAAAACATGAGGAAATCATATAATTCAAAACTAAGAAATAAACAATTTGATGAAAGAATGGACTGAAGATTTTAGAGACATTTCTCTAAAGGTGACATACAGATGGCCAACAGACATATGAAAAGATGTTCATCATCACTAATCATCAGAATGCAGATCAAAACCACAATGAGATATCACCTCACACCTGTCAGAATGGCTATTATTAATAAATCAATAAATCAACAAACAAGAAGTGGTAGTGAGGATGTGCAGAAAAGGGAACTTTCATGCACTGTTGGTGGGATTGCTAATTCCTGCAGTCACTATGGATAATTATGAAGGTTCTTCACAAAATTAAAAATAGAATGACCATATAACTCAGCAAATCCTCTTCTTGGTACTTATCCATAGAGATCCAAAATACCAATTCAAAAAGATAGATGCATATCTATGTTAATTGCAGCATTATGTACAACAGCCAAGATATGGAAATAACCTAATTGTCCATTGAAAGATGAATGGATAAAAAAGTTGTGGTACATGTATACAATGGAATATTACTAGGCCATAAAGAATGAAATCTTGCCATTTGTGACAACATGGATAGACCCTAGAGGGTATTATGCTAAGTAAATTAAGTCAGACAAAGACAAATACCACATGATTTCATTTATGTGTGGAATCTAAAAAACCAAATAAAGGAACAACAAAGAGAAATAAACTCATACTAGTAGATACAGAGAATGAACTTATGGTAGCAAGATGGGGAGGAGGTTGGGGGTCTGGGTGAAAAAGGAGAAGAAATTAAGTACAAATTGGCAGTTATACAATTAGTCATGGGGATGTAAAGTACAGTTCAGGGAATATGGTCAATAATCCTATATAATAAAAGGCTAATATGCAAATTGTCCCCTTGACTGGGAGTTTGACCAGGGGGTGGCACTGGCTGGCCAACCAGCCAGAGCCATTCCCCCTGGCCGGCCCCACCCCTGATCGGCCCTGATCAGGGCAGGCCAGCCGGATCCCACTCGTGCATTAATTTATGCACTGGGCCCTAGTAATATAATAACTGTCCATGGTGGTAGATGGGTACTAAACTTATTGGGTGGAAACACTTTGTAAATTATATAAATGTCTAAACATTATGCTATACACCTGAAACTAGTATGATATTGAATGTCAACTGTAATTGAAAAATAAAAAATTAAAAAAACAAAATATATGAGGAACTCATATAACTCAATAACAAAAAACCCCAATTCAATAAAAATTGGGCATAAAACATGAAGAGACATTTCTCCAAAGATACTGGCCATCTACTTGCATCTATTTGCTTTCGTTTCCCTGCTTTGGAGCCTTCAGTATAGATGGCCAATAATATATGAAAAGATACTGAACATCAGTAATCATCAGGGAAATGGAGATCAAAACCACAATGAGATATCTCCTCAAACCTGTCAGAATGACTATCATCAATAAATCAACAAACAAATGTTGGGGAGGATACAGAGAAAAGGGAACCTTTATGCACTGTTGGTTGGACTGCAAATTGGTATACTCTCTATGGAAAACAGCATGGAGGTTCCTCAAAAAACTAAAAATAGTACTACTATACAATCCAGCAATCTACTTTTGGCTATTTTTCTAAAGAAAGTGAAAATACTAATTTGAAAAGTTACATCCACCCCATGTTTATTTCTGTATTATTTACAATAGTCTTCCAAGATTTGGAAGAAACTTAGGTGCTCACTGATAGATGAATGAATACTATTAAAGAAGAAGTGGGTACATATATACAGTGGAACCTTGGTTCTCAAACTTAATTTGTTTCAGAAAGCTGTTCAAGAAATGATTTGTTCAAAAACCAAATCATTTTTTCCTCATTAGAAAAAATATAAATTGAATTAATCTGTTCCAGACCCCTAAATAATTCCGTTTTAACCTTTTAGATACAGTACATATCTATCATACTGTTTAATCTATAAACACTTCTTTTCCCAAATTTATGGAGCCACCCCCTACTAGACTTAAAGGAATCACTTCCAGCACTCATTCTAGGGGTGCAGCATCTTTGCTTTTTCATTTATCCAAATCAACAAGTTTTTCCACTTCTTCACTTGCCTGTGATCATTGTTTTGTGAGCACTTTCACACCCTTAGCAACATCAGCACACTTGATGGCCCCTTTATGTTTTAAAATTGTGCTAATCATCCATTTCACCAGCAACAAAAACAAAAGCAAAACAAAACAACACCCCCCACCCCCCAAATACTCACAGCTTAATTTCCTGAGATGTTAACAATGTGAGGCTTACTAGTAGTGGTAAAGGGACTCACATTCTCTCCTTTGTTTGTGGCCCAAGAGGCACATTTTATCTTGCTGAAGTATCAGCATGAAAGGGTTGTCAGGTTGAGAACTGAAGTTTTGTTTGAAAACAGACATTTTTTTCAGTGAACAACTTGGTCAAGAACTGAATTGTTCAAGATGGGAGATGTTCAAGAACCAAGGTTTGACTGTACAATGGAATAATTCTCATCAATAAACAAAGAATGAAATCCTGCCATTTGTGACAACATGGATGGACCTAGAGGGTATTATACTAAGCAAAAGAAGTCAGAGACAAATACCACATGATTTCACTTATATGAAGTATTAAAAAAATCAAAATAAATGAACAAAACAAACAAATGAGAAAACAGTCTCATAGGCACAAAGATCAAACTGATGGTTGCCAGAGGGGTGGGGAGCGGAGTGATGCATAAAAGTGGAAGGGGAATATAATCGAGAACAATGTCATAACTTTGCAGACTTAGTGGGGTGAGCACATCATAAGGCATATAAATGTTAAATCACTATGTTGTACACCTGAAACTAATATAATATTGTATGGAAACTATACCTTAATTAAAAGACTTTCCAAGTATAGAAACACTTTTTAAAAACACTTTTTAAAGAAACTGTTCTGTACACACATTGAGAATTCTCTAATACACCCTGACTGAGCATGTGCAGTAGGCAGGCACTTGAGTCTTCTATACATAGAAGTGCTTCTCACAAAGGCAAAAAGTAGCACTCTCTAAATGGGTGCTCTAAGGCAGTCAATTTTCTTGACACACACACAGCCTACTCTAGCTTTCACTTCTCTGATTTGGGGCCTTACAGTACAAAGGCACATTTTTCTGTTATAAAGAACACAGTAGTCCAAGGCTCTTATCTTCAGGGTTAGGAACTCAATGTGTAGCAGAAACTGTGGACAGCAGACAACAGCAATAAGCTCAAGCTCATTGCTGCCACTTAGGAAGGCCAATGTTGCTAGATCTTCTTTTACAGAGACACCAGATATACTGTGTATGTGTAAACAGTTTTAATTTTTAAACATCAGGACAATTAAAAATACTGTACAAACATAATGAAACATGTCTGTGAATTGGTTACAGCTGCAGGCCACTACTGTGACCTTTCTATGTTAATTTAATGTGTTTCTACAACTTGGTTTTAAGAAGAGAAATTGAGCCAAGCCAGCATGGCTCAGTGGTTGAGTGTCAACCTATGGCCCAAGAGGTCACAGTTTTATTCTGTGGTCAGGGCACGTGCCTGGATTGTGGGCCCGATCTCCAGTGGGGGCGTGCAGAAGGCAGCTAGTCAATGATTCTCTCTCATCATTAATGTTTCTCTTTCTCTCTCCTTCTCCCTCTCCCTTCCTCTCTGAAATCAATAAAGACATATTTTTTTTAAAAAGAAGAGAAATTGAAAAACAAATATTCAACACCCAGCCAAAAGTTATATTCTCTTCCACAAATAATTCCAAAGCAATTTCTCATGTCACCTGTAAGGAATAAATAGAAATCAGTTTCTGGCAAAGTCCAGACCAGACTGGGTAGGGCTCAGGGGTATGCCTGTTTGTATGCTGTCACCAATTCTGGTAGGCTGATAGCTCTAACTGTTCAAAAATGTGCTTTGCTGGGCTTAGTACTAATCCTTTCATAAAGTACATAGTTCTCTGAAACAGAATACACATGTGTAATAATCATTGACATGTTTACTTTGCAGTTTACATCCAGGTACATACATTTTGAAAGTTATAAGTTCACTTTCAATCCCATTTCATTTGTAAAGTTTGCTCAGAATATTTGGCAACATCAAACTATCCCAGAAGACAGAGAATCTGACTACAAGAAAAGAGTTGGAGAGAATCACTTGAGGGTAAACTGTACTCTGAGGTCAAACAGTAGTTGGGTTTTGCTTTGGGTTAGTAGCCCTAAAAAGCAAAATAATATCTCCACCAATTCTGGTCATAAGATCATTATTTAAATGGAGTGACAATATAATTTATCCTCAAGGCACATCTTTAGCATATAAAGATTTCCCCCAAATTGCTTTTATAGCTGATTCAGCCTTGTATGAGGGTTACTATGATGGGAGCCAAATCTTCTTAATTTTCACACACACCATAATGCCTAGCTGTACCCAAAGTTCAGTAGTTGTTCAGGTAGGGCTGATGGGATTATAGAGTGATTAGGTTAAGTTGCATACCCAGTGGCCAAACTACTTTCAGGGTCTACTAATTAGAACAGACAATTTAATCAAGTGTCCAGATGATGTAATCAAACCACCCAGCCTTGACTGAGTTACTAGGATAGCCAGCTTCTAGTAACTTACCATAGGTTCCTTACCGTAGGAAGGAACCAGCTTCAGATGGTGGGGTGGGTTATACTATCTCATTTTTTATGTTTTCTATCTCTTTGTTGTCTCCATTTCATTTAATTCTTTTCTGGAGTTTTATCCTGTTCTTTCATTTCGACAAGTTTCTTTGTCTCCTCATTTTGGCTGACTCCCTGTGTTTTTTTCCTATGGTTTAGGTAGAACCGTTACATCTCGCAGGCTTGGCAGAGTAGCTTCATGTTGTGCAGCTGCTGTTCCTCGGACTAGTGCAAGGCTCTTTTTTCAGTGAACAACTTGGTCAAGCTTCAGACCTCAGAACTGTCACATACTAAGGACTGAAAGTATCTTTTCTTAGGACATTTGTTATGTGACCAGTGTGTCCATGAGCCACTCAGGAATATTCTGGAATACTGAACTAATCCTAACAATGGGACAAAAGCCTGGTTGGTTTTGCAAAAACATTGGAAACATCATACAGAGAATATTCCCTTCTATTGATCTTTTCCTAACAAGTATCATTCTCATTATTCCTGGGTGTATTATGCAGATTCCTAAAACCATATTAGACATTGAAACATATGCTAGAAATTATTCTCTAGTTTTTTCCTGTGTATGTTTTGCCTCCAAAACTAAGTTAGAGAAAGTATGTACAAATGGAAATAAGGATCGAACCAAGATGGCGGCATAGGTTAATGCCGGAGTTTGCTGCCTTGAACAACTACTTCAAAAGTGAAACTAAAAAACGGAAGGGATATCACCCAGAACCACAGGAACGCTGGCTGAGTGGAAGTCCTACAACTAGGAGGAAAGAGAAACGCATACGGACACTCAGAGGAGGTGCAGTGCTGAAGTCAAGTTCTGAGGTGCGGACTGCGCAGAGCCAGCTGGCGGCGGAGGGCGCGGTTGGTGTTTTCAATCGGGAGGGAGTCGCAGACTCTGAGCTCCAGATACAGGCGAGTCTTTAGGGACCAGACTCAAACGGGAGAAGCGGGACTGTCTGGCTTCGGTCAGAGCGAGTGCAGCTTTTCTATCCGAGGTTTGCAGCGGGTGCTGGGACTCAGAGAGGCAGAGCCCCTGGGGACAGGACTGAGAGCCGCCATAACTGCTCTCTCAGGCCCACCCTGTTGATCCTGTGCGACCCGCCCCGCCCAAGCCCTGCATAGAGGCATTTGCCGGATAGCCTCAGGCAAAGGCTAGATTAGCACCTCCCTAGAGGACAGAAGTTCTCTCACTGCAGACACAGCTGATTCTCATAGCCACTTGGCCTGGAGGTCAAACCCTCCCTGGTATTAGCTACAACAATCAAGGTTTAACTATAAGACTGCGCACAAAGACCACTAGGGGGTGCACCAAGGAAGCATAACAAAATGCGGAGACAAAGAAACAGGACAAAATTGTCAATGGAAGATATAGAGTTCAGAACCACACTTTTAAGGTCTCTCAAGAACTGTTTAGAAGCCGCCGATAAACTTAATGAGATCTACAAGAAAACTAATGAGACCCTCGATGTTATGATGGGGAACTAACTAGAAATTAAGCATACACGGACTAAAATAACGAATATTATACAGACTCCCGACAGCAGACCAGAGGAGTGCAAGAATGAAGTCAATGATTTGAAATGCGAGGAAGCAAAAAACACCCAAACGGAAAAGCAAAATGAAAAAAGAATCCAAAAATGCGAGGATAGTGTAAGGAGCCTCTGGGACAGCTTCAAGCGTACCAACATCAGAATTATAGGGGTGCCAGAAGGAGAGAGAGAGCAAGATATTGAAAACCTATTTGAAGAAATAATGACAGAAAACTTCCCTCACCTGGTGAAAGAAATGGACTTACAGGTCCAAGAAGCGCGGAGAACCCCAAACAAAAGGAATCCAAAGAGGACCACACCAAGACACATCATAATTAAAATGCCAAGAGCAAAAGACAAAGAGAGAATCTTAAAAGCAGCAAGAGAAAGAAACCCAGTTACCTACAAGGGAATACCCATACGACTGTCAGCTGATTTCTCAACAAAAACTTTGCAGGCCAGAAGGGAGTGGCAAGAAATATTCAAAGTGATGAATACCAAGAACCTACAACCAAGATTACTTTATCCAGCAAAGCTATCATTCAGAATTGAAGGTCAGATAAAGAACTTCACAGATAAGGAAAAGCTAAAGGAGTTCATCACCACCAAACCAGGATTATATGAAATGCTGAAAGGTATCCTTTAAGAAGAGGAAGAGGAAGAAAAAGGTAAAGATACAAATTATGAACAACAAATATGCATTTATCAGCAAGTGAATCTAAGAATCAAGTGAATAAATAATCTGATGAACAGAATGAACTGGTGATTATAATAGAATCAGGGACATAGAAAGGGAATGGACTGACTATTCTTGGGGGGGAGGGGTCCCTCAGGAGGGAGGGGTCCCTCAGCCAGGCCTGCGCCCTCTCACATTCTGGGACCCCTCGGGGGATGTCCACCTGCTGGCTTATAGGGAGTGGGCCTAAGCCTGCAGGTGGACATCCCCCAAGGGGTCCTTAGTGCTGCCATGGAGACGGGAGAGGCTCCCTCCACCTCCACTGTGCTCACCAGTGGCTGAGCGGCGCTCGCCCTGTGGGAAGACACTAACCACCAGGGGGCAACTCCTGCATTGGTGGGATTGTAAATTGATGCAGGTATTATAGAAAACAGTATGGAGGTTCCTCAAAATATTAAAAATAGAACTACCATATGACTCAGCAATCCTAATTCTGGATGTTTGAAGAAATCCAAAACATTAATTTGAAAAGACATATGTATCCCTATGTTCCTTAGAGCATTATTTACAATAGTCAAGATATAGAAATAACCTGTTTATCAATAGACAATTGAATAAAGAAGTTGTGGTATATACATACAATGGAAATTACTCAGTCATTAAAAAATGAAATCTTGACATTTACGACACGGCTAGACTTAGAGGGTTGAAATACTAAGTGAAATAAGTCAGACAGAGAGAGACAAATACCATATGGCTTCACCTATGTGTGGAATCTTAAAAAATGAAACAAATAAACTAAACTGATACAGAGAACAGATTGATGGTTGCCAGATGGGAAGGGCATTGGAGGCTGGGTGGAAAAGGTGAGAGGAGTAAGAAGTAGAAATTGGCATTTACAACAAAAAAAAAAAGAAATTGACATTTACAGTCATGGGGATATAAAGTACAGCATAGGGAATATAGTTGATAATATAATATCTATGTATGGTGTCAGGTGGATACTAGGCTACTGGGGAGAATCATTTCATAGTTACATAAATGTCTAATCACTATGTTGTATACCTGAAAGTAGTATATTATTGTATGTAATTGAAAATTTAAAAAAAATTAAAAAATAGAATGCTGAAATGTCAATAAAGATTCTTCACTGAAGGAACCAGAGGATTTAGTGACAAATTAATGAAATTGATTTCATATTCTTAATAAAGAACAGATTTATTAGGAAATGATTAGTATAGTTAGTGTCCAGAAGGAAGGTTATTTTTATTTTTCCAAAACGACCCCCTGCCCCCCAATCCCATGAACACACATTCATGCTTGGTCTGAATGCATTCTGTTTTACTTTATTGGCTTCATGTGAATGTATGGATGATTCCTTCTATCTCTTCCTCAAGTTCCATGATTCTTGGAAGGATCAAAACCAACACACAATGTCAGAATACAGAAAAGACAAAATCTAAAAGGTTTTTATTACCTTTTCTTCTGAATCCCCTGGTTGGCAGGTAATTACGCCATCTCTTGATCCTCCAGCAAATGTCGCCTTACAATTTGCAAGCCACTGTTGTCAGAAGGAGACACAGACATAGGTAAATTCAGTGATGTCTTGAGAATGTGTTATCATTGATTTTGTCAGGAAAAATTGATTAATCTTCTAATCACAGTAAAGTAAAAATTTGCTGTAACGACTTTTTGAAAATAATTCTTTTTGGTTAAAGATAAACTACTTGAAATGAAAATATCTGTTTAAGTGGGTTTAGCAATGTTCATTTAAAAATATAATTTCAATATTGTGATACATCACCTATCACATTCTACTGTAACAGGTAGTTATGAGCATTAAATGATTTAAGAGATTTAACTCTTAGGTTGCATTGTGGGCCTATCACCTGTTGATTGAAATTGGGTGATAGGCCCAACACTTCCTCACAGGATGAGTGATTCTGGACAATGCAACCTGACTCATGCCACATCTATCTCTCTGTCATGTTGACGGTACTTCTGAGGAGGCAGGTCTACTTCGATGTAAGAAAGACTATTATAATAATGGCTCAGGTATTTAGAGTCTGCCAATTTTAAGCATCTGATAGTAACTAATCTAGACGTGGAAATGAACCTTTGGGCAGAAAACAAAAAGCACTGAAGAACCAAAATATACACTGACATGGAAAGACTGGTTTGTTCATTGATGAGAATGAAAGGATTAATTTATTAACTGATGATTGAGAAACTGGATAACAATAACAGGTAAAGAGCCACAGAAATAGATGACAGTGGGAACTGTTACAGTAGAATGTTGGAACTCTTGCCCTTGGACAGGTCAAGAACATCAATAACAATAGAAATAAACAAAAACCCAGTAACTTTACAATGAATGTCTTCTATGTATGAGACACTGTGCTGGACAGTTTCTCCATATGTTATTTATACAAAGGCAATATTGTATTATTTTCATAATACCATTCTCACTCCTAGCAAGAGAAGATAATGATAGAGACTCCCAGGGTAGTTATGAACATTAAATGATTTAATTTAAGAGATTTAAGTCTTAGGTTGCTGGACACAGAATGAATTTAGGAAATGATACCTTCTATGACTGATTAAGACTGTTATATTCTTATAAAAATTCTATACATTAATTATTATCACTATCTTATAGATGATCAATCTGAGATGAGAGAAGGTCAGTAACTTATCAAAGGCCACTAAACCTCATGTGGCTGAGTAGTGACTGGAAGCCAAGTCCATCTGACTTCAAAATTCATGTTCGTGCCTGGCATATCATAGGAAATGCTTCCTAGATATTACACAATTATTTGTCAGAAATCAAGGGGTGTGTATGGATGGTTTTTGGATTACTTCTGTCTCTATAATTTAACAATCTAGATCTAAATTTACAATCTAGAAGAAAAGAGTGAAGAGCAAGAGCAGAGGCCACAACAAGTTGTGGAGAAACAGGTCCTAAGAGTGGTCAAGAGGAGGAGAGAAATGAGATCCATCTCAACTAGTGTTGGATGAAGTAATTAACAATTTAAAATCATAGAGAAAAGTTATAACATTGATAAAGTGATATCTCAAGCAGATACCCACTTTCCCTAATTACTTGTTAGGGAAATAATGGGGCTAAAATTGAAAGCTGAAAACTCTCCTGTGTAGATATCATCTAAGGGTAATATGCTAATTAGACCAGGAGACCTTTTGGGAGACCTTCTGGACGTCCTTCTGGACAAAGCCATGGTGGTGGGGCCGAGACAGAGGCGAGGCAGTTAGGAGCGATCAGGCCAGGAGAAGAGAGCAGTTGGGGGTGATCAGGCCAGCAGGGGGGAAGTTGGGGGTGATCAGGCTGGCAGACAGAGTGATTAGGGGTGATCAGGCAGGCAGGCAGGTGAGCGGATAGTAGCCAGTGGTCCCGGATTGCGAGAGGGATGTCCGACTGCCGGTTTAGGCCCAATCCCTGTGGGCCTAAACCGGCAGTCAGATATCCCTGAGGGGTCCCAGATTGGCAAGGGTGCAGGCTGGGCTTAGGGACACCCCCCCCCCCCCCACACCCCGTGCATGAATTTCGTGCACTGGGCCACTAGTTTTATATAATCCACAATATTGACAGTTCTACCACCATTGAATTGGAATTTTAATCCCTAGCAGAGGAATAGATGAAGTTGGTCTTCTCCCCAAAGTACCTCTCTTAGGTTAATACCAATCCCTCCCAGAAGCTCACGGTGGCTAGTTTATTTGGTTTTAATGGAATGCACACACACACAGAAACACAACACTTACTGAGAGAGTGGCCTCTTTTCTGTTGTTGTAGGTGTCTAGATATTCTTGCAGTTCTAAAACACTGAACTTAAGCTTGTCCAGAAGTCCACAAGAAAGAAGCTAAAGACAGAAAAATAATTTGTATTAAAACAGTAGAGATATCCCTGGACAAGGCATGGCTATACAGATAGATAAAGAGAGGTATATGGCCCAGCTGGTATAGCTCAGTGGTTGAATGTCAACTCATGAACCAAGAAGTCACTAGTTTGATTCCTGGTTGGGGCACATGCCTGGGTTGTGGGTTTGATCCCCAGTAGGGGGTGTACAGGAGGCAGCCAATTGATGTTTCTCTCTCATTGATGTTTCTATCTCTTTATTCCTTTCCCTTCCTCTCTATCTAAAATAATTCAATAAAAACATATTTTACAAAAAGAAAAGAGAGGTATACTTAGAAGTGATGTAAATGGGGGAAAGGGCATCCATTTTAGTAAGCTGTGCAATTTGTAATTTTGCTGCAATTGCAATTGAATACTAGCTTGCTAATTCAAATGCAATATGAAAATATCCATTTTTCCCATATCAGTATAGACAGAGAAATCTTAGCAAGTATTCTACAGAAGCCCACATTAAGATATGCTGTCCATTTTCTGCATGAACATTAGTATCTTCATCCAGTAATATGCCATGTAGTGTGAAGACAGAACTCTAAATAGCCTTTCAAACTGATTTTGTGTTTAATCTGTACTTTGAGTTAAGATAGAATGATTTTTCCAATTGTATACCTTGCTGCAAGACAGCCAACCACCAATTAAGTTCTTAGAAATACTGACTCCTCAGACTTTCATAATCAAAACACATCCTCATTGGTTCTAAACCCCAGTAATTACCCGGCATACAAGATGGTTCTGTGATATGCATGGGAGATGTACAAGAAGTTCACACCCCCTAACCCCTAACCCCAAAGAGCTCACCAGTCTTTCAGAGTTAGAGTTATGCTCATAAAGTCAACATTCAGCACTCAGCCAGGTATTATTTTAACCACACTTTAAACTCATCCCTTGCTGCTTGGGCTGGATGAATGCATCCAGAGGGTAGTTAGAGTCTTGTTGAGGGTTGGGTGTGAGGAAAATAATGACATGCTGCCTCTGGAGACCCATCTGGCTGGGCAACCTAGCATTGTGGGGATAGGCTAGGTCAGCTCTGGAGGGATCACTCACCATAGTCATAGCTGTGAAAGTCAGAGTCATCAGAGAGAGGTGGAACTATTTTTTTAAAAAATTTATTGGGGTGACATTGGTCAACATGATCATATAAATTTCAGGTGTGGATTTCTATGTTACAAGATCCTTCCAGTTTTCCCAGCACCATTTACTGAAGAGACTATCTTTACTCCATGTGTGTTTCTGAATATTGCACTATGTGCCCACCACCCAAAGTCAAATCTTCTCCTGTCACCTTACATTAGGACCCCTCTTTGTCCCTCCACTCCCTTCCCCCTGGCAACTACCACACTGCTGATTGTGTTCACAAGTGCCCGTTTTATATCCCACATATGAGTGAAATAATATAATTCTTAGCTTTTTCTGACTGACTTATTTCAAATAGCATAATGTTCTCAAGGTCCATCCATGTTGTTGCAAATGGCGCTATTTCATCCTTTCTTATAACTGCGTAGTATTCCATTGTGTACTAGTATATGTACCACATATTTTTTAGCTAGTCCTCTATTGCAGGATACTTTGGTTGTTTCCATGTATTGGCCACCGTGAATAATGCTGCAATGAACATAGGGGTGCATATATCTTTGTGAATATGTGATTTCCAGTTTTTCGGGTATATTCCCAGGAGAGGGATTGCTGGGTCGTATGATAGCTCTAAATCTAAAGCCAGACTTCTTTCCATAGTGGTTGTACCAGTCTACATTTTCACCAGCAGTGAATGAGGGTTCCATTTTTTCCACAACCTCTCCAACACTTGTTATTTTTTGTCTTCTTGATAATGGCCACTCTAACTAGTGTAAGGTGGTATCTCATTGTAGTTTTGATTTGCATTTCCCTAATTGCTAGTGAGTTTGAACATCTTTTTATATATCTATTGGCTGTTTGTATGTCTTCTTGGAGAGGTGTATTTTCAGGTCCTCTGTCCACTTTTTGATTGGATTGTTTGGTGTTGAGTTTTATGTGTTCTTTATGTATTTTGGAAATTAAACCTTTGTTGGAGCTACTGTTTGCAAATATCATCTCCCATCTGGTTTGCTGCTGCTTTATTTTGTTAAGAGCTTCTTTTGCTGTGCAGAAGGTCTTTAGTTTCATATAGTCCCATTCTTTTTCTTTTGCCTTTACTTCCCTTGCCTTTGGGGTCAAGTTCATCAAATGTTCTCTATTACCAACATTGGTTCCTATATTTTCTTCTATGTAACTTATTGTTTCAGGTCTTATATTTAGGTCTTTGATCTATTTTAAATTAATTTTTGTTACACATGGACACATTGTAATCTAGTTTCACTCTTTTGCATGTGGCTTTTCAGTTTTCCCAGCACCGTTTATTGAAGAGAGTATCTTTACTCCATTGTGTGTTTCTGGCTCCTTTGTCAAAAATTATCTGTCCATATACATGTGGTTTTATAGCTGGGCTTTCTATTCTGTTTCATTGATCTGTGTGTTTGTTTCTCTGCCAATACCATGCTGTTTTGATTATCATAGCTCTGTAATATACTTTAAAGTCAGGTAGTGTGATACCTCCAGCTTTGTTCTTTTTTTCTCAGGATTCCTTTGGTTATTTGAGTTCTTTTGTGGTTTCATACAAATCTGATGATTTCTCATTCTATTTCTTTCAAAAATGACATTGGGATATAGATGGTGAATAGCATTAAATATATTTTTTGCTTTGGGTAATATGGCCATTTTAACTATGTTGACTCTTCCAATCCATGAACATGGGATATTTTTCCATTTTGTTGTGTCTTTTTCAATCTCTTTTAATAATGCTTTGTAATTTTCAGTATATAGGTCTTTCATGTTCTTTGTTAAGTTTATCTCTAAGTATTTTATTCTTTTGGTTGCAATTGCAAAAGATATTGTTTTTTTCATCTCTTTTTCTGTTTTGTTGTTGGTATACAGTATGGCAATGGATTTTTGTACATTGATTTTGTATCCTGCTACTTCACTGTATTTGTTTATTTTTCTAACTAGAGGCCCGGTGCACAAAAATTTGTGCACTCGGGGGAAGGGGGAGTTCCTCAGACCAGCCTGTGCCCTCTCACAGTCTGGGACCCCTCGGGAGATAATGACCTGCTGGCTTAGGCCAGCTCCCGGGTGGCAGAGGGCAGGCCCAATCCCTAGGTGCAGCCCCTGGTCGGGCTCAGAGCAGGGCCGATTGGGGAGTTGGGGCGCCTTGCCCTGTCATGCACAGAGCAGGGCAGATTGGGAGGTTGCGATGCCACCCTCAGTCATGCTCAGGGTAGGGCCAATTGGGGGGTTGGGGCACCGCCCCTGTCACACTCAAGGCAGGGTCGATGGGGAGGTTGCGGCGCCACCCCCTGTCACGCACAGAGCAGGGCCCATCAGGGGGGTTGGGGCTCCATACCCTGTCATGCACAGAGCAGGGTCAATCAGGGGGTTGGGGAGCTCCCCCCTGTCATGCACAGAGCAGGGCCGATCAGGGGGTTGAGGAGCTCCCCCCTGTCACTCACAGAGTAGGGCTGATAGGGGAGTTGGGGCACCGCCCCTGTCACACTCAGGGCAGGGCGGATCAGGGGGTTGGGGCGCCACCCTCTATCACCCACAGAGCAGGGCCGATCAGGGGGTTGGGGTGCCGCCACTGTCACACTCAGGGCAGGGCAGATGGGGAGGTTATGACTCTACCCCATCACACACAGAGCAGGGCCTGTGGGGGAGGAGGGTTGGGGCGCCACCCTCTATCACCCACAGAGCAGGGCCGATCAGGGGGTTGGGGCGCCGCCACTCTCATACTCAGGGCAGGGCCAATGGTGAGGTTATGGCTCTACCCCGTCACACACAGAGCAGGGCCCGTGGGGGCGGGGGGATTGGGGCCCCTCCCCCTGTCACACACAGAGCTGCAGGGTGATCAGGGGGTTTGGGCGCTGCCCCCTGTCACACTGATCCCGGTGCTGGGAGGCCTCGCGGCTCCGCTGATCCCGGTGCTGGGAGGCATATTACCCTTTTACTATATAGAATAGAGGCCTGGTGCATGGGTGGGGGCTGGCTGGTTTGCCCTGAAGGGTGTCCTGGATCAGGGTGGGGGTCCCCACTGGGGTGCCTGGCCAGCCTGGGTGAGGGGCTGAGGGCTGTTTGCAGCTGGTCACACACCCTTCAGGGTGGGGGTCCCCACTGGGGTACCTGGCCAGTCTGGGTGAGGGGATGATGGCTGTTTGCAGCTGGTCACACCCCCTTCAAGGTGGGGGTCCCCACTGGGGTGCCTGGCCAGTCTGGCTTAGGGGATGAGGGCTGTTTTCAGGCTGGGACTGAAGCTCCCAACCGCCCCTTTTTTTCTTTTTTTTTCTTTTTATTCTGGGCCAGCTTTAGCTCTGAGGCCTTGGCTGCTGAAAACAGGTTTCTGGCCTTTGTTTACCGTCTGTATTTGATACAATGTTGCGGTCCGGCTGGCTGAAGCCCCACTGAGTAAAGCAGGTTTCTGGGTTTTTTTTAGCTTCTATATTCGCAACATAGTTGCTTAGAGTTGCAGCTGAGAGGCCGGCAAGTCAGGCGGGGAACGTTGGAGTTCTCCGTCACTGAAGCAAGCAAGCCTCCCTGTTCGCATCAGCTGCCTGGCTGCCGGCCGCCATCTTGGCTGCCAGTTAATTTGCATATCTCGGCCCTACTCTGTGAGTGACGGGGGATTAGCCAATGGGAATGGTAGCGGTCATACGCCAATTACCATGTTTCTCTTTTATTAGTGTAGATAGTTTATTTTTGGTTGAGTTTTTAGGGTTTTCCATATACAGAATCATGTTATCCACAAAGAGTGACAGTTTGACTTCTTCCTTCCCTTTGGATGCCTTTTATTTCTTTCTCTTGCCTTATTGCTCTGGCTAGGACTTCCAGCACTATGTTGAATAAGAGTGGTGACAGTGGACCTCCTTGTCTTGTTCCTAATCTTAGAGGAAAAGCTTCAGTTTTCCACCATTGAGTATGATATTAGCTGTGGGTTTATCAAATATGGCCTTTATTATGTTGTGGTACTTTCTTCTATTCCTATTTTATTGAGTGTTTTAATCATAAATGGATGTTGTATCTTATCAAATGTTTTTTCTGCATCTACTGATAAGATCATATAATTTTTGTCCTTTCTTTTGTTAATGTGGTGTATTATGTTGATTTATTTGCATATGTTGAACCATTCTTGTGCTCTTGGAATGAACCCCACTTGATTGTGATGTATTATTTTTTAGATGTACTATTGTATTAAATTTGATAGTATTTTGATTAGGATTTTTGCATTATATTCATCAAGATGTAGGTCTATCTTTGAGAATGTTCCATGTGCACTAGAGAAGAATGTATAATCTGATGTTCTGGGATAAAAGTTCTGTAAATGTCAATTATGTCCACTTGGTCCAGTGTTTAATTTAAGGCTAATATATCTTCATTTATTTTGTTTTGTTGATCTGTCTAGAACTGTCAATAGACTATTAAGATCCCCAACTATGATTATGTTTTGATCTGTTTCTCCCTTTAGTTCTGTGAGTAGTGGTTTTATATATTTGGTGTTCCCTGGTTGGGTGCATATAAAAGTGTTATGTTTTCTTGATGTAGTGTTCCCTTTATCATTATAAAGTGTTAATTTTTGTCTCTTGTTATCTTTAATTCTATTTTGTCTGATATAATCATGGCTACATATGCTTTTCTGTGGATGTTATTTGCTCAGAAAATTCCACCCTTTAACTAAATCTGCCTTTGTCTTTGTAGCTTAGATGTGTCTTTTATAAACAGCATATGGTTGGGTTTTGTTTTTTAATCCACTTTGCTACTCTGTGCCTCTTTATTGGTGAATTCAGACCGTTTACATTTAGGGTAATTATTGATGTATGAAAATTTCCTATAGCCATTTTATATGTTGCTTCCTGCTAGTTCCGTGCCTCCATTGGTTCTTTTCCTTTTGTTTCTGTGTGTTGTTTTTGTTTGGTGGTATTTCATATTTCTTTCCTTTGTTCCTCCCCCCCACCTTTTTTTTTAAGCTGTATGTCCTGGTTTGGGGATTTTGTTTGTGGTTATCATTAGGTTTACAAAAAATAAAGTTGCATATATACTGTAGTGTTTTCCCTTTTGAATGCATCTGATCTTCATCTTCCTTTGCCAGTTCAGAACTTAATCCTCTCCCCTTTCATGTTGTTGTTGTTGCAAATTATCCCTATTTATGTTGCAAGTTTTTTGGTGATCTTACTAGTAGTGTTGTGACCTTATTTCTTTGTTTTAGGTAAAATAATTCCCTTGAGTATTTCTGCAACGGAGGTTTTCTGGTAATAAAATCCCTTAGCTTCTGTATGTCTGGGGGCACCTTATTTCTCCTTCATATTATTCATGGTTGGTAATTTCTCTCTTTCAAACATTTGAATATTTGGTTCCACTCTCTTCTGTCTTATAGAGTATCTGCTGAGAAGTGGGATGAAATTCTGATGGGTTTTCATTTGTAGGTCACTTCCTTCTTTTCCTTGGATGCTTTGAGAATTTAATTTTTTCTCTGTCATTAATTTTTGACAGTTTTAATACAAACTGGAGAGGGCCTCTTTGGATCGATGTAACTAGGTGTTCTGTTTCATTCTTGGATTTGAGGATCTAGTTCTTTCAATAGATTTGGGAAGCTCATATCCACCATTTGTTTGAATAGACTCTCTGTTCCTTGCTCCTTCTCTTCCTCCTCTGGAATGCCTATTATTCTCATATTGCTTTCCCTCTGATGGAGTCAAACAGTTCTCATAGAGCTCTTTCATTTTTCTTTATGCTCAGGTCTCTTTCTTCTTCCCTCTTTGTCATTTCATTTCTAGGTATATTTGATATCACTTATTCTTTCCTCCACTTGCTTGGCTCTGTTTTCTATGCTCAGTAGTTCACTCTTAATCTCCTTAATTGTATGCTTCAGTTCAGGATTTCTAATTGGTTCTTTTTTAAAGTTTCAATCTCTTTGGTAAAGTACTCATTTTGTTCATTGATTTGTTTTCTGAGTGCATTGAATTGTCTGTCTGTATTTTCTAGCATCTTGTTGAGTATTTTCAAAACTGCAATTTTGAAATCTCTGTCATTTATATCACATATTTCCATATGTTCCAGCTTGCTTTCTAGGGAGTTTTCATTTTCTTTCTGGTTATCCTCATTACTGTGGTTGTTCATGGTATTTGCTGTTCTCCTTTGCCTATGCATATATCTCTGTATATTATTTTCCAGTAAATTGTGCTTAATTGCAAGATTTTTTACCTCTGTGATGTCGCAGTTTTGACCTCCATTGCTTCCATAAGATAGTACAGCAGTGCTGCTTGGGGATAGGCTTTATTTTGCCTTCACCATAATGGTGACCCCTGACCTCCATGGGGTCCCAACCCAAGCACTCCACCTGGAGATTAGTCACAGAAGGAAACAGTCCTTGTACTGAAATAGTTCTTGGTTTACAGATAATATGCTCCTTGACCAATACCAAGGACAATGGGAAGCAAGTTTTGGGAGTACAAGTGGTGGCAGGGCTCTGTGGTTCTTTTTTGTTTTTTTTTTTTTTGTCTGAAACAACTCTTCTGAGCCCAACAGTGGAAAGTCACATGGCAAAATCCCATGCTCTGTCAGGCATCTGCTGCCTCAGTCACTCTACTCCATTCATAGATTGCCCTACTGGACTTCTCCGTGTAGCTCTCTGTTCCACCTGGCCAAAGGAAATGCCTGCTACCACTGGTTTCCTCCACTCTTCAGGATGGGCCGTGAGCTCCCAGCCTCAAGGCTGTGTTTGTGGGCCATCAGAGCTTTCCTCCCTTCTCGTGTCCCTGCTTATTCCAGCTGTCCACTCTTAGATGTTTCAATGCACTGGTCTCTCAGGTGTGCCTCTCTATTGAGCAGATAATTCTTTGTTGAATTATAGTTGGTTTACTTGTTGAAATTTCAGGGGGAGTAGCCAAGGGACTCTCTCATGCCACCATTCCTCTGACCTGGAGCTTTCTTTTGATTATCTGAAATGACTTGCTTTGGTTTGGCTGGCACTGCACCTTCATTACTGTGCCCACTTCAGCTTTTGGGAGTCACATCACAACCCACTGTGGCTCAGAAGCAATGAAAGTAGCACTCAGACAAACCACAACACTAACAAACCCCTCTGTCATCCACACCAGAATCTGGACAGGCCATTGGCCTCCAGAGGACTGGGACACTCACAGTCTCAGCATCCACGAAAAGTGTGGGGCACTCGGAGCATGAGGTGAGCATTTGGGAGGAGCTGACAAACTTGGACCCGATCCCCCTGAGGTTGTCTCCAAGGTAACTGGCCGCATCACAGGTTAGGAAGCAGAACCTTTTCTGAATATTCTGAAAGGCAAAATAGTTATTATTTGTAAAGGTTTAACTTATGGGCTAGAATTTAAAAAAAAAATTGATAAAAATGTCAAATGAGCCTAGGTTCTGAGTGAGTGTGGACAGGGAGGAATGGGAATAGAGTGAAAATTTGTGTGAAGTAAATAATCATGCAATATGGACAAAGATTCTTCCTAAAATATCACTTCCCAACATGCAGATGCTCATAGAGTCATTCCTATAAGTGTGGTTTTCCTTTATGCTGGTGGCCAGTGTTGATCAGCATCTAGGTCCTCCTCGCTTGTCTGTCAGATCATTAAGGACTTATTCAGGTTACATCAATGTGGGTGAGACAAAAAGGTTACAAAATGGAACTCCTTTCTGTTTCCTAATGTCACAGCTCCCTGAGACAAAGCTGAAATAGTGCCATTTGAGCTACTGGAGCAGGAAGGAGTAAATGCTATCTGTGACCTAGAATAATCTCTCCCCTGGGAGTGTGTCTAATTAAGTGCCTAACTCTGTCCTATAGCATTTTCTACATGAACTCATTAGTCCTCACAACCAGATGATGAAACTGAGGTTAAAAGAGGTGAAGTTACTTGCTTAAAGCTCATGCAACTAGTAAGTAATAGTATAAGGTTGAGCCTGACTCCAGCATTCACATTTCTTCCAGAAATGTGTAACACTTCCTAAAAGTTATGGTTCCTCCTGTATTGCCTGAGAAAAAACTTTAATTAGAAAAAGTCTGATTCACTTTGTTGTGTCAGTGCCCCAATGAGAACATTTTTAGTCTCCTAATATCTAACATACAATATCTTTAACCAAAAGAATAGAATAATCAATGAAAAAATAATTCCAATCCTAAGCATTGACTTTCTCCAAAGAGATCTCATACTTTTTGATTTGTAGAATCTCATCCATGGTAAAGCTGATCTTCCTGGTTATGGAAAAATTTGCATGTCCCCAAAGCCACAGTAGGTTCTTTATAAGTTATACTAGGTAAATGCCAACCATGTTGCATATTATTTATTTTTTCTATCTACAAATTCTGGTATAATACATAACATAGATCTGTCTTTATTTTGTTACATTAACTTTCTGTGCAAAACAAAAACAAAAACAAAAACAAAAACTCTGACCGAATGTTAAAGCAGAAAGTATTGGGAGATGCCATGTCTAGCATCATAGCAGCTAGCATAGTGGCAGAACTGGGAGTGGGATTCAGGTCCCCCAAACAGTTTGGGGTTCTCAATTTACCTATGGATAAGGTGAAATCTGGATTTATTGTTTATTGTACTGAGAAGCTGGATCTTCCAGGGAACTTTAGAGCCACATAAAAAGGCAGGTGCTATTTAAGGGACATAAATTCAGTTTTGCCCTCCTGACTTTCATCTGAACACATCCTATAATTTGGTGGCACTGGGTGATGCAATGACAATATTCTAACACAGGAGCAGCTGGAAGGAAATATACTGACAAGACACTTGGAAAGATATCCAAATTGGGTCATTAGAAACCATTTCCTTGCTTTTAAAACCAAATTATTTTTTGCAATTACTTCCTCTCTGCTTCCTCCAAAACCCACTAAGATACAGGAAAATGTGGTGTTCATATACACAGGGAAATGTTGGAAAATAGTAAACAGACATGGTGAGGACATGACAAGAGGTTAATAGATTCTATGTTTGAAATGTATTTCAATTTTAGCACATTTGGTACTCTTATTGCTCTCAATCACATGGTATTTGGTAGTAGTTAAGAAAATTCTTACGGCTATATGTTCTATTAAAACCAAAACAGGAGGTACACATTTGTATTATTATTGCAGATAAACTCCATGAGGATTCATCTAATACATTTACTGAGCACATATTGTGTGCTAGTGAAGATGCCAGCTACTGGGTAATCAAAGACATAAGGAGGCTTCACTCACTGAAGTGACGAAGAACCAGGGATTTGCATGTAATCTGGAGGATAGTTCAGGTACAAGAGGTGATGACTTCTCTAAGCAGAGAGAAAAGTATTGCTCAGGACTATAAAATTGAGCATTAATAGTCTAGTAACTATAATAAGACAAAGTTACTACAACAGCCAAACTTAGATATGCATTACTAACCATTATTTAAAAATACACTTTAGAACAATCTAAATAAGAAATTACTTGGCTTCTGAACTCTTAACAATGAAATTGACCTCAAATGGTAGCTTTCTGGTTGTTTGTTTTTAAATTTCAATCTGGTTTATTGTTAGGGTGTTTCTGGAATTTTTATCTTTAAGCAGCCAACTGTTTTCTGTCTTAAGCCTGGCAGCTCTTACAGACCCCAGTTAATCTCAGACACAATCTTAGTTTGTCCACTTAAACTTTTTATAGGTTCCACTGAAAGTAAATTGAAAAACTTGAGAGCAGCACAAATAACACTCAGTGAGTAACCATGGCCTAAAATTTACAAAAAATGGGTCATATAAAGGGCCTCTGGGCTGAAAAACAGACTTCACTTCTATATTAACTAAATGACAACTTCTTGAATTTAAAATGATTTAAGGCAGATGATCCCAGTTTATTCATTTTGCACTTTTAATATACTTCCTTATATTCCTGCCATTGCTCTTTCTGAAGGTGGTTAGAGGGCTCATCCTTGAGTCTAACCAAGTCATCGTCCCTGAATCTGATATACTCTACAGAACTTAACATCTAACAATGTTTACTTGGGTTCTAACTCGTGTCCCCACTTATCTGTCAATTATTCATGTCCAAAGTTGGAACTGCATAGTTATTTTCCATTTTTTCCTTGTATTATCAGTGGCAGTTCTGTTTTATGCATTATTAAAAATAAAGTTAAGAAAAATGCTTTTCTGAAAATAATTCAAAAAAGCATTTTCATTATAGGAAAATAGAAACTTGAAGTAAAATAAAAAGAAGAAAATAAAAGACAACCATAATCTTATTACCCCAAATAAACTACAATGAAATGCTAGTGTATAATCTTCCTTATTTTCTAGGCATTAAAAAGAGGATCGGTATTCTATATGTATTTTAACACCAGTTTTCTTTTAAACTATATGGTAACCATGTTTCCATGTCAGTAAATCTTTAACTATGACCTCATCTTCCTGGCTGAGTCAATACCTGCTTCAAACACAGCACACAAGGCTAGTTAACTACAATGATGCTTGAAGACCTTTTGAGTTTCTTCCTAAGAAGGCACATTTTCTCTTCTTCGGTTGTCTCCCACCTCTGCCAACTTTTGATGAAATTTGGAGAGTAAATGTTTAGAGCAAGACAAGTACAATTTTGCAAGACCAGAGACAGGTAGGCATAAAAATAAACTTTTAAGCACCAACCAGAAGTTGAGTTCCTGCCATCTCTGTAGTTGAGTCATTTTAAAATGTGCTTGAAGCTAACAAGTTGAATCTGAAGATGCCCACACAAGAGACGCTTACATATAGCTGTGTGTGTCCAAGACCCCCAGGTACCTGGCTGGTGTGTGTGTGTGTGTGAGTGAAATCCAGCCTTCCCACTCCCTGCTGGCCACATCTGGTACTGCAACCCTCACTAGAGTCTGGCAGCCGTGGGCAAACTATGGCCCGCGGGCCGGATCCGGCCTGTTTGAAATGAATAAAACTAAAAAAAAAAAGACCATACCCTTTTATGTAATGATGTTTACTTTGAATTTATATTAGTTCACACAAACACTCCATCCATGCTTTTGTTCTGGCCCTCCGGTCCAGTTTAAGAACCCATTGTGGCCCTCAAGTCAAAAAGTTTGCCCACCCCTGGTAGTGGGAGGGACATTGGTTCCAATTTGCACAAGGGCATTAAATGGACTAGATGGACTGTGGTTCACACAGCAGACTCAAATGATGACCTTCCGTCTGTTTAGAATCAGCTAAAGTAAATAAGCAAGTGTTCATAGCCACACCTAGCATGTTTAAGGAATTCATAGGGTGGATAAAAGACAAAGAAAGGAAAAACACAAAAAAGATGCAGGAGAGGTCTCAGAGAAAAGCAGAAATAGGGGAGAGGCTTGGAGGAAGATTTCACTTAATGGTCCTAATATCATGGTGGCTTGGGATTCATGGCACCAATAAGGGCTAGAATGTAGAAGTGAGCAGGACATCATGGCAGACTAAGTCATTTTTTTTTAATTGATTAAGGTATTACATATGTGTCCTTATCCCCCCATTGCTCCCTCAACCCTCACTCATTCCCTCACCCCCCTGGTCATTTGAGGGCAAGATCTTCACAATACCAGTGTGAGAAGGTTAAGTAGATTAAGGTTGAACAGAAGAAAGGATGAAGTCAGAGGAAAAAGAGAGAGAGAGAGAGAGAGAGAGAGAGAGAGAGAATGAGAATATGTTTGGAGGAGAAAATAGTATAAACCCAGAACTAAACAGCAATCCCTTCTTAAATGAGAAGTTAGTTGGCTCCCAAGAGAGCCCGACTGTTTTGACTGGAGGTGAGCACGGTACCTTAAACAAGGAAGAGAACACGTGAAACGTGTACACAGCACAGGAGCCATCGGAGTCGCACATGAGCTGGTTGAGGTGGCTGCGCCAGGCTTCCTCCGCATCGTCACAGGCTGCAGGCTGAAACGCAGCAAGGATGGCCGAGAAGAAGGGTGAGGGCGGGGGAGAGACTCTCCTGTCACCTTCTCCAAAGCTGGAAGAAATGATGACTGTGTCAAGAAGTGATGTCCTTCCTTACAGTGCAGTGTAAGTACTACTCCCGAGTCAGCCTCATGAGGGGTCCCACTCTGTCAATTCCTCCGTTTGAGGTATGCTCTGGGAATTTGGCTTTCATTCAAAGGTCTCTGAGAGTCCAAAAAATAGAATTTTCACTTCTAGAATTTCTGTGATTCTTCCAATTCCTTTCTACAGATTTGGTACATCTTTCAGCCTTCAGCAACTCTCTTTCACGCGTCTAGATGGCCACTCTCCAGACACAGTAACCTTCTTTTCTGTGCCTTTTCAATTCTTGGGATTTTTCATTGTGAAAAATTAGAACAAAAATTTTGAATCTTTTACCTTTTCCTTAATGAAGGCAAATGCATAAATGCCCAGAAGGAAAGTGGAAGGAGGAAAGGAAAGAGGAATGCAGAGAGGAACGAAGGAGAGATTATGAACAAAAGTTAAAAGGCAGATCCTCCTCTGGGCATTACCATAAGCTCTTTGGTGCGGGGATACTGGCCACTGTAACAGGAGCCCTTTGTCTAGCCACATCAGAAACTTTTACTTATTTTCAATGTTCAGAGGAGTGATTTTAGGGTTCTGACTTTCTTCTTCTGAAGTAAGCCTGTAGCCTGTGATTTATTCTAGATGCCATATTAGGACTTACATCTCTATTCATCTTTAAATTTTTTCCTATTTGTATTCGCTGATTATATCTCACTCGTCTTAAAAATATGAGGCTAGAAGCCATCTGCTCGAAAAAGCACAGGTTTTTAGCTTATAAAGAGCCTCTTGTTCTGGTCTTTCAACTCAAAATGGAAAGAACTCCTCATTTCTGAGGCTTGCCAATCTTACTTATTTTCAAAGCTCACAAAGACCATGTCCTTACTGGCTTTATGTTACTTTGTGGCTTTATGTTACTTTGTGGCTTTATAAGTTCCTACATGAGAACCTTTTTGGTTCACGTAGGCCCTACTCTGGAGATGGATGATTCCAACCCACTAGGAGCCCACTAGGTTATGTATCAGTTTGAACTCCTTCATTAGGAGGTCCCAGCAGCGTGAGTATGAAATTCAACTTGAGTCACGGGCCACATACTAGCACCACACATTTCTGCCAAGGGCTTCTCTACCTTGCCAGAGTGAACTGGTCCAGGGTTTGGTTGCTTTTTTCTTCTGCCTCAGTCATATCCAGACTAAAGCTATCACTACATTCGAAAGTTGCTGGGAGTTCATTGATGGAAGTAGAAAGATCATCTTCGTGTATGGTGGTCTCCTCCTCCTCCTGTACAGCTTCAGCCTGGAAAATGAAGAGAGAAAAGACCCCCCAATATATAAAAATATATGGGAAACTCTGTTCAACTAAAGGAAAAGAGCTGAAATCCTGACAGTGACAGAAGTTGAGGGCATTTGTTTTCTAGTTATAATGTCATCAATTTCTATAAGCAGACTCTGGAACTATCTGAAGTACTATTCTTTTTTTTACTTTTCATTCTTCTTCGCAATGGTTCTGAAAGAGGCTCTTGGGAGGTTACCATATTTGACTATGGTTATGGAATACAGAGGCTAAAATTGGAAAGACCACAGTAACCCTGTTCTGACCTCCACATTTAATGAGGAAATTATGCCCCATGTGAGAAAGGCCTTTCTTAGTATCTCATCAGAGCTGGAGCTGGGGTTAGAAACACCACCACTGGATTTGGAATGCTTTTCATTGAACAACCCCAGCCTATCCAGATATAACTCTGCAACACAGAACTCCTCACCTATGGAAATTAGGATTTAGAACCCTCAGTTACAGTACAGTAGATGTTCTAGAAATGTATCCAGTGTGCATGAATGCCCCATAGTGATCACTGAGCTGCCACACTGACAGACCCTTCCACACTGAAAACCCTCTGAGGTCCACTGATGTATGAAGGGCTGTTTCCCCATTAATATAAAACGTAGAATGAGCGGCAAAATTAAAGGGTTGCAGGGCAGGTAGAACTGGGATCAGGGAGGGGCAGGACGAAGTCATAACAAGTAAAATGGAAAAAAAGCCATAGAACTGACTTTTCTTTATGAGAGGAAGGAAGACAACTGTGTTACAAACTAGAAGAGAAGAGAAATGACACATACATGCTTCAGTGAATCATTTCCTAAAAACAAACACAAAATCAGGGCAAAATAGAAATGTTTATAAATTAGAGCATTATCATAGACATTTTGCCACCAATTTAGTATTTTAAATTGAGGATTAATAGGGAAATTAAAAGGGGTGTTTAAAGATGTGTTAGGGAATTAGCATGTCTCATGTCTTTAAAGGAATTGCTCATAAATACTGGATTTTGGAGGCTTATCCATATCTGTTTCTTGCTGCTTTTTAAAACTGGAGTGGTGCCAATGAGACTGGCCATGGGTGACTGATCTGGGTTATTAGTGTACATAAATTTAATCTATTAGGGGAAACCTGAGTTCTTATAAAAATATCTTTTATTTTCTCTTTGTAACACCATAGGTATATAAAACCTAGCAGAAACCAGATTATGTTAAACAGAGATAGCTTTCCAGAAATTAAACTCAATCTTTCCCTTGATAGAATTAGATGATATCTGTGTTTCCATAAAATAGTATTATTTAGATAATGCTTTTCGTGAGCAATCTATATAACTTAGCATTAACAATAGAAAAATACCTATTCCAAGAATGAGAAATATCAAGTGCTAATAACTTCACACTTACTTTGTGATGTCCTTTCCATGAAATTTAATTTCTTAATTTTAGGATTCTGGAGTTTTAATGTCAGATATTTTTCCTTTCTGGCCCCCCTTTTGGCTAAAAAAAGGGCTCTACTAACTCTAAGAATCCTTGATCACAGTCCCTTTGCAATGGGGCAATCTTAGAAATAATTTTTCTTTAACCTTCAATATTGTCAGGTGATACAATTTGGTTGGTTGTTCTTGGTTTAAAGTATGTAAGATTTTCCTAGGTCTCAGATCTATTTTTAGTGAACCATAAAAGAATACAGAATATTACATTTTCCCACATTATGACTTTTTTTCCATTAGAAGTATTAGAAAGAATATACTTTTATAAATTTTTTCTTATTTTATTTTCTCTTTCAAACATATTATTATGACCAATATCAAGATAAAGACAACTTTATCTTAACAGGAATAGGTTATTTTGGTATGTCTAATATGAGAAAACAAAATTCTAATCTGAAGAGCACATACAGAATGTCCCACAAATATATATACACACACTTTAACAGCTGATAGGTCAATTTGAAAATGAAATGTATTTTAATAAAAATGCCTTTATAATTATTCAAAGTGTGTGTGTACATTTTTTGGGATACCCTATATATGAACACAATGTGGGAATTAACAGTTTTACAGAGAGGATATTTTCTGGAAATTTTGATAAATAAGCTTTAAATTAAATATACATTGTTAGGTTTTTCTTTTAAGCTGACCATTTAAATAAGAAAATGGTATTCATTACTTACTTTTCTCCTCAGAGAGCCTGGCTAGGGCTGTTTGGGTGAATCTGTTTTGTTCATAATACTGAAAATTCTGATAGTATGCCAAAAGGCGAGGCTTGAATCAATGTACAAATTGTATAATTGGTTCCTACATAAGAAAAAATTTCCTCCAATACATGCACACACCCACACTTCAACAGCACATTGTTTTATAAAAGCCATGACAAAAAACAGCAGTTTCCCAGTCACAGTGATCTCAGACATACACCAGTTTGTTCTGCCAGTAATTAATCAGCTGTGTTCATGCAGAATGGAAAATGCAGACTGTTTCATTTCTAGAAGACTCTTATCAAATCTCTTTCAACCAACAAGAAGTGGCTGCTCAAGTTATGAGGGTAAAACAACTTAAAACATAGGCTTAGGTGCACAAACTCAATTACATAAAAAACGAAGGAAGAAAAAGATGAAGGTAGATCCTCTACATGCAACCCATAAAAATTCTCAGAAAATTGGAAGGACTTTTCCTTTAAGAAAATTACAATCATAATTGCCAAAATCTCTTCACCTTGGAACCCTCAGAAATCTGAAGACTATTCATATCAGGCAAAGAAGAGTCAAAGCTAGCCATTCTAGTGCTAAAGGAATGAGAGTCAGCGGGGGTCATGTCACAGGCTGAAGTGAGCGATTCCACAGGGTTGACCTCCTCAGAAGGGGAGAGATTCATGATCTGTTGACAAAGCAAAGGAAAGAAAAATACAGTGTGATGTTTCCACAAAAGCTCTAATTCTTCTTTCCATAAGAGTACAGACCTTTGTATGAGCTAGTTGTTGGTTGATAGGTCCTGTTTAACATACATAGTTGTTCACTGTTACTGGAACTTAAAAATGGGAGCTGGTGACCTGGTGTGATGGCACAGCACCCTTAACACACAAATACCCACATCTACAGATAGCCACATCAAAATGTCTGTCTGTCATAGTTCCTAAAACTTCAGATATTTGAGGAATTTTTAAAAGGTTTCAGCATAATGCAAGTTATTTGGGGAAAAGCTAGGCCCTAACAGATCTGATGGCATCCAGAGATTGTTAATAGTAAAACAAATACCCCAGCATTTGGTTCCATGTACAACTTACAGAGAAGAGGCTACTGAGATTCAGTTTGACACCACATGATGGTTCACATTTTAGTTTAGCAGCTCTGAAAGTTTCTTTAACTGCAACTGGAAACTGTGCTACTGCTTTAGTTCCAAAAACAAGTCTGCCAGTTCCTACAGTGGGAGAGCTTTACTTACGAGGTCCGAGTGCTCTAGGATTTGGCTGGTGGTCAGGTCCTCCTCCTCAGACGATTCATCAGAGTCCTCATGGTTCATTTTATTTAGGCTGGGAGAACTTCCTGAAAGCTGGTGCTCCTCCAGAAGCTGCATGTCACACTTGTCTAGACTGTCCAGAGATCGTCTGCGTACTCCCCAGTTAAAGTTGTCCATACTCTCACCCTGCAATCATACCATAAGCTAGTTTTTTTATGTCCAAATTTACTCACACCTTCACACATTCAACTAGTCATGACTTAGAAATAATATTTGCATTATGAACTCTCAAGCCCTCATGTCCTTTGGTACCAAACATTTGGTGACATGATGAGAAAAGTAGTGAAAGCATACTGTTTTCACCGTCATGTATATTATATCATAGGTAGACTGATTACATACTTTTGTATGGTGTGGTGGGTAATATTATGTTTTTTAAAACTTGATTGGGGTACACTTAATAAATGATCTATTTCTAAAACTCTGTAGTAAAGACACCATTAATAGTAAAATAACTTCAAAGGAGATGTACCCCCAACCCTACTTTAGTACTGTTTTTAGAAGGAGCAAAAGTAGGAGCTATGCTTTTGGCATATTGCACATACTCCGGGTAACAAGGAGAAGAGCATTAGGCAAACATTTCAGCATTTTCACAGATAAAATGCAGTTAAGAAGATGGGAGAGCAGCTAGGAAACCCATCCAGTCATGCATGATGCAGAGGCCACAGCAGCAGGGCTTAACTTTTGCTTCTGGATCATTTTAAAAAACTGTCCCAACACAGAAAGTAGTTGTTTTCCTGGACCTGAAATGACTGACTTGGTACCAAGCATTATTGATAGCCTGTATATTTAAAATTTTTATTTCAATTTCAGTTGACATTCAATATTATTTTGTATTAGTTTCAGGTGCACAGTATAGTGGTTAGACAATCATATGCTTTATTAAGTGATTCCCCAATATTTCCAGTACCCACCTGGCACCACAGTTATTATAATGTTATTGACTATATTTCCTATGCTGTACTTTACATCCCTCTGACTATTTTGTAACTGCCAATTTGAACTTCTTAATCCCTTCGTCTTTTTCATTCAGCCCACCTCTCACCTGGCAACCCTCAATTTGTTCTCATATCCGAGTCTGTTTCTGTTATGTTTGTTCATTTATTTTGTTTTTTAGATTCCACATGTAAGTAAAATCATATGGTATTTTTATTTATTTATTTTTATTTTAAAAAAGTATGCTTCTATTGAATTTTAGAGAGAGAGGAAAGGAGAGGGTGAGCGAGATAGAATCATAAATGATAAGAGAATCATTGATCGTTGCCTCCTGCATACCTCACACTGGGGATTGAGCCTGCAACCCAGGCATATGCCCTGATCGAGATTGAACTGTGACCGCCTGGTTCATAGGTCGATGCTCAACCACTGAGCCACCCCAGCTGGGTGAAATCATATGGTATTTGATTTATTTCTCTGTCTGACTTATTTCACTTAGCATAATACCCCTTAGGTCCATGCATGGTGTTGCAAATTGTAAGATTTCATTGTGTCTTTTTATGGCTGCGTAAAATTCCATTGCATATATGTACCACATTTTCTTTTTTTTTTTTTCATGATGTTATATTCATTTTATTTTTGATTAGGTGATAAGAATGCATGAACCCACTTCCCCAAATAAAAGCCATATCCTTGACAATGACCTCTATGTAACTATATGATTACTTTCACCCCATCCCATCCTTTGCGCCCCTTCTCAATCAGGGACCTATAACCTGAGACCAATGTTCATCATTCCATTGCTTGATTTTCTTTTATTTCTTAAAACCTATGTGTATTTTTACAAAGCACATATATATTCTTTCTATGCACACATATAATTCTCCATCAAAAGAAACTGAAATCATACCACATATAGTTTTCTTTTGGTTCTTAATAAAAAGTATAATCTCTTTATTTTAAAAAAATTATTTTTCTGTTTTATTTAGTTTTCTGTTACATACTTGCTATTATTTAGAACTACTTAACAGTGGCAATTAGTAATATTTAACTTTAGTACTAATTAAATAAAATGTGTAAGAAAATATTTTATAAAGTATAATCTCTTGAACACATCTCTTTCTCATTAAAAAGGCTCTGCACATATAAAATGTAATGCTTGCATAATATTCCATATTTTAGTTGGTCCATCATTTATTTATAATTTCCCCTTCCAGTTGGGCATTTAAAAAGGAATCATTATTGCTAAAAGTATTACATAGGTTCTCCTTTCCCCGCCCCCCCCTCCCATTAACCTCTTCCAGCCTGCTCCTGTCCCCCCTCCCCCACCCCACAAGGCACTCAACATCCCATTGTCTGTATTCACCGGTTGTGCATATATGCATACAAGATCATTGGTTGATCTCTTCCCACCAACCTCCTCTGCCTTCCCTCTGAGGTTCAACTGTCTGTTCAGGCTTCTATGACTCTGGGTCTATTATTGATCATCAGTTTATTTGGTTCATTAGATTCTACATATGAGTGAGATCATGTGATACTTATCTTTCTCTGACTGGCTTATTTTGCTCAGCATAATACTCTCCAGGTCTATCCATGCTGTTGCAAATGGTAGAGTTCTTTCTTTTTTATTGACATGTGGTATTCCATTGTGTAAATGTACCATAGTTTTTTTATTCACTCATCTGCTGATGGGCACTTAGGCTGTTTCCAAGTCTTAGCTATTGTAAATTGCGCTGCTGTGAACATAGGGGTGCATATATCCTTTCTGATGAGTGTTTCAGGTTTCTTAGGATATATTCCTAGAAGTGGGAACACTGGGTCAAATGGGAGTTCCATTTTTAATTTTTTTGAGGAAACTCCATACTGTTTTCCACCATGGCAGCACCAGTCTGCATTCCCACCAGCAGTGTATTAGGGTTTCCTTTTCTCCACAACCTCACCAACACTTGTCGTTGGTTGATTTGTTGATGATAGCCATTCTGACAGGTATTAGGTGATATCGCATTGTTTTGATTTGCATTTCTGGGATGAGTAGTGACTTGGAGCATTTTTTCATGTGTCTCTTGGCTTTCTGTATGTCCACTTTGTAGAAGTGTCTATTTAGTCCTTTGCCCATTTTTTTGATTGGATTGTTTGTCTTCCTTTTGTTAAGTTGTATGAGTTCCCTATATATTTGGGAGATTAACCCCTTATCAGAAGTATCATTGGCAAATACGTTCCCCCATGCAGTGGGCTCTCTTGTTATTTTGATGATGGTATCTTTTGCAGTGCAGAAGCTTTTTTATTTTCATGTGGTCCCATTTATTTATTTTCTCCTTAGTTTCCATTATCCTAGGAGATGTATTGGTAAATATATTGCTATGAGAGATGTCTGAGATTTTGGAGCCTATAGTTTCTTCTAGGATTTTTTTATTTCACATCTTAAATTTAAGTCTTTTATCCATTTTGAGTTTATTCTTGTGTATGATGTAAGTTGGAGGTCTAGTTTCATTTTTTCTTCACATCTACCTGTCCAATTTTCCCAACACCATTATTGAAGAGACTGTCTCTTCTTCAATGTATGCTCTTGCCTCCTTTGTCAAATATTACATGAGCATAGTGACTTGGGTCCTCTGGGTCCTCTGTTCCTTTCCATTGATCTATATGCCTGTTTTGGTGCCAGTGCCAGGCTGTTTTGAATACAATGGCTTTGTAGTATAACTTGATATCTGGTATTGTGATTCCTCCAACTTTGCTCTTTGTTCTCAAGATTGCTGCAGCTATTTGGGGTCTTTTTTGGTTCCATATAAATTTTTGTAGTATGAGTATTTGTTCTAGGTCTGGGAAATATGCCATTGGTATTTTAATAGGAATTGCATTGAATCTATAGATTGCTTTGGGTGGTATGGACATTTTAATGATGTCAGTTCTACCAATGCATGAACATGGCATATTCTTCCACTTGTTTATGTCTTCCTCTATCTCTTTTTTCAAAGTCCTGTAGTTTTCCAAGTACATGTCTTTTACCTCCTTGGTTAAGTTTATTCCTAAATATCTCAATTTTTTTTGTTGCAATGGTAAATGGGATTGTTGTTTTAGTTTCTCATTCTCAGAGTTCACTATTGGTATATAAAAATGCTATGGATTTTTGGGTATTAATTTTGTATCCTGCTACATTTCCGAATTCATTTATTAAAGCTCATAGTTTTTTGATGGGGTCTTTAAGGTTTTCTATGTAGAGTATCATGTCATCTGCGAATAATGAGAGTTTTACTTCCTCCCTTCCAATTTAGATGCCTTTTATTTCTTCTTCTAGTCTGATCACTATAGTCAGGACTTCCAGTACTATGTTGAACAAGAGTGGTAAAAGAGGGTATACCTGTCTTGTTCCTGTTCTTAGGGGAAATGGTTTTAGTTTTTGCCCATTGAGTATGATGTTGGCTGTAGGTTTGTCATATATGGCCTTTATTATGTTGAGGTATGTTCCTGCATTCCCACTTTGCTGAGAGTTTTTATCAAAAAAGGGTGTTGGATTTTGTCAAATTCTTTTTTCTGCATTGATTGATATGATCTTGTGATTTCTGTTTTGTAATGTTTATGGGCTGTATCACATTTATTGATTTGCGAATATGGAACCAACCTTGCATCCCTGGAATAAATCCAACTTGGTTATGATGTATAATCTTTGTCATGTATTGCTGGATCCAGTTTGCTAAAATTTTGTTGGTGATTTTAGTGTCTATGTTCATCAGGGATACTGGCCTGTAGTTCTCTTTCTTTGTCATCTTTATCTGGTTTTGGAATCAGAGTGATGCTGGCTTTATAGAAAGAGTTGGGAAGATTTCCTTCCTCTTGAATTTTTTGGAATAGTTTGAAGAGTTGAGGGGTTAGTTCTCTTTGAATATTTGGTAAAACACCTCTGCAAATCCATCTGGATCAGGGCTTTTGTTTGCTGGGAGTTTTTTTTTTTATTTTTTTAAATTACTGCTTCAATTTCATCAGTAGTTATTGGCCTAGTCAGGTTTTCTGATTCTTCCTGATTGAGATTTGGAAGGCTGTATTTTTCTAGGAATAAATCTATTTGTCTAGGTTGTTCTGTCTGTTGGAATAAAGTCATTCATAGTATTTTATTACATTTTATATTTCTGTGGTGTCAGTTATTATCTCTTTCATTTCTGATTTTGTTTATTTGGGTCCTCTCTTTTTGTTTCCTATTGAGCTTGGTTAGAGGTCCATAAATCTTGTTTATCCTTTCAAAGAACCAGCTCTTAGTTTTATTGATCTTTTGTGTTTTTCCTTTGGTCTCTATGTCATTTATTTCTGCTCTGATCTTTATTATTTCCTTCCTTCTACTTGTTCTGGGCTATTCTTGTTGTTCTCTTTCTAATTCTTTAAGTTGTAATGTTAGATAACTTACTACCACTCTCTCTCTCTCTCTCTCTCTCTCTCTCTCTCTCTTTCTCTCTCTTTAGTTAGGCCTGTAGTGCTATGAACTTCCCTAGCAGGACTGCTTTAACTTTTTCAGCTAGGTTTTGGATTGTTGTATGTTCATTTTCATTTGTTTTCAGGATTTTTAAAAATTTTATTCTTTGATCTCTTCAGTAACCCATTCATTGTTTAATAGCATGCTATTTAGTTTCCATGTAGTTGATTGCTTTGAGAATTTTTTAAAATTAAATCTTTATTGTCCAGATTATTACAGTTGTTCCTCTTTTTCCCTCCATAGCTCCCCTCCACCTGGTTCCCACCCCACCCTCTGCCCTTACCACCCCCCCACTGTCCTCATCCACAGGTGTACAATTTTTGTTCAGTCTCTTCCCGCACCCCCCACACCCCTTTCCTCCTGAGAATTGTCAGTCCACTCCCTTTCTATGCCCCTGATTCTATTATATTCAACAGTTTATTCTGTTCATCAGATTTTTTATTCACCTAATTTTTAGATTCACTTGTTGATAGATATGTATTTGTTGTTCATAATTTTTATCTTTACCTTTTTCTTCTTCTTCCTCTTCTTAAAGAATACCTTTCAGCATTTCATGTAATACTGGTTTGGTGGTGGTGAACTCCTTTAGCTTTTTCTTATCTGTGAAGCTCTTTATCTGACCTTCAATTCTGAATGATAGCTTTGCTGGGTAAAGTAATCTTGGTTGTAGGTTCTTGCTATTCATCACTTTGAATATTTCTTGCCACTCCCTTCTGGCCTGCATAGTCAGTTGAGAAATCATCTGACATTAGTATGGGTACTCCCTTGTAGGTAACCAACTGTTTTTCTCTTGCTGCTTTTATGATTCTCTCTTTGTCTTTTGCTCTTGGCATTTTAATTATAATGTGTCTTGGTGTGGTCCTCTTTGGATTCCTTTTGTTTGGGGTTCTCTGCGCTTCCTGGACTTGGAAGTCTATTTCTTTCACCAGGTAGGGGAAGTTCTCTGTCATTATTTCTTCAAATAGGTTGTCAATATCATGCTCTCTCTCTTCTTCTGGCACCCCCATAATTCGGATGTTGGTATGCTTGAAGTTGTCCCAGAGGCTCCTTACACTATCTTCATATTTTTGGATTCTTTTTTCTTTTTGTTTTTCCGGTTGGGTGTTTTTGCTTCTTCATATTTCAAATCTTTGCCTTGATTCTTGCGATCCTCTAGTCTGCTGCTAGATCTCTGTATATTATTCTTTATTTCAGTCAGTGAATGCTTAATTTGTAGTTGGACCTTTTTCATATCCTCGAGGGTCTCACTAAATTTATTGGTGGTTTCTAGAAAATTCTTGAAAAACCTTGTAAGTGTGGTTTTGAACTCTATATCCAGTAGTTTTCTTTCTTCCATTTCTGTCATTTGTGACCTGTTTCTTTGTCTCTGCATTTTGGCTGCTTCCCTGTGTTGATAGAGTGGCTTTGTGTGCTAGGTGTCCTATAGGGCCCAGTGGCTCAGCCTCTCCAATTACCTGAGGTGGACACTCTTGGTGCACCCCTTTGTGGGCTTTGTGCACAGTCTTGTTGTAGTTAAGCCTTGATTGTTGTAGGTATCACTGGGAGGAATTGACCTCCAGGCCAATTGGCTCTGAGAATCAGCTGTGTCTACGGAAGGAAAGCTTCTGTGCTGGAGACACCCTTATGGGGCAAGACTTGCTTAAGTGGGGCTCTGGTGCTTACTGAGTCTGCCCCCTGAGTGTGTCCCTTATGGTTCTGAGGAGTTGTAATCCGGATGGTCCCACTCTGACCACTGGGTACACTGGCTCTTGGATCTCTAAAGAGGTGCTAATTTAGCTTCTGCCTGACGCTACCCAGCAGGAGCTATGGAGAGATCTGCAGATTCGTCTTCTTTGTTTGGGGTTTGGAGGTGCCCAGATGAGGCCCAGCTGTGAAGCAATGCATGCTGCTGTGGGGCCTTGGGCCTTCTTTTGGAAGTTCTGGGTCTCTCTGACCCAGCTGCAGTTTGTTAGGTAATTTTCAGATTGCAAAGGGCCAGGCCATTCATATGCAAAAGCCTTTGTGCACAGCTTGGGTGGGGTGGGGTCTCAGGGAATCAACAGGGTGGAGCAAACAGCTATAGTTGATCCTCAGTCCTGCCCTAAGAGGCTCTGGGCCTCAGTGTCCGATGGTAATTGCTGCAAGCACCTCTGAGAGAAAGCCGCCCTCGAGTTCTGCCCGATGTCAGAGAATCCAGTTTCTCCCCATATGAGTCTGTGTCCCCAGAGACTCACCCAGAACTGGAGTTCAGAGCAGTCAGGAGCTTGTGTCTCCCTCCCGATTGAAAAGGCAGCTGCGTCCTCAGTTGCCAGCTCTTTCCGCGTGTGCCTCCATACCTCTGCACTTTACTTCCGCACTCCTCTGAGTCTCAGTGTGCTTTTCTCTTTCTTTCTAGTTATAGAATTTCCACTCTACAGCCAGCCAGCCAGCTTTCCTATGGTTCTGGATGATGTCCGTTTTGTCTTTTAGTTGTAGTTTTGAAGTGGTTGTGCGAGGCAGCAATTTCAAGTGTTTACCTATACCGCCATCTTGGTTTCTCCTCTGCTTTAAGCATTTTTATTGTAGCTGATTTCCAATTTCATGCCACTGTGGTCTGAGAAGATGCTTGATTTGATTTCAATCTTCTTGAATTTGTAGAGTGTTAACTTGTGCACTAACATGCGGTCTATCTTTGAAAATGTACCATGTGTACTTGAGGAGAATGTATTTCCTGTAGCTTTGGGGTGGAAATTTCTGAAGATAACAATTAGTTCCATCTGTTCTAGTGTCATTTAGAATATCTGTTTCCTTTTGTCTAGAAGATTTATTCAGTGATGTCAGTGGGGTCTTAAAGTCTCCTACTATGATTGTACTGCTGTCAACCTCTCTTGATATTACCCAAAAGTTTTTAAAATATATTTATATGCTCCTGTATTGGGTGCATATATGTTTCTCAGAGTTATAGTCTCTTGTTGTATTGATCCCTTTAGTATTATGAAGTGACCTTCTTTATCTCTTGTTATGGCCTTCATTTTGAAGTCTATTTTGTCTACCCAACTTTTTTTCATTTTCATTTGCTTGAAAAAATTTTTTTCCCATTCCTTCACTTTCAGTCTGTGAGTCCTTTGTTCTAAGGTGGGTCTCTTGTAGACAGCATATATATGGGTCATGTTTTCTTATCCATTAAGCTACCCTATGTCTTTTGATTGGAGCATTTAATCCATTTACATTTAATGTTATTATTTGTAATTGTTTTTGCCATTTTTATTCTTTATGCCTCTGTTCCTTCTTTCCTTTTTTTTTTTTTTTTTTTTACAACAGTCCCTTTAGCATTTCATTTCTTGCTTTGCTGTTTTGGTGGTAATAAGCTCCCTTGAACTTTTTTTTTTGCCTGTGAAGCTCCTGATTTCACCTTCAACTTTGAATTGATAGCCTTGCTGGATAGAGTATTCTTAGATTCAGGTCCTTGCTTTGCATACTTCATTCTATTCCCTACTGGTCTGATGTGTTTCAGTTGAGAAATAAGTTGATAGCCTAGTGGGAGACCCCTTGTAAGTAACTTTCTGTCTATCTCTGGCCACCTTTAAGATCCTTACTTTGTCGTTGGCATTTGCCAATTTAATTATGATGTGGGTCTCAGTGTGGGTCTTTTGGGGTTCATCTTGTTTGGGACTCTGTATGCTTCTTAGACTTGTGGATTTTTTTTCTTCCCCAAATCAGGGAAGTTTTCTGTCATTATTTCTTCAAACAAGTTTTCTATTCCTTGCTCAGCTTCCTCTCCTTCTGGCACCCCTATATGTAGATGTTGTTTCATTTCATGTTGTCCCAAAGCTTTCTTAGACTCTCCTGCTTTTTAATTTTTTTTTTCTGCTCTGCTTAGCTGTTTTTTTCTACCTGTCTTTTAACTCACTGATATGGTCCTCAGCTAATTCTAGTCTACTGTTGAAAACTTCCAGGGTGTTCTCTATTGCAGCTATGTCATTCTTCATTTTCTCTTGATTTTTATACTTGTTGGTGAATTTCTCATCCAGTCGTTTGAGCATCCTTATAACCATTACTCTGAATTCTTTCTCTGACAAATTGCTTGGCTCCATTTCATTTCATTCCTTTTCTGGTGATTCCTCCTTTTCTTTCATTTGGGGGTTGTGTATTTGTCTTCCCATTTTTGTTCCTTTGTAATTGTTTCTATGTATTAGATCAAACTGCTATACCACCCAGCTTTTTAAAATTGGTGTTATGTAGTAAATGTTTTGTGGGACCCAGTGGTACAGTATTTCAGGTCTGATGGGCTGGATGTTCAAGGGATGCTCCCTCCTTGAGATATTTGAGTTCTCCTGATGTAGTTGGGTCTTGAATGTTATTGTCCTATTCATGGACAGAGTCTTCTCTCAGAGTGTCTAATTATGTGGTTTGCTCCGTACCATGTCATGCCAACTGTTTTGAGGTGCTGACTGAACAGCACAAAATACAACACAAGACATAACACAGAATGAATAGGAGGCAGCCAATCAATTATTCTCATTCATCATCATCATCATCATCATCATCATCTCTCTCTCTCCTTTCCTCTCTGAAACCAATAAAAATATATTTAAAAAAAGAATGTATATTCTGCAGCTTTGAGGTGATATGTTCTCTAAATATTAATTAAGTCCACCTAATCCAGTGTGTCATTTAAGGTTGCTGTTTACTTGTTGATTTTTTTTTTTTTTTTTTGTCTGGAAGATCTATCTAGTGATGTCAATAGGATGTTAATGTCCCACACTATGACTATATTGCTGTTGATCTCTCCCTTAAAGTCCTCTAGGAATTTTAAAGTATACTTCAGTGCCCCTATATTGGGTGCATATATGTTTACCAGTGTTATAGCCTCTTGTTGGATCAATCCCAATAGTTTATATAGTGACCATCTTTCTCTCTTGTTATGGCCTTTGTTTTGAAGTCTATTTTGTCAGATATAAGTATTGCTACCCCAGCAAATTTTTTTGTTTCTATTTGCATGGAAATATTTTTCCATGCTTTCACTTTCATCCTGTGTGAGTTTTTTTGTTCTGAGGTTGGTCTCTTGTAGACAGCATATAGGGGCCTTGTTTTCTTTTTTTTTGGGGGGGGGGGACCTTGTTTTCTTATCTATTCAGCAACCCAGTGTCTTTTGATTGGAGCATTTAATCCATTTACATTTAAGATTCATTTTTGATAGGTACTTATTTATTGCCATTTTTATTCTGTATGCATATGTTCCTCTCTCTCTATTTCTGCTTCTTAACAACAGTCCTTTTAGCATTTCTTGCAATGATGGCTTGGTGTTAACAAACTTCTTTAGTCTTTTTTATTTGGTCTTGGAACTTTTTATTTCACCTTCAATTTTGAACGATAGCCTTGCTGGATATAGTAGTCTTGCTTTCAGATCCTTTTGTTTTTTTCATTATTTTGAATACTTCATGTCATTCCCTTTTGGAAAGCCTTATGGGAGCTCCCATGAGATAACTGTCTCTTTCTTGTTGCCTTAAGATTCTCTCTTTGTTATTAATATTTGCCATTTTAATTAAGATATATATTGGTGTGACTCTCTTTTTGATTGGGACTCTCTGTGCTTCCTAAACTTGTGCGACTTTTTCCTTCACCAGATTAGGGAAGTTTTCTGTCATTATTTCTTCGAACAGGTTCTCTATCCCTTCCTTGCATTGTTCCCCTTCTGGTTCCCCTATGATGTGGATACTATTCCATTTCACATTGTCCCAAAGTTCCCTTAACCTGTCCTCCTGCTTTCTACATATTTTTCTTTTTGATGCTCTAATTCAGTGATTTTTTTCTACCTTATATTATAATTTGCTGATTTGATCCTCTGCTTCTTCTAATCTAATCTTCTAATCTTCCAGGGTATTTCTTATTTCAGCTATGTCATACTTCATTTCCTACTGGTTGTTTTTCATTGTTTCTATATCCCTTTTCATGCTGTTGAGCAGTCTAAAAACCATTACTTTATACTCTGTTTCTGATAAACTCCCTGCCTCCATCTCATTTAGCTCTTTTTCCAGTGATTCCTCCTGTTTTTTTCATTTGGGGACTGTTTCTTTGTTTCCCCATTTTCACTGTTTCTTTTTGCTTGTTTCTGTGTATTGAGTAAGTTGCTGTGCCTCCCAGTTTTGGTGGTGTGGCCTTCTTGTGGGACTCAGTGGTATAGTCTCCTTGATTCTCTGAACTGGGTGCTCTATGATGTACCTTATGTGGGTTAAGTGAGCCTTCCTGTTGAATTTGGGTCTCGATCATTATTGTCCTTTTCACAGTCAAGCTAAGGCTTGCTGACTGTGATTCCCAACCCTGACCACATCATGCCAACTATTATATGGGTGCTCCACTACTTCCCTGCCTTCCTCCAACCTCTGTTCTTGCCCATAATCAGCTAACAGTACCACTAACAGATGCCATTTATATATCTGGTGTATGATATTTTTAATTGCTGAATTTTTTTTGCAAATTTTTTTTTGAGGATTTTGCAGGTATGCTCATCAGAGCTGTATCCCTATAATTTTTAAAAAGTTTTTGTCTGGTTTTGGAACCAGGATAATGTAAAAGAAACTTGGGAGCCTTCCCTCCTCTTGAATTTTTTGGAATAGTTTGAGAAGGATAGGTGTTAATTCTTCATTGAACGTTCGGTAAAATGCACCTGTGAAGCCTTCCGATCTGGAACTTTTGTTTTTTGGGAGTTTTTTGATTACTGATTCAATTTATTTGATAATAATCAGTCAGTTCAGATTATCTGTTTCTTCTTGATTCAGTATATATTTCTATGAATTTATCCATTTTTTCCCAAATTGTCCAATTTGTTAGGCATGTAATTGTTCTTAGTATTTTCTTCTAATCCTTTGTATTTCTATGGTATCTGTTGTCACTTCTCCTCTTTCATTTTTGATTTTATTTGTTTTTTAAAATTAAAACTTTACTGTTGAAACCATTACATATGTCCTTTTTTTTCTCTCCTATTGACCTCTTCTAGCCTACCCCAGACGCCTTCCCCAGGCCTTTACCACCTTATTGTCTGTGTCCATGGGTTATGCATATATGGATACAAGTTCTTTGGTTGATCTTTTTCCACCCACCCACCCTCCCCTGCCTTCCCTCTGAGATTCGACATCCTGTTCCATGCTTCTATGTTTCTGGATCTATTTTGTTCAACAATTTATTTTATTCATTAGATTTTACATATGAGTGAGATCATGTGATACTTGTCTTTCTCTGACTGGCTTATTTTGCTTAGCATAATACTCTCCAAGTCCCTTTATGCTGTCTCAAAGGATAAGAGATCCTTATTTTTTTCCTTTTTTAAATATATTTTATTTATTTCAGAGTGGAAGGGAGAGGGAAAGAGAGATAGAAACATCAATGATGAGAAAGAACCATTGATTGACTGCCTCCTGCACACCCCCTACTGGGGGTCAAACCCACAAGCCAGGCATATGCCTTTGGCCGGAATCGAATTTGGGACCTTTCAGTCCTCAGGCCGATGCTCTATCCACTGACCCAAACCAGTTAGGGCAAGATCCTTATTTTTTACTCTCTTTCTTTTGTTCTTGATTCTGAGTAAATGCTTTTTAATCTTGTTTATCTTTTCAAAGAACCACTTATTAGTTTCAGTGACTTTTTTATTGTTTTCTTAGATTCTATTTTGTTTCCATTCTGATTTTTATTATTTTCTTCCTTCTCCTCACTTTTTTTTTGTTTTGTTCTTTTTCTAGTTCATTTAATGTATGGTTAGATAGTTTGCCATTTTTCTTGTTTCTTGTGGTAGACGTATATTGCTATAAAATTCCCTCTTAGGACTGCTTTAGCTTTGCCCCATAGATTTTGAGTTATTGTGTTTTCATTTTTCTTTGTCTCAAAGTATCTTTTGATATCTTTGTTATTCTCATTGTTAACCCATTCATTGTTTAGTAAAATGTTATTTAGCCTCCATGTGTTTGTGTTTTCAGTTTTATTCTTGGGATTGATTTCTAGTTTCATACTATTGTGTTTGGAGAAGATGCTTGATAAGATTTCAATCTCCTTAATTTCATTAATACTTGCTTTTGTGGCCTAACATGTGTTTTATCCTGGAAAATGTTCTATGTGCACCTGAAAAGAATGTATATTCTGCTGCTTTGGGGTGAAATACATCTGGTTGAATGTGTCATTTAAGGTCACTGTTTTCTAGTTGGTTTTCTGTGTAGAAGGTATATCCATTGATGTCAATGGGATTTAAAGTCCCTTATTATGACTGTACTAGAGGCCTGGTGCATGGATTCGTGCACTGGTGGGGTACCTCAGTGTGGCCTACAGGGATTGGACAGAAACTGGCATCTAACATCCCCTGAGGGATGTAGTAATGCGTGAAACAGCAGGCGGCCAGGGAGGAGCCACTCCCGCTCATCCTGGCCCTGCTCATCCCGGTCAGCCAAGTGTCTGCCCCCATCTTCCACTGCCGCCCCTTGCATCTCCTAGTCTGCCACACCCAGCTATGAAGAAATGGATCCCTAGGGTGGAGCTCCCACAGCCTCGGTAGGGGTGTAGACTGAGGCTCAGAGAAGTGGGGTGAGTGCCCAAGGGGCACCCAGGGCAGACTGGGGACTTGCAGTAGCTGCGCTGCAAGGCCCACTTTGCATGCCATCCTATAAGTCCTGAGGTGGCTCCGGTCTGATAGGAGGAGGCAGGTGCTAGGGACTGAGTTCCTGGTCTCTTTTTTCCCTCCCTCTGTCCTTTGGTTCTGGCTGCTCAGGGAGGACATGATCAGAGAGGTGGGTTGAGGGAGCCATGCCTCTGGAGCAGTGCCAGGGTAGTGGCAGAATTTGGGCTGATGGCCCAGCCTCCCAATGGGAACTGCAGCTCAGCCCCACCTGCTTGTGATCTTCCATAGACTCAATTGCCTGTTTCTCTTTTCGTCTGTCCAAGTTGAATGCCCCCTGGAGGTCAGTGCGTGTCATAGCAACTGGTTGACAGGTTGCTTAGGCTTTTATATATATAGATTACTGTTGATCTCTCCCTTTATGTCCACCAATATTTACTTTGTTTATTTAGGTGCTCCTATGTTGGGTGCATAAATGTTTACAAGGGTTATATTGTCTTGCTGGGTTGGTCCCTTTATCATTATGTAATGTCTTTCTTTGTTTCTTATATCCTTTGTTTTAAAGTCTATTTTGTCTGCTTTAAGTATTGATACGCCAGGTACTTTTTGTTTTCATTTGCATGAAATATTTTTTCCATCCCTTAACTTTTGGTCTATGTGTGTCTTTTGATCCGAAGTTGGCCTTTTGTAGACAGCTTATTTATTGGTCATGTTTTTTTTGTTTTTGTTTCTTTTTATCCATATAGCTACCCTATATATTTTGAAATTGAATTTATTGGGGTGACATTGGTTTGCAAAGCTATACAGGTTTCAAGTGTACAACTCAATAAACATCATCTGCACACTGAATAATGTGCCCATCACCTCAAGCAAAGTCTATTTCTGTCCACATTCCCCACACCCCTTTTGCCTACCTTCATTTAGCCCCCTATGTCTTTCAATTGCTGCATTTAAACTATTTACATTTAAAGTAATTATTAGTAGGTACATAGTGATTGCCATTTAATTTTTTATATTTATGTTCCTCTTTTTTTGTCTTCTTAAAGAAGTCCTTTTAACATTTCTTATTATATTGGTTTGATGGTTATGACCTCCTTTAGCCTTTTCTTGCCTTGGAAGCTCTTTATCTCTCCTTCAATTTTAAATCATGGAATTGCTGGGTAAAGTAGTCTTGGTTGTAGGTCTTTGTTTTTCATCACTTTTAATATTTTGTGCCAGCCCCTTCTGGCCTGAAAAGGGAACTTTCTGTTGAGAAATCAGCTGACAATCTTTGTGGAGTTTCCTTGTAGGTAACTGTCTTTCTCTTGCTGCTTTGAAAATTCTCTCTTTGTCTTTAACCTTTGCCATTTTAATTATGATGTGTCTTGGTGTGGGACTCTGAGTTTGTCTTGTTTGGGACTCTTCATTTCCTGGACATGTATGGAAGTGAAATAAAGTTTTTTCTTTGCCAGGTTAGAGAAGTTTTCAGTTATTATTTCTTCAAATAGGTTCTGAATCTGTTGTTATTGGTCTTCTCCTTCTGACACCCCTATGATAAGAATACTGTTATGCTTGATGTTGTCCCAGAGGTCCCTTTAGCTATCCTCATTTTTAAATTGTTTTTTTTTTCTTTTCTGTTCTGATTTGGTGTTTTCTGCTACCTTGTCTTCCAAATCACTGACTCAATTCTCTAATCTGTTGTTGATTCCTTCTAGTGTATTCTTCATTTTACTTACTGTATTCTTTATTTCTAAGTATTTTTATAAGGTTTTAATGTCTCTTTTTATGCTTACTATCTCTTTGTTGAAATTCACACTGAGTTCATTCTTCCATATGTTCCTTGAGCATCCTTGCTACCAATGTTTTGAACTTTGTATCTGGTATGTTGCTTTTCTCCATTTTATTTATTTATTTTCTAGAGATTTCTATTCCGTTCCACTTTTTTCATTTGGGATATGCTTCTCTGTCTTTCCATTTGTCTACCCTAAGTGTTTATTTCTTTGTACTAGGTAGATCTGCTATGTCTCCCATAGTAGGTGTCCTGTGGGGCCCAATGGGGCACTCTATCTGATCACCAGAACTGCGTTTTCCAGGAGTGTGCCTTGTATGGGTTGTGTGTGCCCTGCTGTTGCAGTTGAGTCTTGATTGCTGTTGGCACATCAGTGGGTAGGTTTGACCCTCGGCCTGGCTGGCTTGAGGATTATCAATGACCACAGCATAAAAGCTATTGTGCTGTGGTTGTCCCCACAGAGAAGGAATTGCCCTAACAAGGTCTGTGCCTGCTGAGACCTCCCTCTGGGTGTGTCACTTGGGACACTAATCTGGTGGTTCTTTGTTGTGGTCTGAGGCTGGTCATTGGGTGTGTTGGTTTGGGGGCCCCTTGGGAAGGACTCCAGTGCAGGGCCATGTCAGATGCTGCCTGTTATGGGACTGAACTACCTGTTAGGTACTACCTAGCAATCCTCAGTTGATAACTGCCTATTCTGGGCTTGGCTTTGCATGGGAGGGGCTACATTGCAAACCAAGGCCCGTTGCTACAAAAGACCTCAAGCACGCCAAGACCTACTGCCACTTGTCAGCTACCTGTAATGCTCAGCCACTGAAAGAGCCCTGGGTGGCATGCGAGTTGGGTGAGGCACCACCTGGGTTAAGGGCAAAGCAAGTTTTAAAGAAAGCTATGAGTTATATCTCAGACTTTGTTTACAAACCATATGATGTTAAGTATGTTTATTTGACCAACATAAAATGTTTTTGTAGAAATTAATTTTGGTTTTATTTTCTCTCTCTCTCTCTCTCTCTCTCTCTCTCTCTCTCTCTCTCTCTCTTACTTTTTATTGATTTATTGGGGGTGACACACTGATGAATAAAATTATATAGGTTTCAGGTATACAATTCTATAATAAATCATCTATATATTGTATTGTGTGTTCACAATATTTTTCTCTCTCTCTTAAGAAAGGAATAAAAGAAGGGAAATATTACATCTCATTGGTAAGCAAGTTTTAACTGAAACGAATAGGTAATCTGAATAACATCTAGTATAGAATTCTTCCATTTATGAGTCATTTGAAGCACTGTCTGATGGCTCACTATTAACTTTTTAGGGTGAGAGTTCAGTTAATAAAATAATATAATATGAGAGATGCAAATTACTGTTAAAATTAGTGAGCATTAAATTGATTAATTTTCCTTTGGTTTAAGGGCTATTTCTTCTGGCTCCTAATAACACAAAGCTTGATAGAATAGTTCACAGATCTCTCATAAAGCAAATGCTTAGCTATTCCAAAATCTGTTTTGGTGATTCATGGTAGAAGGCAACAGGTAAGAATCCTAAACACATTCTGGATACAATATACAAATTATCATTAATCAACCCCATTTATTATTGTTTTAGGACTATTAGATTATACAAAGAAATCAGATTCAGGATATGATTTCTATATTATGTAGCTATAGCTGCTGTTTTATCTGTATCAGCACCTTTTATCTATATCTGTACTTTTTATCCATATCTGCACCTTTTATCTATATCTGCTGTGACAAATTACTACCAAATTAAGTTTTTTTCCTGGTGCATATGCTAACTACTGTGCTGAAATTTAAAAATAGCTATTTTAGTGGAAAAAAAAAACTTGGAAAGGCAAGAGTTCTGGAAAGAAAAAGAGAATGCAATGTGTGAAGAAATAAAAAAATATATAAAGAAAAATGAGAATGCTAGATAGAGAAAAAAAGAATGTGAAAATGACTAGGAGAAATATACAAATATAAATGTAAAATATAAATTCATAAAACTGGTTCTTTTGTACCAAATCAGTTGATGGATTGGATGAACTATCTCAGGGAACAATTCTGGAGGTATCCCCACTGACCATGAGATAGAACCGTAAGCTTTCACAGAAATATGAATGTCTAGATCCTAGAATACTACACTGGGCATAGACTGCGGTTACTGTTGATTTGATGAAAATGTGGATTAATGAGGCATGAGAATTGAGAATTATACCTGTACTAGAGGTCTGGTGCACAAAATTCATGCAGGGGAGGGGGGGGCTGTCCCTCAGCCTGGTCTGTGTCCTCTCGCAATCTGGGACCCCTTGGGGGATGTCCAACTGCCGGTTTAAGCCCGATCCCTGCAGTCAGACATCTAGCAGTCAGACATCCCTCTCACAATCCGGAACCGCTCACCCCTAACCACTCACCTGCCTGCCTGCCTGCTCACCCCTAACCAACTCACCTGCCTTCCTGCCTGCTTGCCCCTAACCACTCACCTGCCTGCCTGCCTGCTCACCCCTAACCAACTCACCTGCCTGCCTGCCTGCTCACTCCTAACCACTCGCCTGCCTGCCTGCTCAATGTGTGTCATAGTGACCGGTCATTCTGGTCATTCCAATCATTCCGCCATAACAGTCGCTTAGGCTTTTATATATATAGATTAGAGCAATTGAGAAAAAAAGACGTCTTATATCACACACCCATCAATGTGAATATGCATACAAACAGGCATACATATGCTGGAAGGGAGGAAGAAGCAACTCTGTTGTTATCAATCTGCATTAACACAAAACATTGGCTTGCATACCTGAAAAAAGAGCATCCTCTTACCTGAAGCTCCTGGGCAGCAGATGGGGTGAACAGAGAAACAAATTAAAAGGTCTATTTAAAATAATGATATTAAGGACACTAAAGTGCTTTTCTCTTAGTTTTAACACAATGAACAGTGCTAACAATATATACTTCAGTAGATGCAACTTAAACAAAGGTAAAGGTATATAAACCCAAGGAGAAAATCAACATCAAACCAGAAATTCCCAACCTCATAGTGGTAGATGATGGAATTGGGGCAATAAGTCACAAATACAATTTCTGAAACAGCTTTCCCCTTGTGTGGCCACTTTTCTGTCCTCAACACTTTTGGGGGACGGGGGATGACTAAGTATTTGTGAGAAAATTGTGAAATGTCATGGGAAAATGTATCAGGGTCATCAACTGGAACAAAAAGATGGTGTCACCTGATCCTGCTCACCAAGAGAAAGGTGTGTGTGTGATCATGGTCTCTTCACTGCTGATATGCAGTTAACAGCAAAGACACAGCACCTTGCAAAGACTCTGAAAAGTTCAAGGCCAAACCCTTACCAATATTAGGCAATAAATTATGAGGCAATTTAATGAAAAGAAGTAGATGTAACCAAAAAACTGTCTTTTTTGATAATTGTGTTTTTATCTAGAAGGTAAATATGCTTAACTTTCTCAGATGAGGAAAAACTGAAATTATTCACCAATGATAGTACAAAGGAATGGACATTGAGACACTGCTAGAAGCTTTATTTAGGTTACCTCACTAAATGCTCATATCCACTCTATAGACAGGTATTATCATACCCATTGAGTATCTGAGAAAGCCAAGAGAAATTGCATGCTCATGGTCATACAGTGAGTGAGGTCAGTGGCAGAACTGTAATTCAAAGTTGGACCTTGCCTGGCTCCAAAGCCTTGCATTTTTTACGCTACCCCTCATAAGCATGGCAGCATCCCTTATTGTATCTTAGTGAGATGTGGTTAAAACTTTTTCACATGGTTTATTTTATTTGGGTACATATATACTTTCATACTCTTGAGTGTCTATGAAATCTTAATTATATAAGATAAAGTCATCATTGTGATGTAGTTCTTGTTGGCTAGGACAACATAGAGAACACCAGTAGTATTCATTACTTTTTGTCCCTTACAAACATTAGTGTCATAGTTATTTTCAAGTGATGGGCATCTCAGATTTTCCTTCCTTTATTTTGATAGGAATCAAATTTGTTAGTTGTTCTGAAACTGTGTCTGATTCTCCTGTTAGGTCATATTATATAACATGTTTTTCTTTGATTGACTTTAGAAAATGATGTGTGTCTTGCAAGGTCAATTTTTCCCTCTTAATTTTATTTTCAGAGTGAAGAGGGTGCCTGAGCTTGAATTCTAGCCTAGGAGAGAAGATGGGGTTAGCTGTTCAGGCCAGGGAACTCATGTTGTGACATTCCATGTAGCTCTGGCTCAGAGATATTCAAAACCATTGTATTTCATGGAAGACTTAAAACAATCATCACCACAGTTCGAGATTGATATCTTTATTACTAATTGTGATGAACAGTCAGAAAATTCTGCAGTACTTTCTTCTGGTTCTAGAACAACTCAAGGTGAAAAGCTGACACTTATTTTAAAGTTGCTTTGCAGTAAGTGCCTTTAGCTCTTTACATACTGTGCTGCAAAACTTGTGTCCAGGAAAAGATTGGTAAAGAAAATACTGTTCCTTCTGAGGATATGATTCTCCCTTGCTGGCACAGATATCTAGGGTCATCAGTGGCCAAAGGGACAAAAGCAGATAGCCCCTTGGCCTCACCTTGATATAAAGGAGTTGGTCAGCAGTCACCCTTTTAGGGAAGGTAAGAAGTTAATTACGGTAAGAAGTTGGTTAAGTTAGGAGGTGCCTTTCCACTATAGGAGATGATAAACTTTGAATCTGGGCCTCTGCTTTAACTTTAAGTATAGCAGAAAGCCCTTTCTTTGGGAAATAGACTGTGTACAGTTACATGTGAGCTCAAGCATGGTGACTAACACCAGGAGCTGACCTGGTACCAGGGGTATCCGGCATTTTCACACATACCAATCTCCCTTTAGTGAATTTCGTTTCCACCTTTTGAGGCAAAGGATTACAACTCAACTGGAACACCCCCCAAACTATCAAAATGAGAGCAAAGGGATGATGTGTTGCCTTCCAATCCCAGATTTCAAAAATATGATTCATAACTGAAAGCATCTTATGACCATACTTGTCATCCAAATACACAAATCTGCCTTTGCCTATTGAGACTTGAGTTAAGCTGCTCCAACTGTGGGGAAAACCTGCCACCCATCTACATCAGAGCCAGAAACTCTCCTGTGCCCTCCATCCTGTTTTGAGTTCTAATAACCTAATCAGGCAGCATAAAGGCCCCAGAGGCCTCAGGCTTCTGGCTTATTTTGTTGTAGGCAAGCTTTCAAGTAATGGAATTAGAGCAATTTCATGTTTATAAGCATTAAATGCTCTGCTTGTTTTAGCCAGGTACCAGCAAACAGGTTCAGAACTTGAATATTTTGTGTGTGTGTGTGTGTGTGTGTGTGTGTGTGTGTTTAAAGCTCACTGTTGGACTTACACACAGCCTTTGTATGGTCACCAGCAGTCAAATTATGGAAATTTAAAAATAATCTGGCAGCATCTGCTGTGGGCTCAGACAGGAAGGGTGTGGTAACTTGTGCCAAAGTGAAGCTGCTGAACTTGGAATACGTTGATTTAAAATAAAGTTTACAGCTTTTCAATGAAAGACACAGTTATAAAAATTCATTATTTAGTAGGTAAAAAGAAACTTTGTTAGTCAAGTGGGTTATTTTTAGAGAAAGTACTATACCTCTCCGTCCTCTAGTTCTACATCCAGGAAATCGAAGTCTCTAAAGACTCTGAACTGTTGCTCACTGTTTGTGTCATCCATGTTCTCCGGTTCTCGGGCACCATCCTCGGAAGATACCAAGCTCGTCTGATGCTCCAGCAGGTCCAAATCCCCACATGATGAAAAAATTACCTACAAATCCAAAAAGTCCCGTCCTGAGAAACCATCTCCCTCTGGTTGTTTGTGCTACAAAAAAACCCCATCACTGGCTCTTCATCACACTGTTTCCAGTACACACCTAATTCCTCAGGCAGATATTTTTAGGATGTTATTATTTACATTGGACAGGTGCCTTCAGATTAAAATTAGTGCAAAGACACAAGTTCATGCACCAGGAAAATGCTTCAAGAGTCAAATGGCTGCTTACTGGATGAAGACTCGACCCTACCTGTATGTGTATGTGTATGTGTGTGTGTGTGTGTGTGTGTGTGTAGGGGTGTCTGTGCGTGTTTGTGAGACAACTGTATGTGTGTTCACAAATCAGCAGTCAAGACAAGTTCCACTGTTTCTGAACTGACTGAGGTTGGTACTTGTACATACTCACACACAGATGACACACAGTGTCACACAATATTTTCAGGATTCCCAATGCCAAGATAAGCTATTATAGAATGAACTATGAGAGCAAGGAATTAACCCTTTCAGAGATAAACCAGGAACTGGAAAGGAATAAGAAACAGAAGCCAAAAGGTATAATACTTGCTCATTTGAACTACAGAAGTGTAGCTGAGCAACCATGCTCATAATTTACACTTAAATTCCTAACCTATTGATTTAACAAAACAAGACTTTTTCTATTAAAAACTTTAATACAGTAATATTTTAAAATTAAAATTTTTGTTTGGGGTCTTTTTGCTGGGTCATCTCAACAGAACTTTGTAGAAATAATAAGCTACAAATGAAGCTAAATGTTTTGTTATTCAGCCTTTCCTGAATACAGATTGATATTAAATAAAGTGAACAGGATTCTTATTTAACTGTTACAACATCCAGTCATCCTTGAAATGTAGGCAATCATTTAGAAGAATTTAAATACACAAATGTCTATCAGAAGTAAAAGAATGAGAGGATTTACAGGTACTTTTTTTCTCCAGTATTTCAGGACAGTCATTATTTCTCACGTGTGTACGTGATACAGTTTGTGCAGGTGTTACATATGGGCATGTAAGACAGACAACACAGAAGGCCAGTCAACTAGTGAGAGACAAGATGAGAATTCTGGCTTCCTCAGTTGTGCTGCTGCTCTTACTTGTAACATCCTCCAGGTAAACATTTCCAGCCAGAAAGGCCTCAGCACAGAAACAGGAGGTTCGGATCTGAAGGAGGAAGTGCCACCTGCTAAGGCAGTAAGAAATGGCCCTGGCTGGCAGGGCTGCATTGCGAAGGCCAAGTGCTCCTGTTTCTCTCCCTTGTGAGCTTGGAGGCTCCGCCTGCTCTAGCCACTGTCATCTTGTTCCCTCTGCCCTAAATAATGTCACAGGGGTAGCAACAAACCCACTGATCACTAACACCAAAATGGCGACTTCAATGGAGGCCAAGCTGAGCTAGTAACTGGCTAGGGCACATTGCCAGACAGTCAAAAAAAATACCTGGTGAAGTCAGACTCTGAGATTTTTATTGCTTTTGCTACAACAGATTCACATACACAATTTGAATTTTCTAAATTTTAGAAGGGCTTCAGAAGCTAACTTCTAATACTTTAATTATTCATATATTTCAAAACCTGATGGCATGGTTTTAAAAAACTGTAACATCAGTGGAAATTTACATGAGAAAAAACATGATAACATATCATTATTTTCACCTTTATTGTGAATAAAATAATAACATCACAGTAAGAGTTGTGTGTACAGAATAAAATTATATCCAAAAGGAATGTGTATCATATTTGGTGGTGCAGTAAGCTGGGCATTTTTATTTAAAAAATTAAGAAGTTTTAAAAATTGAAAATAACTGAGTATTTATTTACAGAAAGCCTGGAACAAATAGCCAACAAAATCTTTCATTGTTTCTGAATTAAGATGAGACTAAAAACCATGCTGTGGGGACAAATGATCTAGGGGTTTGATCTAGATGGTAGATATTATACTTGTAATTCATAGGTAAATCTTCTAAACTTGTTTTGACCAAAGGTAAAAACAGACTAAAGTAAAAAAGAAATGATACCAAAATACATGTGATATGTGCTAGAACTTACTGATGGATTTTTGCTCAATCCTACTTCTTGGCCACACAGAGAAAGAACATGCACCAACTTCTCTTTTGTCCTCTTCTGGAAAAGAAACACACAGGCAGATTATAATCATGGCATCTTGTGACCAGATCTGCTCTTATACATAGGGCTAGCATACTGGAAATGTGACCAGTGAGAACTGAGATGTAAAATGCACACAGACTTGGCATGAAAAAAGAATGTAGAACATTGAATTAATAATTGTGAAATATTGATTACATGTTGAAATAATATTTTAGACATATTTGGTTAAGTAAAATATGTTATAAATTCATTTTACCTGTTTGTTTTAACTTTTTAAAAAAGGTGACTATTAGAACATTTAGAGTGAGGGTCACCTTCTATTTCTATGATACAGTACTGATCTAAGTTTTCCCAAGGTGGGGGATCAGGGTCTGAAAATCAACCTCAAGATTCTTTAGTAGATATTCATCCCTTTCCTTTATAATCTTTCTTATATGCTACAACTTTCAGCATTAGCAATGCTTTCCTTAAATCTAAATTAAATCTATTACGTTAACAGCCCAAACCTATTTTCCTTAAAGAGGAGACTAACTTTACTTTGTGCAGAATTAAAAAAACTCAATTATTTGCATGCTGTATTAAATATGTTCAATTTATTTTTCCTAAAGTTAAACAACTTTAGTTCCTTTTTGTGTTCTCCATACACCTCATGTTTTAGCACCTTAAGCAAGCAGATTCTTCTGTAAGACATCACATTTTCCAGTAACACAGATCAACTAGGTCTCAGAATGAATGGTAGTTTGAGAATAAAATTAAAGAGTGTCCAGAGCCTTAAAAATATTCATGTACTACAGAATTGCTTTCAAAGCAATCTTCCTGATCTTTCTAGAATGATATTTCCCTTTTTAATCTGATTTACACTTATGTGGCGACTGCTAGGAGGCCAACGTCACTCATAGACTTTCTCCTTAATGGAACTCAGTTTGCTGCATCCTTCTTTCCAAGTTATAGAAGAGACACTCAATACAGTGTCTTTTCAGTGTTGAAAGCTATTGAAGCAAGGAGAGAGATTTGTAAGCTCTTTTCCTAAGTTTTAGTGGGAATTTTATAATCTCAGGAAGAAATCGATATTGAGGAACATGGAATGGGCTGTGCATTTCTTTCTCTTTGCCAAATCCCCAATGAAGTATGGTAGGCTCCCTATTCAACAACTCAGTGGACACTCACTGATGACCAGCTGTGTTCCAGCAGGTACTGCTACGTGATCCATTTCCTCAACCTTTAGGAGTGAAAATGAGTCCTACTGGGTGAACAGTATTTTTCCTGCCTAGTGCTCACTTGGTCTTCATTTTATCTTGGGGACAGCCACTATCCCTGTAAGTGGGGTTCTGCCTCCCTCACATAAGCTGCAAATCCTTTTTCTTTCTTTTTCATTATAACTTAAAAAATTATTTATTTAATTTTTAATCTTTATTGTTGAGAATATTACAAATATCCCTCCCTTTCACACACCCCCCCCTTTCCCTCCTCCACCCGCATCCTCCCACCCTGCCCCAGGCCTTCACCACCCTATTGCTTATGTCCATGGATAATGCATATATGCATATAAATTCTTTGGTTAATCTACCCTCTCACCCCCACCCCTGACTTCCCTCTGAGATTTGTCAGTCTGTTCAGTGTTTCCATGCCTCTGGTTCTATTTTATTCATCAGTTTATTTTTATTCATTAGATTCCTAGTTCGTTCATTTTGATTTTTAGGTTAAGTTGTTAGATATGTGTTTATTGCCATTTTATTGTTCATATTTTTTATTTTTTTAAAAAATTTTCTACTTAAAAAGACCCTTCAACATTTCATGTAATACTGGTTTGATGGTGATGAACTCCTTAAGCTTTTTCTTGTCTGTGAAGCTCTTTATCTGACCTTCAATTCTAAATGATAGCTTTTCTGAGTAGAGTAATCCTGGTTGTAGGTTCTTGCTTTCCATCACTTTGAATATTTCTTGCCACTCCTTTCTGGCCTGCAAAATTTCTGTTGAGAAATCAGCTGATAGTCATATGGGTCCTGCCTAACTAAACTGCTTTTCTCTTGCTGCTTTTAAGATTCTCTCTTTGTCTTTAACCCTTGGCATTTTAATTATGATGTGTCTTGGTGTGGTCCTCTTTAGGTTCATCTTGTTTGGGATTCTCTGCAATCCTGGACTTGTATGTCTATTTCTTTCACCAGTTAGGGGAAGTTTTCTGCCATTATTTATTTAAATAGGCTTTTGATTTCTTGCTCCCTCTCTTCTACTTCCAGCACCCTCATGGTATAGATGTTAGTACACTTGAAGTTGTCCCAGAGGCTCCTTACATCATCTTCATATTTTTGGATTCTTTTTTCTTTTTGCTCTTCTGATTGGATGTTTTTTTGATTCCTCATATTCCAAATTGCTCATTTGATTCTCAGGGCCCAGTGGCTCAGCCTCCCCATTATGTGTACCTCTGTGTGGACTCTGTGCACTGTTTTGTTGTAGTTGAGCCTCGATTGCTGCTGGTAAAATTGGGAGGGATTGACCCCCAGGCCAATTGGCTGTGAGGATCAGGGGCTACCACAGTAGAAAAGCTTCTATACAGGAGACACCCCTATGGAGAAAGACCTGCTTCATGGGGGTTTGGTGCTTACTGAGTCTTCCCCTTGAGTTTGTGGTTCATGGGTGTGGTAGAATTATAATCTGGCATGATCTGAAGCTGTTCACCAGGTGCACTGGTTCTGGGACCTCACTGGAAATGAAAAGTTAGCCACTGCCTATGTCCTGCTTGGGACTACCCAGCATAAGTTACAAAGTGACCTGCAGATGGCTGTTACTTATGTTGGGCTTAGAGATAACCAGGAAAGGCCAAGCTGGAAAGCAAGGCAAGCTGCTGCTAGTGCTGGGCCTGGGGCCACTTATTGAGATGTATGGTGCACAGAGTCCAGCTGCTGCTTGTTTGAGAGATTTTAGGAACATCTGAAGCCTGAGCCAGGACAGGCCATTCTATAGAAACGCCATTGCAAACAGCTTGGGTGGGGCTGCATATTGGGTGGGGTGGGATCTTAGGGAATCACCAGGGTGGTGAAAATAGTGATCACCAGGGTGGTGCAAACAGTGATGGAGACTCAGATATGGCACCTGCCAGTTAGCTTTGTGGGGGTGGTGGGAGGTCTTAGCACTTTTGTCTGAGAAAAAGCTACCCTGAGTTCTTGCCCTGGTGCCAGATAATTTAGTTCCTCCCTGTATGTCCCTGAATCCTTTCAAGCTGCTGCCCCAGTATTGGAGCTCAGAGGGAGTGAGTCTGAGTAAGTCTGTGTACCGGCCTTTTAAGAGGAACACCTGGGACTCCAGAAACCCTACGTGTCACTCGGCCACAATTCACACTGGTTTTTATAGGCCAAAGTTATGGGACTTCTCTTTCCAGCACTGGAACCAGGTGGTCTGGTGCGGGGCTGGGACCCCTTGCTCCTCAAGGGAGGCCTCCACATTCAAGGTATCCCTCCTGATTAAACCACATGTGGATGTCAGCCCAGCTCATTCCATGCTTCCACCCCTCCCATCAGTCTCAATGTGCTTTCTTCTTTAATTCTCTAGTTGTAGGACTTCCATTCAGCCAGGTTCCAGGCAGTTCTGAATGATAGTTGTTCTGTATTTTAGTTTTTTTTTTTTTTTTTTTAATTAAATCTTTACTGTTCAGATTATTACATTTGTTCCTCTTTTTTCCCCCCATAACTCCCCTCCTCCCAGTTCCCGCCCCACCCTCCGCCCTCACTCCCCACCCACTGTCCTCATCCATAGGTGCACGATTTTTGTCCAGTCTCTTCCCGCATCTCCCACACCCCTTTCCCCCCCAAGAATAGTCAGTCCATTCCCTTTCTATGTCCCTGATTCTATTAAAATCACCAGTTCATTCTGTTCATCAGATTATTTATTCACTTGATTCTTAGATTCACCCGTTGATAGATGCATATTTGTTGTTCATAATTTGTATCTTTACCTTTTTCTTCCTCTTCCTCTTCTTAAAGGATACCCTTCAGCATTTCATATAATCCTGGTTTGGTGGTGATGAACTCCTTTAGCTTTTCCTTATCTGTGAAGCTCTTTATCTGACCTTCAATTCTGAATGATAGTTTTGCTGGATAAAGTAATCTTGGTTGTAGGTTCTTGGTATTCATCACTTTGAATATTTCTTGCCACTCCCTTCTGGCCTGCAAAGTTTCTGTTGAGAAATCAGCTGTATGGGTATTCCCTTGTAGGTAACTGAGTTTCTTTCTCTTGCTGTTTTTAAGATTCTCTCTTTATCTTTTGCTCTTGGCATTTTAATTATGATGTGTCTTGGTGTGGTCCTCTTTGGATTCCTTTTGTTTGGGGTTCTCCGAGCTTCTTGGACCTGTAAGTCCATTTCTTTCACCAGGTGAGGGAAGTTTTCTGTCATTATTTCTTCAAATAGGTTTTCAATATCTTGCTCTCTCTCATTTTCTGGCACCCCTATAATTCTGATGTTGGTACGCTTGAAGCTGTCCCAGAGGCTCCTTACACTATCCTCGCATTTTTGGATTCTTTTTTCATTTTGCTTTTCCGTTTGGGTGTTTTTTGCTTCCTCGCATGTCAAATCATTGACTTGATTCTTGCTCTCCTCTGTTCTGCTGTCGGGAGTCTGTATAATATTCTTTATTTCAGTCAGTGTATGCTTAATTTCTAGTTGGTTCCCCAATATAACATCGAGGGTCTCATTAGTTTTCTTGTAGATCTCATTAAGTTTATCGGCGGCTTCTAAACAGTTCTTGAGAGACCTTAAAAGTGTGGTTCTGAACTCTATATCTTCCATTGACAATTTTGTCCTGTTTCTTTGTCTCCGCATTTTGTTATGCTTCCTTGATGCACCCCCTAGTGGTCTTTGTTCGTGGTCTTATAGTTAAATCTTGATTGTTGTAGCTAATTCCAGGGAGGGTTTGACCTCCAGGCCAAATGGCTATGAGAATCAGCTGTGTCAGCAGTGAGAGAACTTCTGTCCTCTAGGGAGGTGCTAATCTGGCGTTTGCCTGAGGCTATCCGGCAAATGCCTCTGTGCAGGGCTTGGGCGGGGCGGTTCGCACAGGATCAACAGGGTGGGCCTGAGAGAGCAGTTATGGCAGCTCTCAGTCCTGTCCCCAGGGGCTCTGCCTCTCTGAGTCCCAGCAATGGCTGCAATCCTCGGAGAGAAAGCTGCACTCGCTCTGACCGAAGCCAGGCGGTCCCGCTTCTCCCGTTTGAGTCTGGGTCCCTAAAGACTCGCCTGGATCTGGAGCTCAGAGTCTGCGACTCCCTCCCGATTGAAAACGCCAACCGCGCCCTCCGCCGCCAGCCCGCTCCGCGCACTCCGCACCTCAGAATTTGACTTCAGCACTGCGCCTCCTCTGAGTGTCCGTATGCGTTTCTCTTTCCTCCTAGTTGTAGGGCTTCCACTCAGCCAGCGTTCCAGTGGTTCTGCGTGATGTCCGTTCCGTCTTTTAGTTTCACTTTTGAAGTAGTTGTTCAAAGCAGCAAACTCCGGCATTAACCTATGCCGCCATCTTGGTTCTGGCTGTACTTTAGTTTTAATTTTGATGTGGTTGTGGGAGGATGTGAGTACCAGTGCTTATCTACGCTGCTATCTTGGTTCCTAGCTCTCCTGCAAGTCCTTTTTCTAATTGCTATTAGTGTGGTCAGGGAAAGGCTCCATCCTTCTGAAATCAGCAGAGCCAAAGACCATGGAAATCTAAGAAGAGCCTGCATGAGAATGATGTCAACAGAGAGGAAAGCAGTGCCAGGCCTGGGAAGAGAGGGTAGAGACAGTGAGAAGGAGAGAGAATCTAGGGATCCAGTTTCTGAATTGGTATACTAGAATCTAGCCGTGCTTGAAGCTAAGACACATAAGTTAATAAATTCGTTTTTCACGTAAGGTATTTTTCATTGGGCTTCTGTCACATGTAACCAAAAGAGCCCTATGAAGCAGGGTTTTACTTAATTGTGCAATGACATTAATACTGTAATGGAGGCACTTATGGAGTGAATACTCTTAGGCTGTGATAACAGAGAGACCTGGCAGCTAGCTGCTTTGCTCTGTGTTATACAGACTGTGCAGCACAGGGACCATGAGTGGAGAGCATGCATAGGGGACAATAGCCAGAATTTCACTGGATGTGCAGCCATCATAGAGAACTAATGGAAAGAATGAAGGTTGTGTTATTTGGAGAATAGAGGACTCATTTGGGTGGCAGAGGGGGCAGGGCTTCTTTAAATGTTGGAGGGACCACCACATGAAAGAGATCAGATTTCACTTTCTAAGCCTTTAAGACAAGCGGCCCACAACAAATATTTTTGTGGCCCAGTCAATATAACAGTTGTAAGAAATGTTTTAATAAAAATTTCATAACTTAATTTTTACAATATCCTATTATACATAATTATTAATAATGAACTATGATGTTCGGTAATGACTGATTACTATAATTGTGTTGCACTCATTTCCCTTATGTGCCTTATGCGCAGGTGCACCATTTCTCTCCACTAATACTAGCAGTGAATATTTTAGCAGCTGATTGCCATGTCATTAGTCTAGTCCTGTACTGACTTGTTTGGTGTGCGCAATAGGAAATATTTCGCTTTCAGAAAACAAGAAAAATAGGTTTATTTTCATTATGCTTATTAATTTGTGCAGTTATTCAGTGTCTGGTAAGTTAATGTTCAAGAAAAAATATCAATTTCTATTAAAATGTTCTATTATTTTATGTTAATGATTACTTATTTATTTTAGCCCTTCTATTCAGCATGTCTCTATTGAAATAAACCTACGTTTCTAGGAAAATTGAAGCTTTTGTTTTTTTGTGGCCCACATAAACTTAAACCTTGTTTATTTGGCCCGTGTTAGCCTTTGAGTTTGACATGCTTGCTTTAAGAAGATAGGACTAGTGAATCAAATCAACAAAGTGTCAGACTCTAATCCCATGTAAGGAGCTGTTCACATAGAAAATGGGTTCCCTTGTAATGCTGTTAAGATCCTTACCACTGGTGTCGATGCCCGACGGGCAAGGTCAGGATGATGAGTGGAGGCATCCCTTATCTCATGGACCATTGGCTCAGTCAGTCCCCAGGTTCCCCTCCAATCCTGCAAGTCCAGGATTCTATACCTGAGAATACTGGGGTCTCTTCCAGCTCACAGGAACAAGGACATTGGAGTTGGAGCCTGATGAGGTGGAGGATGTGCTCCGGGTGACAGCCATAGTCCTGGGCTTCCCGTCTCGGCCAGAAGAGTTCTGCAGTTCATCATATCGCCTCCCAATGATTGGCGTCTTAGAAAGAACACAAAGCACATGTTCTTCTATCTCATTAACACTTCTTTGGTGTATGGAATTGCTCTACCCTGCAGCAGCCAAGAACTGCTTATTTGATTAAAAATTACAGAAGTTCAATGTTACAAGTAGGCTCATTTTCCTGATGTTCAAATACATATTCTGAGTCATTTTGCATCTTCAATATGCTCCCACTCTCTTTAGCAGCTGAAAACAAATCCAACTGGTTGTTCTTAAACATTCTTTAAAAACCACTGATAAAGGAAAACATTCAGGAAAACAAAGTCAGTTGTCAGGTGTTTAAGCTTGAAAGGATTTCTTGTAGTCATAACAAGAGACCAAAAGTCCTGCTCTAGCTGGGTTGCTCAGTGGTTAGAGTGTTGACCACTGGACTGAAGGGCTTTGGGTTCAATTTCAGTCAAGGGCACATACCTCGCTTGGTTGCAGGCTCAATTTCTGCCCCAGTCAGGGCATGTGAGGGAGTCAACTAACCAATGTGTCTCTCTCACATCAATGTTTCTCTCTCTCTGTCTTTCCCCCTCCCTTCCACTCTTTCTGAAAATAAATGGGGAAAAAATATCCTCAGGTGAGGATTAACAACAAGAAAAGGCAAAAAGTCCTCTCCTTCTTCCCAACCTTTATATACTAGATTATTTAAACATTTATTTAAGTTATTTATATCTTTTCAATTATGTAAACGAATGAGGTCAGGGCCAGGTACTTGGGCACCACTTTAGAAATTTTATTTCCTGAGAGTCTTGGAGTGGTTGTGGGCAGCGTGTCCCAGGCTTTAGTGCCAAAGAGGTGTCCTGCACAGAGATCAGTTCATGGGCCTACACCTGGGGGCAGCAGAAGCCAATAGGTGGTTCTACACTAAGGCCCATCATTTTGGAATAGCTGGGTCTCTTGGGTTTGCTGCTGACTGGCTGCATGTTTTCTGTACCTCTTTGGAGCAGAATAAGCTGAAGTCAAAGAGTAAAAATAGCTTTTAGCAATGTAAAAAATGCACAGAGCGTAGTTTCAGCTTTGGGGGGCTTATGGGTCATGGGGTAAGAGACACAGGAAAGTGAAGTATTTTTACATGTTAGAGTAAAATGGTTAAGTACAGATCTCCAGAGGGCTTGTTCCTGAACTGGCAGGTAAATCTGACTATTATCTGCCTTCTCTTTTCCCCCTAACTCTTTAGCTTGGTTCACTCGTCCTCCCACCCCCCATTCCACACACTCCCCTCTCCCCAAAGGTAAGAATTTAGATAATTTTGCAGTTTAAATAGCAGTATGGCTCGGGGAAACTATAAAGGCAAATTCTGTATTCCTGCGAATCTCAGTCATTAGCTGGTCTGGGAACAAGGTCGCCAATATAGAGAAAAGACAGGACAGTTGTCAGATAAGGAATGAGTTAGGTTTAAAATGCTGAAGATCATTCCTTTTATAGTTAACTTTTTAGAAATCAGTTTTTATATAACCAAGGCTAGCTTCTATTTTTAAAAGCTGTCAATTGAGAGCCCCAGTGAATGATACTCCACATGTTCTTAAAAAACAATCTAAGTCAGGCGTTAGAAGGAAGTCTCCATTGGAAGTAAACATAGTTAGTTTCTCTTGCTCAGGGTACCTACTTGTGATCTTTTGTACTATATATTAATGCTAAAGTTTACAGAAACAGTTAACATACCTCTGAAATGTCAAAGTGAAAGTCCAGAGTTTTCCCTGGTAATTCCTTAGAAGCACTGGTCCATACTCGATGTATTTCTATCTTTGACAGGTCACTGTGCTGATAGGAAGGCAAAATGAGGCTGGCCGACCGAGAAACCACCAGCTTCAAGATATTCAGAGCTTCTCTCCAGTGAACACTCTGAGGGAAATAAAACATTCAATGGTTAATAGTAATTTCATTTTTAAAAACTGATAATGCTAGTTATGGAAATGTCTCATGACCATTTAGAATTCATGGATTTAAAACAGTGCAGGAAATTCATGAAAATGCTGTTTATATAGAAGATGACCTACATTTAGGAAACAGGCAAATAAAAAGAGACCACTTTTGTCCATATTCAAATAAACGCATTTTAAAATAAAGTACTATTTTTGCTCATGTGGTGCCTCTTTAATCTGAAAAGCAAGAAGCAAAAAAACAAAACAAAACCCCACAAAAAATCCTGAATGCATTTATGCTACTGACCACTCACTCTCAAAATTCTCCCACCCCCAGTTTCCAGTATTCCTTAGTCCTTCTTCTACTTCTCAGGCTCTTCCCACCCATTTGTTCCTGGGCACATGGTTTCTGCCCTCAACTCTTCTCTTTCACTCCATATCTTCCTCATGACCTAACCCAGGAATCTGGGTGCTATTCTTAACTCCTTTCTGTCCCTCCCTTCTGATAATGTGTTTCCTCCTCACCATTCCTGATGGCACTGGCTCAGTTAAATCTCTCCTCCCTCTGCCTGGACTATTTCAATGACCTCTTAACTGGTCTCCCTGCTGGCAGTCTCTACTTATGCCCATCAAACCCATCCCAGCTACTGTGGTCTTTCTAGAAATCTTCAGACCATGCCACTTCCCTGCCTACATTCCTTCTAGGCCCCCCTCTGGTGGACTCTGAGCAGGACCTACAGGGTGATCTCCCTTAGGCTACCCCTGGAGCTCCCCAAAGCAGGCCAGGTCCCTTAGCCTCTGTGCCTTTACTCATGCTAGTCCCTTGTTCTGGAATGACCTTCCTCTCTTTATTGGCTTATCAGACTCCTATCTTCCTATAAAACTCACTTTGTTTTACCATCTTTGTCTCCCTGACAATCCCCAGGCTGACTGAAGTCCTTTTCCCACACAAAAAAATTTTTGAACGTAGGATTGGAGGAAGATGGCTGGAAGATTACGGGGAGGCAAACTGCAAGATAGTGTGAGAGGGAGAGAATGAAAGGAGAGCGTGTGGACGTACGAGGAGTGTATATTTGTGGGTGAGGGACAGCTATACTCCAAGGGACTGTTGGGGACTGCCGGAATGGGCTCCCCTGACCAGGGCAGCCTCCACTGCTGCTGAAATCTCTCTCCCGGAGCGACCAACTCTGTTGCAGAGACCGCACCATCTTGAAGGGGAGAGTGACTGTTATCAGAAGCCTATACAGCCCGGGTCTCTACAACCACAACACCCAGCAACCAGCTGCGAACCCAGGAACACTGGATCTCTAGCAGCGTAAATACAAGAACTTGGATGAGATCTGTATCTTCTCACGGAAAGGTCAGATTTTGCCTAGGAAAAGGTGAGGTCTGTGATCCAGGCAGGAGAGAGAAACGCGTGAATGGGATCTAGAGGTTTGGGGAAGTCTGCGCCCCACAAAACCGGTGACCGTTGGGGCTAGCATGACCTGCGAATATGGAAGGGGATTCGCAGGGCTGCTGGCAGAAGGGAACTCTAAACATCAACCCATAGTGGGACTGGGCACAAAAGAGCACCCTAAAACCTATCCTACTCAGACTATTCTAAAAAATTCAAGAGGAAGGCATACTTACAAGTGCTTTCGATGAAGTCAGCATTACCTTAATTACAAAACCAGATAACAACACCACAAAAAAAGAGGCTAATATCCTTGAGGAGCATAGATGCTAAAATCCTCAACAAAATTCTAGCAAATGGGATTCAGCAATGCATCAGAAAGATCATACACCATGACCAAGTGGGATTTATTCCAGGGATGGAAGGATGGTACAATATCCTCAAATCAATAAATTTGATACATCATGTAAACAAACTGAGGGGCAAAAATCATCTAATCATATCAATTGATGCAGAAAAAGCATTTGACAAAGTCCAACACCCTTTCTTGATAAAAACTCTCAGCAAAGTGGGAATAGAGGGATCATACCTCAACATAATAAAAGCCTTATATGATAAACCCACAGCCAACATCATACTGAACGGGCAAAAACTAAACTCATTTCCACTAAGAACAGGAACAAGACAAGGATGCCCACTTTTACCACTCCTGTGTGACATAGTACTAGAAGTATTAGCCATAGCGGTCAGACAAGAAAAAGAAATAAAAGGCATCCATATTGGAAAAGAAGAACTAAAACTATCCTTATTTGCAGATGACATGATACTATATGTAGAAAACCCCAAAGACTCCATCAAAAAAACTATTAGATTAATAAATGAATTTGGCAATGTAGCAGGATACAAAATTAATGCCCAGAAATCCATGGCCTATTTATGCACCAATAATGAACTCACAGAAAGAGAAATAAAAAAAACAATCCCATTTACCATTGTAACCAGAAAATTAAGATACCTAGGAATAAACTTAACCAAGGACGTGAAAGACCTGTACTCAGAAAACTACAGGACATTGAAAAAAGAGATAGAGGAAGACATAAACAAATGGAAGAACATCCCATGTTCATGGATTGGTAGAATCAACATCATTAAAATGTCTATACTACCTAAAGCAATCTGTAGAATCAATGCAATACCTATTAAAAAAAACCAGCGGCAAATTTCAAAGGTCTAGACCAGCCGTGGGCAAACTACGGCCCGCGGACCGGACCCAGCCCATTTGAAATGAATAAAACTATTGAAAAAAAAAAGACCGTACCCTTTTATGTAATGATGTTTACTTTGAATTTATATTGGTTCACACAAACACTCCATCCATGCTTTTGTTCCGGCCCTCCGGTCCAGTTTAAGAACCCATTGTGGCCCTCAAGTCAAAAAGTTTGCCCACCCCTGGTCTAAACTCTCCAAAAATTCATATTGAATAAAAAAAGACCCCAAATAGCCACAGCTGTCCTGGGAAAGCAGAACAAAGTTGGAGGGATCACAATACCAGACATCAAACTATATTACCAAGCCACAGTTCTCAAAACTGTCTGGTACTGGCACAAAAACAGTCATATAGACCAATGGAACAGAATAGAGGATCCAGAAATTGACCCAAGCCATTATACTCAATTAATATTTCATAAAGGAGGCAAGAGCATACAATGGAGTCAAAACAGCCTCTTTAATAAATGGTGCTGGGAAATTTGGTCTGATACATGCAAAAAAATGAAACTAGATAACCAACTTACACCATACACAAAATCAAACTCAAAATGGCTAAAGGACTTGAATGTAAGACAGGAAACTATAAAAACCCTAAAGACTCCATAGGCAGCAAAATTGCAGACGTATGTCATAGCAATATCTTTACAGTCACAGATCCTAGGTCAAGAGAGACTAAGAAGAAAATAAACAAATGGGACTACATCAAAATAAAAAGCTTCTGCACAGCAAAAGAAACCATCAACGAAACAACAAGAAAGCCCACTGAATGGGAGAACATATTCACCAATGTTAACTCTGATAAGGGTTTAATCTCCAACATTTACAGAGAACTCATACAACTTAACAAAAGGAAGATAACCAGCCCCATCAAAAAATGGGCAAAGGACCTAAATAGACATTTTTCAAAAGAGGACATTCAGAAAGCCAAGAGACACATGAAAACATGCTCAAAGTCACTAATCATCTGAGAGATGCAAATCAAAACAACAATGAGGTACCACCTCACACCTGTCAGAATGGCTATCATCAACAAATCAACAAATGACAAGTGCTGGAGAGGATGTGAAGAAAAAGGAACCCTCCTTCACTGTTGGTGGGAATGCAGACTGGTGCAGCCACTGTGGAAAACAGTATGGCATTTCCTCAAAAATTTAAAAGTGGAACTGCCATTTGACCCAGTAATACCACTTCTAGGAATATATCCCAAGAAAACAGAAACACCAATCAGAGAGGATATATGCATCCCTTTGTTCACAGCAGCACAATTTACAATAGCTAAGATTTGGAAATAGCCTAAATGCCCATCAGCAGATGAGTGAATTAGAAAACTATGGTACATCTACACAGGGAATACTATGCTGCTATAAAAAAGAAGGAATTCTTACCATTTGCAGCAGCATGGATGGAACTGGAGAGCATTATGCTAAGTGAAATAAGCCAGGCAGTGAAAGAAAAATACCATATGATCTCACTCATTTATGGATAATAAAGAACATTATAACCTAATGAACAAAAAAAATAGATACAGAGGCAGAGATGCATCAAATAGACTGTCAAATTACAGTGGGAAGGCTGGGGAGTCTTGGGGGTTTGGGGTAAGAGATCAATCAAAGGACTTATTTGCATACATATAAGCATAACCAATGGACACAAGACACTGGGGGGTGGGGGTGGGGTAAGGGCATGTGCCTGGCACAAGACACTGGGGGGTGGGGGTGGGGTAAGGGCATGTGCCTGGTGGTAGGGGAGGCCAGGGACGGTCAATGGAGAAAAAAAAGGAGACATATGTACTACTATTTGTAATAACTTAAACAAGAAAATAAAATTAAAATTTTTTTTTGAACATTCATAAACCAATTTGATAAAAGCTGTTATTATTATTTGCCTAGGCTTTGGGATAAAAGCACATGATATAAAACATATTTCCTTTGCTGTTCAGTTTGCAGAAGAGAGGTCACATTTTGAGTGTGAAATTAGTTACTATTTAAGATATCTAGTACCAGAGATGGCCCATAGGACTAGGATAGAATATGCACCCCAATAAGGCCATGAAATGGGATAGATGATTAGTAGGAAAATGTTAACTAACCCTCTGTTTTCCATGAGTGCTGTGAAGTGAGAAAGTGTTATCCAATGCCTACCACGTCGCACAACTATTATTGGAGCAATGCTACCTGAAAAATGGGGGGGGGGGGGAAGCTTGGAAATCACGTTTAAGCATTAAATAATATTGGCAAGTAATGAGATTGGTGAAGTGAAGATGGAAAGAAATGTCTAAAATGACACTGAGTGGCTTTGTCAATGAGTTTAACCAGAGAAATCCTAGCATTTGCCCTTGAACTCTGAAGCTCACCAAGTATATTCCTGAAGCAAAATAGAGAGCCTGACAAGATGTGTCGAGTAGGATGTCTATGCTCCTGAGCTTGGCCCTCCCACCTTGACCCCATGGTGACCCTGCACTGCTCTCCATGGACTGGGGCCCCCAATGTTTAGTCTGTGGTCATGTTTTATATTAACTTCCAGGCTCTAGAAACTTGTTCTGGTGTGTTTTCTCTCTTAATATTTCTTAAAATATTTTTTCTTTTCTTTCCTTTTATTTTCCCCAGTAGTCTTGAGTAAGGCTTTGAAGAATCAATCTGTAGGTGTTCAGCAAATGTCCTGCTAGGAAGGGTGCCTGTACAGGGAAACGGGCACTGGTTTGGGAACCAGGCGGACCTGGGTTCAAATACTAGCTCTACCGTATTCGGACTAAGACTTTGGGGCTAGTTTCTTTTTCATTTTTAAAATGTTCTTTTTCTTTTTAAATCATAGTTTGCATTAAATGTCATTCCACAACAGTTTCAGATATACAGCAAAGTGGCCAGAAAACTATGGTCTCTACAGAGTGGTGCCCCCACTACCCGAAGTACCCACCTGGCCCCACACCCAGTCATCTTGACACTACTGACTATATGCCCCAGGCTGCAAACGCATCTTTGTGGCTATTCTCCAACTACCAATTTGTACTGCTTAATCCCTTCACCACCCCTCTAAATGCCTCTCTCCTCTGACAGCTGTCAGTCTATTCTCTGTATCTATGAGTCTCTTTCTATGTTGTTTGTTTTGTTCATTAGATCCCACATATATGTGAAATCATATGTATTTTTCTTTCTTGGACTGGCTTATTTCACTTAGTATAATACTGTCCAGCTCCATCCATGCTGTTCTAAAAGGTAAGATTTCCTTCTTTTTTATGGCCAAGTAGTATTCTATTGTGTAAATGTAGCACAGGTTTTTTTTTTAATTGTTTTTTTATTGTCTAAAGTTTTACATATGTCTCCTTTTTCCCCAATTGACCCCGTGCCTCCATTCCCACCCTGGGCAAGCCCCCACTGCCCCAGTGTCTGTGTCAATTGGTTATGCTAATATGCATGCATAAAAGTCCTTTGGTTGCTCTCTAACTCCCCTTCCCCTACCATTTGTCTCTGGATCTATTCTTGTTCATCAAATTATGTGGATCATTATATCCCATATATGAGTGAGATCATGTGATATTTATCTTGCTACGACTGGCTTATTTGGCTTAGTATAATGCTCTCCAGTTCCATCCATGCTGTTGCAAATGGTAAAAGTTCCTTCTTTTATATAGAGGCATAGTATTTCATTGTATAGATGTACCACAGTTTTTTAATGCACTCATCTGCTGATGGGCACTTAGACTGTTTCCAAATCTTAGCTATTGTAAGTTGTGCTGCTATGAACATAGGGGTGCATATATCCTTTCTGATTGGTGTTTCTGGTTTCTTGGTCCTAGAAGTGGGATCACTGGGTTAAATAGGAGTTCTATTTTTAAATTTTTGATGAAACTCCATACTGTCATCCACAGTGGCTGCACCAGTCTGCATTCCCACCAGCAGTGCAGAAGGGTTCCTTTTTCTCCACATCCTCGCCAGCACTTGTCATTTGTTGATTTGTTGATTATAGCCATTCTGACAGGGGTGAGATGATATCTCATGGTTGTTTTGATTTGTATCTCTGGGATGATTAGTGATTTTGAGCATGTTTTCATATGTCTCTGGGCCTTCTGTGTGTCTTCTTTTGAAAAGTGTCTTTTTAGATCCGTTGCCCATTTTTTGATTGGATCATTTATCTTCCTTATCTCCCTTTGGTTAAGTTGTATGAGTTCTCTGTAGATTTTGGAGATTAAACCCTTATCAGAAATATCACTGGAAATATGTTCTCCCATGCAGTGGGCTTTTCTGTTGTTTTGTTGATGGTTTCTCTTGCTGTGTAGAAGCTTTTTATTTTGATGTAGTCCCATTTGTTTATTTTCTCCTTAGTTTCCATTGCCCTAGGATCTGTGTCTGTAAAGGTATTGCTATGACATACGTCTGCTATTTTGTTGCCTACAGAGTCTTGTAGGATTTTTATGGTTTCCCATCTTACATTCCAGTCCTTTAACTATTTTGAGTTTGTTTTTGTGCATGGTGTAAGTTGGTGATCTAGTTTCATTTTTTAGCATGTATCTGACCAAATTTCCCAGCACCATTTATTGAAGAGACTGTCTTGACTCCATTGTATGCTCTTGCCTCCTTTATGAAATATTGAGTATAATGGCTTGGGTCAATTTCTGGGTTCTCTGTTCTGTTCCATTGGTCTATATGTCTGTTCTTGTGCCAGTACCAGGCCATGTTGAGAACCGTGGCTTGATAATATAGCTTGATATCTGGTATTGTGATCCCTCCAACTTTGTTCTTTTTTCTCAGGATTGCTGTGGCTATTTGGGGTCTTTTTTTTTATTCCATATGAACTTTTGGAGAGTTTGTTCTAGATCTTTGAAATATGCCATTGGTATTTTAATGGGGATTGCATTGAATCTGTAGATTGCTTTGGGTAGTATGGACATTTTAATGATGTTGATTCTACCAATCCATGAACATGGTATATTCCTCCATTTGTTTATGTCTTCCTCTATCTCTTTTTTCAATGTCCTGTAGTTTTCCAAGTACAGGTCTTTTTCATCCTTAGTTAATTTTATTCCTAGGTATCTTGATTTTTTGGTGCAATGGTGAATGGGATTGTTTTTGTAGTTTCTCTTTCTATGAGTTCATTATTGGTATATAAAAAGTCCATAAATTTCTGTGTGTTAACTTTGTATTCTTCTACATTGCCCAATTCATTTATTATGTCTAATACTGTTTTAATGGAGTCTTCATGGTTTTCTATGTATAGTATCATGTCATCTGCGAATAAGGACAGTTTTACTTCCTCTTTCCCAATTGGATGCCTTTTATTTCTTCTTCCTGTATGATCACTATCGCTAGCACTTTCAGTACTGTATCGAACACAGTGGTGAAAGTGGGTATTCCTGTCTTGTTCCTGTTCTTAGGGGAAATGAGTTTAGTTTTTGCCCATTGAGTATGATGTTGGCTGTAGGTTTGTCATATAAGGCTTTTATTATGTTGCGGTATGATCCCTCTATTCCCACTTTGCTGGAGATTTTATCAAGAAAGGGTGTTGGATTTTGTCAAATGCTTTTTCTGCATCAATTGATATGATTATGTGATTTTTGTTTCTCAGTTTGTTTATGTGATATATCACATTTATTGATGCAGATATTATATCATCCTTGGTATCCCTGGAATAAATCCCACTTGATCATGGTGTATGATCTTTCTGATGCATTGCTGGTTCCGATTTGCTAGAATTTTGTTGAGGATTTTAGCATCTATGTTCATCAAGGATATTGGCCTGTAGTTCTCTTTTTTTTGTGGTGTCGTTATCTGGTTTTGGGATTAGGGTAATGCTGGCTTCATAAAAAGTGCTTAGAAGTAAGCCTTCCTCTTGAATTTTTTGGACTAGTCTGAGGAAGATAGGTTTCTGCTCTTCTTTAAATGCTTAGTAGAACTCCCCTTTAAAGCCATCCAGATCAGGGCTTTTGTTTACTGGAAGATTTTTTTATCACAGTTTCAATTTCTTCAGTAGTTATCAGCCTATTCAGGTTTTTGATTTTTCTTGACTGAGTTTTGGGAGCTTGTATTTTCCTAAGAATATGTCTAATTCATCTAGGTTGTCCATTTTCTTGGAATAGAGTTGTTCATAATATTTTTTCATAATCATTTGTATTTCTGTGGGATCAGTTGTTATTTCAACTCTCTCATTTCTGATTTTGTTTATTTGGGTCCTCTCTCTTTGCTTCTTGGTGTATAAAGGTTATACACCTTTATACACCAAGAAGCAGAGGTTCATCAATCTTGTTTATCCTATTAGAGAACCAGCTCTTGGTTTTGATGATCTTTTGTATTTTTTTTTTTTTTGGTCTGTATGTTGTGCATCTCCATTCTGATCTTTATTATTTCCTTTCTTCTGCTTATGCTGGGCTGTTCTTGTTGCTCTCTTTTTAACTCTTTTGAGTTGTAGGGTTAGTTAATTTATTACCATTTTTTTCTTGTTTTTTTTGAGGTAGGGCTGTAGAGCTATGAACTTCCCTCTCAAGATTGCTTTCACTGTGTCCCATAGATTTTGGATTGTTGTGTTTTCATTGTCATTTGTTGCCATGATGCTTTTTATTTCTTCTTTGATCTCTTTGATAACCCAATCATTATTCAATAGCATACTGTTTAGACTCCAGGTGTTTGATTTTTTTAATTGTAGTTGATTTCTAATTTTATGCCACTGTGATAGGAGAAGATGCTTGATATGTTTTCTGTCTTCTTGAACTTGAAGAGACTTTGCCTGTGTCTCAATATGTGGTCTATCTTTGATAATGACCCATGTGCACTTGATAAGAATGTATATTCTGTGGCTTTGTGGAGAAATGTTCTCAAGATGTCAATTAATTACATCTGATCTAGTGAGTCATTTAGGATTGATATTTCTTTGCTGATTTTTTGCTTAAAGAATTTGTCTAGTGGTGTTAGTGGGGTATTAAAGTCCCCTACTATGACTGTATTGCTGTCAATCTCTCCCTTGATATCCTTCAGAAGTTTTTTTAAAAAACATATATTTTTTATTGATTTCAGAGAGGAAAGGAGAGGGAGAGAGATATAAACATCAATGATGAAAGAGAATCATTGACCAGCTGACTCCTGGAGGCCCCCTACTGGTGATCGAGCCTACTACCTGGGCACATGCCCTTGACTGGAATCAAATATGGGCACTTTCAGTCCGCAGGCTGATACTCTATCCACTGAGCTAAACCAGCCAGGGCCTTTAGAAATTTATTTATGTATTTGGGTGCTCCTGTATTGGATGCATATTTGTTTACCAGAGTTATATCTTCTTGTTGAATTGCTCTTTTTAGTATTATGAAGTGGCCTTCTTTATCTCTTGTTATGGCCTTCACTTTGAGGTCTAATTTATGAGGTACAAGTATTGCTACCCCAGCTTTTATTTCATTTCCATTCACCAGAAAACCCTTTTTCCATCCCCTCACCATCAGTCTGTGTGAGTCCTTTGTTTTGAGATGGGTCTCCTATAGACAGCAGATATATGGGTCATGTTTTCTTATCCACTCAGCTACCTTATGTCTTTTTATTGGGGCATTTAATCCATTTACATTTAAAGTTATTATTGATAGGTACTTGTTTATCACCATTTTTATTCTTTATGTCTGTGTTCCTTCTTCCCTTCCTATTTATTCTTTTTACAGCAGACCCTTTAGCATTTCTTGCATTGCTGGTTTGGTGGTAATAAACTCAGTCCTTTTTTGTCTGTGAAGCTCCTGATTTCACCCTCAATTTTTATTGATAACCTTGCTGGGCACAGTATTCTTGGATTCAGATCCTTGCTTTGGATGATTTTATATATTTTATTCCATTCCCTTCTGACCTGATGCATTTCTGTTGAGAAATCAGCCAATAGTCTGATGGGAGATCCTTTGTAGGTAACTTTCTGTCTGTCTCTGGTAGCCTTTAAGATTCTTACTTTGTCGTTGATGTTTGCCAATGTAATTATAATATGTTTTGGTGTTGGTCTTTTGGGGTTCATTTGTTTGGGACTCTGTGAGCTTCTTGGACTTGTGTGGGTTTTTGTTTTTTTTTGATATCAGGGATGTTTTCTGTCAATATTTCTTCAAACAGGTTTTCTATTCCTTGCTCAGTTTCCTCTCCTTCTGATACCCCTATTATGTGATGTTGTTTTGTTTTGTGTTGTACCAGAGTTCCCTTAGGCTCTCCTCCTGTTTTTTAAGTTTTTTTTTTCCCTAGATGCTGCTCTTCTAGGGTATTTTTTCCTACCTTGTCTTCGAGCTCACCGATGAGGTCCTCTGCTTCTTCTAGTCTACTGTTGATGTTTTCTATTGAGTTCTTTATTGCAGTGATGTCATTTTTCATTTCTTCATGTTTCTTCTTTATTTCCTCTTGGTTCTTACACATATTGTTAAATTTGTCTTCAAACCTTTTCAGCATCCTTATGACCACTGCTCTGAATTCTTTCTCTGACATATTGCTTGTCTCCATTTCATTTACTTCCTTTTACAGCAATACCTCCTTTTCTTTCATATGCGGCTGTTACTTTGTTTCCCCATGGTTGCTCCCCTCAGGGTGTCTGGTTATGTATCTCTCTCTCTCCTGTGTTGACTTAAAGGCCAAAAATACAACACAACAAGACACACCAAACACAAATGTATTCACAATACTAATAACCACAAATAAAGGTGACCACGAGAGAAAAGAGAATTAGGGGATAGAAAAGAGTGCAAAAATGATATTGAGCAAAGGAAAAAATGTAAGAGAGAAAAGCAAGAGAAGAAAAAAAGAAGGGGAAAAATATATATGTATATGGGGAGAAAACTCCAATAAAACAACAACTAACCCAAAAAATGCAAACAACTACAAACACACAGAGATGAATGCAAACAATAAACAACAACTAATTCAAAAAATGCAAACAACAAACACCCAGATGAATCTGAGGCAGAGCTTTCTCTAGGCAATATCTGACCTTTCCATCCACCAATTTCCTCACCAGCTGTGTTTAATTCACCAATTCCGGGTGGGTGTTGTTCGATTCATCTGTTCCTTCTATCTGCTCTGTGAGAAGGCACAAGGCCCATCCACATTTTCAGCACTGCTTTGACTGCCCCTGGACAGACTTTTTATGTGCTTGCGGTCAGGGAGGCTGGAGTCCTAGTGTTCGTGGGTTTGCAGCTGGTCCCTGAGCATTGTGGTTGTAGGGTTCTGGGAGGTATTTGAGGTCTCCTCGGTTGAAGGTAAGGCTGGGCTTCTGATCACAGCCAGTCTCCCCTTCAGGATGGCATGGTCTCTGCAGCAGAGCTAGCTACTCTGGGAGAGATTTCAGCAGCAGTATAGGCTGCCCAGCCAGAGGAGCCCAGTCTGCCAGTCCCAACAGTCCTGTGGAATATATCTGTCCCTCACTCACAAATACAGACACTCCCCACATGTCCACGCACTCTGTTTTTGTTCTCTCACTCACACACTATCTTGCAGCTTGCCATCCCATTGGTAGCCATCTTTGATCTCCTGTAGTACAGCTTTTTTATTCACTGATGGGCACTTGGGCTGCTTCTAAATCTTGGGTATTATAAATAATGCTCCAATGAACATAGGGGTACATATATTCTTTTGAATTAGTGTTTTGGTTTTGTTTGAATATATTCCCAGAGTGGAATCTCAGGGTCATAAGGCAATTCCATTTTTAATTTTTTGAGGAAACTTCAGTCTGCTTTCCACAGTGGTTGTACTAATTGACATTCCCTCCATCAGTGCACTGGGGTTTCCTTTCTCCACATTCACAGCAACACTTAGTTACTGATTTATTAATGATAGCCATTCTGATAGGTGTGAGGTAGTATCTCTTTGTGGTTTTAATTTGCATTTTTCTGATGATTAGTGATATTGAGCATCTTTTCATATGCCTATTGGTCATAAGTATGTCCTCTTTGGAGAAGTGGCTATTCAGGTCTGCTGCCCACTTTTTAATTGGGTTGTTTGTTTTTCTGGTGTTAAATTGTCTGAGTTCCTTATAAATTTTGGATTTTAACCCTTTATCAGATGTATCATTGGAGAATATATACTCCTATTCAGTAGGTTGTCTTTTCATTTTGTTGATGGCTTCCCTTGATTTGTAAACCCTTTTTAGTTTAATGTAGTCCCATTTGTTTATTTATTTATTTTGGTTTCCCTTGTCTGAGGCAATATGTCAGTAAAAATATTGCTATGAGAAAAATCTGAGATTTTACTGCCTATATTTTCTCCTAGGAGTTTTATGGTTTTGAGTCTTACATTTAAGTCATTAATCCATTCATGTGTATGGTGGAACAAGGTGGTCTTAAACAATTTTTTAGACTATAGAAATATTCAAATGTGCACAAAACAGAGAGACTAGTAAAATGAAACCCCATGTACATTTAATCATCTTGATTTATTTATCCCAAAATTTACTTTGGTTTATTTGTTGTAGTATTTTGAAGTAGATTTATACAAGTTACTTAACCTTAGTTCCCTCAACTTTAAAGTAGTAATTTGAACCACTGAATTCACCCTTTGCATGTTGAAACACTTGGTCTAGAACCAGGGACATGCAAGTTCTTTCTCCCTTTCTCCTTGACTCTGCCCTCCCAGCCAGGTGTGTGCTTTTAATATCCAACCCATTAGCCCCAAGAGGCATAAGTGTGTCCTTTGAAGAAACTTATCAGGGCCTGGTCCTGTCTGTCTTCTCAGTGTGCCACTTATGGTGTGGTCAGCTATCACTCTTGACTGTCTCAATGTATTAGAACATGAATAGTCAAATGGGTGGCCAAGTGCAAGCTACATGCAAATCCTCAGTCCTTCTGTAATGACTCCCAGGTTCATAGTGCAGTTATTTAAATACTCACTTGCACATATTTCTCAATGGTCTTCAGAACTTCCACGTTAAACTGCTTTACAGGAACAACCGAAAGGTCCATGTAGCTGAGCAGGCTGTAGATGACCTGGAGAAGGGGCTGCTGCATGCTCGGGAGGCCTTTCTCCAGCAACTGTGGGAGGCAAGGCACAGCCTAAGTCAGTTTGATGTCAGATTTTCACACAGAAGCACCAACCTTTCCCAATAGTTTTATGATTGCACATTTCCACAAGGGGAAAAAATCCTAACTACTGAAGAAATGAAGATATTATCAAGGGTCATGTAGGCAGATCTGAATATCTATATAAGCCTAAGCGACCGTCCGACCATTTGATTGTTCACCTGGTAGCTATTATGTGCAGTGACCACTGGGGGCAGACACTCAGACCAGTAGAGGAGGGAGCCCAATTGCTCACAGAATTGGCCATGGGTTAGGTTGCTGCTGGGGCACTGTTGGTCCCAAATCTGCTTACCCGCACCCCAGACCCAGAGAGGTTCCTCGGCCTGGCTTGCGGGAATTGGGCTGAAACCAGTTCTCTGACATCCCCTGAGGGGTCCCGGATTGCGAGAGGGCACAGGCTAGGTCGAGGGACCTCACCGGTGCACAAATCCATGAACCAGGCCTCTAGTATAAATATAATAGTTACACAACAGAATGCAATAAAATAAACCTCAAAAGGAAAGCATCAAACATCATTAATTACAAATAAGTTATCAGTTATTGACTTGGCAAAGATTAGAAATTGATAATTAGTATTAGTGAGGATATACGGTAGGCATTCTTTCAGATTAGTGGATGTATAAATTGGATAGTTTGGCCATTGAGATCAAAAGTACTAAAATAGCCCTAGTGCCGGTTTGGCTCAGTGGATAGAGCGCTGGCCTGTGGACTGACAGTTCCCGGGTTTGATTCTGGTCAAGGGCACATGCCTAGATTGCTGGCTCGATCCCCAGTAGGTAGCATGTAGGAGGCAGCAGATCCATGATTCTCTCTGTTCATTGATATTTCTAGCTCTCTCTCCCTCTCCTTTCCTCTCTGAAATTAATTATATATGTACCAAAATGATTCAAACCTTCTGAAATAGTAATTACACTTTTAGGAACATTTCCAAACCTAGAGATAAATACTGAGATTTAAGTGTGAGGTTTCACCATGGCATTATTTATAATGGTGGGAACTCCCCCCTCACCACCCCAAACAACAACAACAACAACAACAACAACAACAACAACAAAGGAAGCTCTGTAAGCAATTTAAATGTTGACCACTAGGGAAACATATAAACAGATTATGGTGAATTGTATGATGACATCTCATGTAGTCAATAGGATGACATTTTAAAAGATAGTGCAGGACATCAGATGACATTAAGTGAAAGAGAAAGTATGTACTATAGAGTTGTATACCTGAAACCAATATAATTTTATTAACAAATGTCACTCCATAAACTCAATAAAAAAGAAAGAAGTTTAGATAACTAACTTCTCTGTAATAAGATGCCAGTTTTTTTTTTAAATATATATTTTTATTGATATCAGAGAGGAAGGGAGAGGGAGGGAGAGAGAAAAACATCAATGATGAGAGAAAATCACTGATTGGCTGTTTCCTGTACACCCCTACTGGTGATCGAGCCTGCAACCAGGGCATGTGTCCTTGACCAGAATCAAACCCAGGATCCTTCAGTCCGCAGGCTGACACTCTATCCACTGAGCCAAAATGGCTAGGGCAAGATGCCAGTTTTGATGTGAATGTGTGTGTTATATAGAAATAACTTTGGAAAGGAATCCAACAAAATGTTACTAGCATTGCTCTCTAAATAATATAGTTATTGGATTATTTTTTATTTTTTTATCTTTTTTAACTTATCTGTATGTTCCAGAGGTTCTGCTTTAAACATATTCTGCTTTTATAATCAGAAAAATAATCAATATTTTCAAAAAGGAAAGCACAATAATGAGAAAATATATGTGACAGACATCCTGATAAAAGGTTCAAAGTGAAGAATTAATAGAACTGATTCAAATAAATGCTAAAATTCCATATGAACAGTGGCCAAAAGAAATAACTGAGCAGTTAACACTTGAGGAAATACATTACTATGCAAACCTAGTGTGTGAAAAAATGAATATATACAGTATAAAGGAAATACACCAAGAGAATAATTTTAAAGTACCAGAAATAATATACAATAAATAGAATGATAAAGTTTAGTTGGGATGAGGGGAAACAAGAATATTTATACTCTGTAGTTCTGGAAATTGGGAAAATCTCTGGGAAGACCAATTTCCAAAATGTGTAGAACTAATAACATATCCACATATCCATACTCTTTTCCTGGATAATTACTTTGGGAAATGCCACCAGAAGAAATGACCCAAATAATATCTGATAAAAAGTCTACATAAAAGGACCACTTGTAATAGAAAAACATTATGAACACAAACAACAAAAGGGAGATGATTAAGCAAATTGTGTTACATTAACCTGATAGAATTCCACAGTTTTTCAAAGTGACACCAGGTGAGCTATGTCAGCACATAGACATACACACACACAGAGTCAATGTTCAGTGACCAGAGCAGGTTCAATGGAAATACTAACCACAACTACATAAAGTCATATGTATGTGCATGACCAACAGCTGTAAGAACATGTGAGTAATAGAAATAGGAATTATTATATATTATAAGTGGTGGGGTACTAAATTCATAATAAAAATGTTGGTGACAATTTGTGATAAGGGCTAAAAAAAAATTAGGCAATCTATTATTACTTTTTAAAATCCCCACCCGTGGATATGGTTTTACTGATTTTAGGAGGAAGGGAGAGAAAGAAAGAGAAACATTGATGTGAGAGAGAAACATTAATTGATTGCTTCCCGTACATAACCTGACTTGGGACCAAACCTGATACGTAGGCACGTGCCCTGAGAGGGAATCAAATCAATAATCCTTTGGTCCATGGGACAACACTCTAACCAACTGAGCTACTCTGGTCAGGGCTACTTATTTTTTATCGTGGTACAAAATATATATATAACATTTACCATTTTAACTATTTTTAAGTGCACAAAGTACATTCACTTTGTTGTGCAGCCATCTCCACAATTTATTTCCAAAATTTGTTCACCATCCCAAATCTATACTAATAAAAGGCTACTATGCTAATTAGACTGGACATCTTCCAGACATCCTTCTGGACAAAGCCATGGTGGCAGGGGCTGAGGCAGAGGCAGTTAGGGGTGATCAGGCCGGCAGGGGGGAGCAGTTAGGTGGCAATCAGGCCGTCAGGGGGGAGAAGTTAGGGGGCAATCAGGCCGGCAGCGGAGGGCAGTTAGGGGTGATCATGTCAGCAGGGGAGGGCAGTTAGGGGCGATCAGGCCAGCAGGGGGGGCAGTTAGGCGGTGATCAGGCCGGCAGGGAAGCAGTTAGGGGGCAATCAGGCTGACAGGCAGAGGCGGTTAGGAGCCAGCAGTCCTGGATTGCAAGAGGGATGTCTGACTGCCACAGGGATCAGGCCTAAACCAGCAGTCCTGAATTGGAGAGGGTGCAGGCTGGGCTGAGGGACCGCCCCCCCCACCCCCCGCATGAATTTCATGCACCAGGCCTCTAGTCCTTTCTAATAAAAGAGAAACATGGTACTTAGCTGTACCTCCGCTACCCTTCCCATTGGCTAATCAGGCGATATGCAAATTAACTGCCAGCCAAGATGGCGGCCGGCAGCCAGGCAGCTTGAAGCAAACAGGAGGCTTGCTTGCTTCAGTGACCGAGGAAGCTAATGTTCCCTGCCTGCTGCTGCTGGCCTCTGAGCTAGAAGTTTGAAACATTGTTACAAATATAGAAGCTAAACAAAACCCCAGAAACCTGCTTTCAGCCAGCCGGGATCTCAGAGCTGGAGTTGAAACAGTGTTTCGATTATAGAACCCAAACAAACTAGATACCTGCTTTCAGCAGCCGAGGCCTCAGAGCTGGAGCCAAGCCTCAGAGCTAAAGCTGGCCCAGAATAAAAAAGAAAAAAGAAAAAAGGAGCGGTTGGGAGCTTCTGTCACCCGCCAGTCTGAAAACAGCCCTCAGCCCCTCACCCAGACTGGCCAGGCACCCCAGTGGGGACCCCAACCCTGAAGGGGGTGTGTCCAGTTGCAAACAGCCATCAGCCCCTCACCCAGGCTGACCAGGTAGGACCCCCACCCTGATCCAGGACACCCTTCAGGGCAAACCAGCCAGCCCTCACCCATGCACCAGGCCTCTATCCTATATAGTAAAAGGATAATATGACTCCCAACACCGGGATCAGTGGAGCCGCGAGGCCTCCCGGCAACAGGATCAGAGTGACAGGGGGCAGCGCCCAAACCCCGTGATTGCCCTGCGGCTCTGTGTGTGACAGGGGGCAGGGCCACAACCTCCCTATCCACCCTGCTCTGTTCGTGACAGGGGAAGGCGCCCCAACCCCCTGATCAGCCCTGCTCTGTGCCTGATAGGGGGGAGCTCCCCAACAGCCTGATCGCTCTGCGGCTCTGTGTGTGACAGGGTGCGGTGCCCCAACCCCCTGATCGGCCCTGCTCTGTGTGACAGGGTTGGCGCCCAAACCCCTCCCCACGGGCCCTGCTCTGTGTGTGGCGGGGTAGAGCCATAACCTCCCCATGGGCCCTGCTCTGTGTGTGACAGGGGGCGGTGCCCCAACTCCCCTATTGGCCCTACTCTGTGAGTGACAGGGTACAAAGCCCCAACCCCCCTGATGGTCATTGCTCTGTGAGTGACAGGGGACAGCGTCCCAACCCCCTGATTGGCCCTGCTCTGTGCGTGACAGGGGGTGGCACTGCAACCTCCCCACTGACCCTGCCTTGAATGTGACAAAGGGCAGTGCCCCAACCCCCCAATCGGCCCTACCCTGAGCATGACTGAGGGTGGCATTGCAACCTCCCGATCTGCCCTGCTCTGTGCATGACAGGGGGCGGCGCCCCAACTCCCCAGTCGGCCCTGCTCTGAGCCCGACCAGGGGCTGCACCGAGGGATTGGGCCTGCCCTTTGCTACCCGGGAGCAGGCCTAAGCCAGCAGGTCGTTATCTTCTGAGGGGTCCCAGACTGCAAGAGGGCACATGCTGGGCTGAGGGACTCCCCCTCCCCCCTGAGTGCACAAATTTTTGTGCACCTGGCCTCTAGTTAAAATTATAAAACAGTAACACTTCATCAACTCCTGCCCCCAACCTCTGGTAACCACTATTCTACTTTTTGTCTCTATAAATTTGCCTATTCTACATACTTCATAGAAGTGGAATCCTGTAATATTTGTCCTTTTGTGCCTGGCTTATTTCACTGAGTATAATGGCTTCAAGGTTCATCTATGTTGTAGCAGGTGTCAGTATTCATTCCTTTTTAAATCTCAATATTACTTTGTATGGATATATCACATCTCTTTTATATTTTTGAAACTTTTATGTCTTATAATCTAAATAACTTTGTCTCCTTGCTACTTCACATGTCACCTTTGTAAAGACAGGCACCATCTGCCTTTGTAAGCAGGGCATTTGCATGGGTTATCCTGTACTCCTGTAATCTGAGGTATGCATGTGCTGGCTTAGTAACTCTTGTGGGGACAGATGTGACCAAGGTGATAGTCAGAAGCAGCCAGGTGGCACTTATGAGTGCCAGGGATGGGAGGAAATGAGCAAATGAATCAGGGTTGTTGACAGCTGAGTACGGATTACATGTTTTGGACACATATCACAAACAAAATTCTGCAGGATCAACAATAAATTAAGAAACAACTACCCTCTTCTAGGCAGAGGCCTTCAGTCCTGTGAGCCTTTTAAAAAGTGATTGATTCTTTAACCCAGTGATTCTTTAACCTTTTGAGCTCAGCGTGTCAGCATTTTGAAAAACCCTAACTTAACTCTGGTGCCATGTCACATATAGAAATTTTTTGATATTTGCAACCATAGTAAAACAAAGATTTATATTTTTGATATTTATTTTATATATTTAAATGCCATTTAACAAAGAAAAAACAACCAAAAAAATGAGTTCGCGTGTCACCTCTGACACGGTGTGTCATAGGTTCGCCATCACTGCTTTAACCTATCTGGACTCTGAGTGAGTGACATAACTAAAGTTAGAATGGGCTCTCCTCACCACTTCTGACAAGGTCCTGGCAGAGGTACAAATGCATGTCCCCAAATGAAAAGCAACACTGAAAATGCTAAACAAGGAGTTGCTCTCTGTCATTTCCTCACAGAGTTCCTGACCTTGTGCACTGGAGCTGCTAAACAGAATACATGTCATCCCTTGTCCTATATACTGTGTATTCCTAACACCAATGTGCACCAAAATCAGAGTAGAAACATTTGTAGGAGGACAAAAATCCCATTCAATTTTAAAAGCAAACATAAGAGGTGAAGATAAAAAGTTTATTGCAAAATGTATGCTTTGTGAATCATTAAACATATCAAACCACATACTGACTTCTTAAATAAGATTTGAACACTGAAAGTAATTAGGATAAAGTTTTCTTTGTTGCCATGTGCTGACAGGTGTTAGTGCAATATTAAGAATTTAAGCTGTGGGGGCATCTATAGTCTTTATTATAATAAGTAGTCCTCCGGTACACGGATTCATGCACATTGAAAGGAAATTAATTAGAAGGTGGCCAGCGGGGCAGGACTGGGAGAGACGGGCCAAACCTCCCATGGCCCCTACCCGACCGCACCTGGGGCAGTGCTGCAGCTTGAAGGGCATCTGCGGAGTGAGCGGGGACCCGCCAGCAGGTGGGGTCCCTTGGCCTGGCCTGTGGGGATTGGGCCTAAACCGGCTCTCCGACATCCTGTGAGGGGTCCCGGATTGCGAGAGGGCAGTTCTTGGGTGACGCACCTTGGAATTGGGCTCCCTCCTCTCTGGTACCTAATAAATTTTATCCTTAATTGAAGAGCTTACCTCTGCCAGGTAGGTAACCATGTTCAAGGTGATGTCAGCATATGCTTCATGAAGGTACCGGCAGACCACGTTGACCCAGGTGGCACAGTCCCTCGTATAGCTGTGTGTTTTATAAAGAGTCATGACATGTGCAAGATTGGAAAGTTTGGGATTCTTCTCTTCCAAACAAACCTTAAGGAGAGGAAAATCAATCAGGAATAAAATGGCCCGATGAATAGGAAGAAATGTCAGCAATTTCAGTATCAGTCCCAGCAGTCAGGAAATCAGATTACACACACACACACACACACACACACACACTCTCACACACACACACACTTTTTATAGGCTGTGGAAGTGCTTATCTTAGTAATATAATTTTCACAAATTCTTTCGACCTGCTTTTTCAATAATGAAATCAAAAAAGAGTATGTATCAGCCACCCAGAAAGTTATCATTTCAGGTTTTGTGAAACTCATTGCCATGTTCAAGCCTGGTACTTTCTGTCCAACACTAGGCCTTTTGGGAGGCCTGAATGGGTCTGTCTGAACAGAACTGTAAGCCATACCTGAGCAATCCTGTTGGCTATATCCTTACAGAACTGGTTTGGGTTTTCAAAGTGCTGAATCAGCTGGGGTAGGAGACACAGGACATTCAAAGGAAACCCTGGATTAGAGAGGATACAATGGAGATGGCTGAATATGGTGCATTTTGGCTATTAACAGTGGGAAAGCATATTACAGATTTCATTTTGAGGCTATGCAAGTACAGTCTTTTGAAGCAGCTTCAATATGGTCTAACAAAATCCAGGAAAAATGTACAATCAAAAATTTAAAAAGCAGAATAAAATGAATGGAAGCCCTGTTTTGAAATTTTATCAGAAAACATAGGTCAGGGAAAACTTGTATAAGAGGACATAGGTGAATCATTTAAATTTCATTCATGTAATCAAAAAGGCTCTTTAAAATGTTGAGGATTTGCTTAGCACCACTGTGATAATCACTAACTCTATGAAAAGAATCCTGGGCCACATGTCATAGTATTAAAAATCTAGTCTGTTGCAATGGCCATTGTGGCTCAGTTGGTTGAGCATCATTTCATGCACAGGAAGGTTGCCTGTTCGATTCCCAGTTGGGGCACATGCTTGAGTTGCAGGCTCTATGCCCAGTAGGGGCGTGCAGGAGGCAGCTGATCAATGTTTCTCTCTTCCTCTCTCTCTAAAATCAATAAAAACATTTTTTTAAAAAAATTTAATTTGTTGATTTGGCTTAATTCCAGAGAGTTCTCAAGAGGAAAAGAAAATCTAAGAAAAATAAAAGACTTAGGAGTTAAAAAAAAGGGAAATAATATCTGTACAAGAGCAATGGAATTAACTGCAGTATCTGCAATTTGATATGGAAATAATAAAGAAATTTCTGATAGCATATGTATTTCTTCTGCCCCTTTTATACTATTGCTTTAAAAATATCTTCTAAAATATAATTAATTATGACTTACATTATATAAAATTTTAAAAGGTAAAACAAACTAGTCCCAACAAACCGTTTCTAAGCAGAGCTGCTAAAAGCAGTAAGCCCATAACTTCTTATTAGCTAAACATGGGCCTAAATACCAGACTTGTAAGATAGGGAGTGTATTTGCTTTACCGATGGCTTGGGATGAGTCCACCATGGATACTTTGGACACTGGTGTCAGCAAACTGAAAAGCTGCTGGGTCAGGTCTGTGGTGGTGAGGGAGGTGAACCCTTTCAGCAGCAGCTGCTGTAACCCTGAGAAGTCTGACCACTTGAGTTGTGCCTGGAGTTTCTCAAGTTTTTCTCGATTCTCAGCTTTATCGAGTGGCATGTGAGCCAGAAGTCTGTACAACAGCCTTAAGGCCATGAGGTATTCAAACTCAAAATCAGATTCCATCAAGGCCACTGTGACCCAAAAGATGGTGGCCAACAGGTTGGTTGGATGGTTTATGTGTGATGGGTCTGTGAGGCTGTCCTTCAAGGAGGATGAGCTCCTGGTTTTTGAAGAGAGACCTTGCTGGGTACAAGCCTGAATTCTGTCCAGTGTGGCACTCCGAGGTGGGTCTGAGGATCGGTCGATAACACCAAACTTCTTGGGCACAGAGAAGCTTCTCTGATGACGGCTCCGTTCTGCAGTTGCTGTGTTGCCACTACCTGTTCCAGGGTTCACATTTAGTTGTCCTGTGCTCTTTCTGCTTGCTGTAAGTTTAGTGCTAGAGCTTAAATCTGGTGATGAAGAACTGGGTATAAAAATAAAAATGTTCACACTAGATCAGATGAATCTAACCAAAATTTATAGACCCTTTAACCCTAAAACAACAGAATATACATTCTTCTCAAGCATACATGGAACATTCTCAAAGATAGACCACATGTTAGGACACAAAACAAGTCCATAACAAATTCAAGAAGATTGATATAATACCAAGCATTTTCTCAGATCACAATAGCATGAAGTTAGAAATCAACTACAATAAAAAAAAACCCTCAAAAAACACATGGAAACTAAATATCATGTTATTAAACAATAAATGGGTTACAAAAGAGACCAAAGGAGAAATTAAAAACTTCCTGGAGACAAATGAAAATGAACACACAACAAACCCTATAGGACATGCAAAAGCAGTTCTGAGAGGGAAGTTCATAGCACTACAGGCCAACTCAAGAAACAAGGAAAAGGACTAATAAACTATCCAACCCTACAACTAAATGAAAGGGAACAGTAGGAAAAACCCAGAGAAAGTAGAAGGAAGGATATAATAAAGATCAGAGTGGAAATAAATGACACAGAGACTAAAAAACAGTACAAAAGATCAATAAATGCAAGAGCTGGTTCTTTGAAAAGATAAACAAGATTGATAATTGATGAACCTTTAGTCAGACTCATCAAGAAACAAAGAAAGATGACCCAAATAAATAAAATCAGAAATGTAAGAGGCAATATAACAATGGGCACCACGGAAATACAAAGGATTGTAAGAAAATATTATGAACAACTTTTCCCCAACAAAATGGACAACCTGGATGAAATGGACAAAATTCTGAAAACATACAATCTTCCAAAACTGAGTCAGAAAACCTGAATAGGCTGATAACTACTGATGAAATTGAAGCAGTAATAAAAAACAACAACTCACAGAAAACAAAAGCCCTTTTCTGGATCACTGCATAGGGGAGTTTTACCAAATATTCAAAGAACTAACACCTATCCTACTCAAGCTATTCCAAAAAATCCAAGAGTAAGGAACACTTCCAACCTCTTTTTACAAGGCTAGCATTAGCCTAATTCCAAAACCAGATAAAGACACTACAAAGAAAGAGAATTACAAGCAAATATCCCTGATAAACATAGATGCTAAAATTCTCTACAAAATATTAGCAAATCAGATCCAGCAATACACTGAAAAGATCACACACCATGACCAAGTGGGATTTATTCTGGGGATGCAAGGCTGGTACAGTATTCGCAAATCAATAAATGTGATACATCACATAAACAAATTGGATGACAAAAATCACATTAATTGATGCCAAAGACGCATTTGACAAAATCCAACAACCCCCCTTTTGTTTTTTATAAAAAATCTCAGCAAAGTGGGAATAGAGGGATCATACATCAACATAATAAAGGCCATATATGACAGATTTATAGCCAAAGTCATATTCAATGAGCAAAAGCTAAAATCATTTCCCCTAAGAACAAGAACAAGACAGGAAAGTCCACTTTCACCACTCTTATCAACACTAGAGGCCTGGTGCACAAATTTGTGCACCAGTGGGTTTTCTTGGCCTGGCCTGAGGGATTAGGCTGAAACCAGCTCTCTGACATCCCCAAGGGGTCCTGGATTGTGAGAGGGTGCAGGCCAGGCCGAGGGACCCCACTGGTGTATGATCTGAGCCAGGGAAAGATGCAGGAGGTTGGACAGCCAGGGAGAAACCAAGGAACGGCTCCAGGGCATGTCCAGCCTGTCTTGCTCAGTTTGGATCAGCCAGACCCCAGCAGCAAGATACTGGTCAGAGTGTTTGCCCCCTGGTGTCAGTGCACATAATAGCGACTGGTCAACTGGTCGACTATCTGCCCCCTGGTAGTCAGTGCACATCATAGTGAACAACTGAGCAGCCTTACCATATCATTAGCATATTATGCTTTGATTGGTTGAACGGCTAACTGGACAACCGGACACTTTGCGTATTAGGCTTTTATTATATAGGACTAGAGGCCCGGTGCACAAAAATTTGTGCACTTGGGGGGCGGGTCCCCTCAGGCTGGCCTGTGCCCTCTCGCAATCTGGGACCTCTCGGGAGATAACGACCTGCTGGCTTAGGCCTGCTCCTGGGTGGCAGAGGGCAGGCCTAATCCCTAGGTGCAGCCCCTGGTCGGGCTCAGAGCAGGGCCGATTGGGGAGTTGGGGCGCCACCCTGTCATGCACAGAGCAGGGCGGATTGGGAGGTTGCTATGCCACCCTCAGTCACGCTCAGGGTAGGGCTGATTGGGGGGTTGGGGCACCGCCTCTGTCACATTCAAGGCAGGGTCGATGGGGAGATTGTGGCACCACCCCGTCATGCATGGAGCAGGGCCAATCAGAGGGTTGGGGCACTGCCCCCTGTCACGCACAGAGCAGGGCCGATCAGGGGGTTGGGGCACTGCCCCCTGTCATGCACAGAGCAGGGCCCATCAGGAGGTTGAGGAGCTCCCCCCGTCACTCACAGAGTAGGGCCGATAGGGGAGTTGGGGCACCGCCCCCAGTCACACACACAGCAGGGCCGATCAGGGGGTTGGGGCGCCACCCTCTATCACCCACAGAGCAGGGCTAATCACGGGGTTGGGGCGCCGCCACTGTCACACTCGGGGCAGGGCCGATGGGGAGGTTATGGCTCTATCCCATCACACACAGAGCAGAGCCCATGGGGTGGGGGGGGTTTGGGCGTTGCCCTCTATCACCCACAGAGCAGGGCTGATAAGGGGGTTGGGGTGCCGCCACTCTCACACTCAGGGCAGGGCTGATGGGGAGGTTATGGCTCTACCCTGTCACACACAGAGCAGGGCCCGTGGGGGGTCGGGATTGGGGCACTTCACCCCGTCACACACAGAACAGGGCCCGTGGGGTGGGGGTTTGGGGAGCTGCACCCTGTCACACACAGAGCCGCAGAGTGATCAGGCTGTTGGGGAGCTCCCCCCTATCAGGCACAGAGCAGGGCTGATCAGGGGGTTGGGGCGCCTTCCCCTGTCACGAACAGAGCAGGGCCAATAGGGAGGTTGTGGCCCCGCCCCGTCACACACAGAGCCGCAGGGCGATCAGGGGGTTTGGGCGCTGCCCCCCGTCATGCTGATCCCGGTGCCTGGAGGCCTCGCGGCTCCGCTGATCCCGGTGCTGGGAGGCATATTGCCATTTTACTATATAGAATAGAGGCCTCGTGCATGGGTGGGCGCTGGCTGGTTTGTCCTGAAGGGTGTCCTGGATCAGGGTGGGGGTCCCCACTGGGGTGCCTGGCCAGCCTGGAGGAGGGGATGATGGCTGTTTGCAGCTGGTCACACACCCTTCAGGGTGGGGGTCCCCACTGGGGTGCCTGGCCAGTCTGGGTGAGGGGCTGAGGGCTGTTTTCAGGCTGGCGGGTGATGGAAGCTCCCAACTGCTCCTTTTCTTCTTTTTTTTTTTATTTATTCTGGGCCAGCTTTAGCTCTGAGGCTCCAGCTCTGAGGCCTCTGCTGCTGAAAGAAGGTATCTGGTTTGTTTAGGTTCTATAATCGAAACTCTGTATCAATTCCAGCTCTGAGATCCCAGCTAGCTAAAAGCTGGTTTCTGAGGTTTTGTTTAGCTTCTATATTTGTTACAATGTTTCTTAAACTGCAGGCTCAGAGGCCAGCAAGGCAGGCGGGGAACGTTGGAGTCCTCCGTCACTGAAGCAAGCAAGCCTCATGTTAGTTTCAAGCTGCCTGGCTGCCGGCTGCCATCTTGGCTGGCAGTTAATTTGCATATCTCGCTGAGTAGCCAATGGGAAGGGTAGCAGTCGTATGCCAATTACCATGTTTCTTTTTTATTAGATAGGATAGTACTGAAAATCCTAGTCACAGTGATCAGACAAGAAGAAGAAAAAAAAGGCATCCAAATTGTAAAGGAGGAAGTAAAACTGTTATTATTCACAGATGACATGATATTGTACATAGAAAGCCCTAAAAACTCTACCAGAAAACTAGTAGACTTAATAAAGGATTTTGGTAAGGTAGCAGGATACAAAATCAACATCCAGAGATCAATAAAATTTTTATACACTAATAATAAACTCTCAGAAGGAGAAACTAAAAAAGGAACGCCATTTATCATTGCAACAACAACAAAAAGATACCTAAGAATAAACTTAACCAAGGAAGTAAAAGACCTGTACTTGGAAAATGATAGGACATTGATAAAATAAATAGAAGATGATACAAACAAATGGAAGCATATACCATGCTCATGGAATAATTAATATAATTAAGTTGTCTTTCTCAATTTGGCTTATTCATCCATACTACCCAAGGCAATATACAGATTCAATGTAATCCTTTGGAAATACTACTTTTTACCCATATTCTTAAACTTAAAGGAATAAATTTTCTTAAACTTAAAATGATGAAAAAGAAAACTTAACAACCTTAACAAGAAAATCAAACATCACACCAACAAAACAACAACAAAACCCAATACTAACTTTCATTTATTGATAGGTTAAAGATATAAGCAGTTGGCCAAAGTTTACTGATCTTTTTTTGTTCTTTTGAATTTGGGTAGAAATAATTATGAAATAAAATGTACAAACTTTAATATTCTATTAACTGACTGATAAGAATAGAAATGAACATATTATCAAGAAAGAAAATAGTACATGTTTGTATGAAAGAAAGTTTTTTGTACTTAATTTATGAAAAATGATTTCAAAGCTTATTTCAGGCTGAAAAGTAAAACTCTTTATCAACATTCTGGTAAATTTTACTAATTTAGATGAAGCTGTAGTAACATATACATTATGTTAGTAATCACATTAAGTTTACCTATCCATAAAAAATACTCAACAATGAAACAAGGCCCAATGAGATGTAACGTTACTGACTCAGTTTCAAAGCACAAGGAACTCAATGATACGAGCAGAATATGGAATTGTGAATGATCTGAAACTGGTTATTAAACACTAGCAGGAGCAAAGGAATTAAAAAATAAAAAAGATCCTAAGGTAGAAATTCTGCAAGTAAAATCAACATATATTCAACTGTTTTTATAGTGATGGTTCAGATGAAGTTTTGTGCATCTTCATTTTAAATAATATTTAGTTTTAGTTTCTGTTTACAATGTAATAGGAAATATTATATAAAATTTGAAAAATACTCAAAAACATAAAAAGAAAATAAAAAATCATTATTTGTATTATTTAGAAATAACATTTTCTATCTATCTTCCTGGTATTTTAAAATACTTTTATAATATATGTGTGTGTGTGTGTGTGTGATCCTCACCACCACCCCCCCCCCCCACACACACACACACTTTTTTTTTTTTTAAGTTAACACAATGTCATACTTTTTCAGGTCATCAATAAATTTCAAAAACTAGATTTATTCTTTGGACTTTGCCCAAAGTCTGATCATGTCCCAAATATCTAGTACAGTATATTTGATTTCAAAATGTCATTAAGCTGGCTCTCACCGAGATAATACAGTTAAGAGATCACTGTTCTTCAAGCAGTCAGACAAGTTATCCACGGCAGCTTCCAAAGTCAGGAGTGCTTCCATTACGTAACCCTGCCAAAGATGCAGAGACAACATTTTGGACAGCTTGTAACTGCTGTTAACTTCTTGGACATAAATTTAATTAATGCAAACTTTATTAAAGTAATTTTAATATCATTAAAAATTATATAGTTATTATTACTTTAATTTACAAAGTTTAAAACAAATTTTAAGGGCCACTGAGGAATTCAGCTGGTGCAGGAGTTAGCAGATAATTATAAAGATTTATTTTCCTAGGTCTGAGCTCCTCCACAGAGCAATCTCATTTGAAATCTAACAGGGAGGGGACAAGGTTGAAGGTATCAGACACATGGAGGGCATTTGAAATATAGAGTTGCAATGTCTGAAGACAGAGATTAAGAGATGTATGCAATGGCTGTGCCTCAGTGGCATTTTAAACAGCTCATCTCATGGCCAGGAGGAGGAAAATAAACTAGGGTCTATAGGCGTGCAGGCCTCCTTAGATGTAGGCAAATTTCTGATGGAAAAGAAGGCTTGGCCCAAGTTACAGAGCAGGTAATGCTCTTGCTTTCAACCTGCCCAGGCCCCAATCTCTGGGCTCTAGAGGGGTCTTCTTGTGGCATCTACTCTCTCCATTACTTCTTCAGCTCTTCTAGTTTACTGAAGGCTGCAGAGAAAGGTAGTGCTTTACACAGATACAACAGAGATCTCCTCTAGGTGGGGGGATTGGACAACTATGTCCTATGTTAGTGGAAAAATGACAAAACAACACATAATTTTCCTGTCCTCTACCAAATAAAACAAATAATAAAATAACAAAGAAGAGTCACCAAAGAATGTTCAGTTGTTAGCTTGAATAAACAGATAAAATATGTGGAGTTTCTAGAATAATACTTCTGGGAATGACTTTTGTAAATATAAAAGCCAACTTCTAAAATTTGAATTGTACATGTCCAAAGTGCTGGAATAACTGGCAAGAGAGACAAGGTTTTGAGAAAGTCGTTAGCTCCTTCTCTTTAAAATGAGAGAAACAGGATATGTTTGGTATTCTTTCCTTCCCTACCTGAATCTCATCACCATGTTCTCCAATCACCTCCACCAGTCTGGAGAGAAGGTCAGACAAGGCATGCGCTGACAGAGGTTGTTTGATTGCCCGGAATATCTGGAAGGACCGACAGGCATAGTGCCTTGAAGAACTTGCCAGGGCTGTCTGCAATGCAACCTCACTCAAGTGTTGCTCCAGACGGAAGCCTAGGGCACCAAGAGGCCAGAGACCAGATCAGCTGTCACTCTGCAAAGCCTGGGGCAACAGTAGTTATCTGAAGGTTTGAAACAGGTTCACTGCACAGGGCTATGTCCTGGTGGTACTTATTTAAAAATTAACAATTAAAAAAACAAACACATAAATTTTAATAAATCTTAAGGAGTATAGTGTAGTAGAAAAAGATGGTTCTGATTTTGAACTAGAAGTTTTCAGACTCAGAAAGAAACTTATTCTCTATTGCCTACTTCCTTATCTTTAACTTATGAATAAAAGCATCTATCTCATAGAAGTTTTATGGAAATTAAACAACCTTAAAAGTGCTTAGTACAGTATGTGATACATACGTGTTCACAAGTGTATTGCTATTTATTACTCTGCTATTTTTTCACATTATTGTTCTGTACTACTTTTTACATCAGATATTTTTACTCCTTTTTTTTAATAAGACAATTTGTTAGAAACAAATGTTCTGAGTACTTATGTATGTAGAGGAAGCTATTAGTGAATCTAGTCAAGTCTAAACACAACTGAGGCCTGGACCCAAGTCTTTGCTCCTCAGCATGGTCTGTAAGTACTCAGATAGAGAAATGTGGACACTGCAGAGAAGGCAGCCATAGTAAACCTCCACCAGGATATGTGTTCTTTCAATAACATGGAGGGAATCGTAGTCATCAGAAAACCATTTGACCAGATGGAAATTAAAATGTGAGGAAAAGCTCATAATTAATGTCGGAGCTATTACACTGTACAAGGGCCCTGCCTCTCTGCAGGGAGAAAACCAGGCTCCAAGAGTTAGAGCACATGATGTAAACAGCGATTTTAGCTGTTTCCATGATCTGGAGAGCTCTGTGGCACATTTGACGGTGACGTGAAAGTGGAACAGGGGTGATAATTCAGTGTTATTCTTCTTAGTTTCACTTGGCTGCTTGAACCCAGGGACATGTTGACAATATAAAAAAAATGTTCCTGCAAAGTAAATGAAGGGTCCTGGGAAGTGGACTCAAGCAAATCCAGGGTTGGAAATGCAGGGTTAAACCCAGAGGCACGTCACAACATACGAATGGGTCATGTTTCAAAATTGTTCTTTATGTCTTTATTTTGTTTTTTGAAATATGTTTTTTTACTTAAACCATTTTATAGACAGGCTAGCTCCCTGGCAGTGAACAGAATCTTATTTAAATTATCATGAGCTGAAGACTAAACACAAGTCCTCTCTTAGGAGGACTGCAGACTCCACTACCCATATGACAATGGCTTTTAAGAAAACCTATTTAGTGTGTGGCATCTCCCCGGCCACACATGAATCTACATCTTCCAGCCTTCCTTGCAGTTAGGTGTGACCTTGTACCTGAGTTCTAGCCAGTGGGATGTGGGAAGAAGCACTGGACTGGAGTGTGAACTCCTCTGCTTAATCCCTCACTCTCTCTTCCTCTTCTAGGTAGCAGAGCCACAGGCTGGAGAGTCTCTGACCACCAGGTGGAAGGCCTCCTGCCCAACATCCACACTGAATTGTTATGTGACTCAGAAATAACCAATTGTGTTAAGTGTTTGAGCTCTGGGAGGTTTTTGTTTCAGCAGTTATGCTACCCTGACTAACACAAATGTTTCCAGGAATACATTTTATTGTGCTATAGCAGAAATAGGCAGCGATGTAGAAGGAAATTTTAGTGGGTAAGGATATGTTGGGTAAGGTGTGAAAATACACCTGCCAAGAATGAAGTGCAAGGCATTCATATGTTTTCTCATTTTTATTAACATCATACAGTTAAGGGTTTTAGACAAATAAATAGTTCACATACAACAGTGAATTTCTTCCTTTGTACTATGTGCAATTTAAAGTAACTTTTAAATGAGGAAAATACCAAGAGAAGAGGTCCTCATATTTCAAAGAAATGCCAAAGGGGAAACTCAAGACTGGAAGTCAAATCGTCCTATTCCTGTAATGACTTTCTGTGTATTACTACTTTTGCTTTTTAAAATAAGTATCCCCTGATAACAAAAAGAAATATGGCTAATCTGGAATGTTTCAAATTGTGACACGTGCTAATTATCAGAGTAGCCAGTGAGCCACGGTTAATGTGTTCAGCCAGGTATGTGACAGAGATAGGAACAGTTGTTTCACTGAGCTGAAAGACCACATTTAAATTTCACACAGATCAGCCCAGGCCAACTCGAATTCAAATGGAATTTAGCTAATGGCTTCAATATGATGCTCTTATTAAAGAGCAAATCCAGTGTGATTGTTAGTTAGATGCTTTTATAGTCTAACAATCACACTGGATTTAGAATATTCAATTAAATTGTTAGCAACTATTTTTAAAGTAAAAAACATTTTATCACAAAATTCTTTTTTTTTAAACAGTTTGAAGGTTGACAACTTCTCACAATTGAGTCTACGCCAAATAAATTAATAAGAATTATTTCTCATGGCCTTCTTTAAATAAAATTAATATTGTGGGCATAGTTAATTCTAGTGAGGGAATGATATGAGGAGAACGGTGACTTTGCGGATGTTATTTGATAGAGTATAATGCAAGTATACATGACAGTATCAGTCAGGCACATCTGGAATAAATTTCAAAACTCCCCTATGAATAGTCTTCTGCTATAGATGCCAAATTCAGAAATATATACAATATATATCATTCATATCACATATCGTAACTATAGTGCGATATATGTATATAGTATAAATTCTGATATATACTATATATGATATATAGTGTAGTCATATGGGTGAAGAATGAGCTCAATTATAAAAAAAAATCCTGAAAGTAGAATGGAGTTGGGGAAACAGGAGGAAGTACCTGATTTAGAATCTTTAAATACGGACAAAACGTGCCGTAGAAAATTTGTGAGTTGTTCAGCACTCTTTGAATTTTGATTTTTGGGTGTGATGTCTTCATGGCACCAAAGTGGACCGAATGCCCTGAAACAAAGCACACACAGTGTCAAAAATATAACTGTCACTTTGCATTTTGAAAACCATCTATGCAGTTCTAATTCCAAAGGCACAATATATATGTTTAAAATTTCACTAATTTGGGGGAGAATTTCAGTCTTATAAAGTTTATGAGCATACTCAAACAGATCTGGCTAATTTATAGACACACTTTTTAAAATATTTTACTCACAAAACCAAAACCTCACAACATTTAAACACAAAACAAAAACCTTTCAATTCGCCAGAACAGTGTTTGTCACATGATAGATGTTCCATGGGTGTTTGTTAAATAAAATGACATATACAATTGTAAATACAATATAGATGTAGACACAGACTCAATTGCACATTCAGCATTTGGGAAGATAATGCTTTTATCAGGATCACATCATTAGGTTGCTGAATACTGTGGAACCTGCAGCGACCTGCACGGCGAGGTTCAGGATCTGCAGGAGAGGCCGACGCACAAATGAAAATGCTTGACAAAAATATGAATTATTAAGGGGTGGGGGCCAGGTGGAGCCTCTTTCTTGAAGAGACACCCAGAGTCCTGGCCTTGTTCACTTTTTATTCAGTTTTAGATACACATCTTGCCCACAGTAAAGCACGGCAAGCACGTAGCAGACAGACAGCCTCAAAGGTCAGTAAAGGTCAGTAAGGTCCAGTAAACATTTACTTGGAGGCTATCAGGTCAGGAGATTGCTTCGAGCCACCGCTATCTCGACATGAACAATAGGTGCCTAGCATCAGCCCTGCTAACGCTCAAGATCCACCTGCCTCTGAGTTCCTTGGTGCATGCTCATGACAGTGTTGGCAAGCGGTGGCTTCCCGCATCACCAAATTGAAGATACAGGCTCTGTTGTTTACTTGTTTTTCGGTAGTAAGAATGAGATGGACCCAGAGGTGAGAATTTTGGAGAACACCCTTCCCAACACATGGCATTGACAATGGTAAGAGAAGACAACAAAGCATTCAGGTGTCTGAAGTACCTCGTGTGTGGGCACCATCAGCCCTTTCCTGTTTCCTGAACATTAAATCCCACATGGAGCTGATAGCTAGCTATGCAGAACACCCTGAACCACTAACAAAGGAAAGACAATGCTCTATTTTTCATTATTTGGTGCATTAGTTAAAGAAAGAAAAATAATGGGAAATATCAGATAACACAAATTGAGACTAGACTCCCAACACAAGAGTACACCCAGGTCACATGTGAGCATGCTTTTATACAAATGCAGGACATTGGGGTAGTAGAAATTCTGAAACGAAATTGTACATTAGAAGAACCAGAAGACCTAAAAATGTGGATTACACCCACTTTTTCTTGATTTTGATATATTATTTGTTTGGTTCCTTTCCTATCATGTTTCCTACTGTTTCTGGTTTCTGACTTCCATTTATAAATGACTCTTTGGACTGGATGAGCAGACCCTGGATCCTTCTGCAGCTGCTTCTGGGTCAACTGTGGCTGATACCTTTGGCTTCCAGAGTGAGGTTATTTGCCAAGTTTCAGGGCTCCCAGGTCCTGGCAGCTCTAACAGATGAACAAAATCATGCTCACTGAGGGGCGCTACCATATCCTGACACCATCTGCTGCACTGTCACTATACAAAAACTATCTCTCCCCAAAAATGTTGACATCAGAGGGATCTTAGACACCTTCTACCAGTGTCTGCTTTATACACAGACTCCAGCAAGTGCAATTTAGAGGAGAAAACATGGACTTTGCTAGAGCTCTGGGCTTACTTTTCTATCTGAGTGGTTTTGAAGGATGGCATTTTCTAAAAAAACTCACCTGAAAACAGCCGCTTGTCTCCTTGCCCTCCTTACCTGGTTGTCAGGAACTCAATGAGCTTGTTGGCCTTCTCATCTGTTTCAACAGTGGTGTCTACGTCTTCTACCTCTTGGGACATCTGTGGGAGGTTCCCGCTGCTGCCTCCCAGACTGATGCTGGAAGAGGTGGAACTGGAGCTCAGCCCCGAGTCTGGCACTGGTGATGACTGGTCCTCCCTCAGGAAGTCAAAGCCGCCTGGTTGAGAAGAAGATCAAGGGGAGTTGCGCTGGTCAGGGCACATAACGAGGTCAGGAGGTGAGCATACAGAAGTATGCAGTTATCTCATTTTTTTTTTGAGAAAACATTTTATTTTGGCTATAGCTATGATTAAAAAGAGACATATATTCTTTCCTTACTTATGGAATAGTTACACTTCTGTATAAATCAGAGTGCATTTAGTAATAGGAAAATAGAAAATTTCTATTTAATAAATAAATTTCTACTATGGGGTTTTAATTTATGCTTTCTGAAAAAGAAGTTGTGTGTTTGTGTTCCACTATATATCTGTACCTAACTGCTGTTAATAAATTATGCCTGGATACTAGACTGATACAATGATATAATTTTTGAGGATACCAGTTACATAAGGGATTATGAGTAAGTTATACATCATTTTTTTGAGTAAATGTGCCTAGAATCACAAATATTCAGTGTATGTTAATTGTTTTAACAAAGTATATATCATATTAGTCAAAGCCATATGGTATAAGAAAATACTAGTGATTTTTTCCCCCACTTTGTATTTGGTTAACATTCTACATCTCTTAATGTGTTGTGGGTTTGAAAACTTACACACATTTCCTTCTACTTAAAAATCATAAAAAGTACATAGTTCTGGTGTGTCTGACAAAAATATTGAATTAGGACTGAGGAGCCTGGGTCTGAATATCATCTCTGCCGTTTACTTTAAAATCTCAGGAAGTTGACATGATTTCTCTGTACCTCAGTTTTGTATTATGTTAAGATAAAGACAATTTCTATCACAAGTTCTTAGTGTGGGTTTGAAAACAACTACAGTTGAAACAAGGTGTTCAATAAATATTTATGAAAAGGAGACTCCTCCCAATCCTTTTGTGCGCCTACCTAATTCAAGTGTGCTACAGATGCAATCATTCCAGTTATCTATTGTTTGTCTTGCCCATGGATTTTGTGTTTTGTTTTGTAAATCTCCACTCTCAACCATTTAAGCTGCATCAGTGGGATAGTGGATATAAAACCGCCACACTCAGAGATACACAACTTAACAGACATTACAATTTTCTCAGCCTAAAATAATGTGCCTAATGGAAAACATCTTTATCCTGGGGAGTTAGAACAGCCAGAATGTTTCATATTCTTTAAATTAAGCATCTAAAGAAAAGAGAATTTTCTGAAAATGTCTCTGAAAGGCTGCTGAATTATTTTTAATTAAGTGTAGTGTGTTCAATATAAAGACTTTATAATAAAACATAATAATAATAATATGGAAAATATATTTGAAAGTATTCAATGATGAACAGGTCAGTGGTCCTTCTACCTCAGAGTTAATGACTTCATATTAGTTTTCCAAAGACATATGTTAACATATCTCAGAAGACAAGGCAGTGCTGAATACCAGTGATGAATGAAAGGTACAATTTCAAGATTATGAAGAAAGTATATAGTAACATTGTATGAAATGCCATACCATGTCCAATGCCAGTGTAATGTACAAAATAATTAGGTAAAAAAGGTAGCCCAAGAACTCTGTTAGTTCATCATCATTTTAAGATATTTGAAATATTCTGGTCTAAATAAAAACTATTGGTTAACCCTTTTGGGAAAGTTTTCATGAACAGCTGGATAGAACAGAGTAATTTTTTTTTTTGACTCAGCTAATGCTTTCTGTTCTCATTTCTAAGAAGAAATATTTGGTTTTAAAACATCAGTGGCTTTTAATAGACTTTCACTCATTCATGCTTTCCAGAAAAGTCAGTCATTTAATAAAGTGACTTTTCCTTCAGAGAAACTAGAAGGAATACAGTAAATATCTGGCACCTTGGCAATGACCCATTCGCAAGGTGATGGAGAAGGTCACCGTTTCCTGTGTTCTCATCCTTCAGGGTTTTAGACAAAAGCTCTTGTTCAATGGACATTTTAATGTTCAATTTATTGACAGAAACATATTTAATGAAAGCAGAAACATAATAATGAGGAAAAGTACATGAAAATACTCAATAACAAAGAAGGATTTTGGGAGGCATGTTGACATCCAGTGAAATAGGGCCTATTTATTGAGCTGTTATTTTATTACTTGGAAAGGTGGGGGGTAAGGGCATTAGAGTATGGAAAAATGGGCTCCACTGACACCTTTGGTAATCTCTGAATTTGTGACTGTCTCAGGCTTTCAGTCACACCTCCTTTTGTTACCTGTGTAGAGATACTCAGGTTGATAAGCTGGCTGGACTGTTAGAGTCTTAGTTTCCCCCATTTCTCGAGTCTGCAGGAGCACAGAGGCGATGGAATGGAAATTGCTATTGCAGGACAGTGCAATCAAGAGGTGAAGAAGCAAATTTTTGCTGTGTTCAAAGACTTCAGGCCGGTAATGGTCCAATCCTAGAAAAAATGTGGAATCTTTTAGTAAAAACAATTTTTAATCTCATTTAGATTCCAGGCATAGTAAAGATTCCCTAACACCCGGGGGAAGGGAAATCTTAAAAGAATGTTTAGTTTTCTTTGTCACTGTTTCTGGTATCAACATAAAGAATTTGGGCTTAGGGAAAAAGAAAACATTTTATTCCTTAAATCAAATATTCTCATAAAATGATGATAGATGGATTTCCCTTGACCTCTTGAGCTAGTTAGCACTCCTCCTTCTTGAGGCTCTCCATAACTGAACTCCCGGCCTCGTTGTTCCTCTTCCCATTTTTGCTCTACAACTTGGGTTACAATATCAGTGCATGGCCTGCTGCATTCTATATTCTTTCTCTTTATGCACTAATTATGTCTAATGGCTTTAAATTTATCACATATAGCCTGGCTAGCATGGCTCAGTGGTTGAGCATCGACCTAAGAACCAGGAGGTCAGGGTTCGATTCCCGGTGAGGTCACATGCCCGGGTTGTGGGCTTGATCCCCAGTGTGGGGCATGGAGGAGGCAGCTGATCAATGATTCTCTCTCATCATTGATGTTTCTATTTCTCACTCCCTCTCCCTTCCTCTCAGAAATCAATAAAAATATATTTTAAAAAATTTATCACATCTAGACAAAGACCCTCAAAGAGGGCCAATTTGTTTTAGATATTTTCATAGGTATAACATGAGTGAGGTGCCACATAACTTATATTGTAGTCATAGGACCGTTTTAAACAATACCTGATCAACTGAATTTTAGAGCAGGAAAGCAGATGTCTATGTACAATGAAAGCTCTCTGAATTATCTCCACAGAGTTTAGATGTATTGGCTAGAATTCCTGTTGGATCCAGTCTTACCTAAGAAGACAGCATGAAGTAATAACGGCAGGTGAAGAGCCCAATCTTCTCTTACACTGTGATCTACCACCATCTCAGTCATAAAAATCACAGCAATATTGCACCTAATCAATGAAATGACAAAGTTAATGCAACTTCTACAGAGAATGGGAATACGTGTATAGATCATTAAGTCACAATTAAATACCACACATACTAGTAGATATATATATTAGTATATATACAACACATACTAGTAAGCTTTGCTGAAGAACTATGTAAGAACCTTCTTCCAGGGAAGTGGAGTTTAACTTCTGAAAATTCACAGAGCTCCATAAGAATAAACATCAGTTGAGCTAATTACATAACATACTTGTTACTAGGTAATAAGAGCTGAGTCATGATGAGAAACAAAAGACAAGAGTCCTCTCTTCAACTTGCTTATAATCTAAAATGCATGAAAAATGAAGACCTATATCAAGTAAGTATGACAAGGCAGCTTTGTACATTGGTTAACATTTGACCAAACTCTACCAATGTGCTGAGAGCTACAATTCAAGTCATGCAGGGTCCCTCTGATTTCAAATTTATTTCATTTGATGGGACCTGGAGCAGGTTTCCCTCTTCTTCTAGGGAGAAAAGTCCAGTCAAAACTAAGTGGTCATTTCTCTCTATGTGTACATGCTGCTCACCTGTGGAGTGGTCCCCGAGGGGTGATGGTTTCTGGGAGGTAGTCAACCAGGGGGGCCCAGCATCCCCCAGTAGAAGGCATTGGTAAGGGCTGTGGCTGTTTGGTCTCTGTGATAGTCAACAGCCACCCCAGGTAGGGAGATATTGGGTCATCTGTAGGGTGAGAAAGACAACGTGCTTTATTTTTAGGAAGATAATTTTGTTTTCTCTACTTAGTGTTTCTAGAAAGAATATTACCTATTCATGCTTGTAAAAATAACTTTCTAAGCATTCAATTAGGTGAGTGTGAATTATACAATCAAATAAGTTAGAATTACTTAAATAGGTTTCTTTCATCACATTATTATTATTTAATATATCACATTTATCCTGAGTACAGTTTCCAGAATAGTTTCACATTGAATGTTTTTTTCTTTTCGTAAGGCTATTTGACTTCATGGTAAGAGTGGGTTGTGTGGGACCAGCTTTGCTGGTTTTGACCTGCTGGTCTTTCATTTAATAGTGTTGATATAAACTTTTAGGCCCAAGATGGAACAGCTCCTACCCAGGGTGCCATGTCAGCAAACCAAAACTTAGATAACTTTTATGTCCCTGTAAAGGCATTGCTTGGCCAGAAAAGCAGCATGCCCAGTAAGCCAGTATCCAGATGCCATGCCAACTCTGGGCTCTATACTGATTTTCTTGTTCTTTATTATTTTTCTTTTTTTTAAAGCTTTTTAAATTGATTTTTAAAAAATATTTCAAGAAAAAAAAGATTTTAAACATAATAATATTACCCAAACAGTACTAACATAATACAATATCACAAAAGTTGTAGGAAATATTAAAAATCTGCAAATAACAGGATTACTTGTATTATATTCTAAAATATATTTTTCCCTCTGGCTCTATTTTTGTTAATCAGTTTATGTTGTTCTTTATATTCCACAAATGAGTGAGATCATGAGGTATTTATCTTTCTCTGACTGGCTTATTTTGCTTAGCATAATGCTCTCCAGGTCAATCTATGCTGTTGCAAATGGTAAGAGTTCCTTCTTTTTACAGCAGCATAGAATTCCATTGTCTAGATGTACCATAGTTTTTAATCCACTCATCTGCTGATAGACACTTAGGCTGTTTCCAAACTTAGCTATTGTAAATTGTGCTGCTATGAACATAGGGGTGCACATTTTTTTTCTGATTGGTGTTTCTGATTCCTTGGTACATATTCCTAGAAGTGGGACTACTGGGTCAAATGGGAGTTCCATTTTTAGTTTTTTGAGGAAACTCCATACAATTTTCCACAGTGGCTGCAACAGTCTGCATTCCCATTTTTTGATTGGATTGTTTATCTAACTTTTGTTAAGTTGTATGAGTTCCCTGTAACGTTTGGGATAACTTATTGGAGATAACTTTGGCAAATAGGTTCTCCCATGCAGTGGGCTTTCTTATTGTTTTGTTGATGGTTTCTTTTGCTATGCAGAGATTTTTATTTTGATGGAGTCCCATTTGTTTATTTTCTCCTTAGTTTCCATTGCTCTAGGAGCTGTATCGGTAAATATATTGCTATTACATATGTCTGCTATTTTGCTGCCTATGGATTCTTCTAAGATTTTTATGGTTTCCCATCTTATGTTTAAGTACTTTATCCATTTTGAGTTTATTTTTGTATATGGTGTAAGTTGGTGGTCTAGTTTCATTTTTTTGCATGTATCTGTCCAATTTTCCCCACACCATTTATTGAAGAGACTGTCTTGACTCCATTGTATGCTCTTGCCTCCTTTGTCAAATATTAACTGAGCATAATGGCTTGGGCCACTTCATGCCATTCTCTTCTGACCTGTAGAGTTTCTGATGAGAAATCAGGTGTCAGTCTTATGGGAACTCCTTTGTAGGTATCAGTTTTCTTTTGCTGCCTTTAAGATTCTCTTTGTTTTTAATTTTTGGTATTTTAATTATGCTGTGTCTGGGCATGGGCCTGTTTGGGTTCTTCTTGTTTGGGGTTCTCTGTGACTCCTGAACTTGTTTGACTTTTTCCTTCACTATGTTAGGGTAGTTTTCTGCCATAATTTTTTCAAACACATTCTCTATTCCCTTCTCCTTTTCTGCCTCTTCTGGCACACCTGCTATTCTAATATTGTTACATTTCATATTGTCCCACAGCTCCCTTAAGCTGTCCTCCTGTTTTTTAATTGTTTTTTTTCTTTTTGGTTCTCTGATTGAGTGATATTTTCAACTCTGTCTTCTAATTCACTGATTCAATCCTCAGCTTCCCCTAATCTGCTCTGTATTCCTTCCGGTGTCCTTTTTATTTGTGTTATATCATTCTTTATCTCAGACTATTCTTTTTTCATAGTTATTGTATCTTTTTGCATGCTGTTGAGCATCTTTACCATCATTACTCTGACCTCTGTTTCAGCTAAATTTCTAATCTCTGCTCCATTTATCTCTTCTTCTGGAAAATTCTCTAGATCCTTCATTTCTGGGATTGTTTCTTTGTCTCATTTTGGCTGACTGTTTGGGTTTGTTACTATGTATTTGGTCATTCTGCTATGCCTCTTAATCTCCAGTGCAGGACAGTATTAAAGGCTATTTCTGACTAATTAGATCAGGCAAAGACTCAAAGCCTCCAGAGACTGCCTCTGCCTACAGAATGATAGGATGCCGACTTGAACTGGTCCGTAGTCAATCATCCTCAGGTGTGGTGAGAATTTTTTTTCAACAGGGTGGGGTAGTTTCTTCTGCCTGGAGGCTCATTGTTATTTTTAATCTCTTAAGTGGCTTCAGGGCAAAGTGTTTTCTAATAGGGTGTGTCAACTGTCTTCCCTTCCAGGCAAGGCAAATGTCTGTGTGGGAAAGATGTCCTCTGCTGCTTGAGGGAATGACTCAGCCCAGGAAACTTGCAGTGTCTGTCTTCTGAGCTCTATCCCTGAGTCCCCAGTCTTGGCTTCTGCTCTCACAGCTCCAGTCCACTTCACCCTCCCTCTGCCAGAGCACAAGGTGGGCGACTACACAAAAAATACTATGCATTGGCCCTTTAATATAGAGGGCCTTAATTTTTCAGCTGTCACTCCCTGGCAGACAGCACCCCACTGCTTTTCACAGCCAGATGTTATGTGGGTACCCTACTCAATTTTGGTGCTCTCTGCTGTAGTGCCCAGCTTGGGGATTAGATCCTAGAGTTCTCAGTGGCACCCCCCATAGCCGAGATATCTCTCCAAGACTTCAGTTGCTGTCTGTGGGCACCTGGCCAGCCCTTTCTTGCCTCCGCCCCTCCTACCAGTCTCTATGGGGTCTCCACTTTTGGTCCTCGAGTTATCAGGGTTCTCTCCTGTGAGTTTTCTGTTGATTATTTAGGAAGCTTTTCTGTATTTTAGTTGTAATTCCAGTTTGTTCCTGGGAGCATATCCGTGCAGCATCCACTTACTCTGCCACCATTTTTAATCCTTCTGCTTATTCCAGTTCAGGGTCATGGGCAGCATAGCCTTGTCCTGGCAGCTCAGGCCGCAAGGTGGGAACCCATGCTGGACAGGATGCCTTTTCACTGCTAGGTACACTCACACCCACCCATCACTTCATTTTTGAATGCTTAATTTATAGAGCCATAGAAAATACAGATATACACTATAAAAAAAACCCCATTAAATCATATGAATTCCCACTACTGTGAAACTTGCTCTTTCTCTAATCTCCCCCCCATCTCAATAAAATGCAGTCCATATTTCCAGTTTTCTCAAGACAGGATCCTTAGGTTATTCCTGATTTCTCTCTCATAGCTCATATCCAACTCAATTATGATGATGATGATATAAATAGTGACATTAAAATTAACATAGAGAGTACTTACTTTATGACAGGCACTGGTCTACACACTTCCCATATAAGTAGCCCAATAATATGTACCTATCATCACTATTTTATAAAGGGGAAACGTAGGTTAAGTGACTTGCCACCCTCTACATATTCAATGAGCTCTACCTTCAAAACGTATCCACATAGTATCACTTTCCACCATCACTATCACTAACCCCTTAGTCTAAGCCAGCACCTTCTCTCACATGGGCCAGTGCAATAGCCTCCTTACTGTCTCCCAACTACAACCTTTCCCTTTTTATAGTCTTATGTTCCACAGACCAGCCAGAGCCATTTTACCTTTTATTTTACTTAATTTTGGTATAATTGACCAGAGCAATCCTTTTATTTATTCTTTTTTTAAAATTTTCAGTCAAATTTGATTTTTTTTTTAAAGGCAGTAGATCATTTCAATTCAAGAACCTAATCTAAATATGACTTGACAATGAAGCACATCTGAGTATGGAGTGAAAACAGTTTTCAAAAAAAAATCATTAAATGTATCATCTTCAAATATCCAAATAATAAATCACTTCTGTAGGCCTTTTGCTAAGTGGAATCATAAACAAAAAATCAGAAGATTTATGTATTGCTGGGAAAAAAATCTGTAGTACAGTACTATGAATGTTGGGTATTAAGCATAATAGGTTGAATTAAGTTAAGAAGTTGAAAATATAATAAATTTGTGTGTGCATGAAAGTCTATAAGCCAACTGACTCAAGAACAACTCAAATTCTGATTTGTTCAGTGAGACCAGACATTATTTAACATTTTTCTTTTTGGAAGGCAATTAAAAATTATAATCTCATGACCACAAGACAAATTTTAAAAATTGTAAAAAGCAGTTAAAACTACATTCAAAGAACCATTTTTGTCCAGCTTAATTTTTGCACCCCATGGTAAAATAAAAAGCATCCATTAGCATCACAGATGAAAGCAAAATGAATGTCATTGAAATAAGTTCTTTTGCCTACTGAAGTATAAAATCTATATAGAAATTTGATACTGTACTATAACAAATTATACTTCTTACAGTTGTTTTTATTTATTTTAAAACCTGTTTAACATAGTTTTTAATTTTAAAAATGCTGTTTTCATGATTCCGAAACTGATTCCAGTTCTTTTCACAATATATATATATATATATATATATATATATATATATATATATATATCTTATTTAATATAATATGCTGGCTACCAATTCTAATCAGAAAAATATCTTGGAAATCTCTTCATTATGACAGCATGTTCAACAGAAATGACTGATGTTCAAGCAAACCCTAAGGGGTACAGCTTTCTGGAAAGCACATTTATTGACTGTTTCATTGTCTGAGTATCCTTTACAATGATTCTTTAAAAAAAAAAATCCTCTGAGGTTTTTTAAAATTTATTTTTTAGAGTGGAAGGGAGGGAGAAGGGAGGGTAAAAGAAAGACAGAGAAAGGGACAGAGAGAAACAATGAACATGAGAGAGACACATTGATTGGTTGGCTCCCACATACATGCTCTAATCTGGGACTGGGATTGAACCTGCACTGAGGTATGTGTCCTTAACAGGGAATCAAACTCACAACCCCAGGCTGACACTCTAACCACTGAGCAAACCCAGCCAGGGCAGTAGTGATTCTTGATGAAGATTCTTTCAATCTTGTAAACATCAGTATGCATGGTCTGGCTATACTGTAATTGTGCATCCTTGGACAGGAAGGGTGGTTCATAGCAAGTGAGAAGCCAGAGGAGTCTAAATTCTTTAAAATATATTTTAATTGATTTCAGAGAGGAAAGGAGAGGGAGAAGAGATAGACACATAAATGATGAGAGAGAATCATTGATCAACTGCCTCCTGCACACTCTCTACTGGGGATCGAGCCAAGGTTTGTGCCCTGACCGAGAATTGAACCAGGACCTCTTGGTTCATAGGTTGATGCTCAACCACTGAGACATACTGGCTGGGAAGGAATCTAAGTTTTTTTTCTTACTTTCTCCACATGAACAGGCCTATAGATCAATGGAACAGAACAGAGAACCCAGAAATTGACCCAAGCCATTATGCTCAATTAATATTTGACAAAGGAGGCAAGAACTTACAATGGAGTAAGGACAGTTTCTTCAATAAATGGTATTGAGAAAATTGGACAGGTACATGCAAAAAAATGAAACTAGACCAACAACTCCATCATACACAAAAATAAATTCAAAATGAATAAAAGACTTAAATGTAAGATGGGAAACCATAAAAATCTTAGAATAAACCATAGGCAGCAAAATCTCAGACATCTCTTGTAATAATATGTTTACTGATACAACTCTGATGGCAAAGGAAACTAAGGAGAAAATAACAAATAGGACTATATCAAAATAAAAAGCTTCTGCACAATAACAGAAGCCATTGATAAAATGACAAGAGAGCCCACTGCCTGGGAGAACATATTGCCAATGACACATCAATAAGGGGTTAATTTCCAAAATATACAGGGAACTCATACAACTTAACAAAAGGAAGACAAAGAATCCAATTACAAAATGGGCAAAGGACCTAAATAGACACTTCTCCAAAGTAGACAAACAGAAGGCCAAGAGACACATGCAAAAAATGCTCAAAGTCACTAATCATCCCAGACAAATGACAATGAGGTATCACCTCACACCTGTCAGAATGGCTATCATCAACAAATCAACAAATGACAAGTGCTGGAGAGGATGTGGAGATAAAAGGAACCCTTGTGCATTACTGGTGGGAATGCAGATTGGTGCAGCTGCTGTGGAAAACAGTATGGAGTTTCCTCACAAAATTAAAAATAGAACTCCCATTTGACCCAGTGTTCCCACTTCTAGGAATATATCCTAAGAAATCAGAAATACCAATCAGAAAGAATATATGTACCCCTATGTTCATAGCAGTGCAATTTACAGTAACTAAGATTTGAAAACAGCCCAAGTGCCCATCAGCAGTCAAGTGAATAAAAAAGCTGTGGTACATTTACACAATGGAATACTACACAGCTATAAAAAGGAAAGAACTCTTACCATTTGCAACCGCATGGATGGACCTGGGGAGTATTATGCTAAGTGAAAAAAAGTTAGTCAGAGAAATATAAGTATGGCATGATCTCACTCATGTGAAATCTAATGAATAAAATAAACTGATAAACAAGATAGATGCAGGGACCATGGAAGCATAGAACAGACTGTTGAACCTCAGAGAGAAGGCAGTGGAGGGTGGGTGGGAAGGGATCAAAGAACTTGTATGCATGTGTGCATGACCCATGGTCACTGACAGTGGGGTGGTGGAGGCCTGGGGTGGGGGAAGAGGGTGGGCTAGGGGACGATTACAGGGGAAAAAGGAGACCTATGTAATACTTTCAGCAATAAAGATTAAACAAAAGAATACAGGAGATCCAAGATGACTGCCAATGGGACCCGTCGGCAGTCAGCTTGGAGAGTGCATGGATGTGCGGGGAGTGTCTATATTTGTGAGTAAGGGACAGATATATTCCACGGGACTGTTGGGGACTGGTATATTGGTCTCCCCTGGCAGGACAGCCTCTACTGTTGCTGAAATCTCTCCCAGAGCGGCCGGCTCTGCTGCGGAAACCACGCCATCTTGAAGGGGAGACTGGCTGTGATCGGAAGCTCAGCCTTACCTTCAACCAGGGAGACCTCAGATATCTCCCGGGACCCTAAAACCACAACGCCCAGGGACCAGCTCCCTCAGCTGCGAACCCACAAACACCGGGACTCCAGCCTCCCTGACCGGGGGTGCCTAAAATGTCTGTCCAGGGGGAGACAAAGCAGCGCCAAATATGCAGATGGGCCCTGCACCTTTTCACAGAGCAGTTAGAAAGAACAGCTGAATCAAACAACACCAACCTGGAATTGGTGAATTAAACACAGCTAGTGAGGCAATCCATGGACAGAAAGGTCAGATATCGCCAAGAGAAAGGTGAGATCTGGTATCCAGGCTGGAGGGAGAAACGTGCGCAACAGGGAGTAGAGTCTCAGAGGAAGACTGCTCCCCACATAATCTGTGGCTGTTGGAGTCAGTGTAGCTCTCGAATGTGAAAGGGGGTCCAAAGGGCTGCTGGCAGAGGGGACTCTAGATTTAAACCCTCTGCTGGGCTGGGCCCAGAAAGGCAGCCTGAAGTTCTATACCGGCTGTGCAGTGCCAGGGGAAAAAGATGCAAGTCCACGCTTCCTATTTCTTTTTTTTTTTTTACCTCCTTGCCTTTGCTTGCTAAGTCCAGTAAATAGGATCTTCCAATTAAATCACTCAATGAGACTGCAAGGGAAAGTTGTTCTTTTTGTGGAACTGGGGATCAGAATGGGGAAAGACAAGCAGGAAACCAGCTCTGGGGCAGGGAAAAGTGCGGCAGGGAAAGAAGAATCTAACACTAGTAGAGGGGCCATTTAGTGCTGGATATTAATACAGAAACACTGCCACCCAGGGGTTGTGTCAGAAATTGACTCTTGTGTAAATACAACTCAAGGCAGGCAGAGAAACAAAGTGAGCAGAGAGATCCTGCCTGCCAGAAAACAGGTTTGTGGCTTATGACACAGAGAAGCGGTGGATTGCAGGGAACTTTAATACTGTGCTGACTACCAGACAGGAAACGGATGTACCAAGCAGAACAGTACAGGAAGTGAATGACCTTCACTACTTCACTTTTTTATTTTTTATCTTTTACTTAAGAAACTAAATTCTTTTCTCACTTGATTTTATTATTATATTTTTATTTTTAATTATTATTATTACTACTATTATTTTACCTTTTTCAAGTTTTATTTTATTTTATTTTATTTTGGGATTAGTGTTCTACATTCTATTTTCGTTTTTCTTTTAGCATTATTTTACTCTATCTCAATTTTTCCTTTATGCCAACACTCTCTTCCTCACTTTCCTCCTTTCATCCTGTTTCTCCTGCTTTAGTTTTTCTCTATCCTTTCTTTTTACTCCCTGTTAAAAATTGATCTTACTCATATATCTAATTTCCTCTCCCCTGCTCCAAGTCCATGCACACTTCTCTCTTCTCTTCTCTTCTCTTCTCTTCTCTTCTCTTCTCTTCTCTTTCCAATTTTTTCTTCCTTTTTTTCCTTTTCATTCTTTCTGTCTTGTTGTTGTTTGTTTGTTTGTTAGTTTATTTTTCTTCTTCTTTTTTGCTTCTGTTTTTTCTCTCCTCACATATTCTCTTCTTCTACTAATAGTTTAATTAATTCCAATTACCAAATCAGGCCTATCTACTCTCTATTCTCTTTTTCCAATAGTAAACGAATAAATGAACAGATAGGTTAAAGAAAGGGGGAAATTTTTATGCATATATATATATATATATATATATATAAATAATTTTTTCTTTTTTTTGTATTTTGTTTTTTACTTTTCTTCTTATACACTCATTCTCTTTCTACCTCCTCTATACTGAACTGTGGCTATTTCCCCATTCATTCAATTCCTTGACCTTACCTTCTGGAAATAAGCTCTGCCTCCACAAATTCACCTGGGTGTTTGTTGTTTAGGTGTTTGTTGTTTGAATTTTTGGGATTAGTTGTTGTTTGTTGTTTCCATTCACCTTTGGGTCTTTGTTGTTTGCATTTTTTTGGATAAGTTGTTGTTTTGTTTTTTTGTGGGTTTTTCTGAGTTTTCTCCCCATATACATATATTTTTTCCCCATTCATTTTCTTCTCATTCTTTTCTCTCTTAAATTTTTTCCTTTTCTCCATATGATTTTTTGCACTCTTTTCTATCCGCTAATTCTATTTTCTCTGGTGGTCACCTTTATTTGGGGTTATTAGTATTGTGAATACATTTGTGTTTGGTGCCCTGTATGTTGTATCTTCTTGTGTTTTATTTTGTGCCTTTAAGTCAACACGGGGGAGAGAGAGCTACATAACTAGACACCCTGAGAGGAGCGATCATGGGGAGACAAAGAAACAGCCTGCATACGAAAGAAAAGGAGGAATCAACCGAAAAGGAAGTAAATGAAATAGAGGCAAGCAATAAGTCAGAGAAAGAATTCAGAGCAATGGTCATAAAGATGCTGAAAAGTATGGAAGACAAATTCAACAATATGTGTAAGAACCAAGAGTAAATGAAGAATCAAGAAAAAATGAAAAATGACATTGCTGCAATAAGGAACTCAATAGAAGCATCAACAGTAGACTAGAAGAAGTGGAGGACTGCATCAGTGAGCTAGAAGACAAGGTAGGAAAAAATACCCAAGCAGAGCAGCATCTAGAAAAAAAAACTTAAAAAAAAGGAGGAAAGCCTAAGGAAACTCTGGGACAAAGTGAAATTAAACAATATCTGTATAATAGGGGTGCCAGGAGGAGAGGAAACTGAGCAAGGAATAAAAAAACCTGTTTGAAGAAATAATGATAGAAAAGTTCCCTGATATCGGGAAGAAAAAACTCACACAAGTCCAAAAAGCTCACAGAGTCCCAAACAAGATTAACCAAAAATGACTGACAGCAAGACACATTGTAATAAATTGGCAAACACCAACAGCAAAGTAAGAATCTTAAAGGCTGCCAGAAAGAGACAGAAAGTTACCTACAAGGGATCTCCCATCAGAATATCGACTGATTTCTCAATAGAAACATATCAGGTCAGAAGGGAATGGAATAAAATATACAAAGTCATTCAAAGCAAGGGTCTGAATCCAATAATACTGTACCCAGCAATGCTATCAAACAAAGTTGAGGGTGAAATCAGGAACTTCTCAGACAAAAAAGGACTAAGTGAGTTTATTACTACCAAACCAGCAAAGCAAGAAATGCTAAAGGGTCTTCTGTAAAAAGGAGAAATAGGAAGGGAAGAAGGAAAACAGACATAAAGAATAAAAGTGGTGACAAACAAGTACCTGTCAATAATAATGTTTAATGTAAATGGATTAAATGTCCCAATAAAAAGACATAGGGTAGCTGAGTGGATAATAAACATGACCCATATATCTGCTGTCTACAGGAGACCCACCTCAGAACAAAGGATTCACACAGACTGATGATGAAGGGATAGAAAAAGGGTTTTCAGGTGAATGAAAATGAAAAATAAAAGCTGGGTAGCAATACTCATAGCTGACAAATTAGACCTCAAAGTGAAGGCCATAACAAGAGAAAAGGAAGGCCACTTCATAATACTAAAGGGAGCAATTCAACAAGAAGATATAATTCTGGTAAACATATATGCACCCAAATACATAAAAAACTTATGGAGGATATCAAAGGAGAGATTGACAGCAAAACAGTTATAGTAGGGGAGTTTAATACCCCACTAACACCACTGGACACATCCTCTAAAGAAAAAATCAGCAAAGAAACATCAATCCTAAATGACTCACTAGATCAGGTGGAATTAACTGACATCTTCAGAACATTTCACCCCAAAGCCACAGAATATACATTCTTATCAAGTGCACATGGGTCATTTTCAAAGATAAACCACATATTGGGACACAGGCAAAGTCTCTTCAAATTCAAGAAGATAGAAATCACATCAAGCATCTTCTCAGATCACAATGGCATAAAATTAGAAATCAACCACAATAAAAATAATAAAAAAATCAAACATCTTTAGGCTAAATAGCATGCTATTAAACAATGATTGGGTCACCAAAGAAATCAAAGAAGAAATAAAAAGCATAATGGCAACAAATGACAATGAAAATACAACAATCCAAAAATCTATGGGACACAGTGAAAGCAGTCTTGAAAGGGAAGTTCATATCTCTACAGGCCTACTTCAAAAAACAAGAAAAAATGGTAATAAATTATCTAACCCTACAACTCAAAGAATTAGAAAGAGAGCCACAAAAGCTCAGCATAAGCATAAAAAAGGAAATAATAAGATCAGAATGAAAATAAAAAACATAGAGGCCAAAAAAACAAAACAAAAAAACAAAATATCAACAAAAACCTAGCTAGTTCTTTGAGAGGATAAACAAGATTGATGAACCTCTAGCTAGGCTCACCAAGAAGCAAAGAGAGGATCCAAAGAAACAAAATCAGAAATGAAAGAGGTGAAATAACAACCGATCCCACAGAAATACAAAGGATTATGAAAAAATACTATGAACAACTCTATTCCAAGAAAATGGACAACCTAGACGAAATGAACATATTCTTAGAAAAATACAAGCTTCTAAAACTCAATCAAGAATAATAATAATAAAAAAAAACAAGAATAGGCCGATATCTACTGAAGAAATTTAAGCAGCAATCAAAAATCTTCCAGCAAACAAAAGCCCTGGTCCTGACAGCTTTACAGAGGAGTTCTACCAAGCATTCAAAGAAGAACTGAAACCTATCCTACTCAGACTATTTCAAAAAATTAAAGAGGAAGTCACACTTCCAACCTCTTGATATGAAGCCAGAATTACCTTAAACCCAAAATCAGATAAAAAAAAACACAAAAAAAGATAACTAAAGGCCAATATCCTTGATGAACATAGATGCTAAAATCCTCAACAAAATTCTAGCAAATCAGATTCAGCGTTACATTAGAAAGGTCATACACCATGACCAACTGGGATTTATTCTGGGGGTGCAAGGATGGTACAGTATCCACAAATCAATAAATGTGATAGATCACATAAACAAACTGAGAGACAAAAATCACATAATCATATCAATTGATGCAGAAAAAGAATTTGACAAAATCCAACACCCTTTCTTGATAAAAACTCTCAGCAAAGTGGGAATAGAGGGATCATACCTCAACATAATAAAAGCCTTATATGACAAACCTACAGGCAACCTCATACTCATTGGGCAAAAACTAAACTCATTTCCCCTAAAAACAGGAAAAAGACAAGGATGCCTACTTTCACCACTCCTGTTCGATATAGTACTGGAAGTGCTAGCCATAGTGATCAGACAATAAGAAGAAATAAAAGGCACCCAAATTGGAAAAGAAGAAGTAAAACTGTCCTTATTCACAGATAACATGATTCTATACATAGAAACCCCAAAGACTCCATCAAAAAACTACTAGATCTAATAAATGAAGTGGGCAATGTAGCAGGATACAACATTAACACCTAGAAATCTATGGCCGTTTTATACACCAATAATGAACTCACAGAAAGAAAAATGAAAAAAAAAAATCCCATTCACCATTGCACCAAAAAAATTGATATACCCAGGAATAAAATTAGCTAAGGACGTAAAAGACCTGTACTTGGAAAACTACAGGACATTGAAAAAAGAGATACAGGAAGACATAAACAAATGGAGGAATATACCATGTTCATAGATTGGTAGAATCAATACCCTTAAAATGTCCATGCTACCCAAAGCAATCTACAGATTCAATGCAATCCCCATTAAAATACCAATGCCATATTTCACAGATCTAGAACAAACTCTCTAAAAATTCAACTGGAAAAAAAAAAGACCCCAAATAGCCACAGCAATCCTGAGAAAGAAGAACAAAGTTGGAGGGATCACAGTACCAGATATCAAGCTACATTACCAAGTGATGGTTCTCAAAACTGCCTGGTACTGGCAAAAGAACAGAAATATAGACCAATGGAACATAACAGAGAACCCAGGAATAGACCCAAGTCATTGTGCGCAATTAATATTTGACAAAGGAGGTAAGAGCATACAGTGGAGTCAAAACAGTCTCTTCAATAAATGGTGCTGGGAAATTTGGACAGATACATGCAAAAGAATGAAACTGGATCACCAACTTATACCATACACAAAAATAAACTCAAAATGGCTAAAGGACTTAAATGTAAGATGGGAAACCATAAAAATCCTACAAGACTTCATAGGCAGCAAAATAGCAGACATATGTCATAGCAATATCTTTATAGACAAAGCTCCTAGGGCAATGGAGACTAAGGAGAAAATAAACAAATGGGACTACATCAAAATAAAAAGCTTCTGCACAGCAAGAGAAACCATCAACAACACAACAACAAAACCCACTGCATGGGAGAACATATTTGCCAATGATATTTCCGATAAGGATTTAATCTCTAAAATCTACAGAGAACTCATACAACTTCACAAAAGGAAGATAAATGATCCAATCAAAAAATGGGCAAAGGACCTAAATAGACACTTTTTAAAAGAGGACATACAGAATGCCCAGAGACATATGAAAACATGCTCAAAGTCATTAATCATCTGAGAGATACAAATCAAAACAACAAAGAGATACCATCTCATACCTGTCAGAATGGCTATCATCAATAAATCAACAAATACAAGTGCTAGAGGATTTGGAGAAAAAGGAACCCTCCTGCACTGCTGGTGGGAATACAGACTGGTGCAGCCACTTTGGAAGACAGTGTGGAGTTTCCTCAAAAAACTAAAAATGGAACTCCCATTTGCCCCGGTGATCCCACTTCTAGGACTCTTTCACAAGAAACCAGAAATACCAATCAGAATGGGTATATGCACCCCTATGTTCATAGCAGCACAATTTACAATAGCTAAGTTTGGAAACAACCTAAGTGCCCATCAGCTGATGAGTGGATTAAAACCCTGGTACATCTACACAATGGAATACTATGCTGCTATAAAAAAGAAGGAACTTTTACCACTTGCAACAGCATGGATGGAACTGAAGAGCATTATGCTAAGAAAAATAAGCCAGTTGGAGAAAGATAAATATCACATGATCTCACTCATATGTGGGATATAATGATCAACATAATTTGAACAAGAATAGATCCAGAGACAAATGGTAGGGGAGGGGTGGTGGGTTAGAGAGTAACCAAAGGACTTGTATGCATGCATATTAGCATAATCAATGGACACAGACACTGGGGCAGTGAGGGCTTGCCTGGTGTGGGAATGGCTGGGGGTGGGGGGCATCAATTGGGGAAAAAGGAGACATATGTAAAACTTTAGACAATAAAAATAAAAAAAGAAAACAGCATATGATATATGTAACATATAAAAATATTTATCTTTATTGTTGAAAATATTAATGATGTTCCCCTTCTTTATCCCCACTGATCCCCTCCACCCTGCACGTCCCCCTCCCAGACCTTCACTACACTATTGTCAGTGTCCATGGGTTATGCATATATGCCTATCAGTTCCCTAGGGTAAATCTCTCCCCACCCATCTTTCCACCTCACCTTCCCTCTGAGATTCCTCAGTCTGTTTCATGCTTGCATGTCTCTGGATCCATTTTGTTCATCAGTGTATCTTGTTCATCAGATTCCACATATGAGAGAGATCATATGATACTTGATTTTCTCTGAGTGGCTTATTTTGCTTAGAATAATACTCTCCAGGTACCTCTGTTACAGGATTCCAGGGCAGGAGGAATAGGGAAACTGAGACAGGAAAGTTAAAACAAGGCTAAACAGTGAGGGCAATTTGCAGCCAGCTTGTAACTAACAAACTATTATCTCCGCCAGCCAAGAATAGGAGAGAAAATCATTGAAAAACCTCCCTAATGAGAGATTAATTACTCTCTAAGCAGAGAAGCCATCACTCTCAAGGTTTGTCAAGATAAAGTTGCCAGGTGCTTCTCAGGATTTTTGGGAAGGCCACAACAAAGTAAGAAAGAAAAAAAGGGGGGGGGCCTTTAGAATTAATCTGTACCAAAATAGTAAGCAGAGGAATTTTACGATCTATAGGCAGGAGAGTATATAACGCCTCAGAACCCCACACAACTTGCTCTTCAGATTAGCTGAGAGCCCGTTTGTGTTTCCTAAGCCAGATGTATAGGTTTTCTTGCTTTGCTTTTTCAATAAAGGTGCATGCTTTAATTGCTTTAATAGATTGGCTTTTCACAGCACAGTCAAGGTCTCTCATGTATGCTTGTTCTTGTGCCAGCACCAGGCTGTTTTGAGTACAGTGGCTTTGTGGTATAACTTGATATCTGGTATTATGATTCCTCTAACTTTGTTCTTTCCCAAGATTGCTGCAGCTATTCGTGGTCTTTTCTGGTTCCATATAAATTTTTGGAGAGTTTGTTGTAGATCTGTGAAATATGCCACTGGTATTTTAATGGGGATTGGATTGAATCAATAGATTGCTTTGGTTAGTATGGACATCTTAATGATGTTGATTCTACCAATCCATGAACACGGTATATTCTTCCACTTGTTTATATCTTCCTCTATCTCTCTTGTCAATGTCCTATACAGGTCTTTTACCTCCTTAGTTAAGTTTATTCCTAGGTAGGTATTTATTTATTTATTTATTTATTTATTTATTGTTGCAATAGTAAATGGGATTGCTTTTTTAGTTTCTCTTTCTGAGAGTTCATTACTGGTGTGTAAAAATGTCATAGATTGCTGGGTGTTTTGTATTCTGCTACCTTGCCAAATTCATTTTTTTAATGTGTGTGTGTGTGGCACTTATTTCTTTTTATTCCAAATTCATTTATTAAATCTGTTTTTTTTTGGTGTGGAGTCTTTAGGGTTTTCTATGTATAATATCATGTCATCTGTGAATAATGACAGTTTTATTTTTTCCTTTCCAATTTGGATGCATTTTATGTTTTCTTCCTGTCTGATCACTGTGGCTAAGACTTCCCATACTTGTTGAATAAGAGTGGTGAAAATGGGCATCCCTGTCTTGTTCCTGTTCTTAGGGAGAGTGGTTTTAGTTTTTGCCCACTGAGTATGATGTTGGCTATAAATCTGTCATATAGGGCCTTTATTATGTTGATATATAATCCCTTTATCCCCACTTTGAGGAGTTTTCTTATCAAAAAAGGGTGTTAGATTTTTGTCTAACGGTTTTTCTGTGCCAATTGATATGATCATGTGATCTTTGTCTTCCAATGTATTTATGTCGTATATCACACTTATTGATTTGCAAATATTGTACCAGCCTTGCATCCCCAGAATAAATCCCTCTTGGTCATGGTGTATGATCTTTTTAATGCATTGCTGGATCTAATTTGCTAATAATTTTGTTGAGGATTTTAGCATATGTTCATCAGGGATATTGGCCTGTAATTCTCTTTCTTTGTAGTGTCTTTATCTGGTTTTGGAATTAGGCTAATGCTAGCCTTATAAAAAGAGCTTGGAAGTGTTCCTTTCTCTTGGATTTTTTGGAATAGTTTGAATAGGATAGGTGTTCTTCTTAGTTCTTCTTTGAATGTTTGGTAAAACTCTCCTGTGCAGCAATCCAGACCAGGGCTTTTGTTTGTTGTGAGTTATTTATTTATTTATTTATTTATTTATTTATTTATTATGGCTTCAATTTCATCAGTAGTTATAGCGTATTCAGGGTTTCTAATTCTTTCTGATTGAGTTTTGGAAGATTGTATTTTTCTAGGAATATTTCCATTTCATTTAGTTTATCCAGCTTGTTGTAGTATAGTTGTTCATAGTTTTTTGTGGTTTTTTTTTTATATGATGCTTTGTATTTCTGTGGGAACAGTTGTTACTTTACCTCTTTTGTTTCTCATTTTGTTTATTTGGGTCATCTCTCTTTGTTTCTTGATAAGTCTGTGTAAAGGTTCATAAATCTTGTTTATCTTTTCAAAGAACCAGCTCCTGTTTTTATTAATCTTTTGTATTATTATCTTAGTCTCTATGTCATTTATTTCTGCTCTTTATTATTTCCTTCTATTTACTCTGGGCTTTTCTTGTTGTTCTCTTTCTAATTCTTTAAGTTGTAGGGTTAGATAGTTTGTTAGAAGGGTTTTTTGTTTTTTGAGGTAGGTCTGTAATGCTATGAACTTCCCGCTCAGGACTGCTTTTATTGTGTCCCATAGATTTTGTGTTGCTGTGTGTTCATTTTCATCTGCTTCCAGGAAGTTCTTTTTCTTTCTCCTTTGGTCTCTTTGGTAACCCATTAATTGTTTAATAACATGCTATTTAGCCTCCATGTGTTTGAATGTTTTCAAGTGGTTTTTTTTTGTAGTTGATTTCTAATTTCATACGATTGTGATCTGTGAAGGTGGTTGATATTATTTTAATCTTCTTGAACTTATAGAGACTTACTAGTAGTTTGTGTCCTAACATGTGGGCTATCATTAAGAATGTTCCATGTGCACTTGAGAAGAATGTATATCCTGCATCTTTGGGGTGAAATGTAAATGTCAATTAATTCCATCTGATACAATGTGTCATTTAGGATTGCAGATTCATTGTTGTGTTGATTTTTTGTCTAGAAGATCTATCCAGTGATGTCAGTGGGGTGGTAAAGTCCCCTATTATGAATGTATTGCTATGGATCTCTCCCTTAAAATCTTCCATAATTATATATATATGTATATATATATATATTTGGGTGCTCCTATAATTCGTGTATATTTGCATTGGGTGTATATGTTTACCAGAGTTATATCCTCTTGTTGAATTGATTCCTTTAGTATTATGAAGTGGCCTTCATTGTCTCTTCTTATCTCCTTCACTTTGAAGTCTATTTTGTCAGATATGAGTACTGCTACACCAGCTTTTTTTTTCATTTCTATTTGCCTGGAAAAAAATTTTCCATCCCTTCTCTTTTAGTCTGTATGAGTTCTTTTTTCTGAGATGGGTCTCTTGTAGATGGCATATATATGGGTTATATTTTCTTATCCATTCATCAACCCTATATCTTTTGATTGGAGCATTTAAGCCACTTACAATTAAGGTTATTATTGATAGGTAGTTATTTGTTGCCATTCTTATTCTTTATGCCTGTGTTCTTCTCTTTCTCTCTCTTTCTTCTTTTTACAATAGTCATAGTCTCTTTTTTCTTGCAGTGTTGGTTTGGTGGTATTAAACTTTTTATTTATTTATTTATTTATTTATTTATTTATTTATTGTCTTTGAAGCTCTTTATTTCACCATCTCTTTTTAATGATAGCCTTGCTGGATAGAGTAGTCTTGGGTTCCGTCTCTTGGTTTTAATTACTTTGTATACTTCATGCCATTCCCTTCTGACCTGAAGTGTTTCTATTGAGAAATCAGCTGATAGTCTAATGGGAGCTCCCTTGTAGCTAATTTTTTGTCTCTCTCTTCTAGTCTTTAAGATTCTTTCTTAAATAAGAAGCTTCACAGACAAAAAAAGGCTAAGGGAGTTTATCACCACCAAGTCAGCAATGCAAGAAATGCTAAAGGGACTGGTGTTTTTAATGTTTGCCATTTTTATCATAATGTATCTATGTGTGAATCTTTTGGGATTCTTCTTGATTGAGACTCTTTGTGCTTCCTGAACTTGGGTGACTTTTTCCTTCACCAGGATAGAAAAATTTTCTGCCATTATTTCTTCAAACAGGTTCCTTTTCAGATTCCTTTCTCAGATTCTTATCCTTCTGTCACCCCTATGATGTGAATGTTATATTTCATGTTGACCCAAAGTTCCCTTAGACTCTCCTGCATTAAAAAATTTTTTTCCATTTGCTGCTCTGAATGTGTGTTTTTTTGTACCTTGTCTTATAATTCACTGATTCGGTCCTCAGGTTCTTCTAGTCTACTGTTGTATCCTTTCAGGGTGTTTTTTTATTTCAGCTATGTCATTCTTCATTTCTGATGAATCCTTATTTAATGTTTTAACCTCTCTGTTCATGTTGGTGTAGCTCTCAATTCTCATTAAGTTGCTTGTAGTTCTCACTGAGTTGTTTGAACACCCTTATTAACATTACTTTGAATTCTTTATCTGACAGCTTGTATCCATTTTATATCATTATTTTCCTGGTGATTCCTCTTCTTCTTTCATTTTGAGGTTGTTTCTTTGTATTAGATCAAACTCCTATGCCTCCCAGACTTTGTGCTGTGGTCTTATGTAGTAGGTATTTTGTGAGACCCAGTGGTGTAGTCTCTTAGACCTCCTGAGCTGGGTGCTCTAGGAAAGCCCCTTGTTTGAGTTATTTGGGTTCTCCTGATGTAATTTGGTCTTGAATGTTGTCCCATTTGTGGATGGGATCTTCTCTCAGGCTGGTTGACTATGTGGCTCACCCCTGACCACATCAGTGAGCTGTTGTGAATGTGCTGACAGAACATAACAAAATACAACACAACAAACACAGAACAAAAGGAACAAGACAAAAACATACACAAGACCCTACAGCACCAACAAAAGCAACCACTAGAAAAGAGAGAATTAGGAAAGAGAAAAGAGAGCAAGAATTATAGAAGAAACAAAAGAAAGAGAAAAGAAAACAAACGAGTAAAAAAAAACACAAACAAAAAAGGGGAGGGAGAAAATGGAATATGCAGGGGCAGAGCTGAAATAAAGAAAATAAGAATAAAGAACTAGGGGAGTAGGGGAAGGAAAACAATTTAAAATAAAAAAGGAATGAAAACATTTTGAAAAGGAAAATAGAGGAGAAAGCAGGTAGATCCAAAAAATAACAAAAAGAAAAATTATAAGAAAGCAGGAGAAAAAGAAAAGAAAAAAAATTGAGTAGGAAAAGGGAAGAGGAAAATGAGATAGATGAACAAAACAGTAGAGACTAAATAATATCAAGTAAATAAAGCAGATAAAGAAGATAAATAATAAAAAAAAATGATCAGGCCAAGAAAAAAAGGAAGAAAAAAAGAGGAAAAGAAAAAAGAGGGAAAAAAAGGAAAAAGAAGAAAAGAGAAAAAAATGTGAAATAGCATTCATTTCAGAAACTGTCCTCCTTTGTCTTTCAGCAACCTGCTTGAAGTACCAAGGGATCCACCGTTTGTGTCTTATCTCCGTAGGACTCAGCTCTAAAGCAAGTTTGTTAGCAGCATGGGGCCCAGGGCTGGATCAGCAAACTTCCCCAGGTTTCCTGGGGTTTGCCTCTGCCCACCTTTGCCTGCCAACCAGCTGTCAATCTTCATCACTCAAAAGTCTTTTTCTGAATGGGATTTAGGCAAAATTGAGAGTCTAGACCTCTGGGTTTCCTGTGAGGGGGAAGTGCTGTTCAGATTTCAATGAATGTGGTGGGTATGTTTCCTTGTCCCAGAGCTACTCCTCTGCAAGTGGCCCAAAATATTACTCTGCCCTTGGCTGGGCAGAGATTCTTATATGCAGTCTGGCGGGATCAACTGGAAACTTGGAGTTTTGATCAGCTCTCCAGTGTGGGTAAAGTACCAATCGGGTTACCGGGATAGTGGGGCAGATGGCCCTTCCACCAATCCAATCACTGATGCTCCCTGAGACTGTTCAAACCATCGGGTTGGCCTTTGCTTTTTTCTCCACTGAAAAGGTCAAAATATAGGGCATGGCAGCAGGGCTACTGAGGGTGTGGAGGGCTATATCACCTAGGGCAGGTTATTTTCTTTTTTCTGCTATTTGGCTACTAGCAGCAGCTAGAGCCTTTCAGGAAAAATGGCTGTTTTGTTTTGGGGGTGTACAACCAAATGCAGGACTCCTGGCTGCTGCTTTTCCATGTCTCCCCACAATGCTCCCCCCAGCCTCTCCACAGGCACCTGGAATCCACACAGCCCACCCTTCATCAAAGCTCGGGTAAATAGTTGTAAATGAAAACTCCTATGCTCTGGGTTAAAAAAAAAAAAAACCACCAAAAAACAGAGGCTTTCTCTCACTAGGCTCCAGTCTACCAGTTCCAGACTTTGAGGTGGCCAGCAGGTCTGCTGCCTTTCACGCCTGGATGTTACCTGAACTGCTGGTCTCCTGTCTGGTGCTCCAGGCTGTGGAGCCCAGCCTAGGTTCCAGGCCTCAATCGTCTAAGGCAGTGGTTCTCAACCTTGGCTGCACATTAGAATCACCTGGGAATCTTTTTAAAATACTGATTTCTGGGCCTCATCCTCTGGAAATTCTGTTTCTTTGTTATGGGGTGAGGCCACAACATTAGCATGACGTTGTGTTTTAAGAATGGGGCAGACCCTGGCTAGTGTGGCTCAGGGTTGGGCATTTTTACAGGCAGTGAAAGGTTGCCAGTTTGATTCTCAGTCAGGGCATATGCCCGGGTTGTAGGCTTGATCCCTGGTAGGGGGCGTGCAGGAGGCAGTTGATCAATGTTACTCTCTAACATTGATGTTTCTCTCCCTTCCTCTCCCTTCCTCTCTCTAAAAATCAAAAAAATTTCTTTGAAAGATTGTGGCAGAAATGTATGCTGAAGTAGCCAGCTAATCCTTATTTTTTTCTTTATGTAAATTTGGTCTCAGAATATTTCTGGAAGGGTAATGTTTTGAAGAAGCCACTGTGATGACTGGCTTCCATTACAGTCTCTAATCCTGGGCACATGGCTACCCTCTTCTGTAGCTTTAATCAGGTGCTGATTACTAGTCAATGTGCTACAGAGTTAATTTCACTGGATCATTCTCCCAAAGTTAGTTGCCTTTTAGATGGTGGCATTTGAGCATCAGGACTTGGCCATTATGTTTGGAGACATGCAAGCAAAAGTCATCTGTTCTAATTTCTTTGTGGGCAGTATAAGAGAACACCTGATTACATCCCATACCATGACAGTTAAAAATTACCGCCTTTTCTCCAAAGTAACAATCTCCAAAGTTCCTTCACAGTGTCACATACTGAAGGAAATTTCTAGGTTTTCTCTTCCACAAATGTCCATTCCAGCATCATATGTTCCAATTTTGTGAAAGTAATTTCTGTCTATTTAAAAACGGCCTCCTGCCATTGTAGCTGTTTTGACAAGAAGAGTTGATCACTTTTCGTTCTGTCCGTTTTTCTTTGGGGAACAGGATACCAGTGAAAATTGCACTTCCACTGAATCCACCATAGGTCATTTAAGAACCTGCCATGTGCTCAAAACTCTCATAGCTGATTACATCAGTGGCAGGACATACCACATTGTCCTGTCTTGTTTGATCCTGGCTATGAGAGGCTCTAGCCTAGTGGAACTCATAATGAGTGTCTGAGAAGGTGATCACTTGGCCTTTAGACACAGTAACTCTTCTGAATCTAGTTCTAATTAATCCAAAACATTTTTCCATTTGAATTACATGAACTGGCACTTTTAATTTTTTCATCTAGTTCTTTAGAGGTCTTTGCAAAAAGCCTCTTTCACTGGCATCATTTACTAGAACAATTTCTTCTAGCACGTGTGTTGATGAGCAATTAATGATACTATGGACAGTTGGCAGATGTGTGCTCAAAGCCTCATTGTGGAAAACAATTACCATACTGGTTGTAGGACCAGAGCAATACTTTAAAAAACAGAGGTTCATTCATGTGCCTTTCTCTACTTAAGCCTCTCCAGTGGCTTCCTTTCACATTCAAAATGAAGTCCAAAATCTATACCATGGCCTTTCAGGCCTTACAAGATCTTCCTCCGGCTCCGCCTTGGCTTCTCTCCCACTACCACCCCCTTGCTCAATCCACTCCATCATACTGGCTTTCTTGCTGCTCTGTGGCCATGCGAGGCACTGTGCCTCTTCAGAGCCTTTGCATCTACCATTCCTTGGGATTGCAGAGCTCTTCCTCATTAGCTGAGTGGCTTGGTCCTTTACGTCATGCATGACTCTGCCCAATACCGCTTGATCGCAGAGGATTTCTGTGGCCACTCCACTAGAATTAACCCCTGCCCCAATCACTTTCTGTCCCCTTGCCCTGCATTAGTTTTCTTCTGGGACACAGATCATAGTCACCACCAATGGCTGCCTCGCTAGCTCTAAAGAGCTAGGTGGGACCTCCTCTATTTTTCCATTATTGGTTTCCCTGTTCCCTGGAACAGTATCTGGCACTTAGTAGAGAATTAATAAATATTTTTGAATGAATGCATGTCCTCAACTGTAACATAAACATAGCAACAAGTTTCATGGAGTTATTTTTTATAACACTCTCCATATAGGCCAGGAGCATTTAAGAGCAAGGGCAGTTGGGCCCCCTTGGTACTGCCCAAGTATGTGGCTTCAATTAAGCTGCTTAATCCTGGCACAGGTTTTAGTGTATTAAGAGAAAGGATGAATGACATAATCTTTAGGCAATTTCTCCCAAATACAGTTTTTCTTGGTTGCACTTTTGAAAGGTGGTGAGAAGTAGTTGATTCAATGCTGCCGGTCCAGAGTAGAAAGGTTAGCAGAGCTGGAGGAGGGTGTATGAAACTGTAATTGTGAAATGGAGACTCTGAACAAGAACATGCACTAGGACCAAGCACAGCCCAATTCTCCTACACCCCAGGAGAAAAAACTTACATAATATTGGTAAAAAGCTGCTTTATAGATGAGGGTGTCCATTTTACTCAAGGTGCTATCAGTTTGCGTGTGTGTGTGTGTGTGTGTGTGTGTATGTAAAGAGACTGCACACAGCCTTTCCTTTTGGATAAACCCAGCTTATACCATGAAGCTTTGGGCCACTAGGTCTCTCCTGTTGCCTTCTTAGTCTTCCCAGATCTGCTGATACCCTTAGGAATTCTGGGTGGAAATGACTGCCCTAACATACACCAGATGCCTAGGTATAAGGTTATTGAAAATAAGCCTACTAGACTTTGCCTTTCTTGTGGCATAGGCCATTCCATGATTGTGTAGATAGAACCAAAATTATATCAGGGAGAACCCATTTACCAAAGTCCTGAGTATTCCTATCAAATTAGACGTGCTGCTTCTTCCAGACAAAGTCAAGTCCTATGACTTGAACACCTGGAAAAAAAAAATCTTAGTATGTATTTTATGGCTTTTTGTGATGAGAGCTGTTTGAGTAGCTTGATTTAATTTTCCCTTATAATGAGTAACCTAAAAGTAAAAGCTCTCTGAACCCAAACTACATGCTATGAACTCTAATCTCTCTGTTCAATAACAGTAATCATGTAAAAAAATATTATTGATACTGACTCAATTGAGTTCAAATTCTGCACCAAAATTTTCCCATTTTCTTTATATTAGTATAAGAAATCTATAAACATTTCTAGGTAAAATAGAAGCCATCCTATCTAATAAAGAGGGAATATGCTAATTGACCCCCATGCTGTTGCAAAGATGATAGCGCCCACAGCCAATAAGGAGGGAATATGCTAATTGACTGCCCCACCCTCAAAGATGGAGGAGCCCACAGCCACAAGATGGCAGCGCCCAGTCCCCTCAGCTCCACCAGGGCCTTGCCGCGTGCCTGCCTCAGGAGTCCCCCAGTCCCCTTACCCCCCAGCCGCCCAGGGCTGGCCCAAGGTGGAGGCAAGCCTCAAAAGGTGGCTGCCCAGCTTCCCAGTGCCGCCCGAGGCTCAGGTAACCAGGGCCAGCTGAGGCTTGCGCTGCCGGCAGTGGCAGCAGCAGAGGTGTGACGGGGCGTCGCCTTCCCCTGATTGCTGGGTCACCTCCTGCCCCTGAGGGCTCCTGGACTGTGAGAGGGGGCAGGCCAGGCTGAAGGACCCACCCTTCATTGCATGAATTTTCATGCACTGGGGTTCTAGTAATGATAATATGAGACTTTTAATTTCTTATCTGAATTCCCTATCATTTTTCCTCTTTATAAATACTTCTATAACTTCTTTCTTTTTGTCTCTAAAATTAGTGATGTGAGTTAATTATCATCTCATTTTATTATAATTATCTTTAACAATTCACTATTTAATAAATATAAGGAATGTGAGATGTTACTACCAGAGGACAGTAAAGATATCTTTTTTAAATGATTGATATTTTTAGTATAGTATTTTTACCAAATTCTGTGTCCTGTACCCAGAACAAAGAGATACATTTTAAAGGAATCAGCCAAGGAGAATGATATTCCCAACATAAACTCTACAGCCAGAGTGTGTTATTTTTTGTTACATCACACCTGCCACATCCTAGGGACGTATTTGACTGCTTAACATTGTCATGATTCATTTTTTCTGTCCTCAAATTTTGGGTTACAAAATATATAGTAACCAGACTTTTCTTAAACCAACAACTCTCCATTTCTTGGTACTATTCTCCCATCTGTAAAATCTAGTCCCTCCTGGAACTCACGGCCTGTGCTCCAGAGACTTGGCTGTTGGGTTTGGATGGCACAGATACAGACCCTGGTGGGGACCAGAAAGAAGGGAAAACACAAATAGCTTTATTTTACCTAAAACTAATGGTTCTAGTAAAAAGTTTTAAAGCTGCAACTTCACCTAAGTTAGAGTTTGATAATTATGTATGGATTTTGCACAATTCTCCCATTGGTACTTTGAAAGGCAGAGAATTTCCTACCTATGCAGTAAGAGGTAAAGAAGAACAGCTGAACTGTGGTGCCATTAGGCCTACTCATCTCTTACCCCACTCTGCAAATTTCCCATAAAAACAAAACAATTTAAAATGATAGCTACAAAGGCCCCAGGTACTGACTTTCAAAATAAACCTAAACCATGAAATATCATCATATTTCCGATTTCCACCAAAATAGACAAATAAACTCCACCAGTTAGTTTACTGATTTCCTTAGCATACCTAAATGCCACTGGGAGTGTTCTTGATTCCAGAATTTCTGTGACTTGTGTGTGACCAAGTAATACTCTTTGCCTGCTCAGTATCTACAGATGCTGTCCAGGGCTCCAACAAAATCAGTGAATGCTTTGCTTTGCAGTTTCTGTCAACTTCCCAAGGAACAAAGGCATTTCTGTGATGACTGTATCTCCCATCTTATCAAGGTTTTCATTTGGCTACCAAGACAATGCTTTCGAGAGACTTTGTGTGAAAAAGGCCCTTTTCTGGGTGAGCTGATTCACAAAGCTTAAAGATTAAATCCACTCCCACGATAACTGCGATATTGGTTATCTAATGAGACAATTTTTTACTAGCCTTTCCCCAACTGCATTACCAAGAAAAAAATGCCAAGAATATAAAAAATACAGATTTGGGTAAAAATTTGAATTTTTATAATTTTAATTCGTCCACTGTTTGGCTTCTTGTTATTTTCAGATGCTGACTCTATGCTCATCTGCAGAGTGGGATTAAATGATTGTTTATATTTATAGGACCCTTTTTAGCAATTAGAATAAGAATAATAAAAATACTCGTACTCCATTCTCCAACCATCTGGATTCCACTTGAAACCCCACACCTGGTGGTACTTACTTTTATCCTCATCATACGACCCTCCAGAGCTATTGCTGTACCTTGACTCCAGGCGAGTATGGGCTCTGATGACGTTATTAAACCTTCAAATACAAGAAGAGCCATCATTAAATACTGCTGTGTGTGTATGTGCTATCTTCATAAACACATACTATTATTTAGTGATTGAGTTTTTGGCAGCTAGTTCCAATGATGCTTTTCCTAAAGAAATACTGCAAAAATTGTATCACAAACATTTATTTTTCCCTGGAGAGGTCTAGTGGTTGCTTTTGCTCATAAGCATAGTTTAAACCTAGAACAGATAAACATTTTAAGGCTATACTGAACTGGAGAATTATAACATTTGTTTGGAAATGAAATTGAGTGATACTGAATAATATACATCCCTTATTCACATGGTAGCCTGGCAGATGGTAAGTGGTCAGTAACTAACTGATACATGATTAAACATTGAAAATTGACAAGACATAAAAAAGTGGTTCATAATATATCTTGGACTTTACTGACTTTAAACTTTCTCTTAAAATGAAAAGAGGGTTTTTAAAAAATATGGTTTTTAATTGTTTTGAGAGAGAGAGAGAGAGAGAGAGAGAGAGAGAGAGAGAGAGAGAGAGAGAAACACCAATGTATCAATGTGAGAGAGAAACATCATCTGGCTACCTCCTGCACACCCCTTACCGGGGATCAAGCCTATAACCCAGGCACGTGCCCTGACTAGGAATCACACTGGCAATCTTCTTTTAGTGCATGGGTGAATACTCAACCAACTGAGCTACACCAGCCAGGGTGATTGAAGGATTTTTAGAAAAAGGTAACTAGTTGGGTTGTAAAATAACCAGAGAGACTCTTTCTGTCTGGTCTCTCTGTCGATTAAGAAGTAATGCCCTACCAACCCCCTGCCGCCAAAATGGTAGAAATATAGTACCTTCACACACATTATTCACTTACTCTCACTTACTCATCTTTGACATAAGCACTGTTTACTTTATGAATGAGGAAACAGGCCAAGTGAAACAGCTTGTCCAGTGTCATGCAGAAGACAATGGCAGTGCAGAAATGCTTTTGGTTCCAATGAGAGAAGGCAAGATACGGGATTTTAGGACCAAACTTTCACTAGCTCTATGACCTTGGCCAAGTTCTTTACCTTTATGGGGTCCCTGTTTCTACACCTGCCAAAAAGTAATACTAATAATACTTCACCATTTATTTTGTTGGGGTTGTAGAAATCAAAAGAAATGATACGAGAATGTTTCTAACACTGTGAGGTACCATCAAACTCTAAGGTACTAATTATTATCCTATATGATAAGGAGGTAATATGCAAATGGTTGTTAGGCCATGATGCGTAATGACCAACAGCAGGAAGGCAGGGCAGTGAACGACAAGCAGCGGAGAGCTACAGGAGGGCGGGGCAGCAAGCTACATGCTGCGGAGAGCTATGAGCAGGCGGCCAGCTGAGACAAGTGGCAGCGAGCTACTCGTGCACGAATTCGTGTGCAGGGCTACTAGTATTTAATAACAATAATTATTTCTAGATTTCTAGAACACTTTATCCTCTTCAGGGCACCAAAGACTTTTAAACCAATAGCATTTGAATATCATCTGGAGATGGCTTGTCTATATTTATTTTATACAAAGTGATACAGAACAGGTTTGATGTACTTAATATGTATGCAGCCAAAACAAACAACTAAGGCAAACAATAAATATCTGGAAAACTCAAGCCAAAGTAGGGATGTGCCCCTACATTACTGACTGTATATTTTGCACTAATTGACAGCAGGTCAACACCCTGTTTGATTTTAGCTGTCCTCACCAGTGCATGGAGCAAGAGTGATGTTTCAGGAAAAAGTGCTAGGTTTGCCATTATGAGCCAACCTTGTCCCAGGTGTACATTTGTGACTGGATTTGCTAAATAAGTAAATGCATGATTTATAGTGACTGTAAAGACTATAATGATTTTTGTTTTATTCACTTCTTAGATACTTGTAGCAGCTTTTTTTTTTTCTCCTGACACATCCATCTTTTCCCCAGTCACTCTATATTTCGAACATTCTTTATTGTCCTATCTTTTGGGCTATTACTTTGTGAATCCATAAAACAGAAACTCAAGGACATCTGCTTAGTTTTTCATACAAATCGGGCCACACAATTGGCACCTAGGGAATGGAAAAAGTGACAACCTATTAACTTCTGAAATTCTTTAATCATATTTATGCTGATAAAGGCAAAGTCATAAATAGCATATGAAGAGCCAAGGGATCATTCAGCAAAGGGCAGCGATCTAGCAGCACACGTGCTGAGGCATTTAATAGGTTAGAAGACTCCAAGGCAGTCACAACTCCAGGGCAGTCAGCCTCATGGTAGATACTCTCCCACTTGTAGCCCCTGCCCTGTGTCATGCCCAGGACAGAATCAGAGGACAGGCATGAGGCCTGCAGGGGCATTCTGGGCTGAGGTATTTTCATTATTTAATCCATTGCAGTCTCTGCAATAGGAATTTGTATCTCATCCTTGTTACTCACTTCTTCAGTGAAAGTGCTCCCCATTCCTTTTCACTAAAAAACGCTCAGCCCTAAAGTGTTTTCAACACCATGGAATCATACTAATTTTTTAATTTGAGTCCTGTTGATCTCTTTTGGTTGTGTCTCTGCTCTTCACAATCAACTAGGGAACAATGATCCAGATTTTATTTACTTCTGAGTAGGTCCTGGGCAACTAAAGGCAGAGATGTGGGCAAAATAAATATTATCGAACAGCCTATGGGAAGGGGATTAAGACTTATTTGAGCAGAGGGAGATAGTGTTCTTGGTAAACCAAGACCTGACAAAGTAAAGGTGAAATAAGAAAGATGGTGTTTCATAGAATTCACTTCAAGACCACTATTCCGTCTCCAAGAAATTATTCAACACTCAGATTTGAAAATTTCACATGAAAATTCCCTCTAATTCCAGGTGGTCTTTGCAAGTAGCAGGACAGCTCATGGTTTTTGTTCGGCCCTAAGAAAAGTGGAGTTTAGCTCGGGAAGAAATTGTTATCTACAGGGATATACAGAGCAGTGTTAGCAAGTCAGTCATAGTTTCTAAGAATAAAGAAGGATTTGTATGTGTGTGAAATTTATAAAGCTTACAAATTTTTATTGATGCCTCTGTATACTCTACAATTAAACTGGATATCAAGCCAATTTGTGAACCAACCTCTCATCAGACTCTTTCAAGACCTTGCCCTCCTCAGCGTCTGGGAAACTGTCCTGGCCGGCAACCACTGTGTTGCTGCTGGAGGTGGTTCCTGTGGATTAGAAGACACTTAGAAAAAAAACACATGTGGAGGGGGTCAAAGTCAAGTCTCAAAATTCCTGTGAAATTTCATGTTTGAAGGGTGCCTTCTATTTTCTGCACAATCACAGACATTCTAAACAAACTCTAAGCCCACTCCACTGAAATAGAAGAATCCCGGACATCTGTAATAGTCAAACCTAATTCCTGGACTCTCCTATAAACCGAGGTCACAACATTCCTGAAGACTTTTCTTAGGTAATGAGCTTATTTGCAATGGCCGTCCCTGCTGTTAGCTGCTTTAGCACTTCTGGGTCTAGGAGTTATTAGTTATTGAGCTAATGTTAGTGAAACAAGTCAGGAAACTGTCTGACGTCTAGGCTACTGCTTGCCGGCAGGAATGCTGCTTTGGCAGCTGGATGTGGGGAAAACAGAGGGCATGAGAGACTCGGTCAGGAGAGAGACTTGAACGCAGGTGTGATATTAGACAAACCAAAACAAAGCCGGCTTCGGTGAATTTGAGGAGGACTGCATACATTTCATAAAATGATGCCGAAAGGCCAATTTATGGAAAGTGGTAATAGAGGCAGTTTAGTCAATTCTGAGAGAATATTCACCAAGGGAATCCCCGACCACAGGATGGAAGGTAAAGACTGAGATTCCCAAGTGATGCTGTGTCCGGCCTGGGATCAGCCTAAAGCAGTGATGGCGAACCTATGACACGTGTGTCAGAGGTGACACGCGAACTCATTTTTTTGGTTGATTTTTTCTTTGTTAAATGGCATTTAAATATATAAAATAAATATCAACAATATAAGTCTTTGTTTCACTATGGTTGCAAATATAAAAAAATTTCTATATGTGACACGGCACCAGAGTTAAGTTAGGGTTTTTCAAAATGCTGACACGCCGAGCTCAAAAGGTTCGCCATCACTGGCCTAAAGTATAAAACTCTGGGCATGTGAATACTGGGCCACCAATTGTCAGTTATGCTTACAAAATCATTTCATTAATCTCAGCTATTCTTAAGCTATCTTTCTTTTTTAAAGTTATTTTTCAATTACTTTGGACATACAGTATTATATGTTTCAGGTATACAACATAGTAATTAGACATTTGTATACCTTATGAAGTGATCACCTCAGTAAGTCTACTGCCCAGCTGGCACCAAACATAGTGTTTACAATGTTATTGACTGTATTCCCTATGCTGTACTTCACATTCCTGTGACCATTTTGTAACTACCAATCTGTTCTTCTTAATCCCTTCACCTTTGTCACCTAGCCTCCCCCCTCTGGCAACCATGAGTATGCTCTGTTTTGTTTATTTGTCTATTTTGTTTTTAGATTTCACACAAAAGTGAGACTATATGGTATTTGTCTTTGACTGACTTGTTTCATTCAACATAATGCCCACTAGGTCCATCCATACCGTCACAATTTAAACCACCTCTTAAATGAAAATACATGCCAGAATAAGAAGTAGCAACACACTCATATCCTTTCAGTGCTCCACCCAGAGGAACATCAGAGACCCAGGACAGGCTGGCCACTGGCCCTACCAGAGGCTGCTGTGGAGACCTTGCTGCTGGCGGCAAAGTGGTAGAACGGTGGGTTGTCACAGTGCTGGACGATGGGGTTCACGGGCTCCGTCTGCTGCAGCTCGAAGAGCAGCTCTTCCATAGTTTGAATGGTGTTATTACGGCATAAGTATATCACCACCTTTTTAATCTAAGAAGAAAAACAGAACACAGAGACGTTTCAACAATAATGCCAGTGGTTGGCAGCAAAGAATGAAGTTATCCCCAGGAGCTATCACCCTGGTAGCTGCCCGGAGATAATCCTAGTGTCTGGATTAAAACTCACCTTCTCTATAGCACATCTGATGGGAGTGTGTGTCAAAGGCCTTACCCTTCCTTATGGCTGAGTTTACAAAAGCTACTTTTGGGGCTCCTGAAATCTACCTAAAAGCAAAAAACATGCCATCTAAAGTCTTATCTTGAGAAAGGATTTTATTTATACAAACCATGGGAAAAAACTGAGAGCTATTTTTGTTTAAAAAGAAACCTGGTCCCCTGCTATTCTCTTCTCCCCTAGAAACAAATGAATTTTAGCTGTTTGGATGATTTTACATTTAAAAAATAACTCTGATAACTCTGAAATAAAGCTCTGTGCTACTGGAGCCCTCAGAGTCAAACCTGAGGTGTGGAAGCTGCAATGAGGCTGATGGAGCTTAAAACAGCAGGTGGGCCCAGGATCTCTCAGGAAACAGCCATACACAAATGCCAAGTGACTTAGGGCTTAAACTGCTGTTGTTGTTGATGATCATGTCACTTTTGACTACAAACACCATATACTGGGCATCTCAGAAAGATTTCTCTCTGCTTAGAATTTCTCTCTGTTTATCTTTTACCAACTGAATTTGAAGAGAAAAATCTGGTATTCTGCATTTTTATTCTGTTTTAAGAGCATCAAAATGTAAACATTAAATATTTTTATTAGAAATAATATGCTTTACTTAGTTTCTCTTACATAATGTGTCCAATGTTTATAGAAGTCAGCCTCAGTAACTGATAGGAGAACATTCACCTCTTAAATCATAGGCTTGTGTGTCCAAAGGCTTGGCAAGGGGATGACAGAGGCATCACTAGGACATTGCAGCCTGTTTCTCAGGGGGCAGAAGGGACCTTTTATGTAGCATCTAGACAAGATCATGGGAGATGAGCATGACTGACCATATTAGACATCGCTATTTTACTTGGAGCAAAGGGCACATTCTGACTTGCACTTGCAGATGGAGCCACCAACAAGATAAGGCCTGCTGAGAGCTCAGGGAAACTTACATAGGGCAAGAGAAGTGTGTCACTGCTAACCCCACACAGGCTGATCAGAAACTGCAGGGTGACCCTCAAGTTGTTACTCCACTTCTCATTGTTGGCTAGAGCATTCCAAACATTTTCCATTTCCGGTCCAGGAACTTCATCCCCATACTGCAACAAACAAAAGAAACACTGACCCAGGAGACATGGGAAAACGCAGGGGTGCAAAATGTTTGATTATAAGTTCTTTTAAGGGTCATGGCTATCTCGAAACCATAGAAGGGGACACATGGCCAGCCATCCAAAAGATGCCACTTTCAGCAATTTATAATGCCCAAATTAGTAATGCACAATGCTTATTCATGTGATTAAAAACGTTAGACTTCTTATTTTATAATTTTTAAAACTGTGGTAAAATACATATAACATAAAGTATACCATCTTAAACATTTAAAAATATATATATTTTTATTTATTTCAGAAAGGGAGGGAGAGGTAGAGCAAGATAGAAATATCAATGATGAGAAAGAATCACTGATCAGCTGCCTCCTGCATGGCCCCCACTGGGGATCAAGCCCACAACTCAGGAATGTGCCCTTGACTGGAATCGACCCTGGGACCCTTCAGTCCACAGGTCGACACTCTATCCACTGAGCAAACCCTGCTGGGGCTTAACCATTTGTCAGTGTACAGCTGGAAGTTTAAGTACAGTCACAGTGTGGTGCAGCCATCACCGTCGCCCTGTTCACGTGATTTTTAATGACAATTGCCACTTTCCCTGGGTTTGCAGCCTAGGGTTTGATGAGCCCAGATTTTCTGGGATGATGGAGCCATGTTATGGGGGCACAATACCTTTGCCGTCATGTACATGAGGTTATTCAGGACTAGAGACGTAGCTTCTGGGGAGCCCCAGCCATTCCCTTTCAGCCCATGAGAAGTGGTCACTTCTCCTTCCTGGTTCTTGCTGTCATCCTCTGGACTACTGGGGCTCGACCCCGGGAGGAGGAGTTTGCTGTCCACCAGCTCGATGTTGTGCAGCCAGGGCAGCAGGTAGGTGAGCATAATCTGACGCCCATTTGGGTGCGTTGTGGGGAACCTCTGGCTTACCTCTAAAGAGAAGGGTGGTGATGGAGAGCCATGTGTTATGGCATTAAAATAAAGTAAAATATTAACACTACTGACAGATAGCACAGGGCACTTGCATACACAGCAGCTCCCCAAGGCCATGAAATCTTAAAACTAATGCTTGTCCTCTAGCCTTTCCCTTCAAATCTGGTGCCCTGTGGGGGAAAGTGAGAAAGTACAGTGGGAAGAGCATGGCTTGGTGAGAGTGGAGTGAGGGGGAGGCCCCCTGAGATCAATCCATTGCTGATAGAAGAGGTACATTAGAGTGGACAGAGCAAAGGACTTGAGACCAAAAGAACATGTGATTAGATCCAGTGCCTCCACACACTAGCTGCACGAGACTCTGGGTTAGTTACTTAACTTCTCTGTTCCTCAGTTTCCTCATCTGTCAAATGAGGCCACTGGGTTCCACATTGGGCTATTGTGAGGGTTAAAGATAGAATCATAATGTATGTAATATGCTCGGCTTGGTGCATGTTATTTCGTAAGCTCAAATAAACAGTGGCTAGGACTATTAGAACAGTGGCTGTCTTTCCATTGCACCGGTAGCATACCAATAGAGCATCTTCTATGCCAGTGATGGCGAACCTTTTGAGCTCGGCATGTCAGCATTTTGAAAAACCCTAACTTAACTCTGGTGCCGTGTCACATATAGAAATTTTTTAATATTTGCAACCATAGTAAAATAAAGACTTATATTGTTGATATTTATTTTATATATTTAAATGCCATTTAACAAAGAAAAATCAACCAAAAAAGTGAGTTTGCGTGTCACCTCTGACACGCGTGTCATAGGTTCGCCATCACTGTCCTATGCACTACTAGCTGTTAAAAAGTGGGATGGAAGTCTCCGGGAAAAACCCATCCATTGTGCAAACTCCTGCCCATGAAGTCCACTTGAAAACTGCCAACTATGTGGAAGCTCCATGCTCCATGTTCTGTTTCATGACATAAATGAATCAAAGGGTGAAACTATGCACGCAGCCCAGTCATTTCACTACAACTTTCTCTGATAGCATGTTGCATGCATTCATAGCCAGAGGCATTTTAATTTCATAACCTGAATGAGCTTTCTATAGAAATAAAAGCACAGTTTTATGCATGTGCTGAAAGATTTAAGATAACCTCTGATTTTTACCTTCTCCCACTCAGTGAATAAACTTGCTAAAATAAAACCTCACTCATCCTCTGACTAGCCACACCCTCCCTCTTTCCTTCTTTCTCAGCCACAGGGCTGAGATCTGGTTCCTGCTGCTATGTCTCCAAGGAAACTATTGTCAGTTACCAGTGAATTGAGAAATCCAGAGGGTAATTTTAGACCTTATCTTTTGGGATCTCTCTATTCCATTCAAGGCTGTGGACTGTTCACTCCCTCCTCATAAATCTTCTTTCTCCAGGTTTCCATTAAAATCACCTAGACAGTGGGCCTAGGTGTTCTCTCTCAATGTGCCTCCATGCTCTCCCTCCCCCTTCCTTCCTTGACTCAGTGCTTGGAAATTGGGTAGCCAGGTTCTTTCTCTCACTCTGGGCTCTGTACAAACACAATCTCATCTGCTCCCTTGGTTCTAAATCCTTCTGTTCCTCCATGAGGTGCTAGTGCTGGCCTCCGCTTGACGCTGGTCTGTCTATACAGAGACCTACACTCAGTATCCCAAGCTGAGCTCATGTTCCCCACTTCACCCTAAACCTCTTCTCCCTGAATGGCTCTCAAGATGGGGTCATCACCACTGGTCCCCAGATTCACACAGGCACTCTCTTTTGTGTGCTCCACCCAGGATTCATCACCCTGGTCACTCCTCTCCACTTGCTCTGGGATGTCCTAGTTCCAGCCTTCATAACTTCCTCCTTGGATGACTGTCATCATTTCTCAGCTGGTCTCTTCTCTCTAGACTGCATGTTCTCTAGTGCTCCCTCCACACTGTAGCCCATCTAAAATGCATTCTTGTTTGAAACTCATCAGTGGCTTTCAAAACCCAAGCACCTTGCCTGGATGCCTTCCCTGTTGTTCACAGGGCTCCGAGAGGTTTCAAGAAAGACATGGAGATCACTGGCCTACACACTCCTTAGGGAGCAATACAAGGCCTTCCAAGATTTGACTCCTGCTTCTATCTGTCCATGACCTTCCCCTGTCCCTGCATATATTATGTTAGCCAATTGACCACTACATAGTCTCTCAAATACAACCTGCTATTTGACACCTCTGAGCCCAAGCATACAACATTTCCTTGGTCTGTACTGCCTACCTGCTTACCCACATAATGTCAACTATTTGTCTGCTTTGCAAATTTCTACTTCTTTTGAACTGCAGCTCAGACATCACATTCTCTGAGAAGTCTTTCCTGATATCCCTGGCCCAATAATTGATCACACCTTCATCTTCCAGCAGAATGTGCTTTATTTATTGCAGTTTCTACACTGTATCACAGCCATACAATTGTAAGCCTTACTTTATTACTAGATTATGATGAACCTTTGATGGGAGAGACTGTTTTATTTTCCACTGTATTCTGAGGACCCATGAACAGTGCCTAACATTGAGGTGGCCCTCAACTCTTGGTTGAAGTAAATAAAAATAAAATTCACTTTTTGAAGGAGAGAATTGATTTATTGAAAAGGATTTTCTTGGATGAAGAGATTAACCAGATAGCATATATGCATAGCCTTTGGATACAGACAACAGTGTGGTGATGGACAGAGGGAGGGGGTGGAGGTTGGGTAGAGGTAGGCATAGGAGGGGAAAATGGGGACATTTATAATAGTGTCAATGATAAAAAAGGCTTTTCTTGAATCCTTCCTGCACTGTTTCAGGCACCGTGTGAGGATGTGGCTCACTCTGTCTCAGGTAGATGGAGAGGTTTTACAAAGTAGTAGATTTTAAATAGATCTTAAGAACGAGTGTGAATTAGGGAGAGGGCCATTTCCAGTAGAGGAAGCAGCATGAACAGAAGCAAGGATTACCTGATAATGAAATCAAGGTTTGCTGGGTAAAGGCAGAAAGAAAGTTTGGAACAGGAGGTGTCTTATAGGTGAAGGTGTTCCAATTTTATAGCACTGGCTTTGGGGAAAGATGTCTCGATTTAGTTCTGACTTGGCTGCTTCCTCATTATATGGTTTTGAGCAAATTACTGAACCTCTCTAAGCCTTAGCTTCTCATCTGTAAAATAGAAATGATGATTCCAATGGTAGTGGTGATGGTGACAATCCCATGCCAGGACTTGGCTAATAGCTTGACTATTATTAGCTCATTTTAATCCTCACATCCTATGAGGTAGTTTTTGTTGCAGACAAAGAAATAGAATTTAGAGGCTCTGTGACTTGCCTGTGGTCCGGCAGCTAGTGCATGGCCGGGCCAGTGATCAACCCAGGCTGCCTGACTCCAGAGCTTCACTTCTAACCTCTACTCATGGGGTCTAAGATTAAATTATAAGTGAAATGTATATAAAGTGCCTAGAACAGAGCCTGGCACTTTAATCACTCAATAGATAGAAGCTGTTATTAGCAATTTTTAGGAAGACTGGGCAGACATTTGAGTTAGGAAGTGCTGTATATATTTGGTTTTGCTTTGCAGGTGGATGGCAGTCAGGGTGTGGTACAGGTGGGGCGGGCCAGGGGCAGGACTCATGAGGATTTGGACTAAGGCAGTGGAGATGTAGACAAAGGAGATGAATTCAAGATACCAAAGTCAGCCTCCCCTCAAGGTACTATGTGTGCTCAGGCAAAACTTAATTGACCAATACAATTTTTTAAAATAAATTTATACAAAAATTATTTACAAAGATTATTTGCAAAGATGTGCCAAATACAAAACTCACAACAATTCATATATGTAGAAATATACAAGCTACAAATCACCTTTACCACCACCACCCACAAACAATTTGCAGCAATTATATGTGTTACAAGTTACACCACCTATATTTCATTTCTTTGGAAAATTTTACATAGATAATCTTGTTTGTAAAAACATGATTAATCTAAGCATCTTTGCATTTGTCCCATGTTTATTTATACCTACACTGTTTTAGATAAACAGATACGTTTACATTTAAAGATATTCTAAAATTTACTTTTTACGTAACTGGACTTAATCCATAATAATTTTGATCTATAAATTTAGCACAAATAAGTATGACTAAATTGGCATTAAAATTTAAAAAGCAAGGTTAATTAGAGCAGAAATGATCACACATGTCATCACTGACTATTGTCTGGTACCTGAGAAGAGCGGGAGAGTGAGCTCGGGATACATCCTGGCCAGTTCACATGACAAGAGGGCTAGGGACATGCTGTAGAGGGGTGGCAATGGGCCGTGGGTTCCATAGAGAATACTGCCAGGTCTTTGTTCAGCTACTTTCTTTGAGTAAACAAAAAGCTTTGCTTCAAGGATCTATAAAGAGGTAGGAAAGTAAGAAACAATACAGAAAAATATTGGCTACATCAGGAGCATTTCTATTTAATAAAGGTTCAAAGTAAACTAATGAATATAATAGTATTCAATATAGTAGTACTTAATATAGTTGTATTCAGTGGAGAGCATCAGTTAATTCCTATTTACAGTGATATGCACATATGATATAAATAAATACATATCAAGAAACAGCAACCCAGGGATCAACCCCCATTTCTATTTTCTGTGCCCAAGGGTGGATGCTTCTGACACTAAATGGTACATGCCTGCATGAGCTGCATGGAGATTTCATAGGTCTCTCTGTTGGTGTCAGAGGCCTTAAATAGAACAAGGTTTAGCAATGTCACTATGTCGAAGGGATAGTTCCTAAAAAAAAAAAAAAGACCAAAAACACAGTTTATAAGACTGCCTGACTAGTAATCTTAATAAACCAATTACCTCTCAAATCCTAGAAGGCACACTGACCTCAGTCACACTTATTAATGACATCCCAGGCTCATTTGGCAATTGTTTTGCCTCCTTCTTTTTTAAAAAATTCTTTATTGTTTAAAGTATTACATGAGTCTCCTTCCCCCCCCCCAATGACCCCTCCCCCACTACAACCTCCCCCAAGCACAAGCCCTCACCCCCCTACTGTCTGTGTCCATTGGTTTTGCTCAAATGCGTGCATACAAGTCCTTTGTTTGATCTCTTACCCACTCACCCCCCGCCTTCCCTCATAGGTTGGACAGTCTGTTCGATGCTTCTATGTCTCTGGTTCTATTTTTGTTCATCAGTTTATGTTGTTCACTATATTCCACAAATGAGTGAGATTGTGTGATATTTATCTTTCTCTGACTGGCTTATTTCGCTTAGCATAATGCTCTCTAGTTCTATCCGTGCTGTTGCAAATGTAAGACTTCCTTCTTTTTTACAGCAGAGTAGAATTCAATTGTGTAGATGTATTGCCTCCTTTTGCTGTTCATTAGTAGATAGAGGGAAATAACTCTATTTTTTGTTTAAAATTGAACATTGTCACACCAGGAGAAACAAACATTAAAAAATATATCTAATACATATAAATTTTAATGAAAAACAAATACAAATAGAAAGGATAGCATTTAGATGACATGTTTAAATTTCTCAATAGCTCACTGATTTAATATTTTCATTCAATCTCTCTACATTTATTAAGCAAGAAACATATACCAAGAACAATTGCAAAGTACTTATGATACTACTAGAGGCCCAGCGCACGGATTCATGCACCAGTGGGGTCCCTTGGCCTGGCCTGCAGGGATCAGGCTGAAACTGGATCTCTGACATTTCCTGAGGGATCCCAGACCAGGGCGCAGGCCAGGCCAAGGGACCCCACCAGTGCACGATTGGGGCCGGAGAGGGACTGTGGGAGGGCTCCAGGGCATGTCTGGCCCGTCCGGCCCAGTCCCAATGGGCTGGACCCTTGCAGCAAACTAATGTACCGGTCAGAGAATCTGCCCCCTGGTGGTCAGTGCTCATCATAGAGACTGGTCATATGGTCAAGCAAACAGTTGGACATTTGGCATATTAGGCTTTTATTACATAGGATTAGTGAGGCTGGTCCCTTCACCTAAGGGCAGCTTCCAGTATATTTAGGGAGACAAAACTATACAGTCTAGTTATGATGAGCGGTATGATGGCAGGCTGTGAATTCTTAATGAGGGACACCTAAATCAGAGTTGGGTCAGGAAAGGCTTTTCCCAGGGAGAGACAAATAAACTGAGCCTCAAGCCACAGGAGACCTCAGCCAGACCATGGAAGGGTGGTATGGGAGTGTTCTGGGCAAAGAGAACATTTTTAAAAATTACAAGGATGAAACAGCAAGATACCTTGTGAAAAGGAAAGACTCTCTGAGTGAAAGAAACAAGTAGAAGAATAAAAGGTGATGGGTCTGGGGAGGGGGGAGATATGTGAAGATCCTACAGGATTTGCAGTGGGGGTGGGGGTGAGGTTATGTGTTAAGAAATGACATTAGGTTTTGAACACTTACTCTGGCTGCTGAATGAAGAATGGGTTGCAGGGGGTCAATATTGGATGTTGTGACAATCATCCAGATAGGAATTGATAAGGTTTTGAATTAGGGCAGGGACAGTTGAAACAGAGAAGTCAGCAGGATTTAGTAATTGGCTGTATGTGTGGTATGAAAGCTAGGGGAAAATAGGGACAGAGACAACAAATTATGAGGCAATTAGAGGCATAATCAAATGGAACATGGAGATCAAATCCACTATTTCTTGCTATGATATACTATTTAAATATGATATCTTTTTACTATATGCATTTTCTTAGCTATAGTGGAAATGAGGTCACAAATGGAAAACCTCTGGTGAGAAAACTATTAGTGAATGGTCTATACCAGAAGACTTCCAAGAAATCTATGGCATTTTTACACACCAATAGTGAATTTACAGAAAGAGAGATTAAAAAAACAATCCCATTTACCATCGCACCAAAAAATTTAAGATACTTAGGAATAAACTTAACTAAGGAGGTAAAAGACCTGTACTTAGAAAACTAAAGGACACTGAAAAAAGAGATAGAGGAAGACATAAACAGATGGAAGAACATACTGTGTTCATGGATTGGTAGAATCAGCATCATTAAAATGTCCATACTACCCAAAGCAATCTATAGATTCAATGCACTCCCCATTAAAATACCAACGGCATATTTCACAGACCTAGAATGAACTCTCCAAAAATTCATCTGGAATAAAAAAAGACCCCGAATAGCTGCAGCGATCCTGAGAAAGAAGAACAAAGTAGGAGGGATCTCGATACCTGATATTTATTTTAAGGCAACCTTCAGAAAGCAGAAGGTAGCTTGAAGGTAAAAAACATATTGGTTATTCTGTGGGTTCCTTTATTGATTGTATATAATTACACTGTCTCAGAAGTTCTGTTTTGGAACTTTCACTCTTCTAGAAAGGCACAATCCTACTATGAATACAGGCCCATCTTATGGTAGGTAAGCTTAGTGAGAGATTATAGTGAGAGTTGCTTAGACACATAAAATAAGATTTGTACTTTTTATATTCTATATTACTCAAATTTTAATTTTTTATGGTACTAGTAATACATGAATATATTTTCCTTTTAAAAGAAACACATGAGGCTTAGGACCCACTCTGAAGATGCTCCACTTACATGGCTGGCAAGTCAGTGTTGGTTGTAGGCAGGTGCATAGAATAAAATGTGGATGTGCCCCATCTCCTTTTCTCCCCCAGCCATTGCTTCTGACCCTACATGCAACCACTGTCAACATTTTGGTGTGTGTCCTAGCCCTTTTTTAAGTCGATATACAAAGATGTGTATGTACATACCCCACCCTCACTACATAGGACTTTAAACATAAATGTGATTATACTACCTACATGTGGTGCTTGGAATTTAGGTTTTACAGTGAACAATAAGGCCCACTTCAGACTTCTTTAAAAGCTGCAAAGTATTCCAAAGTGTGGACAGACTATAACCACTTTTGTAGGGGATGCAGTGGTGTGCCACTTAGAGTCCCTTTTCAGAACCCGGCACTCAATCCTCCAACTGAAGTTTTGGAGGCTGATGTTGCTGGCTGAACCCTCTCTGGGAATTGCCTTCAGCCCGAGAGATGTACTCAGGCCAAGGTCATGCTTGCTCCCCAGCAGGAGCAGCCCCTGAGGGACTGGTTGAAGTTTTCACTCCTCTGCCCAGTTCTACTTCCTCCACTTCCCCATAGATTTTGACCTCGTGGGGTTTTACTAATAAATTTCCTGCACTCAGATCCTCTGTTATTCTCATTTTTCACTATTATAATGCCACAAACACCAGATGTGAAAGTATTTCTTTAAAACAGATGCCTACAAGACATCATGCAGGGTCAAAGGGCACATTTAAATTTGGGGGAGATATTGCACTATTGCCTTCCAAAATGGCTTTACTAATTTGCACTCCAAAATAATTACTTTTCTAGAACTTTCAGTTTCAAAAGAACAAAAAAGCATGAGGCTGATGTCTCAGATAGAGAATTGGGGAAAGCCCCCAGACGGTGGTGGTGAAGGGGATGATGAAGGAAAGGTGACGTTTATGTTATGATGTGCTTACTTTGTGCCAGTTACTGCCTTTACCTAGATTTGTGATTTAATTGTCACAAAATGCTGGTGAGGCTTAGAGAAGCTAAGCACTTGCCCAAGGTCACATAGAAGGAGTGGATCCTAGACTCCCTCCTGGATATGCCTAACTCCAAAGGATTCATGCGTTTACCCACAGTGTTCCTAGCAGCCCACAGCAGAACATGTCACAACCAGTCTACATTGGAATTCTTACAAGATACAATATCTGGAAGCAGACCATTCTGATTGTGAAAATAGAAAGGACGTTTTCTTCTGAGGCCCATAGTGCAGAGGTGGCCCTACCTATATCTCTATCTTTGACATTGGGACTTAATTCATACATATTTATATAAAGAAGAATACTAGAAACACTACTTGGAATTTAAAGGCAGGAAAAGAACAGACAAAGCCTGTCTTTTAAGTGGGGCTGTGCACGTGACCAAGTAATGAGGGCATTCATTAGTTGCTTAAGAATGACCTGTGGAATTTATGTTGAAACAATACTGAGAGGAATAACACAGATCCAGAAAATGAAAAAAACCCAGATAAGGAAAAGTGAGAAAGATATAAAATGAGCAAGAGAGAACACATAAACCATGTGAATGCAGTTATATTAAACAGGCTTAGCAATGGAAGCTTATACCTCCCAGCATTTAATTATTCACCATAGGCCCCCTGGAATGGCACAAGATGAATAAAGGCAGCTGTGATTATACAGAATAAAATTCAAATGGTGAAATAAATGTGAAAGGTAGGTATGATTCAGAAAGTACTAGTAAACAAGAAATAAAAGTGTTTTTTTCAATCTAGAAAAGAGAAGATTTTGAAAAAATATATTTTTATTGATTCAGAAAGGAAGGGAGAGATAGAAACATCAATGATGAGAGAGAATCATTGACCAGCTGCCTCCTGCACACCCCACACTGGGGACTGAGCTCACAACGTGGGCATGTGCCCTTGACTGGAATTGAACCCAGGACCCTTCAGTCCACAGTCTGACACTCTGAGCCAAACCAGCCAGGGCTAGAAAAGAGGATATTTCTGAAGAATTTGGGAAATGCCCACTAGCTATGGTTTCTTTAGAACTAAATGACAAAGGATAACTTTGAGACATTCTTTTAATAGATATTACTAGTCAATGGAGGGGATTACTCTGTAGCTTTTTGCTTCTAACAACTAGTGAATAAGAGTGTCTACAGGGTGCTTTTTAGGTGCCAGGTCTCAGTTCAAGAGACTTATTTTATTTAATCCGTGCGCTAACCTTATTATCACTCCCATTTTACAGATGAGTAAGAATTTGTAGTAACTTGCTCAAAGCACACAGGTTGAATTCAAACTCAAGATACTTAAGTTTTCATCTTTTCATATATCTGTTTGTCATTTGTATGCCTTTCTGGTATAAGTATCTATTCAGGTCCTATGCCCATTTTTAAATTGGGGTTATTTGCTTTTTTGTTGTTGAATTGTATGAGTTCTTTATATATTTTGGATATTTAACCTCTGGTTGGAGATGTTGTTTGCAAATGTCTTCTCCCATTTGGGTGATTGCCTTTTTGTTTTGTTGACAGTTTCTTGTACTATGCAGAAGCTTTTTAGTATGATATAGTCCCATTCATTTATTTTTGTTTTTACTTCCCTTGCCTTTGAGGTCAAATTAATAAAATCCTCTCTAAGAACTAAGTTCATAAGTTTAGTTTGTTTACTATGTTTTCTATGTAATTTATTGTTTCAGGTCTTATATTTAGGTCTTTTATCCCTTTGAGTTAGTTTTTGTATATGGGAACAAAAACTTCACTAGCTACTAGGGAAGTGCAAATCAAAGCTACAATGAGATACAACCTTACACCTGTTAGAATGGTTATTATCAACCAGAAGAGTAATAACAAGTGTTGGAGAGGTTGTGGAGATAAAGAAACTCTCATTTACTGCTGATGGGAATGTAAACTGGTACAGCCATTATGGAAAACAATATGGAGGCTCCTCAAAAAACTAAGAATAGAGTTACCATATGGCCCAGCAATCCTGCTTCTGGGTATCTACTAACAAATATTTAAAGACATTTATTCATAAAGATATATGTACTCTATGTTCATTGCAGCATTATTCATGATGGCCAAGACATGGCAAGTGTCCTTTGATAAATGATTGGATAAAAAAGATGTGGTACATATATAAAATGAAATATTATTTAGCCATAAGAAAAGACAAAATACTGCCATTTGTGAAAACACTGATAAATCTTGAGAGTATCATGCTAAGCAAATAAGTCAAAGATAAAATGTCAAGAACCATATGATTTCAACCATATGTGGGATATAAAACTAGAAGCAACAAATGAACAAATGACAAACAAACAAAACTCATACAGATAACAGTATGGTGGTTACTAGAGTAAAGGGGTGAGGGTAGTACAGGGTAAAGGGGGCCAAATATATGGTGATGAAAGGAGCTTTGACATTGTGAGGTAAACACACAATATGATATATAAATGATGTATTATAGAATTGTGCATTTGAAACCTATATGATTTTATTTACCAATATTACCCCAATAAATTTCATTAAGAAAAGATAGTAAGTTTTTAGAGCCCAAATCCCCACACTAGCAGCCCTCCAGAGGGCCAATTGGATCAAATGAGGCTAAACATCACTAGGTAGGGGGTGCTATTGGGATTCATGGGTCATAAGCTTCATATTTCTTCCTTGGAAATTGATCAAGTGGGGCACTGACTTTTAAGAATTCAAGTTTGCTGGGCCTGATTTAAATTAGGAAAGATTTATAGAGTTAACTTAAGGCAAAACAAACATACAAACAACAATGACAACAAAAATAAACCCAACACAATTCTTTAAAAGTTAAAACTTTAATTTTATATATAATTCTGAAATATCTATTAAATATTTTTAGTAGTATTTTGGATAGACAGTAAGAACAAAATCAATGGAATTCTTAAGATTTAATTAAATGTTAAGAGAATTTTGTTAGGTCAGTGATTGGAAATGGCCTGTACTTTTAATATGGAGCATGCTATTTACCTTGATTAATAACCTTAAAAAGCCAATTAATCTCTTTTTCAATTTCCTTATCTGTTCTGTACTGATATGATTTGGAGTTAAGAGGGAAGTTAATAAGAAAATGGACAGAAGCCAAATAGTTATTTGAACTAATGCTGTCTAATAGGTGAACTGTTTTCTTTTGTGCTAAATTATAGTACTGAGATAGATTTAATAGATTTTAATCAGATATAAATAATATTTTATGAAAAATTCTTCAAAATTAATATTACCATTTCTACCATAACTTTCTACTTTAATCTTTACTTCTCCTGGTCGTATTCAAGTTCCACTTTGACTTCCAAATCTCTTAATAGAACCAGAGTTATATGATAGCCATAGTTACAGTTATAGGTTTGATTGGAGACCAGCAAGTTCACTACACACACACACACACACACACACACACACACACACACACACACACAGAGTCGATTACAGAAATAAAAGAAACCAAGAAGAAGAATGTAGAGACCATGTCTGGCCCATGTTGTTCAGTGGCTGAGCATCGACCTATGAACCAGGAGGTCATGGTTCAATTTCCCATCAGGACACATGCCCATATTGTGGGCTTGATTCCCAGTAGGGGGCATGTAGAAGGCAGTGGATTCAAAATTCTCTCTCATCATTTATGTTTCTATCTCCCTCTCCCTTCCTCTCTGAGATCAATAAAAGTCATTTTACTTTTTAAATTTAAATTCTTTATTGTTGAAAGTATTACATATGCCTCCTTTCCCCCCCATTGACCTGTCCCCAGCTGCTCCCCCCCACCCTCGCACATGCCCTCACCCCCTACTGTCTGTGTCCATTGGTTATGCTTATATGCATGCATACAAGTCCTTTGGTTACCCCCCGCCACCCTCCCCTGACTTATCTCTGAGGTTTGACCACCTGTTTGATGATTCTATGACTCTGGCTATATTTTTGTTCATCAAAATGAACCTTTACCTTTTCATTATCGTCCAAAAATGAGTGAGACCATGTGGTATTTATCATTCTCTGACTGACTTATTTCACTTAGCATAATGCTCTCCAGGTACATCAATGCTGTTGCAAATGGTAAGAGTTCTTTCTTTGTTATAGCAGTACTAGAGGCCTGGTGCACAAAATTCATGCACAGGTGGGGTCCCTAGGCCTGGCCAGCGATCAGGGCCTATCGGGGCCATCTTGCCCAGTCCCGATTGGGGCTGGGCCAGGGAAAGGGACTGTGGGAGGTTGACTGGCCGTGGGAGGTTGGCTGTGGGAGCATACTGACCACCAGGGGGCAGCTCCTGCATTGAGCATCTACCCCTTGGTGGTCAGCATAGTGACTGGCTGACTGGTCATTCCAGGTGTTCTGGTCGTCTGGTCATAACAGTGGCTTAGGCTTTTATATATAGAGATAGTATCCCATTGCATAGATGTACCATAGTTTTCTAATCCACTCATCAAATGCTTTTTCTGCATCAATTGATATGATCATCTGGTTTTTGTCTTTCAATTTGTTTATGCGATGTATCGCATTTATTGATTTACGGATATTGTACCAGCCTTGCATGCCTGGAATAAATCCCACTTGGTCATGGTATGTGATCTTTTTAATGTATTGCTGGATGCAATTTGCTAATATTTTGTTTAGGATATTAACATCTATGTTCATCAGAGATATTGTTAATTCTCTTTCTTTGTATTATCTTTATCTGGTTTTTAGATTAGGGTAATGCTGGCTTCATAAAAGGAGTTTGAAGTGTTCCTTCCTCTTGAATTTTTTGGAATAGTCTGAGGAGGGCAGGTTTCATATCTTCTTTGAATGTGAAAGAAGAACTCCCCTGTGAAGCTGTCTGGATCAGGGCTTTTGTTTGCTGGAAGTTTTCTTTTATTACTGCTTCAATTTGCTCAGTAGTTATTGGCCTATTCAGATTATCTGATTTTTCCTGATTGAGTTTTGGAAGACTGTATGTTTCTTAGGAATATGTCCATTTCATCTAGGTTGTCCAGTTTGCTGGAATAGAGTTGTGCATAGTATGTTTTTCACAATCCTTTGTGAAAAGGACTGTAGGGTCAGTTGTTACTTTGCCTCTTTGGTTTCTGATTTTGTTTATTTGGGTCCTCTCTCATTGCTCCTTGATAAGCCCGGCTAGAAGTTCACCAATCTTGTTTATCCTTTCAAAGAACCAGCTCTTGGTTCTATTGATTTTTTTTTTTTTTTTGGTCTCTATGTCTTTTATTTCCTCTCTAATCTTTATTATTTCGTTCCTTCTACTTTGGGGTTTTCTTGTTTCTCTCTTTCTAATTCTTTAAGTTGTAGGGTTAGCTAATTTATTACTATTTTTTCTTGTTTTTTGAGGTAGGCCTGTAGTGCTATGAACTTTCCTCTAAGGACTGCTTTTTACTGTGTCCCATAGATTTTGGATTGTTGTGTTTTCATTGTCATTTGTTTCTGGGATTTTTTTATTTCTTTTTTGATCTCTTTGGTAACCCAATCATTGTTTAATAGCATGCCATTTAGCCTCCAATTGTTCTATTTTTTAAAATTGTTTTTGTTGTAGTTGATTTCTAATTTTATGCCACTGTGATCTGAGAAGATGCTTCATATGACTTCTATCTTCTTGAACTTGAAGAGACTTAGTCTGTGTCCTAATAAGTGGTCTATCTTTGAAAATGTCCCATGTGCACTTGCGAAGAATGTATATTCTGTAGCTTTGGGGTGAAATGTTCTGACAATGTCAATTAGTTCTGTCTGATCTAGTGAGCCATTTAGGATTGCTGTTTCTTTGTTGATTTTTTAAATCTATAATACTGATCCAGTGGTGTCAATGTGGTATCAAAGTTTCCTACTATGATTGTATTCTTCTCGATCTCTCCCTTGATATCTTCCATAAGTTCTTTTATGTATTTGGGTGCTCCTGTATTTGGTGCATATATGTTTACCAGAGTCAGAGCCTCTTGTTATATTGCTCCCTTTAGTATAAGAAAGTGGCCTTCCTTATCTCTTGTTATGGCCTTCACTTTGAGGTCAATTTTGTCAGATATAAATATTGCTACCCCAGTTTTTTTCCATTTTCATTTGCTTGAAATTTTTTTTTCCATCCTTTCACTTTCAGTCTCTGTGAGTCCTTTGTTCTGAGGTGGGTCTCTTGTAGATAGCATATATATGGGTCATGTTTTCTTATCCATTCAGCTACCCTATGTCTTTTGATTGGTGCATTTAATCCATTTACAATTAAGGTTATTATTGATAGGTACTTATTTGTTGCTATTTTCATTCTTTATGCTTGTGTTCCTTCTCCCCTTTCTATTTATTCTTTTTACAATAGTCCCTTTAACATTTCTTGTATTGTTGGCTTGGTAGTCATAAACTCCCTTAGTCTTTTTTTTGTCTGCGAAGCTCCTGATTTCCTCTTCAATTTTGATCGATGATCTTATTTGATAGATTATTCTTGGATTCAGTCCCTTGCTTTGCACCACTCTGTATTCTTCATTCCATTCCTTACTGGCCTGATGTGTTTCTGTTGAGACATTGTTTTATAGTCTAACTAGAGGCCTGTTGCACGAAGAGATTCGTGTAATAGGCCTTCCCTTCCCTTCCCTTGGCTGCTGGTACCAGTTTTCCTCTGGCACCCGGACCCAGGCCTTCACTCTGGCTGGTTTCTGGCCAGAGCCCCCACCCCAGCCGTCAGGCTTTGCTGCTCCGCTGATCCCAGGGCCATGAGGCCTTGCAGCTCTGCTGATCCCGAGCCTGTGAGGCCTCGGGGCTCCGCCTGGCGCCGGGGCTGTGAGGCCTCGTGGCTCTGCTGATCCCAGGGCAGGGAGGCCTCGCAGCTCCACTAATCCTGGGGCCGGGAGGTCTCGTGGCTCCGCTGATCCCAGAGTGGGAGGCCTCGTGGCTCTGCTGATCTTGGGGCCAGAAGGCCTTGTGGCTCTGCTTGGCACCAGGGCTGTGAGGCCTCATGTGGCTCTGCTGACCCCAGGGCCGGGAGGCCTCGTGGCTCCACTGATCCAGGGCTGGGAGGCCTCGCTGCTGGGTTGGCTTCGGGGTCATTTGGCTTCGCTCCACCGCTTGGAGCCTACATATGCAAATTAACCACCATCTTTGTTGGCGGTTAATTTGCATATCACCCTGATTAGCCAATGGGAAGTGTAGCAAAGGTACGGTCAATTACCCTTTTTGTCTTTTATTATATAGATGTTAGATCCATTGTAGTAACTTTCTGTCTCTCTCTTGCAGCCCTTAAGATTCTTTCTTTGTTGTTAATGTTTACCATTGTAATTATGGCAAACATGTTGGTGTGGGTCTTTTTGGGTTCATGTTGTCTGGGATTCTCTGTACTCATGTGCTTTTTTTCTTCCCTAAGTCAGGAAAGTTTTCTGTCATTATTTTTTCAAATAGGTTTTCTAATCCTTGCTCCTCTTCTTGACCTTCTGGCACCCCTATTATGCAGATGTTTCTTCATTTCGTATTGTTCTAAATCTCCCTTAAACTCTCCTTCTTTTTAATTCTTTTTTTCCAATTTCTGTTCAGTTTGGGTGTTTTTTTCTATCCTGTCTTCTAACTCGTTGATTCGGTCCTCTGCTTCTTCTAGTCTGCTGTTGAAATCTTCCATTTTGTTCTTTATTGCAGCTATGTCATTCTTCATTTCCTGTTGATTCTTACACATGTTGGTGAATTTCTCATCTAAATGGTTGAGCATCTATATAACTATTACTCTGAATTCTTTCTCTGCTATACTGCTTGTCTCCATTTCATTCAGTTCCTTTTCTGGCAATCTCTTCTTTCCTTCAGAGATTATTTATTTGTCTCCCCATTTTTGCTGTCTTTTTTCTGGCCCTGAGCACCCTGCTTGGGGTCCAAGAGGTTGAAGCCCCTTTGGTCAAATGGTATGGAAATTTTTAGTCCAGAGGTTGGGTCTGCCTTGAGTCTCACGCCTTTATTGTATCTACTTTGAGTTGTATCCCCTTCTCCCATGGATCTGGTCCCTCAGTTGTCTGCTTCAGGTTCTCAGGGTGTCTGGGGCATGTGCACAGTTCCTCTGGTGTGTGACTCCCTGTATGGACCCAGAACCCTCTGGCATGTAATTTGCATCCGTGGCAGGGTGGTGTCCTAGGTCACTCTGGAAGTGCACTTGCAGCATGGTCCTGTGGCCCCTGGCTGGGTGCACTGGATTGGTCTGGGTCACCCCGGCAGTGCTGTCTTGTGGCCCGGAGTGGGACAAGTGCTGGGTTGTCCAAGTTGCCCCTCCTGGGTCCCAGGGTGGAGCAAGCACTGGGTTGTTCTGGGTCGCACAATCAGCACCCTACTGTGGCCCAGAGTGGAATAAAAGTATTGTTTATAAAAGAATGTAGAAACTTACTTTTCCCCATTATCACACCTGACAAATATAGGGATTGATATATTAACTAGAGGCCTGGTGCATGAATTTGTGCACCAGTGGGGTCCCTTGGTCTAGCCTGTGGGATTGGCCCAAAAACAGCTCTCTGAGATCCCCTGAGGGGTCCCAGATTGCGAGAGGGCGCAGGCCAGGCCGAGGGACCCCACTGGTGCACAATCAGGGCCAGGGAGGGATGCAGGAGGTTGGCCAGCCAGGGAGGAACCACAGGAGGGCTCCAGGGCATGTCTGGCCTGTCTCACTCAGTCCTGATCAGCCAGACCCCAGCAGCAAGCTAACCTACTGGTTGACTGCCCTCTGGTGGTGAGTGTATGTCACAGCGAGCGGTTTAGTGGCCTTCGGATATCATTAGCATATTATGCTTTGATTGGTTGAACAGCTGATGGGCCAACTGGACACTTAGCACATTAGGCTTTTATTATATAGGATTATGCAAAAATTGCTATTTTCCATTTCTAAAACTAAAGGCAGAAAATTTTAAGCAATAAGAGCATTAAAATAATTCAATCTTTTAGGTATTGTCAAGTCAATTATAACTGGCTCTTTAATAAATGAATCTGCTTATATTGTCATATTCCTATAAAACAAGTCTGGCTTATGATCATTCCTATTTGAAAAGGAGATGGTAATTATTTACTTCACAAGAAGGATTCTTCTCTTTAGAAACTGACTTGTCATAGGAGTGACTGTCCAGATAACTTTTTTGAGAAATTTAAAATATGATCCAGTTTATGTATGACTTCTCAGGAATCTATTCTCTCACAAGAGAAGATATTTAGGTATTTTTCAGACGCAAACATGCAGGAATTTAAAAAACAAAAGCTAAAACACCAGAATTTCTTTGAAAAAAACAGAATTGAAAACATAAGTGCAAAGATTGTTCAGACAAATCTGAGACTTGTCTAAACTACACATTCTGAGAATTTATGGGAAAAGAGAGTAAATTTTGGCCACAGTGAAGCTTTAGATTCTAAACATGCTCTGTGGTGAGAAATGACAGCAATGTTAGCTACTGTCTTGGCAGACAGATCATGGCCATGGCTTTGCCTGGCCCTCTAACCTTTCTTCAGAAAATATGAATGTCATAAATGTAAATTGATATGCAATATTTGTTTAAGAAACCCAAATATTTTAGGATCATAGCTTTAAAAATCTACTCTAAGCATAGAGGATTTTATGTCCTAATATTTTTGGGACTGGAGATATTACTGAAATTGTGATGATGTTGTTAAATTATTAAATTACTCATTTGTACTCCCTAAGGAAAAATATCTAGACTTATTCACAGGAATGAAATGTAACATTTTATGAGACAGCATGCAATTAAATTATTTGGCTAGGAAAGTTCAAAGCAAGATCACTGAGAAAAGGGCAGCAAAAAGAGGAAACCTATGGTCCCAGTCATAGACTCTAAATACACTTTTTAGAATCAAAGCATCATGTGAAGTTTATACTTAATAGATAGAAATGACTAAAAATAAAATACATTCTGGAGAAAGATAATTTTGCAAAAAATGTTATTTTGGTAATATCCCATAGATCCAAGTATTCTTTTTTAATGTTAACATCGAGAAATAAAATGATGGAGAAATCAGTTTATATTCCTTTGCTAAAACTTTTATGGAGATTAAAGTGCATAATAAAAATTCTACTGCTAAAATTATGGAAAAATGAAAGTTTTAGACATGAGATGTTATCTACTATCTTTAAAAGAAAGATAAAAATTTTGAAGAGAAACTTGTCTCTAAAAAGCAGGGTTATTTTACATTTACTGAAAGTAGATGTCTTTTAAAATTCTATTCTAATTGATTTAGAACAAAATAGGTTTGGAGTTTAATACTAGTTCACTTTTATTTTATTTGTAATAAGTGGGAATTTAAAATGAATTCACTTTTATTCCCTTCTTTGGGTACCTGAAGACAGCCATTTAATTTTATTTACTTATTTTTTAAATTTATTGAGAGAGAGAGAGAAAGAGAGAGAGAGAGAGAGAGAGAGAGAGAGAGAGAGAGAGAGAGAGAGATATTTGTTGTTTTACTTATTTATGCATTCATTTGTTGATTATTGTATGTGCTCTGACTGGGGATCAAACCCACAACCTTTAAACCTGCCTGCAACCGTGGCATATCTGGATGATGCTCTAACCAACTGACCTACCTGGATAGGGAATCAATATAGCCATTTAAAATGCAACAATTTATCAAAAAGGAAAATCAACAGTCTATATGAGTCTTTTCAAAAGAAACTTCAGCTGCCTTCTTTCAAGTTCTAACATGTGAGCTTTTTTTTTTTTTTTTTTTGGATAAAGCTCATGCAATTTGGGTATCTTCATTAAACCTTGTATAATAGTAATGAAATTCAATAAACTATAGTTCTGAATGTTTTTTGCTGAATGACTAATTTAAATAACAAGGGCAGTGGTTTTAAAAGTGTGGTCTGTGGAACCTGGGTGCCACATTTCTTTCCTTTTCTTCCCTTCTGAAGTTTTGAACAAAGTGGATTTAACCTTTTGAAGGCTGCTTTTTGGATTTAGTTTGGTCTAAAGATGGCTGAAGGGCTTACTGCTCACATCTCTCACAAGCATTTCTAGAAACTCCTTTAATATATCTTCTTGATCATTTTCAAATCCTGTTCTAATGTTTCACTATCAATTTCCAGGCAATTAAAAGAATGGGGCTATAGCGACAAACCACTCTCCTGGTGGAATACAAAAAATCAACATAGCTGCACACTTACAGGTGTGGTCTTTCTGCCAGGGAAATATAGGCCATTTTGCATTCCCATAGAATTTACTATGCTTGAATAATTGCAAACGCAGTCGGCTCTCAGTTATTCATATCATGAAGAACAACCCTAATTGAATTTTCCACTGACCAGCAGCCCCTGCTCACGAGAATCCATACCTGCTTCCACATACAGTTGCTATGGCTTTGAAGCAGCCAGATGCAAGTTGGTAGGAACCTGTGTAGCATCGGTCAATTGCCCAATTAAAAAGATTTATTTGGTCAGGATTAAGTTCCAAGAGTAAGACGACAACTTCACAGCCAAGTTGATGAACCTGAATACACAGAGGAAAGCAATTATTCATGTTTAATGAAATGTTATTCCAGGAAAAGACACAAAATCAAGCTTAGTCAATATTGAATGGGGTAAAATAAAAGTGAAGACTGAGCATTCATCTTGATTAATTTTTATTTCACATATTCCTCTTTAAGAGGGAGTGATTGAAACTGAATACCGAAATGTATGAACTAAACGGGATCCTACATAAATCTGTCCTATAGGTCCACTCATTCTCGATCATATAATGCTGGAAAGGTGGTGAAGACTTTGTCTATATTTCTTATTTGCATTTAAAATGTTTCTGAAAAATATGTGTGTTTGGCAAAAAAAAATTAAATATACAAAAGGAGAGCTTTTATGTATGCAGTCTTTTAAGAAAAAATCAGAGTGAGTATGTTTAGGAGGCTTGATTACTAAATATACTGTGTAAAGCTTAGCTGGCAATCTTTTAAAAAGAAATACAGTTATCAATAAACTCTTCATTATCAGAGACTTCCATATAAAATATCAGCATTGTAAAGAGAATTAATAGGATACTTAATTGATTCCTGAAGCTACTGTCTTTTGTCCAGAAGATGACTGGTGCCTGGAGGCTATATTCCCCTCCAAAAACATTTTCCTGTCTCCTCTGGAAGTTGCAACAAGGTGGAGAAGGAAAGATTGTGGTTTTGGGGAGTGACATTCTAATTGGATGGTCAAACATGCTCAACCTAGTTTCTAAAGGGGCTTAAGATAAAAACTGATATGGTGTTAGTATGGCAAAGGACTTAAAAATAACATTTCATTACAAAGTTAGATGAACAAAAATCAGCAAGTTATTATTGTGCTTTGGAAACTTGATATTGATGTACAAAATACACAGTATATGATTCACAAATATATGATGAATTATCTTAACTGAACACAATAGTGTGAGTACCACAAAGTAAAAATCATGGATTGCTAGCACCAGTAAAGCCTGCCTGTGCATTTTCTTAATCACTGGTCTCTTTCCCCTCCTCAGAAGCAACCACATCTTGACTTCCACCACCATTGGTTAGTTTGGGCTTTGAACTCCATGTAAGTGAAATTATATAATATACAACTTTGTGTCCTGCTTTCTTTCACTCAACTGCTGTTTGAGAGGGACCTACATAAATTTATTCCCACTGTTGCATAGTATTCTAATTTATGATCACTCCCTAACTTAGAAACTGCTGGTTGTTGGTATACTGTGTTCAACGTTAGTAGATAATGCCAATAGGTTTTCCAAAATGGTATTTCCAGTTTATACTCTCTACGGCAAGAGAGTTCCCATTGCTCCATTTCCTCATTGACATTTGGTACTGACAATCTTTCTTTTTTTTATGTTTTATTGGTGATATTTAACCTTTATACTTCTTTATTACTTTTAAAAATGTTCTTTTTCAATTACAGTTTACATTCAATATTATTTTGTATTAGTTTCAGGTATACAGCATAATGGTTAGCAATTATATAATTTACAAAGTGATCCCCCAATATTTCAAGTACCCACCTGACATCATACATACATATTATAATATTGTTGACTATTTTTCCTGTGCTCTATTTTATATCCCATAATTATTTTGTAACTACCAATTTGTATTTCTTAATACTTTCACCTTTTCCACCCAGCCCTCCAACCCCCTCATCAGTTTGTTTTGTTTATCTATAAGTCTGTTTCTATTTTGTGTGTTTGTTTATTTTGTTCCTTAGATTCCACATATAAGTAAAGTCATATGGTATTTTTCTTTTTCTGTCTGACTTATTTCACTTAGCATAATACCCTCTAGGCCCATCCATGCTGTCGCAAATGGTAACATTCCATTCTTTTTTATGGATGAGTAATATTCCATTGGATGTATGTATCACAGTTTTTTGATCTATTTGTCTATTGATAGACACTTTGGATTGCTTTCATATCTTGACTATTGTAAATAATGCTGCATCTTTTTGAATACTGTTTTGGATTTCTTTAAATATATACCCAGTAGTGGAATTACTGAGTCATAAGTGATACTGCCAATTTTTTAAATTTCAGCCATACTGGTGGGTAGCATCTCCCGTGGCTTTAGTTTGCATCTTTGTAACTACTGATGAGCTGGAAAATGTTTTAAGTTTACTGACCATTTAGATAACCTATTTTGTACATAGCTTGTTTTAGTGTTTGGTCATTTTTCTAGGTGTCTTTATCTTATTTATTTGTAGGGGTTCTTTATATATTTAGATTTAAGAACTGGTTTATGTTGCAAGTATCTTTCATGCTATGGCTAGTCTGTTCACACTCTTAATGGTGCCTTTTGGTGAACAGAAGTTATTAAATAGTCTTTCTTTATGGTTAGTAATTTTTGCATCTTGTTTAAGAAATCTTTCCATAATCTCAGGGAGTAAGATATCCTCCTGTCTTATTTTCTAGAAACTTTATTTCTTTTACCTTTCACATTTAGATTTGCCATCTAAGTTCTTTTTTTATTCCTGACACCTTATTTTTCTTTCCAAATGCAAGGATCTATAGTATAATGTTGATGACATAAGTGGTGACAGTCAGCTTCCTTGGTCATTTTAATCTCAGGAAACACTTTCAATATTCACTATCAAGTAGTAATGTTTGCTACATGTTTGTTAAAGATACCTTTATCAAACCAAGAAAGTTCTTTTTATTCTTGAACTTATTAAGAGTTTCTCTCATGGATGAATGTAGAATTTTAAAAGTGCTTTTCTGCATCTATTGAGATGACCATATAATATTTCTTTCTTGAGACACTATTAATATAATTAACATACTAATGAACTGATGAACATTAAACCAATCTTGTAGGTTTGAATAATCACAACTTGGTCATGATGAATCATCTTTTTAATACATCACTGAATTCAGTTTACTAATAACTTATTTAAAGGTTTTGTTTCTATGCTCATGAATGAAATTGCCTTTTAATATTATTTCTTGTTAAATCCTTGCCAGGTTTTAGTATCAAGGTTATGCTGGTCTGCTAAAACATGCTGGCATGTATTTCCTCTTGAGCTGTTTTCTCTACAGGATTTGTATCAAATAAATGTAATTTGTTCCTTAAATGTTGACTTCATCAGTAAAGACATCTGTTCTTAAAGTTTTTTTTGTGTTGTATTTTTTTGTGGGAGGTCCAATTACAGATTAAATTTATTACTTATATGACTCTTCAGATTTTTTTTTCTTCTGGTATTGTGTTTTTCTAGGAATTTGTCTCTTTTATCTAAATTTTCAAGTTTACTGGCACAAAGGTGTTCATATGTTCTCATTTATTTTAAATATTTGTAGCATCTGTAGTGATGCTCCTTTACATTTATGATGCTAATGACAAATGCATTCTCTCTCTTTCTTGATCAGACTTGTCATGGATTTATTAATTTTTAAAAATATGTATTTTTATTGATTTTTTACAGAGAGGAAGGGTGAGGGACAGAGAGTTAGAAACATCGGTGAGAGAGAAACATTGATCAGCTACCTCCTGCACACCCCCTACTGGGGATGGGCCTGCAACCAAGGTACATGCCCTTGACCGGAATTGAACCTGGGACTCTTCAGTCCGCAGGCAGATGCTCTATCCACTGAGCCAAACCAGTTAGGGCATGGATTTATTAATTTTATTGTTGTTGTTTTTTTTAACAAATTCAACTTTTGGTTTAAATTAATTATTTCTCTTTCATTAATTTTTGCTCTTATCTGTATTCCTTCATTTTACTGGATTCAGTTTGATGTTATTTTTCCAACACCTTAAGATGGATGCTTAGGTCATTATTAGCCTTTCCTTTTTTTCTATTATATGCACTTAATACATTTCAGTCTAAGCAAGACTTTATTTATAATCCACAAGTTTAGTATGTAGTGCTTTCATTATTCTTCAGTTAAAAATATTTTCCAGTCTCTCATTGATTTTTTGACTCACTGGTTATCTGGAACAGTGTGCCTTCATTATATATTTATTATTGATCACTAGCATAATTCCACTGCGATTAGAGAACACAGTCTATGTCACTTCAATCATTTTAACTTTATGGAGACTTGCTTTATGGCATAGTTTATTGTCAACGTTGGTATTTACTGTGATATTTATCTGGATGCATCACAGTGTATTGTGAACAACACTTAAACCTACATTCTGTGGTTGATGTGGGAAGAGACTGTGTTGTGAACAATGCTTAGACACTCAGTAGCCTAGCTGAGGCAGAACACCCTATACATTGAACAAGTAAGTATCTTTAGCTAGTACTTACTCGTAAATCTTGACAAGCCAGAATGTTGTCAAGCCACTTATATAGGTAGCCATCTGGGGAAAGGCCCACGTTGTCAAACACGGGGCCGCAGCACAACACTGCTGACATTGCCTGATAACAAAACACAAAACACTGGGAATGAAACCTGGAATTGTCTAAAGGTAGGCAGCTGACCTTATAAAACATAACTACCAGAGCTATACATGATAAAGGCCTTTAGCAGTTATTTCCAAGATCGTAAAGTAGTCCTTAGTAGAGTCAATAAAAAGTACTAGATTCCCAATGGGCTCATTTTAGAAGAGCTAAACTCATAAATTTAACTTCATGAAAATGTATTTTATGATTATAATAAGTGTTTATCATAAAATAGTAAAACATTCAAAGCAAAATGCTATGTCACAGTTTTGAAAATAAACTAACCTTAAGTGATTTCAAGTGAATTAATTCTGTTTAGAAGATAGAGCTTTTAAACTTTTGCTTTGATGACAAATATTTGACTATGTACTGAATTGACAAACTTGACAAATATTTGACTAATGTACTAAATTGACAAACTATGAAAAGCATGGAGATAATTGTGATTCTTAATCAAAGATAAAGAAAATGAAAAATATACACTTCAGTTCCTTTGAGGCTGGGGGAAGGAAGCAAGGGAAGGTGAGAATGGGAGATCTTTATTAATTCTGCAATTAGCAAGTCCAGGTAACTATCAGGGCCATGGTTTAAATTAGCTCCATTGAGACAATAGTCAACCTGAAAGTCAGCAATTTCTGCTATACATGACAGTTGAAATTAGACTGGGAATCATGCTTCTTAAATGTTTAAACAGTCCTAGTAGTGTGGAAATTTATTTCTGGGAATCTTCTAGGTTAAGAGACTAAATCTTCTAGGATAAGAAACTAAAAAGGTAAATGGCAGATTTTGAATATCAGGCCCAGTGTATGAAAATTTGTGTACTGGAGGGGGTCCCTCAGCCCGGCCTGCCCCTTCTCACAGTCTGGGAGCCCTTGGGAGATGTCCTACTGATGGCTTAGGCCCTCCACCCACGGGGAATGGGCCTAAGTCGCGGTCTGGCCTCCCTCTGTGGGAGGCAATCGGGCTGATCAGGGGAAGGCGCCACCCCCATCACCCCGCTGCTGCTGCCACTGCCATCCACAGTGGCTGTGTGCCCCAGGCCTCTCACCCACCGGAGCTCATGGCTGCTATGAGCCATGGGCCTTGCAGGCCCGGGGCTCACAGCTTCCTGAACTCACGGCTACTGTGAGCCCACAGCTGCTGTGAGCTCTGGGCATCACAGCCGCCAGGGCTCACGGCTGCTATGAACCATGGGCCTCGCAGCCGCTGTGGCTTTGTCTGGATGGACATCTGGAAGATGTCTGCCCTAATTAGCATATTACCCTTTTATTAGTATAGATATATATACACACACATATATAGGATGCCCCCCAAAATGTATGCACACTTTAATAGCTGATGGCTCAATTTTCAAAATGAAATGTATTTTAATAAAGACTGCCTTTATAATTATTCAAAATGTATGTATACTTTTTTGGGGGCACACCATACACACACACACACACACCTCATTATAATCTATGGATTTTTTCTTAGGTTGGAAGTTTATTGGCAAGGCAGCTACTTGAAGAGTTTATCTCCTACGAAAAAACATGTGGTTCTATGGAAAAAAAGAGAACCTATGTAATACTTTCAACAATAAAGATTAAAGAAAATTATTTAAAACTAAAACAAAACAAAAAACCATGTGGTTCTTATATAGAAGACACAATGACTAAAGTGGAAGCTTGGATAAGTTTTGCACTTAGAAATTATGAGGCCATAATTTCATATCTATACACAACTAGTTGCATATCTTCACAACTATCAATCTATTTTATGTGTGTACATTTTGGAATTTTTAAGGTCAGCTTATGTATTTATGTGCGTATTTATTTGACTTTTTTGCGAGTGTACTTAGATTACGTCATATCATATGAAATCATATTATTTATTTTAACCTAATTTAAGGCATGGTTATCAGTTTAATGAAAGAAACTATGGATCTCACAAGAATCATCATGAGGCAAAGGTGACCTACCTTTAAGGCACAATACTGGTATCTTGTGATCTGATGGTTCCTGTCACTGTATCGATCCAGGGGTGTGAACATAATGCTGAAGGGCCCTGCCCACTGGCTAAACAAGATGAAAAGATGGTGCCTCAGGCTTTGCTGGGGGAAGAGAAATCTCCTGTGGTGAACTAGAGAGAAAAATGCAGTTAACAATCTCTGAGAACAAAAATATAGTGAATAAAATTTATGTCACTATTATACAGCAGTTTTAAGTTTTGGAGAAAGGATTAATTTCATTTCCCAACTCCAGTTTTCTTTAGGTAATAAAAAGTGTTTAAAAAGTTAGGCAGAATTTTCTTTCTAAGTGTGCATCCTTCCTCACTAGCACCTTGTCAGAGCAGGAAGCAGAGACAAAAGATGACTCACATACTGTTTTCTATTCAATATCTAGAGAAACTTCCAACACCTTCTAATCAGCTGCTTACATAGATGATGTTCCTTTGACTGCTGCCAGTCTTTAGGAAAAACTATGAAGTATAATGTCTAGAGAATTTAAACAGATATACTTTAGCTGAAGAGGCCAGCTCACATCTTACTTTAGAGTCATCAAAATGAGGAGGATTGGTTATACAACATCAAAGTTATGAAGAAGTAGAAATAGTTGAGTGCAGCTTTTTGTAATTATGTGAAGTGCTTTTAATGACAGTCAGTCATTCATTTTTACACCGAAATTGGCCTTGTAGTATAGTTTAGATATCAGATAGCATGATTTCTTCAACTTTGTTCTTCTTCCTCAAGATTTCTGTGGCTATTCAGGGTCTTTTGTGGTTCCATATAAATTTTTGAAATATTGGTTCCAATTCTGTAAAATATTTCATTAGTAACTTGATAGGAATTGCGTGGAGTCTATAGATTGCTTTGGGTAGTATGGACATTTTAATATTACTTCTTCCAATCCATCAGCATGGTATATAGTTCCACTTATTTGTATCTTCTTTACTTTCATTCTTCAGTGTCTTATAATTTTTGGAGTACAGGTCTTTTACATCCTTGGTTAAATTTATTCCTCGGTTGTTGTTTTTTTTATAATGCAATTGTAAATGGGATTGTTTTATTAGTTTTCCTTCCTGATAGTTCATTATTGGTGTATAGAAATGCAACCGATTTCTGGATGTTTATTTTGTATCCTGCTACTTTACTGAACTAATTTATCAGTTCTAATAGTTTTTTGGTGAAATCTTTAGGGTTCTTTATATACAGTATCAAGTCATATGCAAATAATGACAGTTTTACTTCTTCTTTTCCAATTTGGATGCCTTTTATTTCTTCCTCTTGTCTGACTGTAGCTGTGGCTAGGACATCCAGTACTATGCTGACTAAGAGTGGTGAAAGTGGACATTCCTATCTCATTCTCAGCCTTAAGGGAAACATTTTTGTTTTTTTTCATTGCATTTTATATTGGCTGTAGGTTTGTCCTATAGACCCTTTATTATGTTGAAGTATGTTCCCTCTATTTCCATGTTGCTGAGAGTTTTTATTATAAACTAGAGGCCTGGTGCATGAAAATTTGTGCATTTGGGGGTTAGGGTTCCCTCATCCCATCCTGTGCCCTCTTGCAGTCCAGGACCCTTGGGGGATGTCGACTGCTGGCTTAGGCCCATTCCCAGGGGGATCGGGCCTAAGCTGGCAGTCAGACATCCCTCTGGCAGCCTGGAAGTCCTCAGGGGATGTCCAACTAACAGCTTAGGCCCACTCCCCCCGGACATCTTTAGTGCTGCCGTGGAGGAGGGAGAGTCTCCTGCCACCACTGCTGCGCTGGACAGCCATGAGCCAGTTTTTGGCTCAGTGGCACTCCCTCTGTGGAAGTGCACTGACCATCACGGGGGCAGCTCCTGCATTGAGCATCTTCCCCCTGGTGGTCAGTGCTCATCATAGTGACTGGTCATTCCGCCATAGGGTCAATTTGCATATTAGCCTTTTATTGTATAGATTGGGTGCTGGATTTTATTAAATGCTTTATTCTGCATCTATTGATATAATCATGTGGTTTTTATCCTTCATTTTGTTTATGTGTACATCACATTTATTGATTTGTGGATATTGTTACCAACTATGCATCCTAGGAATAAATCCCACTTGATCATGGTGTATGATGTTTTCAGTGTATTGATGGATCCGGTTTGCTAATACTTTGTTGAGGATTTTAGCATCTATGTTCATCAAGGATATTGACTTATTATTTTCTTTCTTTATAGTGTCTTTATCTAGTTTTGGAATTAGGATAATGCTGGCCTCATAAAATAAGCTTGGGAGTCTGCCCTCCTCTTGAATTTCTTGGAATATTTTAAAAAGAATAGCTGTTAGTTCTTTGTTGAAAGTTTGATAAAATTATCCTGTGAAGCCATCTGGTCCATGTCTTGTTTGTCAGGAGTTTTTTGACTACTGCCTCAATTCTACTAATTATAATCTGTCTATTCAGATTCTCGGAGTCTTCCTGATTCAGTTTTGGAAGATTGTATATTTCTAGGAATTTATCCATTTTGTCCCAATTGTCCAATTTGTTAGCATACAGTTTTTCATAATATTTCCTTACAATACTTTGTATTTCTGTGGAGTCACTTGTTACTTTTCCTCTTTCATGTCTGATTTTATTTATTAGGATCCTCTCTCTTTTCTTCTTCATGAGTGTGCTTAAAGGTTTATCAAACTTGTTTACCTTTTCAAAGACCCAACTCTTGGTTTCATTGATCTTTTGTATTGTTTTTTTAAGTCTCTGTCATTTATTTCTGCTCTGATCTTTATTATTTCCATCCTTCTACTCACTTTGGAGTTTGCTAGTTTTTTTTTCTAGTTCCTTTAAGTGTAAAGTTAGATTGTTTACTTGAGATTTTTCTTGTTTCTTAAGGTAGGCCTGTAATGCTAGGAATTTCTCTCTTAGAACTGCTTTTGCTGTATACAATATATTTTGGGTTGTTGTGTTCTCATTTTCATTTGTTTTAAGGTATCTTTTTATTTCTTCTTTGATCTGATTGTTGATCCATTCATTGTTTTGTAACATGTTATTTAGCTCCATGTGTTTGTGTGTTTTTCAGTTGTTTCCTTGTGATTGAATTCTGGTTTATAGCATTATGGCCAGAGAAGATGCTTAACATGGTTTCAACCTTCTTAAATTTATTGAGACTTGTTTTTGTCTAACATGTAGTCTATTCTAGAAAATGTGCCATGTGCATTTGAAACAAATGTATATTCTGCTGCCTTGGGGTGAAATGCTCTGAAGATATCAGTTAAATCCATCTGATCTAGTGTTTCACTTAAGGCCACTGTTTCCTTGTTGATTTTCTGTCTGGAAGACCTATCCATTGGTGTTAATGTGGTATTAAAGTCCCCTACTATTACTATATTATTGTCTATCTCTCCCTTTATGTCTATCAAGATTTGTTTTATATATTTAGGTGTTCCTATGTTGGGTGCATAAATATTTACAAGGGTTATATCATCTTGTTGGATTGTTCTCTTTATCATTATGAATTTTCCTTCTTTTGCTCTTACTGTAGCCTTTGTTTTAAACTCTATTTTGTCACATATAACTATTGCTACTCCAGTTCATTGTTCATTTCCATTTGTATGAAATAGCTTTTTCTATCCCTTCACCTTTACTCGGTGTATATCTTTCATTCTGTGGTGGGTCTCTTGCAGAGAGTATATATATATATATATATATATATATATATATATATATATTCCTATTTTCTTATCCATTCAGCCACCCTATGTCTTTTGATTGAAGCATTTAATCCATTTACATTTATAGTGATTATTAATAGGTACATATTTAATGCCATTTTACTCTTTTAATTTATATTCCTTTGTGTTTTCCCCTCCTGTTCCTCCTCCTTCTTAAAGAAGACCCTTTAACACCTCTTTCTTTTCTTTCTTTCTTTCTTTCTTTCTTTCTTTCTTTCTTTCTTTCTTTCTTTCTTTCTTTCTTATTCAGAGGAATCTGCCTGTCATTTTTTTAAAAAACATTTCTTATTATACTGAGTAGGTGGTAATGAACTCCTTTAGCTTTTTTTTTTCCTCTGAGAAGCTCTTTATTTCTTCTTCAATTTTAAATGATAGTCTTTCTGGGTAAATTAGGTTCTTTTTTTTTTTTCTCTTTGAATATTTCATGGCAATTCCTTCTGGCCTGAAATGTTTCTGTTGAGAAATCAGATGATAGTCTTATGGGAGCTCCCATGTAGGTAACTGACTACCTTTCTCTTGCTGTTTCTAAGATTTTGGTAGATCGCTTGCCTCCATTTCATTTAACTTTATTTCTGCAGATTTCTTGTGTTCTTTCATTTGGGGCATATTCTCTCTCCATTTTGGCTGCCGCTTTGTGTTTATTTTTATGTATTACGTAGGTATGCTTTAACTCCCAGTCTTGCTGGGGTGGCCTTATGTAGTAGATGTCCTGTGGGACCCCATGGCAAAATTTCCTTGATCACCTATGCTGGGTGCTCCTGGAATATTCCTTGTAGGACTTTCTGTTGTAATTGAATCTTAATTGCTATTGGCCTGTTTGTGTGTGGACTGACCATTAGGCGGGCTGACTGTGAGGATCAATTCCAACCACAGTGAATGAGCTGCTATACAGGTGCTGACCACACAAAGTAGAATTCAGTTCAGCAGGGTCTGGTGCATGTCAAAATCTTCCTTTGGATGTGCCACTTATGAAGCTATTTGGATCCTGCTGTGATGATGTCTGAATATCACCAGTGGGTATGTTGGTTCTAGGTCTTCTTGGATGGGAATCTGCTGCAGGTCAATGTCAGATGCTGCTTATGACTGGCTCTGGACAACCTGTTTGCACCTACAAAGTGGTCCACAATTTGTGGCTGCCTTTGCTGGGCCTGGGTGTGCATGGAAAGGATCAAGCTGCACACTAACGCTTGCTTTTACTAACCTTGGGCCAGGGAGCAAATCTTCAAAAGTCCCAAGGAAACCTGAGGTCTGCCTCTGCCTGCCTCCACCTTCTGGCTGCCTGTTAGGCTCAGTCACTGAAAGAGCCTTTTGTGGTATTCAAGTTGCATGTGATAGGTTCCCAGTAAGTCACTAGGTAGGGGTGAGAGGTGTTCACCAGATCTACATAGGTTCAAACTCAGTGCCAGTGCTGGGCTGAGGCCACTAAGCAAATCAAATGTCCCAGTAATACCAAGCCTAGCTGCCACCTGCTGGGTGCTTGTACACTTTTGTGGTGGGTCAGGGTCTCAGGGAGTTGTTAGGATGAGGCCAGCAGAGTTTATCAGGCCCAAGAGTTCAAGATTTGGCTGTGTGAAGGGAAGATCTTGCACCAGTTGGGCGTATGAGGGGAAAATTTCCCCTTTCCCAGAGCAACACAACTCAGTCTATCCCAGATTCTGCCCAGATCTCAGCAGGGTGGAGCCACCTAAAGTTGAGAGGCTGGGGCTGTCAGGTACTAGGAGAGTGGGGCTAGTAGATCTCCCTTGAGGGGGAGGTGCTAGTCAGGTTCACGGGAAAGTTGGGGGAATTGCCCCCTCCCCAAAGTCACACAACTCAGTCACTGACACTACCTGCATTGACCCAGACCTCTACACCCTGGCCCAGGCATTTGACTTCTCTTCAGGGTGGAAGCTCTGTAGAGTGGGTTGACAGGGAGTCCAGAGTGTGGGGCTACTGCATTCACCCAACCTGATGCTGTCTGGAAGGGTGTGCTCCACCCAAGAAAGATGGTATCCACTGTGCAGTACAGTGACTGAGCACAAATATTTAATGAAATAAATATTTGAAATGTACAATTAAAAAAAATTTACTTAAATGGACTAAATGCTCTAATCAAAATAAATAGGGTAGCAGAATGGGTAAGAAAATAAGACCCATGTATATGCTGTCTACAGGAAAACTATTTCATATAGAAAGACACACAGATTGAAAGTAAAGGGATAAAAAAGATATTTCATACAAAGGGAAACAAATAAAAGAAAGCTGGTGTATATTTCTACCAGACAAAGCAGACTTTAAAACATGTTCACAGATTAGCACAAGAATGAACAAAAATGAAGCACCTGTGAATGTCCCCTCTGAATTCCTTCCTTGTTATGGAAGTCACTTAGGTTCATTTTCACATGGAAACCAAAATGAATAATAGAAATAATGACCAATACAAAGCAAAGCTTAAATCCTATTGTTCCCTTTCCAACTCTGTGCTGAATTACCACAATCTATCCTCATGTACATTTCCAAGTATTTCAAGACAAATAGACAATCCCACCCAGACCTGCACACAAGCCAGGAGGATTAGAGGGAAGCACTGTCCTGAGGAACAAAAGGTTTTTCAAGCATAAAGGTAAGTAACGTGCAGTGATGCATCACTGTACCTGGAACACACTGAATCAAGTTGGCGACCATGGCACTAAAATGTGCCCGGATATCTTTAAGAATTTCAACTTCTTTATCATTTTCAGCTTCTAGCAGCATGCGGGTCAGGTCTACATACTCTAGGAACAAAGCTCCAAGGGCTAAAGTATCCCGCTCTAAGGCTCCATTTGTGCTGTAATAAAGAAAAATGGAACTTTTAGATGCTCAGTCTTCATTTCAAAGTGGCACATGCTTCATGGAAAATAAGATCCACTGTCAGAACTGACACACTACATTTGTTCTTGACCTATATGCAGCGTAAACAGATTAAGAACCCCCACAAGATTTTTGGACTTTTTCTGAGTAAAAGTTAAAGGTAATATATTTTTAAAAAGAAAGGAAATAAAAAGAGACAAAAGTAGACCAGTGTGGTAAGCAGAGATCAACTTGGGGAAATTTTCATCCTACCTGTCACTTATTACACCAGCATCAGCCAGAAGTTCAAAAATTCGAAGTAACTGTAGTCTTAACAAGTCCCGCCGTTCTCGGCGTTTTTTGTTCTGTACAGAAAGAGGTGATACCACTTATAGACATGAACAAGGCAATATGAGCTTTGCTTTAGGAAACTGGGATAGAGAAAGGCCTAACCTAGTCCTTTTCGATTTTCTAAACATAAAAGACAATGTATTTTCCTTTCTTCCTAATCCTTAGAGACGATGTTTGCTTTTATAGGTTGTAAGAGAAAGATCATCGGGGGGTGGGGGTTGGTAAGTATCTATATGGTGGAAATGTTTAGAACAAGCCTCAATTCCCAGATGCTCCAAGCATGTGTGGAAAGACTGGAGCATCTTAAATCAAGTGGAAAAGAAGAGTGGACACTAATACTCCCGCCAATCTGACCATGGAGCTCACATGTTCTTACTCAAACGGCTTAATTTTTGTTACTTCTTGCTTGATTCTTACTACTATATGGGAAGCTCATTTTAGTCTTCTTTTACATTTTATTTTTTATCCTGCTACATTATAAGTTTATCCTTTTCAGAGTTCACTTTGGGGAAGATAATGTTGGGGAAATGCTTCATATGCCAGACGAAACAAGTAATATTTGTGACCACTTAACCCCTTGTGAAAAACAAGCAAACAAACTAAAAACCAAAATTCAATAAACTCAAACCTCTTTCAAATAAATGTGATATCTTCACATATATATGACTACTTAGGTTGTTTTGCTTTCAGAAATATAGGACATAAAATCTTTTAAAGTAAGAACCATATTATATTAAGTATTAAAATATTGAAAAAGATGAAAATAATAAAAGCTACAATGTTAAGATTCAAATATTAAAAGCATGCTGGGGAAACCATTGGGTATATTTAAATTCATACAACTTTCCAAATACAGCAAGTATCTTAATGATTTAAATTAAAAATCTTACCTCGGGTCTTCGTTCCAGAGCTTCTTTCATTAATGGATGAAGTTCTTCTACCAATTCTCTACAGAGGAAGAAGGTAAGCATTTGAAATATATTATTATTATTGACACCAAACTTGTCACCAAACATATCCATTCAATCCTAAATCATTTGGTTTTTCCACTTTGCATCTGACATCAACATCTCCCCTTTCCTAGTTCCCATTTCCTAGTCACATGGTGAACTGTAATTAGGTACTGGCCTTATACTTTGTATTATTGGTATTAACCCCAGTGCTGTGCATATAATTTTGGCTCAATTCATGTACTGACTTGGTTTTGATTTAATGTCTGAACAATTAAACAATACAGTAGGTCCTCGGGTTATGTCGGAGATCCGTTCCTATGGCGCAACGTAACGCAATTTTCGCTGTAAGGCGGAACCCACCTACGTAAGCGCCTACGTCACTCACATGGAGTAAAAGATAACAATTCCTGACCTTTACTTGTGGTAAATAAATAATAAAAAACATAAAGCATGTATGCACATATGTCGAAATGATAGAACTTTTTTTTTTTATAAATAAATGGGAGATGGCGACATAACCATGAAATGACTTAAGTCGAGTCCGACGTAACCTGAGGACTGCCTGTATTTTGCAAGTACTTCCTAAATCCAAAGCACTTTACTACAGACTGTGGACTTGAAGATAAGTGAAACTGACTCTCCGCACAGAAATTTTCAGTCTAATTAGAGCATAAGAGATAGGTGCAGTGCTATAGTACGGCCTTTGGGATTCTGTGCCCAGGGAATGACTGATAGTTGATTCTGATATGAAGTTTTTTGGAATTTCAGAGATAAATTCCTTTATTTAAACTATATGACAAATGTAAATATGGCAAGTACTATAGTAGTGAGGTTCTCATAAAACCCTTACCTCTTACGTAGTAAAAATAAAAGTTTGATCATGTTAATATGTATCTCATATTACGTGTACATACTTCACCTGTCCCCATTATCTAGCCTGTTGGTAGGTTTTTTTTTTTTTTTATAATCCACTCCATGTCTAAAAACCTTGTATTTTCTGGCAGAATATTTTGTGCTAATAGAAATTGCCCTCCAGGGAAATCCAGGGACAGGAAGGTAAACTCTATCGAATTCTGCACCGAGACATAGAAAGCCTGCGCTTCATTCCAGATTTTTCCACTATAGATGCTAGAATTTTTTTCACCAAAGACATGGAAATAATATTAATGGTCTCTTCCATCTAATAGCAGACATTAACCAAGTATTTACTATGTGCATTTTTATACTTAACTCAATAAATCTGAGATAGATCCTATAATTATACCAAATCTATATGGTTAGTGAGTTGCATAAGTTACTTCCCCCGAGGAACACTAAGAGGATGAGATATGCAAAAGAAAGCCTCAGGTTCTTTGGGGAAAATGTTCAGAAATTTCAGGAATTGTTCTTATAGTATTTTCACATGATGCTTTTTTAGTTTTAATAAATAAGTAATAAAACTCGAATTAACTGGCATCCAAGTAGTCAGAATTCACAATTACTTTAAAAAAAAATGTATTTTATTGATTTTTTACAGAGAGGAAGGGAGAGGGATAGAGAGCTAGAAACATTGATGAGAGAGAAACATCGATCAGCTGCCTCCTGCACACTCCCTACTGGGGATGTGCCTGCAACCAAGGTACATGCCCTTGACAGGAATTGAACCTGGGACCCTTGAGTCCACAGGCCGATGCTCTATCCTCTGAGCCAAACCGGTTAGGGCACAATTACTTTTTTTAAATTCATTTTTTAAAAAATTCTTTATTGTTTAAAGTATTACATATAGTATTACATATGACTTCTTTTTCCCCCATTGACCTCTCCCTGGCCACCCCCACCCCCAGCAAATGCCTTCACCCCACTAGTGTCTGTGTCTATTGGTTATGCTTACTAGTACATGCATGCATACAAGTCCTTTGGTTGATCTCTTACCCCTCCACCGGACCTCTCCCCTGGCTTCCCTCTGAAGTTTGACGGTCTTTTCGATGATTCCCTGTCTCTAGATCTAGTTTTGTTCATCAGTTTTTGTTGTTCATTATATTCCACTCACAATTACTTTTTATAAGGATAAAATCTGACTTTCTACATGAATAATGTAACTGATCTTTTTCAGTTGCCTCTAAGATATCTCATTAATCTTTATTTTTCAAATAGGGTCTTTCAGATGCTTGGAGAGTTCCCTTTTGTATCTGTGTGAAACCTACACAATTTAATTTGTCCTAGTAGGCTTTCCTGCTTAGCTAAAGTCATCAGAGGCAGCCCGAATATAACGTTTTATGATGACTCTTTCAAAGGCTTGGCACTGCCTCAGATGGAATGGTTATTTAATTAAAGCTGTGAAATGACTAAGTAATCTAGAACGTGAGATATGATGGTTCTATAAAGGCAGATAAAGCACTTTATAGAAATGTCCACTAGTGTAACAGGTCGTCCCTCAGAGAGTTCTACCAATGCTTCACCTTTGAGAGTGCTGTATTATTGGCAGACACTCCTTATTGTGACCTTAAAGGCTCTGGACAGTCTGGTTACCTGGGCATTGACAGGGAAATTCTTTTTAGTTATCTAAAACAAAGCTTGTAAGTGAGATAAAATCTGAGAGGTAAAGTCAAAGTTGCAATGACAAAAAGTGAAACATGAGACAGCTGCAAGCAAGGGTTGTTTCATGCACATCAGCCAGGACACAGGAAACAGCGCCAAGTCAGAACTGCAGGTACTCGCCAATAGCAAACTCAGACTTGTGTTACAAACAGGAACCACGACAGCAGCAGCATATATGAATTTACAACTTATTAAGACTACTGTACCTGAAAACAAGGGAATTTGTTCTTCCAAATCCTAAAACTAAGGACTCTGTGATTTCAATGCCCTCTAATCTCATCAAAGGCACCAACTGCTTTAACAAAACTCCCACCGATGGGGTGCCCATGGCCTGAAACAGGTTAATTAAAAGAGAAAAAGAGGTCACATGGGAACAGATGCTTCCTTTAATCAAACGGTGACTCCATTATAACAGTTTCAAAGTCTGAACCACTTCCCCAGGCACTGCCATCATTTCAGGAAAAATTAAACAACCCATACATTTGATATAGCACAATTCATGCATTTTTCATCTGAGACACAAGTTAAAGAACCTTTAAAGTATAATAGTCTTCTTAAAAAAACCCAACAAATTAAATCTACAAAACTTATCATTAACAATATAATTTAATTAAGGCACGGTTTAAAGGTAAAGACTTGGTGTGGAGGGACAGACCTGTGTATGTAGGACACAAATCAAACCTTAGGGCACTAATAAATACAAGTCCCAATGTTTTAAGAAAGTTTGCTCACTTCTCTTTATCTTCTACTGTCCACTTGTCAGGCAGAAATTTTAAATTATGCACATAAACACTCAGTGGAATTTAGAAATGGTCAGGGTGAAAATCTCATTCTCTATACTCCAGATGGCAGGCACAGTACAATTTGCACTGTGAACTCTAGACAAACAAGCTAAAAAAACCCTTACAGAATAATTCTTCTGAAGCATGTCATGTCACCTTGTTATCGTAGCTCACTGTACCATCAGGCGTGGTCGCCATTATTTCTGGCGTCGAAGCTCTTAAGTGTCCCGGGCTCATGATACTGGGCTTTGCGACTCCAAAGCAAAGAATGAGGTAGTTCCTCCACAGCGTCACATAGTGGTCCCCGCTGCCAGCAGTGCTGGTTTTCTTGGCATTAAGCGGGCTACTGGAAATATGGAGAAGTGAGCACTAGTTCAGGATTTTAAATATCACTTACTGAATAATGATCCTACAAAGTGCTCAAAGAGAGTTGAACAGCTATCTGTCAAGGGTTGTCTGGACAGGGAAGGTCACTATGGGATGGGAAGTTGTATAAACTTTCATAACATTTTCACCAGTAAGGTCTGAGATTCTGTACTTAGACATTCATATTGATTATTATGAAAACCAACAACAGTAACAACAAAACTAGCTCTAGATGAGAACTTTGAACCAGAGTTTTATTCAATGTTAAGAATTCTATATTAGGAAGTTCAGAATCTAGAGAGGATTATAATATCTTAATCTCTTATATGAAATGAAAATGTAAGAGGGAAAATGGCTACAAGCAAAACAGAGGAAAGCACGTAGATCCCTTACTTGGGGTCCACCAGGGGCATGACTGCCTGGAGCCGGGTGAAGGCATAGGGCCAGGCATAGCTGAGGGCCGTGGGGCAATGCCTGGGCAAGTTCTCCTGCCGCAGGAAGCTGAACAGACAGAGGACCCAGGGGTCTTTGACAGACTGAGCGAATATCCAGACGTGGGATGGGCTCTTCACATCATAATGGCTGTTGACCAGGACGGCATTCCACTCCACCAACCACTGAAGATCCACACTGTGGGTCAGTGGTAAGGTGGCCTGCAGGTGCAAGAGGGCAATGAATCAACACCATACTGTAAACTCCACACACTCATCATAGCTTTTCCTGACCACCTCTGTAACTGGCCATGCGGTGACTCTGAAACCTCCTCCTACCCCTACCATATAGGATTTGGTTTGTAGTCATCACCGTTTCCCAGGCTAGATGACAAGCAACTGAAGTACAGAGGTTAAGGACAGGGGTTGTACTTCATATAGTTTTAATGTCATATAACACTGTGCATTGGTAAGCAGATGCTGCTCACTAAATATTTGTTGAACAAAGACATGACATTAGTTAATTCAAACTAGACCAAAGATTTGCCATTTTAAAATTCTGAAAAGTTATTAATCTTTGAGATTCATAAATGTGTATTTAATACCTATAATTAGAATATATATATATATATATATATATATATATATATATTTAAAGCAATGATAATGTATTAGGGAGATGGCTGAGTTTAATTCCTTTTATGAAAGGTATTTTATTGATGATTTTTAAGGTAAAATACCTACATATTCTTGTCCTATGCTATCAAGCCAAACTAATAAATTCTAGAACCATTTGAAAGGTATCTAATCACATAAGTTCTTATTCATTTTCTTTTAAGCCCAGAAATCAAAATTTATAGAAGACCAAGTTTCAAATAATGTAGCTGTTGTGCCAGGAGAGAAAATTGCCTTCATTTTTGTTAGGCATTTAACACAATCCATGTTCTCTGCTGGGTCTAGGAGTTCCTGTGGGTCAGAGCACTCCACTAATGGCCTAGATGGTTAATGCACCAGAGAGAAGAGATTCCAGCCCAGACTCTGCCCAAAGCCTGCGACCAGAAAACCCCCAGACATCCCAGAGTGCTTCATTTATGACTTGGGGATTATAATGCTGTTCTCACTCCACCTTTACGTGAATGGGAGGTAAAAACACCTGGCACAGAGCAGGTACTGCTTGCCCCATCTCCCCTCCCGTGCATCTACCTAATGCAGAGTTGCTGACCTAATTACCCTGGCTCAAGGTTTTGATTCTGATAAACAAAGAACAAAATCACATGAGCAAAATATAACCTGCAGGGAAATAAAATCTGTGTATAAAACAATAAAACTTGACTCTTCCATTCCATGTTCAAACAATTTGAATTTCTGAAAGACACAGTAGATATGAACTGCATGGCTAACAGTTTTATTATTATCATTATTATCACAACCATAGCAAGAAAAAGGCTACTAAAAGATATAGATCTGTGTTGAATTTCAGTTGGAAAGGCCACACAAAGCTCACAAGTATTGTTAGGTTTTCTAGTCACTCATGGCTATTTGTCAATTATGTTTGTATTAATTTATAGTTATTTGACAAGAATATATGAAGGACATTGGCAAGTGTGGATTCTGCATGCATTTGGGATGTGTCCTAATCTCTTCAGCTTTGGAGCTGAAATTAGTCCAGGTTCCATGACTGCACTGTACTGATTTTTTTTTTAAATCAGTTAATTAAAATCTATTTCAATCTATTTTCTACTTATTCATGAAAACTGAAGCTGCTAATATGCACTTTATAAGGGAGAATATGTTTGTGAGACAGCTAAAGCTGTACTAGAGTCAGAGTTCAATTAGGGTCAAGTCCAAGCTCTATCACTTCCTTCTGTGTGACTATAGCCCTGTGCATCTTAATGTTTTTGAATTTTGATACCTATCAGGGTCAAAGTGACAATAAATTTGAAAGCACCTTATAAACTGTAAAGCAACTTTAAATATAAGGTACATATAGTGTGAAGTACAATAAATAATGTGAATTCATGTTCTTAAAGAAGCCTGAGCAATTCTTCTTGAAATTGCAGTTGTCAAAATACATTATTTATATATCTAAGGCTCAAATTTCATTTGAAATTATCCGAATGTCTCCTGAACCAGTATTTGAAAATCCTGCCTTGTTTTTATAAGTACTTTTTTCTTGTTTTGTTAATTCTCACCTGAGGATATTTCCTCCACTGATTTTTAGAGAGTGGAAGGGAGAGAGGGGGAGAGAGAGAGAAACATCGATGTAAGAGAGACACATCATCGATCGGTTGCCTCCCACACACACCCAGACTGGGCTGGGGATCAAACCTGTAACCCAGGTCTGTGCCATTGACCAGGAAGCACACCTGCTACCCTTCAGTACACAGGCTGATTCTCTAACCACTGACATACTCTGGCGAGAGCTTCCTAAGTACTTTTGCATCAGTTTATTAACCTGACATAAAACCCCTGAATTCTTCCATACCATTTTTCTTTGTCTCTCTTTTGTCAGACATGTCCAGATCTTATACTTAAAATGATTAGCAATGATAGTCAAATATGTACTTACTGAGTCCGAAACTGCTACATGAATAAAACTTTCAAGAATGGAAGAACTTAGCTGATCCATGACATCAATCATAGGCCTGTCGTCATCCTATACAAAGGAGAGGTGGTTACTCTCCATGGGAAAATGGATCCTTCCCACCCAGCCCACTCCCTTTGTCTAGAACATGAAAGCAGAACAGTGTGCAAGACAGCGGTAAGGGTTTTCTCACAGAAAACTGAGTGTCAAGATGGTGAACGGCAGTGGATGAAACTCTCTATGCTTCTGAGTTGAGTCTTTCAAGTTTCAGTGGAAGGCAATTAGAACTCCCATTTCACATTGCACTGAGAAGACACGCACCTGGATTTCAAAAATTCATACATGTGCACAGGAATCTAAATACTGTGCCAGATGTTATTCACTGAAGCACTGGTGCTGTCATTAATTTTAAGGACTGGAAACCCCACAAAAATATGCTTTGCCTGATCTCTAAAATGCTACTTACTGAAGTCACTGATCTGCTAAAATAACTGATAAATTGTTGACTGTGACTGAATTTAGTCCTAAAGAAAGGGTACTGGAGATTAACCACATGCTCGCTATGGTAACTACGTAGTGTATAGCTATTTGGTAAAAGAAGCAAATTGGAATGGGCATAAGAGAAAAGTATCACAATTGTATACTTTACAATGTGGTCCCCCTGACATTTCCAGTACCCACCTGGCACCATACATAGTTATTACAATATAATTGACTACATTCCCTACACTGTACTTTACATCCCTATGACTATTTTGTAACTGGTAATTTGTACTTCTCAATCCCTTCTTCTAAGTGAATGAATGTGTATGTTTGCCATTCTTTATTATAGAGAAGCTCAGATACATAAAATTGTTTACTTAGAAGCCTTATAGGGAAGCTTTGGAATATCTTTGTTCATGTATGAGAATGATTTCAAAATGAGAATGAGAATGGTTTCCAAAGAGTCATGGCTGGTGTAAGAAAACAACACACTGTGTGAGAAACATCCCATACAGTCTGTTGGAAAAGCAATTACCAGTATGAACACGGGACTTTAGAGGCATTTGTATTTGGCTTTGAATTATGGCTCTGTCATGTCCTAGCTATTGATAAAGACTTTTAACCTCCCTAAACCTCAGTCTTTGTACATTGGGGGTAAAAACAATACTCATTCTTAGGTTATTGTGAGAGTTAAGTAAGATAATATATGTGTAGAGCACTTAGGTAGTAACTGATACTTACATAGTGATTGTTATCAGTATTCTCATAATTAGAGACTTACTGGAGGTTTACCAAAGTATAGCATGTCTCAGAGATCTATTTACTTGATACCAGAGGCATGATCCTAAAATATTTCAGATAGCTACCTGAAAAAATGTGAATAACCAGGACAGTGATGGATTTGGAAATACAATGACCATTTTGAGGATCATAAGTCAAGACCCATGACTTAAAACAAGAAAAATACCATTTTTTTCTAAAGAAGTAGTGGCATAAAAAGCTGGCCCTTCTTTAATCAACTCATGCCTGGGGTTTGGCCACCTGTGCCAGCAGGCCATGAGCCTGGACACCTGAACAAGGGTGTCCTTGACTGAGGGTGGGATGTTAGCTGGAGTTATAGTGCTTAATCATGTGCTTATTTCTCCCATCTCAAGGGATATGTTTTCTTATGATGCCATTTTTTCTACTGTTGTAAAGATTAAATGACTTTCTGTTAGCCAGACTGTTAAGTATCTCAATCATTTTAAATGGTATCCATTATTTTCTTAAGTTCATTCTCTATTATAAATGTAATAATGTCTGCTTACTTTGATGTATGCTGAACATTATGAAGACAAAATGATTTATAACAATATTAATTCTTCACTTTTTTTATAAGTGCTATCTCTTGGAGAATGATAAACAGGCTTTTCTATTGCTCTAAGAATATATGACTTATCTCTCCTAGATTAATAGTGCTAGTTCATAATTAAAAACCCACCACGAAGCAAAGATCATTTGTTGACATCATGTGTAACATGACAGAACATAAAGTAGTAATGCATCATTTACAATTTTTAATCTAAACATCAAAACTCTTGAAAGGAATAAATTGGGAACTTCAGAAAAATAATCCATACCTCAGGCTGACCCAGGACAAGAAATAAAGCTCGGATTTCCTTGAGTATTAAAACGGATAGTTTGCGTGTGGCCACCTGAAAACTGCAGAGTAAAACCAGAGCAAAGCCTTCCACAGCATGGAGGACACTGCAATGGGGACTTCGTTCCGACTGCATTCGGTGGCTGGAGCCATTTGCAATAAACTGTCATACAATAAGAACAACATTCTATATCAGAAAAATAACAGGGGAAGAGGAAACTAAGCTTATATGTGCACCTTTGGGCACAGTTAACCTCGTGATATTAAATTAAATTATAATGGCTTAGGTCCAGACATGTCTATAAATTCATTATTATTCATGAAATATTATAGGTCCCTTTTTGTTTTTAGATCCATTGTTACTTTGGGATACCATCAGGTCTCTATTATCTATGAGAAAAAAATAACTTTTCAAAGGCTGTTAACATTAATTAAAACAAAACTGCTTCCAACCGTACCATATATTATTCTATATATTCAATTAAAGTGGCCTAATTTGTTTTTTACGTAAGTTCTCAATAAACTTTTTAGACAGTATTAAATTGCATTTTCAAATATTTACTTTCTAATTAGACTTGTTTTTCTATTAGATTCTAATTTAGGTTTTGGATGTTTATGAGATGGATTCTGAATGTTCCCAAACCACAACCAAATGAGTCTAAAATGCCAGCCAGACAACAGGGCAGAGTCTGCCTTCATTTCAGTTTTCCTTTTACAAGCATATGTAATCCTTGTGTTTGTTTTTTTCCCTATCATCTTTTGACATGTATATAACACAAGGAAGGAGAATGACCTGGACCTCATCACTGAAATCAGCCAATCTAGGATTTTAGCTGGTCGCTAAATACAATTATACCTCCCTGAACGCCCACGTTCCTCACATGCTCAGGTGTGCTCTTCTCCAGCTAGACTCCTTGCCAATGCCATGCCACCACTGCCCTGGTTCCCCTCTGACAACTCTGCTCCTCAACAAGCTCTTCAAAGTGTTACCATGAAGTTTTATCATTTAGGACTGAGGCATGAAAAAATGAAGAAACTACAAGAGTGCACTTTTCTTCTCTGCAGATATGAATAACACAATCAATATGCTGCCACTTTGAAAAAAACCTGGAGGGCAGCTAACTTTTATATCCACATCCATATCCATTTCTATATCCGTAATTCAGCTCTATCTCTCTGGTCTATTGTCACTGCTCTTATAAATACATTTATAATCATAATTCTCTGAAAAAAATTCAACTCCCTAAATGGCCCTGTTAATGTTAACAAATCTAACCTGATAGCTAACAAATCGCCCCCTAAGTTTCTTAGTCACAATTTAGGCAGATGGAAAAGTAAGGGCCCCCATTTGGGAGAAAGTTCCGAGGTAGCCAAGAGTAAGAACTCCAAGGTTCTCTGGGCTCCAACTTGTTTACATCCATGGGAACCAATGGGAAGAATATGAACATCACCTCTGAATTTCTGATTTTGTTGGCTTGCTCGTAGACTTTTCCTTGAGTTTGTATGACCAGTTTCCACTGGGTGAGCAGCTGGAGCAGTAACTTCAGGGAGGAGTCCAGGAGGCTGTAATGCATGTCATTTACTTCACGGAGCAGGAAGGTGGTGAAGCCAAACAGGACATCTTCCCTCCAGTCTGGGAAGTCAACCAGCAAACCCTGAAGAGAATTTTGTGCAATATGGCGCAGCTCATCATCCATGTGAATGGAAAGCCTGTGCAATGAATAAAAGACAAAAAAAACATACCTCACTAGCTTTTCTTCTAGATCTATGAAGGCATATCTATAGGTCTCTGCTTTTACTTATATCTAAAAAATGGTCACCCTCTCCTAATATGTTATATTCTTCACTCAGCAACCCTAACATTAACATCTTATATAACCATGGTACTCATCAAAACTAAGAAATTAACATTGGTACAATGCTATTAACTACACCACAGGATTTATTCATATTGTACCAGTTTTCCACCAATGTCTTTTTTCTGTTTCATAATGCAATATAAGATACCACATGACATTTAGCTGTACATGGAGACTTTTTGATACATTACTGACTAGAAGAATAAATTATTATCAAATCCTACCACTTTTAAAGATGAGAAATGTGAATATTAGTGAAAGTAAGAGACTCAGTGAAAATGAGCAATTAAAAGTCAGTCCAGGTGTCCTTAATTAGTTTGGTGTCTAAAGGGATGTTTGGTTGTCAGAGGAGACACTATGGTGATCACATGTTGGAGAGTACTGCTGGCATCTCTCTAGCAGGTAGAAGACAAGGATGCTGATAAACCTCCCATAGTGCACAGGACAATTCCCTATGACAAAGAATTAACCTGGCCCCAAATGTTGGTAGTGCAAGGCTGGACTAGCCAACTGAAGAATATCAGTGTATTTCTGGTTTAACCTATATTAAATCTCAACATTGGTATGGGGCATTATAGTTAACATATGCCTTATAAATTTTTTCATTCATTTATTCAATAAAAAAATATTTTCCAGGCACTATATCCATTGCATACAGCCTTATGGCATGGAGCTCAGTATGACTGTGTCTATTGGGTAGGGTGCTGTGTAGAACAATGCTAGAGAAGGAGCAGGGGAAGCTCAGGGAAGGTCTATGGACCACCCCGGGAAGCAGTACAGCAGAAAAGGGGTTAAGTGTGCATGTTCTGGAATCAGTGCCTAAACCAGTATCTTGCTTTTGTGACTCATTAGTCATGCGACCTCATGCTACTTACCTAATCCCACCTAGCCTCAGAACCTCATTTGGAAAGTGGAGACAAAAACTGTCCCTGCATCTCATAACCATGCTGTGAGGACCATTGAGACAGTCTGTGTACAGTGTTTAGCACCACATATAGCACAAGGTAAGCACTCAGTAAATGTTGGCTGTTATCATTAGAAGAAAATGAATGTATTCTGTAAATTATAGAAGTAACTTGATTAATTCACATCTGAGAAAATAGACAGAAATATGGAGGATGCCTTCAAGAAGCAATAAGCCTGAGGGCAAAGGCCAGTCAGGAGGGCATTACAGTGAGTTAGGCAACAAGTGGGGGGGTGGGTTCTGACCTGAGGCAAAGAAGTAACAAAGAAGGGAGAGATAAAGGACCAAGATTTTTAGGAGAGAAAATTTTCAGGACTCAGAAGCCTGGAAATGTTCAGTGTCAGAGTAGAAGGTGGCCAGTCAATGGGGGCCTCCCACAAACATGGTTGATATTATCCCCAAGCAATAGAAGAAATTGTGACCCAGAGAGATTAAGGAACTTTCTTAAAATCCAGGATTCTGATCCAGGACTTCTAGTTCTTAATCTAAAGTTTTCTCTGAAAACAAGTGTGGTATAGTCATACATTTTTGAATAAATAGTATTTCAAAAACTTGATAAATAAATACTTTTCTTATTGCCTAAAGCTCACTAACTGGTCCAAATTTAACCAAGTCCAAATATCCAGGCAAAAGCTCATAAGTAAGCAGATATGCACAAAGTCAGGGAAGATCTATTTCCTGTTCCCAAAACAAGTTCCACAAAGATGTGGAGAAGGAAGATGGAAGGCAATTCTCTGAGCAAGACCCAATTAAGTCCACAGTTTTTAGGAGATTACAGCTGCTGAAAGAAAACTGAGACCCCTTTTAAAGCCTGGCTTCCAATTAAGAACTGTCTGAGATAGGAATTTACAAACTTTGTATCTCAATCAGCACCTCTATGAATTCTTTTATGTAGAACTCTAATATATAATACATAAATCTGAGCTGCTCTGGTTAAGGCTGAAGTAAAGGGAGTCCCCTCCCCCTTGAAGTCCACCCATTTGGGAAGAAAGATTCCTTTGCTGTACAAGCAGCTTTAAGCCATCTTTGCAGCCCAGAGAGCGAAGACACTAGCTTATGAAAAATGCTTGAAGTGATTTCCCCATCTTACGGTTATTACTCGTGTTTACTGCATTTTACCTGCCTATATAGAGAATAGAGAATAAGCTTCTGCAGGTGACAAGCCACCTTTTTAAGACAGGAACAACAGGCACTCAGTAAATGTTAACTAATGACAATGGCCACTGTCATGGATTGAATTGTGTTTTCCCCAAATTCATGGCTGAAATTCAAACCACCAGGACCTCAGAATGAGACATTATTTGGAACTAGGGTCATGCTGGAGCAAGGTGAGCCCTGATCCATGGTGACCTCATAAAAAGGGGAAATTGGAAACAGATATGCACATAGGGAGACTGTCCTGTGAAGATGGAGGCAGAGACTGGGGTGATGCTTCTTTGCCAAGGAATACCAAAGGCGGCCAGAAAATGCCAGAAGCCAGGAGAGAGGCCTGAACCAGATTCTTTCTCACAGACCTCGGAAGGTACCAACCCTGCTGGCTCTTTGATGTTGGACTTCTAGCCTCCAGAACTGTGAGACAACAGATTTCTGTGATTAAGGCACCTGGTTTGTGGTACTTTATTATGGCAACCTGAGCAAACCAATATAGTCATGAAGCCAGGACAGCATCTGTCTTTAGAGTCAAACTAAAGGCTATTTAGATGAAGCTTCTAAGTAAGGGCCAATGCTCTCAGCTTTCTAAATGAGATTAATTCTACTTTTCATTTAACTTTGCTCTCATTCATAATTTGCAATCTAGCATCTGTTTTATCTTTAAAACCACAATGCGAGACCATTTTAAGGACTGTGAGAGCCCCAAGGTTGAACAGCTCTTCATATTTTGGGGGGGGGCACTCCTCTGGAAATGATGGCGCTCACATTTGACCAATGTAAATGCTCAAAAATATCACTGAGTATAAAGAGCTAGGACTGAGGTGGGGGCTGGGGAGGAGGAGCTTTAGGAACAGAAGACCCAATAGAAGGTAAAAGTGGAGTTTTGAAGAAGAAAAAGGTCCAGACTGTCATGGAACTGAGACTGAATGAAAACAATGTATCAAGACAAGTCTGGCTTATAGCAGGTAAGGAAGAAGAGGACAAAGCTGGGAGAAGGGTAACATGGGTCCCTGTGTTTGTTCCTTGACGAATATGAATAGACAGCTGCCAATCAGATATAGTTGCTATTTCATCCACCCAGATCTTTCTCACTTTTACTTTTATTAGATTTTAACCAGAAAATCACAGATCATCTTGTGACAAACATAAAATTAACTATTGTAAAGCAGGAAACAGGAAAACAACAACTAGTAACTAACAAGAAAGAGAAGACTTAGAATTAAATGAGAAACGTGTCCAGCCATTCTGACTGTTCAGGATGTGTAGGAAAGCAGTGTGGTGCTGGCCTGCAGATTGGCTAGAGGGGTAGTAGGCTTTGGTCAGAGGTACCATGGCCCGAAATGGTGATTTCAAAAGGAATGAATCTTCAGTAAACCCCACAAACCAGCATCATCCTTGTGCTAGTGGTGACTGGATGTAGGAAAGGAGTGGTTGTGTTTACACTTGGAATGAAGAGCAATGGGGAAGAATAGTAGGCTACAAAAGTCATTGATTGATAGCAGGAAGTGGTCAACAGAGGAAACCAGGATGGCTGTCCAGAGCAGGAGCACAATGGCCACAATGGCCAGAAGACACCGTACTCCATGGAGATACCCAGAAGCCAGGGGAGGCCACTGGGTGACTCGTAGTCATATGGGATTGGAGCTTGGGTATTTTGTTCGGGTATTGATGAAAGGGTGCTCTCCAGGCTAGAGAATGTGGGTGAACAAGATTATTCATACATAATGCAACTTTTATTCAGTATGCACTAATATTTGTTACTCTTTATTCCACCGTTATCAGATTAACCTGCCTAAAATGGAATTTATTATGTTATTCTTCTGTTTAAAACTACATCAGTCTGAATGTGGCAGCTAATAGTAAAGATGAGCTGAAAATCAACCTCTCATGTCTTATTTCTATTTCTTTTTATCGTTGAGTTTCTAAACTCCTTTTTGTTTCCTTTTTTTTTTTTTCAAATCAAGGATAACTTTTGTTCTCCCCTTCCCTTTCCTCCATGCACCCTGTGTTTCTTATGATGTTGCCTTCTAAATGGCATTTAGATCATTCTGTCACTTTTGATTTTTGAATTGATAGGCATAATTGTCAATGAGAACCCGAGATCAATATGAGAAAGTTAAGCTTACTTAACAAAAGTGATACAATCTCACTCAAAGCAAATTAACTTTAGGTTCTAGTTGGACTGTGGTTCTTGTGTGGGATGGGGAGGATGATGAATATATGCTTTGGGACAGCTTTCTAAAGCACTAAAATTAGCTGAGGATCCCTGTTACCCACCTTCTTTCCTCCGCCACCCCCCGGAGGAGGTTTCTGTGGGCTTCAGATTGAAATCAGGCCTCGAATGAACTTTTTCCCAGTCAGACTCATCTACTCACATCCCAGCCCCACCGCTGTGATGGCTCACATCAACCCCTTTGCCTTTCTGAATTCCATCTTTCCTTCGAAGGGCAGCTCCAGCTTTACTTTCTCCCAGGAGTTATGTGCTGATTTTCCCAGGCCATAGTAATCCTCCAGGCACTGAACTTTGTGACATTTTGTGCTATTAATTGCACAGTTCCAGGCCTTGGATTGTTAGTTACCTTATGTGTTGGTTTCTACTTTGGATTTTAAACTTCTTGAACCTCTTAAACGCCACAAAAATTTTATTTATACCTCCTTGCCTACACACAGTACCTAGAATAATGCCTCATTTGGCAAATCTTTGTCAGTTTTTAATAATCATTCTCTTTTTGGGTAAATCATGACAAAGGATTAAAATCAATTTAATCAAAGAATGTCCACGACCATTCCCACCTACCTAGCCAGCAAGTCAATGAGTTCAAGTTTTGACATCCCATCAGGAAGAAGCCGGGGAATAGCAGCAACACATGTCCTGAAAAGGTCTATTTTGGGCTTTCTCTCACCCCTAGAATGTGAAAACAAAGTTTAAACATAGTCAATGTTATGATAAATTTAAAAAATTTGAACAACTATGTGAACAAAGACTAGAATTCATGCTTTCTGAATCACTGTCTGCTATTTGCTCCATAATATTTTCAAATGTTTATGCCCTTTACAGCTTTGCCAGCTCTGAGAAAACTAATAAAGATTTAAATGTTAGTCAGAGTTATATATCTGAAAAGAAAAATGCTGATACCAATAGCATTCCACCATGCAGCTTGCCATTCAATTGGGATTTGGTCCCTATGGACTGCATTTAAAACATTGAATTTATTGAAATTCCTAAATGCATCAGCATATAAGAAATACACAATAGTTATTCCTACATTCAGAATTTAAAAATGGGGCTTTATACAAGCAATACTATCTCTAACAAGCATGATATCTGGAAGCTTCTCTATTTTTTTCTTCTTTATTAAGGTATTACTTATGGAAGCTTCTCTTCATGATGAGTTGTTCTTCTCTAGAGCTCCCACCCTATTTTTTAAAATGAAGTGCTTCAAAAATGTCTTACATAATGTCAAGTAAAATACTGCAATGCATATTGCTCTGCACCCATTTCTGATTTTAAAAATTATTCCAATGGGCCTGACCTCTATGAAGATTCCTTCTTTCTTTTTCCTCTCTTTAGAATAAATGTCAACAAGTAATTAATGCCTTCTGCGCTGTTGTAAAATGTGAGAGAAAAATGTAAATTCTGAAATAAATTGCTTACATTTTTAGTTGTTTAAATAGCTACCTTCTTAATCACATATTTTATCAAATAAACTTTATAGAAAAGCTTAACTACCTATCAAATTTTTCAAGTAACCCAAGTGACAGCATATTTAAATTCTGATGATTGAGTCTTCAGAGAATAAACATAAAATTGTCACCAAGTTAATATAATTATTGGACACAAAATACAATAATGAAAATGCAAAGTAGCATAGTAGTAATTCCTTCTTGGAATAGTAACTGTGGTCTGAATAGAAATGCAACAAGGAGAATTCTCTACATTCTAAAGATGATAACATTGCTTTCTAGCATGCTTTTGTAAGTTTGTTAAGAATGAATACAAAACTATTTATGTGAAAAATGAAATACTTCTATGTTGATTTCTAAAATACTTTGCTTCTGTGGAAAGTCATGAGACTATTTTCTCTCCTTTTCAATGGTCCTGCATGGTGTGCATGAGGACTGTGGAGAGGAAGCTATTGTGTCATGGTTTTCAATTGGCTGAAAAAGAGGACCTTCAAATAATTTCCTCAGTACCTGGACAGAGCTAGATCCCAGGGATTTCTCCCAACTGTTCATATATTCAACTCCGTGAGTCATTTAAATAGTCCTCCTAACTTGCTCACTAGATATTTTAAACAGTTGGGATTATTTTCCATATCTGTCAAAAACGGATGACCTTGCCTAGCCTGAAGTCCAAGGCTAGTTCTTGCAGGCTTCCAAGCCTAGATTAGAGGTTCTAATTGGTGTAGGATTTCCTTTTATCACTGTAGGCCTTGCTCGCTGAGCTTCTACAGGAAGCATGTGAGCCCCCCAAAACATAATTTTCCTTAACATATATTATTATTATTATTATTATTATTATTATTATTATTATCTGCTAGCATGAACCATAAAAGGGATGGGAAATGGATATGGCATGACACAGAATGCTTAGTGTTTAAGTTCAAACCTTAAGCAGCACCTGGGAAAGTGGGGGACCAACCTTGAATATTAACTCCAATAATCATTCCCATTAGTGTGGTGTGTACCTCAACACTCTTCTCCTAAACGTGGCAAAGAGTTACTGTCCACTCAGGAATCTGCTTTAGAACCGAGCATGAAAAATATTCCTAGTCCTATTTGGGGGTCTCAAGATGGTTCAATAGGAAAAAGTACAGAATCATCTTGGGAAAAGTTTAAGGTATTGGCTAAAATACAAATGAAAATTTTACATGTACATTTAAATCTGTACCTGTTTATGGTTTTGAATATATTGTTTGGTCCTGACTCTATTTTGTTACATCTTGATTATTAATAAAGTCTTCCTGTAAAGGCCTTTCATTTCTTTACTGTTTTAAAAGAGGAAAGAACTCTATACCAGAAGTTTGAAAAGCATTTCATATATCTCCTATATTATAAATTTAAAATTGCTTTAATATATTCAAAAAGTATGTAATAATGATGTTAAAGGTTTATGGACAATCTGGTAATTGTGAGGTAAGAGCCAGAGCTACAGACAATATATTTAATGTTATTATCCTTGGTCAGTTTCAACTCTGCTGTCACTTTGGTTGAAAAGTCTTTATATGATCTTCATCTCATTATACAATAGCATGCATTGTATATACCATATTTTTGTAAAAAATGTATATATATAGTTGTGCTGACACAGGGAAAGGTCTTGGAGGAATCACACCAAGCCAAGGAATGGTGACAGATTTCAAGTGGAGCTCTGAGGGGGAGGCTTTCATTTTAACTTTATATGATGCTAAATATGTATTTACTAGTAAAATAATTCTGTAATTTTTACTCTTCTTGTTTTATTTTGTCATACTTTGTTTTCAACATGCCACCCTCGTAAAATACACACCCACAATATAAACTTCCCTATATAGGTAGCAACCTTCAAACTAACTGTGGTATTTGGGACTGAATATGCTGAGTGACAAAGAAAATTTTCCTAACTATATATTTTTGGAAATGTATGCCACAGGTGTCAAATATAATTTAATTCACAGGCCAAGAGCAAAATAGAAGCTTTGTTAAAATGTTAAGTTAATGCCCTGGACAGTTTTTCTCAGTGGTTAGAGCATCAGCGTTCAGACTGAAGGGTTGTGAGTTTGGTTCCCAGTCAAGGGTATGTACCTCGGTTGCAGGTTTGAGCCCCAGGCCTGGTTGGGGCACATGCGGGAGGCAACCAATGGATGTGTCTCTCTCACATTAATTTCTCTCTCTCTCTCTCTCTCTCTCTCTCTCTCTCTCTCTCTCTCTCTCTCTCCTCCCTCCCTTCCACTCTATCTAAAAAAATAAATGGAAAAATATCCTTGGGTGAGGATTTAAAAAAAAAAAAGTTAAGTTAAAACCCATTCCTAGTTTCTGCCATAATTAATCAAATGTAGCAAATATAAGTTGTATGAGTTTCTTCTGTAGAACTCTGATTCTAAATCTAGATCTTAGATTTTGGCTTAAGAACATTTCATTTCTGCATTCAAAGTTACGTATGCTTTCTTAAAACCCAGTATTGCTGTGACATGGTTGAATAGAGACTATTCAGCGGTTTAAGTCTCTCAGTTCAGGACTATCACCAGAAACAAGTGAATCTGACATTTATAAAGACGGAATGTCTGTAAACTGGTGATCAAGCTTGCAAACAAAACACCACTTCTGAAAAATGTGAAGTGCAGCACTGTGATCAAGCTTGGGAGCAAAATGCCATGTCTGAAAGATGTGAACCAATGACTGAGACTTGGGCCCATTTCCTAACTTACTGGCCTAATGCTACTTCACATACAACCAAAATAGATCAATATCAGGTTTGACCTTATTTTCAGATTTAGTCAAATATTACAAAAGTATGTTTTTACAATCTTAACACTGCTTAAAAATCTGGTTCTAAGAATGAAAGAATAAAATACAGTTGACCCTTGAACAATATGGGTTTCAACTGTATGGGTCTACTTACACACAGGTTTTTTTCAATAAATATGAATAGTACTGTAAATGTATTTTATCTTCCTTATGATTTTCTTAATAACATGTTCTTTTCCCTAGCTCACTTTATTGGAAGAATACAGTATATAATACATATACCACACAAATATGAGTTAATCAATTGTTTATGTTATTGGTAAGATATCTGATCAAGAGTAGACTATTAATAATTAAGTTTGGGGGAGAAACAGCTACCCACAGATTTTCAACTGTGCAGGAGTCAGTGCCTCTATTCCCCATGTTGTTCAAGGGTCAGCTACACAGAATAAATGAGAAGAATCTCTGCTGGTGTCTTCTGGTTAATCAACCCTTTGTTGAGACTTAGTCCTCACTGTACTCACGTGATCATGTCCTCAGGTTCTTTGTTTAACATCTGGACGTTAGTTAGCATCATACACCTTCCTACTTCTTTATCAAGGTGCCTTAAAATGCTGTCCACAGCTTTTCGTACTTGAGAATAATATAATGACATGCCTGAAAAAATGCATTACATTTACATCTTTGACTAAACTTATCAAAGAATGAAATCTTAGTGTATTTATCCTCTATGTCATTTTTTACTGAAGACTTTCTATGGGTGATGGCTTCTTTGAACAAAGTCTAATTCAATCTCTTATCTGCAGGATAGTTAGCACAGTGCCCTGCACTTAGTGGGTGTTCACCAAATAACCATTTAATTTAGGAATAAATAGGAATTCTAATACTTCAATGGGAAATAGTTTTCAGAATAGTTAAAATAAACAAGGAAACAGAAAGTTCTACTTTAGAATTTTTATATTTCTAATTAGTAGAAGAAAATTCACCATCACTAATGAGTGAAGGATAATTCTCACTTGGAGTGAGGGTATTCTCTGAAATATATGTGTGGATTTTTAAAAATAAAATAAACAAAATGACTTCACATCATAAATTTTAAAATAAAGGAAAATATATTTTAGCTATATTACTTTACTGGTTTCATTAAATACAGTGTCAGTGTCCTACAGGGATAGACACATATGTATAACATATGTATTTCAAATATATATTTTATATGTTTCTGTATATAATACAAATGAAAAGTAAATTGCATTGCATTTACAATTTATACTTTAATGAAATAATTATTAATGGTTATTTTTCATGCATTAAATCTTTTTGAACTAATTTAAGCATTGCAGAAAAGATAAACACAAGGTGTCCCCAAAAATGTAAACACTTTAACAGCTGATAGCACAATTTTGAAAATGAAATGTATTCTAATAAATACTGCCTTTATAATTATTCAAAATACGTGTGTACATTTTTTTTGGAACACCCTATATTTATAGCAAAAAATGCCCTCGTGTATTTTTGTTAGGCCTTTGAATTCTAGTTACTATCTTAAAAAACTTTGTAGTAGGTTTCTAAATTCAGGTACTCAGGAAGAAGTAAATATAATTTTAGGATTAAGATTGTTAAATTACAATGAAAATCTCATATAGGCTAAACCCCTAACATAACCCAGTATGTGTGATAAAACACAGGTTAAACTAATTTTACTAAAAAAAAAAAGAAGAAGAAAAAAAAACTATAAATATGAACAAATAAATGGATGAATAAATAAATGTATATGTGGTTGCTTTATAAACAAGATTATCTACCAAAGGACACAGATGTCTTAGAAATCTACTATAAATTGTAGATAATCAACATTAGAAGTTTGAAAAGACCACAGATAAGAGTCTAACATTAAAATGGCAAAATGTTTGCCAGAAAGTTCCAAAAAGTTTAAAGGGCAGCATAGCTACTTTTATAAAGATTTTTTTGCCCTGGCCAGATGGCTCAGTTGGTTGGAGCATCCTCCCATGCACCAAAAGGTTGTGGGTTCCATGGTCAGGGAACATACCTAGGTTGAGGGTTTGATTCCTGGTCAGGGCACATACAGGAGGAAACCATGAATGTTTCTCTCCCAGATGGATATTTCTCTATATACCTCTGTCTTTCCCTTCCTCTCTCTATAAAAAAAATAAACATATCCTCAGGTGAGGAAAATAAAACATGTATTTTTTCAAAGTGTATCACTAAGGGTAAATATCAGTTTAAAGACTTAATAAGTCCCATATCTAACACATCTTTGAAACCCACCTATCATTTTGGCCTCCTCTTCAGTGAGTGTTTTACTCAAATATGTTTTCTTCACTCTCAACGTGTTTCCTGATGGGAGGACAGCGCCTGTAACGGGCATGGGTGGCTCACCGTCTTTCTGCTGTAAGCTATCAGCTATGACCAAGAAGGCCCTTAAACCGATGTTCATTCTCTGTAAGAGACAGTGGATTTGTGATACAAAGAAATAACCAATTATTGTGGTGCAATTAAGCCATCAGTTTTGTAGGGCAGTTAAGTGTGGCTTGCCATCTAGATTAGTGTGGGAAAGTAATTTAAAGGGTACAAGAGTTTATGCCAAACCTATGAAAATAAAGTTTCTGCTACTATTTGTTATAATGTCACAAAAAACAAGCAGGAAATTTTTCAAGTCTTGGAGGGCACGTTTGAGATGGTCATTCTCATTCTGTTTGGGGGACCCTCGGTACACCTCACAGAAGTGAGCAGTCATCCTCCAGGCCAGCTGCCACTAAGGTAAACTAAGGCAAACCGAAGGCTCTATGTCTCCTTGAAGGAGAGATGCAACATGTATGAATTCACAAAGACCAAGTAAAAGAGAATTTCCACATGAGAATGACAAAACAAAAATCACCTGCTTGGAATTGCAGGTGGTTGACTTTTGATTCAAAAGGCTGGCAAGTTGGAAAATAAATTTTAAAAACTCAATGCCACAGAACCTGTTACTGATAAACACACATGAGCTTATAAGAAGAAACACCACCAATTCCATTTCTAGGAATTTATCTGAAAACACCTGAAACATTAATTTGAAAGAATATATGCACCCTTATGTTCATTGCAGCTTTATATACAATAGCTAAGATTTGGAAGCAGCCCAGGTGTCTAGTAGATGAAGGAATAAAAAAGCTGTGGTACATTTATATATGGAATACTACTCAGTGGAAAAAAAGAAAGAAATTTTACCCATTGCAATAGCATGGATGGTTCTGGAGAGCATTATGCTAAGTGAAATAAGCCAGTCAGAGAAAGACAAGTACCATGTGATTTCACTCATATGTGGAATCTAATGAACAAAATGTACTAACATGGCCCTAACCGGTTTGGCTTGGTGGGTAGAGCATCGGCCTGCGGACTGAAAGGTCCCACCCAGGTTTGATTCTGGCCAAGGGCATGTACCTTGGTTGTGGGCACATCCCCAGTAGGAGGTGTGCAGGAGGCAGCTGATCGATATTCCTCTCTCATTGATGTTTCTAACTCTCTATCCCTCTCCCTTCCGTTCTGTAAAAAACCAATAAAATATATTTTTTTAAAAAAATGTACTAACATGGATTGGTAAAATCAACATCATTAAAATGTCCATACTACCCAAGGCAATCCACAGATTCAATGCAATCCCTATTAAAATACCAACAGCATATTTCACAGATCTAGAACAAATACTCCAAACATTTATATGGAACCTAAAAAGACCCTGGATAGTCGTAGCAATCATGAGAAAGAAGAAAAAAGTTGGAGAAATCACAATACCAGATTTCAAGTTATATTACAAAGCCACCATAATCAAAACAGCCTGGTACTGGCACAAGAACAGGCATATAGATCAATGGAACAGAACAGAGACCCCCAAAATCATTCCAAGCCATTATGCTCAATTAATATTTGACAAAGGGCAATGGCATATTAGTACTAGTATAGTGGAGTCAAGATAGTCTCTTCAATAAATGTTACTGGGAAAATTGTACAGATACATGCAAAAAATGAAACTAGACCACCAACTTACACCATACACAAGAATAAACTCAAAATGGATAAAAGACTTAAATATAAGTTGTGAAAACATAAAAATCCTAGAAGAAACCATAGGCAGCAAAATCTCAGACGGCTCTCGTGGCAGTATGTTTATGGATACATCTCCTAGGGCAAAGAAAACTAAGGAGAAAATAAACAAATGAGACTACATCAAAATAAAACACTTCTCCACAACAAAAGAAACCATAAACAAAACGGAAAGGGAGCCCATTGCATGGGAGAACATATTTGACAATGATAGAGCTGATAAAGGGTTAATACCCAAAATATATAAGGAACTCATACAACTTAACAGAAGAAAGACAAACAATCCAATTAAAAAATGGGCAAAGGACCTAACTAGACACTTCTTCAAAGAGGACATACAGATGGCCAAGAGACATATGAAAAAATGCTTCAAGTCACTGGTCATTAGAGAGATGCAAATTAAAATGACAATGAGGTATCACCTCACACCTACTGATTTGCTACCATCAAAAAAATCAATAAATGGTAAGTACTGGCAAAAATGTGGAGCAAAGGGAACCCAAGTACACTGCTGGTAGGAATGTTGACTGGTGCAGCCATTATGGAAAATGGTATGGAGTTTCCTCAAAAAATTAAACGTGGAACTTCCATTTGATCCAGTGATCCCACTTCTAGGAATATATCATAAGAAATCTGAAATATCAATCAGAAAGAATGTGGGTACCCCTGTGTTCATAGCATCATAATTTACAATAGCTAAAATCTGGAAATAGCCCAAGTGCCCATCAGTAGATGAGTGGATAAAAAAGCTGTGGTACATTTATACCAGGGAATATTATGCAGCAGTAAAAAAAGAAGAATCTCTTATCCTTTGAGACAGCATGGAGGGACCTGGAGAGTATCATGCTAAGTGAAATAAGTCAGTCAGAGAAAGACAAGTATCACATGATCTCACTCATATGTGGAATCTAAGTAACAAAATATACTGATGAACAGAATGGATCCAGAGACTTGGAAGCATAAAACAGAGTGTGGAATCTCAGAGGGAAAGTGGGGGAGGGTGGGTGGGTGGGAGGTAATCAACCAAGGACCTTGTATGCATATATGTATAGCCCATGGACACAGATAATGGGGTGGTGAGGTCCTGGGATGGGGGGTGGGGGCGGGCTGGAGGGGGTCAATGGGGAAAAAAAGAGACATATGTAATACTTTCAAACAATAAAAAATTATTTTTAAAAAAGAACAACAACAAAAAACACACAAAATGAACTAACAAACAAAACAGAGACATACAGACAGAGAGCAGGCTGACAGCTGTTGGGGGAGTGGCTGGGGTTGAGTGTAGAGGGATTGAGCAAAAAAGAAAAAAAAGAGTAGAACTCATGGATAGGGTGATGCTTGATGAGCAGAGGGTGGGGAAAGGTTTAGGGAGGATAAATGGTGATGGAAGGAGACCTGACTTGGGGTGGTGAACACACAATACAATGTACAGATGATGTGTTGCAGAACTGTGCACCTGAAACCTGTATATATTTGTTAACCAGTGTCATCCTAATAAATCCAATAAAAATGAAAATATCAATTGATATTTAAAAAAAGGAAGGTTGCCCTAACTGGTTTGGCTCAGTGGATAGAGCGTCAGTCTGCGGACTGAGGGGTCCCAGGCTCGATTCCGGTCAAGGGCATGTACCTTGGTTGCAGGCACATCGTCAGTGGGAGGTGAGCAGGAGGCAGCTGATCAATGTTTCTCTCTCATCGATGTTTCTAACTCTCTATCCCTCTCCCTTCCTCTCTGTAAAATATGAATAAAATATGTATATATATTTCTTTTTAAAAAAGGAAGGCCATTCTGGGTCAGAGTGTTATCTTTCCTGGGCTCAGGTAAGGCATAATAACAGCTCTGGAAGATCAGTCAGTAAGACACTCCCACTACAATAATCTTAAAAGGTCAGAAGGTACTAGAACATCAGTACTTCCTTATACAACCATGTATAAAACATTTATTCTCATATTTGCAAACCACATGAAATAATAAGTTCCCAAAATTGACTACTTCCTACAGCAGAAAATTATTAGTACTAAGAATGATAATCTATATATAATTTATCGAGTCCCTAAAATGTATCCAGAACTCTCATCTTTAAAACAGTCAAGGACGGAAGGCATGATTACTTCCATTTTTTCAGGTGAGGAAACTGAGACTACCTAATTAGTAGGTGGGAAGCTATACATTCAAGTCAGGTTGCCCAAATCACCTATTCTGTGGTACAGGCTTACATTTCATAACATTAAAGTAATACTGACTTCTCTTCATTTTAACTATTTATCCAAGCTTCAACATGTAATGATATTCCACCCAGGATTTGGTGAATGTTTCTCTGGCTCATTTATACCCAATCAAATGTGCACTTTATGATTTTATGGCCTTCAATAATACTCTCTCTCTGTTTTCTAGAATGATAGAGTATTAACTTTAAAATATTTAAGCATAAAGGGACCTGGAGAGCATTGAAATAAGACAGTCAGAGAAAGACAAGTATCACATGATACTTGTCTCACTTATATGTGGAATCTAAAGAACAAAATAAAGTGATGAATAGATCCAGAGACACTGAAGCATGAAACAAGACTAATGAATTTCAGTGGGAAGGTGGGGGGCAGGAAGAGATTAATTAAAGAGCTTATATGCATATATGCATAACCCATGGACTAACAATAGTGAGGTGAAGGCCTGGGGAGGGGGCAAGAGAGGGGTGGAAGGAGTGAATGGTGAAGAAAAGGGGACATCTGTAATACTTTAAAAAATAAAGATGAATTTTTAAAAAGTCTATTAATTCCCTCATGTATTTTAGTAGTCCTTTCATGAAATGTTTTCTAGGCTCATGCATTTTTTGAGTTTTGAGAAATATCTATTTATCTATCTATCTATCTATCTATCTATCTATCTATCATCTATCATATATATCAGGTAACTGTCATCACAGTCAAGATATAAAATATTTCCATCATTCAAAAAAAATCCCTTGTTCCTCTTTCTAGTCAGTCCTCTACTTCAACCCCAGAACCTACAACTCTTTGTCTAATTTTTACCTATAGTTTTGCCTTTTCCATGTGATATAAATGGAATCAAACCATATATATAGCCTTTTGTGTCTTGCTTCTTTCACTTTGCATAATGCTTTTGAGATGTTGCAATATCAGTAGTTTGTTCCTTTTTATTGAAGAATTTTCCATTGTATCGATGCTTCATAATTTGTTTGGCCATTTTCCAGTGGCTGAACATGAGCTGCTTTCCTACTTTTAGTGATTATGAATACAGCTGATATAAATATCCATATAAACCTTTTGAATTTAATTTCCTGAGGTGGAAATGTTGGATCATATGGTACATGTATGTTTAATCTTATAAGAAATTGCCAAGCTGTTTTCTAAAGTGGTTGTACCTTTTTTGCATTATCATAAAAACAGTGCGAAGTTGCAGTTGCTCTGTAATCTTCTTAGCACCTTGCACTTTAGTTTCCCTTGCTTTTCCCTAATGATTAATGATGTTGAACATCTTTTCATGAACTTATTTGTCATTTCTACCTCTTTTTTTGGTTAAGAGGCTGTTCATTTTTCCCATTTAAAAAAACTGGGTGTTTTTTTTGTTGAATTGTGAGAGTTCTTTATAAATTTTGGATAGAAGTGCTTTATCAGATATGTTTTGCAAACGTTTTTCTCCCAGTCTGACTCTACATTTTATTAAGAGTGTCTTTTGCCAAAACCGGTTTGGCTCAGTGGATAGAGCGTTGGCTTGCGGACTGAAAGGTCCCAGGTTCGATTCCGGTCGGGGGCATGTGCCTGGGTTGCGGGCATATCCCCAGTGGGAGATGTGCAGGAGGCAGCTGATCAATGTTTCTCTCTCATCGATGTTTCTAACTCTCTATCTCTCTCCCTTCCTCTCTGTAAAAAATCAATAAAATATATTTAAAAAAACAAAAAGAATGTCTTTTAAAGTGCAGACATTTTTTTTATTTTGGTGCTGTTAAATTTTTATCAACATTTCTTTTGTAACTTATGTTTTATTATGTCCTGAGAAAATTTTTGCTCACCCAAAGTTCACAAAGATCTTATGGTTTTTTTCTGGAAATTTTATAATGTATTTTACATTTAGGTTTATGTTTAATTTTAAGTTAATTTTTGCTTATAGTGAAAATTATGGGACAAAGTATATTATTTTCAAGTGGATATCCAGTTGTTCAGCACCATTTATTGGAGAGACTATACTTTATCCACTGAGATAACTTGGAACCCTTGTTGAAAATCAATTGACCATATAAGTGTGGGTATGTTTTTGGATTATTTATTCTGTTTCATTGGTCTTTATATTCATCCTTCCTCCAATACTACTACTGTAGCTTTATAGTAAATTCTGAAATCAGGACATGCCAGCCCTCCAATTTCATTATTTTTCAAAATTATGTTGGTTATGCTAGTTCCTTATACTTTCCATGTACATTTTAGAATCAGTTTATTTATTTCTATAGAAAAAGCAGGATTATTATTGAAATTATGGTTTAATTAGATTAATTTGGGAATAAATAACCTTGTATAATCTTAAATCTCTGAATTTATAAACAGTATTTCTATTCCTTTATTTGTTATTTTTTATTTCTCTCAATGTTTTTTTAGTTTTCAGTATATAAATCTTGCACATATTTTGTTAGCTTTATTGCTAAGTATTTTGTTTTCATTGGTATTGTTCAATTTCCAATAGTTTATTCTGAAAATATAGAAATACATTAATTTTATATATTTATCTTATATCCTACAAACTTTCTAAAATAATTTATTAGTTCTGGTAGGTTTTCTGTAGGTCCTTTTGTATTTTCTATATAGGTAACCATATTGTCAGTGAATAAAGACAGTTTTATTCCTTTCTAATCTATATGCTTTTAGTTTATTACCACCAAGCCACCAATGCAAGAAATGCTAAAAGGACTGCTGTAAAAAGAAGAAATAGAAAGGGAAGAAGGGCACAGGCATAAAGAATAAAAATGGTGACAAACAAGTACCTATAATAACCTTAAATGTAAATAGATTAAATGCCCCAATCAAAAGACATAGGGTAGCTGAGTGGATAATAAAACATGACCCATATATCTGCTGTCTACAAGAGACCCACCTTAGAACAAAGGACTCACACAGACTGATAGTGAAGGGATGGAAAACAATTTTTCAGGCAAGTGGAAATGAAGAAAAAGCTTCCGTAGCAATACTTATATCTGACAAAATAGACCTCAAAGTGAAGGCTGTAACAAGAAATAAGGAGGGCCACTTCATAATACTAAAGGGATCGATACAACAAATGATTTAACTCTGGTAAACATATATGAACCCAGTATAGGAGCACACAAATACATAAAAAAAACTTCTTGAAAGGAAGAGATTGATAGCAATACAATCCCCATTGACACCACTGGATGAATCCTCTAAACAAAAAAAAATCAGCAAAGAAACAGCAATCCTACATGACTCACTAGAGCATATGGACCGACCATATTTTTCCATGTATAAGATACTATTTTTTTCTAAAATTGTTAGACTGAAAATCAAGGGGCATCTTATACAGCCGAATTGGGAGTCACACAGGTGCGAAGCTGCCCATATCTTTTCAATCAGGTTTCCTCCAATAATGAGCCTTATTGTTACTGATGTCTACTGATGGAGGTGGAGGTGGAGAGTGCGCAGATGCAACAGGGACTGGAGCATTCAGAGCCCATAATGATGTCAAAAAATAAAAGATAAATACCTCATACAGCCAACCTACAACCCACATCATACTCAATGGTAAGCAATTGTCTTATTCTGCAAAATTCAAACTGAATGTAATCAGCTATGCAAAAGCATGGAAATAGAGCTGGAGAGAGACAGTTTGGACCACCTCCCACTGAGTGCATGATCGGACAGTGGAGAAAACAGGAAGAACAACTCCTTAAGATGCCAAAAAAGAAGAAGGCCTTAAGAGGAAAACCAGCAAAATGGGCAAACTTAGAGCAGAGGCTTAAGACTTGGATTATGGAGGAGCACCAAAGTGGTTTTTGTGTGACAACCAAGGTCATTCAATATCAGGCAAGATTGTTTTCCAACTAAATGAACATTATTGATTTTACAGGAAAGATAAAATGGTGCTTCAATTTCATGAGGAGACAAGGGTTGGCCATGAGAACATGAACAAAGTTAGCTCAGAAAATACCACCAGTTTATGAAGATGATCTCACATATATAGACAGTGATTTAGAAGACAGCAGTGATACAATAGAAGTTGAAGAAATTGATATTTGTGGAACTAATAGTGATGAAGAAGAGAGCAGTTATGCAACAGAGGCTAAATAAAGTGATATGCTGCATAATATCATAGTACTGGTATGTAAACATTACCTGCAGTAATGACCAAACAAAAGTGTGTTCTATTTCATATTTAAAATATTGATTTCTTAATTTAGGGTTGGAAAAGGAGGGGGGCATCTTATACATGCAAAAATATTTTAATTGACAGCTTTAGAATATTTCACCCCAAAGTTATAGAATATACATTCTTCTAAAGTGCACATAGGACATTTTCAAAAATAGACCACATATTAGGACACAGGCAAAGTCTCTTCAAATTCAAGATGATGGAAGTCATATCAAGCATCTCCTCAGATCACAATGTCATAAAATTAGAAATCAAATACAATAAAAACAATTTTAAAAAAATCAAACAATTGGAGGCTAAATAGCATGCTATTAAACAATCATTGGGTTACCAAGGAGGTCAAAGAAGAAATAAAAAGCATCCTGGAAACAAATGGAATGGAAACACAACAATCCAAAATCTATGGGATACAGTGAAAGCAGTCCTGAGAAGAAAGTTCATAGCATTACAGGTCTACCTCAGAAAACAAGAAAAAATGGTCATAAATTATTTAACCCTACAACTTAAAGAACTGGAAGAAAGCAACAAGAAAAGCCCAGAGTAAGCACAAAGAAGGAAATAATAAAGATCAGAGTGGAAATAAATGACATAGAGACAAAAACAAACAAACAAAAAAACCAACAAAAATAATACAAAAGATCAATAAAACCAAGAGCTGGTTCTTGTAAAGAATAAATGAGTTTGATGAACCTCTAGCCAGACTCATGAAGAAACAAAGAGAGAGGACCCAAATAAACAAAATCAGAAATGAAAGAGTTGAAGTAACAACCAATCCCACAGACACAAAAAAGATTATAAAAAAATACTATGAACAACTCTACTCCAACAAACTGGACAACCAAGACAAAATGGACATTTTCCTAGAAAAATAAAATCTTCCAAAACTCAACAGGAAGAATAAAAAACCTGAATAGGACAATAATTACTGAGGAAATTGAAGCAGTAATCAAAAAACCTCCAGTAAACAAAAGCCCTGGACAGGATGGCTTCACATGGGAGTTTTACCAAACATAAAAAGAACTAAAACCTATCCTTCTTAGACTACTCCAAAAATTCTTGAGGAAGTCACACTTCCAAGCTCTTTCTATGAAGCCAGCATTACCCTAATCCCCAAACCAGATAAGGACACTACAAAGAAAGAAAATTATAGGCCAATATCCCTGATGAACATAGATGTTAAAATCCTAAACAAAATTCTAGCAAATTGGATCCAGTATTACATTAGAAAGATCATACACCATGACCAAGTGGGATTTATTCTGGGGATGCAAGGCTGGTACAATATCCACAAATCAACAAACATACATCACATAAACAAATTGAGAGACAAAAATCACATAATTATATCAATTGATGCAGAAAAAGCATTTGATAAAATCCGATACCCTTTCTTGATGAAAACTCTCAGCAAAGTGGGAATAAAGGGATCATACCTCAACATAATAAAAGCCTTATATGACAAACCTACAGCCAACATCATACTCAATGGGCAAAAACTAAAATCATTTCCCCTAAGAACACGGACAAGATGGGGATGCCCACTTTCACCACTCTTGTTTGACACAGTACTGGAAATGCTAGCCATAGCAATCAGACAAGAAAAAGAAATAAAAGGCATCCAAATTGGAAAAGAAGTAAAACTGTCATTATTTGCAGATGACATGATATTGTACATAGAAAACCTTAAAGACGCCATAAAAACATGAATTTGGCAATGTAGCAGGATACAAAATTAACACCCAGAAATCTATGGCTTTTTTAATACACCAATAATGAACTCACAGAAAGAGAAACTAAAAAAAAAAAAAATCCCATTTACCATTGTAACAAAAAAATTTAGATACCTAGGAATAAACTTAACTAAGGACGGAAAAGACCTATACTTGGAAAACTACAGGATGTTGAAAAAAAAGATAGAGGAAGACATAAACAAATGGAAGAATATACCGTGTTCATGGATTGGTAGAATCAACATCATTACAATGTCCAAACTACCCAAAACAATCTATAGATTCAATTAAACCCCCATTAAAATACCAACTGCATATTTCACAGTCCTAGAACAAACTCTCCAAAAATTCATATGGGATAAAAAAAAAAAAGACCCTGAATAGCCACAGCAACCCTGAGAAAGGGGAACAAAGTTGGAGGGTCACAGAATCAGATATTAAGCTATATTACAAAGCCACTGTTATCAAAATGGCCTCGCACAGGAACAGACATATAGACCAATGGAAAAGAACAGAGAATTCAGAAATCAATCCAAGTCATTATGCTCAATTGATATCTGACAAAGGAGGCAAAAACATACAATGGAGTCAAGACAGTCGCTTCAATAAATGGTGTTGGGAAAATTGGACAGATACATGAAAAAAAAAAATGAAACTAGAACACCACCTCACACCATACACAAAAATAAACTCAAAATGGATAAAGGACTTAAACATAAGATGGGAAACCATAAAAATCATAGTAGCAGTAAGCAGCAAAATAGCAGATAGCGGTCATAGCCATATCTTACCGATATAGCTACTAGGGCAATGGAAACTAAGGAGAAAATAAGCAAATGGGACTTCATCAAAATAAAAAGCTTCTGCACAGCAAAAGAAACCATCAACAAAACAACAAGAAAGCCCACTGCCTAGGAGAAGATATTCCCCAATGTTATCTCTGATAGGGTTTAATCTCTAAAATTTATAGGTAACTCATACAATTTAACAAAAGGAAGATGAACAATCCAATTAAAAAATGGGAAAAGGAGCTAAATAGACACTTTTCAAAAGAGGATATGCAGAAGGCCAAGAGACATATGAAAACATGCTCAAAGTCACTAATAATCTGAGAGATGCAAATCAAAACAACAATGAAGTATCATCTCACACCTGTCAGAATGGCTATCATCAACAAATGAACCAATGACAAGTGCTGCTGAGGATGTGGACAAATAGAAACCCTCATGGCACTGCTGGTGGGAATGCAGACTGGTATAACCACTGTGGAAAACAGTATGGAGTTTCCTTAAAAAATTAAAAATGTAACTCCCATTTGACCCAGTAATCCCACTTCTAAGAATATATACCAAGTAATCAGAAAGAATATATGCACCCCTATGTTCATCGCAGCACAATTTACAATAGCTAAGATTTGGAAAAGCCTAAGTGCCCATCAGCAGATGAGTGGATTAGAAAACTGTGGTACATCTACACAATGGAATACTACGCTGCTGTAAAAAAGAAGGAACTCTTACCATTTGAAACAGCATGGATCAGTGGTTCTCAACCTTCCTAATGCCACGACCCTTTACTGCAGTTCCTCATGTTGTGGTGACCCCCAAACATAAAATTATTTTTGTTGCTGCTTCATAACTGTAATTTTGCTACTGTTATAAATCGTAATGTAAATATCTGATATGCAGGATGTATTTTCAGGGGTCGCGATCCACAGGTTGAGAACTACTGGCATGGATGGACCTGGAGAGCATTATGCTAAGTGAAATAAGCCAGTTGGAGAAAGATAAATATCACATGATCTCACTCATTTGTGGAATATAATGAACAACATAAACTGATGAGCAAAAATAGAGCCAGAGGCATAGATGCAATGAACAGACTATCCAACTAAAGAGGGAAAGTAGGGGAAGGGGGGAGGGTAAGAGATCAACCAAAGGACTTATATGCATGCATATGAGCATAACCAATTGACACAGACAGTAGGGGGGTGAAGGCATGTGCTGGGAGGTGAGAGCAGCCAGGGAGAAGTCAATGGAAGTAAAAGGAGAGTTATGTAATACCTTAAACAATAAAGAATTTTTTAAAAAAGACACAATCTGGATTTGTTTCCTGAGAAACTGTGCCCTACAACATACTCCATCAAATGTCTGGCATCTTCTCCATAGACTATCCTCATCCTTGTATGTCTTATTGAGTGGGGTCAGAGATGTGCCTTTGAGATTCTAATTACAGCTACTGACAAACTAAACTTTTCTGTATTACTATAAAAATCAAGAGAAATAGAAGATACTCAAATATTCCCTATTTTTGGTAGTTAAAAAAACACCATTATTTCAAATGCTCTGCAGAGAGATGCTAACTTATTAATCATTGATTGAATGAGGAGTTTGAGAGAGGAACCAAGGGTAAAGTTTCTAGATGGTGATAATGATTAAAGACTTTCAACATGTTCCTTTTAGACAAATAACCCAGTAATTCTGAGAACTGATTGTTAAAGATGCTAGAACCATGACTCCTAAAAGGTGAAAAATATTTTGAGAACCTTCCTTCAAGAGAAGACTCTTCACTAATTGTGGCCTGAGCCTCAACCTAACCCAAATGCCATGGATTTATACTGGCTTTGTCCCCCTCCAATTGTCCCATGAACCCCGGCTGCAGCCATTTCAGAAGCCTGTGATGTCAATAGACACCAGAAAGAAACTCCTTTGGGAATTTCTATAGCTGTCCCTATATGTGTATGTGACAACCTTATCACCAAAAAGAGAATCCAGGCTGTGGGGGGAAGAAGCATGAAGACACCAAGAGACCTAGGCTCCCTCTGCTACTAACCAGCTGCTTATTTGGAGCCTCTGGATCTCCTTTCACACTGAAGAATTGTGATATTATGATACTACAAACTTGAGAGAAGAAAGTATTTTGTCCATTGTACTTGTAGATGAGCTGAAGTGCAGAGAGGTAAATGTCATATAGCTGGTAAAAGTGGTAGCTCCCGTGGCAAGTGGCAAATCCAGTTCCACTGACTGCCAGTCCAGTGCTCTTTCTACAGTCTGATAGGAAAGGACTACACAAAGGCAGCTTGTGAGGCACATTTCCATTGGCCAATGTGTTTTTAAAAGTTTAAAGCTGAATGCACTTTTCATTTGCATAGGCCCATCGCTCCTGTATCATGCCCACTGTATCCTCATTTCCATGACTGCCTAGCCCTGAGTTGTAATGTTGTTACAGAAACAAATATTCATACATCATTTATTTAATCTCACTAGATTTTAGTACTTTATTATATATATATATTTTTTGTTTTGTCACTTCTCAATGTTCAACTAGTTAATCTGCACCAAGATAATTACAAATAAATGCACTGACTTTAAAAAAATAAAACAACTGACCTTGTGGTGAGAGATTATCTTTGGGGGCATAGTATACTCTATTAAACATGATCAGAATCTGGTAGCATACGAACCTTTCATCATTCTAAGTCTATTCATCTAAAATCTTACTTCTCAAATGCCATCATTTGTACTATTTAGCCAAATAACATGGACAGAAACACATAGAAGACTTTTAGAGACGATGTCCTTCACCCATTCTCCAGAGTCACAAAGGTGTGGCTCTGTCAAGGCCCACACTGTTCCAGGAACAGAAAATGATCACTCATACCTCTGGGTTGAGACTGAAAGCTTTTGCTGGCTTTCCCACACAAAGAAAATCAAAAATGATTTCTTTCATTGCAAAATCTAAACGTTCCTGTAGTGAAAAAGAGAAAACAAAACAAGTGAAAAAGTGTTAAGATACAAATTAAACATGAAATATCTACTTTCTTCATATGTACCAAACAGGTGGCTACTAAGAGTAGAAGTCCAGCTCAGTGCCACGGGTCACTCCCTGAGGAAGAACATGCCCACTGAATCTTTGGTGGAGCTGCTTCTGTTTTTGTGTAATGCACAGGGATGCTCTCATTATAATGCAATTATGAGCAATTATATGTAATATATACAATTATTCCCCAAAGCACAGAATGACTAATAACCCAAAAACAACAACAGAAAAATAAAAACACTTGAAGTCTCTGGGCTTATATATAAAGGCTCAACTTTTCCTGCTTGTTTTGCAAATGCTGACACCTTCTTGAAATTCAGTTTAAAGCCACTGCAAAATGAGCATTTTCTTCTATTCTCTAGCATTTCAAATTTTTTGGCTCATATTACAACAGATAATTCTACAAGTGAAATGAATGATCAACAAATAAGATACTTAAGGTTACTTAAGTATGTCAAGGTTACTTAAATGAGAAGGTTGAAGCCAGATTCTAATAATTTGGGACAGTGGCTATGAAGATATGACAGGTTTATTTTATAAAACCTAATACAGAATAATTGAAGCCTATCCTCAGCCACATAACTACATGCAGAAAGGTTACATTAATTCATCTGCCTGCCAAGCAAGTAATGTCCTTTCCCTAAGTACAAATATTACAGAGGCATTTCACTGTGCCAATCACACAGAGAGATATATTAAACTAGAAGCCCGATGCACAAAATTCATGCAAGAGTAGGTCTTCCTCCCCCCCGAGCCTCCCCGGCCGCTGGCACCAGCTTCCCTCTGGCACACGGGACCCGGGCTGACTTCCCTCTGGCCGCCCGCAGGCACCTGGGACTGGGCTGGCTTCCCTCTGGCCCTGGCTTTGTCCGGAAGTACGTCTGGTCTAATTAGCATATTACCCTTTTATTATTATAGATAATAATAATGAAACCTATGTCTTTATATCAATGTCAATTGTGTTTCAACAGTATTTTCATACCTATTATTTCCCTTTATCCACTCAACATTCTAGGTATAACAGGCAAGCATTTTCACTCACATTTTACAGATAAAGAAACTGAGAAAAAAGATGTTCTCTGACTTGTTCAGGGGTGTAGGTAGAGCTGGCTCGAGGCACAGACTGAGCTGGAATAATTGTCTTTTCATATTCCTTTGTAAATCACAAAGTTGGAGTAAAACTTCGTGATTTACTCACAAAGTGAATTATAAAGTAAAAATCTTAGGTCTAAATAGTAAATTAAACACTAAAAACTATGTTTAATATTATTGGTGCCAGTTTTTAAGTAATTTAATACATGTAAAATACTTAGAACTGTTCTTAGCAAAGAGTGAGTGCTTGATAAATGCTAATATTCCTATTATATTCTTCTTTTTCACAGAATGAAAGTTTCAGCATTATTCTTTACTCATCAAATTTCACTAAATTATCTTCTTTTGGTTTTCTCCAAACATCAGACTCTTTTGTTTCCTCCTGATTTGCATAATCCAGAGCAGAGAATCATGGGGAAACAAAAGCCAGAGACTGAGTTAAGAGACATCTTTACTAACAAGCTCTAGGACCTTAGGTGAATCACTTAAACTCTGTCTCTGTTCCTTCATTTGTCACATGCTGAAAGCACTCTACATTTCCATGTCACAATTTGTTTTGAAGCAAAAGTCACCAGCTATGTGTGAAAACACTTATAAACCCATTCTGAAAAGTCAAAACATGTGAGCTATTTTAGACACCTCATCTGTTAGTACATCCTAAGAAGGAGATTGGCTACTTAAAGATAACGAGAAGACTCACTCCAGAAGCTTGTCCATTACCTGGGCAATGAATTGAATAATTTTCACAAAGATGTTCAGAGGCATATCCCTTGGCACCACACCACGAGACCCTTTGGGGAATAGTGTTGTGATGATGGTGATAAGACGGCTGAAAGATAAGGGAAGAAAGAAAACAAGTAAGATTGGCTTCAAGGGAAAATAGCAGATGTTTCACCTTATCTTAGTATTAGACAAGATTCAGAAAAAGAAAACAAACCATTTTATCCCTTTCCATTAGCATAATTGCTCTATGAAAAATGTTTCTGGAAGAACTAAGGACAGTTGGAAAATTGTAGCCATTTCTTTTTTAATGTGACAAATACATTCCTGGACACGGAACTTGGCTGTCCCGGCTGAGGCTGCAGTTTCTGTCAGCTGCTGAGCCAATAACTAAGGACTTAGATCTTGCAGGAACTGTCAGCTTCCTATTGGGTTAGTGTAGGTAGTAATAAAACAAAACATCCTCTCACTGGTTGAGGGATGCGGCTACCATGAACTCAGTGATGTGATTACCGTTAACCCAGGGCAGCTCCTTACCTCTGAGTAGCTGTGTTGCTTTCACATTTAATTCGAATCATGTAAACCCAAAGTAATCTGTACAGAGATTCCAGTGCAACTCGAGCCATCTTGGGGTCTTTATTCTACAACACAAACCAAGTTGTAAGATTGCAGAGTAAATGGTGACATATGAAGATTATTCTTTTCTCAATGCCTGGAAATGAAGGGCCCCTACAAGGGACACCGCATAATCGGGGACTTGTGGGGTCTTTGCCTCTTGGTGTCCATTGGGTAAATCATCTATGAGGAGGGATCCAAATAGCCTAGAGGGTAGGAAAGAGTAGTTCTGGGGGAAAGCATGTCATTCTCTCCTTTGCCAAATAAAAACTTGAGATTGCCTTTTTTTCTCCAGTACCAGGGAGCTCATTCTCCTAGCACCAAGAGGAGAATCAATCTATTCTTTCTATTGCTGTTATGCCCTTGTCAACATTATTATTGCTTTGATTCCTCAAACCCCACCCCCATCTAATTACCCTTAAACATTTATTGAAGCTAATATACAGTCAGGCACTGTGCTAGAACCTGGGAGGTAGATATAAAAGATCCTTTTCCTGATGTATTCCCAATCTATAGGAGCTGGGAGACAGATAATAAAGCAATCAATAAGATCTAAGACAGTGTGAAAAGCTGATAGGGATAGGAGAGGAAGAGAAGGGGAACCTGTGGTAAACTCAAGGACTGAGGTCAGGAACAGTTCTCATGGGTGGCCTGAAACTCAAGTGAAATTTAATCCATTTACCTACTCTGGGCCAGTAACTGTACTTGGCACTAGAAATATTGAATGGCATAAAAAGTAATGGAAGCCTGGCCAGAGTGGCTCAGTGGCCAGGAGACCACAGTTCAATTCCTGGCCAGGGCACATGCCCGTGTTGCGGGCTTGATCCCCATTGGGGGGGAGGGTGTGCAGGAGGCAGCAGATCAATGATTCTCTCTCATCATTGATGTTACTATCTCTCCTCCTCCCTTCCTCTCTGAAATTAATAAAAATATATTTAAAAAAATAATGGGAAGGGAGAATACTTTAGGCAGAGGCAACACCACATGGAAGCTAAGAGAGCTATGCCAGTGCATGGGAGCAAGTGATGGAGCAGTGGTCAGTGAGGCTCAAGAGGAAGGCAGGAGTCACAGGAGAGATCCTACACGCCATACTAAGTAAGGGAACAGAGTTCTCATGATGATAACAGGAAGCCACTACAATCGGGGAGACATGTAAGAAGTCCTGTCTGTTGTGTAGGAAACAGAAACAAGGCAAGGAAACCAGCTATAGCACAGCTACCAGCTTTCAGGCAATAACGCATCAGCCAGAGAGGAGGAAACTGAGCCCCTCTGTGCTCTCCTATCTGATTATATTCCTTTCTATTTAAAAAACATAGATTGAGTGGTTCCCAGTGCCTATGGTATCAAGTTAACATTTCTTGACATGGCATACCTGACCAGCCAATATGTGGCTCTAACCTACCTTTCCTCCCTCCCTCCTGTATTCTCCCACAAGCTCCCCAAACCTTAGGTAGGCTATATTCACCCATTTCCATTTCAGGAGATGGCTCCCCTGCTCCTACCCCCGAGTCCTTCCTTTCTATCAGAAGAACCCTACCTCTGTATAGTCTACTTGTGCAGGCTTTCTGTTTTACCTCAGTGTCCTGAAACCCATCCCATTAAAACTGTTCCCTCCTGAGTATCCCCTGACGAACAAACCTCTAGTAGAGCCCTTCAACTTCATGTTTAGACATCTGGAAAAAGGGGCATTTTTACCCTGGACATCTATTGGAATTCCGGCCATTTTTCAGGGGATTGATATATTTGCTAAATAGTCTTTAAATATCCCTCAACTTCTTATAGGTCTTTGCTTTTATGTTACTACTGTTTCCTTATTCCTCCATTTATCTTGTCATAATTCTTTTAGCTGTTTTATTCTTTTTTAAAAATATATTTCTTTATTAATTTCAAAAAGGAAGGGGGAGAGAGAGATAGAAACATCAATCATGAGAGAGAACCACTGATCAGCTGCCTCCTACATGCCCCCTACTGGGGATCAAGCCTGCAACCCCGGCCCGGAATCGAACCTGGGACCCTTTAGTCTACAGGCCGATGCTCTAGCCCAGTGATGGCGAACCTATGACACGTGTGTCAGAGGTGACACGCGAACTCATTTTTTTGGTTGATTTTTCTTTGTTAAATGGCATTTAAATATATAAAATAAATATCAAAAATATAAGTCTTCATTTTACTATGGTTGCAAATATCAAAAAATTTCTATATGTGACACAGCACCAGAGTTAAGTTAGGGTTTTTCAAAATGCTGACACACCGAGCTCAAAAGGTTCGCCATCACTGCTTTAGCCACTGAGCCAAGCTGGCTAGGGCTAGTGGTTTTATTCTTAGGGCAGATAATTCAGGCACCGATTTTTTGTAGAATTCATAATTATTTAAAAGTTAAAATAAAATTTATCTTTAAACTATTTACTAAATAAAGATGAATCATGTAAAGATTGGAACGATTATAGGGAGTAGTTTTTTAGATTTAGAAAAAGTTCTTATGTCTATATAGTCTTAAAATAACTTTTTAGTGTGATCACTATTATAAGATTCTAAGTTGCTATATGCATTTTGCTCTAGCTCTGGATTCTTTTTAGTTCTATTAGTCTGTCTATTAATGTGGTAATATCATACCATTTTAATTTTTGAGGTTTATAATGTGTTCTATTATCTGGTATGGCTTAGTCTTCCACTATCCACTGCTTCATTTTTCTTTTAATTTTATTTTTAGGCTTGACCAAGATATTGCTCTATGTTTATTCTTCCAAATACACTTTACAACTACTTTTCTAGCTCCAGGAGAAAAAAGTCTCAATTTTTTAGATGCATGCTTTCTACATAAACGATGATCTCTTTTTTTTGCCTGTAATTAAAACAGGTATGGTATACTTTGTAATTTGTCAAATGTTTTGGTGACATAAACAAACTTTAAGTAAACTATCAAACTACTAAAGTTGCATTTAAAATACGCCATCATTTAAAAAGTTTGGAAATTCTAATTATCCTTCCTCCAATCAGTGCAAATCAGTCAACGTGTATGATGTGCTTACCTAGCAGTTAAAAACAGACTCTAGACACACACTGCCTGCATTTGAATATTCCCCACTCTGCAATTTATTAGCAGTGTGGCCAACTTCAAGGAAGCTCCTAATTTCTCAGGGCCTGATTTCCTACATGGAATGCAGACAAGAATCCCATCTGCCTCACAGGAGTGGTATGAGAATTAAACAAATTAATGCACATAAGGTATTGAGCACTGTTCTTGTCCACAGTAAAGATTATTATGTACAAGGCACCAGGGCCCAGCAGCAAAGAGGGAGGTGTAGGCCCTGATTTCCGGGAGCTTCCATTCTAGTGGAAATGTCTCCTATGTTGTGAACTTCCCTCTATTGATATATAAGTATTTTATATGTGTTTTGTATATCATTCAGAATTCTCTCCTATGCCTTATCGCATATTGTGAATCATGATGGTGCAGGAAAAATATCATCTAAGTTCCACTGAAGAGCCTAACTGGCATCTCTTGTTTAAACGACTTTCTGTCTTCTGTTTAACCTCAACTTCCTTTATACTATATTCCTGCCCCCCTTCCTCACAGTTATCTTTTGGTGTGTCTTCTTGTGACCAATGTTCTTTCACTATTATGAATATGTTGAGATGGTCTATTTTTGCTCCCATGAAGACTGAAGAGCAAAGTGGTAGACTTAAGGTTTTATTCTGTTTTACAAATGGATCCTGTACTGGTAACTGATATTTTAGCATTTCAAGATGATATCATTGATGGCTCTGACTGTCCCCCTAAAGTGGTTTCCTTGCCCATTTCCCATTCTTGGCACTGTCAAATGATATCCTTAAACCACAGACATGGTTGTTGACTTCCCTGCATTTAAAGTCCTTAAGTGGCTTCTAATTACCTCCTGGACAATGTTCATATTCCACAGGGCCTTTGGTGACCTGGCTCCCCCATGACCACCCTTGCCTTTACCTCGGGCTGGTGCACCCTGTGCTGTCCCATCCCTTCTACAACTCCCTGAGTGCCTGGAGTGCCTTCCTATCCTGGTCTACTTGGAACATTCTCTCTGGCAAGACTCAGTGAGGTGTGGCTCCCTCTGTTATGTTTCCCTATCCCTCTACTCCCTCCTCCCCAGAAAGACTGCCAAGTGCCCCTGCTTTCTGGCTTCTAGAATGTTGGTCTATCCCTTCACTTTTCTGTGAGGTCTGGACTGTGAGCTCCAGGGACTCTGAGTTGCTCATCATTGGGTTCTCAGTGACGGCCATAGAGCAGATTATTAATAAATACTGAATTTTAAAAAGCAAATTGTGAGTAGTAGCTAAAGCAAAGTTTGAGGCATAAGCAAGATTTCTTTCTATAGAGCCTATGCAGAGGCAACCCTTGGTGTGTGGCCAAAGCTAACTTATGTGATACTAGAGGCCCGGTGCACAGATTCATGCACTGGTGGGGGCGTCCCTCGGCCTGGCCTGCAGAGATCGGCCAAAACCGGCAGTCCAACATCCCCTGAAGGATGTAGTAGTGCTCAAAGCGACAGGCGGCCGGGGTGGAGCCCGAGCCTGGGCTGGGCGCCATGCAGCTCCCGCTCATCCTGGCTCCGTTGTACCTGCTGCTGCTGCCACTTGGTAGGCTAGCTGCCGCTTTGCTGTGGTCTCTGTGTGCCCATCCTAGGGCGATACCGGTGCACCCATGACTTAGAAGTGGCTGCGGGCTTGTGCCCAGTCAGTCCCGATTCCAGTCCCAATTCCAGTCCCAATTCCAGTTCCGGTCTGGTTGGGGGAGGGGTGCGCAGGGGGAGTGTCCGCAGGAGAGGCTCACGCCACCACAGCTGCACTCGCCAGCCATGAGCCCAGCGTCCAGTGCCCGTTGATCAGCTGAGTGGTGCTCCCGCTGTGGGAGTGCACTGACCACCAGGGGGTAGCTCCTGCATTGAGTGTCTGCCCCCTGGTGGTCAGTTGCATCATAGCTACCAGTTAACCAGTTGAATGGTTGAATGGTACCTTACACTTTTTTTATATATCGATAAGGATATCACAAAACATCTCACATTCAAAAGTGCTTCACATACCATGGCATGTACTGAGGGATTTTATCATTGAGAGAGGCCAAATGACTTGTTCAAATAACAGCTGGGGTAGAAACTGACTTCTCCATAAGTACCATTTTCTCAGAAACTGGAGGATATATATTACTTGGTGCTTACAATGCCAGGCATTGTTATATTGCTATGCATATATTAACTCCTTTTAATTCTCAGAACAATCTATAAAGCAAATACTGTGATTGTTCTCATGTTCAGATAAGAAAATCAAGGCACAGAGGGCTAATAAGTGGCAGAGCCAGAATATGAACCTGGGCAATCTGGCTCCAGTGTCTTTAAAGCACTAATTTTCCCACTTATTTGGAGGCTGCACAAATACAGGGGAGAGCAAAAGTAGGTTTACAGTTGTGAATACATGAAACAGTTTATTCTTAAATTATTATTTATTATCCTATATAATAAAAGGCTAATATGCAAATTGATCGAATGGCAGAAAGACTGTTCGCTATGATGTGCACTGACCATCAGGGGGCAGACGCTCAATGCAGGAGCTGCCCCCTGGTGGTCAGTGCACTCCTACAGGGGGAGTGCTGCTCAGCCAGAAGCTGGGCTCACAGCTGGCGAGCACAGCGGCAGTGGCGGGAGCCTCTCCCACCTCCATGGCAGTCAGACATCCCCCGAGGTCTCCTGGACTGTGAGAGGGCATGAGCTGAGCTGAGGGACCCCCCCCCGAGTGCACAAATTTCATGCACCAGGCCCCTAGTTTATATTACATACTAAAGGCCCAGTGCATGAATCTGTGCACCGGTGGGATGCCTTGGCCTGGCCTGTGGGGATCGGGTTGAAACCGGCTCTCCGACATCCCCTGAAGGGTCCAGGATTGCGAGATGGCACAGGCAAGGCAGAGGGACCTCACCAGTGCACTATCAGGGCCAGAGAAGAACATGGGAGGTTGGCCAGCTGGGGAGGGGCCGCGGGAGGGCTCCAGGGCGTGTCCGGCCCATCTCACTCAGTCCCATTCGGCTGGACCCCAGAAACAAGCTAACCTACCAGTCAGAGTGTCTACTTTCTGGTGGTCAGTGCACATCATAGTGACTGGTAGATCGGTCGACTATCTGCCCCCCAGTGGTCAGTGCATGTCATAGCGAGCGGTTGAGCAGTCTTTGTATATCATTAGCATATTACACTTTGATTGGTTGAATGGCCTACTGGACACTTAGCATATTAGGCTTTTATTATAGAAGATTACTTATTAATTATTGTATTTTTTATTTGTATTACAACTGTAAACCTACTTTTGCCCACCCCTGTATGCTACTGCATCTACTAGATTGTTCTCTACTGGAAAACAGGACTTCTTCCTCATTACTTTTCTATTCTAACAGCAGCTAACATAATATGGGCTCCATATACATTTTCAGGATATAGACATTTTTTGCATGCCTCAAACCACTGATTTCTATTCTTCCATTGGAATCTGCATCTCCATCAATTAATTAACCAACAATACATTAATTATGGCTCTGAAATTCTGTTGATAAAACTGCTAAAGAAACTAGTAGGCTTCAGAGTGGATCTTCCCTGGATCCTGCGTCTCATTTCAGAGCTGGTTCCTGATACACATCATGTGACCTGTCAGCCTGCACAACACCATGCCCAACTTTAAATTTTGCTTTTGATTTAGTGAAAGCAATTCACTGTTAACAGTATTCAGTAAGGGTAACTGAATTCACCAATAACTTGGCTGTTGATGGGCTCACTGGAGAGACCAATGCTTCTTAAGTTCCATCAGCTGACCATTTGTACCAAGTCACATGGGCCGTTTATAAATATGGCTTGCCTGGAGATTCTCATGCATCCTTAATATATTATGCAAATATCTATCAGCATAGATTGATAAAAAATTTTAGTCATCTTTTGATCTTTTCATACTCAAACACCTTTGAGTTTTCTCTTTCACTTCAACTAAAGCCACTGTTATATTCCCTTGCATATCATAGTCAACACCTTTCTTCTTTTGACATTTCCTTTTGATATTTGTATCAATTTACTTTTATCATAATTCACTCTTTTTTGTGACTGTATTATCCAAATAAATTATGTGCTATAGTTTAGAATAACCTCTAAAATTACTGTACTGACAACTGATGGAAATTACTTTTTTATTTAATGACTGAACAAATAAGACATTCATGAAAAGTAATATATATGCTTGTCACCTGACCACTAGGTTTTAGACTCAGTTTATAGGTATTATAAGAATTTGTAAATTCCACTTTGAAATGTGCCTTTGACAGATTGGAAACATAGATGGTAAGAGATTTTCTCAAGTTTATAGAAATAAGATTAATATCAAAGGAAAATAACTATTTAAAATTAATACTTAAAATAGCTAATACTATACCATGTAAAACTGGTATTTCTAAAGAGAAGAGTGGCTGCTTTAAAATAAATGGTGCCATACATTTTAATGTGTGCCAGCAGACTCTGGAATCCTTAATTTATTACTCAACATCTCCACTTATAAAATAAAGATATTAATACCCTTATTATTAAAAGAAAAGCTTTTTAAAAAGCACTCCTTAAGCTTTATTGTGATAATTACATACAAATATATGTTAAATGCTGAGGACAAGTTTCATCAAATGTATTTATGGCAACCATACTTTGAGATCCTTAATGGAAATCAAAGACCTCCCTTATACCTCCTTGTCCTGTCCCTCCTGAATGCGTCATTCTCTATCATAACATCCTATTTGATTTTCTATATAGCAGTTATCACCATCTGAAGTTTTCTTTTCCTGTATTTGTTTATATGTTTACTATCTGTCTCTCCCACTAAATTACAAGGTCTAAGAGACTAGACTCAGAGTGTTACTGACTTATTCATCACTTATTCCCAGGACATGGTACACTTCTTATAAGAAATTGTTGACCAATTGACTGACTGACTGACTGAATGAATGAATGCATTCCAGTTCAAGCACAAGCAGGGACTGAGATTAAAGAGAGGAGAAGCATTTTTAATTCTGTATTTTGATTTCTAGGACTATGAAATTAGACTAATTAATATCTACCCTTCAATGAAGTATTGCTATTCTAGCAAAATTTTTAGAAAAATGAAAATAATATCCATGAAAGCATAGAGATAGTTCAGTGTAGCCTGTCACATTATCATGATGATTCCTGACAATGGCCCTAGCTAGTTTGGCTCAGTGGATAGAGCATCGGCCTGTGGACTGAAGGGTCCCGGGTTTGATTCCGGTCAAGGGCACAGGCCCAGGTTGTGGGCTCGATCCCCGATCAGTGATTTTTTTCTCATCATTGATATTTCTATTCTCTCTCCTTTATCCTTCCTCTCTGAATTCAATTAAAAAATTTTTTAAAAAGATTCATGAGAATGTATGTAAGCCCTTACCACTGGCCTACCTTACAACAAATCTCTAATTAATGAGAGCTATTGCTGTTATAAATACCTTTCTTAACTTTGAGTTTTCTGTTTTTGTTTTGTTTTTATAATCTGAATCTCACTGGCATATTATATTTTTTATTGAAAGAGAAAATAAAATTAAATATTCTCCTTACTACATCCATTTTAAAGGATAAGAAACTAGCACCTAGTTGTTATGAATACAGTGGGGCCTTGACCTACGAGTTTAATTCGTTCCGTGATGGAGCTTGTAACTCAAATTACTCGTATGTCAAATCATAAAGTGAATGAGTGAGACACGTGATGCTGGGCTGATGTTGTGGCGTTCACTGTGACGTTCGCTGTGCCAACTAGCGGTGGGGTATCTGAAGCTGGCTTGTAACCCAAATTTTAGCTCATAACTCAAAGCAAAAAATCAGCCGAGAGACGGCTTGTATCTTGAAAAACTCGTTAGTCAGGACACTTGTAAGTCAAGGCCCCACTGTACTGAATAAATACTACATTTAAAAAGAGCTATTAATAAATGGGGAATAACAAAAAAATGAAGGTACTATTGAATCAAGTTTTCAAGTTACATTTCTTTTTTTTTTTTTCAGAATTAGGCATAGATGGCAGATGTGAAGAAAATGTATCATTTTTTATAGCTCAATACGTGGAGATTCTGACATAAAATATATATAAGAAAAAAGTTTTAGTTGCCACTGACCAAGAGTGTCTGAAAGATGTCAGTACTGTGGTGAGAAGGTGCCACATGTTGCTCATTGTTTTACATGGCCATATTGCTAATATATAGTTAACTGAGTTAAGTGTAAATAATAATGTTTGTGTTACCAATGGGAGAAAAATAACATTGCTTTTGACAGACTGACACTAAGCATAACAGCAGCAGCTCACTGATGTTCACACACACTGCTATTATTCTCTATGTCACCTTGATGACTTGGTTCTTCAGAATACAACAGATGGCTACCAATTTCATTGTGTTCAAATATCAGGTTTATCACTCTTAAGTATGTGTGGGGCAGGAGGAGGCAACGTGGAAAATGTGCTGGAGGGATAAAGGGGGGAAGAAAAATGGGGGGAGAATTTGGGGGTCCTTTATGAGATGCTATGGTTGGCTCTATATCCCATAAATTACTAAAGCTACTCAAGACAAAGCATACTTCTGAAGCCATGTTAGTTTTTCCTCAGGTCTTTTCTTCCCCATTGAGGACTCATGAGGATGTCTGGAAGATTTTCTGAATACTTATAACATTTTCAAATGGTCCCATTAAATTCCTACTGGGTTTAGTTCTAAATATATGGAATATAATTTTATTCCAATTGTAACGCATTAAGCATCTGTTTATGTGTTTTAGCCTGGGGATGTGAATTCTAACAGTTTATTACCCATAAAGTAAAATATGGTTGTCTTTACTTTGCCTAATAATTACTCCTTTCATGCTTCATGGGATATCAGACCTCTATAAATGGCACAGGCATCTCTCTATCCCCAACTTTTATACTCCTCACTCTCTGTATAATGCATGTCAAAACTTCATTACATAGCCCCCAATGAAATGCTAAGCTCCTCAGGGACAGGGACTTTATTCTAGATCAAATTTTTATATAGTTGACTAACTCTATTTTTCCCACTTCTAGTACCTGCCCTAGCCCATATACAATGGGCACTTCATAAGGACCTTGTGAATTGAACTAAATTCTAGAATCTGGTCCAGTCTCTATACTATTGACTCTTTGTGATCTTATTGCCTTTCTCTTTTACAAATCCCAAGGTCTGAAGTGTTTGCATGGAGAAACTCTTCTCTCTAGGGCTGTTTATAACCCTACTAGAGGTCTGGTGCATGAAATTCATGCATGGGTAGGTTCCCTAGGCCTGGCTGGCGATCAGGGACAACCGGGGCCTTCCTTCGTTCCACGCTGCCCCCTGGTGGTCAGCACATGTCATAGTGAGCGATCGAAGTCCCGGTCCCTGGTTGAACTCTCGAGGGGACACTTTGCATATTAGCCTTTTATATATATACTAGAGGCCTGGTGCACACAAATTTGTGCACTCGGGGGGGTGGGGGGGGGGGGCTCAGCCCAGCCTATGCCCTCTTGCAGTCTGGGACCCATCGGAGGATGTCCATCTCCTGGCTTAGGCCCGCTCCCTGGGGGATCGGGCCCAAGCTGCCAGTCAGACATCCCTCTGGCAGCCCGGCAGCCCTCAGGGGATGTCCACTTGACAGCGGGGAGCAGGCCTAAGCTGCAGTCGGACATCCTCAGAGAGGCTCCCACCACCACCGCTGTACTGGCAGCCATCAGCCTGGCTTGTGGCTGAGCAGAGCTCTCCCTGTGGGAGTGCACTGACCACCAGGGGGCAGCTCCTGCGTTGAGCGTCTGCCCCCTGGTGGTCAGTGTGTGTCATAGTGACCAGTCATTCTCAGTCTTTCTGCTGTTAGGGTCAGTTTGCATATTACCCTTTTATTATATAGGATAGAAGCCTGGTGCATGGGTGGGGGCCGGCTGGTTTGTCCTGAAGAGTGTCCTGGATCAGGGTGGGGGTCCCGCTGGGGTGCCTGGCCAGCCTGAGGGGCTGATGGGTGTTTGCAAGCTGGTCACACCCCCTTCAGGGTGGGGGTCCCCACTGAGGTGCCTGGCCATCCTGGGTGAGGGGCTGATGGTTGTTTGCAGCTGGTCATACCCCCTTCAGGGTGGGGGTCCCCACTGGAGTACCTAGCCAGCCTGGGTGAGGGGCTGAGGGCTGTTTGCAGGCTAGTCAAGCCCCCCCCCCCCCAGTGAGGACCCTCACCCCATGGAGGTTTGGCCAGCCTGGGTGAGGGACTGATGGCTGTTTTCAGGCTGGCCACACCCCCTTTAGGGTGGGGGGTCCCCACTGGGGTGCCTGGCCAGTCTGGGTGAGGGGCTGAGGGCCGTTTTCAGACTGGCCAAGCCCCCCTGGCAACGGACGCTCCCAGCCTCTCCTTTTTTCTTTCTTTTTAATTTTTTATTCTGGGATTTATTTACCTTCTATAATTGAAACTTTTTAGCCTTGAGAGGAGCTCAGAGCTGGCCAGGGCAGGTGGGAGGGAAGCCTCCTGCTTCCTCCAGCTCCATGGCCATGGCTGGCTGAAAGCAGGTATCTGGGGTTTATTTAGCTTCTATAATTGAAACTTTGTTGCTTTGAGTGGAGCTCAGAGCCTGCCACGGCAAGCAGGAAGCTTGGCTTCTTCCATCATTGGGGCAACCAAGCCTCTTGCTTGCTCCAGTTCCGTGGCTGCCAGCCGCCATCTTGGTTGGGTTAATTTGCATATAGTCGCTATGATTGGCTGGTGGGTGTGGCTTAAGGCATAGCGGAGATATGGTCAATTTGCATGTTTGTCTTTTATTAGTGTAGACTAGAGGCCCGGTGCACAAAATTCATGCAAGGGAGGGGGTGTCCCTCAGCCCGGCCTGCACCCTCTCGCAATCCAGGACTGCTTGCTCCTAACCACTGGCCTACCTGCCTGCCTGCACACCCCTAACCACCTCTGCGTGCCTGATAGCCCCTAACTGCCTCTGCCTGGGCCACCACACCCAGGACCCAGGCTTTCCTCCTCCATCCGGCCACAGGCACCCGGGACCTGGGCTTCCCTCCCTCTGGCTGGCTGCAGGCACCCGGGACCACTACCGTGGGCAGCTTCCCTGCCTCTGGGTTGGCTTCCCCCAGGCCGGGCCTGGCTTTATCTGGAAGGACTTCGGACATCCGGAAGACATCTGGTCGATCCCGTATAATTAGCATATTACCCTTTTATTAGTATAGATAGATTAGTAAGTTTTTTGGGTGGGCTTTGACTAGCACTCCAAACAATATTCTAACTGAAGCAGTTAAGTTCCAAACTAAGATTATCCTGCTATACTTCAAAAGCAACTTTGGACAGAAGATTTTGGTATTTGTGGCCACAGCAATAAATTGCCATGCAAAATGTAATTTTAATTCTAACTAAAATTAATCTCAAACATATCTAGCATATATACAAGTGCACTGTGAACATTTGTAATGATTTCTCTTTTTTGTTTTGAACAAAATGACTACTTTCTATCTGTATAAAATGTAAAAAATAAAAGTTTAACTTGAACCAATTACTGAATAACTGAAAAGTTTTTACAAAAAAATGACATTGGACTGTATGTTAAAGGTGTATTGACAGATGGATAAATACCTAAATAAAATATCTGAAAGTGGCTATTATAAAATAGTTGATAACCTGGAAAATTTTTGTTTTTCAGAATACTTAAAAGCTTAACTCTATATCCATTGCTATTATAGTTCACTGCCAATTTTAAGAAAATAAATGGTTCTAGTCTTGGATTTTACAATCAGCTTTCAGAGCAAGTACATAGTTGGTGCTTAAAACAGCTCTGAAGCAGATTATTGTGTAATTATAATAAATGCCAAAATAATATAATTAATCTTAACCACTTCATCAAATTAAAGTGTCTTATAACAAAAAAGACAAGGCAACATATATAAGCACATACAGGATTTCATAACTAAGTATATTTCTCAAAAACTATAAAGGAGCAATATCAAACTTATAAAAAGAAATTCAACATCTTTGGACACAATGGAACACTTGTGAAGAATACATGCTATGTGCACTTATATTAACAACTAGAGGCCCAGTGCACAAAAATTTGTGCACTCGGGGGGGAGGGGGAGTCCCTCAGCCCGGCCTGTGCCCTCTCGCAGTCTGGGAACCCTCGGGAGATAACGCCCTGCTGGCTTAGTGCCGGGAGCCAGTCCATCCTTGCTGTTTCAAGGGACCTGGCATATATGGCATACTGTTCTTAATATGTTTGCTCACCTTCTTGGCACTATGTGTTTTAACCAAGGTCGCCTCTCTGAGAAAGGTTGTTTCCCCAGGTAGGGATTTTCCCCTGAAGTTAGGGAGGGAATAAAATCCCTTAACTAAGTGCCAGGCGGGTAATTAATCACTTTAACTACGAATAATCATGTTTAAGCTACATAATCTTTACTCCCTGGAATGGAGATAAGATACGCCCTAACCTTTGTAATAGAGATTGATAGGATTGGAATCAACTGGTATAAATACTGTTGAAACAAGACAACAGCAGACAGAACTTAGGAGACAGAGAGAGAGAGACAGAACCTAGGCACAGAACCTACACAGAACGTTCTCGAGAGACAGAAGAACTTCGCTGGAGAGAACATGGCAAAAGATCCTGGACTGAACCTGACTACAGAAATTGGCAAGAGAACCTGACTAGAACCTGGTGACAGAACTTGGCTGGAGAACCTAGAGAACCTGGCTATGATGATCAACTGAACTCTGCCTCCGTGTCCTTCCTTCTTCGCCGACTCCGTCCACACCTTTGGGAACCCCTGGACCTGCTGGGGTTGGACCCTGGCATATGGCGCCCGAACAGGGACCCCTAGGTAAGCGCCCCACACTCGGGACGGATACGACTCCACTGTAGGAAGAGGGTGGATAGTCTTCGCTGACTCCGTCCACACCTTTGGGAACTCCTGGAACAGGATTCCCCTAGGTAAGCCCCCCCCCCCCATTGAGAACCCCACACTCAGGATGGATAGGACTCCACCAGGGTACTGCAGACCCCCCTACAGAGGATAAGTAGGGTAAGAAGGTGGATAGTACAGAACTCAGATTGAGAAGATGTGCCATACTGAGTCCAAAGAAAGAAGACTCTGTATTGATTCTTAGATTAAGAAGATGTGCCATACTGAGTCTAAAGAAATAAGACTCTGTATTGATCTTTTAACACATATGCTTGCTAGCAGAGGAATTAAGGTTACTCCCAGTCAGATGTAACATTTTATACAAGAAATACGTCCATGCTTTTCTGAGGAAGGAAAGGTGCCCGAAAGGTAAATGTAGAGGCATGGGAGAAGGTAGGCCCAAGGAGCCTTATCCTTAACCCCACTGCAGCCTTTCCACCCCGGGAAAGTGCAGGATTGGCAAGCTCTCCCTGGGGTGATAGATCAGGACTCAGGTAATAGCGGAAAGCGCCAATCGTACTCTTAAAATGGATACAAGAGAGCATTTGGGGTTTTTCTTTTTAATGCCTGCTTTTAAAAAATAAAAAAGGGGGAATTTGCCGGGAGCCAGTCCATCCTTGCTGTTTCAAGGGACCTGGCATATATGGCATACTGTTCTTAATATGTTTGCTCACCTTCTTGGCACTATGTGTTTTAACCAAGGTCGCCTCTCTGAGAAAGGTTGTTTCCCCAGGTAGGGATTTTCCCCTGAAGTTAGGGAGGGAATAAAATCCCTTAACTAAGTGCCAGGCGGGTAATTAATCACTTTAACTACGAATAATCATGTTTAAGCTACATAATCTTTACTCCCTGGAATGGAGATAAGATACGCCCTAACCTTTGTAATAGAGATTGATAGGATTGAATCAACTGGTATAAATACAGATGTAATAAGACAGCAAGACACAGAACTTAGGAGACAGAGAGAGAGACAGAACCTAGGCACAGAACCTACACAGAACGTTCTCGAGAGACAGAAGAACTTTGCTGGAGAGAACATGGCAAAAGATCCTGGACAGAAACTGGCCTCAGAACCTAGAGACAGAACCTAGCGAGAGAACATGGCAAAAGATCCTGGACTGAACCTGACTACAGAAATTGGCAAGAGAACCTGACTAGAACCTGGTGACTGAAACTGGCTGGAGAACCTGGACAGAACCTGGCTGGAGAACCTAGCAAGGGAACATGGCTACAGACCCTGGCTGGAGAACCTGGAGAACCTGGCTGGAGAACCTAGCAAGAGACCATGGACACAGAACCTGGCTGGAGATCCTAAACAGAACTTCGCTGGAGATCCAGACCAGAACTTGGCTGGAGATCCTGGCTAGGCTGCTGATCAACTGAACGCTGTCTCCGTGTCACTCCTTCTTCGCCGACTCCGTCCACACCTTTGGGGACCCCTGGACCTGCTGGGGTTGGACCCCGGCAGCTTAGACCTGCTCCCGGGTGGCAGAGGGCAGGCCCAATCCCTAGGTGCAGCCCCTGGTCGGGCTCAGAGCAGGGCTGATTGGGGAGTTGGGGCGCCACCACCTGTCATGCACAGAGCAGGGCGGATCGGGAGGTTGCAATGCCACCCTCAGTCACGCTCAGGGTAGGGCCGACTGGGGGGTTGGGGCACCGCCCCCTGTCACACTCAAGGCAGGGTCGATGGGGAGGTTGTGGCGCCACCCTGTCATGCACAGAGCAGGGCCAATCAGGGGGTTGGGGCGCTTCCCCCCGTCACGCACAGAGCAGGGCCCATCAGGGGGTTGGGGAGCTCCCCCCGTCATGCACAGAGTAGGGCCGATAGGGGAGTTGGAGCACCGCCACCTGTCACACACAGAGCAGGGCTGATGAGGGGGTTGGGGCACTGCACCCTGTCACACTCAGGGCAGGGCCGATGGGGAGGTTATGGCTCTACCCCGTCACACACAGAGCAGGGCCTGTGGGGGCTGTGGGGGTTGGGGCGCCGCACCCTGTCACACACAGAGCCACAGGGCGATCAGGGGGTTAGGGAGCTCCCCCCTATCAGGCACAGAGCAGGGCCGATCAGGAGGTTGGGGCGCCTTCCCCTGTCACGAACAGAGCAGGGCGGATAGGGAGGTTGTGGCCCTGCCCCCTGTCACACACAGAGCCGCAGGGCGATCAGAGGGTTTGGGCACTGCCCCCTGTGACGCTGATCCCAGTGCCGGGAGGCCTCGCGGCTCCGCTGATCCCGGTGCTGGGAGGCATATTACCCTTTTACTATATAGGATAGAGGCCTGGTGCACGGGTGGGGGCCAGCTGGTTTGCCCTGAAGGGTGTCCTGGATCAGGGTGGGGGTCCCCACTGGGGTGCCTGGCCAGTCTGGGTGAGGGGCTGAGGGCTGTTTTCAGGCTGGCGGGTGATGGAAGCTCCCAACCGCTTCATTTTTTCTTTTTTCTTTTTTTTATTCTGGGCCAGCTTTAGTTCTGAGGCTTGGCTCCAGCTCTTAGGCCTCAGCTGCTGAAAGCAGGTATCTGGTTTGTTTGGGTTCTATAATCGAAACACTGTTTCAACTCCAGCTCTGAGATCCCGGCTGGCTGGAAGCAGGTTTCTGGGGTTTTGTTTAGCTTCTATATTTGTAACAATGTTTCAAACTGCAAGCTCAGAGGCCAGCAGCAGCAGGCGGGGAATGTTGGAGTCTTCTGTCACTGAAGCAAGCAAGCCTCATTTTCGCTTCAAGCTGCCTGGCTGTCGGCCGTCATCTTGGCTGGCAGTTAATTTGCATATCGCCCTGATTAGCCAATGGGAAGGGTAGTGGAGGTACAGCTAATTCCCATGTTTCTCTTTTATTAGATAGGATGGTTTTCATTTAGTTGTCTTTAATCAATAGGTCACTAAAACTTAAAATGAGTTTACCACTTGCAAATTATAGAGCCAATTTTAAAGCTAATCATTACAGTTGTTTTCTCTGTAGATTCTGCAGTTTCAGGGATCATGACTTTATTTCTCATGTCACCAGGCCTTTATGCTGCCTCCCTGAAGAGCTGCTCAATGAAGGCTCGGGCCTGACAGACTGGCATGTGGCTCAAAGAGAATACCTTAAAGTAATCACAAATAACGGTGACAAGAAATAAGTGCTCTCTGTTACCAAATCAGTCATCCCACAGAATGAAACTTCTTTCTCAAATATTTTCCTAGACTAGAGGCAATACATGAGCTTCTGAAATGAATACACATGCTCTGCCAATGGAGTGTGACTTCCTTTTTATAAAATCATTTAGGTAAAAAGTGACAATAGAGGCATATGAGAGGAGGGCATTTATTTTTACTTTTAAAGTGAACAAGAAAAAATATTTCAAGTAATTTCTCTTATCCCTAAGTTACCTTCTAAAATTGACTATATGTGATAAGGAGAGACCTTATTAATATTTTTTAATTTTCTTTATTCCAACAGGACAGGATAATTCCCCTGCAAATAAAAGAAATCACTCTCAGAAGCACATATACAAGATTAAGAATCATATATATTTTTATGAAAGACTTTTTGAGCCAACAATACTAACCTTAAGGTTGGATAAGCAGTTGTTGAGGAAAATGTGCCACCTGTTCAGGAACAGCTGCTTCTGACTGACACAGAGCAGACAGGTGACCAGGGGGTACAAGGCCTGAGGAAAAAGAAGATAACATTACCAGAGGATTATAGTCCAACCAACCAGGTAACACAAGTTCTCTGGAACCTCCTTATGTGGCCTGTATGGGCCAGAATAAATAGGGTCCTTATGACACAGAGGTGGATATTTCACAAAGGCTTTCTGATAACAATGGGGATGAATAATCTAGAGTTATATATTGTGCACAAGTTTCATGTACAATAAGTAAAATCTGATTTATTGATTTCGTCTTCACTTCTGAATTTTAAACATAAACTCATTTCTTGGTGAGAGCATATTTTTTCCATTGAGTTTTAGAGACAGTGGAGGGGGGGGGGGGGGAGAGAGAGAGAGAGAGAGAGAGAGATTGGTTGTTTCCCACATGCACACAAACCAGCAACCTGCAACCTAAATATGTGCCCTAGACCAGAATCGAACTTGGGACCCCTCAGTCTGTGACTGACACACTAACACAGAGAAAATCGGGGTAGGGACAAACTCTCTCTCTTTTTTTTAATCACTTTTAATCCTAAGAAGGAAAGGAGGAAGGCACACTAATTTTGAAAATGTTACTGGATTTTTTGCTTTTAAAGCATCTACTAGTTTGTCCCTGACTTAGAGGTAGGTGTATATATTTTCTTTTGCATGTTACCTTTCTGTAATTAAACAAGATTCCTAAAAGAAATGCTATTGCATTGGTAAACTCCACCAAGACAAATTTAACCACAGAAGGAATTTCTTATGACTGAATAAACAGAGGTGCTACTGTGCTTTTCCAGCCTAAATGGGCCAGTTGCCTGCAGCAGCTGAAGAAGACAGAAAAGCTAATGGGCAACCACCCAAGAAATATACATGCAGACCTGACACCACTTTGCTGAACCAGAGGCCATATATCTTTATGGCTCCCCCTGCTCCAAATTAAGGCTAGTGAATATTTAAAAATAATATTACTGGCTTGTCCATAAATTTGAATTAGCAAAAAAGCAATTGCCACAATGAGATTCAGTGCTTAACAATTCATTAACTTCTTTTTAATTTACTTTATTTTATTTTTTGTTATTAAAATAATCACAGTTTTTTTTCATTCCAACAATTTACGAAAAGTATGTGCACACATATACATATTTATGGACATGGCTTAAATATAAAATCATTGTGGGATGTGAACTGGTGGGGGAATAATACTAGATTTCAATTTAAGATTTAACAAACTCAGAAGTAGTTGATTTTATATTGTAATTCTAGGTTCAATTAAGTTTCTGATACCTCAATATTTCTTTTAAAAAATATTTAAATCATTTTTTGTTTTTCAATTACAGTTGTCATACATTATATTAGTTTCAGGTGTATACCCAGTGATTAGACATTATATAACTTTCTAAGTGATCAACCTGATAAATCTCATACCCATCTGATATCATACATAATTATTAGAATAGTAGAGGCCCAGTGCACAAAATTCGTGCATGGGGGGGGGGTCCCTCAGCCTGGCCTGCACCCTCTCCAATCCGGGACCCCTCGGGGGATGTCTGACTGCCTCTCGCAATCCGGGACCACTGGCTTCTAACTGCCTGCCTGCCTGATCTCCTCTAACCCCTCTGCCTGCCTGCCTGATTGCCCCTAACTGCTCCCCTACCAGCCTGATTGCCTTAAACTGCTCCCCTGCTGGCCTGATCACCCCAAACCGCCTCTGCCTCACCCCACACCCAGGACCCAGGATTCTCTCCTTCAGCCGGTCTCAGGCACCTGGGACCCGAGCTTTCCTCCCTCTGGCTGGCCACAGGCACCCAGGACCTGGGCCACTTTGCTCGGGCAGGCCGCAGCTGCAGGGGACTGTGGGCAAGCAGCTTCTCCTGGGATGCAGCCGCAGGTGCCCAGGACAGCGGGGCAGGCAGCTTGTCCCTCTCCTGGGCTGCAGGCGCAGGCGCTGGTGCCCGTGACCATTGGGGTGGGCAGCTTGTCCCTCTTCTGGGCTGCAGGTGCAGGCACAGCCGCTGGCGCCCAGGACTGTGGGGCGGGCGGCTTGTCCCTCTCCTGGGCTACAGCCTGGCTGGTCCCCATTCCTCTCTCCCCAGTGTTGAGTGTCTGAGCTGTGACAGCGTGAGGGAGTGATGACCATTTGCATATAGCTCTTTATTATATAGGATTATTGACTATACTAGAGGCCTGCTGAACAAAATTCAGGCATGGGTGGGTGGGGGGGCGTCCCTCAGCCCGGCCTGCACCCTCTCCAACCTAGGACCCCTTGGGGAATATTCAACTGCTAGTTTAGGCCTGATCCTGCAGGGACAGTCCTCTCACAATCTGGGACTGCTGGCTCCTAACCGCTCAGCTGCCTGCCTGCCTGATCACCCCTAATCACCTCTGCCTGCCGGCCTGATGCCCCTAACTGCTCCCATGCCTACCAGATTGCCCCTAACTGCCACTGCCTGCTGACCTGATTGCCCCTAACTACCTCTGCCTTGGTCCCCGCTACCATGGCTTTGTCTGGAAGGACATCCGAAAGATGTCTGGTCTAATTAGCATATTACCTTTTTATGAGTATAGATTCCCTATGCTGTACTTTGCATCCTCATGACTCTTCTGTAACTACCAATTTGTACTTCTTAATCCCTTCACCTTTTTCACCCATGCCCCCAACACCCTTCTCATCCAGCAACCATTGAAATGTTCTCTATCACCATGAGTCTGTTTCTGTTCTGTAAATTTATTTTGTTTTTTAGATTCATTTGTTGATAGATATGTATTTATTTATTTTTCTAAGTAATTTAAAAAATATTTATTGTTGAGGGTATTACAGATATCCCCTCTTTCCCCCCCATTGCCCCCTCCGCCCATTTCCTGCCCCACCCCAGGCTTTCACCACCTTACTGTCTGTGTCCATAGATAAGATCTTTAATTAATCTCTTCCCATCTTCCCCTCCTCCCTTTCTTCTGAGATTCATCAGTCTGTTTCATGCTTCCATGCCTTTGATTGTTTTATTCACCAGTTTATTTTGTTCATTAGATTTCCTGTTCATTTATCTTGATTTTTAGATTCGATTGCTGGTAGATATGTATTTGTTGCCATTTTATTGTTCATATTTTTTATCTCTTCTTCTTCCTCTTAAATAATACCCTCCGACATTTCATATAATCCTGGTTTGGTGGTGATGAACGCCTTTAGCTTTTTCTTGTTTGTGCAGCTCCTCATCTGACCCTCAATTCTAAATGAGAGCTTTGCTGAGTAGAGTAATCTTGGTTGTAGGTCCTTATTATTCATCACTTTGAATGTTTCTTGACACTCCTTTCTGGTCTGCAAAATTTATTTTGAGAAATCAGCAGACAATCATATGGTCACTCCCTTGTAGATAACTAACTGCTTTTCTCCTGCTGCTTGTAAGATTCTCTCTTTGTCTTTAACCCTTAGCATTTTAATTATGATGTATCTTGGTGTGAGCCACTTTGGGTTCCTCTGTGCTTCCTGGACTTGTAAATCTATTTGTTTTCACCAAGTAAGGGAAGTTTTCTGTCATTATTTCTTCAGGTTTATTTTCAATATCTTCCTCTCTCTTTTTCTTCTGGTACCACCATAATGCAAAAGTTGATATGCTTGAAGTCCCAGAGGCTCCTTACACTATCTTCATATTTTTGGATTCTTTTTTCTCTTCTGATTGGGTATTTTTTGCTTACTCATATTCCAAATCGTTGATTTAATTCTCAGAATCTTCTACTCTACTGTTAAATTCATGTAAATTGTTGTTTATTTCAGTTAGAGTATGCTTAATTTCTGACTGGTCCTTTCTCATGTCTTTGACATTCTCACTAAGATCCTTGAAATTCTCATGAAGATCCTTGAGTAACCTTATAACCATGATTTTAAACTCGTATCCAGTAGTTTGCTTGCTTCCATTTCTTTCATTTGGGACATGTTTCTTTGTCTATGCATTTTGGCTGCTTCCATGTGTTTGTTTCTATTTACTAGGCAGAGCTGCTCTGTCTCCTGAAATTGGTAGATGATCTTGTGTGGTAGGTGCTTTAGGGCCCAGTAGCTCAGCTTTCGCAGTCACCTGAACTGGGCACCCTAAGTGTGCTCCTGTGTGGGCTCTGTGCACAGTCTTATAGTTGACCTTTGATTGCTGTTGGCATCTCTGGGAAGAGCTGACCTCCAGGATAATTGGCTGTGAGGACCAGCTACGACTACAGTGAGAGAATTGCTATGCAGGAGATGAAGCAAGGTAGGCTGGTGCTAGCAGTGGTTCTCAACCTTGGCTGCACATTAGAATCATCTGGGAATCTTTTTAAAATCCTGATTTCTGGGCCTCATCCTCCGGAAATTCTGTTTCTTTGTTACTAATTGTGTGGCCCCACCCCATAACAAAGAAACAGATTTTCTGGAGGATGAGGCCAAGAAATCAGGATTTTAAATAGATTCCCAGGTGATTCTAATGTGCAGTCAAGGTTGAGAACCACTGTGCTAGAGTCAGGTCTCTATTGGGCCTTTTATTGATAGGTTTGGGGCACGTTGTCATCAGCTGCAGCTTGTTTAAGAGATTTTAGCAAAGTCTGAACCTTGATCCAGGACAGGCCATTCATATGAAAAAGCTGCTGCAAACAGCTTGGGTGGGGCTGCAAATTTGATGGGGTGGGGTCTCAGGAATCCACACGTTGGAAAAAACAATGTGGGCCACATTAATTGAGACTCAGATATGGCTGCCAGTCAGCCCTGTGACAGAGTTGGCCCCAGCACAGGAACAATGACCCTTGTGAGCACCCTAGACTGGAAGAAAGCCTTTCCTGAGTCCCTACCCTGATGCCAGGCAATAAATCCTGTTCCTCCTATGTGTCTGGGTCCCCCAAAGCCACCTGGTGCTGGAGCTCCAAAGAAGCAGGACCATGTAAGTTTGTGTGTGAGCCCTTTAAAAGGAACACCTGTGTCACTCAGCCAAAATTCCTGCTGTTTTTTACAGCTCAAAGTTATGGGGACTTCTCTTTCCAGCTCTGGAACCCTGGGCTGGGGGGTCTGGTGTGGGGGTTGGGACCCCTTGCTCCTCATGGGCAGCCTCTGCAGTAATGATCTCCCTCCCGATTAATAAAACAGAACACATGGGGATTGGACCAGTCCCTTCTGAGCCTCTGCCTCTCCTCTCAGTCTCAATGTGCTTTTTTCTTTAATTCTCTAGTTATAAAACTTCAATTCAGCCAGCTTTCAGGAAGTTCTGAATGATAGTTAGTCTATATTTTAGTTGTAATTTTGATGTGGTTGTGAGAGGATGCAAGTACAAGTGTTTATCTACACTGTCATCTTGGTTCTCTTTAGATTTGTATTTATTCCCATGTTTTTCTTTTTCTTCTTAAAGAAGACCCTTTAATATTTCATGTAATACTGGTTTGGGGGTGATGAAATCTTTTAGCATTCTCTTGTTTGGGAAGCTTTCTATCTGACCTTTGATTCTAAATGATAGCTTTGAGGTAACTCCATACTGCTTTCCACAGTGGCTGCACCAGTATGAATTCCCACCAACAGTGCAAGAGAATTCTCTTTTGTCCTCATCCTAGCCAGCATCAACACTTTCTGTTTGTGGATTTATTGATGATAGGCATTCTGGCAGGTATGAGGTGAAATCTCATTGTGGTTTTAATTTGCATTTCTCTAATGATTAATGAAGTTGAAGTTTTTTTCATATGTCTATTGACCATCTGTATGTCCTCTTTGGAGAAGTGTCTATTCAGGCCCATTTTTAATTGGATTTGGGGGTTTTTTTTTGGTGTTTAATTTTATAAGTTATTTATAAATTTTGGATATATTAACCCCTTATCACATGTATTATTGGAGGATATGTTCTCCCATTCAGTGGGTTGTCTTTTCATTTTGTTTATAAAAAGTTGTGCAAAAACTTTTTAGTTTGATGTAGTCCCATTTGCTTATTTTTTCCTTTCATTTTCCTTTCCCAAGGAGATATATCAGCAATAATATTGCTATGAGAAATGTCCTAGATTTTACTGCCTGTTTTCTTCTAGGATTTTTATTGTTTCAAGACTGACAAGTACCATATAATTTACTTATCCATGGAATCTAATGAATAAAATTAACTAACAAACAAAATAGAAACAGAACCATAGATACAGAGAACAGATTGACAGCTGTCAGAGGGGAGGGGGCAGGTGGCTGGGTGAAAAAGGTAAAGGGATTAAGTAAAAAAGCAACCTCAGAGACACAGACAACAGTGTGGTGTAGGGCAGGAGCACAGACTGAGATATGCATATAACATTTATTTACACAGCCCGACTGGCGTGGCTCAGTGATTGAGCATCAACCTATGAACCAGGAGGTCAGGTTTGGATTCCAGGTCAGGGCACATGCCCAGGTTGTGGGCTCGATTCCCAGTGAGGGGCATGCAGGAGGCAGCCAACCAAATGATTCTCTCTCATCATTGATGTTCCTATCTCTCTCTCCCTCTTTCTTCCTCTCTGAAATAAAAAATCTTTTAAAAATATATTTTCACAAATGTTAAGTAAATACATCTTAATTCTACCACACACACTAATACCACATATTCCATAATCTATAAAAAAAACAACAACCCACATTTACCTATGCTGCCATTATAAATGAAAGCCTACTTTTCTTTTATAATCTACTAAATTTTAAACTTATTTTTGAACTACTGCTACCATTGAGTGCAACTCTAATTCAGGCCAGAAATCTAAAACAAAAAACAACAACAAAATCGCACAACCAAGCATCAGTCACAATGACCACAGAATGTAGACAAATGAGCAAATTTGCCAGCAAAGCAACTCAGAGTACCTGCTTAAATAATGGTGGCAATGTTCACACTTTGAAGACTAGCATCAACCATGCCAGTAACCAGTGACCTAAGCAAGCTTCTCCTTCACCCACACTGTGGCAATTATAGAAGGTAAAACACTGACAGATTCATAAATCAGAGCTTTATTTACCACTGAGAGCAAAAGGTAGGAATTCAAAAGAACTTTCTATGCTGCTCTTAGTATAAAAGCTTTTCTAGAAATTGTTTTCTCTGCCTTCTGAGAACCTTTCTTATGGGGAATTATCTGTGTCCCAACTCTCCCTCCTGCCTGGATACACTTTGGTTCTGAATATGGAATAGGAATTAGCTAGAGAAGACTCTTGAGGACTGAGAAGAGAAACTATGACTGTAAACTTCAACCTTCATGGAAAAATACCTAAACATTAAAACAAAAATTAGTTAAGGCAATCTCAAAAACAAACAACACAATTCTTAGGACTAGAAGGGTCATCCAAGGTGACATGGCCTAATTCCCTTATGTTATCATGATTTAATCATGGTCAATATTGAGTGCAAGCTCCAAATTGTGAAATACTACCTTTCTTTGAGGTAGTGTTAGATAATTCTCCTGTCAGTGGAATGCTTGTGACTCCTGAATGGATTCCAGCCTAGGAGTCAGTCTCTGCAGTTTTGGGTTTGGGACTTTCTCATAGTTACTAACCAAGGAATGCTTCTTTCGAGAAGAAAGTTCCAGCGTGGTATCATATAGACTTTCAACAAAGTTTCTAAGGCAGGGGACATTGACTTCATTTTTAACAGCCTGTAACAGAGATGCATGTTAATACTATATTAATTAAATTGTTGGTTATCAAATCCAGTTTGAAGAAGTTCTTAGAAATGAAAATTTAACAACTCACAGCAGCAACTGGGACAAGAATTTCAACAAAAAGCCCGGCCAGGGCATGCTTGATGTCTTTGTCTTTGACCTCCAGGAAATAATGTGCACATTCCTGGGAAGCAGAAAAAGAGTGAAGGACAGGAACATAGACTGAGATATGCATATAAAATGTATTTACACAAATTTAAGTAAATACGTCTTAATTCCACCATCCATACTAACACTGTATATTCCATAATGTATAAAAAACCCCCATGAATTTAGCATTTACATTAAAATTAACAATGGCCCCAATGACATTTTCCAAGGCTGGTTTTCTCACTCCCCTCCTACTTCCATCTCAAATCACTAAGTTGAAAGGACAAAGCACTACAATCAGCAAGCAGACATTCATCAGCTAGCTGCCTTTCTGGTTGATTCAATCAGTCATTCATTTCCAACAAACTTCTATTGACTACTTACTATGTGTCATGCCCTGAGCCCTAGATTGACCCCAAAACACAGACCCCCAGAGAAGGTAAACATGGGAAGAGAGGAAGAGGAAATTATATTTTCTTGAGGCCCTGACATCCCTGGGTACAGAGCTATTTACTTGCTAGCCTGAATTTTAAGTGTGTTTATTATTCAGACAGTTTCACAAGCAAGTCTGGAAGCCTTTCCTTCCCTACCTTAGACAAGGAAACCTTTGCAATAGTTTCCTTAAGCAAGGATTTCTTTGCCTGTGGACTGCTGTTAATGAAAGGATATTTTGGGTTGCCCAGGGATCTAGTAGGAGTTGGCCTGTCCCGAATTCTGCCAGCTCCTTTCTCCTTCCCGGCCTTGGTAGTAACTTACTGTGGTCTTTATTAGGTATTGTTTTCATGGAAGAGTCAAAGGCTACATGTATATGTTAATATCTATATTAGCTACTACCACTTATTTTCAGTCAACATTGGGATTATCACCAATAATAGTTACTTAAGTCCCCAGTCTATCAATATCATACTAAAACCTTAGCCCAAGATAGTCACTGCCAGCATGGAAAGCCACTGACAACAGAGGGGAGCTTTATGGTTCCCAGCACTGTGACCCTTTTCCTACATTATTTTGCATGTGTATAAAAATACTCTCTCAAATCATCATTCAAGTACATAGATACATGAATTAGGTGAGAGGGATAAAAATAATAATAGTTTTATTTTTAATAATAGCAGTTACTGAGAATTCTCAGAACCCCTGTCTAAGGTTAGTGTCATTATCAGCACTTTGCAGATAGGTGAGTGAGGCCTGAGATGGGAAGGTGGGGGAAAGATTAAGTCTGACTTGCCCAAGGTCACAGAGCTGGTTAGTGCTTAAGCTTGAATTCAAACCCAAGAAGTTTGATACACAGCCTATATTCTTTTTTAAAAACAGCCTTTTTGAGATATAGTTAACATACCATGCAACTCACCTATTTAAGTATATTTTCTGTATATTCACTATTGTAAAACTGTTAGGGGCAAAAATAGAATATTGGGACTAGCTATGATTACAGGAAATATTAATCATGCTCTATTAACCATGATTGCTTTGTGTTGGTTAAAGAAAGGACATTCTAACCTGGCTGGGAGTTGTATGCCCCTGTGACCTGGGAGTCAACCTTGGACCTGGGAGTCAAACTTGGAATTCGGTTCATTCTCATTCAAGACCTGCCTATTATCTTGGAAAGATTTAACAACTTTGTTGTCCAAACAATGGAATCCCACCCAACCTCCTACTTCCCCATATCTGTAATCCCTACTTCCCCATGTAATCTTTGTCCTATCCTATATAAGCAGCTGTTTTATGGGGGTCTGCAGAGCAGATTTTTGTGGATGACCTGCTGCTCTCCCACCACTGCCTGCATTATTGGAATAAATGCTCATATATGATTCAACCCTATCTCTGCTTAATTGGTTCAAGTAGTGACAGGCAGCATGGACCCATTGATTGTCTCGTTACAAAACTATCACCACAGTCAAACTTAGAAACTTTTCATTATCCTCCAAAAAAACTTTGTCCTCCTTAGCAGTTTCCCTACTCACACTCCCTTCCTCCAGCCCTATACTTTCTGTCTCTATAGGTTTGCCTATTATGGGTATTGCCTATAAATGGAATCATATATGTAATCTTTTGTGTCCAATTTCAGTTACCATACTATGTTCAAGGTTCATCCAAATTGTAGCACTTATCAGTACTTCATTCCTTTTTATGGCTAAATAATATTGTAGACCACATTTAATTTATTCATTCATCAGTTGATAAACATTTGGGTTGTATCTACTTTTTTGCTGTTATGTATAGTGCTGCAATGAACATTTATTTGCATTCATGTTTTTGTGTGCACATATATTTTCATTTCTCTTGGGTATACACCTAGAAGTGGAATTGCTGGATAATATAGTAATTATAGATTTCACCATGTGAGGAGCTTTCAAAATGTTTTCCGAAGCTACTGCCACCAGCAGTGTATGAGGGTCCCAATTTCTTGGCATCTTCTTGCTCATACTGTCTTTCTTTAAAATATATTTTTTTATTGATTTCAGAAATGAATAAAAAGGGAGAGAGAGATAGAAACATCAATGATGAAAGAGAGTCATTGATCGGCTGCCTCTTGCACACCACACATTGGGGATTGAGCCCGCCTTGTGCTCTGACTAGGAAGCCAACCCTGACCTCTTGGTTCATAGGTCAGTGCTCAACCACTGAGCCACATCAGCTGGGCAACACTATCTTTTTTATTCCAGCTGGTATAATGGATATGAAGTGGTACAGGCTATATTCATAGCCACTATATCTTAGCTCTCACTAGGTCAGATTCAGAGCAGCATTAAAAGTATCCCTTCAAATACTAAAGTTTTGTAAACTTAATAGCTGTATATTCTGTGGAATCCTCATTAACAACAATTCCTTTGTTAGCACATAATAATAAACACTGTGTAACTGACATCTAAACCTTTATGGTTTGGTTAATTTTCTAAATTCCTTCTGATAGTATGAATAAAAAGATCTCTTCATTATTTAAAGTTCTGATGCCTATGAATTAGCATAGCCAACTAATGCTATTAACTCTAAACAGTAAAAATATTAGCTATATTTTATTTACAGAACAATATGTAGCCAATGGATAAGAAAGAGAGAGAGAGAGAGAGAGAGAGAGAGAGAGAGAGAGAGAGAGAGAGAAATATGGAGAGAGAGAAAAGGTTAATAAATAAGACATTCCCCTGGACACCCTGCTCCAAAGTTGATGTGAAGTTTGAAAATAAAATTATATGCCTGCAACTCTATTATTTGGTTACAAAGCCCTTTCTGAATTATTAAGGAAAAAGTAGGGCTTTTTTTCCACCTTGACAAGTAACTGGGTTTTTACATTCCAGGTGAGTTACTTTGAGGAAGGAAGTCACTCAAACAGATAGCCCTTGGTCTTTCTGCTGAAGATATTACCTGCATAAACTGAAGAGAGGCCTCAAAGTCCTCCACTGGGTACATCTTAATCCGAAAGAATTTCATCCCCATTATCAGGCTGATGATGCTTTGAACAACATATGGGCTCTGCTCCTTGTGTCGTAATTCTTTGAGCTCTGCCATAAATTTCTTCTTCACAGAATGGAATCTAAGAAGAGAATATGAGTGATTTATCAAATAATGGGTAGGAAAGTGACTGTAATGGAGGCCTCCAGCATCTCGGGGTGACAAGGAACAAGGATGGGGGTCCTTCAAATCAATCAAAGTACAGTGTCTGAGATTTTGAAAGGAGTTGGTATTGGGGATTTGGTAGAGTCCCATCTTCTCCCTTGTTATTCCATAAATACACATCTCCTTCAGGCTAGAGATAAGATCCAAGGTTACCTAGCTACTCTCAAAATACTACAGATCTTAAATCGAGTTCCATTTCTTCAGGCTTAGCAATTTCCAACACACTTGCAGACCCCAAGGACCTGAAGCATCAGTGGTGAGCATATGAGCAATAATAGCATGCCAGGCTTGCTAGTTCTGACAGTGACAGGGAATAATGCTCAGGAAAATGCCCACATCCACTTCCAAAGTTTTAAGTTGTTGTTTTATTTATAGTTTTAAGTTTATGATTATTGAAGAAAATATTTTTAGTTTAAAAGAAAATCTAGCAATGGGAAAATTTAAATCAGCTCTAGAAGATAAGTTCTCTACTACATGGGAAAAGATCCAGTCCTCAAGGAATTTAAGGCATTTGTATTGCTTGAAAATAAAATAATATTAATAATCAATAATATTAATTACAACATTATTATGTAGGATTAAAAAAAGAATAGATCTTAGGATGCAAGGTGGTAGCAAATCTTCAAAGTACCTGAGGATGAGGGACTATAAACACAGAAGTTATCCAAACTATTTCTGAGATAGGCAGTTTCACAGTTAGTTAAAAAAAGAAAACACAAGGAAATTGTTGTAAGAGTCATGATACTGTATTTGGTTTCCTGAGACCATCAGCCTGAGGTTCTGCATAAGTTAAAAGGGATAATTAAGAATAAGGTGTGATTGGAGAGGGCAATTATGATGATAGAAGTTAAAGGCCATCTAGTAGAGCCTCAGAAGTATGGAACAGCAACTCTTGATACCCCAAAGTAGAAATTTTAGGACAAATTAAGGGGGAGGTAAAATATAGATACTGTTTCACTAAAAGGCAATGACAGGAGTGTATGACTGAGAAGTTGGGTACAAGGGGCGTCTGACAGCTGGCAATTTTCTAGTTCTCAGCTTGGGTGGAGGAAGTGACATGGTATTCATTTGGTAACATTTGGTTAAAATTGTTTGTCTTGTTCTAAACAATGTGTGGATTTTTTTTCTTTAGGTTTGCTATATATATATATTTCACAATAAAAAAGATTTTTAAGAAGACAATGGAGCAGAAAATATAAATTCCAAACTCCAATGTCATCATTCTTTTCTACTTCTTAGAGTAAAAGAATAAAATTGATGATGATAACCACAAATAGCAGTCAGAGCTTACAATATGCCAGGCAAAGTTCAGTGAACTTCACATAGGGTAACTCATTTAACTCTCACAACCACTCTAGTGGGATACTATTATTATGGCCCTTTTACAGAAGAAACACTGTGGCAGAGGTTTTGTAATAGTCACATAGCTGGCGGAGCCAAACTTTTAAGCAAAATGTCTGGCTGTAGAGGCCATGCTGTTAACCTTTATGCTATAGTATGTCCAGACCAGTGGTTCTCAAAGTGTGGTTCCCAGATCAGCATCACCTGGGGACTTGTGAGAAACACATTCTCTGGCCCACCCCAGACTTCCAGAACAAGAAACTCTGGGGGTGAGTCCAGTCATCCTGTTTAACAAGCCCTATAGGTGAATCTGATGTGCTAAAGTTTCTAAGGTACTGGTATGAATCAGGAATAACAATCCGATACATTTGTAAGATGGTGTATATTTAATGTACCTTACATACACTCTTACATTTTTATCTTCACAACAATCCACTGAGTCAGGCAGTGAATGCATTTCCACTTTACAAATGAAGAAACAGATCTGGAGACTAAAGTGACAAAGACAAGACTCAAACTCAGGTTGTTCTGATGCAAATTCCAGGAATTTCCACTATAACACAGCTGCATAGTTCATGACAGTCACGAACTATGAAATGTAGCCCCTGCCCTATCTAGAACAGTGTACAGTTTAATTGGGAAGATAAAATAATGTATCCTTGTCAATGAACCTTGTGAATAAATAATAATAATAATAATAATAATAATAATAATAATAATAATGTGGTGTGTTAGCATGTGTCTGGAACTTTGCCTTGATCTCTCTGATCCTTCAGGGAGGTTGAATGATCCAGGCCAAATCACTTTCTCATATCTTCCATTGTCTTTTATGTGAATAATATACTTAAAGGCAGGTAGAGGGCACTGGAGAATAAAGAGACTCTTTCCAACTGGATAATTAGAGATTTCAGAAGGGATCTGACTATCTAGAAGGACAAGCAGAGGTCTTTTGGCAGAGATGGGGGGAAGGCAGGGAGAAGAAATGGCATGGAAAGCCATGAAAGTGACTTTCAATCAAGATTATAAAAATTAATAATGAAATATGAGAGCTTAAAAAATTAATTAATCTTACATGTTATATTGTTTGAAAGATCACATGATACCTAAGAAAGTTTTCCATTTCTTTTTCATAACTGAAACAAGGAGAGGTAGGAAAAGGCAGGTTATTTGTATAACCCACTATTTCAATATTCTCATGAGCTAATAGTTAAAAGTCTATCTCTCATTTGAAAATAAATATGGCTATCTTTTACTTAAAAAAAATCCAAAATGACATAAGCATGTTATTTTAACATAAAAATATTCCTAAAATCTATTTGTACTAAAATCTATATTCCCTTAAGATAATTTCAGGGGAAAAAAAACTTCTCTTCAATGACCGTGCCTTTAATATTTAGTATTATCTTTAGTAAAAACATTAGCTAAATGACATTCACATACAAATAACTTCTGCTTTAAAATGAATAGTACATATTTTAAAGTGAGAGTAAGAATATATACATTAAGATTGTATCACATAAGGAGAAAGTAGTTTTGAAATCTATGAATCTTAGAAGTAATCATCAGTATTTAAATGAATATGTCATATTTTAACAACAACAAAAAACTCCCTACCTTAAAATACCTAATTTTAACTTAATTGACTTTAACAAAGTTAACACTATAGGTGAATACTACTTCATAGTGAAAATGTTTTCCCTGAAGGACAATAATTAAGCACATCATCACTATTAAGATTAATAATAGTCATTCTGTTAAGACTAAAGTAATATTAAAAACTAAAGTTATATTGAAGAAAATATTTCATATGCATTATCATTAGGAACTAGATACAAAATCTTAAATTAGAATTGTTGTATTACCCAAGTTTATTTTATTTTATTTTTTTTATTTTTTTTTAAATATATTTTATTGATTTTTTACAGAGAGGAAGGGGAGAGGGACAGAGAGCTAGAAACATCGATGAGAGAGAAACATCGACCAGCTGCCTCCTGCACACCTCCCAAGTTTATTTTAAAAGAGATAACCACCTGTACCTGATAAGCAAACACCCCTTTTCCCCAAGAACAAATGAAGCATTAATTCCCAAGGCAGTGATAAAGTGAGTCCTGGTGATGTGATTATTCCTAGTATGATACCAGTTCAAGACTGTACTGTCTATCAGTAAAGGTTAATTGTCCATTGATTGTGATGAGCATATATTACTGTGATTAACTACAGGAACTCACTGGCCAAGTGGTTCTCCTGTGATGGCAAAGTATTGGAGCCTTGTCCAAATAGAGACACCTCTTACACTCTACTATTGCAGAATTAGGACAAATATTGACATCATAAAAGTATAAAAAGCCACTGTTGGCAAGAAAAATTGGCTTGGTGTATCATACAGCTAACCAAATATGGCAATTCCTACAACTTTAGAGTATTGTTTAGTTATGGCATTGGTTCTCAATTCATTCAGAACTAACCCCAAATTGAAGTAGCTAAGAAAGGCCATTCTAGACGTAATGAATACTGTTATGCATAATTCACAAAAACTAAGAAAAACACAAGATGTTATTTTTTGCATATTAAACTTCATATGGACTGATGAACCATAATGATTACAGTGGGCTATATTAAATAAAGTACAATGTAGTCTCCTGCAAAATGGCCCAGATAACTCTACTGTTTAGTTCTAATGCAAGCTTTAGCCAGTTTTTTCTTTCCTCTGTTGCTGTCAGTCTTTGACCTTCGCAGTTCTCATGGGCATGAGTGTACCTACCTCTCGTCCATCTAATACTCATGTTTCATGTGTTAGAAAAAATGGGTAGTTCAGATAAATAGATAAATTGGGTCAGATTAAGTCATGCCATGGGGTTTTTTGGGTCTATTCCTGAGTTCCTGTCTATGTTTTGGCTAGGTAAGATTGCTAAATAAGTACTTCAATTAAAAAAAAAATTGGGTATTTCCATGATACTAAGTTAGGAAATTCCATCTCTTAAAGATAAACATCTCTTTCAGAAGGTTGCATTTCTCAAAGATCAGGGCAGCACTGCTGCTTTCAGCTGGCTTCTTGCCTTGGGTTCCCATTAGGTCCGTAGCTCATTTTGCCTAACTAGGCATTCAGGATCTTGCCCGATCTGCCTGAGGGTGGAATAAGATGAAGATGGGAAAATAGGGTGTAACATCACTTTTGGAAGAAGTATACTATTGCTAATAATCTAACACCACTTTGTTCTAGCCTGCTAAGTAGTGTTACGGGGCCAGATAAATTTAGCAATGACAATTTTCCTCTGACTTGTTTCCATGACAGAGTATGGGACATTTTTAGCTCAGCTGAATTAAGTAAGCTCTATAGTAAAGGGACATTCTAGAATGGAATTTTCCCACTCATAGATTATGATATCATCTATGAATATAGAAAACAAAACATTTTAGTATATGTTCTGCTGAAGCTAGCACAACAAAACTTTTAAAAATGATTAACTTCTTTGGAATATTTGGGCAAAGATAAAAATAATTTGATTAGACCATTTCTTTATTTGATGCAGTCATATGAAACTCATGAACTCTTGGTAGGATCTGACCCAACCGTCAAGTGAAAAAAAATAACAAAGCAAACCAATTGGAAAAAGACTTGTATTTGCCTTGGGGAAGCTTTTAGTCAGTTTCAGAGACAGGGCACACACAGCAAAACAACCCTAGCTTCCTGTAAGTTCACTCATGTCTCCTTCCTGAGAGTAAGGTGGAGGGATGGCATGAGTTGACAGAAACATCCCTGTTCTTGTGGTAAAGGTTTCTGACTGACATTTACTTACTTAGCTTGTGCCAGCACTCCAATGACTTCTGCATACAGGTCTGCCACAATGTGCATATTACCAGTGTTAGGACCAAGGTACCTAAATAAAATATAATTAGACACATTAGGGGTCCCTGGTCATCTAAAACTTGATTTAGTTTTAGCACCCAATCTTGTCAAAATTCTAAAGTGAGAAATTACTTTACCCTTCTTTGTATTTAAAGTGCTTGAAAGCCAAGTTAATAACGTCATGTATTAAACTGTCTAATACAGGATGAAGTGGAATCTGGAAAAAAAAAAAGAGATGGCTCTTAATTTGAAGGGAATATTAAAGATCAAATCAATAACAGTACTTCCAATAACTGTATATGGACTTTAGCAATTAATAAATATAATTCATATGACCCAGTACTTGAAATTCAAAAATAATTAAAAACTTAAGTAGTTTTCAGATAAGTAAACTATATATAAAAGTAACATTAAATTACTGACCTGTTTTAAAACTTCTATTAATACTAAAGAAAAAATAAAATCAATGGCGAGGTCCCGTCTTTCCATTAAATAATCTCGTTGCTGTTCATCACTGTAAAATTTTAAAAAGTCACATTAATTGGCATTGAAGATATTGTGAGTGATATAATTCATTAAAAACTAAGGACTCATCCCAATGGGCTGCAAACCATTTTTGATATTATAAGATTGCAGTGGTAAATACAGTATTTGCTGAAGCTAACCCTAATACTCATGTACAGTGAACAAACACTGAATCAGAATATTTGACTGCAAATTTTACATTTTCAACCATGCCAACTTGAGTAGCTATTTGTGAATCTATAACCCCATCTTGTCAGCTTTTCTAAGGTATGTTTCAACCCAGGAATTCTATCATTTGAAAAGTGGATACAAACATAAGACAGAGTTACCATACTAGAGGTGTACAGTGAAAGCATCTTGTGAAAGGAGCTAAATAACGTAAGGACATAACATGATTAACAATTGGAACGGAACTATAGGGGTGAAGAAAGGATCAGCATTTATTTTTTTTGCCCTGTCCCATTCTTTTTGACCTTTGTCCCTTGATACTTATGAAAAGAGGAAAGAAGAAGTGAGAGGGTATTGGAAGAGAGAGACTGAAAAACAGATGGAAGAAGCGGTAAAAGAGGCAAAGTGGAGTTATTTGAACTCATTCAAAAGTCGGGGAGCAAAACTAGCACTGCCCGAGGATGGAAATGTAAGTCTCTCCCATATCTTATGCTTATTTAACATACTGACTGAGGGCTAATTTCGATTGAACAAAGAAAGAAAATGAAATGATTGCTGAGTTCCCCGGCAGAGAAGCAAGAATAGTGGCTAAGAGCATTGGCTTTGGTATGAACCAGTCCTGAGTTAAAATTATGCCTCTTCTACTTATCAGCAATGTCCCTATCTATGAATGGAAATACTAATAGCAATTATATAAAGGTTTACTTGAGTACTAAATAAGATAAAGCAGTTTACTCTCTCGAACACACAACTGCTCAATACTTGTATCTATATATATAAAAAGCTAAGTGACCGGCCGGTAGGTATGATGCGCACTGACCACCAGGGGGCAGATGCTCAACACAGGAGCTGCGGAGCAACAGCAACTTTGCAGAGTGCCCCCTCGCACTCCGGACACCTTGGGGGATGTCAGGCTGCCGGTTTCAGCCCAATCCCTGCAGGCCAGGCTGAGGGACCCCACCTGCCAGAAAGACCCTGCTCACTCTGCAGACACCCTTCGAGCCCTGGCACCACCACAGGTGAGGCAGGCCAGGGAGGGACTGCAGGAGGTTGGCTCCAGGGCATGTCTGGCTTCTCTTGCTCAGTCCCACCCCACCGGCCACCTTCTAATTAATTTCCTTTCAATGTACACCAATTCGTGCACCTGGCCTCTAATATTAAATAAAGCAATGAGAAAGAATGGCAGGATTTGGACTTGTCAGGCATATTTTCAAAACAAGTCAAGACTATTTTAAATACGAAATTTTTTTGTCTTTAGTCCAGAGGAAATGAGCAGAAAGGAAGATGATATTTAAGCTATAAAAAATAACTTCTGGAGGAGCTCTGTAACCATCAACAAGTCAAATTAAGGCTGGTGGATGACAGGATGGGTTAACAAGGGAAGCTGCAGCCTTGACTTTCAAGGGGAAATGTAGTGACAGGGTCAGAACTCCTTCATTCAGGATCATTTATGAACAGTCCTGCCAGAAGGAGAAGAAGTGAACTGAACAGAACCATCTATCGGAAGCCCTTCAAGACCCACCAGAAGAAGAAAGTGCTACTGCCAGTTGGGAAAGAAGAAAATATGTGGAAATATATTTAAAAAGAGGGCATTCACACATCTAACCTAAAGATTATATCATGGAATATGGGAACAAGAAGCTTAATGACCAAATGGAAGGAGAACTCCCAAAGATGGCCAGCAGCAGTAGAGAGAAAATGTTTGTGTTGGATGGCTCATCAGGGTCTTCAAAGGGGGCCAGAAGACCTTGAGAAAGTAGCAGTTCTTGGTAGAAAAATATTTTTTAAACTCTTAAGTCTGTCTTATTTATTAAGCCCATGATACTTTCAAATAAAAGTAAGACATATACTTTTCCAATAATGAATTCAACTTTATTGCTTGTTTGAGGTCTAACTTTCAGGAGCCAGAGGCATTTGACAAATTTATTTGGCAGTCAAAATGTTGATATTATACTAATCCTAGAAAACATAACCCAAATACACACTTGTCACATTTGACTGTTTTCAGTTGTTCATGCTTCTCCTGAAAGCTCCTCTTTTCTTTTCTTTTTTTTTTTTTTAGTAACAGAAACTCACACTATTGGCTACAGTATGCTTTGGAGACCCTGATTCTGTTGGCTTTCTCCCAAACACACACACACACTCTCTCTTGTTTAAACTTTCAAATGCTACTGAGTTGAATTTTGCTGTCCTGATTCTGTATTTGATCCCTGCGATTACTTTGATCTCCTGAAAATAATCAGTAGCATGATAAAAAAAAAAAACCCTATTATTTTCAATCTATCAAGCAATCAATTAATGAAAAATCTAATTTTAGTAACTAAGCTCTGACAAAACCAAGGAACAAAACTAAAACTCACTTAAGTCAACTCAACAAAATCATCCCACTTCCTACCTCCAGGAAAGTTTTAATAATGTCTCTTCATAATCTAACAGGTAATGTGAGAAATATAATAAAATGATTCCATTAATTTAATAACCACACAGTCTCAATTTTCAGACACAAGAATTGAATTTCTACCTGTAAAATTTGATACATTTAAAAAGTATTTATGAAGAGAGATTGCTAATTGGTATGGAGTTCCTTTATGGTACAGTGAAAATGTTCTGGAATTAGATAGTGGTGATGGTTGCATAATCTCATGGATGTACCAAAAACACAGAATTATACACTTGAAATGGGTAAATTTTACTGTTTGTGAATTATATTTCAATAAAAATTCCCTCTTTAACTAAAAAATTTTCTCCCCCAAACAAAATGATAAATAAATGATTGAATATTGCATAAAGTCACATACATTATAAAATGAAATTACAAGTTTGGATGAATTGTAATTTGGTAAAATTACAGTCTCCTATTTCAAGAGATGTCTATATTTAAAAAATATTAGGAGTGTCAAGAAAAATGAAAGGGATAAATTACTTATAAGTAGTAATTAATATCTGATTTTCTGAGTGATTTCAGTTTACTGTCTTTAAATACATAAAAACATGCATAACCAATTCATGTGGAGAAATCTAGTCTCTTTTGAAATAATCTTTTTTTAAAAAGATAAATGTATTATATGAAAACATGCTCAAAGTCACTGATCATCTAAGAGATGCAAATCAAAACGATAATGAAGTACCATCTCACATCTGTCAGAATGGCTATCATCAACAAATCAACAAATGACAAGTGCTGGAGAGCATGCGGAGAAAAAGGAACCCTCTTGCACTGCTGGTGGGAATGCAGACGGGTACAGTCACTGTGGAAAATGGTATGAAGTTTCCTTAAAATTAAAAATGGAATTCCCATTTGACCCAGTAATCCCACTTCTAGGAATGAATCCCCCAAAATCAGAAACACCAAGCAGAAAGGATATATGCACCCCTATGTACATAGCAGCACAATTTACAATAGCTAAGATTTGGAAAAGCCTAAGTGTCCATCAGCAGATGAATGGATTAAAACGCTGTGGCTCATCTACACAATGGAATACTATGCTGCTGTGAAAAAGAAGGAAATCTTACCATTTTCAACAGCATGGATGGACACAGAGAGCATTAATCCAAGTGAAATAAGCCAGTCAGCGAAAGATAAATATCACATGCTTTCACTCATTTGTGGAATATAATAAACAAAAACTGATGAACAGAAATAGATCCAGAGACAGAGACATCGAACAGGCCGTCAAAACTCAAAGGGAAGGCAGGAGAGGGTGGGAATGGGTGGAGTAAGAGATCAACCAAAAGACTTGTATACATGCATATAAGCATAACCAATGGACACAGACAGTAGAGGGGTGAGGGCATGTGCTGGGGGTGGGGTGGGGGGGTGGGAGTGGCCAGGGAGAGGTCAATGGGGTAAAAGGAGGCATATGTCACACTTTAATCAACAAAGAATAAAAAAAGATAAATGTATTAAAGGAGGTTGATTTAAAACATATGAAATTACATTTATTTACCTAAAATTTGTAGAAACGTATATTCATTGGACAGTATAAGAATTTCAAGTTTTGTGGCTGCCAAGGTACTCATGCAGCAGCAAGTTCTACTCTCCAAATGCAAATAACAAATAAACAAAATTCTTTGATAGAACAGAAGTTAGAGATGCTATAATCTGACTTCCCCACTTTGCTCATGAAGAGGCTGAGGTACAAAGAGGTGGTTAGTTGCCCAAAGTCACATGGCTAATTAGTGGCAGCTCCACGACTATGGCTAATGTCCAACCCAGCATCTTTTCACAGTACACTGGGCATTCAAGGTTACTGAGAAGAACTAAAACATCCAGGCAGTGTCGTGCAGGGCAAGCAGCAGCCCTTCTGCTTTCAGGTGTAGACTGGAAGCGAGAGGGCACAGAAAAGGTATGAGGGTAACCTTGGCCCCTTACACCTTGCCCCACCAATGTTGAAATAAGGCCCTGTATGAATTTTCAACCTATGACAGCTGCCAGTGACTAGTTTCCCAAATGTGCCACCTGCCAAATAAGGAGCTCCTGCACCTGCTAGGTATCTGTGCGAAGAGGCAGGAATACCTAGATGCCTCTTAACTCTCATTTTGATTTACATTTCTTAAACAAAATGAAAGAAAGAAGGAAGGAAAGGAGGGAGGGAGAAAGAAAAAAGAAAAGAAATATAAATAAAAAGAAACCATAATTCTCAAAATCCTTATGCAAAAGAAATGTACCTTTTTGATTTATTGCTTGTTCTTGGTCTGTATTCGTGTGATTCATCCTCAATGTCATTTTGCCTTTTATACCAGTCAAACAATGTGCGCAGAATGGAAGGCAGGCAGTACTCAGAAAGAGAGCTCATTGAGCTGATGACCTATAGAGAAAAGCAGGTGATTAAAGCAGCAATTTTCAAACTTTTTCATCTCAGGGCACACATGAACTAATTATTCTCCAGCACAACCAAAAATATTTTTTTTGCTGATCTGACAAAAAATAGGTATACTTTTGATTCATTCACATCGGATGGCTATTGTTCTGTTGGCTATTGTTATTTTTTTATTTGACAATCTAAGGGAAAAGAGGTCAGTGCCCCTGACCAAATAGTCAGGTATTGTATGTTTTAAAAATTCTTATAGCACACTGGTTGCAAATTGCTGGATTAAATGCTTTGGAGGCACTGTCAATTACTGAGAAACTTTTTATTTCACAAATAAATCCAAGACACAGTCACAACAAAGTTTTCTTATTTATCACAGTCCTTCCTTTAATAAGGACAGTAACGTGTCCTTCTTAGGTCCTCAAAAATACTGTTCTATAAATAAACTAGAGGCCCAGTGCACGACATTTGTGCACTGTGGGGGGGCAGGGGGTCCCGCCTCCGCCGCTGCGATCACCAGCATCAGCCCAGCTTCTGGCTGACCACCAGGGGGCAGGTCTTGCATTGAGCATCTGCCCCCTGGTGGTCGTTGCACTTCATAGCAACCGGTCATTCCATTTGGTTGATTTGCATATTATCCTCTTATTACATAGGATACTAGAGGCCTGGTGCACAAAAATTTGTGCACTGGAGAGGCGGAGTCCCTCAGCCCAGCCTGCCCCCTATCACATACTGGGAGCCATCAGGGATGTCATACTGATGGCTTAGGCCCGCTCCCTGCTCCCCTTGGGGAGCGGGCCTAAGCCACAGTCTGGCCTCCCTTTGTGGTAGGCGTCCAGGCTGATCAGGGGAAGACACCAGCCCCATTACCCCGCTGTTGCTGCCACTGCCAGTCACCACAGCCACCAACCCACAGCCACCAAGGTGTTTTCATCAACATGGACTCCAGTCCCTTCACCATGAAAAAATGACAGCTTTATTTAGGCATTTTCAAGATGTGTCTTTCATAGGATATGACATTTCTTAGCCCTCCAGCAATGGATCTTCCTTTTTTTCTCCAGGAGTGTGGTAAAAAACCCTAGATCACCTTATTGGATACTTATTACCCAGGTTACTAAGACTATTACCAGTGACATACAGGGAGCTTAGCCAATGAGCAGTCAGAAAAAGTGTTTCCTCTGTGGTTCACACCAATTGCCAGCATGGCCCCTGCCCAGGCCAAACGCCTCTGGCCGAGGCATTGGTCCTGGGCAGAGGACCCCTAGCTCCCGCAATCATCCGCTCTGCCCCTGCCCAGGCCTAACACCTGTTGCAGAGGCATTAGGCCTGGGCAGGGGACCCCCAGCTCCCGCAATCGCTGGCTCCCTCCCTGCTCCCCGCCATCGCTGGCTCCGCCCCTGCCCAGGCCTAATGCCTCTAACCAAGGTGTTAGGCCTGGGCAGGGGACCTCCAGCTCCCCCTCATCTCTGGCTGTGCCCCTGCTACCCGCCATTGCCAGCTCCGCCCCTGCCCAGGCCTAATGCCTCCGACTGAGGCATTAGGCCTGGGCAGGGGACCGCCAGCTCCCCAAGATTGCCGGCTCTGCCCCTGCCCAGGCCTAATGTGTGTGGCCGAGGCATTAGGCCTGGGCAGGGGACCCCAGCTCCCGCAATCACCGGCTCCCTCTCTGATCCCCGCCATTCCCGGCTCCCTCTCTGCTCCCCACCATCAGCAGCTCCACCCCTGCCCAGGCCTAATGCCTCTGACCAAGGCGTTAGGCCTGGGCAGGGGACCCCCAACTCCACCCCTGCTCCCTGCGATACCTGTGATTGCTGGCTCTGCTCCTGCTCCCCACCATCACTAGCTCCGCCGCTGCCCAGGCCTAATGCCTGTGGCGAGGCGTTAGGCGTGGGCAAGGGATCCCCAGCTCCCCACGATCACTGACTCCACCCCTGCTCCCCACCATCGCTGGCTGCACCCCTACCTAGGACTAACTCCTCAAGGTGTTAGGCCTGGGCAGGGGACCTCTCAGCTCTGATTGCAGGCTCTGATTGCTTGCTGCTGGGCACCCATATATGCAAATTAACTGCCATCTTTGTTTGGTTAATTTGCATACTCATCCTATTGGCTGGTGGGTGTAGCGAAGGTATGGTCAATTTTCATGTTTGTCTATTATTAGGTAAGATATTAGTTAATGCAATTACATGAATAGTTTAGGTGAAATAAGCAAACCTATTTCCCCTAAAAAATAAACTAAGTGGTAATAAAATGTGTGGTTTTCTGCCAATAATCATTCATTCACAAATCTGATATATGCCCCAAATTAGATTCCAGATACAAATCAGTAGCAATAATTTACCTGTATTACATTAAAGGAAAACTTATCTCCTCTTCTTTATTTATTTTAAATTTTATCTTCTTGTTTAAAGTATTACAAATAGTAGCACATATGTCTCCTTTTTTTCCCCATTGACCTTCCCCCGGCCTCCTCTACCCCCCAGCACATGCCCTTACCCCACCACCCCAGTGTCTTGTGTCCATTGGTTATGCTTATAAGCATGCATATAAGTCCTTCCATTGATCTCTTACCCCTCCCCAACACTCCCCAGCCCTCCTGCTGTAAGTTGACAGTTGGTTCAATGGTTCTCTGCCTCTATATCTATCTTTTTGTTCATTAGGTTATAATGTTCTTTATTATCCATAAGTGAGTGAGATCATGTGGTATTTTTTTTTTCACTGCCTGGCTTATTTCACTTAGCATAATGCTCTCCAGTTCCATCCATGCTGCTGCAAATGGTAAGAATTCCTTCTTTTTTATAGCAGCGTAGCATTCCATTGTGTAGATGTACCATGTTTTTCTAATCTACTTATCTGCTGATGTGCATTTAGGCTGTTTCCAAATATTAGCTACTGTAAATTGTGTTGCTATGAACATAGGGGTGCATATATCCTTTCTGATTGGTGCTTCTGTTTTCTAGGGATATATTCCTAGAAGTGGTATTACTAGGTCAAATGGCAGTTCCATTTTTTAATTTTTGAGGAAACACCATACTGTTTTCCACAATGGCTGCACCAGTCTGCATTCTCCCCAGCAGTGAATAAGGGCTCCTTTTTCTCCGCATCCTCTCCAGCACTTGTCATTTGTTGATGATAGCCATTCTGACAGATGTGAGATGGTAGCTCATTGTTGTTTTGGTTTGAATCTCTCTGATGATTAGTGACTTTGAGCATGTTTTCATGTGTCTCTTGGCTTTCTGAATGTCCTCTTTGGAAAGTATCTACTTAAGTCCTTTGCCCATTTTTTTGATTGGGTTGTTTATCTTCCTTTTGTTAAGTTGTATGAGTTCTCTGTAAATGTTGGAGATTAAACCCTCATTGGAGAAAACATTGGCAAATATGTTCTCCCATGCAGTGGGTTGTCTTGTTTTGTTGATGGCTTCCTTTGCTGTGCAGAAGCTTTTTCTTTTCATGTAGTCCCCTTTGTTTACTTTTTCCTTAGTCTCTCTTGCCCTAGGATCTGTGTCTGTAAAGATATTCCTATGACATATGTCTGCAATTTTGCTGCCTTTGGAGTCTTGTAGGATTTTTATAGTTTCCCATCTTACATTTAAGATCTCTAGCCATTTTGAGTTTGTGTTTGTGTATGGTGTAAGTTGGTGATCTAGTTTCACTTTTTAGCATGTATCTGACCAAATTTCCCAGCACCATTTATTAAAGAGGCTGTTTTGACTCCATTGTATGCTCTTGCATCCTTTGTCAAATATTAATTGAGTATAATGGCTTGGGTCAATTTCTGGGTCCTCTATTCTATTCCATTAATCTGTATGTCTATTCTTGTGCCAGTATCAGGCAGTTTTGAGAACAGTGCCTTGGTAATATAGTTTGAAGTCTGGTATTGTGATCCCTCCAACTTTGTTCTTTTATCTCAGGACAGCTGTGGCTATTCAGGGTCTTTGTTTATTCCAGATGAATTTTTGGAGAGTTTATTCTAGATCTTTGAAATATGCCGTTGGTATTTTAATAGGTATTGCATTGAATCTATACATTGCTTTAGGTAGTATGGACATTTTAATGATGTTGATTCTACCAATCCATGAACAAGGGATGTTCTTCCATTTGTTTATGTCTTCCTCTATCTCTTTTTTCCATGTCCTGTAGTTTTCCGAGTACAGGTCTTTTATGTCCTTGGTTAAGTTTATTCCTAGGTATCTTAGTTTTTTTCTGTGCAATGGTAAATGGGAATTTTTTTTTTTATTTCTCTTTCTGTGAGTTCATCATTGGTTTATAAAAAGGCCATAGATTTCTGGGCGTTAATTTTGTATCCTGCTACATTGCCAAATTCATTTATTAGGTCTAGTAGTTTTTTGACGGAGTCTTTGGGGTTTTCTATGTACAGTATCATGTCATCTGCAAATAAGGATAGTTTTACTTCTTCTTTTCCAATATGGATGCCTTTTATTTCTTCTACTTGTCTGATTGCTATGGCTAGTACTTCGAGTACTATGTCAAACAGGAGTGGTGAAAGTGGGCATCCTTGTCTTGTTCTTGTTTTTAGGGGAAATGGTTTTAGTTTTTATCCATTGATTATGATGTTGGCTGTAGGTTTGTCATATAGGGCTTTTATTATGTTGAGGTATGATCCCTCTATTCCCACTTTGCTGAGAGTTTTTATCAAGAAAGGGTGTTGGATTTTGTCAAATAGTTTTCTGAATCGATTGATATGATTATGTGATTTTTGTCTGTTTGTTTATGTGATGTATCACATTTATTGATTTGCAGATATTGTACCAGCCTTGCATTCCTGGAATAAACCCCACTTGGTCATGGTATTATGATCTTTCTATTGTATTGCTGAATCCGATTTGCTAGAATTTTGTTGAGGATTTTAGCATCTATGTTCATCAAAGTGAAGGACATAACAAGAGATAAGGAAGGCCACTTCATAATAATAAAGGGAGCAATCCAACAAGAAGAAATGATTCTGGTAAACATATATGCACCCAATACAGGAGCACCAAAATACATTAAAAAAAACTCCTGGAGGATATCAAGGGAGAGATATAGCCTGTAGTTCTCTTTTTTGTCATTTCTTTATCTGGTTTTGGAATTAGGGTAATGCTGGCTTCATAGAAAGAGCTTGGAAGTGTGCCTTCCTCCTGAAATTTTTGGAATAGTAAGTGGAAGGATAGGCTTTTGTTTTTCTTCGGATGCTTGATAGAACTCCCCTATAAAGCCATCCAGACCAGGGCTTTTGTTTGCTGGAACATTTTTGATCACTGTTTGAATTTCTTCGGTACTTATCAGCCTATTTAGGTTTTTTGATTCTTCTTGGTTGAGTTTTGGGAGCTTGTATTTTTCTAAAAATATGTCAATTTCATCTAGGTTGTCCACTTTGTTGGAGTAGAGTGGTTTGTAAAATTTTTTCACAATCGTTTGTATTTCTGTGGAATCAGTTGTTTTTTCACCTCTTTCATTTCTGATTTTGTGTTTTTGGGTCCTCTCTCTTTGCTTCTTGGTGAGCCTGGCTAGAGGTTCACAAATCTTGTTTATTTTTTCAAAGAACAAGCTCATGGTTTTGTTGATCTTTTGTTTTGATTTTTTGGTCTCTGTTTCGTTTATCTCTGCTCTGATCTTTATTATTTCCTCCTTCTGCTTACACTGGGCTTTTCTTGTTGCTCTCTTTCTAACTCTTAGAGTTGTAGGGTTAGGTAACTTCTTACCATTGTTTCTTGTTTTTTGTGGTAGGCTTGTAGAGCTATGAACTTCCTTCTCAAGTCTGCTTTCACTGTGTGCCATACATTTTGGATTGTTGTATTTTCAATGTTGTTTGTTGCCATGATGCTTTTTATTTCTTCTTTGATCTCTCTGGTAATCCAGTCATTGTCTAATAGCATGTTATTTAGCCTCCAGGTGTTTGGTTATTTTTTTATTGTTTTTATTGTAGTTGATTTCTAGTTTTATGTCATGTGATATGAGAAGATGCTTGATATGATTTCTATCTTCTTGAATTTGAAGAGACTTTGCCTGTGTCCCCATATGTGGTCTATCTTTGAAAATGACCCATATGCACTTGAGAAGAATGTATATTCTGTGGCTTTGGGGTGAAATGTTCTGAAGATATCAATTAATTCCATCTGATCTAGTGAGTCATTTAGGATTGATGTTTCTTTGCTGAGTTTTTGTTTAGAGGATTTGTCCAATGGTGATAGTGGGGTATTAAAGTCCCTTACTATGATGGTATTGTTGTCAATCTCTCCCTTGATATCCTCCAGAAGTTTTTTGTGTGTATTTGGGTGCTCCTGTATTGGGTGCATATATATTTACCAGAGTCATTTCTTCTTGTTGGATTGGTCCCTTTAGTATTATGAAGTGGCCTTCCTTATCTCTTGTTATGTCCTTCACTTTGAGATCTAATTTGTCAGATATAAGTATTGTTACCCCAGCCTTTCTTTCATTTCTATTCGTCTGAAAAACCTTTTTCTATCCCTTCACCATCAGTCTGTATGAGTCCTGTTTTCTGAGGTGGGTTTCCTGTAGATAGCAGATATGTCTGTCATGTTTTTTTATCCACTCAGCTACCCTATGTCTTTTGATTGGGGCATTTAATCCATTTAAATTTAAAGTTATTATTGATAGGTACTTCTTTGTCACCATTTTTGTTCTTTACACCTGTGTTCCTTCTTCGCTTCCTATTTCTTCTTTTTATAGCAGACTCTTTAGCATTTCTTGCATTGCTGGTTTGTTGGCAATAAACTCCCTTAGTCCTTTTTTGTCTGTGAAACTTCTGATTTCACCCTCAATTTTGATTGATAGACTTGCTAGTTACAGTATTCTTGGATTCAGACCCTTCCTTTGCATGACTTTGTATATTTCATTCCATTCCCTTCTGGCCTGATGTGTTTCTGTTGAGAAAGCAGTTGTTAGTCTGATGGGGGATCCTTTGTAGGTAACTTTCTGTCTCTCTCTGGCTGCTTTTAAGATTCTTACTTTGTCGTTGGTGTTTGCCAATTTATTTATAATGTGCCTTGGCATTGGTCTTTTGGGATTCATTTTGTTTGGGACTCTGTGAGCTTCTTGGATTTGTGTGAGTTTTTCTTCCCAATACCAGGGAAGTTTTCTGTCATTATTTCTTCAAATAGGTTTTCTATTCCTTGTTCAGTTTCCTCTTCTTCTGGCACCCCTATTATGCAGATGCTGTTTCCTTTGTGTTGTCCCAAAGTTCCTGTAGGCCAGTGATGGTGAACCTATGACACGTGTGTCAGAGGTGACATGCGAACTCATTTTTTTGGTTGATTTTTCTTTGTTAAATGGCATTTAAATATATAAAATAAATGTCAAAAATATAAATCTTTGTTTTACTATGGTTGCAAATATCAAAAAATTTCTATATGTGACACGGCACAAGAGTTAACCTTACCAGACCGCTGTACTGATTTTTCAGTAATTTCCGAATCTGCCGCTATACCGCTGTACCTAATTTTCGGTACTTTGCCTAGGCCTATTTTCTACAATGTCTTCAAGTTCCATCTTATTCTAACCACTTGTTTGCATGTAACTAACATTTTTCTGTATCATGTTGGTTTTTTTCTCTTTAATGCTCAGGAGCCCAGGTATAGGAGACAGTTAGGTTCAGGGCCTCAGGTCTGGTATGGTTAAGTTAGGGTTTCTCAAAATGCTGACACACCGAGCTGAAAAGGTTCACCATCACTGCCTTAGGCTCTCCTCTCCTGTTTTTGTTTTTGTTTTTCTAGATGCTGCTCTGCTTGGGTATTTTTTCCTACCTTGTCTGTTAGCTCACTGATGTAGTCCTCTGCTTCTTCTAGTCTACTGTTGATGCTTTCTATTGACTTACTTATAGCAGCAATGTCATTTTTCATTTCTTCTTGGTTCTTCCTCATTTCCTCTTGGTTCTTACCCATATTGTTGAATTAGTCTTCCATTCTTTTCAGCCACCTTATGACCATTTCTCTGAATTCTTCTCTGACATATTTCTTGCCTCTATGTCATTTACTTCCTTTTCTGGTGATGCCTCCTTTTCTTTCATATATGGGCTGTTTCTATGTCTCCCCATGATCTCTCTTCTCCAGGTATCTGGTTATGTAGCTCTCTCTCTCTCCTGCATTGATTTAAAGGCACTAAATAGAACACAACAAGGCACAACACACAAGGCATTGAACACAAATGTATTCATAATACTAATAACCCCAAATAAAAGTGACCACCAGAGAAAAGAGAATTATGGATAAGAAAAAAAAAGGATTGCAAAAGTGATATTGAGAAAAGGAAAAAAAGTAAGAGAGAAAAGAAAGCAAGTAAAAAAGAAGGGGGCGGGACTATTTATATGGGGAGAATACTCCAATAGAACAACCACTAATCCCCAAAAAAGTAAACAACAAACACCCAGAGATGAATGCAAACTACAAACAACAACTAATAACAAGGGAGGAAAGGAAAAACAGACGGAAAAAATAAATGGAAACAAAAACAAAAAGAGAAAGAGAAACAATCTCACAAACAAGCACACACAAAAAAAACCAATCTAGTCAACAATCAAACAAACAGCAATAGGACAGAGAGAAAGCAAGAAAAACAAAACAAAATAAAACACAAAAACCTATAACAAAAACAAAAAAAAAGAAAACAAGAACACAATAACGACAACAGCAAAAAAAAAAGGTAAGAGAGAAAAAAGAAAAAAATTTAGATAGTGAAGAAAGAGAAGAGAGAGGTGTGTATGGACTTAGAGCAGGGGATTGGAAATTAGATATGTAAGTAGGGTGATTTTTTTTTAACAGGGGTAAAAAGAAGGAATAGGTAAAATCTAAAGCAGGAATAGGGTAAGAGAAACAGAACAACAAAATGGGAAAAGTGAGGAAGAGTGTTGGCATAAAGGCAAAGATGAGCTAGAGTAAAATGATGCTCAAGGAAAAATGAAAATAGAATGTAGAACACTAATTTCAAAATAAAATAAAGAGAAAACAAAATGTACTTTTTTAATAAAAAGGTAAAATAGTAGTAGTAATACTGATTAAAAATAAAAATATAATAATTATAAAGGTAAAATAAAATGAGGAAAAAAGAAAAAAATTAGTTTCTTAAGTAAAAGATGAAAAAATAAGAATGCAGAGTAATGAAAGTCATTCACTTCCTCTACTGTTCTGTTCGTCATGCTTGTTTCCTGTAGATAGTCAGGACAGTATGAAGTTCCCTGCATTCCACTGCTCCTCTGTATTGTAAGCCACAGTCCTGATTTTCAAGCAAGCTGTATTTCTTTCTTTCTCAGACTACCTTTATTTGTATTTACACAAGGGTCAATTTGTGATTCAACCCCTGGGTGGCAGTGTTTCTGGATTGACCTCTGTGGATGTATAAGTCCTCTCTAGCCAGTATTTAGTTTTTGTTTTCCCTGTTGCACTTTAATACTTGTTTGGGAGAATGGACTGCCCCTGAGCTGGTTCTCTGATAGTTACTCCCTGCTCCGATTCCCAGGTTCCACAGAAACAACTTTTTCCTGCAGTCTCTTAGAGTGTCCCCAATTGGGTGATCCTATGTACTGGGCTTTGTAATCAAAAGCAAGGATTTAAAAAGAAAAAAAAGAGCCAGAGTAAGTGCTCGAACTTGTTACTTTTATCCTCTGGGACTGCACGCTTTTTTCCCCTGGCACTAAGCATCTGGTTTACTGGTAAAATTTCATGGTGCTTTTTTGTGCCCAGTCCCGCTATGGGTCGATTTTTAGAGTTCCCTTTTGCCAGCAGCCCTGCGGATCCCCTTCCACATTTGCGGGTCAGGCTCCAAGGGTCACGGGTTTTGTGGGGCGCAGACTTCCCTGAACCTCTAGATCTCATTCGCGCATTTCTCTCTCCTGCCTGGATTGCAGACCTCACCTTTTCCGAGGTGAAATCTGACCTTTCGTTGAGAAGGTGGAGAGCTCCTCCAAGTCTGCTTATTTACGCTGCTAGAGATCCAGTGTTTCTGGGTTCGCAGTGTTGTTATAGATTCCCGGGATGTATAGGTTTCCGATAAAAGCCACTCTCCCCTTCAAGATGGCACAGTCTCCCTGGCAGAGCTGGTTGCTCTGGGAGAGATTTCAGCAGCAGTGGAGGCTACATGGTCAGGGAAACCCAGTCCAGTAGTTCTCAACAGTCCCTTGGAATATAGCTGTCCCTCACCCACAAATATACACTCCCTGTATGTCCACACGTTCTCCTTTCATTCTCTCCCTCTCACACTATCTTGCAGTCTCTGTGATTACAATTTATATAGAAACCTCTAAGCAGAGTTGCTCTCCACTCTCCTGAGGGCCTTGAAGAAGAAAGTCACCATGAGCACTACAGCCACGAGGAAATTAATCCTTCCAACCATCTAAGGCTCTCCTCTTCTTTAAACAACATACTATCAATTAAGAGTCCTATTCTTTTATTAATTATCACAAAAAATGAACCTCTATCTATATCTCATATTATATACAAAAATTAACTTAAAGTGGATCATAGACCCAAGTATAAAACTTAAAACTCTAAAGCTTCTGAAAGAAAACATAGGAGAAAGTCTTTGTGACTTTCGGTTGGGCAAGGATTTCTTCGGTATGATACCAAAAGCAAAGTCCATGGAATCTGCTATATTGGAAGTCTCAAACTTAAAAGCTTCTACTTTTAGAAAGACATTGTTAAGAAAGTGATCAAAAGACAGGTCATAGATGGGAAGAAAATATTTTCCAAACATATCTGATAAAGGCCTTATAACAAGTATATGTAAAACTGTAATAAGGTAAGTTTTAATGACCTAATTAACAGAGAGTATAAGCAAATTATAAACTCTAGTGCTGATGAGGCAGCAGATAAAATGGATATGTTATACAATGCTGATTGAAAAAAATAATTGGCAAAATGTGTCTGGAAGATAATTTGGAAATAATTATCAAGAACCTAGTAAAAACTAACCTCAATAAGCCCACTCTTAGGAATTTATCTCAAGGACATAATGTGAGATGAGTAAGAATGTTCAGGTAGCATTACTTATTAAAGAAAAAAAAAAAGGCCCTAGCTGATTTGGCTCAGTGCATAGAGTGTCAGCCTGCAGACTGAAGGGTCCCAGGTTTGATTCCAGTCAAGGGTACATGCTGGGTTATGGGCTCAATCCCCAGTAGCGGGTGTGCAGGAGGCGGCCAATCAATGATTCTTTCTCATCATTGATTTGTTTCTATCTCTCTCTCTCCCTCTCCCTTTCTCTCTGAAATCAATAAAAATACCTTTAAAAAAGGGGGAAAAAAGGAGACAACCTATATGTCCAACTGTATGTAAATGTCTTAATACAATGTGGAATTTGATGTAGATTATCTATGAAGCCATGAAAATCACATTCCAAAAGTATTTATTGACATAAAAATGTTCATGATATATTAAGTGAAAAAAGAATGGCAAATAATTTAATTGATGTGATCCCAATTTGGTATAGTATACTGTATCAGTATACACATACAGAAAAGAGTAAACACACCAGCATATCAATAGTGCTCACCGAGACCAGGAGTTCTCAGGAGGGACACATCACTAGCGGGAGAGGGCAGTTGGGAGTTAAGGAGAAATGAAGGTAGGATTTTACCTGGGCCTCTTTTAGAAAGGGTAGAAATTTGAGATGAAAGTCAAGAAAGAAACTAAGCAGACACAAGGCAGGAAAGCTCCTGGTAATGAAGTTGCAAAATAATTATTTGTTGATAATAATTATAATAATGAATTTAATGAAAATTTTTAGTGAACTGAAAGACTCTGTCTGGTGAAGGAACTTTGGTATACCTGAGTGGAGGGAAAAAATGTTGAAAATTTTAAGTTGGGCCAAAATTATAGAAGGTATTTAATACCAGTTTGAAAATTTTCAGTTTTCTTCTTTAGAAAATGGGAGGTCCCTACATATTTTTTCAATGGGAAATCCATCCATAAAAATGGTGTTTGTAGAGGTTAATCTAGTATTAATGTGTAGGCTGGACCAAAGGGGTGTGTTAATAAAGGCAGTTAGGAGAATATACACACACATGCTTAATAGAATGAGTTACTGCAGCAGTTCCAGGCATGGCAGTGGAGGTGGCAGAAGAGATAGAAAACCTTAGTTGACTTAAAATATTTCTGGAGCTAAGCAGGCTAGGTTTAACTTCCATTTATAAAGCAGGAAACCAGCACGATGGGAGCTGACATGCTTCATGTCAATAGGACTTTCCACTGTCACCTTTAAAAGAATCTCTAAGATTGAACAAAATTATTACTGTACCCCTTAAATTCTCTATCTTGACAGCCTTATTTCATGTTCTATCTCTTATAATTATGGTTATATGTACCTACACAAAATTGTCCGTGATCTTTGGTTATGGGTTAATATAATTTAAAAATAAATAAGTTATTGCATTCAGCCTGCCTTATGAACTTAGTCACCCTTAGCTTTGTTTTTAAATTAAAAAAAAAAATCTAATTATTAAAAAAAGAGCCCCTTTTCCTCCATAGCCACATATTTTCCTATTGTTCCTGTGGGTAGAATAGCAGTACATTTTTGAAGGAAACAAATCATGGTGTGTGAAGGGAGTAATTTACCAGTTGTATTTAAAAATACCCCAGGACAAGAAAGTTTCCATCATCTAAAATGTTTTCAGTTGGGAAGTGAAGGGGTTCCTCCCACAGGGAAAAGGGGATCTGAATAGAGTCCCTGACCATGGGTTGAGTCTTAATTATTGCATATGTAATAAAATCTGAAAGCATTTACTGTGATATTTCAATAATTAAAAAATACTTGTGTAGGTCTGGATGAGACATAAGGAATCATGATGACTGAATGTAATGTGGTATCACGATGGCATCTTGGACCAGAAAAGAGATATTAGGGAAAAACAAAGGAAATACAAATAAAGCATGGAGTTTAGTTAATAATAATTTACTTATGTTGGTTTCTTGGTTGTGACAAATGTACCATGCTAAGATGTTAATAGGAGAAACTGGATATGAATTATATAACCACTGTCTGTTTTATCTTTGAAACTTTTCTGTAAATCCAAAATAATTTTAAAATAAAAAGTTTATTTAAAATACTTGTGTGGGATAATTACAAGTTTCTTATTCACTACAGACCCATAAAGGTGATATGAACCTACATTTGACTCTTAAACTTCCATGGGTACGGCATATAAAATTCTGCTACTGCACTTAGGTATAACCCACATTCTCCATTGAGAACACCAGTAGTGTCCTTCCAACCTCAGCTATAATGATTTTGTCTACTCATTAAAAAGTCCTCTTGACTTTTTCCATCTGACTTATTTTGCTTAGCATGATATCCTCAAGATCCATCCATGTTGTCACAAAAGGCAGTATTTTATATGTGGGATATAAAACTGAAAGCAACAAATGAACTAATAAGACAAACAAACAAAACTCACAGACACAGACAACAATATGGTGGTTACCAGAGGGAAAGGAGGGTTGGGGGGTGGGGGTTAGAAAAGGATAAAGGGGGTCAAATATATGGTGATAGAAGGAGACTTGACTTTAAGTGGTGAACACACAATGCAATATACAGATGATGTATTATAAAATTGTACACTTGAAACCTATATAATTTTATTAACCAAAGTTACTCCCCAAAATTAATAAAATTTAAAAAGTAAAGTAAAAATTTATACTGAAGCGATTTTTGGTATTACATCGTCTGGGCACATTTTCCTTGGCAAATACACTGAGACCATCTCCAAAGAGATGAAGGGTCAGCATGGGTGGCTGTGTTGCGTTTCCAATCCTCTGTTACTGCCCTTTTCAGTCAGGCTCTCAGGAAGGAAGGGCAGGATTTGCAAAGATCTGGGCCTCAGCTCTCAGGAAGGGAGGAAGCTCTAGCTGCCTTCTTGGTTATTCAAATCCTTCACTTACAGGAAGCAGAGCCCATGGTGAGATGAATTCTAGCTCTGTGCTGCTGGTGAAAGGGGGCAGGCCCATGCACAAAGATGCTCTGTTGCATTTAAATGATCATATTCTTCCACCGTAGATGAACCCGGTGCTGTGCAGCTTTGGTAGATGAAGTGTACAGAATCACAGAATTATTTCATACCGGTGTTTTCTTTTTTGGGAGGGTAGAGGGGAATGAAAAATGTACTTTGCAAATGATTCTTTAATGTTTATTTTGGCAGTTTATGTATAAATAGGCTAAAAGAGACTGTCCTTTATGCTGCAGCTAAGACATTAATTTTTCATAAGCATTTATTATACTTGCTGAATGCAAATAAGGAAACTTCACCCAAAATATTTTATTAATTACTCAGTGAAGTCATTCCATATTTTACAATGATAAGGCTGACTTGTCCTGCATGGTACCTTTAATGAAAAATTTTAAAGTAACTTCATTGATGGTTTAATTTCTCAAACTAGTTCAAGTGGCCAAGCGCTGGGGATCCGGGTACTCTCTAGGTAATACCACAAAATAAGAATCTATTAAAGTAATCCATTTTTTTTAAATCAATCACATATGCTATTACTAGATTATAGCATTCAACAAGTCATGACAGACATCAAAGGCGTATGAATAATGTATTACAAAAACTCAAAATTATAAAAATCTATACATCAAATACATAGTTTTGAAAATTAAGATCTTTATTATTTGATTTTTAACATCTTGGTCCATTTAAAGACATTGTTTCATTGAAGAACAATGTAAGAAACACTGAGTAACACTAATATGAAACAAATGACAGTTAATTTGCTTTTACTCTTAATTGCTTACATTTTTCACTTATACATTTTAAATAGATTTTCACTGAGATGTAGCATTAAAACTGATGTTGTGATACTAGAATTTCATCTCCTTCCTTTCCAGGAAAATCATTACTACGCAAGATGGTAAAAAGTTATTTTAGCTCTGTGAAAATTAGTGAACAGAAACCTAAATTAAAAAGGAATTGGGCCCTGGCTAGGTAGTTCAGTTGATTGGAGCCTTGTCTGGTCTACCAAAAGGTTGTGGGTTCAATTCCCCATCAGGGCATATATCTAGGTTGCAGGTTTGATCCCCAGTCAGGGCATGTATGGGAGGCAACTGAGAGATGTCTCTCTCTCTTTCTCTTTTTTTCTCTCTCTCTTCCTTCCTCTCTTTCTAAAATCAATTTGAAAAAACAAACAAAATTATCCTCAGGTGAGGATTTAAAAAAAAAGAGTCAGGAGGCTGGAACAGAGAACTCTTTGTGTCACTAATAGGAGCATCTTGACAGGAAGTGAGGCCACATCACTACCTCTGCAGGAGGAAGAAAAGGTTCCTTCTTACCAGGTTAACATCTCAGAGAACAAGAGTTTGCCATATTGGGCCAATGAGAAGCTCCTACACTTCTTTCAGTTTCCTCCAATGGCTTCTTCATTTACAAAAGCCCCTCCCAAGTCCATAAGAGAACATTCCTCCACTGTTTCTCTGGACTTGTTTGTGGTTCACCATAGACTGCATGTCCAAAACTGCAATTCTTTATTGTTCCCAAATAAACTCATTTGCTGAAGAAATATCTGGCTGTCTATGTGTTAAAGGTCATCCGAGAGATGCAAATCAAAACAACAATACGGTACCATCTCACACCTGTCAGAATGGCTATCATCAACAAATCAACAAACCACAAGTGTTGGCGAGGATGAGGAGAAAAAGGAACTCTCGTGTACTGCTGGTGGGAGTGCAGACTGGTGCAGCCACTGTGGAGAACAGTATGGAGTTTCCTCAAAAAACTAAAAATGGAACTCCCATTTGACCCAGTGATCCCACTTCTAGGAATATATCCCAAGAAACTAGAAACACCAATTAGAAAGGATATATGCACCCCTATATTCATAGCAGCACAATTTACCATATCTAAGATTTGGAAACAGCCTAAGTGCCCATAAATAGATGAGTGGATTAAAAAACTGTGGTACATCTATACAATGGAATACTACACTGCAGTAAAAAAGAAGGAGTTCTTATCATTTGCAACAGCACAGATGGAACTGGAGAGCATTATGCTAAGTGAAATAAGCCAGTCAGAGAAAGATAAATATCACATGATCTCACTAATTTATGGAATATAATGGACAACATAAACTGATTAACAAAAACAAATCCAGAGACAGAGAAACATTGATCAGACCATCAAACCTCAGAGGGAAGGTAGGGGAGGGTGGAGTAAGGGGAAGAGATCAACCAAAGGACTTATAGGCAAGCATATAGTGGACACAGACAATAGGGGGGTGAGGGCATGAGTAGGGAGCCTGGGGGGTAATGTGAGGATAAGGACACATATGCAATAACTTAATCAATAAAATATTTTAAAAAAATAAAGGTCAGTAGCTCTATTATAAATGTATGGATTTATTTTACCATGTGTTTCCTGTTTATAGATGGCACATTTAACATATTAAGAAACTAAGATGCCACAAAACATAACATCTAGAAGAAAACACCAATAGAAGTTACTTACAATGTTTGAGTAAATTATTTGGAATTATTTCAAATTTATACAAATCACATCAGTAAATAATATGTTACACTGAATTGCAAATAGCTGCGACTTAATGTTCTCAGAACACCATATGTGTGAGTGATCCTTCACAAGCCATATTTTCATAACTGCCTGAGTGCACTGGGAAGATCAGCTTGTCTTGGGTTCAAGTTTCAGCTCTGCCCTATATTGGATGCATGAGCATGGGCATGTTGCCATTTCTCTGAAGCTCTGTTTCAGCTGTAAAACAGGACTCACGAATACTTACTTCACTGGGTTTTTATGAAGACTAAATGAGATACTATACTGAGAGGGCACACAGCAGACCTTCAAAAATGCCTGTTTCTTTTTTCCTCCTGCTATTTCCAAATATCCTATCTAATAAAAGAGAAACATGGTAATTAGCATACGACCGATACCCTTCCCATTGGCTAATCAGGGCGATATGCAAATTAACTGCCAGCCAAGATGGCAGCCGGCAGCCAGGCAGCTGACGCGAACAGGGAGGCTTGCTTGCTTCAGTGACGGAGGGAGCCAAGCTTCCCCGCCTGCCTTGCCGGCCTCTCAGCTGCACTCTAAGCAACACTGTAACAAATATAGAAGCTAAACAAAACCCGGGGCTTCAGCCAGCAGGACTGCAACATTGTTTCAAATACAGAAGGTAAACAAAGGCCAGAAACCTGCTTTCAGCAGCGGAGGTCTCATAGCTGGGGCCGAGCCTCAGAGCTAAAGCTGGCCCAGAATAAAAAAAAGGAAAAAAGGACAGGTTGGGAGCTTCACTCACCCGCCAGCCTGAAAACGGCCCTCAGCCCCTCACTCAGGCTGGCCAGGCACCCCCGTGGGGACCCCCACCCTAAAGGGTGTGTGACCATTGATGCAAACAGCCATCATCCCCTCACCCAGGCTGACCAGGCACCCAAGCGGTACCCCCACCCTGAAGGGGGTGTGACTAGATGCAAACAGCCATCATCCCCTCACCCAGGCTGGCCAGGCACCCAAGCGGGACCCCCACCCTGATCCAGGACACCCTTCAGGGCAAACCAGCCGGCCCCCACACGTGCACCAGGCTTCTATCCTATATAGTAAAAAGGTAATATGCCTCCCAGCACCAGGATCAGGGGAGCCACGAGGCCTCCTGGCACCGGGATCAACGTGACCGGGGGCAGCGACCAAATCCCCTGATCACCCTGCGGCTCTGTGTGTGACAGGGGGCAGGGCCACAACCTCTGTATCCGCCCTGCTCTGCTCGTGACAGGGGGGAGCTCCTAAACCCCCTGATCAGCCCTGCTCTGTGCATGACAGGGGGGAGCTCCCCAACCCCCTGATCGCCCTGTGGCTCTGTGTGTGACAGGGTGCGGCGCCCCAACCCCCTGATCGGCCCTGCTCTGTGCATGACAGGGGGGAGCTCCCCAACCCCCTGATCGCCCTGTGGCTCTGTGTGTGACAGGGTGCGGCGCCCCAACCCCCTGATCGGCCCTGCTCTGTGTGTGACAGGGAGGAGCTCCCCAACCCCCTGGTCGCCCTGCGGCTCTGTGTGTGACAGGGGGCGGGGCCACAACCTCCCTAACCACTCTGCTCTGTTCATGACAGGGGGGAGCTCCTCAATCCCCTGATCGGCCCTGCTCTGTGCGTGACAGGGGGGAGTTCCCCAACCCCCTAATCGCCCTGTGGCTCTGTGTGTGACAGGGTGTGGCGCCCCAACCCCCCCCCCCCATCGGCCCTACCCTGAGTGTGACAGTGGCAGCACCCCTACCCCCTGATCTGCCCTGCTCTTTGTGTGACAGGGGGCGGTGCCCCAACTCCCCTATCAGCCCTGATCTGTGCGTGACAGGGGGGAGCTCCCCAATCCCCTGATGGGCCCTGCTCTGTGCGTGACAGGGCAGAGCTCCTCAACCCACTGATTGGCCCTATTCTGTGTGTGACAGGGTACGGAGCCCCAACCCCCGTTGGGCCCTGCTCTGTGCGTGATAGGGGGCCGTGCCCCAACCCCCTGATTGGCCCTGCTCTGTGCATGACAGGGGGTGGCGCCTCAACTTCCCTATCAACCCTGCCTTGAGTGTGACAGGGGGCGGTTCCCCAACCCCCCAATCGGCCCTACCCTGAGCGTGGCTAGGGGTGGCATCGCAACCTCCCGATCCACCCTGCTCTGTGCATGACAGGGGGCGGCACCCCAACTCCCCAATCGGCCCTGCTCTGAGCCTGACCAGGGGCTGCACCTAGGGATTGGGCCTGCCCTCTGCCACCTGGAAGCAGGCCTAAGCCAGCAGGTTGTTATCTCCCGAGGGGTCCCAGACTGCAAGGGGGCACAGGCTGGGCTGAGGGACCCCCTCTCCTCCCCAAGTGCACAAATTTTTGTGCACCGGGCCTCTAGTCTACATATATAAAAGCCCAGCAACTGGAATGGTGGAACATCCAGAACTACCAGAACAACTGGTGGCTATGATGTGCACTGCAGCAGCCAACCAGCCTTATCTGGGCCCCAATTAACTCCACCCCCAGCTGGCCCCACCCCCAATCGACCCCCAATACCCCATCATTAGTCTGGCTGGCCAACCGCCCGCAGCTCCTCCCCCTCACTGGCCCAGCCTGATGAGCCCCCTCTAGTTTAAACTGAAGCACAGATAACAAAACATTTTTACTTTGATGAGATCATAGGCTAAGTTAATGACAGAAGGGATGACAGAAGTTGATGAAAGAATTTATCAAAACAGATAATTGTTGCTTCTAGTTATATTACATAAAAAAATCAAAAAAACAATCTATATTTTATCCAAGCAGAAACTCTTAGGGTCTCCATTAGAACTCTGCAGTTTATGTTCCCACACTTTTCTGGCTCTAGAAGATATAAACACAGTGACTTTGAAATGCTCTTTGTAGAGGTAGCTGAGCAATGTGTGTCCAACATTAGCCTCATAGGAGAAAGGAGAAAGAACACTGGGGTCCTCAAGTTTGCTGCCAACAACCGGTTATTCCAAAGCCAATGGGAAAAGACACTGAGTTAATAATTACTTTGAAACCAGAATCAATCAGTTAAATAAAACGAATTATTGTAGGTCTAACTCATCTATACATCAGACTCTCAGAAACCTTAACCATCCTGAAAAATATGTTTGAGCCAAAGTATAAGAGAAGAATGGACATACTCGCTGGCAGAAAGGCACAGAGTTAAGTACCTGTATTTTACTCAGTGTAAGAGTTTTCTGTAAAATACATACAGCCCTTATTTGACTCTGCTCACCCTTCTGCAACCAAGAGCTATTCTTCAAGTCAACTTCTGAATCAGATATGCATGGTGATGCTTCCTCTTCCTGTCTCACTTCTTCATCCCTGAACCTTATTTCTGTTCCTGCCACACTGCTGACACCTCCATATGAAAGAAGAGATAGGACACATCCAGTGGCCAGGCAATGGCTTTTTTTGCAGTCATTTCCCTTGAAGTGTTCTGAGAAAATTACACTATTCATCAGGCTTTCTTTGAAATGCTTTCCTATCTCCTCAGAATGCTAGGAGACCGCCAGTCTTAGTCACCTCGTATACTTTCTGTCTCCCACATGTTAATTATGCAATGCCAATGTGAAAATTCATCTGTGAAAATAAGGATCTGAGTCCTACTTCTGGCTGCTCAGGCAAAGCTCCTTTAGGGAGCAATCATATTTTATTATGTGGACAGCAAATCCCTTCCACTTACTGTATGAGACTGTTTTAAGAAACAATGTCACAGTGATAATACTTCAAATAGGAAAACATCCTGTATCACACAATTGTTTGTGTCATTTAACTTATAGCATGTTTATGTCATCATTAGATATGAGAAAAGGCCGAAAAGAAAAAAAAAAATCAGCAAGAAACACATGCAGCTGGAAGGTGCATAAAATAAAGATTCATTTGTTACTTTATTCAACAGCTAGAATTTTCATCTAATGCATCTTTAGTCCATCCTCCACCAGGTGAGGGTTACGTTCTCCCTCTGGGTGAGGGTTATTGTGGTGAGAGTGTTGTTTATGATTTGATAGTTGAACTGCATTTGGTCACCATCTACCCAGGTCCACACTCATCATAGATTAGCTGTTGTTTCACTGGAGAATCCTAATATATAAAAACCCAGGGTCCTTAACGACCAACCAAAGGCTCAACCAAACACCTGAAGTCAGTCCTGCAGTCAGTGCTGGGTTGCCGTAGTTACCCAGCACTGACTGCCACCGCTGTGGGCGAGGCGACCCAGCACTAACTGCCAAGGGGGCTGCAGATCAGGCCCGGAGAGAGAGAGACAGGGTCTGATCTGCAGCCTCCATGGCAGCTGTTGATCAGACGTTGCCTCTCTCTTTCTCTCTGGGCTTCGCCAGCAGCCACGCCTCTTTTTCTCTCCAGGCCTGAGCCAGGGGCTGCTGATCAGCCCTGCCTCTCTGATCAGGCCCAAATATAGGCCCGAAGATGCTGACTGGCATAGAAACCGACCAATCAGAACCAAATCTGGGTGAACTGTGAGGAGCCAATGGCTGCATAGGAGGCAGAGCTTTTGACGCTGACTGGCATAGAAACCAACCAATCAGAACCAAATCTGGGTGAACTGCAAAGGCAGAACCTAAGGTGGGGGCTGAGGAGGGGTTTTAAGGGCAACAGCTGTTCAGCTTAAGGTGTAAGAAAGTGGTTGGATTTTTTAATGACCAGTTAGCAATATAGTGCATATGGCTGGCTATCAATCCAGATATAGCGATTATGTATTTTTGTCTGCCAAGAGCATCTCCTCCTGCTGAAAAAGGCCCCCCCCCCCCATTTAAGCAATGCTATACTATATAATCTATCTATAATAATAAAAGGGTAATATGCTAATTAGACTGGGTCGACTGGCCATCTTCCAGACATCCGACTTCCTTCCGGACAAAGCCATGGTGGTGAGGGCTGAGGCAGAGGCAGTTAGGGGTGATCAGGCCAGCAGGGGAGGGCAGTTGGCAAGATCAGGCCAGCAGGGGAAGGCAGTTAGGGGTGAGATCAGGCTGGCAGGCAGGCAGAGGCAGTTAGGGGTGATCAGGCAGGCAGGCAGGTGAGTGGTTAGAAGCCAGCGGTACTATATTGTGAGAGGGATATCTGACTGCCACAGGGATCAGGCCTAAATCAGCAGTTGGACATCCCACAATGAGTCCCTGATTAGAAAGGGTGCAGGCTGGGCTGAGGGAACTTCCCCTCCGTGAACAAATTTTGTGCACTGGGCCACTAGTCCTCTAGGAAGGCTTTGCATCTTTTGAGCTATTTTAAAACTGTGTGTATGGTGGATAACTGATGGCAAAGCAAAATAATTTCTGCTTATAGACAGAAAAAATATCTGTCCAGTAAGTTCAACTGACTTCCCTCTCCCACTGTGGAAGAAGCCAGATTTGCCTCTGATTGCACATTCATTTCCACATTCCTGATTTATTAAAGTGTCTGTTTTCTGTGCTCTCTTCTAAACTGGTTGTAATGTCTCTCTTTAATAATGAGTTAGATAAAATCTTTGGCACATGTTCCTTTTATATTTCAATGGGAGTCATGACGTTGCCGCTTTCTGAAGGTTATCTTTTAACAATACACACCTCTGCCCAACTAAATTGATCCACTCATCAATCCCCAAATAACTTTAAAATATATATATTTTTACTGATTTCAGAGAGGAAGGGAGGGGGAGAGAGAGCTAGAGACATCAATGATGAGAGATAATCATTGATTGGCTACCTCCTGCAAGCCCCTTCTTGAGGATTGAGCCCACAACTCTATGTTTCCTTGTGGCCTGTGATAAACTTTGCAGGTTGCCTCCATCTCTCACTGTTCACATATAAATTTATGGTTTAATGATGAGGGGATAATCATATGGGTCTTACTTGAAAGTTACCAGTGACCAACTTACTGGTTCCCACCTGACTATGTAGAGATGTGTTACAAATCAGTGCTTCTCAAGCTTAACTGTGTGCCTGGGTCACCTGGCTATCTTAATAAGCTGCAGATTCTGATTCAGTAGCTCTGGGGCAGGACGGAGTCAAAAGTATTACAGCTAACTAAGTGGCAAAGTGGGGATTTAAATTCAGGTTTGTTGAATCCCAAAGGCTATCTCTTTTCCACAATGCTGAAATGCAGAAGTAGAGTGCTGAATAATAAATGAGAGATTGTGTTTAAGCCAAATTATTTAAGATAACTATTATCTGCAATGTTAAAACTTAGAAGTATTGTTTCCTCAGAGAATAGAGAAAAAGGTACACTAAGCTGGGGAAAAGTAACATCATATTTTTTGAGGAAAAGACAATGACGATCTAACAGGTAGAGATGAAGTATGTAAAATAGAGTGAAAAATTATGCAAGACAGATGATAAATATTTACATTCTTAAAGAGACTAGTGAGAGCCACAATGTGCCACATTTCCAAAATAATGACCCCAAACATTTATCCAGGGTCTCTGACCATGCTAGCATCTACCAGGTGACCAGACTAGAGAAGATAGCTCCATGACAATGGAGCCCTCACTCCATTTCAGCAGCGTTTTGGAAACCAGCCAGCTCTGCCAGCAGACATGCAGCTTTCTGAGACTGGCTGTAGCATGAGCCTGTGAGCACAAACAGCTTATAAAATACAAAATGGAAGTTTTCTCTTTATGGTCAGTCCTTACATTTTTGGTCAGTCCTCATATGAGTCTGGACTGTAAGGGCCAGAGAATTTTCTTTTTGATTCTACATTAAAGGCAGTTTTAACACCCTTCAGAAAGTGTACTCCCTGTGTGTTCTCCATGAGACAATAAACCCCACTATGTTAGATCAGGCTAAGGTGCCTTCTGCAGTATTTTACTCTGCCCTTGGCACTGAGTGAGGATTTTGAGAACACGCTGTCCTCTTTATCATTAACTGCAGAAGTTCAGAAGTGCCACAAACACATCTCCAACTTCCCTGATATCCTATTATCCTTCATTCTTTAACATGCTTATAGCCTTCCTGAACTTAATGAACCAGAATCTGCCAGATTTGGTTTTACCTACCATTTAGAGTTGGAGGTTCTTTTACTAGTCCTGATCTATTTTCAAAGAACTTTCTTTGTATTTATTTTGTCTTATTTTGTTCATGTATAACCTTCTTGATTAGCATCTAAATTATTATACTGCTTTATAATTATGGTTTAGGTGGTTTCTCTCTCACAGGATTGTGTATTCTTGAAGGGCTAACACTTGTCCTAGATTTTGTCTCACTAGGGCCTAGCATTGTTTCAAGCAAATAGTAGGCATTCAAGATAATACAGGATGAACCCATGAATGAACACTAGTGCAGACATCTGATCATCACAGCACAGTGAGTCCTCGCTTAATGCCATCAATAGGGTCTGTGACTTTAAAGAAAATGACATATAACAAAACCGATTTTACCACAGAATAATTTATACAAACAGGGTTAAGCTCCTACAGAATCTCATCAACATTAGAAGGAAATGACATTGAATGAACCCATGTTATTCAAGGACCTGCTGTATTGTTTATTCAGAAGAATCTAAATAAGAGTTTAGATAGGAGTTCCTTTATCTTTTCTCAGCTTGTTTAATTCTGATATACATAGATTTAGGAAACAATCAATTGAGGGCTTACTTATATTATTCCAACACTTTCCAGTTCTTTGCCATTGAAATCAATAGACATTTACTGACTGTCTCCTGTGAGCCACAACTGTAAATAAGCTGTAGGATCAGCTCCCAAGATTACACCCTCTGTGAGGAAGCTTGTCATCCAGCCCGTGCCTTTTGTACACTTTGAAATAATTAAAAACCAGAATATAACATATATGACATGTCACATACTTGATCAAATTGCAGGTCTTCTCCACGTTGTAGGGATTTTGTCAATGGCTTTTCCTAGAAAGAATATGTATAAGAAAATTAGAGGCTCTTATATATTACAAGTGAAATGTCATTATTGTTTTAATTTTTCTCATCTATTTCTCCCTTTATGGGATGAAGAGGTGACAGTTTTCAAATGAGTAAGAACCTCCCTTACTATTCTAAACTTAACTCATAGTATTTGATCTTTTTAGATATCTAATGCTATAAGTTGTACTGCATTTTTCAATGGAAATCACATTGTAAAAACCATGTAATTCATTTGACAAATTTTAGTACGTATCTTGGGACTTAATAGATAATAAAATGTTAAAAGTGATACATTAGTCCAAGACCCTAGATTTAGAAACAAAACAAAGTCTAATTATCAGACCAATATTAAGGAATAACCTACAAATCACATGTTTACTAGTAATAATCAGTAAATTTGGAGCATGTTACTTCACTTGCACCACATCTACATCTCTGAAGAAATAATCTGGATAGTGACAAATGTCTCCAAAATATTTTTTCCTAATCATTACACCTTTGTTTACATTAGAAAGCTTTACCTCACCTTCTAGCATTTTATAACTATTTATTCTTACCTGTTGGTCTTTATTTTGTTTTGTTTTGTATGGAAGTTAATACATATTCAAATCTGGTTTAGCATTAGAAACCATGCAAAAGTTATACATCAAAATATAATGCTGCACCTAGCCAATGTAGCTGTCTTAGGAAGACTCCAGTTACATTTTGCCAGATAGATCCTCTCCCTGACTCACTTCTCTAACCTTCTCCTTTACTGGAAAATAAATGCTATATACCTAAGGTAGATGTAAGCTCCACCTCACTCCTAGATGCAAGTGCCACCTCCACTAGACTATAAGCTCCAGAAATGCAAGGTCCTATATTTATTTCTCCCAGTACTTGAAGTTACAGGAAGAGCATTGCTTGGTAATGGTAAAGTGTTTGTCACATTAATCTAAGTCTAGGCCAATGACACCCAGTTTCTTTAAATATGAGGTCCTCTCATTTGGTGTGTGTGTTTCATTGTAAGTTAAAAAAAACATTTTTAAGTGTAGAATTCATTGGCATTTGGTACCTTCACAGTTTTTCAAACATCACTATCATCTATTTTATGAGGATTGATTTTAATGTCAAAAATTTTCAAAGAATTTCCAACCACAAAACATACACTCACACCTCCAAACATAGGTACCCAATAACAATTTCATTTTTGTATCCATTATATTTAAAACTATGCATAATGACAGAGCTAGTACTATGACTTCAATTATACTTTTATGTATTTATTTATTTTTAAATCCTCACCTGAGGATATGTTTCTATTGATTTTAGAGAGAGAGAGGAGTGGGGAGGAGGGAGGAAAAGAAAGAGAGAGATTGAGTGGTTGTCTCCTGCACATGCTCAAGTGGGGATAAAAACCACAGCCTAGGTATGTGCTCTGACTGGGAATTGAACCCACAATCTTTTGGTATACAGGGATGATGCTTCAGCCAACTGAGCCACCTGGTCAGGCCAATGATACTTTTAAATGGCTTTGTACTATGATAGCAACAATACTCGTTTTATCTACATTAGGGAAATGGTAATACATCTACATGAGAGATCACAGTTTACTTGGCTCAGAGATGGTGCCTGGCATACACGTGGACCTATAGAACCTTGCATTAATTCAGAAGTCGATACGTTGGGAATTGGTGGTCCTTCACCCACTACCACCTGAAAGGCAAGAGCCTGCCATAGTGGAGGAAGGCAGATGACCATGTCCTACAACACCCTGAAACTTCCCATGCCTAAAAGTTATTTTTTCTCCACTACTAATGGGGTGGGAATGATGATAAATGTGATGTTTTGTGCTTACACATATTTGCATACATATCAAGGAAGCAACATATTGCAAGTTTCTTTAGTAGGCAAAGTTGATATGGTAAGTTGTTACCATACACAAAAGACAAACTCATTAACCAACAACTTGGGTTCAGTGCCTCAATAAAATAATATAGCACTACACTACATTTTCCTTAATTACTTTTACACAAATATGCTATCTTTTTTAAAAAAAAATTATTTTTATTGATTTCAGAGAGGAAGGGAGAGGGAGAGAGAGATAGAAACATCAATGATGAGACAGAATCATTGATCAGCTGCCTCCTGCACACCCCTTACTGGGGATTGAGCCCGCAACCCCAGCATGTGCCCTTGACTGGAATCAAACCCAAACCCTTCAGTCCATAGGCTGATGCTCTATCCACTGAGCAAAACCAGTTAGGGCGAAATTATGCTATTTTAATGATATGAAGACTTAGTTTAAATATCACTTCCCAGATTACGCCCTTCCCATTTTCTCTGGCAGAGTTGCTGATTAGTTGACACATGGCAATTTGATTGCATCTATTCTTGTCAGCATTTCCAAGGAGTTGTAACTTGTCCATCTCCCACATTCCTAGTACACAGTTGGAACTCATTATCAGGGTTTGTTAAGTGAATGCACATATCCCTATGCCAGTGGTTCTCAACCTTGGCTGCACATTAGAATCACCTGGGAATCTTTTTAAAATCCTGATTTCTGGGCCTCATCCTCCGGAAATTCTGTTTCTTTGTTATGGGGTGGGGCCACAACATTAGTAACAAAGAAACAGTTTCTGGAGGATGAGGCCCAGAAATCAGGATTTTAAAAAGATTCCCAGGTGATTCTAATGTGCAGCCAAGGTTGAGAACCACTGCCCTATGCTATGGTGAAGACAGCTTTGGCCACTTAGAATCAAGTTCACAATTTGCCATTCCCAAGATTACCTTTGCATCAACATAGATTTTTAGCAGTGTCAGGAGGTTTAAGAGTAGATATGGAGAAGGGACTACCATGCTGGCTAAAACAGAGAAAAAGAAAGGAGGAGTAAAGGAGGAAGGAAAAGAGGAAAGAGAGGGAGAAAAGGAAGGCAAGCCTGCTCAGCTCAGGGACAGCCATTTGAACACGGGGCGGAGACTAGTAAGGTTTGTGCCTCCTTGAGAAAAGGCAACTGCAGAGGTGAGATTGTCCTTGAGGTTCTCAGGAGAATCAGCTGCAGGGAATCAAAGATCTGCACATTCCAGGCATCCTGGTTCTCGAAGAGCACTGAATAAGTAATACAGTGGGGCCTTGATTTACGAGTTTAATTCGTTCCGAGACCGAGCTCATTAAGGAGCTCGTTAACTCAAATTACTCTTATCAACTCAATGAAAAAAATCGGCTGAGAGATAGCTGGTATCTCAAAAAACTTGTTAGTCGGGACACTCGTAAGTCAAGGCCCCACTGTACAGTGAAATTCACCCAGAATAAAAATAGATATTGAAAGAACAAGTGGAAATGGAGGATCACAGAGGAGGCTCAAAATAAAGGTCCCATTTGTCCAATAAGAACACTGTATTTTGTATGCTTTTAAAATTTGTCTTGGTTTTATATATTGCTACAATAATATTTATTTACTGAAGGTTCATTAATTGAGTTGAATGACAGTTTTTTAAAAAAAATAATTCTGACAGATATGAATTTAGGGTGATGGATCCCTGAAAATGCTTAGTGGTCCAAAGCTGGAAGACCTTCCCTGTGACCCTGCCTTGCCCAGAAGCTCCAGCTCACTAGGTGATAGGGAACAAAAGAAATAGCAAAGCAGAAACATGGGGACACTGGGCATTGAACATCAATGGCTGCTAACAGCCCTCTAAAGAGAAAACGAGATATTCAGTCTCTTCTGATGGAAGCAAATGTTATGAAATAGTCTTTATAACACACACACACACACACACACACACACACACACACACACACACACATCAAGTCTGAACCTGGCCAAGCCTTTTGAAATAATTTCTAATTTTTAGGAAATATAGGAGTTAGAAGGAGCTAGAGGAATATGTTATACTATACCCCAGGAATGCAATCAGCAAAATCCAGCCCAAAGGAAAATAAATGAAAGACATTTCTTCAATAAAGAAGTTGCAAGGGGGAGATAAGAGAAATTGGGGGAGGTTCTATTGATTTTTTAAAAAGGCTATTGCAATGTGTGGCTCTTATCTGAATACAGATTCAAACTATCTGCTTTTAAAAAGTATGATGTTTATGACACCTTTGGCAATTTGAACAATGATTGGATATTTGATGATGTTAAGAGGTTATTGTTAATTTTATAGGTGTGGCAATGGTATTGCAGTTTTGTTTTTAAAAATAATCATTATCTTTTAGAGATACGTGCTGAAATACTAAAATGATATGGTTACTAGTATTTCAAATACTATTGGGGGGAGGTGCAAGCAGTGTGTGACAAACTGGCCATGAGTTGACAATTGTTGAAGACGATCATAGGGTTCATTATGTTGTCTTTCTATTTTATTATTTATTTGTTTGTTTGTTTACTTTTCTTTATTGATTAAGGTATTACATATGTGTCCTTCACTCCCCATTGTCCCCCCACACCTCCCGCTCATGCCCTCACCCCTCTGTTGTCTGTGTCCATTGGTTATGCTTATATGCATGCATACAAGTCCTTTGGTTGATCTCTCCCCATTACCTCCACCCTCCACTACCTTTCCTCTGATGTTTGAGCATCTGATTGATGCTTCAGTGTCTCTGGATCTGTTTTTGTTCATCAGTTTCTGTTGGTCATTATATTCCACAAATGAGTGAGATCATGTGATATTTATCTTTCTCTGACTGACTTATTTCGCTTAGCATAATGCTCTCCAGTTCCATCCATGCTGTTGCAAATGGTAGGAGTTTCTTCCTTTTTACAACAGCATAATATTCCATTGTGTAGATGTACTACCATTTCTTAATCCATTCATCTGCTGATGGGCACTTAGGCTATTTCCAAACCTTAGCTATTATAAATTGTGCTGCTATGAACATAGGGGTGCATTTATAATTGGTGTTTTTAGTTTCTTGGGATATATTCCTAGAAGTAGGATCACTGGGTCAAATGGGAGTTCCATTTTTAGTTTTTTGAGGAAACTCCATACTGTTCTCCACAGTGGTTACAACAGTCTGCATTCCCACCAGCAGTGCATGAGGGTTCCTTTTTTCCCACATCCTCGCCAGCACTTGTCATTTGTTGATTTGTTGATGACAGCCATTCTGACAGGTATGAGATGGTACCTCATTATTGTTTTGATTTGCATCTCTCAGATGATCAGTGACTTAGAGCATGTTTTCATTTGTCTCTTGGCCTTCCTTATATCCTCGTTTGAAACTAAAACCATTTCACCTAAGTACAGGAACAAGACAGGGATGCCCACTTTCACCACTCCTGTTCAACATAGTACTGGAAATGCTAGCCATAGAAATTAGACAAGAAGAAGAAATAAAACATATCCAAATTGGAAAAGAAGATGTAAAACTGTCATTATTCATACATAACATGATACTGTACATAGAAAACCCTAAAGACTCCATCAAAAAAATATTGGACTTAATAAATGAATTCGGCAATGTAACAGAGGATACAAAATTACTGCCAAGAAATCTATGGCATTTTTATACAACAATAGTGAATTTACAGAAAGAGAGATTTTTTTAAAAATCCCATTTATCATTGCACCAAAAAAGTAAGATACCTAGGAATAAACTTAACTAAAGAGGTAAAAGACCTGTGCTCAGAAAACTACAGGACACTGAAAAAAGAGATAGAGGAAGACATAAATAGATGGAAGAACATACCATGTTCATGAATTGGTAGAACCAACATCATTAATTTGTCCATTCTACCCAAAGCAATCTATAGATTCAATGCACTCCCCATTAAAATACCAATGGCATATTTCACAGACCTAGAACAAACTCTCCAAAAATTCATCTGGAATAAAAAAAGACCCCAAATAGTTGTAGCAATCCTGAGAAGAACAAAGTAAGAGGGATCTAAATACCAGATATCAAGCTGTATTACAAAGCTGTTCTCAAAACTGCCTGGTACTGGCATAAGAACAGACATATAGATCAATGGAACAGAATAGAGAACCCAGAAATTGACCCAAACACCTATGCTCAATTAATATTTGACAAAGGAGGCAAGAGCATACAATGGAGTTAAGATAGTCTTTTCAATAAATGGTGTTGGGAATATTGGACAGACACATGCAAAAAAATTGAAACTAGACCACCAATTTACACCATAACAAAAACAAACTCAAAATGGATAAAGGACTTAAACATAATATGGGAAACCATAAAAATCTTAGAGGAATCCACAGGCAGCAAAATCTCAGACATATGTTGAAGCAATTTCTTCACTGATACAGTTCCTAGGGCAATGGAAACTAAAGAGAAAATGAACAAATGGGACTACATCAAAACAAAAAGCTTCTTCACAGCAAAATAAACCATCAACAAAACAACAAGAAAGTCCACTGCATGGGAGAACATATTTGCCAATGTTATCTCCAATAAGGATTTAATCTCCAATATTTACAGGGAATTCAAACAACTTAACAAAAGGAAGATAACCCAATCAAAAACTGGGCAATGGACTTAGATACTTTTCTGTCTTTCTACTTTAGATGTTGGAACTTCTTCATTAAAAAACTAACAACAAAAACTAAAAGCAGAAGAATATGCTACATTACTTCTGTCATCATTGTTTAACAAAAACAATTTCATGTCTCCCTTTTCAAAATGGTATATGCTACTTCTTAAAACTCATTTCAACAGAACTTACCCAACTTTTACATTTGCCTAATGGCATCGCAGAAGGGTCCCACTCTGCAGTTCTTCCCTTTTATAGATAGGATTTGGGAGGCAAATATCTTGCCTGCTGTGAGAGGCGTGAGATCAAGAGCACAGCTGTCCTGACCCATCCCAGTGGGACTTTCTCCTGTCATGAAGAGTGGTATAGGAATGTCCAGTATTTCCACAGGGAAAGAGAGGGGTCCCTACTTGTGCTTTTCACACCTTGGGAAGTTCTTGCTTCCCCAACCCTCCCTTAAGAAAATACAAACTCTAAAAGCTCTTTGAATCCCTATCTACCTAAATCATCAAGGAATGCCTTTGACATCTACCTCAATTTTCAAACAATTTCAGTGTACAATAGCTACATTTCCACTTTATAGTCTTCTCACACTGGGCCCCTCTATAACCTGTAAGAGGAGAGATGTCATAGGTGACAGAACATGGGCAGTTAGACAAGCCTAGAGAGAGTCTATGTATCAAAGGAGTTTTATTTGTGGATACAAGGGGCTCATTCAATAAATCACTTTCTACTTTTGATGTTTTATTGGACTAAGAAAAGAAAAAAGCAAGTATGCCCCATGAAGGTAGGACTTCACTAAAATAAAAAAGTTCCAAATTATTATTGCACTCAGAAATATTTCAATAAACATGTAACCCAGCAATGCCATGAGAGTTAATGTGAAATTATTCAACTTGTTATATATATCACCAATCTTTCTTATGGTGCTATTTTTGTGTCTTTTAATTAATATAACAGATGGATCTAGTAGTTCAGCACATGCTCTGGAAACTGAGAAGTTTGAGGTTGAATCCTAGGTCCCTTGTTTATAACACATGGACCTTATTTAGTTTCTTTAAACTTTAGTCATCTTTTGGGTAAAATAGGGATAAATCTTACCAATCTACCTCATAGAACTAAAATATGAATGGCACAGTCCTGATCGTATCTAATAAAAGGGTAATATGCAAATTAACCATCACTCTGCCACAAAGATGGCGGTGCCCAGTCCCCTCAGCCTTGCCAGAGTCCCCCAGTCCTGGTGGAATGCTTGCTTCATTGCCAAGGCAATGGAGGGCCTCTGGGCAGCCAGCGGGGAGCAGTCAGGGCAGGGTAGGATGCTTCCTTCGAGCGCAGGCCGGGAGAGGAGATGGTGGGCCTGCCTCCCACTGAAGCAGCACGTCTCCCTCCCAGCACCCACGCTTGCTCCCGCCTCCTGTGGAAGCCGCATGGCTCCTGTGGAAGCAGTCAGCTCCCATTGGTGCACTGGGGCTCCCGCTGGCTCCCGCGGAAGTGGCAGGCGGCCTACCGCAGAGGGCTGGGAAGTGGCAGCGGAGGGCCTCAGGAGGTGCTGGACGCTGTTGGGCAAGAGTGGTGCCATGATGGCCCCTGAGCGGGCATGGCACCTGCAGCCTGGCCCAGGCCCCAGGGTCGCAGCCTCCCCCCACAACTTCTGCAGGGCTGGACTGCCATTCTTCCTGCTAAAGAAGAAGGCACAGGTAAAGAAGAACATGGAGGTGGCCAGCATGAGCGTGCAGCTTGAGATGAAGGCTCTGTGGAACCAACTCTACCAGCTGGGCATGAGGATGATCGTCACCAAGGTTGGCAGGTCAAGGAGCCCCTCTCCCCGCTGCAACCCTCCCCGCTTGGCGCCAGTCTCGGGCAGCAGGCTTTGGCCCAATCCACCCGAATGAGACTGAGAAGCGGGGTGGGGGACTAGGCCTGGCCACATGTGGGTCCTTCTCGGTGGGGGCCAGCTCCTTCGCTCTCTGAGTCTTGGCTCTAGGACAGCCGCCTGGCGCTCCAGACGGGAGGGTACTGCTCGGGAGGCCAGGAAGGCAGCGGAGAGAAACCCTGTGGACCTGCCCCCAGACCCGCAGCCCAGGACCCAGCACCGCCAGAAGCAGACTGTCTCAAAGTACACCAAGCTTGGGGGGAAGGCAGCTGCCTGTGAGGCGCCTTGCCACCAGCTGGCTCCCAGTGGATCCCACCTCAAAGGAAACTCGGTCTTTGGTTCCTAAGTTCAGTCTATCCCAGCTAAAGAGGAGCAGCTGGACACATTTTAGGAGAGAATTAAGACTCTAAAACAGTGTGCTCTGTTCTGTGGAGATTGCTACCCAGTTGTCTTAGGCCTAAATTCCAGGTGATTGTGGGGCCTGGCTCTGCACTGGGGCCCCGTCTTCCAATTGGCCTGTATTTGTTTTAAGGACCCAAAGAGAAGAAGGGAAACATGTTTTTCGATGCAATGGATTTGACCAACAGACAACGGCGAGTGCTGGGCTGTGTCTAATGTACATACAGAGACACCAGCTCTGAGTCCGCCTGGCCAAAGGGAGCTCAGGGCCTGTTTGCAGAGCTGTCTGGTGGTTTCTGTTTCCCTGCTGAGGCCATCCTCCCTGGGAAGCCTGGGGCCCATGCTCAGCTCCAGCTCAGTGGGTCTTCTCCAGGCCCCTCCCCCATGCCAGCCCCACCCCGATTGGCCCCCCAACCCCAATCAGGGGCAGGGCTAGCTGCCAACTTCCCATGGCCCCTTCCCCCTGACGGGCCGGGCCCATCGGCCTGATGGGGGCAGGCCGGACCCCACCCATTCTTTTTTGGGATTAAATAAAATTAAAATGTATGTCACCTTTCCTAACACTCAGGAGGTGAAACTGAGCTCCACATGTTTTGCTGGAGGAGTATGCACTCCCACTAACGTTTATTAAAGCTTTAATTTTAGCTTCCATGATGCTTCCAAGTGTAACTAAGAAGCTACATTATAAAAAGTAGGAAAAATTATAAAGATTAATTGCCCTTCTCTCAGATTAATTGCCCAATGCTATTACTCTGACTTTAATTCTTAATATATAATTTAGAGGAAACCTTTTAATTTAATGGTGGGATGACATAAAAACAAACAAGTCTAAAAAAACACAAAAACTAGCCCTAACCAGTTTGGCTCAGTGGATAGAGCGTCGGCTTGCAGATGCAAGGGTCCCAGGTTCGATTCCAGTCAAGGGCATGTACCTTGGTTGCGGGCACATCCCCAGTGAGGCGTGTGCAGGAGGCAGCTGATCGATGTTTCTCTCTCATCGATGCTTCTAACTCTCTATCCCTCTCCCTTCCTCTCTGTAAAAAATCGATAAAATATATTAAAACAAAACAAAACAAAAAAACACACACACAAAAACTACCACCACAATGACTGTGATTTTTATTATAAGAACAATAGAGGCCTGATGCATGAAATTCGTGCAAGGAGCTCAGCTCCTGACGCCGCTGCGGCTGCCTTAGCCCCCGTCTGCTGCGGTCCCGCCTGCTGCAGAGACCGCCTCTGTCTTGGCCCCCACCCGCGACAGTGGCTGCCTCTGCCTTGGCCCCTGCCTCCGCAGCTTCGTCTGGAAGGACATCGGTCTAATTAGAATATTATGCTTTTATTATTATAGATATTTATTCATAACTGACTCAGGGTTTTGATAACACCAGTAGCAATATTTTATAATACACATATTTGGCCTTCAAGTTAATAATGAATTTTCAAAATTGAACTACTACAATTGGAATCTCTCTTCACCAGAACATGAGGAAGATGAGGAGTGAGCTATTTCATCCCAGTGGTCCCCTGGTGACAGACAGTGCTCTTCAGAGCAAAGAGCTGGGCCAGACCTACAACACCACTGGAGCCTTTCCTCCAGACTACCAGTACATAGCGGCAGGCATCTTAGTTAGCCTGCATCAAAGGAAAACGGGTTCTAGGTAGCTCCATGTCTGACACAGATCTTCAGGTCTCATTTCTGCCAGCTTGGACTTAATGTTGGAAACTGATATAAGGAGTGAGCCAGAGGTCTCACAGTTCTGAACATGGACCATTTATCCCCCAAAAGCCTCCCCCGACATGAGAGGCAATCAGGGTCCCAGGGTTTGAGTTATCTTGAAAATATACTCTGGTCATTTTGATGATTTGCAGGGATCATGCCTGCCTGTTTACCCAGAGTAGTGAAAATGGACACCACCCTGATATCCTGACCAGCTTTCTCACAAGAACTAATGAGCACTTAGTAGACCCTTGGAGACCTGTGAAAGAAGGATGCTTATAGAAATTGACAGAACTGTATTTTTTTCTTTTTAGTTTATTCAGTTACCAAAATGAATTTCCTTAAACATAACCATATATGCTGGTTTTCATCCAAAATCTTGGGGAAAGAATTCCCAATATCAACAGAATTACGCAAAGAGTACCTCAAATCAGCTAAAGGCACTAGCAAGTAAGATGCTGTGTAGTACCTGAAGACATGAGACAAGAAGGTAGACTAAAATCTGGAAAACTATTTTTGACACTTTAAAAAAAAAATAGAAACCCTTGAGAGACTCTGTCCTATTTGCAGCTGGCTTTGCACATTTCACTGAAACTCATTGCTTTGCCAAATCTAACAGTCCCAAGTATAAATACAATATTTAAACAGTAAAGAGGAAACTCCAATTAAATTTGACTATAGACAATCATCTTAATTGAACAAAAGAGTAGCTCCCATAGACGTTCTTTTTTTTTTTTTTTTTAACTATGAGCAGTTACCAAGACATGTAAGATACCACCTTCACTCATCTATCTCTGTATTACATTCTATTTTGTTGATACTTTTTACTCCCTCCCCCCCCCCCCCCAGTATATCCCACTAAGTGTACATGCTACATCCAGTAATTAGACATTCAGTACATGTGGATGGATGTTCCCTGTCTCTTCCAGGACCCTGCTCCATCAGCCAGCTCCTCACTTCCCCTTAGGCCAACCTCCTCTTCTCCTTTGGCTCTCTTTCTCAGCTAACAACAAGCTTAGACCTTTTTATCTTAGTGCCTCTCCTGAGTGCATGTCCACCTCTGGCTACTGTTTACCCTGCTTCCCACCTTTGTTTCACCAATGAGTGGTCTACACGTCCTGTCTTCCCTTCTTTCTTTCTTCAACCACCTGCAATCTGACTCCTCTGTCACCACTAAAATAATCTCCCTAGAGGCCTCAGTGACTGCAAATGACAAATATGGTGGCCGTTTGTCAATACATTTCTTTTGGGACATTTCAGCTTCCATGACACTAATGATTACTCCCTTCTAGTCACTTGAATCATTCCATCTCTCAATTTTCATCTACCTTTTTAGACTTCTCTTCTCTGGGTCCTTCATAGGCTTGTCTTTCTCCTTAAATATTTATATTCCCCAGGGCTATCTTTGGAGACTTGAAATCAATCATGTTCTGATTTATCTTTTAGCACTACTAATATCTCTCTCTCTCTCTCTCTCTCTCTCTCTCTCTCTCTCTCTCTCACACACACACACACACACACACACACACATATGCATACCCCATACACACTTACCCTCCTCAGACCCAACCAAACTACCTCTCATCAAAAAATCCTACTTGTCCCTCAAGGTTCATTTATTCCACCACACTTTCCCTATCATCTTTACCAGAAGTGACAGCCCCATTTCACTCTTCAATAGCTTTTTGGTATTCTCTAGTTATTGTATGCCCACCCATTGTCAACCTACTTATTCATTTATACATCGTTTTCCAAGTAGATTTGAGCTTGGACTTTGGAATCAATCAAGTCAGGATTTGAATTGATGCATTAACTCCAACTATACCACCTTTGGTAAGCTTTATAAAATCTCTCAGGTTTACCATCTCTGACTAAAAATTAAGAAGGCTGTGAGTGTAGTGGTTAAGAGTAAGGATCTTAGCCATAGGTAGTCCACATTGAATGCCAGCTCCACCGCTTACTATAACTTTTGTCAAGTTGTGTTTGTATCTCCATTTTCCTGTGGGCTAGTAGGTGTGCCTATCTCACACTGTGAAGATTCGGTGAGTTAATATTATTCAAGTACTAAGAACGGTGCCTGGCAGTCAGTAGGCACCTGAAATGTTATTATTATTACCTACCTTCTAGGGTTAATGTGAATATTATTTGCCCAAAAAATGAAAGCTAAGCAAAAAATGAAAGTTATTCTTACAAGTCTGTCTTATTCCTCTTTGTATAATGCTTAGTCTCAAATATAATCACTTATGCTTGGAAGTTGGAAAATAAGGCCCTTCCTTCCTTCCTTCCTTCCTTCCTTCCTTCCTTCCTTCCTTTGATCCTTCTTTTCTTCCATCTGTAAGCTACTATCAAAAATACCTTATAAAATATACGCTATTACAATTACTAGCATGACCTGTGGAAATCAAGACTTATGCTATTTAAAAGGTACTAAAAAACTTTGTTGACCTAAATTTCCATCAAAATGTGATTAAATAAACATACTGTGGTCTATATATTAAATGAAATTATACTCAGCAATAAAGATGAATGAAATACTGATTACCAATAAAAAATGGACATACCTCAAACACAGTATCCTGAGTGAAACAGACTAGACACAAAAGGGCACATATTGCATTGCTCCCATGTATATGACATTCTACCAAATGGGGCTGAATCTATACAGAGACCAAGAGCTGCCAGAGACTTGGGTGTTGGTACAGGGTCTCTACATAGGGGCACAAGGAAACTCCCGGGATGAAGAAACTATTCTCTACCTGGAATGTAGCAGCACTGACACAGGTGTTTACTTTTGTTAAAATTCATCAAACTGTAGTTTTAATATCCATGTAGTTTACTGTATGAAAATTATATTTTATTAACATTACTTTAGAAATAAAACTCATCACTTACTGAATGAGAAGAAGAATGGCTAATCTATCTGAAAGAAATTTTATTTTCCTGGGACCAAAGGGAAGAGTGGAGGTGATTTTGATAGGAATGACCCAGTTTGGGGACCGGGAACCATAACCCATTCCCTCTCTAGTGCCATAGCTCTGGCCATCCTGAGCACAAGAATGGAAGTTTTTGCTTTAGAGAAATTCACTATGTGTTATGCTGCCCACTGGGAATCCCAAAAAATCTTGAGCAAGAACATATGGGTATATGTGCACGCGCATGTGTGCGCGCGCGCGCACACACACACACACACACACACACACACTAGATAAATAAAAAATATTTGAAAATTATAGTGCCTAACCTTTTTGTTGTCCTTGATTTCTGGGCATGGCTACTGAATCATCTTGGAAAAGCCTTCTAAAAAATTCCTGCTCCACCTGCCCTCAACGTAGATGGGTACAACTCATGAATCAAGTAGAAATCCCCAAAGGAGTCAGGAAATACCATCAAATAGAATACTGAATTTTGAAAAATTAATTTGGTGGGAGGGTACTACATATATGTTAATCATCAATCAAAAATACACAATAAAACATGCCTAGGGTTGTTAGCACAACCTGTGAAAATCAAGACTTATGCTCATTAAAATGACCACAATACTATATAGTAAAGATTGCTGCTGCCTAAATTGTATTAGTGACTTTCATAAATGTCAAAATGTAAAATGCTGTGTGGAAACAGAAATATTACATCATAGTAAGCATGGGAATGGAATTTTGTCAAAATATTGAACTTACTTTTATTGGCATTTTCTGCCACTTTAAAATGTGGTGATATATTTTCAAATGATCTCTTATTTGTGCTAAAAATGATATCTCTGTAAATAGTAAAAAGAAGCATAAAACCAGAAAGAACTAGACTAAAAATAACTTGAGGAATAACCTCTCCCTAGTCTTATATTCTCAAAAAGAAGAAACTTTGATAATCTTCTCTAAAGTCACTGGACATAAAAATGATGACCTACCCGTGAATAAACTGAATTGGATACTATTAAGTTGAAATAGAAAGCCCTTTGGTTCTTTATTATTATTATTATTATTATTATTATTATTATTATTAATTATTTCAGGATACTTTTCACCTGGTTTATTTGCTATAAGTTTCAAACGTTAAATATCATGATACATTAAATTTCATTTCACAGCTAAAAAAGTCCCATTTAACACTACAAAAGAAATGCTTTTCATCCATGTGATTCTAAGAATACTCATAATAAGGAATACACATTTCAGGTTGAACAGTGTACAGAAAAAGTGAGTTTCTAAGATCTTTGGGAAGGTGGCCTCATTCAGCAGCTAAATGACACCTTTCGACAACTCTCTCTGATTTTAGCTATAACTACATTTTGTTTCTGGGTTAGAATGAGTTTTCAGATTTCTGGTGAAAGTCTGTAAGATTAAGTAAGGGGTACCAGGCTGAGCTGCTATGCCAAGAAACAGCTACTTTAAAAATTATTTATGCATGATTTGGAACCTAAGCCAATACTTTATCGAGTGTAATGTAAATATTCCTTATCTGACCAGAGCTCTTTCTTAGTCTCCTTTTGGGACAGCCTTATTTTTATTCTATCACTACACTTGATAAGGAACTAAATATATGAATTATTTTTATCTCTTTATATTTCCCTTATTGGGTTTGTTGAAGCCAGACGAGTTTCTATTTAAAGAGGAGTTTGGCAAAAAATACTAGCTGGTAAACCTTCTAGAAGCTCACTTGAATCCAGAGTGCAGGGAGCCATTTAAGCTGGTGTTTCTGCCATTTATATATCCTTAGTCAATATTAGGTTAGTATAGGAAGATTGGTTTATATAACAGTGCAGAAAAAACACCAACTTGCAAATTGGGCATGAAGAAATGTTATCATGAAATATCACATGGTTTGTGGGGAGCCGGCATGGCCATGGCATACTCAGCCCCGGGCGCCTTATGTGCCATGCCAGCTCAGCCTGGTTCAGTGATGCTGAGGCGGGGGTGGGGGGGGTGGGGATGAAAGGCTTAGAAAAGACAGACAAGAGAATGAAAGCTGGGTCTCAGTGGGACGCTGCCCCTCTGATGGACAGCGCCAGCGCCCACGAGCCGTGTCTTTATTTTATAGCAGATGCCACGAGGCAAAGCAGGGGCATGATCAAGTTGTTTACATCATTCTCATGGGTTTCAATCCCACTCCACTACATGCACCTGAATTCTACCACTCAGGCACGTGGGGCCACGTGTTCAGACCACAGGTTCAAGCTTACAGCTATCGCTGTTGGCTAATTGTGCTGGGAAGGCTCTGCCCTCCAAGCTGGGACTTGCACGTGGCAACAAGAGAACTGTGCCCTCTCATCTGTCCAAGGCTTGAACCTATCCAAAACACTGTAGCAGTGCCCCATAATGGTTGAGGTTACTGAGTGGCTATCAGGCTGTGAACATGACTAATTATAATAGGTTTATGATATAAAAATCCATCTTAATTCCAAAACCAAATAAAGACACTATAAAGCAGTGGTTCTCAACCTTCCTAATGCTGCGACCCATTAATACAGTTCCTCATGTTGTCGTGACCCCCAATTTCATTGTTACAAATTGAACATAATTAGTGATTAATCACAAAAACAATATGTAATTATATGTGTTTTCCAATGGTCTTAGGAGACCCCTGTGAAAGGGTCATTCGACCCCCAAAGGGGTCGTGACCCACAGGTTGAGAACCGCTGCAAAGAAAGATAACTACAGGTCAATATCCCTGAATGAATATAGTTGCAAAAATTCTCAACAAAATATTAGCAAACTGAATTCAACAATACATTGAAAAGATCATGCACCATGATCATGTGGGGTTTATTCCTGGGATGCAACATTGGTACACTATCATAAAATCAGTGAATGTGATCATTTACATAAACAAAATGAAGGATAAAAATCACATAATAGATGCAGAAAAAGCATTTGATTAAATTCAGCACCAATTTATGATAAAAACTCTGCAAAGTGGAAATAGAGGGAACATATGTCAACATAATAAAGGCCATATATGACAAACCCACAGGTAACATTGTACTAACTGGGGGGGAAATGAAAACCATTTCCCTTAAGATCAGGAATAAGACTAGGATGTTGCTTTCACTGTTCTTCAACATAGTACTGGCAGTTCCAACAACAGTGATTAGACAACAAGAAGATATAAATGGCATTCAGATTGGAAAGGAAGAAGTAAAACTGCCATCATTTGCAGATGACAGGATACTCTATATAGAGAACCCTAAAGGTTTCAACAAAAACCTACTAGAACTGATAAGTGAATCCTGATAAAGTAGCAGGTTACAAAATTAATATTCACAAATCAGTTGCACTTTAATGTACTAATAATAAACTAGCAGAAAGGAAAACTAAGAAACCAATCCCATCTACAATTGCTTCAAAAAAAAAAACAACCTAGGAATAAATTTAACCAAATATATAAAAGATATGTACTCAGAAAATTATAAGACACTGAAGAAAGAAATAGAAGATACAAATGAATAAAAGCATGTTCCATGTTTATGGATAGGAAAAATTAACATCATTAAAATGTCCGTACTACCCAAAGCAATCTAGAGATTCATTGTAATTCCTATTAAAATACTAATGGCATATTTCACAAACCTAGAACAAACTTTGCAAAATTTTATATGGAATAAAAAAGACCCCAAATAGCCGCAGCAATCTTGAAAAAGAACAAAGTGGAGGGATCACAGTACCAGATATCAAGTTATTATACAAAGCCACTGTAGGCAAAACAGCTTGGTACTGGCACAAGAACAGACATATAGATCAATGGAAGAGAACAGAGAACCCAGAAATCGACCCAAGCCATTATGTTCAATTAATATTTGACAAAGGAGGCAAGAGCATACAATGGAGTCAACACAGTCTCTTCATTAAATGGTGTTGGGAAAACTGGACAAATACATGCAAAAAAAGACACTATACACAAGAATAAACTCAAAATGGATAAAAGACTTAAATGTAAGATGTGAAACCATAAAAATTCCAGAAGAAACCATTGGCAGCAAAATCTCAGACATCTTTCGTAGCAATATGTTTACCAAACATATCCTAGGACAATGGAAACTAAGAAGAAAACAAACGGGACTACATCAAAATAAAAATCTTCTGCACAGCAAAAGAAACCATCTATACTAATAAAAGGGTACTATGCTAATTAGACCAGATAGACCGGACATCTTCCGGAAGTCCTTCCGGACAAAGCCATAGTGGCGGGGGCTGAGGCAGAGGTGATTAGGGGCGATCAGGCTGGCAGGGGAGCAGTTAGGGGCATCAGGCAGGCAGGCAGAGGCAGTTAGGGGTGATCAGGCAGGCAGGCAGAGGTGGTTAGGGGCGATCAGGCAGGCAGGCAGGTGAGCAGTTAGGAGCCAGCAATCTGGGGTTGCGAAAGGGATGTCTGACTGCAGGCCCAATCCCTGTGGCCTAAACCAGCAGTCGGACATTCCCCAGGGGGTCCTGGATTGTGAGAGGGTGCAGGCCGGGCTGAGGGACCACACACCCCCCCCTGCACGAATTTTTTGCACCAGGCCTCTAGTCAACAAAATAACAAGAGAGCCCAATGCAAGGGAGAACATATTTGCCAATGATACATCCAATAAGGAGTTATCCTCCAAAAGTTATAGGGAACTCATACAATTTAAGAAAAGGAAGATAAACAATTCAATTACAAAATTGGCAAAGGACCTAAATAGACACTTCTCCAAAGTAGATCTACAGAAGGTCAAAAGGCATATGTAAAAATGCTCAAAGTCACTAATCATCTGAGAGATTAAAATAAAAATGACAATAAGATACCACCTCACACTTGTCATAATGGCTATCATAAACAAATTAACAAACAAGTGAGGATGTGGAGAAAAGGGAACCTTAGTACACTGCTGACGGGAATGCAGACTGGTGCAGCCTCTGTGGAAAACAGTATGGAGTTTCCTTAAAAATTTAAAAATGGAACTCCCATTTGACCTAGTGATTCCACTTCTCGGAATATATCCCAAGAAATCAGAAACACCCATCAGAAAGAATATATGCACCCTTATGTTCATAGCAGCATCATTTACAAAAGCTAACATGTGGAAACAGCCTAAGGGCCCATCAGCATATGAGTGGATTAAAAGCCTGTGGTACATCTACACAACGGAATACTATGCTTCCGTAAAAAAGAAAGAATTGTTACCATTTGCAAATGCATGGATAAACTTGGAGTTCATTATGCTAAGGGAAATAAGCCAATCAGAGAAAGATAAGTATCACATAATCTCACTCATATGTGGAATCTAATGAACAACATAAACTGTTGAACAAAAATAGACCCAGAGACATAAAAGCATTGAACAGACTGTCAAACCTCAGGGGGAAGGCAGGGGTGGGTGTGTGGGGAGAGAAGAGTTCAAACAAGGAACTCATCGGCGTATATGCATAACCCATGGGTAAATAGGATGGTGAAGGCCTGGGGCAGGGGCGGGGGGGGTGGGGATGGTGAGGTGGGAGAGGTCAATGGGAGAAAAAGGGGACATATGTAATATTTTCAACAGTAAAGATTTTTAAAAAAAATAAAAATAAATAAATAAGTCTATTTGGTCTAGTGTGTCATTTATGTCTGTTTTTTCATTGTGGATATTTTGTCTGGAAGATCTATCCATTGATGTCAATGGGGTGTTAAACTCCCCTACTATGACTGTATTACTGTCAGTCTCTCCTTTTATGTCTGTAAAGATTTGCTTTCTAAATTTAGGTGTTCCAATGTTAGGTGCATAAATGTTTACAAGTGTTATACTTATTGTATTGATCCCTTTATCATTATGTAATGCCCTTCTTTATCTCTTATTATAGACTTTGTTTTAAAATCTATTTTGTCTGATATAAGTCCTGCTACTCCAGCGCCCCTTTTATTCCATTTCCATTTGTATGATATATCCTTTTCCATCTCTTTACTTTCAGCCTGTGTGTATCTTTTCTTGTGAGATGGATCTCTAGTAAAAAGGCACAATTTATAAAACAGGATCAGAAGAGGAAGAATTAGTGACAATCCCCTCTTTTTTCCTTTTATTCCTTTTGGGGACACTTCACCTTGCCATGGAAACTTCTGTTTGCTCATAAACCTCACAGTGCAAAGAACCACCTTGGCCTTATCTGTATGAGAAGAAAACCAAGAATTCCCCAGAAGACTTTGGCAGGATAATGGGCTGAAATAACTCAAAATCTCAGATGCTATAAACACCTGTAAATGTTGAATGGAATATAGGATTTTTTTTTAAAAACGCAGAAATGAGAAAACAAGAAAGGAAAAGGGAAATGAAAAATAGAAAGGTATGAGGTGATGTAGGTATGAGGCTATAGAGGGGGAGGGCTATTGGTCTCAATATCCTTGGAGGCTTTTTCTGTTTCTACTGGGAACAGAAACAAAGCTGTGGGCCTTGAGAGGTGGGACATCAGAAACAAGACACCTACATAAACGTCTTGTCCTAAACCAGTGGTTGGCAAACTGCGGCTCGCAAGCCACATGCGGCTCTTTGGCCCCTTGAGTGTGGCCAAGAGGTTTCAATCGCACTGTACGTGTGTGCCTGCACGTGGTATTTTGTGGAAGAGCCACACTCAAGGGGCCGCAGTTTGCCGACCACTGTCCTAAACCATGAAAAAATGGACTAGGGAAAAATGTAGGAAGATGAAAAGATATTTCAATGGTCTCTGCCTGGGTTCTAGGTAAGAACAACAAGAAATCATCTCCAAGCATTCGAAAACAGTCTCAAGTCTTACATGAGTTGTAGTTCCATTAATATTACATTCTGGGTGCAGAAACCTCCAAGCCAAGCAATTAATAATATGTGGTCCCAGTCAGGAATAAATTCTAAGGCTAATCTAAAAGAGGACACAAAAAAAGTATGTTTAAGGCAGCCAAAGACATAAAAGAGAAACTATAAACTTAATTAAGGAACAAAATACATCTTAAAAACCCCACCTAGCTATGGCCAGTGTTGCTAAGTGGTTAGAGTGTTGGCCCACACACCAAAGGGTTGCAGGTTTGATTCCCAGTCAAGGGAACATACCTGGGTTGCAAGTTCAATCCCTGGCCCCAGTCAGGGCATGTGAGAAAGGCAACCAATTGATCTCTCTCTCCTCTCTCTCTCTCTCTCTCTTCTCTCTCTCTCTTTCTCTCTCTCTCTCTCTCTCTCTCTCTCTCTCTCTCTCTCTCTCTCCCTCTCTGTCACCCTCACTCTCTTTCTCTCTCTCCCGCCTTCCCTTCCACTGTCTCTAAAAGAAAAAATTAATGGAAGAAACATCTTCAGGTGAGGATTAACAAAAAAAACAGCAATAAGAAATAACCCACCTAAATAGACTTTAAAAGAAAACCAACTGACAGCACTGGATAAGTCCTCTAGACAAACAATCAGCAAAGATACAGCAATCCTAAATGACTCACTAGATCAGATGGACTTAATAGACATCTTCAGAACACTTCACCCCAATGCCACGGAATATACATTCTACTCAAATGCTCATAAGACATATTCAAAAATAGACCATATATTGGGTCACAAGCAAAGTATCCCCAAATTCAAGAAGATTGAAATCATAAAAAGCGTCTTCGCAGACCACGATGGCATAATATTAGAAATAAACTACAATATAAACAACCCAAAATACTCAAACACCTGGAAGCTGAATAGCATGCTATTAAATATTGATTGGGTTACCAATGAAATCAAAGAAGAAATTCAAAACATCCTGGAAACTAATGACAATGAAAACAAAACAATCCAAAACCTATGGGACACAATGAAAGCAGTCCTGAGAGGGAAGTTTATAGCTCTACAGGCCTATCTCAAAAAACAAGAAAAAATGGTAGTAAATCAGCTAACTCTACAACTCAAAGAATTAGAAAGAGAGCAACAAGAAAACCCCAGAGTGAGCAGAAGGAAGGAGATAATAAAGATTAGAGCAGAAATAAATGACATAGAGACCAAAAAAACAATACAGAAAATCAATGAAACCAAGAGCTGGTTCTTTGAAAGGATAAACAAGATTGACAAACCTCTAGCCAGACTCACCAAGAAGCAAAGAGAGAGGACCCAAATAAACAAAATCAGAAATGATAGAGGCGAAATAACAACAGACCCCACAGAAATACAAATGATTGTTAAAAAATACTATGGACAGCTCTACTCCAACAAACTAGACAACATGGAGGAAATGGACAAATTCCTAGAAAAATACAACATTCCAAAGCTCAATCAGGAAGAATCTAAAAATCTCAACAGGCCAATAACTATGGAAGAAATTGAAGCAGTCATCAAAAAGCTTCCAGCAAACAAAAGCCCAGGACCAGACGGCTTCACAGGGGAGTTTTACCAAACATTCAAGGAAAACTAAACCTATCCTCCTCAGACTACTACAAAAAATTCAAGAGGAAGGAACACTTCCAAGCTCATTCTATGAAGCCAGCATCACCCTAATACCAAAACCAGGTAAAGACAACACAATGAAAGAGAATTATAAGCCAATATCCCTCATGAACATAGATGCCAAAATCCTCAACAAAATTCTAACAAATCAGATCCAGCAGTACATCAGAAAGATCATACACCATGACCAAGTAGGATTTATCCCAGGGATGCAAGGATGGTACAATATCCGCAAATCAATAAACGTGATACATCACATAAACAAACTGAAAGAAAAAAACCACATGGTCATATCAATTGATGCAGAAAAAGCATTTGACAAAATTCAACACCCATTTTTGATAAAAACTCTCAGCAAGGTGGGAGTAGAAGGATCATACCTCTACATAATAAAAGCCATTATGACAGGCCCACAGCCAACATCATACTCAATGGACAAAAACTAACACCATTTCCCCTAAGAACAGGAACAAGACAGGGATGCCCCCTCTCACCACTCCTGTTCAACATAGTACTGGAAGTGTTAGCCATTGCAATTCGGCAAGAAGAAGAAATAAAAGGCATTCAAATTGGAAAAGAGGAAGTAAAACTGTCCTTATTTGCAGACGACATGATATTATACATACAGAACCCTAGAGACTCCATCAAAAAGCTACTAGACTTAATACATGAATTTGGCAATGTAGCAGGATACAAAATTAACCCCAAGAAATCTGAGGCATTTCTATACACCAATAGTGAACTTTCAGAAAGAGAGATTATAAAAACAACCCAGTTTACCATCGCACCAAAAAAATTAAGCTACCTAGGAATAAACTTAACTAAAGAGGTAAAAGACCTCTACTCAGAAAACTACAGGACGTTGAAAAAAGATATAGAGGAAGACATAAACAGATGGAAGAACAGACCGTGTTCATGCATTGGTAGAATCAACATTATTAAAATGTCCATACTACCCAAAGCAATCTATAAATTCAACGCACTTCCCATTAAAATACCAACGGCATACTTCAGAGATCTAGAACAACTCTCCAAAAATTCATCTGGAATAAAAAAAGACCTTGAATAGCTGCAGCAATCCTGAAAAAGAACAAAGTAGGTGGGATCTCAATACCAGATATCAAGATGTATTACAAAGCCACTGTTCTCAAAACTGCCTGGTACTGGCACAAGAATAGGCATATAGATCAATGGAATAGAATAGAGAGCCCAGAAATCGGCCCGAACCAATATGCTCAATTAATATTTGACAAAGGAGGCAAGAACATACAATGGAGCCAAGATAGTCTCTTCAATAAATGGTGTTGGGAAAATTGGACAGATATATGCAAGAAAATGAAACTAGACCACCAACTTACACCATACACAAAAATAAACTCAAAATGGATAAAGGACTTAAATGTACGACAGGAAACCATAAAAATTCTAGAAGAATCCAAAGGCACCAAAATCTCAGACATATGCCGAAGTAATTTCTTCACTGATACAGCTCCTAGGGCACTTGAAACTAAAGAGAAAATGAACAAATGGGACTACATCAAAATAAAAAGCTTCTGCACAGCAAAAGAAACCATCAACAAAACAACGAGAAAACCCACTGTGTGGGAAAACATATTTGCCAATGTCATATCTGATAAGGGCCTAATCTCCAAAATTTATAGGGAACTCATACAACTTAACAAAAGGAAGATAAACAATCCAATCAAAAAATGGGCAAAGGACCTAAATAGACACCTTTCAAAAGAGGACATTCAGAAAGCCAAGAGACATATGAAAACATACTCAAAGTGACTAATCATCCGAGACATGCAAATCAAAACAACAATGAGGTAACAACTCACACCTGTCAGAATGGCTATCATCAACAAATCAACAAACGACAAGTGCTGGAGAGGATGTGGAGAAAAAGGAACACTTGTGCACTGCTGGTGGGAATGCAGACTGGTGCAGCCACTATGGAAGACAGTATGGAGTTTCCTTAAAAAACTGAAAATGGAACTCCCATTTGACCCTGTGATCCCACTTCTAGGAATATATCCCAAGAAACCAGAAACACCCATCAGAAAGGATATATGCACCCCTATGTTCATAGCAGCACAATTCACCATAGCTAAGATCTGGAAACAGCCTAAGTGCCCATCAGTAGATGAATGGATTAGAAAACTGTGGTACATCTACACGATGGAATACTATGCTGCTCTAAAAAAGAAGGAACTCTTACCATTTGCAACGTCATGGATGGAACTGGAGAGCATTATGCTAAGTGAAATAAGCCAGTCAATGAAGGAAAAATACCACATGATCTCACTCATTCATGGATAATAGAGACCATTATAAACTTTTGAACAATAATAGATACAGAGGCAGAGCTGCCTCAAACACATTGTCAAACTGCAGCGGGAAGGCTGGGGAGGGTTGGGGGGCAGGAGGTAGGGGGGTAAGGGATCAACTAAAGGACTTGTTTGCATGCATATCAGCATAACCAATGGACATAAGACACTGGGGGATAGGAGAGGCTAGGGGACTGTCTAGGGCGGGGGATAAAATGGACACATATGTAATACCCTTTGTAATACTTTAAGCAATAAATAAAAATAAATAAATAAATAAATAAATAAATAAAAGAAAAGAAAACCAAGCAGGCCTTCTAGAATTGCAAAATATAGTCACCAAAATTATAATTCTCAACTGGCAGGTTAAACTACAGACTAGACATAGTCCAAGAGAGTATTAATTTCACCAGAGAAAATCACTCAGAATGCAGTGGTGAGAGACAAAGATGTAAATATATAGTAACAGAAGGATAAAAAAATATGCAATGTAGCATGAGAAGAGCCGATCTAATAGGAGTGTCAGAAAAAGAGAAGTGGAGAAGTGGAAGAATGGCAATATTTAATACTTAATGGCTAAGAACTTTCCATAATTCATGAAGGATATAAACCCTCAATTCAAGAAGCATCAAAATCTCAAACAAGAGAATAAAAAATAAGTCCACATCCAAATAATAGAGTAGCGAAACCTCAGGACATTGCATAGATAAAGAAAAAAACAATGAAAAGCAAGCAGGAGAAAAAGTTTTAAAAATCCACAAACAAATCATAAACCAACCACAGGCTTTTCAACAGCAGTAATAGAGGCAACATAGTGAAATATATTGTCAAAAGCCTAGAGGAAAAATAAATGTCAACTGAAATTTTATTCCCAGCTGAACTATCACTGAAAATTGAGGGAGGAATAAAGCAGCTTAGATAAACATAACTGAATGATTTACAACCCAAATGACTCTTAACTAAAGAATGACAAAAATATACTTTGGGAAAAAGAAAATTTAAAACAGAGAAAATGTAGGTGGCCATAAGGAAAAGCATGAATTATATTACTTTCTGTACAGATTACCCAATTTAGCTTATTTAAAATACTCTGCTTGGGAAAGGTGAAATAGTGGTAAAACTGGGTGAGAGCAAATGCTACAAATGACCCCATGACCCCAACAAAATTAGAATAAAATTATTTACTAAACCAGTGGTTTTCAACCTTTTTCATTTCACGGCACAAATAAAATAGTTACTAAATTTCTTTAGCATACCAAAAATATATATATTTTTCCAATCTGACACAAAATAATAGGTATAATTTTGATTCATTCACACCAGACGGCTATTGTTGTGGATAAAAAAGGTGTAGAATCAGGTAATAAGTCCCAGAATATACTCACATTTATTGTCCCATAAGTAAACAAATATAAGGACACAAATTTCTAAGCATTCTTCAACAAAAAAATGTTACATCTCTGCCAAAAATACGAGGGAACAAATCATCTTTTTTATAAAAAGCAATGATACTAAAAATTGATTTGAATATATTTCTTTAGCTAGAAACATAATGTTCATCTAGTTGGCCATTAGCATCCAGTAGAGTCTCTCGTCCGATAAAAGATTGGCTGGATAGAGCGTACTTTCATGTTTCAATTTTTCTTATTTGGGGACATTTAAGTTGTCTCACAGAAAGGAACAAAAACATCAACTTCTAATTTAAAAAATGCTGTGGAAAACGTTGTTTTTCAGACATAATATTTACTCCACGAAAAAAAATACAAACAAATTCTAAGCTGAGTAAAGTTGAAAAGTTAAACCCAAACTATTTGACTTAATAAATTCTTTAATAACAGTAATTAAGCTATTATTTTGGAAACAGGGATGACTCAAAAGGTGTCAGAACCTAACTTTTTAATCATGTCTTTTAACTTTGGTACAATTTCTCAGTCCCTTGGGAAAATTCCCATGATCACAACTTCAGAGAGCCCTGACCAGCCATTTTGGCATTTTCCAATGCTAAGGAGTGTGCCACTCTATCCTCCTCAAACTCCCCAATGACCACTAGAGCTGAGGCAGCTTCCACCATCCACGAGGGTAGGAGTCTGAGCTGCCTCAGCAACTCTCAAGGAGCTCAGAGGGTTCCAAGTACAGCACTGTTTTGAGCAATGGAAATTTGAATACATGATTTATGGTAGGCTGGTATAGAAGAGCCTGTGTTGATTTGTCTTAAGAAGTTAAAGCACAACCAGTGTGGCTCAGTGGTTGAGTGTCAACAGGAGGTCACACTTCAATTCCTGGTCAGAGCACATGCCCAGGTTGTGGGCTTGTTCCCCAGTAGGGGGCATGCAGAAAACAGCTGATCAATGATTCTCTGTCATCACTGTTGTTTCTATCTCTCTCTTTTCCTCTCTGAAGTCAATAAAAATGTTTTTTTAAAGAAGTAAGGTATCCTTAAACAAAGATGACCATGCAGACTGTTAATAAAGTAGAATGGTTCAGAGATTGGCTGTGAGGTCACCCAGCTTAAATTCAAATTAATACTTGTGACCTTGCACAATTACTTTACCCTCTCTGTTCTAACTTCTCCCATCTGTAAACAGGAATAGAAATACTACCTAAGACCATTGTGAAAATTAAAGGAGACAGTATTCTCAACACAGTGCCTGGCACATAGTAACTACTTCAATTATTAGCTATTATTATTAGTTACAAGAATAGTAGAAACATAAAAACATGAGTGAATGGGGAAAAGGTATTGTAGTAAGGCTTAATTTAAATGATTTAAAGGGCAAAACCAAGGACCATCTTCCATAAGAAGATAGAATTCATAAAAATAACCTCCACTGATCTAATACAAACTTGAAAATGCAAAGTGTGTAACTTCCAGGTAACCACACACTTAAATATTCTTGAATTCTGATCCCCAACCCCTACATTGTTACATATTTTTAGAGACTTGTGTTTTGGCTCAATAATGTTACATTTAATTATTTTAAGCTATGATGCTGTAAAACAAACTTCAGACTTTGTGTGCCTCATATCCCCACAGGAGGAACAAAGCTAGGCTTCACAGAGAGAGCTGCTTTACTCTGAATTTCTCTCCTTTTCTCTCATGGTGTGTGGCCAAGGTCAGAAAACCAGTTGGACTTCCTTGCAGACCATCCTTTTTAGAACCAGCACTTGTGAGAGCAATTAACACATGGCCACAACACATGACTTGTTTTGTGGCAGAGTTAGCTGCAAAGAAAGACGCCAATGTCTAAGGGCATCATCTACTAAGGGACCTAAAGGTAATGAGTCCAGAATGTCCTATCTTCCAATCTTCAGAAAACAAAGTGATGTTTCTGAATGACACACCAAAAAGCCTCCTCAAACCCTATATCACTGAGACCATGTGTTCTCAAACTGACAGTCCAGGAAGACACTTGAACAACAATGGTTTTTGTTTTTTCCCCCTCATTTACTCTAAGAACAGGACAAAAGACATTGACTAAAGTATGTCAGCATAGAGACTGAACACAATTTTTCTATGATTAATACTTCTTATTGTTCAATTATGCTGATTCGTCTTAAATTTAGTAATAAAATGTGCTACTGAGGATTGTTTTAAAGTATTCAAACCTCAATATTTATTTTTAATTAAGTTAGGAAACTTAACTACAATCTTTCAAAATTTACTAATGGTATTAAAAAAATCTCTGGAAATTAGGGGAAAAGCAATCCATCATTTCTTAGAGCTGTGAAATCCCCTCTGTTCAATGTAAAGATTAATTTAAGGAGAAACAGGCATCACGGGGCACACTCACCAGTGGTTCTGCCATGATGATGCGAATCTTGCGCTCAGCCTGGGTGGTGAAGTTGACAAATAAGCTCTTGAGGACATATTCCCCTGGTTTGCTGTCTGGGTCCACATTGATGGGTAACATGGTTGGTGGCCCTTTTTCCCTTTGTGTACCAGACACAGGTGGAACTGGAGGCTTGATATAACCGTTGCCGACAGGAGAAGCTGGAAAATATAACAGATATTCTTACAAGCTGGAAATCACATCATAAACATTCAGATTAGCTGTGCTAAACCATAGATATAAGGAAAAGAATCATATCCGGAATGCTGTCCTTAGCATTATAACCTGGACTAATTTTTTAGAAATGGTGTCAGAATGTAATTATTTTTATTACATTAGACTTATGTTATGACATATTTGATAATCTCAAAATACTTCTGTGGTTACCACATTGCTTTAGGTAAGTTATATTGCAAGTACAAAATACAGTTGATAAATCCAACAATACTTATGATGTTCCAGGGAAGTAAATAAAGAACATATATGTGAAAAAAAAAGTGATTTGTTGTCCTGATTTTCCTAATGGCCAGAAGCTCTCTGTCTCCTGTACTTCATTCTAACTAATGGAATAAGAACTAATGAAATAAATAATGCCCCAAACTTCAGAAGTTTCCAAGAATCAATTTACGGTAGCCCAACTTGCTCTTTCTCCAAAAGGAATGATCTTCTTGAAAGATACAGGCTCAGGAAGGGCCCTATCAATGGCAATCAAAGTGTAGGTTTAACTTTTCACTCTCCACACCCTTGGCACAATTGAGATGCGCTCCTCATCCTTCATAATATGTGCAGATTCATCACTTGGATTAGATTTTGAACATAGTTTCTGGTGAGTGGCCTCCTTTCAGAATGCAATAGTCAGACAACTATTTTAACTTTGATAGTTACAGAAAATAAAATTTTAAATTTTAGCTAGAGAAAATAGATTTTTATTCATAAATGGAAATTTTATGTCTCTCTTCTTAAATTGTAACATAAACTACCCCCTTCCACATAAGTACCTGTAAGATGTTATCACTATTCAGTTGAAGAAATGCAAGCATAAGTGGGCTTCGGTAGAGGCATTAGGAATCCTAAGGACAGGATAATGATAAAGCAGACATTTAAAAGGTAGACTGTATCATTTTGCGTATAGAGATTAAGGAAAAGAGTAAAGACAAAATTAGATTTCCAGTTTGGACCCTGGTTTGGGTATTAGAGAATGATGTTATGCCATTGATAATAAAGCAAGAAAAAAGTTCTCCTTGAAACAGTCTCAAAACTACAAGTAAATTCAAGGCTTCTCTTACCTTCTTTCAACCCCAAGCCAAATTTTGAGGAAGCCATGAAAATTTATTTTATTTTATTAAATTACAAACATGTCCCCATGTTGCACATACTCCCTCATCCTTCCTACTCTTTCCTAATGCCCCGTCCTCTCTGGGTCCCTTACAATCTCAACTGTAATTAAACTTTAATTATACAGCCTCTTCAGATACAAAAATAAAATATGTTGTATATTACTTATTTCCCTCTCTATTCTTAGCACTTCTATCATAGTCTAGGCCAGGGGTGGGCAAACTTTTTGACTCGAGGGCCACAATGGGTTCTTAAACTGGACCGGAGGGCCGGAACAAAAGCATGGATGGAGTGTTTGTGTGAACTAATATAAATTCAAAGTAAACATCATTACATAAAAGGGTACGGTCTTTTTTTTTTTTTTTTTTAAGTTTTATTCATTTCAAATGGGCCGGATCCGGCCCGCGGGCCGTAGTTTGCCCACGGCTGGTCTAGGCCCTTCAAAGCCTACGGCATGATTACTAGAGCAGTCCCTCTGTTGCCTTTAGTTCATTAATTTTACATACTAAACAGATCTTTCTTCAGAATGGTTTTAATCCTAACACTTTTTTATTCAACATTTTCAATGGCTCTCAATTATCATTATCAAGCTTCAAACACATCCCTTGTGTTCGAGCCTCACCAGCAGTCTGCCTCCATCCTGTGCCAGGTCGTGCTGATGCCCTGCTGGCCCAAGAGCACACTGTTCTCACTTACGCCTTCCTCTCCTGCTGCTCCTTCCCATCTTCTCTGCTTATCTAAGCCTTCTGTCCCTTCACAATCACTCCTAGTGTCATTGCCACCAGGCTAACCCCTGCTGGTAAGTTTGTATTTCTAGTTTTAAACATTTAACTCATGACCTTTGGCACTGTACATCCCACATGGCCCAAGGAAGACTCAATAGACAGGTGACAAGAGAAGTGATTATCCAATGCAGTTCTGCCTAAGGTTGGTCCTATAACTGAACCATACATTCTTCTAAATTTATCCCTTAAAGGTTCCCCAATAAGACTGCAGTCTCCCAGATCTAGTATAGAGTTCTTCACTCAGGTAATGCCCAATAAATCTCCTTAACTAATTAAAGTGACATCTTACTTGATTTCTGTACATCTGAAGTGATTCAGCTCAGCCAATGTTGCTCAGTGGTTGAGTGTTGACCCATGAAGTGATTCACTGGGAGGAAACTCTATGACAAGATTCAGTAGTAGAGTCTCTAAAGGAATACCATGCAGGATTTTCAATGAAGGGTCATTAGTTCAAATGGTGCTCCAAGCAGCTTTCTAAAATGTACTATTTAATCTAAAGGGGCATACTCAAAATCAGGTAATGCAAATGAAGTCCTGACCATGTCCCCATGTTACCTCCTACTCTCTCAGTATAAGTCCAACTTACAAAGGGACACGTGACCTCCATGTGATGCTTCCTAATGTATCAAGACATTGTGCCACAGGATTGGAGACTGGAATATAAGCCAAAAAAGTCTAAGTGGAGGATGACTTTATTTACTTATTTTTTAAATTTATCTTTATTGTTGAAAGTATTACAGATATCCTCCTTTTATCCCCATTGAGAGGATGACTTTATTATTTTTTGTTTTCTACAGGATTTTATCCCTTTCTAGAATATAGCAATAATCTGGATGATGCAACATAATTGCAAGAGCAGCTCCATAACTGTAAGACTGTGGGTCTTAATAGTCATAACTCTAGTGAGAGAATGTTCCTGAGAGTGACCTCTGGCAGTCGTCCTGCCAAACCACCTTTTGAAGCAGATAACTGATATCCACCAACCAGAATGTCTCTTAGACAAATATTCCATTTTAAATGCTAAAGTACCAATTCTCACTGCTGTCATAAAAAATGTTATCTGCCTGTACTTCAAAGCAGACACCTAGTGAGCACAAAAGTCTGTGTACACAACCTTCATGAGTTGGAACGGTCCTAGCTCAGCTAAGCCTTGTGTCAGAGCTGAAGGTGATTCAAGGGGATGGTGCCCATCACTGTGGTGTCAAACAGATCCGATGGGCAGATGGAGATGCAGTAAAAGTTAATGGGGTAAGTGTCCTTTAACTAGGTGACTTCTAAGTTTTAGTAACCCTTCTTGATCCTACCATAACCAATTATGAATAAATCCTAGCCTTTTGTCAGGATAGTTTGCAAAATAAACATATGACATGGCACCTTTCAGTAACTCAGTTATCCAGTGACAATATAGCTGAGAACTAAGAAATACATGATCCTTGCTGCCCAAAATCGAGTCACAAAGTTCATACTACTCTAAACATTAGAATATTGCCATTAGAAAAAAAAATCATTAGAGTCTCCCTCAGCACTTGCTTGCTCTCAATCTACCAGTATTTATGACCAACTGTCTAGTTTCTAAGTTCACTATAGTCTGGAAACAGAAAATTAAAAGGGAAAAATGCAACCTCTCTGGGTAGGAACACTAATAGAAGAAGAAGAAAAAAAGGCATAACTCTAAAAAACCACCAGACCTTAAAAATGCAGTTGCCTGAAGCCATGAGTACAGGGCCACAGAATGTGACATTCTCACAGGCTTGGGGCATCGATGACTCAGTCCAGCATGTGATCATGATTAATATTCATGGCATGACTCTGAGTCCCATGGAAAGGTTAAAATAAGTCTGATATGCAGTCCTGTATTTGAGAAGGTGGGAAAAAGAGCAACAGAAATTTTCAGAAGATTTCCATTTCAAATGGATAAAACTAAAAAAGACTTTGGTGTCTAAAGGGGAAACTAACATCTCTAAGAATTTAGCTCTCAAGAATTAAATCTGTTTGTGCACACACCTGAAATCAATATAAAATAACATTGATGTAAACTGTAACTGAAAAGTAAATAAAAAAGTAAATCTATTTGTGCACAGGTCTGATTTCTAACTGACATTTATTGTTTTTAATTGAATTTACTAGAGGCCCGCTACACAAAATTTGTGCATGGGGGTGGGTGGGGGGGGGGGGAGGTGGAGGTTCCCCTCAGCACAGCCTGCACCCTTTCCAATCAGGGACCCCTCAGGGGATGTCTGGCTGCCGGTTTAGGCCTTATCAGGATCGGGCCTAAACCGGCAGTCGGACATCCCTCTCACAATCCTAGACCACTGGCTCCTAATCGCTCAACTGCCTGCCTGCCTGGTCACCCCTAACTGCCCCCCCTGCCGGCCTGATCACCCCTAACTGCCCCCCGCTGCTGGCCAGGTCGTCCACAACTGCCCCCCCCCACCAGCCTGGTCATCCCTTACTGCCCCACTTGCCGGCCTGGTCGACCCCCAACTGCCTCCCCTCTTCCAGCCTGGTCACCCTTAACTGACCCCCTGCTGGCATGATTGCCCCCAATTCCCCCCCCCCCGCTGGCCTAGTTTCCCCTCACTGGCCCCCTGCCAGCCTAATTGTCCCCAACTGCACCCCTCTGCCGGCTTGGTCACTACTAACTGTCCTCCCTGCCGGCCTGGTCGCCTCTTACTGCCCCCCGACCCCCACGCCAGGTTGGTCACCCCCAACTGCCCCCCCTACCGGCCTTGTCACCCCACACAACCTGCTGTTCAGTCATTTGGTCGTCCCTCACTAACCCCCCTGCCGGCCTGGTCATAGGCAGCCATCTTGTGAGAGCATGAGGGTTAATTTGCATATTACCTCTTTATTATATAGGATTGGGGTGACATTGGTTAATAAAATTATTTAGGTTTCAAACAGGTGTATACAAAATAAATATCCAGAAATCAATTTCATTTCTATACACCAATAATGAACTATCAGAAAGGGAAACTAAAAACAAAATCCATTTACAATTGCATAAAAATATAAAATACATCGGAATAAATGAAACATTTTTTATTGAAACCGACAAACTGCCAATTCAGGAACAGCCATTCTCAGGCCCTGTTTTCCAGTTCAGCAAATGCAGGCAATCACTTGAAATCTACTCCTTGCCACTGGAGTGCTTTGCCTATTTTCTATCCTCCTGGACAAGCAAGTCAACCCATACTTCCTGTTCCAGTCCTGGCTCTGCCTGCCTGTGTGACCCAGCTGCTCCAGCTGCTCAGCATCCCCTTCATGTGGGGCCTCTGGAAGTATGGCTCCCTTATGATGGAAGGGTCCTGACTGTCCATGGGTATCTTGTGTCCCTCATCTACATACATGTTGAAGCAATGATCTAATTTGTTGGATTAAAAACTTCTCATTTAAATTTGTTGCGTGTGATAAAACTTTAAGCTTCACCTCCAATGGTCCGTATTCCTCTCCTTTTCTTTTTCATCTCATCTTTCTATTTCCACACAACAGCCCAATGTCCCTAAAAAATCACTCAGCCCAGTGCTCCTGCCATAAATGAGAAACTAAGGGGGTGGGGTCAAGAAGAGCATCACTTTCAGATATCCATTAGGCCTCAATCTTTTTGAGATTTTCTTTCTCTTTATATATACATATATATATATATATATATATATATATATATATATATATATTTAATTTTGTTTTATTGTTTAAAGTATTACAAAGAGTATTACATATGTATCCTTCCCCCCTGCCCTTGACATTCCCCCTGCTTTTTCTTTATATTTTAATCTTAGATTAAATATGTTCTGATTTTTCTCCATTGCCTTCTTTTGCCTTAAGTGGTTTTTGTTTATGTTGTTTTCTTTTTATTCCAAATTATTTTTCTACTTGGTTCTGTGTTGGGAGGTGTTTCTCTCTTTCACTGGGTCTCTATTTGCAGGGTTCGTTCCATAATCTGGAAGAAGTCTGCTTTATGCTTTAGGCTCTTGTGGTCCTTTTCTTACATTTTCATTAGATCTATTTCTGACTACAAGGGATGACCTTTTGAATAGGACTATTTTTTTTTTCAATTTCACTGACAAACACCTTAATTTTTAGGCTGGTTGTACTTAGCTGGCTAAGGTCTTCAGAATGATTTCCCTAAATTACCAATATTTATAGGAATTACTAACCTAATGGTGACACAAAAACAAAAACCCACAACTCACAGTCCAGCTACATTTCTATTATGACATTGAAAGGAAAGAAAATACTATGAGTTTCCTTATGTGAGTACCCCAGAGGCTACAACTGGCAATACATGTTGCAATAAAGCAATTGGTTTTCTCAGTCAGACTTTCAGAGACATTAATACCATCACTCATTTGTTCACTCATTCATCTCAACCAGTATTTATTCAGTGAGTGCCTGGGTTCCAGGCACTGCCCTAAGCACCCAGAAGATAGGCGTGAACAGAACAGATGGTTCTTGCCCTCATGGAGTTACAGGTTACTGAGGTAGGGTCATATAACCATCTATTTCATGTGTGTCTACACACACACACACACACACACACACACACACATACAATGTTAGATTGCAAAACAGTCTAAAAAAAAAAGTGAAAACTACACAGAGAAACCTGCTTGTCTCTATTTGCCCAAAGGTGCTCAGGTGTTAATAGTTTGGAACTGGCTTGGAGAGGAATGAAAGCTGTGTGCTTTGGGTGGCTGAGAAAATCCAGGCACACCTGGCTCAGACAGGATCTGCTTTTCCAATCCATCACTTTGGCTTGTTCATATCTGTGTCAGTCCCAGTTGCAAATGAGAATTTTAAGTAGCCTATAAAGGGCATGAATCAAAGTGACCATCAGGTGCACTGCTCTCTGCCTCCTTCACCAAACACGAAGCTCAGAGAAGAGGACATCTCTGCTTGCTTTTCTTTAGCTTACAAAGCAGGTGAGCACAGAGGCATATTTTTCAAAACACTCAATTCTTTTTCTAATGTTCCTATTGCCAAAATCACACTCAGAGCATTTGAAATAAAAGTTTCCCCCCCTTTTTTGGAGGGGGGAAGTGTCCCTGAGATTATATGTAATACAATCAAAGTAGGTCTCTTGTTAGAAAGGATGGTCCATTACTTTCTAGAGATCAACGTGACCTTATCTTTCAACATGGGAATAAAATTATTATATTTCTGTGCTCATGGTTGGATATATGTTGTTATTTCTTTCTACCAGTTCTCAGCACCTTGTTTATTCTGTAGGTTACAAAGGCAAACCCCTTTAGTAACCAAGACCCTTCTATGGGACCACCTTCCCTCACCATACCTTTTTGCCTGTAAGTCTTAGTTTACAGGAATATTTCATAAAGCAAAACAAACCAAGGATGACACAGCTACCATGAAAACATGTCACAGTGTGTATAGAACAATAATAAATTGTCCCCTAATGCATATATGAGGGTACTTGAGAAAAGGCATTTTAAAAGTTACTGCAAAGACTCAAAGTGATCAGAAACTCTGAAAGTCATGCAAAGTAAATTAGGATGAAAAGAAAGAAACCTCCAAGTATGATAGGAAAAATAATTTTCCTCTGAGAAGTATTATTAAGAAATAAAAATATTGGAGCAGGAAGAAACAATTAGTTTGAGCAATATAACATCATTTCTTAACAAAAGAAACAATTTGATATATTTCAAAGTATGTCAAGAAGAGACTAATGGCTACAAATGCTCAGAAATAATTTTTGCCTTGGAAGAAAAATATATTCAACGATATGCCTAGTTCTGCTTAAATAATTTCCATAAAATTTTGATAATGTGAAGTGTTCCTCCCATTTTTTAAAATCTTTATTGTTGAGATTATTATAGATGTCCCTTTTTTTCCCTCCCATAGCTCCCCTCCACCCGGTTCCCACCCCACCCCAGGCCCTCGCCACCCTATTGTCTGTGTCCATAGATAATGCATATAAGATCTTTGTCTAATCTCTTCTCCCACCCCCACACCCCCTTCCTTCTGAGAATCTTCAGTCTGTTCCATTTCCATGCCCCTGATCCTATTCCATTCACTAGTTTATTCTGTTGATCAGGTTTTTTATTCATTTGAATTTTAGATTCACTTGTTCATAGATATGTATTTGTTGTCACTTAGTTGTTCATATTTTTTATCTTTACCTTTTTCTTCTTCCTTTTTTTAAAGAAAATCCTTCAGCATTTCATATAATACTGGTTTTGTGGTGAAGAACTCCTTTAGCTTTTTCTTGTCTGTGAAGCTATTTATCTGACCTTCAATTCTAAATGATACTTTGCTGGGTAGAGTATTCTTGGTTGTAGGTTCTTGCTATTCATCACTTTGAATATTTCTTGCCACTCCCTTCTGGCCTGCATAGTTTCTGTTGAGAAATCAGCTGACAGTCATATGGGTACTCACTTGTAGGTAACTGTTTTTCTCTTGCTGCTTTTAAGATTCTTTCTTTGTCTTTTGCCCTTGGCATTTTAATTATGATGTGTCTTGGTGTGGTCCTCTTTGGGTTCCTCTTGTTTAGGGTTCTCTGTACTTCTTGGACTTGTAAGTCTATTTCTTTCACCAGGTAGGGCCATGGTCGGCAAACTGCGGCTCGCGAGCCACATGGGGCTCTTTGGCCCCTTGAGTGTGGCTCTTCCTAAGCCTTAGGAGTACCCTAATTAAATTAATAACAATGTACCTACCTATATAGTTTAAGTTTAAAATATTTGGCTCTCAAAAGAAATTTCAATCGTTGTACTGTTGATATTTGGCTCTGTTGACTAATGAGTTTGCTGACCACTGAGGTAGGGGAAGTTTTCTGTCATTATTTCTTCAAAAAGGTTTTCAGGATCTTGCTCTCTCTCTTCTTCTGGCACCCCCATAATTCAGATGTTGGTACACTTGAAGTTGACCCAGAGGCTCCTTACACTGTCTTCATATTTTTGGATTCTTTTTCTTTTTGCTCTTCTGGTTGGGTGTTATTTGCTTCCTTGTATTTCAAATCATTTATTTGATTCTTGGGATTCTCTGCTGTTGAATCCCTGTATATTATTCTTTATTTCAGTTAGTATATGCTTAATTTCTGATTGGTCATTTTCCATTTTTTGGCATTCTCACTAAGATCCTTAAAAGTCTCACTAAGTTCCTTGGAGGTTTCTAGAAGATTTTTGAGTAAGCTTATAACCATGGTTTTGAACTCTATATCCAATAGTTTGCTTTCTTCCATTTTTTTAATTTGTGACATGTTTCTTTGTCTCTGCATTTTGGCTACTTCCCTGTGTTTATTTCTATGTATTGGGTAGCTGCTAAGTCTCCTTGAGTTGACAGAGTGGCCTTGTGTGGTAGGTGTCCTAGAGGGCCAGTGGCTTAGCCTCCCCAATCACCTGAGGTGGACACTCTTGGTGCTCCCCTTTGTGGGCTGTGTGCACAGTTTTGTTGTAGTTGAGCCTTGATTGCTGTTGGTGTCACTGGGAGGAATTCACCTGCAGGACAATTGGCTGTGGGTTCCAGCTGTGATTATAGTGGGAGAGCTGCTGTGCAGGAGACACCCTTATGGAGTAGGACTTGTTTCAGTGGGGCTTTGGTGCTCACTGAGTCTGCCCCTTGAGTGTGTCGCTTACGGATGTGAATAGTTGTAATCTGGTATGGTCTCTGACTGGCTCTTGGGTCTCCAGGGAGGTGCAAATTCAGCCACTGCCTGGGGCCACCCAGCAGAATTTACAGAGAGATCTGCAGATTCCTCCTCTTTGTATCAGGTTTGGAAGTGCCCAGACCAGGCCCAGATGTGAAGCAAGGCAGGCTGGTGCTGGTGCTGGTTTTGGGGGCCTTTTATTGATAGGTTTGCAGCTCCCTGACCCAGCTGCAGCTTGTTTAATAGAGTTTTTGCCTGAGAAAGAACAGATGATTCATACGCAAAAGCCTCTAGGCCAGCCGTGGGCAAACTACGGCCAGTGGGCCAGATCCGACCTGTTTGAAATGAATAAAACTAAAAAAAAAAAAAAAAAGACCATACCCTTTTATGTAATGATGTTTACTTTGAATTTATATTAGTTCACACAAACACTCCATCCATGCTTTTGTTCCGGCCCTCCGGTCCAGTTTAAGAACCCATTGTGGCCCTCGAGTCAAAAAGTTTGCCCACCCCTGCTCTAGGCACAGCTTGGGTAGGCTTGTAAATTGGGTGGGGTGGGGTCTCAGGGAATCACCAGGGTGGAGAAAACAGAAATAGCTGCCAGTCAGCCCTGCACGGAGGAGGTCCCAGCACGGGAACAATGACCACTATGAGAACCTCCGTCAGGAAGAAAGCCATCCTGAGTTCCTGCTCTGATGCCAGACAGTCCAGTTTCTCCCCATATGTGTCTGGGTCCCCCAGAGCCTCGCCTGGCACTGGAGCTCAGAGGAAGTGAGAGCTTGTAAATTCAGTTTGTGGTGCCAGCCTTTTAAAAGGAGCAGCTGGGTCTCCAGCAGCCTGTGTCACTCAGCCCCAATCTGCACTGGTTTTTATAATCTGTAGTTCTTATGACCCATAGGGACTCTTTCCCCAGCTCTGGGATGCTGGGCTGGAGGTCTGGTGTGGGGCTGGGACCCCTTGCTTCTCTGGGCAGCCTCCACAGAGGCAATTTTCCTCCCAATTAAAAAAGCAGCACACCCGGGTGCCAGACCAGTCCGTTCCGCGCCTCTGCACCTCTTACAAGTCTCAATGTGCTTTCTTCTTTACCTCTCTAGTTGTAGTACTTCCACTCAGACAGCTTTCTTGGAGTTCTGGGTGATAGTTGTTTTGTATTTTCATTGTAATTTTGATGTGGTTGTGGGAGGCAGTAAATATAGGTGTTTACCTATGCCACCATCTTGGTTCCCCCTCCAATTTTTATTGATTAATACATCACAACTTTCTCTTACACTATTTAGTTCTCTTAATCCTTTAGTTCTCAAATTGCATTCCTTCAAGTTCAGGGTCCACAAGATATCTCTAGTATAATTTATACCTTTACTCCTCAAAAATAATCCTAGAAGGCCAAACAATTTCCCATTTTCAAATGAGATCCTGTATACTCAGAGTTTAAGTGACTTGCCCAAGGTTGTGGAGTGGTTGACCCAGGATCTGAACTCATGTCTATTTGATAACATATTTAGTGAGCTTTCGTAACACTGTCTTTAAAAACAAAACAAAACAGCCTGGCTGGTGTGGCTCAATGGTTGAGTGTCAAACCATGAACCAGGAAATCATGATTCATTTCCCTGTTGTCAGCTCAATCACCAGTAGGGGGCATGCAGAAGGTGGCTGATAGATGATTCTTTCTTATCATTGATGTTTCTCTCTCTCTCTCCCTCTCCCTTCCTCTCTGAAATCAATAAAAACACATTAAAAAAACAACAAAAGAAAATAAAAAAAAAACATTTTATTTATGATGAAGACAATAAAGTCTCATTACTCAAAGATCTTTTCCTGACAAAAATTAATTTGGGGACTTCAAGGGACAAAATAAAAATTAATGTGATTTGGAGAATAAGGCTTTCTACTGATTAATATAATTGGTTATTTTCCTGAAAGACTCTTATAATGTTCATCCATGGAGGTCCCACCTACCAGGCAGTCTGCCCTCTTGATATTGAGTGCATCTTTAGCTATGAGAGGGGCTTTGAGAAAGGCTAGAAGGGCAAAAAAGAGTCAAGAATTGAAGGCCCATAAAAATATAGAATATCTGATTAATGACACACCTTACAAAGGTCTAGAGACCATTCCTTCTGAATATACTGATGATATGACATTTCACTGGTTATCATCCTAACAAGAAGCAAGTGAACTTGAAGGCAGAGGTCTTTGTTTACTTCAATCTGAGACCTCACAAAACCATTTTTGTCTTTGGTTTCCCAAGACTTAACACCTTAACACCTTGGAGAGAGGGAAATCGTTCAATAAATAGAATGTCAGCAATAAGTCATTACCCTCTTTTCCTCTGCCTTTCAACATTTTATCTCAGAGAAATTACAGTAATACTTCAGTGACTTCCTTTATAAATGTCTATCAACTCCTAAGATGCCATTACATGGACTTCCCCTGATTTTCAAAGTAGGTACTGTCACCAGAGCCTGAGAGAATGTTTGCCTAGATCTGTAAGCAGAAGATGAAGTTACATTGACATTTCAAGGTTCTTTTGTCACCAAATGTTGATCAAATAATCTGTGAGAGGCAGGATATTCCTGAATTTCAACTTCCTTCTTCTCCCCAACAGAACTGACAAACTGCTCTCATTCATGCCTCCTGGCTGGCCATTTACTCTTCCTTCTTTCATTTTCTCCTCATTATTTTCTTCCACTTCTGGCTCATTTTATGCAGCAAAATCTCATGAACTTGAAATCCATTCATTTTCAATTTGTGATAAGTTGGACAAGGTCTTGTATATTTTCATGTTAATGTTGGAAAAGGTTTTCTGAAGTACAATGTGGATCAGCAGTGCTTCAGCATCATTGCACATTGGATTCACCTGGAAGGCAGCGTCCCACCTGAATCAGTGGGTCAGGGGTGGGGCTCAATAATTTGCATTTCTAAACAGTTCCCAGGTTATGGCAACACTGCTGCCCTAGGACCACACTCTGACATCTCTGATGTAAATAAACAGTAACGCAAAGGGGATCAATTAATCCAGTTGGTAAAATTGTTTTACCCAATGGCAAAATGAAAAGGGTTCATTAACTCCAAGTAGGGAAATGTCTTGTAGACAAAACATACAGCATTTAACGAAGAGTAGAAAAACACAGTTCTAGGGTGATCCAATGTGACCTCGGAGGAGGACTTGCACCCACTGGGCTTTGGTTTCCTTACTGTTATTCTTTCTTTCTTTCTTTTTTTTAATCCTCACCTGAGGATATGCTTTTACTGATTTGAGAGAGGAAGGGGGAGAGAGAGAAAGAGAAACATTGATCATTTGCCTCCACATATGCCTCAACCGGGGACGGAACCCACAATGTAGGTATGTGACCTGACCAGGAATCGAACCCACAACCTTCTGGTGTATGGGGTGATGCTCCAACCACCTAAACCACCGGACAGAGCCTTACTTGTTATTCTTAAAGAGTCTAAGTCAGGTTGTCCTTTCTAGCTCCAGTATTCTATGACTGTAAAAAGATATACACTGGCAATGTATTAAAGAATCACTTATTAAAAACTTTCACAATTAAAACCCTAAAGATTCCATCAAAAAATTATTAGACTTAATAAATGAATTCGGCAATGTAGCAGGGTACAAAATCAACGCCAAGAAATCTATGGCATTTCTATACACCAATAGTGAACTTACAGAAAGAGAGACTAAAAAAGCAATCACATTTACCATCACACCAAAAAAATTAAGATGCCTAGGAATAAACCTAACTAAAGAGGTAAAAGACCTCTACTCAGAAAACTACAGGGCATTGAAAAAAGAAATAGAGGAAGGCATAAACAGATGGAAGAACATACCATGTTCATGGATTGGTAGAATCAACATCATTAAAATGTCCATACTACCCAAAGCAATCTATAAATTCAACGCACTTCCCATTAAAATACCAACAGCATATATCACAGATCTAGAACAAACTCTCCAAAAACTCATCTGGAATAAAAAAAGACCCCGAAGAGCTGCAACAATCCTGAGAAAGAAGAACAAAGTAGGTGGGATCTCAATACCAGATATCAAGCTGTATTACAAAGCCACTGTTCTCAAAACTGCCTGGTAATGGCACAAAAACAGACATATAGATCAATGGAACAGAATAGAGAATCCAGAAATCGGCCCGAACCAATATGCTCAATTAATATTTGACAAAGGAGGCAAGAACATACAATGGAGTCAAGACAGTTTCTTTAATAAATGGTGTTGGGAAAATTGGACAGATACATGCTAAAAAATGAAACTAGACCACCAACTTACACCATACACAAAAATAAACTCAAAATGGATAAAGGACTTAAATGTAAGACGGAAAACCATAACAATACTAGAGGAATCCAAAGGCAACAAAATCTCAGACATATGCCAAAGCAATTTCTTCATCGATACAACTCCTAGGGCATTGGAAAATAAAGAGAAAATAAACAAATGGGACTACATCAAAATAAAAAGCTTCTGCACAGCAAAAGAAACCATCAACAAAACAACAAGAAAGCCCATTGCATGGGAAAACATATTTGCCAATGTTATCACCCATAAGGGTTTAATCTCCAACATTTATAGGGGACTCATACAACTTAACAAAAGGAAGATAAACAATCCAATCAAAAAATGGGCAAAGGACCTAAATAGACACTTTTCAAAAGAGGAGAATCAGAAAGCCAAGAGACATATGAAAACATGCTCAAAGTCAGTAATTATCCAAGAGATGCAAATCAAAACAACAATGAGGTGTCATCTCACACCTGTCAGAATGGCTATCATCAACAAATCAACAAACGACAAGTGCTGGAGAGGATGTGGAGAAAAGGGAACACTTGTGCACTGCTGGTGGGAATGCAGACTGGTGCAGCCACTATGGAAGACAGTATGGAGTTTCCTCAAAAAGTTAAAAATGGAACTCCCATTTGATCCAGTGATCCCACTTCTAAGATTATATCCCAAGAAACCAGAAACACCAATCAGAAAGGATATATGCACCCCTATGTTCATAGCAGCACCATTTACCATAGTGAAGAGCTGGAAACAGCCTAAGTGCCCATCAGCAGATAAATGGATTAAAAAACTGTGGTACATCTACACAATGGAATACTATGCTGCTGTAAAAAAGGAAGGAATTCTTACCATTTGCAACAGCATGGATGGAACTGGAGAGCATTATGCTAAGTGAAATAAGCCAGTCAATGAAAGAAAAATACCACATGATCTCACTCATTTATGGATAATAAAGACCATTATAAACTGATGAACAAAAATAGATACAGAGGCAGAGCAGCATTGAAGAGACTGTCAAACTACAGCGGGAAGGCTGGGGAGGGTTGGGGGCAGGAGGGGGGGTAAGAGATCAACCGAAGGACTTGTTTGCATGCATATAAGCATAACCAATGGACATAAGACACTGGGGGATAGGGGAGGCAGGGGGAATGTCAAGGGGGGGGGGGAGACATATGTAATACTCTTTGTTATAATTTAAGCAATAAGACAAAATTTTAAAAAAATTAAACACAGCTTAAAAAAAATAACTTTCACAATTTAGATAGTAATTAATACCTGCCTTCTTTTGAAGTACTATGAATTAGTGAGATTCTATTGTTTATCCTCTCTGTAGAGGAAAGCTTTGCAAATAATCCTCACCCTGCCCATTATACCTTCACTTCTTCTCTGGTTCCACTTACCTTGCTGAGACTGGCAACTATCTACATTGCAAGTGAACACAAGAGGAAGCCTGTCTTTATCCCTTGCTGTAAACTCAAGATACATATTACCATATTTTTGAAAGATTATGTACTAAGAGTCTATCTTTCATAGAATCCTGTGCTAGGCCTAGGAAGGACAGAGGTATCATCTCTGCTCTGAGCCACTGATTAGCCAGACATTGTGGGATACATGGCATTTGATACAGGTCTTAAAGGACAGGTAGGAATAGATAACAAAGGGGCAACCTAGGTTAGGAAACAGCATGGCAGGCACATGGAGGCATGTTAAGAGTCCCTCCTCACCCTTTCCTCCTCTCACCCTCCCACCACACATCCCTATCTTAGCACATGTTCAAACTTTGATTTGTCAAGGAACTGCAAAGTCCTCAAGAACAGGACTATGTCTTGTCTTTATCCCTAGCACTTACCACTGGGCCTGGCATAATTAATTAAATGTGTGCTTACTTATTTTTTTTTTTAACTAAACTCATCTGATACCACAATATAGTCTTTGTGTGAATAAAATAATTGAACAAGTAAATGTGAAAAACAAACTCTTAAGTCCTATAAAAATGTAGGTTTTTAATTCTTATCATTAGAAGTAAAGTCTTGAATGGCCCGTTAATGAGTTTGGAGTTTATTTGGGGACAATTGGGAGTTAGCAGGTTTCTGAGAAGAAATGTTGACCTGATACGTTTTGTAGGATGGGCTAAAAAAGGGAAGTTTGAAGGACAATACAAATTAAAGATCACTGGACCTACCTTGAGAAAAATAATAAAGGTGGGGACCTGGATGGGGCCTATCAGAACAGAAAGGAAGAGCCTGTCTTACACAGATGGATCTGAAATTCTGTCACATCACCCTTTCCCAACATTTCACAAGGTATGATTACTGGAGAAATGTTATAGTGATTAAGGTGTTTAAGAAGCTTTTTTAGAATATTGACTCTAGAAGCTTTCTCAAAATTCCTTACTTGTGGCAGGGCATTGGTCAGAGTTCTTGTATCCAAGCACTGAAACTACTAGCTACGAATTCCTGGGGTTGAGAGAGTGGCTCTCAGTCTCCCAGCATGAGGACAGAAATGACCCTGGCAGTGTGGCAGAGATGTCCATGTTCGTCAAGTTTCCAAAACATTAGAGCTACCATCCATTTACAAACAACAAAGGGGATATATAAGAATAAATTAAATGTCACCATAAGGAAGCAAAAGTGCTAACCTAGAATGAGGTCAATTCTATAAGAAAGCAACACAATTTCTGTAAATCAGTGAAAGAGATAAATATGAGTAGAATGATGAAAGGGGACAGAACAACCAATGTAGTATGTAGACCTTGTTTAAATCTTGATTTGAGCAAACCAACTATTAAAAGACATTTTAAAAAATGACTGCACTGAGTATGCACTGGATATTAGTTGATAGCAAAGAATTTTGGTCAATTATGTTAAGTCCTAGAGGCCCGATGCATGAAATTAGGGCAAGGGGCTCTGAGGGCCGAGGCAGCAGCCCTGGCTGCCAACCCGGCCGCTGCCCCAGCCCTCACAGCAGCAGCCCTGGAAGGACATCTGGTCTAATTAGCATATTACACTTTCATTATTATAGACTAGAGGCCTGGTGCATGAAATTCCTGCATGGGGGCAGGGGATGGGTCCCTCAGCCTGGCCTGCACTCTCTCCAATCCGGGACCCCTCAGGGGATGTCTTACTGCCAGATTAAGCCCAATCTCAGCAGTCAGACATCCCTCTCACAATCCGGGACCACTGGCTCCTAACCGCTTACACCCTAACTGCTCTCCCCTGATGGCCTGATCCCCCTAACTGCTCTCCCCTGCCAGCCTGGTCATCCCTAACTGCCTCTGCCTCAGCCCTGCCACCATGGCTTTGTATGGAAGGATGTCCAGAAGGTCGTCCAGAAGATATCCACTATAATTAGCATATTACCCTTTTATTAGTATAGATGATATCATTGTGGGGAGAAAAGAAAATATCCATATTTTCTAGAATGCATACTGATTATATGGAGTTCAATGAAATTATGCCTACATTTGATTCAAAATACTTTAAGAGAAAAATGGTATAAATGAAGTAAACATGACTAAATCTTGATAATGTTGAATCTGAGTGAAGGCAACATGTTGTATATTTTACTATTCCTTTTCCGTTTGTGTTTGTTTAAAAAAGTCACAATAAAATATTGTTTTGAAAAGATAAGGCTGATTTGCAAAAAGTTTGCTATGTCTTATAATGGCAATAATGAAGTAATGCTATCTTAGAAATTCAATTACAAAGAAATATATATAAACTAGAGGTCCAGTGCATGAAATTCATGCAATGGGGGGTGTCCCTCGCCCTGCCTGCAACCTCTCCAATCTGGGACCCCTTGGGGGATGTCTGACTGCCGGTTTAGGCCTGATCCCTGTGGGCCTAAACCGGTAGTCAGACATCCTCCTCACAATCTGGGACTGCTGGCTCCTAACCACTCGCCTGCCTAATTGCTCCTAACTGCTTCTGCCTGCCAGCCTGATCACCCCCTAACTGCTCCCCTGCTGGCCTGATTAATACCTAACTGCTCTCCTGCCAGCCCAATCGCCCCTAACTGCCCTCCCCTGCCATCCTGCTTCCCCCACAAATGCCCTCCCCTGCCGGCCTGATGGCCTCCAACAGCACTCCCCTGCCGGCCTGATCTTGCCCTCAACTGCCCTTCTCTGCAGGCCTGATCTCGCCCCCAACTGCCTTCCTCTGCTGGCCAATTTGGTTCTGATTGGTCGGTTTCTATGCCAGTCAGTGTCTCTGGGCCTATCAACGGGGCCTGATCCAGAAGTGGGGGCTGATTAGCAACCCTAGTGGAGGCCTGGAGAGAAATGGAGGCCTGGCTGCTGGAGAGAAAGAGAGAGGCAAGTGCTGATCAACAGCTGCCACAGAGGCTATGGATCAGACCCTGCTTCTCTCGTCATGCCTCTCTCTGGGCCTGATTCACAGCCCCCTCAACAGTCAGTGCTGGGTCGCTGATTGCAGGACTGACTTCCGGTTGGTTGAGCCTCCAGCTGTGATGGACCCAGGGTTTTTACATATTAGGATTATTTTATAAAAGAACTAGAATAGAACACCATTTATAATCCAGGGTCAATCACATAAGTTTGAATGTCCACTAAGATTTCAAGTCCAACTACATACTTCCACATTCACTAAATGGGTTGAACTGGATGGTGTGAATCTAGATTCTAGCATTTACAGCTACAACACACTGCAAGGGTGAATGCAGGTAGGTGTCATTAAACAGGCACCCTTTGTTGTACTTGTGTTACAATATAATTTCAGTCCTTTTGGAAATATTTTTGCCTCAAAAGACTGTGAGTGAGATCAGTTAACCAATTCACTAAATAACAAATTTTCATTGAGATCTTAGTGTGGACAAGGTCTTCTGCAAAGTTCTGTGGAGAGTACAAATATAGATTTAAAAAGATAATCTGAAAATTTTTAGAATTTAATACATTCAGTCCCAATATACCACAAGAAAGTGTTGGGTTGAAGAGCCAATGGAAGAGCAATTGAATTTAGAATAGCATTCATTAATTCATTTATTCAGTCATCAAATATGTACTGAAGGCCCCTCTACTGTAAGCATTGTGCTAACTGATGGGGGTTTTGAAAAAGCAGCCATGACTCCTGTCCTCACACAGCGGATAGTACACAGGGGAGACAAGCAATATATAACAAACACACCCAGAAATATAATTACAAAACAGGAAGTGCAGTGAAAGCTGATGCAAGAGAGACACAGGGGAGACATATCTGTGATTGTGGGGTCAGGACAGGACTGCTGACAGTGAAGCTGAGACCTAGAAATAGATGATGATAGATACCATCAGAGAAGGCATCAAGGCAGAAGAGAATAGGGCCTGGGGAATTATATCAGTGGGAAAAAGTCACTTCATAGTGGCTCACTTGCTCACTTCCTCTGGTTTCATTAGAGGTTCTTTGGGTCAACCACATCTTCCCTCTGCTCTATAGCCTCTACCCCTTCACCCAGATTATCCTCCCACAAAGCACTAGCTGCCTCTTGATTTAATAGTAACATATTTATATTTGTTATCTGTTTCCTCCTCTACAATTAAGGAATTTGTTTTGTTCCTCTTGCATCCTCACTTTCTAGCCTAATATACCCAGTACTCAATAAATATTTGTTACATTAATGAGTAGGAAGCATTAAGACATATAAAGCTGTGAATTGTTTCTGGCTTAGAAACCCTACATTCAACTCAATACTGACATCAAGTCTACTGAGAGAGCTTTTTTTTGCAAACAAGCAGAATGTTGACAAATAAAGCACCAATATGCCCAGGAGTAGAATATTATATCAAGGACGACAGCACATTACTTCAGTAGAGAATTTGATTAATGGTATGTTGAGAATGTCTGGCTTATGAAACCTTTACAGCCGAGTTTGTCAAAGTGAAGGTTAGGACTCATACTAGTAACTTGACCATGAAGCCAATTTAAGGGGTGCTGACCATTGTGACTGTGACAATAAACAGGAAGCCACAGAAGACCAAACAGCAGAGTGATGCAGACTGCAAAGTGAGGGCAAGCACCGTTTCACAGAACTTGTTTTCAGTCTGTGTCTACAGATATGTAAGTGTGCATGCTCAGGGGCATCATGCAAAGCATGTTTCTCACTGTCGGTTGTGGTCTAAAAGGCTCTGGAGGCTGTGGGAACAGCTGTCACATGCAGATTTTATCTGAACATTAGGCTCAGTCCTACCCCAATGGCAAACCCAGCTTCTTCACCTATTTTCTTAGAACCATCTTTAAGCCAGACGTCAAGGCAAGAGAACAAGTTTGAACAGAAGTTTCTGCAGCTGTGTTAGCGGGCACATTACACAGGGACCCACCCGAAAGGAACAATGAGGATGGTGCAGACTGTATGTGTGGGGACTGCCACCAAAAAGCAATGCCAGAAACTGCTATTTTTTGACAAATTAAGGTCACAAACCAAAATTTTAGCTGTTCTCCTCCAGGGTCCCCTTAGAGATAACATGATGAGGGGAGTGACCTGAAGGAGAGTCTAATGTGAATGTGTCTTTGTTAATATAATGTACACTAGAGGCCTGATGCATGCATTCGTGCAGGCGTGGGGTCCCTCAGCCTGGCCAAAGGGCCGGCCGGCAGGGGGGAGGAACCACGGAAGATTGGCCAGCTGGCCGGGGGAGAGGGGCATGGGAAATCGGCTGTGGGAGCACACTGACCACTAGGGGGCAGCTCCAGCATTGAGCGTCTGCCCCCTGGTGGTCAGTGCACATCATTGCGACTGGTTGACCACTCATTCCAGTTGTTAGGTTGTAATGGCTGCTTAGGCTTTTATATATATAGATTATATCATAAAGTAATATACACATAGTTACAATATACATGACAGCATGCATTTTGTTACTATATATACACATATGTGTGCAATAACACACATAAAAATATGTACAGTATATATGACATGCATATGCATTATATAATATACTAGAAGCTCAGTGCATGAAATCGTGCAGGCCTACCCATCCGCGCATGTGGCCTCCCCCCACCCGCGCTCACAGCCCCGCCCACCCACGCCGGTCTTTGGTTGTTACAGTGTTAGAGCCACAGGCCTTTTATAATATAGATATGCAACACAAGGTAGATTTCCAGCATCTATGGCAAGGGAAGGACTTCCAGTGCCATAGTGGAAGCTCTACAAATGTGTAAATAAATTAACTGAATAAGTAAAATCCTTTATAGTCTTATTAGTTTTTTGTCAACATCAAAATATTTATTAAATTTCTGGTTCCTATGTGCTTATTTATTTAGATGCCAACTCACATAATATATTTTAAGTTTTATTAAATTCTTAAATAATTATGGAACTGTATAATGACTATGTGTAAAATGTCCTTGATACATGACTACCTTAAGTTCATAATTTAAGATAGTACTAGCTCTACCAATTCACAGAAACATATTAGTTGTTCTTGATCTCTTATAAAAGGTAAGTTTATACATTGTGAGCAAGAAAGGCAATGAGTAAAAGAGGAATCAAGGTGCTTACCAGACCATGGGAGTGGTCTGTTCAGTTGAAACACAGTGAGGGTCTGTATCATTTCCAGAGATATCAAACAATAAAAATATGAAGCATTACACATAGGTCCTGTTATAATGCAGCATTTTTCACAATATATAAAACCACAAGTTTTATCATTCAACTTGTATGCTTGTTATACATTAAAAAGAATCTCCTGAGGGAGAAAAGGTTCCCTAACACACCCTCTACTTTATAAACCACTAAGTAAGAGGTAAACTAATGACTGATAGAGATTTTATTTCTAGAAAAACAGAATGGTATTATAAGTAAATATCTATTCATTTCATTAGAGACAGTTCAGTAGAATAATTAACAAGTAGTTAAGTCTCTCAAATCATTAATAAACAAAATGTTTTTCCTCTATTAGAGTAAGATGTTATGTTTATCATTTACAAATTAACTTTTTCTACCTTCATTAAATAGAAAGTTAAACAGTCAACATCTAAGATGCATGTAATTAACCCCATGCCATAAAAGTTTTCTCTCATTAATTTTCAGGACCCTTATACAATACTGCCTGCAGGGTTATGCTAGAACTAATGTAACCAAGCTACTCTCAGATAAAGAAGATGCAGCAAAATGCAATTTGGATCCATTTAATGTTGGTTGGCATATGGTATCCTGTTTTTAAATTCATAAACAAAAAAGAAAAACATTTAATTTTTAAATGTTGGAGAAGGCTAAGGCAGAAGCAAATGAAAAGCTTCTTTCAGCTCATTTTAATGTTTCAAACAAAACTAATAAAGATATTTATGCTTGAGAGGAAATCAAGCATAAATCCTACCTCTGCGGTAATACTGAATGTGATGGTATTAACCATTTTCCAAACATGTACTAGCTATTTTTACTGATTAGCAATTTTACAGAACAGACAGTTATGCTGAATCTTTTAGTGAAACTTCAGTGCCCAGAAAATTCTTTTATATCATAGCTTATTGTTCCATAAACTCGGTACAATAATGACCAAATCTTATCCCTAAAATACTGCAATCCCAAACAGAAAACCTCTAGGCATTCCTCCTGTCTCTGAACAGCAACATTATAAATAATAGCTCCCCCCTACTCCACCCACTGAGACCCTCCCTACACTCAGCATTTAACAACCACTTATTCCCTCCCCCACCACACACACACACACACACACACACACACAGCCTTGAGTACCTACCGAGCCCTTTGATGAAGCTGATCACACAAGATCTTCGCCAACAAGCTGCTGTAATCTCCATGAGCCTAAAAGGAACCCAAACTAACAGTCCGGAACCAGTTCACAGACTATGCTCCCAAGCCAAGAAAACATAATGACAGGCTCCATGATCCCGCTCTCTCTACCACAATGAGTGTCTTGGCAACAAGAGAGGATGCTTTTATTTTGGGCCCAAGGTGTATTTTCAGTCAGGTGCTGAAGACCTACAGTAGAAGACAAACTAAAACAGGTCTTCCTTCCAGGACAGACTGTTCACACCAATGGGACAATTTTTAGCTGCTCAGTAAGACAGTGACCTATAACTCGCAGAGTGCCCATGTGTCTATATTTATCCACAAGAACATGCAATGCTGACAGATGAGTGAAGCTGCTCCAAGCCCTCTTGGGCCTGAGCTGGACCCACACAGCATTATCACACACAGTCCATGCATACTAGGCACATACGTTTGACCCACAGATTTCAACCCCTGGGCTGCTGTACTCCTGTGACCCAAGAAGTCTAAGAGCAGAGATTGCATAGGCTGCGTGATAAACCATTGCTTTGGGGACAAAATACACAAATACACAAATACAAACAGCTTGAAACAGTTTCAATTCTTACAGACTGAAGCAGGAGCTGAGAGTCCCCATGTGGAGACAAGAGTCAGTGAGAAACTTATATCCTTACGGAAAATCAGATGATGAACATTCACTGACATACTAGTAAAGGGAAGTGATTGTGTTTAAGTCTACAGCTATATTATTTTAAAAGGCACAGCCTAAATTGACTAGTTAAAAGCTTAATTGATAAGACCAAGAAGGAGACAATTTTGGCAAATTATACCTGTTCCACCTTCAAAAGAAAACAGGGTTAGGCTAGTGAGGAAACCAAGAAGGAAAGTGGAGTTACCTACAAGCAAAACACAAGTGTGACTAATTCATCTTTCAATGGGTATTACTTCTGACAGAAGGACTTCATGAGGGTCAATGAAAATCCATTTCTTTACTAATATAGCTGTGAAGTGTAGGAAGCCCAGGTAGTTTCTATTATTGTTTTACTCAGAGTAATGGAAGGTTTTCTTTAGCAATATAGGTTGGAATTACAAAACAGTATGATCTGGAGCATTGAACTAACATTTCACAGGAAGAAGAAAAGTGTTTCAGTTAGCAAATTGAGCACTTAACATGATTCAGCAAGCTAAGCGCCAGCAGAGAGCCCCATGGTACCACTATGTCTCAGGTTTTATGACACTTTTTAAAAGTGTTGACTGAGGTGCATATGGGCCATTTAGTTCATGTTTCATCCAAAGTGGCCAAAAGAATTATAATAGTGTGCCTGTGGAGCTATCTGTGTTTTGAGTAATACGGCTTCTTTTTTGATTCTCCTCTTCTATATCTAAATTAGAATACAGAATCAACTGAAAGTTTGCACTTTGTCGGCTTCAAGTCTCTAGTGCTATTATTAGACCAACCTTTCAATGATGTAACTGTCATCCCATTAAAAGAACATTACTTAAAACAGCCTCATAAAAATATTTAACACGTCTTTGTCATTGTATTTTTTCATTCTTTTTACAGATACCAATTAACAAACAATATTTAAGAGAGGTGCAATAAAGAAAAAGTAGAAAAGAGAACTAATATTCATGGGGCACCGAAGTTGATTCGGGTACTCTGCTTGGCACTTTTCATGTATTATTTTATTCAGTCCACACAGCAACCTTGTAAGGTGGGTATTGCCATCTCTATTTCAGAGTTGATGAAGAGGAATAGAAGATTGCTCAAAGTCATTCAAATACAGGTTTGTCAGACTCTAGAGTCACTACATTGATTAATTTATATCGAGTACTTTCCTTAATATACATTGGGACTTCTAAAGAATGGTAACCTTAGAGTATTTGCCTTTGAATACATTTAAGAGAAGCCCCCAAATTATCTACTTCTTTCCCCAGACATGTTACATGTTCAAAACCCAGCTGAATCCACAATATGCAGGCTTCTTTGCTGCCCTCCCTACTCTGTTTGTCTTGGGGCAGCCTGGCTCTCACTGGTGTGGGGGGCAGCCTATGGGAATGAACCACCTTTGGATCCTGAGGGTCCAGTAAAACGTTAATTAATGAATAATCAAAACAGATGCCATGAAATCCGTCTATTAAAACTCAGAGTCATTGTTACAGGGTCCTCACCTCACTTCACCCATGTCCAGTCCTCCTGAGGTAGACATCATTCTAACAATCCTGATTTCTCAACAAATTATAGGTGGCATACTGATGGTTGAATGAGTGACGATTGTCAACTGATGGCTGATATTCATAAAAACATCAGAAAACAACAACAAAAAGCAGAAATAAAACTTATGAAGGATAAGCAGCCTAAGGATACTTAAATATAAAAAGAGAGCTCTTAACATTTCGAGAGCCCCAAAGATACCCATATATTATGGAATCATTAATAATGAACATATTTGCTGATGGTCTGACTTCATTCAGACATGGCTAAATTATGACAGCATTCTATAACACAGACACATACTGTGAATATTAAAGTGCAAGAATTCTATAAAATTTATTAAATTGGAATATTTTGACACTTTAAGGATTAAGCTTCATGATCAGGAGAAATTTACTCAGGGATTATTTATTCCCTGACAATAAATATCATGCATTTAAAATATATCATGTAGCCCTGGCCGGATGGCTCAGTTGATTGGAGCATCATTCCATACACTAAAAGGTTGTGAGTTTGATTCCTGGTCAGAGATCATATCTATGTTACGGGAGGCAACCGATTAATGTTTCTCTCTCACATCGATGTTTCTCTCTCTCCCCTCTTCCTCTCTCTCTAAAATCAAGAAAAAACATATCTTCAGGCAAGGATTAGAAAAACAAACAAACTATATCAGTGTAATCTCAATTTAACAAATAAAATAAACTGGATTGCTGGCATGTTTAATTAATAGTTCCACAATTACTCTCCTATTCTAATTGAATAATGACTTTGAAGTTGATGCTTTTTATTTCTTTAACAATTAATCTAATATTCATAAAAAGTTTCTTTCTGCTTCTGTGTGGCATGGTGGCATGACTTGTAAATATTTTTAAGTGCAAATAAAAGTTCAAACATGGTTCTTCTACCTTCACAAGATTAGAAGTTGTTAAGAAAGTTCCTGAGTACATTTAGTTTACCTCACTGCTCCAGGAAAGACTATTCTTAGGCTATTGGCTGACTGATAGCTACAGTATTAGGATGAAGGTTAGTCATGTAACCACTCATTAAATGTAGCCTCTAGATTCTATTCACCTTTCTCAATTATAGTCAATTACTCAATTATATTATGGAAAGCAGAAAATAGCCTTTTAGACACAAACTCAAGACTTTTTTTTTTTTTAGCTTGGAGAATAAAATCAATATTTTAAATTATTATATACAGCGGTTCTCAACCTGTGGGTTGCGACCCCTTTGGGGGGTGGAATGAGCCTTTCACGGGGGTCCCCTAAGACCATCGGAAAACACATATAATTACATATTGTTTTTGTGATTAATCACTATGCTTTCATTATGTTCAATCTGTAACAATGAAAATACATCCTGAATATCAGATAATTACATTATGATTCATAACAGTAGCAAAATTATAGTTATGAAGTAGCAACGAAAATAATTTTATGGTTGGGGGTCACCACAACATGAGGAACTGTATTAAAGGGTCATGGCATTAGGAAGGTTGAGAGCCACTGATTATATCACTTTAATATCATTCAAAACTCTAGAGCAGGGGTGGGCAACATTTTGTGAGTGCGTGCCAAAACCAACAAAATCTCTGACTCAAAATTCTTCTGTGTGCCAACCCTAATTTTTTGAGAACATGTTACGCCTACTTGATATCTCTTAAGGTGTACATATGTGAAGAACCTTGAAGAAATAATAAAATTCATTCGCGCGATAAAAACACAGTATATGATGATGAAAAATACATTTACTATTTAATGTATACATTACACTGATAGTCCGACAGAAAACTTTATGACTCCGTTTGATATTATCAGTGGGATTTTTGCTGCTGCATCACTGATGACAGAGATTTTACATCAGGTTTATATTTCATGACCTTCAGAGATATGCACGAGCTACTACTTTCATCTGTCAGGCTACTCCTATTATGAGACTTAACAAAATTCATCACTGAGAACAAAGATTCACAAGCGTATGTGGATGAAACCAAAACACTGGTCAGATCTAGGAAGGCAGGGAAAGTTAAGGCAGAGGCATAGAAATTGCTCTTCCCCTCTCTCGTCAATCCATGTCTATGGTCTTTAAGATAACATGTTATGTAAAATTATTTATTTATCTAAGATGCACCTACACTGAATTTATCTGAAAAATAAAAAAGTTGATATTAAGAAAAAAATTGTAAATGGAAGATTATAAGAGAGGGTTTCATGTGCCAGCAAAAGTTACTGGCGTGCCACGTTCAGCACGCGTGCCAGGGGTTGCCCAGCCCGGATCTAGAGTGATAAGAAACTTAAGCTAATGATGATTATTTTTTCATCGTTGGTATTAAAAGTCCAACATTTCTCACTGAGACTTGAGAATCAGTTTGGGATAAATTTAATGAAATAGTTCAGTAATAATAAGGTTACACTTATTTGCATAATCACATGCATATTAGCCTTTATAGAAATTTAATAAATACAAGTATTAAAATGTTATCACAGAAATATGGCAGTTAACAATAGTTGCCAGTGCCAAAAGTATTATTATATCATTTTACTATTTTTCTGTGACTAACATAAATCATTTGTATTAACAAATCTTTCAGAGAAAAAGAACTTCTGAGGCTGTCTCAAGTTAGGAACCAAATTAAGTATAACATAAGCAAACATCACCTGCTGTCTTCCCTGTGCAATTGTGCTTAGACGTCATGGCTCTAGTTGTAGTGGCATTTGCCAAGCATATCATTACCTGAAGACATATGCAGCAAACAAATATGACCTGCAGATGTTTACACAGAAGGCCTCGGAAAACAGTGGAAACAAACCATGGTTAAGGCAGTGTTTTACCAACAGGTGTGAGATGCTTATGAGTACAGACTGTCTGAACCCACAGAGACTCACTTTAAACCTCTAGGTGTCAGCCATCCTATCTAATAAAAGAGAAGCATGGTAATTAGCCACACGTCCGCTACTCTTCCAATTGGCTAATCAGGGCGATATGCAAATTAACTGCCAGCCAAGATGGCGGCTGGCAGCCAGGCAGCTTGAAGTGAACATGAGGCTTGCTTGCATCAGTGATGGAGGACTCCAATGTTCCCCGCCTGCCACTGCCTGCCTCTGAGCTTGCAGTTGAAACATTGTTACAAATATAGAATCTAAACAAAACCCAAGAAACCTGCTTTCAGCCAGCAAGGATCTCAGAGCTGGAGTTGAAACAGTGTTTCAATTATAGATCCCAAAAAAACCAGATACCTGCTTTCAGCAGTGGAGGCCTAAGAGCTGGAGCCAAGCCTCAGAGCTAAAGCTGGCCCAGAATAAAAAAAAAGAAAGAAAAAAAAGGAGTGGTTGGGAGCTTCAGTCACCCGCCAGCCTGAAAACAGCCCTCAGCCCCTCACCCAGATTGGCCAGGCACCCCAGTGGGGACCCCCACCCTGAAGGGTGTGTGACCAGCTACAAACAGCCATCATCCCCTCATCCAGGCTGGCCAGGCACCCCAGTGGGGACCCCCACCCTGATCCAGGACACCCTTCAGGGCAAACCAGCCGGCCCCCACACGTGCACCAGGCCTCTATCCTATATAGTAAAAGGGTAATATGCCTCCCAGCACCGGGATCAGCGGAGCTGCGAGGCCTCCTGGCACTGGGATCAGCGTGATAGGGGGCAGTGACCAAATCCCCTGATCGCCCTGCGGCTCTGTGTGTGACAGGGGGCGGGGCCACAACCTCCCTAATCCGCCCTGCTCTGTTCGTGACAGGGGAGGGCACCCCAACCCCCTGATCAGCCCTGCTCTGTGCCTGATAGGGAGGAGCTCCCCAACCCCCTGATCGCCCTGCGGCTCTGTGTATGACAGGCTGCAGTGCCTCAACCCCCTGATCGGCCCTGCTCTGTGTGTGACAGGGTGTGGCGCCCCAACCCCCTGATCGGCCTTGCTCTGTGTGTGACAGGGTGCGGCACCCCAAACCCCCCCCCCCCACGGGCCCTGCTCTGTGTGTGATGGGGTAGAGCCATAACCTCCCCATTGGCCCTGAGTGTGACAGTGGTGGCGCCCCAACTCCCTGATCTGCCCTGCTCTGTGTGTGACAGGGGGTGGTGCCCCAACTCCCCTATCAGCCCTACTCTGTGAGTGACAGGGGGGAGCTCCTCACCCCCTGATCGGCCCTGCTCTGTGCGTGACAGCGGGGAGCTCCCCAACCCCCTGATCGACCCTGCTCTGTGCGTGACATGGGGGAGCTCCCCAACCCCCTGATGGGCCCTGCTCTGTGCGTGACAGGGTACGGAGCCCCAACCCCCCTGATGGGCCCTGCTCTGTGAGTGACAGGGGGCAGCGCCCCAACCTCCTGATTGGCCCTGCTCTGTGTGTGACAGGGGGTGGCGCCGCAACCTCACCATCAACCCTGCCTTGAGTGTGACAGGGGGCGGTGCACCAACCCCCCAATCGGCCCTACCCTGAGCGTGACTGAGGGTGGCATCGCAACCTCCCAATCCGCCCTGCTCTGTGCATGACAGGGGGCGGCGCCCCAACTCCCCAATCGGCCCTGCTCTGAGCCCGACCAGGGGCTGCACCTAGGGATTGGGCCTGCCCTCTGCCACCCGGGAGCAGGCCTAAGCCAGCAGGTCGTTATCTCCTGAGGGGTCCCAGACTGCGAGAGGGCACAGGCCGGGCTGAGGGACCCTCCCTCCCCCCCGAGTGCACAAACTTTTGTGCACCGGGCCTTTAGTTATCTTATAAATTAAACCCAACCTTAGAGAGGGTAACCAGAATGGATTAGATGTTAATGAGAAGGGGAAACATTTATACGTGTTAGAAACACTCTAAATGCTTTTTCTCCAAAAAGTTTTCATTTAGGATTCCATTAAACAGCTTATAAATAATCCCCACTTCTCCAATCATAAGTGCAACCCCTAACTGAATCGTTCTCTGGCTTACAGTATTTTAATTATATTATTTTAGACAACACTGATTCTGTTTTTTGAATTTAACTCACTTATTTTGGGGGGAGGGGTCTGACAAAAGCCCAAAGCTTGAAGTTCTATAAAAAGTAATGATTCCAAGACCTCAAGAAGACCTACAGAATCTGAACCTTTGATGAGGCTAGAGTCTGCCTGTTTTGTAAAGACTCCATAAGTGCTGCCAGATTTGAAAGACACTGATAGCTTCTGTGAATCTTATATAATAAAAGGCTAATATGCAAATCGACCAATCGGCTGAACGACCAGTTTCTATGACACGCACTGACCACCAGAGGGCAGACACTCAATGCAGGAGCTGCCCCCTGGTGGTCAGTGCACTCCCACAATGGGAGCGCCACTCAGCCAGAAGCCGGCCTCATGGCTGTCTAGCACAGCAGTGGTGGCAGTAGCCTCTCCCACCTTCGTGTCAGTGCTAAGGATGTCCGACTGACGGCTTAGGCCTGCTCCCCTCGGGAGCCATCAGTCAGACATCCCCTGAGGGGTCCCAGACTGCGAGAGGGCTCAGGCCAACAAATGTTGTGCACCAGGCCTCTAATATTTAATAAGTGGTAATTGAGTATCCTGTAAACTGTCTCCCCAGACAGGAGAATGCAAAGGAGTTCAAAGTAGTTACCATCATAAACAAAGCTATCAAACAAGTAACTTCACATATACAACTCAAACATAAAGAAGAATCAGGAAGTAAATTTAAAAACCTTGGGGTTCACTTATGCTGTCCTTAATTTTTTTCTTACCTTAAAACAGCCTCATGGTTTCCTTTTCTCTGTCCCTAATAAATGTCACAAAATTCATGTTCTTTAGACATAGACCCGTGGTCGGCAAACTGCGGCTTGCGAGCCACATGCGGCTCTTTGACCCCTTGAGTATGCCTCTTCCTAAGCCTTAGGAGTACCCTAATTAAGTTAATAACAATGTACCTACCTATATAGTTTAATTTTTAAAAATTTGGCTCTCAAAAGAAATTTCAATCGTTGTACTGTTGATATTTGGCTCCATTGACTAATGAGTTTGTCGACCACTGACATAGACTAATGCAAGCTCTCACTTCAAGTCTATTTTTTTGTCTATAATTCAAGCTGGCTTATTTTTTTAGATTTTACACCCTCAGCAAATTGGATACAGAAAACTGAAAGGCAAGATAGAATACATGATCACTCAATATATACAAAAATTCTAGAAAGCATTCACACAATTAATGACAATGACATCAAAGGCAGGGCAACGCCATTCAGTTTAGAGTAAACCTCTTAGAAACCCTTAATAGTCCTTAAGGACGTGTCTGAAGAGCTGCTCAAAACAAAAAAGGGGTGTGTGTTGAAGATGACACTGTATCAACAAAGGGTGAAAACTTATGAAGGATTTTCATACAGAACATCTAATTACATAATAAAATAAAACTGGCCATGGGAGCTCTGATTGATTTATTCACTGGCATTCATGTAGGTACAGTTAGAGTAAAAGTAAATAACTATATGCATCTAAGAAAGCATCATTGGAATCAAGATTTGACTGGTCCTGGAAACATTAACCTTTTTTATAAAGGATCTGTATTCTGGTGAAATGTTTAATGCTAGGAGCTCAAGCAATTAGCTCATATCCTTTTGACCATTAAAAAAAACACATAGGAACTAACAGTGTCTAAGAACTGGTTAAATTTTGAATGTTAGGGAACTATTTAGCTAAATATTCCACAGCCATTACCAAGAAGCATGTGTACTAGTTTTATTTAGAAGCAAAAGATAAATTTCCAAGAGAAATTTATACATAGAAATGTACATAGTAAAAGCATCACTATTTTGAGGTCTATAATGATAGTTTTTCTGTCAAGTTAAGTTTTGCCTTTACAAGTGCAGTCAAGGAGCAGGGAGGAAGCATAGTCACAAAGTTCTTTACTACTAAGGAGGTCTCTTTTCCCACAACCTCATCTCTACAACCCTGCTCTGTCCAAGGAGTCTGTCAAACACTCAGTCTATAACATGTCCTTCTCCACATGCCACCTTGTATTTGGGGTTGGTGAGATTTGGGGGACTAAAACATAGCCCCAGAAAGGGTACTCCTTCATGTAAGACACTAAGTATCCAAATCAGGGACATCAGTTAGACACCTGCACACAAATGAGGCACAATATGAACTCCATGGCGGCATGGGCCCATATGGCCATGTGTGAGGGCTGTCTCTGCCACACACTAGCCATGGGACCAGGGGCAAGTTATGCAGCCTGAGACTCAGACTTCATCTGCAAAGATAATGAATTCAGAGGCATGTAAATTCTGCAGCATTTTAAATTTTTTTAATCCTCACCCGAGGATATGTTTTATGGATTTTTTTTTTTTTTTTTTTTTTTTTTTAGAGAGAAGGGAGAGAGAAACACTGATTAGTTGCCTCCAGTAAGTGCCACAATTGGGGATTGAACTTGCAAACTTTTGGTGTGTGGGACAATGCTCCAACCAATTGAGGCACTCGGCCAGGGCAATCCTGCAGCATTTCAGACATAACTAAACATTCCCTAGGTTGATCTAGAATGTTTCGTTCAAAGGAGATCTCATAGCTCTACCAGGCAGAATGTCAGAAGTCACCATTAAGCACAGTCAGTATAAGGCAACTCCAAAGTGAAATCCAGGTTTAGAATGTCCTCATTTTATAATGTGAAATAATTCTGCAGCCTAAAAGTCTGAGGACCGACTGAAAAACAATTCATTATAATCCTATCTGTGGTGTTCAGCACTAGCCACATCTAGCTAGTAAGCACTTGAGATGTGGCTGGTGCAACTGAGTTACTGAATTTTAATTTTAATTAGTTTAAATGCAAATTTAAAAGCTGATGCCTGCTTCAGTTATTGGCACAATTTTAAGTATGTTTGGTACAATTTACATATGGGAACTACATTTGTAAGTGTAAATTTTATAAAATTTAAATATAAATCAAGTAGTTTTGATGAATTTGGTGTCCAAATTTAGATGTGCTGGTGCTGTAAAACACACACTGGATTTTGAAGAATTATTCCCCTCAAAAAGAATGTAAAATATTTCATTAATAATTTTCTGTTTACATGTGTAAGTGATAATATTTTAGATATATTAGATTAGGTAAAATGCTTTATTAAAATTAATTTCAAAGTCTGTTTAATGTTGCTACTAGAAAACTTAAAACTTTGTAGGTGTGTCACATATATTTCTACTGCACATGCTGTTCTCCAGATCAATTACTGCTCTATAAAACTTAGAAATAGTAAACAATTTTTGTGAATAAACATGAAAAGTCATTAAGAAAAGCCACAATGTTGCATATTCATTAATTAGTAAATACCTATAGTCATATATATTCACAAATAAGTGATAAAAATATTGATTTGTTGATTCAATAAGCAAAGATCTATTAATCACCTCAAAAAGTGTTGGGCTGGGTGAAACTGTGAGATGGTTATCTCTACAGCATTTGAAAACTGAGAAAAATCAAAGTAACTTGCTCAAGATCACACAGCCAATAAATGCCCAAAAAGGGAGCTCAGTTGCAACTTTTCTGGCTCAGAAATGTGTATTCTTCCTGCTACACAAGATTGCCTCCTAGAAGCTGAGAAGCGAAGACACCATGAAAGTTTATCTCATGGCTCCCAAATCCATATAAATGTCAAAATATAAAACTGACTAGGGACCGTATTTTTAAACATTTTAATACTTCCTTAGCACTGTCTATATCACCCACATTGGAAATGATTACTAATTGATTTGTGATAGCTCCTGTATTGACATGATCTCTCTTATCCTGGGTTGTCCTGCAGGGTTTTACACACTGTGGGTTCTTAATGAATATTTGTTGATTTGGTCAAATTTAACTTTTTAAAACCACATCTGTGTGGAAAGAAAACTGGTAAAACTGTATGAAAATTGTGAATTCCTAATACTGGCTTGCATTAGGCACACCACTATTTCAATTTATACTATTACCACAGCACAACCATTGTCATCATGTGCACACAGTTTATTGGGCTCAGAGACTTAACTCCCACCTGAAAACTCAGGAGTAATTAGAGTTAAACATAGTTAAGCGGAAAATAACCTGGGAAATGTGCCTGTAAGTTTTTGGTGGGCTCCTTCTCATTCCGGGACGTGGCTCTGGAATTCCCTTCCACCTACGCTGGCCAGCCACTGCACCGCTCCCTCCCTTTGCTTCTTCACTCTAACTACACACTTTGTGCTTAGATTCCTTTTCCTCCCAATCCTGCCAACACATCTCTTTCAAACACCTTTTGAAAATTCCACTTGTACCACAAAACCTCCTCTAACCAAATGAGAGGGAAACAGATATTTTGCTGATCCAACTACGTACTGGGATGCACTAATGTTGAGCTCCCTCCCAAATCAAAAGGGGTGAAATATGTATCTACAGCCCAACCAGCACGGCTCAGTGGTTGAGCGTAGGCCTATGAACCAGGAGCTCACTGCTCGATTCCCACTCAGGGCACATGCCTGGGTTGCTGGCTCCATCCCCACCCAGTGTGGGGCATCCAGGAGGCAGCCGATCAGTGATTCTCTCTCATCACTGTTATTTCAATATCTTCTCCCTTGCCCTTCCTCTCTGAAATCAATAAAAATATATGTTAAATATGTATCTATATGGATGAAGTTTTCTTACTACATAATCTCTCAATTTGAGTTATTATCTCTGTTCTCAGCTGTATTTCTACAAGTTCATCTACTTGAATAATCCTAAGTGACATTTTTAGAGTTTGTCCACATGCTGACATGTCTTCCTGAAATACTGTATGTGGTGGAAATGTAATTATAGGTAAATTTTAAGTTCCTTTATTTTGCAATACTCATCCAGAGAACTGAGAATGCACAACACAGTATAGGCATAAACTTTACAACATCTTATTATGGCCTTAGGTGAGTCTGCTTTACTTTCTTATGTGATGACATATGATTGGCCATTACCTATTAATTGTTAGAAGAGCATTCAGTGGCATTCTGGAGTAGTTACTGTCATGCTCGGGCAGGTCATAACAGTTAATAAAACTTCTAGACGTTTCCCCACTTAAGGGCAGGGAGTAGGCATTGGGAGATTCTGAGTTAAGTAGCCTAAAAGGATTAAATTTAAATTGGCATAAAAACAGAAACAAACATGTCAGTGTCAATTCACCTAAGACTAGGAGAAATTTTCTCCTAGAGGGGTTTATGAAAGTGTACATGGCCCAGCAAAGCACACTACTCTCCCTAAAAAGTAGAAAGAAAGTGACCTGCCAAACCATGTATGACTGTGAATACAATAAAAGCAGCTAACACCAATCAGCTTGGACTTTTTTCTTAAGAAGTGGTATCTTTGGGAGCCTTTATGATACATCAGTTTCCTGTGAAAATTAAAGTATATTTTCCTGGGAGAATTCCATATGTAAAAATTGGTTAGACAATGTAGATTAATTGACACCCCACAACTATTCCAAAGTATCCAGAAGACTAGGCAGTATTAATAAGATGCTTATTTGTACACTTCAGTGATTCAAGGTCATTTGGTTATCTAAATTTTATATTTCATTGACAAATAAAACAAAACAAAATGTTTGTCAACCTATAACCTGGGAATAACTATGAAACAAATTTACCACAGGCTACACACAGCAGCTGCAAATGCCTCTGTGTTATTTTGCTGCAATAAATCCACTGAGTATTGTCAAGAGAGAACTCTAGCATCACCTTTTGATCTCAACAAAAATATCCTATATAAAGAGCACAGCTTCTTTCAACATATAATTTCAAAACACGATTCCTTGGGCAATTGCTTCTGTTTCTCTCTTTCCTTAAGCAGCTCGCATGAGCTACATAACTTCACGTGTTTTTATCACACATTAAAATAAAGCACAGGCTGGATCAACGGAAGATACAAAGTCCTGGCCATTCTATCTTAGACAAGGTGCTTGGACCTGTTCCCTCCTCTCCACACACTTCTACTATGGCCTTACTGTGAGTCCTTGTCATCTCTTACTTGGGCTATCCTCAAAATGATTCTCTCTACCTCCACTTTCAGCAGAGATTCCCCAAATCAGCTGGGAGTTTACTATGTGGCTGCCTGCTTAAAGACCTGTGAGGCCTGCCCGATGCTTTCAGGAGAGAGCCCAGAGCCGTCAGCAGGTCCTTCAATTCTCCTTATAATATGACCCAACTTGCCTGTGCATACCATCTGTCACTCTTCTTCCGGGACCCTGGGATCCAGCTGTCACTCCCTGAACCTGGTCACTCTCTAAACCCGGTCACTTTCACACCTCCCTGCATTTGCTCATGCTCTTCCCTCTTCTCTGTAGGATTCCTCAAGTTCGAATGTCACAGCCTATTCCTCAGCCTCCTCTCTCCCATAAAATGGTGAATCACTTTCTCCTCTGGGTGGAAGTATCCCTAGGTCCAAACACAATGCATGAGACAAGCAGAATGTGTATCTAATCAGCAGTTTTGTTCCCTGCAACTTCCTTGTGTCTCCCCCTCACCAAAGCAGGCCCCCTTTGGTTGAAAGCCCACAGAAGGAGAGAGGTAAGCCTGTGGACTCACAGTGTCCTTACCCACCTCTGTGTCCTACACTATTAGGCATCTAATACTTTAAGAAGGGAAGGGGAGGACTGTTGATTCACTCTCAGGACTTCCTGAAGCTAATTCAGGTGTGTCCAGTTTGGGCTGATGCTCTGAGTACATCCACCATATTCATCATGATAAAATCTTTGTGTTCAGAACTTTAGTTCTAGTAAGACAACCAGCTAGTTTCTCCAAATATGAAACACCAGGATCTCTCACACGGAGAAAAGACCTCGACCAGTAAAGAACTAAATTAACTCAGTAATTTCACTGAGAATGGTTTCCTTCCAATTTGGTAAAAGTGACTGGAAGGTGCCCTAGACAGTTTGGATAGAGTGTGGGCCTGTGGACTGATGTATCCTGGGTTCAGTTCCAGTCAATGGCATGTACCTGTGTTGCAGGCTTCATCCCTGGCCTTGGCAGGGGTGCGTGTGGGAGGCAACCAGTCTATATGTCTCTCTCACATCGATGTCCTCTCTCTGTCTCTTCCCTTCCCTCCACTCTCTCTAAAAATCAATGGAAAAATATCCTCAGGTGAGGATTAACAAACAAACAAACAAGAGTGGCTGGAAGGTTAATTAGGTCCAGGTAATTTAAATGACATTTAGACAAATATGGGAATAAGTTAAAAATTTTTATAGAAAGCAATCTTTGACACTGTTGATCAAAAGACAAAAAAACAAACAAAAAAAACCCCATCACATAAATATTCTCTCAAGTTGGCTGATCACTACATAAATTAAAAATTATTTCACTCTACTTCATTTTGAGCTTCCTGGACACATCTACCCAGGATTCAGTGAGCACAATGATACAATCTAATTTGTAGAATCCACTAAAAAAAAACACACAGGTGAGGGTCACAGAAGTAAAAAGACTATCTCAAGATTAGATGTTGAGTTACTGCTTGGAGTAAAAGAGAGAAAGACCCCAAAATACAAAAAGTTGCTGGGGGCTGATCCACTGACAGGATAAGTTAAGTTTGGCCTTTATAAAGCTCCCAGACCCATCCAGGTAATTTTATTCACTCCATCAACATTTAAACATTAATTCACAAGAGTCAATGTGTCCTGTACTGTGAAATGTCCTGGGAAATATAACAATGAACAGCCATTGACTCTTATCCAGGAGGGACCTAGATTGGCAAAGCATACTTACACAACAAAGTCGCCATTGCTACAATGTAAGTGTGTAGAAAGGGTAGGGAAAGTGGATGGTCAGAGAAGACTGAACCCTGAAGGTGACACTTGGGGAGAAATTTGACTACAGTCCAATAAACACAGGCTTCAGATTCAATTCATTTGACACTTGCCGGAAATGCTGCCACAGTAGCATATCCTCACACAGGGCTCATATTCAGTCATTTTACACAACTGTGAATGTGAAATAAAGGTATTTCACCTGGGACATCTTCAACAGTTTACTTTCTGAAGTTCCAGAAACACACCTCTTTACCAAAATGTCAGATCACCAAGTTGTGACAATGATGTCACAAAGAGACTCCAGGATTCTTCAATTCCTGGTCATATTGTCTTGGTAGTGGGAAGACATAATAAAACCATTAACTCACAGAGGAATTTAGACAAGCATTAAATAGGTAAATTAATAATAATAATGGCTACCACTTATCAAGCAATTACTAGAATGAGGCTGCATACTAAACATTTCATCCATGTTAACTCTGTTATGGCGCTATGGGATGGTATATATACATACATAAAAAGATATTATTCATTTATAAAGATACAGAGTTTAAATACTCAAGGTCACAAAGCAAGTAAGTGGCTGAGGCAAAGTACATGTTCATAACACAAATTATTACAATCAAAATGAATAAATCCAGTGGTCAAAAGCATAAGAATAAAAAAGAGATAATAGCAAAGTAAAACACGATGGCTCCTCCATGTGGAGAAGGACCCACAGGTCTGAGCTATTGCCCAATGTGGGTACTAAACCTCTCCTCACAGGGAACACAATGGAAAACTAGGTTGGCACAAAGGGCCTTTCTTCTTTGTGCCACCTGACCAGTGTTACATCACTTCTCTCTACAGCAGGGCTCAGTGAAGAGTGGGACTCCTGTTTCCATCAAGAAAAACTTAAAAGCAAATAACCTAAATGGGATGATTCTCCTGGTTCACTCTTCCAGACGTGATTAACTTCCCACTTGAGGTGGTGGAGACAGAGACTTGGACTCAAACTCTGAGTGTGCATAACTTTGCCAGCCCCAGCACTGTCAGGCATGGCGAGGCCTTTGCCATTGACTTAACACTCCATGAAGAACATTCTAACCTTCTCTCCATTGTGTGGGTCAATAGCAGAAACTTCATGAAAACAATGAACTGAACAAAACAACGAAGTCATCATCTTTCAGTATAAAACAGACCCAATCAAATGCAGACTGATATGGAGAAAGACATCCTAGGAACAGTATCAACAATTTCTCTCTGTCCTTTTTCCAGAGTCTGAAGAGCGTTTTCATTCTCCTGGCCCAGAAGTGACAGTGTTTTAGTCACCCCCTAAAACAAAGACCTTGTCTGGCAAAACAATATGATATTGAATGAGCTTATCAGGACAGTTTGATGACTTATTTTGAGTAATAAGGGACACTTGAGAATTGTTCAGTGGGCCTTCGGCCTTCTATCACTAAAGTGTATACACTTGATCACTGGTTAGATCCTTTCCCTGGGCTCATTTAATATTTTAACCAGATAATTATACTTATCTTTCAGTCTTTAACGTAACTTCAGGCAAAGCTTTTTCTTAATTTCTGTATTGGGCCCATCCAACCCAGGCTCTTTACATCTCAGCAGCATGAAAATGCACACACAATTGTATATGTTACTCCTTTTACCTTAAAGAGCATTTCTAGCACTACAATAATAGTCCCTTACCACCCGTGGTCATGACCATGATTCCAGACTGTGGGTCAGGGACTGAGTCCATTTCTGCATGCCACAGAACTCTCAAACCTACCAAAAAATTAATGGTTTGGATACATATGGATAACTAAATGAATTCAGATAATGACTTTCAGTTCATAATGACATCTTAATTATTCAATGTGTTTGTGACCATCAACATCAAAAGCACTTGTTACACAATCCCTGTGTAAGAAACACCACTCTCAGCACCAATACACAATTACAGGAACAAAGGTGAAGATCACACTCAGAGCTGTGACCAGGACCCGACTGTCCTGGAAGGTGATGGCAGCAGAGAGGCCAGCAAGAACGAGTTTTGAATACTTTGGCTGGGAGGTGTATGACCTGGAACCAGGCCTTGGCAGAGGTGATAGTGACCAAGATGCAGATGTGGGAAATGTCATTGGGAAAGGAAAGCATGAGGCATTTTAGCAATGTTGTGAATAAATAACAGAAAAGGTTGGAAAGGACTCCAGTTTCTTGCGTGGGATTGACTGATAGTGAAATCCAGGATTTTTTATGAGGAAGCTGAGCACAACAAGGGACCTGGAGGAGAGAGATGAGGTCACAACTTCACATGGGTGGGAAGAAAAGATTCAGCTCTGACGATGCGATGACTATCAGCAACACATGGAAATAACAGGGAAAACCTGGCCTCAGGGGTCAATGAGTGATATTTATGTACACACAATGATCACTCTTACTCATATACACAGTTCATCTTTCGTGAGGTTGATTACCGTCATATTTTCTTGTGATTACTGATTTATGTAGGTCACTTTTACTAGACAATCCTGTCCTAAGAGCAGCGACTTGGCTCTTGTTCAGCTTGAAGTCATTTTAGGGTATTAGAATTTAAAATTATTGTTCTGCTGTCTACACATACAGTACTTAAAGGCTGAAAGCAGCAGGTCAAGCAGTATAGCCGAAGATGCATTCTTCATATTTTCAGGAAGAAACAGACATTCTAGGAGTTCCCCCCAGAAATGGTACCACAGTTGCAAGTTTGCACTGAAGGCTGAGAAATCAAGAAGCTGACTCTTTCAGCCATTAGGGTGTGAGGAGGGGGAGAGAGGATGAACAGAGGAGAAGAGGGCTGGGAAGGGCTCCTGCTGGGCCACCAGTAAGAATAGAGGTCCTGGAGCCAGAAGCAAATTTGAACCTGGCCACAAGCACTTACTAAAACACTAGCCTGAGGAAGGCTACTTGTTTATTTGTTTTAGTTTTTTCATCTATAAAATGGTATTTGGCGCAACAGGATCTGATGAAGTTTAAATGAGATAGTGCTTAGCACAGTGGCTGAAACAAATGGTCTAACTATTCTTAGACCATTGCAAGATGCAGCTTAAGGAGGCCATATTTAGGTAAAATAGTCAGTGAAAAAATCCTTTCAAATTAGTAGTTAAGTCTGAACAATAAAATTCAAATTTCAACCTCATTGATAATATTGGTATTTCAACATAAATGGAAATATCTGAAAACAGGAAAACATTTTATCTTTTTTTGGTAATGGCAAAATTAAAGATTCTTCCTTCCTTCCTTCCTTCCTTCCTTCCTTCCTTCCTTCCTTCCTTCCTTCCTTCCAGAATTATTAAGGATATTTTGTCTACTACTGTTGGATGGCCTTCAAATAAATAATTATTGTATTCGTTCATTTTGATCTAATGACAGATTTTAATAAACCAGTATACTTCTGCTCTGACCTGAGTTTCATCAATTTCATTTACTGTTCATAATTTTATCTTGCAAATAATGATGATAGGTAGCATTGTCTGGCATTTATCTTAGAGTCTAGGTTTCATTCCTGGCTCTGACACTTACAATGGTATGTGTAAAATAGGGTCATGGAGAAGATGAAAGAAAATGATAAATCTACCAAGGTACAGTTTATATTTTAAGATGGCTACTATTGGCTGCCTCCTCTTCTCCCATGGTAAAAGAATCCCTATTTTATTTGGGTAGCAGGTAGAAATCTTTGTCCTACAGAAGGTGGGCCCACCCCAGTACTGGGGCAATAAGCATCCTGATTTGTCTAAGCCAACATGGTAATCCCAGTCAACCTGGCCAGTGAGTGGCATACAACCCAGTTCCAGTCAGAGGAAGGCAAGTGAAAGTCTGCCAGGATCTTTGGATAAATCCTCTTCTTTCCAAAAGAAAGACCTACCCTGGGCCTCCTTCCTTCCAGACTCTTACGTAAAGCAAAAATGTTTAGAACTGAGGTGGCCATCTTGTGACCATGCAGTGACAAGTCTGAAGATGGGAATGTCTGGGTTCTTGTGTTTCTCAACGCATCTGCACCAGGCTGTGGGTTTGGCAAGCCCATTAAAAGTCTTTATTCTTTTAGCCATTATGAAATTATTCAGTTATTTATAGCAAAAATATCCTAAAATAACACACATTCCAAATCACTTGATGGCAAAAATTACTTCTATGTATTAACCATACCATTCTACTTGTGAACAGCATGTAGGTTACTGTACTGTGATTAGTGTCAAGAGGGATTTGGGGTTTAAAAATGAAAGTCAACTCAGAATCGTACTCAATCCTTTCCAATTTATATATTTTCTTCAGTAAAGCAGCTGACGAACTTCAAAAAATAATAATTTGATTTTGAACTCTTTGCCCCTCTAAGAAAATCATAATAAGCAATAAACGCCTAATAAAATGGTTAACAAAAAAGAAGTGAAGGTAAACAGATTTTTGGGTATTTAAAATGTGGAGGAATCTTCATCACTAATAAATATTTTTCTTAAAGTTCAAGCATTTAAAATTGTTAGTTAAAAAAAGTTGTTCTTGCCCTAACCGGTTTGGCTCAGTGGATAGAGTGTCAGACTGCGGACAAAGGGTCCTGGGTTCGATTCTGGTCAAGGGCATATACCTTGGTTGTGGGCACATCCCCAGTATGGGGTGTACAGGAGGCAGCTGATCGATGTTTCTCTCTCATCGATGTTTCTAACTCTCTATCCCTCTCCCTTCCTCTCTGTAAAAAATCAATAAAATAAATCTAAAAAACAAACAAAAAAAAGTTGTTCTTTTTTTCAATTGAAAATGGGCCAGGTTTCAAACATCTTCAAAATTGATATCTCCATTGGCATAAGACTAGGATTAGCATTCCCATGATAATAAGGACTCGGGGTTTGTCAGTAAATGGAACGCAAAATCACAAGGTAAGACTAAAATGTCTCTTACTTTCCTATTTTCTTGCAATTGTATTCATTCAGTCAAATAAAAGAGAAACAGGACAGGTTGTCATGCACACTCAACCTGGAAGAAAAGATGAGAATAGGCCTCAGGCCACCCTCAAAGCAGGGAAGTGAAACAGAATACTCAGTCTGGCCCAACACAAGTCGTGGCTTCTCTCTAAACTCCCCAAGGAAGCTAAAATTCTCATTAGACAAGCAGGAGATTATATTTGAGGAGCTGAAATAGTACGTGATACTACTAGCTAAGGCCATTTGTCATTCAATTGCAAGGCCTAATTTTTAGGAGACTTTTGTTTAAAATGTGGCTTTCAAAAACTCAAAATTGAAAAGCAGAGTTTTTTTTAAAAAGAAATGCAATTTTTCTTCTAAATGGTGCTCTAACTTGTAAATTTTAAAGTAACTGCTTATAATTTTCTAAAGTCACAGGCAATCTATTTACCTAGAGCAACTCTTTTAGTTTTAAAATTGTTTAAACCTGCCACAGAGCCTTCTGTCTCGCCGCCAGCATTAAGTAATGGTGAATGGTATTACCCAACAATGTCTCAGACAGATTTTTTTGTAGCATCTTGCATCCTTATTCCCTTTTGTATTTCAACATGGCTTCACTGAAACAAATCTACCCAAACCTAGGAGAGTATCTTTTGCCTGTATGATACTATGTTATAAAAACCTCCAGAATGTTAGGAATTTCCATAAACACCATTATCTGCCTGTGCAGAATGAAAGCTTATCATCAGATCAAGAGACAGCCCTGTTGACTTCCACTGAGTTAGATACACAGTAACTTTACTGTAAAAAACAACAACAGAAAAAAAACCTGACAGGCTGTGTAGTGTGACAACTTTTTCTTATTCAGAATACTGAGAAGTGAGCTAGTCCAAGAAACTGACCAAGCTTAGAAATCTAGTCAGAGGTCCCGGATGTACTTATCAGTCAAGTTCAATAATGTACAACTCAACCTCCTTTAGTCTAGCTTTAACGGTGTGGGAGCAATAACTGGCAAGTATTATGCTGTTCACCTAAAGCCCGCGTTTCAGTGGAGGTATTCAAACCCTTCACACGAGACTGCTAGAGACAAAGTGGCAGGTTTGTTCCTTTCCTATAAGGAAGTGAGGCAAGGACACAAACAAGGTCACACGCAGCAAAATAACAGAACAAAACAAAAACAGGGAAGAAAAGCCTAATCTTGTATTTGTACAATTGAAGCATTCTTTTGATTTGTCTAATCCTTCCTACATAAATACATATAACATTCAAATGGAATTTTACTCAAGTATTGCCTTAGTTAATTTAATACCCTTTCCTTTTCATGGCTGCCAAAATACATATTTACCTATTTAAGGCTAAACTCAAAGAAGTCAGCCTAGTGTTCTTAAGCTTAAGAAGAAATCTTTAATGGCAATTTAATTGTATATTTCCATAATATTGTTGTGCTTATGCCATTAGCTGAGAAGTCCTGGAAATTTCAAAGCCGTCTTCAACTGTTAAACAACTCTGCACTCTCAATTTATTAAAACAGCAGAGGCAGTCAGAGCTGTATATCAAATTAGAGTTGATGAAAGCACTTAATGTAGATTTTAATGCCTTTTTGAAAAAGATTTCAACTTCCTTTAGTTGACATGACAACAAATTCTTACAGCAGAATAAAAAGTATTAGTGAAATTTTATAGCTTTGGCTTAAATTTCCATCTGCAGCTCATCAAATGACTAAACAGTGGGAAGAAATTAAACCAAAATCAGACTCATTATAGAGTCTGATATGCTGGCAGAATATAAACTTTCACTGCCGAGCATCTGGAGTTTTGAGTGACTAAGATTTAAATGCTTGTGTTTGTATGTTCAGTGGAAAAGAAGAAAAGTGTAAGGATATAGGTGAGTTATATGATGAAACTTAACTTATAGAAACTGGTGGGGTCCCTTGACCTGGCCTGCGGGGACTGGGCTGAAACTGGCTCTCCAACATCCCCCGAGGGGTCCTGGATTGCAAGAGAGCAGTTCTTGGGTGACGCACCTCAGAATCGGGCTCCCTCCTCTCTGGTTCTGGGTGTGTCACCCGAGAACCGCAGCTGCCAAGTCACCACAGCTCAGCAGCTCCTACGTTGAGCGTCTGCCCCTGGGTGGTCATTGCGTGTCATAGCTACCTGTTGAATAGTCAAATGGTCAGACGGTTACTTAGGCTCTTATGTATACAGACTAGAGGCCTGGTGCACAGATTCTTGCACCAGTGGGGTCTTTTGGATTGGCCTGCAGGGATCAGTGGACCTGCGAGCCACTGCAGCCCGGCCTTACCAACCAGCTCGTCGGGCTCCAGCCGGCTGTCTGCATCGATTCTGCACAGCAAAAAGTAGTGTGCAAAGTGGTAGGTGGCTGGGGAGGAACCTAAGCCTGGGCTGGGCACTGTGCTGCTCCTGCTCATTGGCCCTGCTGTGCCTGCCACCAGTGCTGCTCAGGCGTGCAGGGGGAGTGTCCGTGGGAGAGGCTCACGCCACCACAGCTGCACTCGCCAGCCATGAGCCCAGCGTCTGGCACCTGTCTGTCAGCTGAGTGGCACTCCTGTTGTGGGAGCGCACTGACTACAGGGGGCAGTTCTTGCATTGAGCATCTGCCCCCTGGTGGTCAGTGCACATCATGGCTACCATCTGGTTGGCTGGTCACTTAGGCTTTTATATAAATAGATATGAACACACACACACACACCCTCTTTCCTTTAATTCTGTAAATATTCTTAAGAATGAGGAGACCATTTAAAATGAAGGATAACCGACTTTAAATTAGTCCCAAGTCAAAATTCCATTGAACATGGCAACTGTTGTTTCCCATCTTTCTGATGTAAAAAATGCCCACCTGAAATGCTTGCTGTCCCAAATCCTGACATTTGGTCAAGTATGTCAGGGTAAGTAATTTACATTTGATCTTCTCTGTCAGCCATCCTGTTAGGTGGAATATTCTAAAACATTTGTTCTTACAGGACTAGGCCTGCAAACACCAGGCTTCCAATATCTTTCTGATACAGTGAAAGTATAACTACATAAAGTCAAAATCAACAGAATCTATCAAACACATCATCTAAAATGAAATTCTCTAGGCCACACTTTGTCTCTGAAATACCACTGGTTCCTCTCCCTGGGGTTCTTTAAGTCTGGGAAATTCCACGTTAATATTCCTGAATCCTGGCTCTAACAAGGAAGAAAGGGAAGATCTGAAGTCCTTGACTGGAGGAGCCAGGTCTCAGATTCAGCTATGATGCTCCTAAAGCAGTGAGTCTAATTAGAGCATAGTAGATGCTCAAGAAAGACATACTGACTAGAGTTTTCCTTGCTTCTCTGACACTGTTGGGTACCAAGGCATTTTAAAGGGAGCAATAACCAAGAAAAATTGACACTAAGATAGTAAGTTTTTAGTATAATCCAGCATTGGAAAGTAAGCAAAAGTGATCTTATGGAAAAGGCTATTCCCATCACTGCCCCTCCAAACCTGGGAGATACAACTTCTCAGCTCAAAGAGACAGCATTCTCTTCTTCATGCAGCCTTCAGTTCTACAATGAAGCAATACTTACACGAGTCTGATTAATGGGATCTGTCTAATGAGAAAAGTTAGTCAGGAAAAAATGAGATAAAGTTGTGTACTATATTTTCCACAAATGCCACTCAATTTTCCAAGACTGGGTGCCTACCTGTTAAGCCCTCTCTACACTGTATTTTTCATAATGATGGTGAAGACTTGTCAATACGTAGTTCTTTCAAACAGGTCTGTGCTAAGGGGTAGTGGTCTCCAGAACACACACACACACACACACACACACAGTGGGTGACTCCCAGGAGGCACCACATGGCAGAAATTCTGAAATATGTAAGGGTTTAAAAAAGAGGACTAAGGACTAAGGGAACACTAGGGTACAAATGTTAGGGTACAATGTAGGAAAACTTAATACATATGTTTTTTGGATGGGCTCATCACTGTATATTTTAAGTGATAAATGCCAAGATATATAATGCATAGAAAAGTCTTATTCAGAGTAAACTGGACTATGATTATTTGTTTATTTGAACAGAGAAGCTAAACTTTGGGAGAATTAAGCCTTATCATTCCAAACCAGGAACATTTAAGAAGAAGCTGGTTTATTCATAATCAATGCATCTCATTCATCAAATGGGGTAATCTGTTTGAAGGCACTGAATAAACTATAAGGCACCAAATAAATTTGAGGTTTAGTCCTAGCCAAGAACTTGCAAGCTTTATGTGGGGCTGTCAATGAACAGAATAGCCCCAAGAGTCAAATGTCATTTCTTATTAACCTAAACCCACTTGTGCATTCTGAATATCACATAAGCTCAAAAATATAGACATTACTAATATGATGATCAGGACCTAGGTAACTCATTCTACTCCTTGAACAATACTCAAAAATGAACTACTAAGTCATGGGTATTAAAATGTTTTGGAACAGATGTATTTTAAATAAAGAGAATATCTGCATGTTGTATCAGTTGATACAGCTAAATACTGGCCACTTTTTTCAAATACCCTGGGCTATTCCCAGATTGTAACATTGTTAGGTCATTCCTCCTCCTTGCCTACTGTACTTTGTCTCTGATTCTTCAGTTCTTGTTGGTGCAAAAGTAGGAAAAGACATTGAAATTGGATGATTTTGTTTTGCCAGTGTGTGGAGAATTTTATGATGGTGGAGACCAAAGCTATCAAGTAAAATGTGACACCTTAATTATAAATAGATTTCCATTATCACTGGAAATATTCTCTCTGTTCTCAGAGTTGAAGAGAATTAGAGGTTTGCTATTGTTTCCTTAAAAAAAGAAATACAACGTATCAGAGAAACCTCAGCAAGAAGGAAACGACAATTTTAAAAGAAGTAAAGATCATTAATACATTTTTATTTACTGGAGCCATTTACATTATGAATTTACATAGATCTTAAAAATGGAAGAAATCAACATAAAACACTCCTAACAGCCCTAACTGGTTTGGCTCAGTGGATAGAGCACCGGCCTGCAGACTGAAAGGTCCCAGGTTCAATTCCGGTCAAGGGCATGTATCTAGGTTGCGGGCATATCCCCAGTAGGGGGTGTGCAGGAGGCAGCTGATCGATGTTTCTCTCTCATCAATGTTTCTAACTCTCTATCCTTCTCCCTTCCTCTCTGTAAAAATATCAATAAAATATATATATAAAAAAAAACAAAAAAACAAAAAACACTCCTAACAGAAGCAACATACCTTTTTACCATAATGTCCTTGTGTACGTGTGTGACATGAAATGACCATAGTGTGCAGAACTAGCGTATCTACACTAATAAAAGAGAAAAATGGTAATTGGCGTACGGCGCTACCCTTTTCATTGGCTAATCAAGGCTATATGCAAATTAACTGCCAACTAAGATGGCAGTTAACTGCCAACAAAGATGGCAGTTAACTGCCAACAAAGATGTCGGCTAATTTGCATATGTAGGCACAATGCAGGGAGGCGAAAGGGAAAGCAGGAAGAAGCCCCCTGCCACTGACAGTGATTGGAAACCCAGGGGGGGGCTAAGAGGTGGGGGGCAGGGCAAAGGCGGCCCTGGGGCCGCCTTTGCCCTGCCCCCCAGCCATGATCGGAGAATCAGGCGCCTTTGCCGCCCTGGCCAGTGATAGCAGGAAGTAGGGGTGGAGCCAGCGATGGGAGCTGGGCACGGTCGAAGCTGGCAGTCCTGGGAGCTAGGAGTCCCTTGCCTGGGCCTAAAGCGGAGCCCACGATCGCGGGGCCGCTGCAGCTGCGGGTCCCCACTGCCCGGGCCGGACGCCTGGGCCAGAGGCATTAGGCCTGGGCAGGGGCGGAGCCTGCAACTGCGGGGAGCTGGGGGCAGAGCAGGAGATCGCGGGGAGCTGGGAGTCCCCTGCCCAGGCCTAATGCCTCGGCCAGAGGCATTAGGCCTGGGCAGGGGCAGAGCCTGCAACCGCGGGGAGCTGGAGGTTCCTTGCCCAGGCCTAATGCCTTGGCCAGATGTGTCAGGCCTGGGCAGGGGCAGAGCGTGAGATCGTGGGGAGCTGGGAGTCCCCTGCCCAGGCCTAATGCCTCGGCCAGAGGCGTTAGGCCTGGGCAGGGGCAGAGCCTGCAACCACGGGGAGCTGGGGATCCCCTGCCCAGGCCTGACACCTCTGCCGGAGGCCTCAGGCCTGGTCAAGGGGCCGATCCGGTGATTGGTGATTAGAGGGTGATGAGGGTCAACTCCTCTTGCCGAAGCATCAGGCCTGGGCGGGGGGCTGGGGGTCCCCTGCCCAGGCCTGATGCCTGGGCCAGAGGCATCAGGCCTGGGTGGGGGGCGGAGCCGGGGATTGGGGGGATATGATGGTCCCCTTGCCCAGGCCTGAAGCCTGGGTCAGAGGCGTCAGGCTTGGGCGGGGGGTGGAGCAAGCGATCAGAGGGAGATGGGGGTCCCCTGCCCAGGCATGATTCCTGGGCCAGAGGCCTCAGGTCTGGGCGGGAGTCAGAGCCAGTGATCGGGGGGAGATGGGGGTCCCCTGTCCAAGCCTGACACCTCTGGCGGAGGCGTCAGGCCTGGGCAAGGGGCCGATCAGGCGATCGGAGGGTGATGGGGGTCTACGCCTCTGGCCGAGGCATCAGGCCTGGGCAAGGGGCAGAGCCAGCAATCGGAGGGGTCTGGGGGTCTCCTACCCAGGCCTGACGCCTGGGCCAGAGGCATCAGGTCTGGGCTGGGGGCAGAACCAGTGATGGGGGAAAATGAGGGTCCCCTGCCCAGGCCTGACGCCTCTGTCAGAGGCGTCAGGCCTGGGCAAGAGGCCGAACCTGCGATTGGAGGGTGATGGGGGTCAACACCTGAGGGCTCCCAGTATGTGAGAGGGGGCAGGCTGGGCTGAGGGACACTCCCCCCCGCCAGTGCACGATTCGTGCACCGCGCCCCTAGTTTGTCATAATGATGGTGAAGACTTGTCAATACTTAGTTCTTTTAAACAGGTCTGTGCTAAGGGATGGTGGTGGTCTCCAGAACACACACAGAGAGAAAGAGAGAGAGAGAGAGAGAGAGAGAGAGAGAGAGAGAGAGAGAGAGAAGAAAAAGAGAGTCCCTCAGGGGTGCCCAGAGAGAGAGGAGGTTAAGAATAAGCAGAGCATCAGTAATCAAGGATGAAAGTACCTATAAAGCCCTAAGTTCAGCAAAGTGTTCTTCCCTTGATCATTCTATGGGTGATTTTAAAAATAAGATTATCAACTGCATTGGGGGCTGGGGTTCACGGCACTTATTAGCATCCTGGTTCTGAGAAAATCACTTTCTCAACTCTCATTTTTCTTTTTTTATCTGTAAAATGTGGATGATATATATAAATTGCAGGATTATTAGAGAGAGTGAAGGTGATAAACAGAGGAGTCATATGGCCTCCTTTGCCCAGGGCTATCCCAGTTCATGCCTAGTGTCCCAGCATTATTATTAACTTGTACTCTCAAAAGTGTCTCAGTTTGTAAAAATAATGATGTGGCTGCTCTACATATAAACATTTGACACAGAGTGGACCCACGGCCAATGTGGCAGTATGTTATTCTAGGGTTGTTCATATGTTTAAACAACCAACCAACCAGCTAACCAACCAACCAACCACACCTCTAGTTTGTTTCCATCATAAACCCAGGGATATACCCTGTCTACTTAGAGTGGATGTTTATTTGGAGTTTTGTGTTTCAATAGGACCATGAGCAGCTTTAGGAGAAGGGATCACGGCTGCAGAAATACTGGAGTAATGCTCTCCGAGTGCCTGGACCAGTGTTGGGTACCTTCTCCTGTTGAAAGATCTGGGGTAAGTACTGCTCTGCTGGATTTAGGCAACTTGGTTAAACCTCTTTACTTTTCTATTTATTTAAACCAACTCTACAAAGAGGCTAAAACGAATATTTTGAGATTTTTCTGGAGTCTTTCTCCTAGTGCCTGGGTTCACGGCTGACATACATCGGGCCCGTAAGCACTGCTCTGTGGCCAGTTGGAGGTGTTTTCAATCTTGACTTGTACATTATTTTTTGTCCCCAGAGCTAACCCTTTTACCAACTGGCATTTCTACGTTGGACTGAACAGTATCCTTATCACCACAACCTAACTCACTACCTGAAAAATGCCGCATCCGATTCTGAAAATCATTGCATGTTTTTCTACAGCAACATTAGACATTTTACACATACCAGCTCCTTCCGAAACAAACACGGGGGAGTTTGTCAATGAAATTAATTAACTCATTACTTGAAAGAGTTAATTGGCATTCAAAAGTTTCCCTCCATGGGGGAGCCAACTGTTATAGGAAGGACACAAACTACCCTGGAAAAATTAAGGCCTTGAATGGATTCTGACGGTACTTTTGTCATTGGGCCTGTGTTCACTGCACATGGGGATGGATGTAAACATCAGGACAGCCAGTCAGAGTTTTCAGATCAGTGGGAGAACCTTCGCACAAGCTCTATCCATCAACACAAAACAACCCCTCCTTTCCAGAAAATAGTTTGGAATGATCTGCTCTAACCTTTTTTTATAGCAAACCTGAGAACCCAAGGTGGCTTTCTATACTGAGAGAATGCCCAGGCCACCCTATGCTGCTGGAAGATATGTACTTAGGGAAGGTAGGAATATTTCAATGGTAGCCAAAGTGGAAAAGGGAGTACAGTTAAAAGGTAAATCTAGAAAGAAAAGTGGTCCAAAGCAAGCAACTAATTTCATCTATATTCATGCAATTCCCTTCTTCAGTGGGGTGACTACACACAGAATGATTCCTGAGGATGTCAATGCTAAGAGGAAGTATGGCCTAAGTCTGATTTTTAGTGAGTTTAGAGAAGAGAGAAGCATTGGAATCTATTGTAAATGCTCAATATATGTAAAAGTAATATCAATGCGCTAGAAATTGTGCTGAGTGCTTTACATCTTAATATCCCATTTACTCCTGTGAGCTACTCATTATTTTTGCCTCCATTGTATAGATGAGAACATTGAGGCAAAGTAGATAACTGTCCAAGTCCACAAAGTGCAGGAGCTAGAGATCTAAGCCCATTTGGTCCTGTGATTTGCGTGTTCTAGGTGAGGGTGTGCCAGCTTGGGGCCGACGTATGTGTGGGCATGGACTGGAGAGCAAGGTAGTGAAATTCAGAGGAGGGTAAGCAGATTAAACATGGCAGGAGCAGAAAAACAACATGAAAGGATGGACGAAGAGTTCAGAGAAGGTCCTGAATGATGGTCACAGACACTCAGGGCAGGAGAAGCTGTGGTGTAGTCTTTGAAATGCTGGTAGAAGCCTCTCCAGGATGCTCCTTGTCACCATTGGAGTGTCCCAGGTTAGACTGACTACCACAAGGCAGTCACCAGGAGAATCACTGAAAAGCTGGGGAAAGCCTGGACAGGAATGGGGAAGGAGCAATAGAACAGGTGTCCAAGGGGATAAGGAAAGCCTCTGCAGTGAGCTCTGAAAAGGACATTTTATTCTCAAGCATCAATGCCATTTTAATTCCCAATGCCCTTACACGGAAAGGGCAGCCTGACAGAGTGGATATGCCAATGAAGAAGAGGGTGTCACCATGAATAGGGGAAAAAGCTAACACTTCTCACCAGGCAATGAGTGTCTTAACTGACTTGTTAATTCTTCAGTATATAAAATTACATTTTTCTCACAATGTACCATTTCTTGGATAAGGGTTAACAACAACAAAAACAAATGGAAATCTTGGAAAAGTTCATGGGATTATCTTATCTCTTACTACCACCTTGCAAAGCAGCCAGCCACAGTTATAGAGTTGGTTTTATTGCTTCTTAATTGTTGCACATTTATAAATAACCACTGCTATATAATTAGGGGCCTGGTTCTTCTCACAGTTTCTTCCCTTAAACTTGTGATGCTGGGCCAAGGAGTGGCTTTTCCTGTGTACATCCTCCCAGCCAGGTCACCCTGAGTAGCTTAAAGCCCTAAGGCTTCTGTTTTCTACTTTATCTTCCATACAGACAAATTCCTTTCTCTCTTTGCTACTGAAAATATGTAAAACAGGGAGCTATACTAGATTACAAGCAGGTTAGTGTTGCAACAAGTTTAAAGAAGACTAAGCATAAAGTATATTTACTCTTTCTCTTTCAAGACAGCACTGACTGAAAACATTCTGAGCCCCAAAGGAATGCTAGAAAACACCAAATTCCAGTGGAGACATTGAGATCAAGGGTAGGGACCTATCTTATTCACCTTTGTAGCCCCATAGTCTGGCACATAGTAGGTGCTGAATAAATAGCTGCTGAATGAATTGAAAGAATTCAAAATTGTATCCTAGATACTTCCCAAATATAAATGAACGGTAATTTTGAACCATTTTCTGATGTGAGTGTGGAGAGAGTGGGGAGAGCTTAGGAATGGTGGAGGGAATATACTCTGTCCAGAGTAATTTAAAAACAAGGGGAGAATGATTCTAAAAGAAATCCCACTGGCCTCAATATTGTCAGAGCACAATTTTCTCTCTCATAAAGCAATGACAATAATTAATGAAAGAAAGAAATCTGGCCTCAGAGAACCCAAAATGACTGAAAACCACTGGCTGTTGTCAGACGCACAGGAGGCCTTTCCAGTGTTTGGAAAACTGTTCCATAAAGAACCCTGTATGTCAAATTCTTTTCATTAATCAAAGGGTGGAGAAACAAAGGGAGATTTTTCCTGAAGTAGGAAGGATTACACACACGATCAAACGAGTTATGGCTGTAACAGATAAAGGAATGCTATTTGGGTGACAGTATTGCTCCTAAATGGCTTCTCACTTATAGAAAGCAGCTTCCTACAAGCCCCATAGTATATATAATGGTGCAAAACAATCATTAAAAAAATGGTTTCTGAAAATATAATTGAGAGATGTATATCTCTGTATACCTAAAAGCTGAAGAGATTTTGGCAGTTTTCTCAAAGCAATTATGGCTCAGGTTCTCCTGCCCAGGTTTTGTTTACAGAACAATCTTGGCCACAGGTCATTTGTGTAGGAGATAATTAATTGCCAAGTCTTTGCATACAAGTAGATTAATTAGTATGCACCTAATATAACATCAAAATATTTATTGGAAATTTTTTTAAAATTCCAAACAATTAATGATCTATAATACCTGGCAATGTTACCCAGAGCAAGTACAAAGGCTGTTGGTGAAACAGGGAAGACTTTGTTTTTAAACTGTTCCAAAAACACAAGGCATCACTGACACCCTGGAGGCCTCATTTTCATTTGATTCCAGATCCGCAAAGCCATGGAGGTTGTCATTTTGAAATAGTTTATTGCTCAAAATCTTTAAGTAGGTCAGAGATGGAACTTCGGAAGCCAGAATATTCTGATATCCTGATATTCAGAACCTTGCCTATTTATATTTCAGAAAAGTACATTATTTGGACTAGAGCAAACATCAGGACTGTAAAAATTCAAATATTAAATACCGTCATGAGCATCATCCACACAGACAAGGGACAGATCAAATAAGAGTGCAAATGCCTCTGTGTACAAAAAGATGAATCTCAGGTTTTGGACTATTAAGTACTTTTTGTCTTTAGACAATACCCTAATAAAACAATTAGGAAGTACTCTGAAACTGAAACCCTGATACACCCCTCTGGCTAAACCACAGTTCACAGAGTATTGAGCTAAAGCCTGAACAAATCAAATAAATACCAAATGCCCAACAAGGCAGGAAATGCAGCCTGAATGCCCTCTGGTGAGCTCTGCCAGATTGGAAGGGCCATCGCACTTGAAAATATGATCAAACAAAATCGGCTGTAATTCCACTGCAGCCTCTGCATCTAAGGAGAGCTGTTTCAGTCACTGACATTTTGATTTTCATCGCAGAGAAAGCAAAAAAAACTTCCTCGGCTCACAAGCATATGCATCAGTTGAGATTTTATTTCTCCAACCTTATACAACATCCAGCCAACAAACAAACAGACAAACAAGCAAAGGTTATTTTCTGTTACTCACTATTACTCCAGGATTTCAGTAAATATTTGATGCTGATCTCAAAGAAGCCAGAGTCCTGCTGGCTGGCCATGTCCGCGGCATACAAAGAGGCTCCAGGCTGGGCTGGGAGCCGCAGGAGGCGCAGGTACCGGGTGGGGATGTTTCTGTCACAGGTTAGTGATGTCAGCAGGGGGTCAGGGCACAGAGGAAGGTTCTGCAGATTTACCACCCAGAGGTCAGGGAGTCCTCATGTAAAGGACACCAAGGAGCAGGAGAGAGATGCTCCGCGCTCCTCTTCCTCTGAGTCCAGGATTAGTTCTTATTTTTCTCATCTGCTGGGCACAGCTCTCCCTGCAGCTCTCAGAGGCGTGGCTGCTGCTTTCATTTCTGAGCTGCCATAACCAGAAGCGCCTGCTGCAGGCTGCTCACAGGCTTTGCTCTAGCCAGGTATAGTCCAAGGAGGACCAGCACCCTCGTGATTGTTTTCCCCAGGGAGGGAGGGTCCTGGGCTGGCCTCCCTGACCCTGTGAACAGCCTAGTTCCCAGCTCTCCCAAGGCGCGGTAGGGTGAGAGGTGGGCTGGGAGCACCGCCTCCTGTCTACAGCCTCGACCTGAGCCCCACCTCACTGGGCCCCGACCCAGTTGTAGGAGGAATTTCCAAGCTTCTACAGATCCTCAGTTCAGAAATGCTCCCAGTGACCAGCTCTGTGTGCCGGCAGCAGCGGCGCTGGTGGCTGCTTTCCCTTGTGTCTGTCCCTGATGCACAGGCAGCTGCATTGTGCTGCAGTGAGTCAGGCTGCACCCCTGGATCTAGTTGCAGTGACGTTTCTTTAAAAGCCCCATCCTTCAGCCTCCTTGCAGTAGGAAAGCTGGATGACAACAAGGCAGTTGCCGGACGGACATTTTTCTCCCTCTTCTTGCACTAGCACAGTGGAATCTGCACTTGGTTGTGCCTCCCTCCCAGAAATGCTGTCATTTTGGGGGGCATACCAGCACCTATGTGGGCTGCCTAAGGGACCAGTACCAACTGCTCAGTGTGCTTATTTACGGAATGTGAGGCTCCACAGTGGATCTGTTTCTCAAACCTTTCATTTTTAATTAGCACTGAGCCCAATAAAGCTTAGTTTATTTGTACTAAAAGGATAAGAAGCGAAAGCATTAAGTTCCTTGCTGAACAAAGGCTTTTTACTTCATGAAATCTGATACCAGGTGTCCTGATTTTGGTTAGTTTTGTTTCTCATTATCATTTAGCTTGACCAGGGCATTAAACAAGAGTATTTCAATTATGACAGGCCACATTTGAGTATGTGGAATTTGGCCAACCATCTCATAAACCATAGAACCCTTAACAAACCATATTGATAATTATTTAGCATAAAAATTGTTGTGTACCCCCCTCAAAGCATTACACAAATAGGACTTCTAGACTAACAGTTCATTTGAGAAATAAAAGGGAAAGAGAACAATATAGTTTTTGTAAGGCTAAGAAATTTTAAAATTCAACTTTTAAAAATATGTTGTGGAATGCTCTAAGGCACTATCAATTTAATGAGCTTTTCAAACAACATACAAGTACACAAAAGGCAAGCATCCTCCCCCCCCCCCCCCACCCCCATAGGATTTCCAACTCGACTCACAGCACTTTATTCTCATGAAATCTCTCATTAGATTGGGTTCTTTTTCATTTACATGCCTATGAGATTTGACAAGCTAATTTTGTATTATCACCTGTACAGTAAAATCTCAATATAATGGATTCATTCTGGCAAGTTAAAGCCGGAAGTCTGTTATGTAATAAAGTAGGTTTTCTGAATGCGTATATTAAAAATTTGACAAATTAGTTTACCTGTGTTTACCTATGTAGACACGTTTGTGTAACTAAAATTAAGTATGTATGAAAAGTTTTATTTCACAGAAAAGTTTTCTATATGTATCACTGTAATTTGAAATTTATATTGAATAGGTCTAGTAAATGGGTGCATTCACATGTTACTGTGAGTAAACAAATGCACGTAGCTGGGGCGTGACTTCGTGCACATGGGAACATGTGGGGAGGGGTGGATATGTGTTAAAGCTGCTGCAGAAAGTCCAGCCACGCAACAACAGAACCAATTACCCCTTGAATGCGATTTGATCACATGCTAATCATTTGCCCAACATTGTTTACAAAAAGTGACTATTGGATTTAAATGTGTAGACTATAGCTGTAGATATGTAATATTTATTTCAGCAAAATTACTACAGAGTTTTTTCCAACGTATGACCTATTCGCTAAAATTTGTTAAAAATAATGTTGAATTACTAACAAAAAAATAGCCTGTTAATTTACTTATAAGCAAATCTTGTTTACAAGCATTTTAAAATTAACAGGGTATTAATTTATATTGTCTACCATTGTCATACCAGGGTATTAATTAATGCCTACCATTAAAGATAAATTTTAAATTTATCTTTATTATTGAAAGTATTGCAGATGTCCCACTTTTTTCACCCACCAACCTCCTCCACCCCTCGTCTGCCCCCTCTCCAGGCCTTCACTGCACTATTGTTGTGTCCATGGGTTATGCATACAAGTTTTTTGGTTAATCTCTTCCAGCCCACCCCCCACCCCCTTCCCTCTGAAATACATCAGACATGCTTCAATGTCTCTGGATCTATTTTGTTGTCAGTTTATTTTGTTCATAGATTACACATATAAGTGAGATATGTGATATTTGTCTTTCTCAGACTGGATTAATACTTAGCGTAATACTCTCCAGGTCCCTCTATGCTGTCTCAAAGGGTAAGAGATCTTTCACTTTTACAGCTGCATAGTATTCCATTTGTAAATGTACCACAGCTTTTTAATCCATTCATCTACTGATGGCCAACTGGGCTGTTTCCAGATCTTAGCTATTGTAAATTGTGCTGCTATGAACACAGGGGTGCATACATTCTTTCTGATTGGTGTTTCAAGTTTCCTAGGAATGGCAATTCCACTTTTAATTTTTTTACAAATGCCATAATGTTTTCCATATCAGCTGTACCAGTCTGCATTCCCACCAGCAGTGTACTAGGGTTCCTTTTTCTCCACATCTTCGCCAGCACTGGTTGTTGGTTGATTTACTGAGAAAACCACTGTGGCAGGTGTGAGGTGGTATCTCAATGTCATTTTAATTTGTATCTCTCTGATGATTAGTGACTTTGAGCATTTTTTCATATATCTCTTGGCCATTTTTATGTCCTCTTTGGAGAAGCCTCTATTCAGGTCTTCTGTGCATCTTTCAATTGGATTGTCTTCCTTTTGGTGAGTTGTATGAATACTTTATATATTTTGGAAATTAATCTCTTATCAGATGTATCATTTGCAAATATGTTCTCTCATACATATTTTCATTCTGTTTTTGGTTTCTTTTGCTGTGCAGAAGCTTTTTATTTTGACTTAGTCCCATACGTTTATTTTCTCCTTAGTTTCCTTTCCCCTAGGAGATGTATCTGAAAAATATTGCTATGAGAGATATCTGAGATTTTATTGTCTATGGTTTCTTCTAGGATTTTTATGGTATCACAACTTACATTTAAGTCTTTTATCCATTTTGAGTTTATTCTTGTGTATGATGTGATTTGGTGGTCTAGTTTCATTTTTCGCATGTATCTGTCCAATTTTCCCAACACCATTTACTGAAGAGACTGTTTTGACTCCATTGTATGCTCTTACCTCCTTTATCAAATATTAATTGAGCCTAATTGAGCAATTTCTGGGTTCTCTCTTCTATTCCATTGTGCCAGTACCAGGGTGATTTGAGTACAGTGGTTTTGTAATTTAACTTGATATCTGGTATTATGATCCCTCCAATTTTGTTCTTCTTTCTAAGATCGCTGCAGCTATTTGGTGTCTTTTCTGATTCCATATAAATTGTTGGAGTGTTTGTTCTATATCTGTGAAATATGCCATTGGTGTTTTAATGGGGATTGTGTTAAATCTATAGATTGCTTTAGATTTTTATGTTGATTCTACCAATCCATGAACATGGTATATTCTTCCATTTGTTTATATCTTCCTCTATTTCTTTTTTCATTATCCTGTAGTCTTTTGAGTATAGGTCTTTTACCTCCTTGGTTAAGTTTATTCCTAAGAAAATTTTTTTTCTTGCAATGGCAAATGGAATTTTGTTTTGTTTTTAGTTTCCCTTTCTGAGATCGTTATCAGTGTATAAAATACCATCAATTTCTGGGTGTTAATTTTGTATCCTGCTACATTGCCAAATTCATTTGTTAAATCTAGTAGTTTTTTTGTGGATTTTTAGAGTTTTCTACCTACAATATCATGTCCTCTGCCAATAATAACAGTTTTACTTCCTACTTACAATTTGGATATCTTAAATTTTTTCTTCTTGTCTGATCACTGTGGCTAGGACTTCTAGTACTATGTTGAATAAGAATGGTGATAGTGGACATCCCTGTCTTGTTCCTGTTCTTGAGAGAATGGTTTTAGTTTTGTCCATTGAGTATGATGTTGGTTGTAGGTTTGTCATATGTGACCTTTAGTATATACTCTATTCCTACTTTGCTAAGAGTTTTTATCAAAAATAATTGTTGGATTTTGTCACATGCTTTTTCTGCATCAATTGATATGATCATGTGATTTTTGTCTTTTAATTTGTTTATGTGATATATCACATTTATTGATTTTTGAATGTTGTACCAGCTTTGCATCCCTGGAATAAAACCCATTTGGTCTTGGTGTATAATCTTTTCAATATATTGCTGGATCTGATTTCCTAATATTATGTTGAGGATTTTACCATCTATGTTCATCAGGGATATTGGCCTGTAATTCTCTTTCTTTGTAGTGTCTTTATCTGGTTTTGAAATTAGAATGATGTCAACCTCATAAAAAGAGCTTGGAAATGTTCCTTCCTCTTGGATTTTCTAGAACAGTTTGAGGAGGAGAGGCTTTAGTTCTTTTTTGAATGTTTGATAGAAATCCCTTGTGAAGGCTTCCAGACCACATGTTTGCTGGGAGTTTTTTAAATACTGCTTGAATTTCATCAGATGTTATTAGCCTATTCAGGTTTTTTTAATTCTTCCTGACTCACTTTTGGAAAATTTTATTTTTCTAGGATTTTGTCCATTTCATTCAGGTTGTCTAGCTTGTTAGCATATAGTTATTCATTGTATTTTCTTACAATCCTCTGCATTTTTGTGGTGTCAGTTGTTACTTCACCTCTTTCGTTTCAGATTTTTATTTATTGGTGTCCTCTCTCTTTGTTTCTTGATGAGTCTGGCTAAAGATTCAACAATCTTCTTTATCTTTTTAAAGAACCAGATCTTTGTTTCATTGATCTCTTTTAGTGTTTTTTCAGTCTCTATGTCATTTTTTCTGCTCTGATCTTAATTATTTCCTTCCTTCTACTTACTCTGGGTATTCTTGTTCTTTTTCTAATATTTTTACTTATAGTGATAGTTTATTAGAGATTTTTCTTGTTTCTTGAGATAGGGCTATAATGCTATGAACTTCCCTCTCAGGACTGCTTTTGCTGTGGGTTGCTGTGTGTTCATTTTTGTTTGTTTCCAGGAATTTTTTTATTTCTTCCTTGATTTCATTGGTAACTCATTCATTGTGTAATAACATGCTATTAAGTCTCCATTTGTTTGATTATTTTTGAGTGTTTTTACTGGAGTTAATTTCTAATTTCATGCCATTGTGATCCAAAAAGTTGCTAGATATGGTTTAAATCTTCTTGAACTTGTAGAGACTTATTTTGTGTCCTAACATATGTACTATCTTTGAGAATGTCCTATGTGCACGTGAGAAGAATGGATATTCTGCAGCTTTGGGGTGGAATGTTCTGTAAATGTCAATTAAACCCATCTGTTCTAATGTGTCATGCCGGGGTCCAACCCCAGCGGGTCCAGGGGTCCCCAAAGGTGTGGACGGAGTCGGCGAAGAAGGAATGACACGGAGACAGCGTTCAGTTGATCAGCAGCCTAGCCAGGATCTCCAGCCAAGTTCTGGTCTGGATCTCCAGCGAAGTTCTATTTAGGATCTCCAGCCAGGTTCTGTGTCCATGGTCTCTTGCTAGGTTCTCCAGCCAGGTTCTCCAGGTTCTCCAGCCAGGTTCAGTAGCCATGTTCCCTCGCTAGGTTCTCCAGCCAGGTTCTGTCCAGGTTCTCCAGCCAGGTTCAGTCACCAGGTTCTAGTCAGGTTCTCTTGCCAATTTCTGTAGTCAGGTTCAGTCCAGGATCTTTTGCCATGTTCTCTCGCTAGGTTCTGTCTCTAGGTTCTGAGGCCAGTTTCTGTCCAGGATCTTTTGCCATGTTCTCTCCAGCGAAGTTCTTCTGTCTCTAGAGAACGTTCTGTGTAGGTTCTGTGCCAATTTCTGTCTCTCTCTCTGTCTCTTGCTGTCTTGTTACATCTGTATTTATACTAGTTGATTCAATCCTATCAATCTCTATTACAAAGGTTAGGGCGTTTCTTATCTCCATTCCAAGGAGTAAAGATTATGTAGCTTAAGCATGATTGTTCATAGTTAAAGTGATTAATTACCCGCCTGGCACTTAGTTAAGAGGTTTTATTCCCTCCCTAACTTCAGGGGAAAATCCCTACCTGGGGAAACAACCTTTCTCAGAGACCTTGGTTAAAACATATAGTGCCAAGAAGGTGAGCAAACATATTAAGAACAGTATGCCATATATGCCAGGTCCTTTGAAACAGCAAGGATGGACCGGCTCCCAGCAGTGTCATTTAAGGTCTCTGTTTCCTTGTGGATTTTTTATCTGGAAGATCTATCCAGTGACGCTAGTGTTATGTTAAGGTTCTCTACTATGACTGTACTGCTATCGATCTCACCATTAAGGTTCTCTCAGGGTGTTTTCTTAAATATATATTTAGGTGCTCCTATATTGGGTGCATATATGTTTATCAGGGTTATATCCTCTTATTGTATTGATCCCTTTAATATTATGTAGTGGCCATCTTTGTCTGTTTTTATGGCCTTTTCTTTGAAGTCTATTTTGTGAGATACAAGTATTACTACCCCTGCTTTTATTTTTTCATTTCCATTTGCATGGACATTTTTTTCCATCCCTTCATTTACAGTCTGTGTGAATCTTTTGTTCTGAGGTGGGTCTCTTGTAGACAGCATATATATGAGTCATTTTATTTTTATCCTTTCAGTTATGCTATGAATTTTAATTAGAACATTTAATCCATTTACATTTAAGGTTATAATTGATAGGTACTTATTTACTGCCATTTTTTTTATACCTATGTTCCTCTCTCTTAATTTTTTCTCCTTAAAGCCCTTTCACATTTCCTGCAATGCTGGTTTGGTGGTAATGCATTCCTTTAGCCATTTTTTAATCTTATTTATAGTTTCTATTTCTTGGTTTATGCTTTTATAGTTCCCACTAATTTTCTTGAAATTCTCATTAAGTTCCTTGAACATCCTTAAAACCATTACTTTGAACTCTATATCTGAAAAAATTGTTTGCCTCCATTTTATTTAGCTCTCTTTCTGGAGTGTCCTCCTTTTCTTTCATTTGGGGGTTGTTTCTCTTTCTCTCCATTTTTGCAGTCTCTTAGTATTTATTTCTAAGTATTAGAGCAAATTGCCATGCCTCCCAGTCTTCATGGGGTGGCCTTATGTAGTAAGTGTTTTGTGGGACCCAAAGGTGCAGTCTCTTAGATTCCCTAAACTGGGTGCTCCAGGAATGACCCTTGTGTGAGCTACTTGGGTTGTCCCATAATTGGGTCCTGAATTATGTTTTCCCATTCATGGGAGGAATCTCCTCTCAGGTTGCCTGAGGCTCACCCCCAACCATGTTGTGCAAGTTGCGCAGGTCTGGCAGAACAAAACAAAAGAAAACAAAACAAGAAAAAAAAAAAAAAAAACACATACACAAGATCCCTACAACAACAACAACAAAAACAACCACAAAAGAAGAGAGAATTAGGAAGAAGAAAAGAGAACAATAGAATAGAAAGGAAAATACAGGGAGAAAGAAAAAAGAAATGTGAAAGGGCATAGATGAGAGGAAGAACATATGAATAAAGAATTGGGGAAGGAAAATGGTACAAAAGAAAAGAGGAAGAAAGTTAATTTTGAAAAGGAAAACAGGAAAGCAGGTAGACAAAAAATAAAAGGAAAAAGGAAAAGAAAGCAGGAGAAAGAAGGGAAGGGAAAAAGTAGGGAAAATTAGATCTATGATAGAAAAAGAGAGATTAAAATAATAATAAATCTTTAAGGAGGAAAGATGAGGAAAATAAATAAGTAAAAAAAGGTAAAGTGGCCTTCGTCTCAGTAGAGTTTTAGTGCCTTCTGGGAGCTCCCTTTGGATCCTGCTCTTCTGACTAGTGGCTGACTGTTTTGTCTGCCAATTCGGACTTAGAGGCAGGTATTTAGATGCTAACAACTATCAGAAACTGTCCTCCTTTGGTTCTCAGCAACCTGCTTGAAGCTTCAAGTGACCCACAGCTTGTGTCCATTTCCACAGGGCTTGGCTAAGGCCAGTTTGTTAGTAGCACCTGGCCCAGTGATGGGTCAGCAAACTTCCCCAAGTTCCCTGGGCTCCACCTCTACCTGCTTTTGCCTCCCAGCCAGCTATCAATCGTAATCACTCAAAAGTCCGTTTCTGAAAGGGCTTTAGGTGGAGTGTGGAGTCTAGATCTCTGGGTCTCACTGTTCAGATTTCAAGGAAAGTGATGGGTGTGTTTCCCTGTCTCAGAGCTACTCCTCTGAGAGTGACCCAGGATATGTCTCTGCTCTCAACTGACGATCCGCTTAAGCAGTCCAGTGGGATCAGTTGGAAACCTGGAATTTCTATCAGCTCTCCCGTGATGGGGAAGCACCAGTCAGGTTTCCGGTTACGGGGATGGTCAACCCCTCCCCTAAGCCAGTGACTGTGCTTCCTGAGACTGTTCAAACCCCTAGGCTTGGTCTCTGCTGCTGTCTCCTCTGCAAAGGTCAAGATGCAGGGTGTGGCAGGCATGTTCCTGAGGGTGTGGCCAGGCTGTATCACATAGGGCAGATTTTTTCCATTTCCTGGGCTGTGGCTTCTGGAAGGGGCCAGCGCCCCTTAGGAAAATGGCCGTTTCAGTTTGGTGGAATGCGACTGAAAGCAGGTCTCCAAGCCACCTCTTTCCCACGTCTTCCCCCAATGCCTCCCACCCCAGTCTCTCCTCAGGTACCTTCAGTCCTCACCACCTTCCTCCACTGAAGCCTCAGGTGAATAGCTGAAAATAAAAATCCTGTGCTCTGGGTTTACAAAAGAAACAACTACAGCTTTAACTCCCAAGTGACTCCAGACTCCCCAGTGGCCAGAAGCCCTGCTGGTGTTGGCTCTGGTGCTCAAGGCTATGGAGCTCAGCCTGGATTCTGGGTCTCGATCTTCTCAGGGAAATAATCCTCCCATGGAAGAGAGATTCCTCTTCACTCTCTGCTTGCTGCCTGTGGAAGCTGGGTTAGCCTGTCAGTCTTCAGGTGTTTTCTGTCCCTTCCTTGATATATGTTTCTTCCTCACTGGGCCTCAGTTGGTAATTCCTGGTGAATGTTCCCCAATTCAGTTCTATTTCCAGTCTGGCCCTGGGAATCACATGGCCACCATCTTCTTCCTCCTCTCCAAGTTGGAGACATTTAAAAACAGCATGGTGAACAAACATGCTATGATATACTGTTTCTCAGGCATCCAGAGATTCTCTCTGTTGACTTTATAAAAGAGATCTTAACTGGCCTTTCAAAGTTTTCAATCCTATTATAAATAGCAATTTGTTGAGAATACCCCTCTTACATGTATTTCAAGAGAAAACTATCATAAAAAATTAAATGCTATTTAGAAAATAATGTTTTAGTGGCATCTGGTTTTACTTGTGAAGAGTGAATGAGCAACTAAGCACCCAGTTTCTGCCCATTAAACCTGAAGTTTTGTCTAGTGTGTGCTTTTGATCCTCATTTGAGTGCCTTTAAAGAGAGCATATATTGCAATCAAACAGCAAAGTCCTTTGTTTTGTTGAAGGGTCTACAAATCAAACATAATGACGCCTGCTGTGGGCTGAAATAAAACCTTTATTCTCTGTCTCCTCTTTCTACGAGGGGGGGAGGGGGGAGGGGCATTATAAAAAATGTGGTGAGAACAGGCACCTGGACAGAGGTACTTAAAATACAATGATAAAATCTGAATTTGTCTCTGGTTTGCTGTCTTCAGTTGTCATTTTACATGACCCCAAATTATTTTGGCTTTTATATTTTAAAAACCTTAGGAGGACATATAAAGGATCTTAAAGCAAGGAGCTGGGCATCAATGTTGGGGACTGACCGAAAGGTAGCAGTAATACAGGAAAAGTGGGAGTTCTCAGGAAACAGTGTCATAGTGGGAAAAAGTCCAAAAGTGACCTGAGACAAGTGATAACAATGATTGACACCATCGACATTTATTGAATATTAATATTATGCTTAAAATACATATTTTATCACATTTAACCTTTACCCCAAATCTATGAAGTAATCTTTCTTTTAAATATGTTTTTATTGATTTGAGAGAGAAAGGGAGAGGGAGAGAAAGATAGAAGCATCAATAAGAGAGAAACATCAACATCGATTGGCTGCCTCCTGTATGCCCCTGCTGAAATCAAGCCCACAACCCATTACGTGCCCTGACCAGGAATAGAACTGATGATCTCTTGGTGCACGGGTCAATCACTGAGCCACACTGGCCTGGCTGTAAAGTACTTTTAACAGAGGCATAAAATAAGATCAATGTCACAGAGCTGGTAAAATTTAGGGTATAGCAAATTTGAGAACATGAGTCATCATCTTTTTATTAAAATCACAAGCAAGAGGAAAGTCATCGTTACTAACTTCCTGAGAGAAAGTTCAGGAAGAAACTAAGAACCCTTTATCACTAATTGGAATACTTCAGGCTCCATTGGCTCTCCAAGACTACAGTTGACCCTTGAACAATACAAGATTGGGGGTAGGTGATCAGATCTTCCCTCCCTTCCCCCCCAACTCTATAAAAATTAACATATAACTTTTGCCACCCCAAAAACGTAATTGGTAATAGCCTACTGTTGACTGGAAGCCTTACCAATAACATAAACAGCTGATTAACTCATATTTTGTATGTTATATGTGATATTACTGTATTGTTATAATAAAGTAAGCTAGAGAGAAGAAAATATTATGAAAATCATAAATTTCATCTGCAAGTTTTTTCAAATGGCCACAAATCTCTAAACATTTTTCAAATATACTTATTTTTAAAAATCTGCTTAAAAGTGGATCTTCACAGTTCAAACCTGTGTTGTTCCAGGGTGAGCTGTACTCACTGCCTACCCGCCTGGGGGAGGAATGGTTCCTTGGGGCTCTAGTCCCAACCCAAAGGAAACCAGAGAAAAATGCTATTCTTGTTCACATTAATTTGATTCCTGGTATAGGTTGTTGTCTATACAAGAATACCTGACCTGGGTTGGAGAGTGAGGTGGAAATCCAGTCTGAATTCCACTCTCCAGGCTGCAAAGGGGAGTCATGGTCTGTGTTCATCCTGGTAGGGGGCACATATGCCTAATACTCGATCCACAGAAGAGAGCCCTATTTGTGATCAAGATACATGATGCACTGTTGCAGGAGGAACTAAGAAACCTGAGTATTTCAGAAAGGCTGTGGCCAGACTGGTCACCTAGGTCTCAGGCTTCTCAGTGGCAGTGGGATAAGAGTGGTACAGGATACATGGGTTATATGTAGTTCACAGTCTCTGCCATTTCCCTGCATCCTGCCTTGATTCAGATTGCAACCTGCTGTCTACCTACCTCTCCCTCCATAAAAGCTGTGTCTTACTCAGTTGTCTCCCTCACAGCTCCAGGAACACATTAAGTCCTTATGCAAAAGACTTAGTGAATCAGCAAATGAACAGGCTTGTTGTACAAGCCTAGTGCTGCCTGTTGCCTATGAAAAAATGTGCAACTGAAGTCCAATTGGTTTGTGTTTTAATTCATATTTAATGTTCGATTTCCTAGTATTTTTAGACTAAAATGTGTAGTGTTCAAAAAATATGTGAACACAAAGCTAAGCACATAATCTGGATGCTTGTCAGCATCAAGGGCCATCATCTAATAATTTTAAAGCATCTGATCAAGTTGATTTGATTAGTGTTAGAATATGCTCCTTCCCCTGGGGATGGTTCCACCTGGGCACAGACATGTAATTATTGTCACAGTAACATGCACATTCAGGCACAGACTGTAATAGGCAGAAAAAAAATGTTTTACTAACCAACTGTGGAAACAAAGGAAAATCACTAATTAGAAAAAAATTTGCTTTATCAATTTCTGATTAGCAGTTTCAACGTTCAAAAATTCACCAAATACACTATATCCCTACTATCATAGCACACTGTGCCAAGTCAGATTTAGCCTGGGTTGAATTAGAAAGATAGCAGCTGAGATCAATGGTGACAATTAAGAAGACAGGGTTTTGTTTTTCTTTATGGGGTAGAATAAGAGGCCTTTTAGAGATAACCTAAAGAGTCACTTGTTAAGAAATCACAAACTTCTCTTTTGATCTCTTTTAGATACTTGATTTGGGCTGATTATCTGTTTGAGAAATAGAGAATAAACAGGAAGTGATATCACACAATGTTCATTTCATAAACATAAAATGCAATCAGCATTCCCTTAAAAACCTAACCCACATGGACAAGCCATCACAAAAATAAATTCTGTGAGTTTTGAAAACATTTAATCCATAACTATCCAGTACAAATAATTTTTTCAAATGAATTAAGACATTAAAAAATTTTTAATGTAACTGAACTTCATTAAGGCACAGATTGTTGCACAGATCCAGATGCAAATAAGGAAAATTGTGTCTCCTATAATCGTTTTCAGCAAAAGATAGCAGCGGAACTTCCCCACTTGTATCCCCTGCAAAGAAGTTTTGTATGAACTGAGGCCAAGACAAAAAAAAGTGGATATTAGTCTAGAGCAGCGATTTTCAACCTTTTTCATATCATGGCACACATAAACTAATTACTAAAATTCAGTGTCACACTAAAAAATATATTTTTTGCCAATCTGAAAAAAAGGTGTAATTTTGATTCATTCATACCAGATGGCTATTGTGTTGGCTGTTGTCATTTTTTTAAAATATATTTTATTGATTTTTTACAGAGAGGAAGGGAGAGGGATAGAGAGTTAGAAACATTAATAAGAAAGAAACATCAATCAGCTGCCTCCTGCACACCCCCTACTGGGGTACATGCCCATGACCAGAATCGAACCCAGGACCCTTCAGTCTGCAGGCTGACGCTCTATCCCCTGAGCCAAACCGGTCAGGGCTCATTTTTTTTTTTTTAATTTGATAATCTAAGGGAAAAGAAGCCATATGTTATACCTCCAGGGCCAATACCATACTCATCGGGCAAACACTAAAAGTATTTCACTTAAGATCAGGAACAAGACCAGGATGTCTGCTTTCATCCCTCTTGTTGAAAATAGTACTGGATGTACTAGCCACAGCAATCAGACAACAATAAGATATAAAAGGCATTCAAATTGGAAAGAAAGAAGTAAAACTGTCATCATTTGCATATGACATGATACTGTCTATAGAGAACCATAAAGATTCCACCAAAAAACTAATAGAACTGATAAATGAATTCAGTAAAGTAGCAGGATACAAAATAAACATCCAGAAGTCAGTTGCATTTTTATACATCAATAATGAGCTGCCAGAAAGAGAAACTAAGAAAATAATTCCATTTAAAATGCTTCAATAAAACCCAAATACCTAGGAATAAATTTAACCAAGGATATAAAAAACCTGTACTCTGAAAAGTGTAAGACACTAAAGAAAGAATTGAAGAAGATACAAATAAGTGGAATCATATACCATGTTCATGGGTAGAAAGAATGAACATTATTAAAATGTCCATATTATCCAAAGCAATCTATAGCTTCAATGAAAATTTTATCAAGATACCAATGATGCCGAAACCGGTTTGGCTCAGTGGATAGAGCATCGGCCTGCGGACTGAAAGGTCCCAGGTTCGATTCCGGTCAAGGGCATGTACCTGGGTTGCGGGCATATCCCCAGTAGGAGATGTGCAGGAGGCAGCTGATCGATGTTTCTCTCTCATCGATGTTTCCGACTCTCTATCTCTCTCCCTTCCTCTCTGTAAAAAATCAATAAAATATATAAAAAAAAAAAAAAAAAAAGATACCAATGGTGTATTTCACAGAGCCAGAAAAAATATTTCAAAAAATAATATGGAACCACAAAAGACCCTGAATAGCCATAGCAATCTTAAGAAAGAAGAACAAAATTGAAGGGATTATGCTACCTGATATCAAATTATACTACAAGGCCATAGTAATCAAAATAGCATGGTACTATAATAAAAACAGACATATACATCAATGAAACAGAATAGAGAGCTCCGAAATCAACCCATGCCTTTATGGTCAATTAATATTTGATAAAGGAGGAAAAAACATACAATGGGGCAAAGACAGTCTATTCAATAAATGGTGTTGGGTAACTTGGACAGATATATGCAAGAAAATGAAACTAGACCACCTTCTTATACTATGCACAAGAATAAACTCAAAATTGATTAAAGACTTAAATGTAAGACTCAAAACCCTAAAAATCCTAGAAGAAAGCATAGGCAGTAAAATCTTTGACATTTTTCCTAGCAATATTTTTTTCTGATCTACCCCCTTAGGCAAGGGAAACAAGAAAAAAAACAAAAAACAAATGTGAGTACATCAAACTAGAAAGGTTTTGTGTAGCAAAGAAAACCATTAACAAAATGAAAAGACAATCCATCTAATGGGAGAACATATTCGCCAATGATACATCTGATAGGGGTTAATATAAAAAATTATAAAGTACTTATAAAACTCAACACCAAAAAAAGAAACAATTCAATTTTAAAATGGGCGGAAGACCTGAATAGACTCTTCTCCAAAGAGGACATACAGATTGTCAACAGACATATGAAAATATGCTCAACAACACTAATCAACAGAGAAATGCAAATTGAAACCACAATGAGATAATGGCTGAGATCACTGAATCAACAAAGAACAAGTGTTGGCGAGAATGTGGAAAAATGGGAATTCTCATGCACGGTTGGTGGGAATGCAGATTGGCACAGACACTGTGGAAAGCAATGTGGAGTTACCTCAAAAATTTTTAAATGGAACTGCCTTATAACCCTGTAGTTCCAGTTCTGGGAATATATCCAAAGAAACCCGAAATACTAATTCAAAAGAATATATGCACCCTTATGTTCATTGCAACATTAATAGCTCAGATTTAGAAGCAGCTCAAGTGCCCATCAGTAGATGAGTGGATAAACAAGGTTGTGGTACATTTATACAATGGACTACTACTCTGCTGTAAGATAAAAAGAAAATCTTACCTTTTGCTTTAGCATGGGTGGACCTGAAGGGTATTATGCTAAGTGAAATAAGCTATTCAGATCAAGTATCATATATTTTACTTATATGTGGAATCTAACTAACAAAATAAACTAACAAGTGGAAACAGACTCATGTATACAGAGAACAGACTGACAGCTGTCAGAAGGAAGTGGTTTTGGGCTAAGTGAGATGGGTGAAGGGATTAAGCAATGAAAAAAGAAAGACTCATGGGCACAGATAACAGTATGGTAATTACCAGAAGGAAGTGAGGTGGAAGAGAGGGTGGAGGTAGAAAAGAGTAAAGGGGGGAATAAATGGTGATGGAAGGAGACTTGACTTGGGGTGGTAAACATACAATACAATATGCAGATGATATACTGTAGAATTATATACCTGAAACCTATATAATTTAATTAACTAATTGCACCCCAATAAATTCAATAAAAAACAAATTTAAAAAAGAAATTTCTATTATTTAGTGACAAATATTAACTACCTCTTAGGGCCAGAGCTAATATTTCCACTAATTTCCCAATTTCATACACAAAAATAAATATTAGACTTTAAATCATAAGGTCATCCCAGCTGGCATAGCTCAGGATTGAGTGTCAACCTGTGAACCAGGAGGCCATGATTTGATCCCAATCAGGGCACATGCCTGGGTTGTGCATTCAATCCCCACTCAGGGGCATGCAGGAGGCAGGCAATCAATGATTCTCTCTCATCATTGACGTTTCTCTCCTTCTCCCTCTCCCTTCCTCTCTGAAATCAATAAAAATATATTTTAAAAAATAAGGTCAACTTTTCCTCAAAAGCTGTACCATTTAATGTATATAATTATTGAAATTTATAATTTTAAAGTCTATGAAATTGGGAGAAATTAGAAATATAGATTTTTTTTATGCTTGCTACTTAAATTTACATATACTAAAATTTTTTCCCTCTCGGTGTGATCACATGTTCAGTTATCTACCAACAAAGGTTGAAGGACTGGGAATCAGAAAACTATGCTGCTCTTTTTATTTATTTTTTGACCCTGATACTATGACCTTGGACAAGGTACTTCTCTATAAATGAAGAACTTTGTCCCTTAGGGCAAGGCCATGCTCTTGGGAGGAACCATGGGCTGGTGAAAGCAGAATACTATGTAATAAATTACTTTATGTAAGTTTTTGGCATACATTATTTGAATGCTTTGGCAACAGATTCATGTTCTTAATTATGTTTTAACTAGAGGCCCGATGCACGAAATTTGTGCACGGGAGGGGGGGTGTCCCTCAGCCCGACCTGCGCTCTCTTGTAGTCTGGGAGCCCTGTGATCGATTGCCCCCACAGAGGGGGGTCCTGCCCACCCACCGCAGCATTGCCGCAGGGTAGCCTGGGCCTCCCTCTGCAGGGTGATCATGGGGTGATGGCAGGGCCCCCAACCAATCGCTTTGCACCAGCCTTGGCTGGCCTGGCACCAGTGGGTGTCATAGCATGGTCATCCCAATGGTCATTCCATTGTTCGGCTGATTTGCATATTATGCTTTAATTATTATAGGCTAGAGGCCCGGTGCATGAAATTAATGATGGGGGGGCAGGGGTCTCAGCCCGGCCTGCATCCTCTCGCAATCCGGGACCCTTTGGGGGATGTCTGACTGCCAGTTTAGGCCAAATCCCGTAGGGATCCCTAAACTGGCAGTCGGACATCCCTCTTACAATCTGGGACTGCTGGCTCTTACTGCTCACCTGCCTGCCTGATCGCCCTTAACCACTCTGCCTGCCTGCTTGATACCCCTAATCGCTCACCTGCCTGCCTGATCACCCCTAACCACTCTGCCTGCCTGCCTGATTGCCCCTAACTGCCTATGCCTCGGCCCCTGCCACCGCGGCTTTATCGGGAAGGATGTCCGGAATGACATCCGGAAGGTCGTTTGGCTGTCCAGTCTAATTAGCATATTATGCTTTTATTATTATAGATAATGCTAGTATCAAAAGTGTCCAGTAGGAAGCACACACTGGCTGATTAGGAGGAGATGACACAGCACCAAAAAATAATTGAAAGTTAGAAAGAGATAAATCAGTATGAAAATAATCAAGCTGTCTGCTGTGAAATTAGTAATGCAATATCAAAGTGCTTTGTTTAGTCCAGAGGAAAACTGATAGAAACTGGACAAGTCTTGTAAACCAGGAAGAACCTAGTTGTTGCTAGGTTATTATCACTGAGGTGGAGAAGAGTTGAACTAAAGAATTAAAGATACATAGAACATCTCTTCATTTGGAACTAATGCCTTAACAAAAAGTGTCTACTTTATTGAGCATCCCTGATTAGATCTTCAAAGTCTTCAAAATTACCATTGTTCATGGTGCTGTGTGGTTCAGATGCTCTGATATCTGCCTTTCAAAGACTGTGGTCTGAGCCCCACAATAGGGAAGCAGAGACACACATACATGTTCTCCACCACAGGCACAGTTCACACACCGCTGAACATGTAACTGTGAAGGAGCAAGTATATTTTGGAGGATAGAAAGTCTTGAAAGGCATGTTTTTAGAAAGGGTGGGTAACTCACCACCTACTTTGACCAGACAGGCAGGGCTTTGTGTAGGAAGGTGGAGCTGTCAGGAACTGTCTGAATGGTGGCAGGGAAAAGCTTAACCGGCTGGTGGTGAGAGCAATTCCAAACGCATGGCTCAGCTTAGGAGCGAGAGTGAGAATAATGATTTTTGCAGACAGTCAGGGTGGATAAGGCGACTCTGAGAAGCCCAGGGAAATGGAGGTGCAGGGCATGCTCTGATCCTCCTGTGTTCACTATGGAGAAATGCAAGCTCACAGTTAGCCCCTCCTCTACCAGGCACTGGCCACGGTGTTTGTGCAATTCTCTTCTCGTTTGTAAGGGGTACGTAATAACATACTCTGCTATCTACAGAAAGCTGTTTCATCATCTCAACGGAGATTCTGTAGATGAAAGAGCTTTTATTCCCAGAGCGCTAGAGTTAAAATGCTCAGGGCTCCAACACAGTAAAGATTAGATAAACAATAGGCCAGAGTCCCTCCTCAACCCTTTACTCTTAAAGAGACACACTGCCACCTTTCCCACCTCCTGCACATAGCCCACTGGACTTTTAGTTTCTGATCTAGGGACACACCAGGTTATCCTGCCTTTCAAGTGGCCATTTCCAAACTCCAGGAATATACTAGTGGTTTGCTTGGGTTGTATCCAAATGCCACCTCAGCCTCTCTGAATAAATACAGGATGGGTGGCAACTGTAATCTGCCTACTATTCTAACCCACTTCAAGACATTTTCCATCTTTCTTTTCTTTTTTTTTTTTTGCTTTCCAAGGGAATTACCCCTTGTTTATCCTTTAATTTTTTTTAAAAAAATTCACTTCATCTATGAATTCTTCTATCATTATCTTCGTACATCACTTCACATATATAATTTTAATTTTTTATTCATTAGCATGGGTAGCAGAGGAGTAAAAAAAAGGGACATGGGTGAAGGGCCTTTGTGATAATAAAGTAAGAAATGTATTAGGAAGAAGGCTCTATCTAGATTAAGTAGCCAAACTCTCTCCTTTGGGCTTATATCTACTCTTACAGATAAGGAAATTGAAATTTATAGGGATCCAGAAGCTAGGACATGGTAAAATAATGACAATATTAGTGATGATGATGATAATTGCTGGTTATGTGATAGAGTCAAGATTTGAACTCAGAACTGACGTTAGACCAGTGATGTCCAACAGAAATGTAATGCGAGCTACATATGCAATTTAAAAATTTTTAGCACCTACATTATAATAATTAAAAACAAACAGGTGAAATTAAATTTAATATATTTTATGTAACCAATGTATCCCAACATGAGATAAATATATAATTATCAGTGGGGCATTTAATATTCTTTTATTGCACTAAATATTTGAAGCCGCATCTCAGTTCATTCATAGTACATCTCAGTTTGCACTGGCTACATTCCAGGTGCTCAGAAGCTGCAAGTGGCCGGTGACTCCCTTATTGGACAGTGAGGCTCTAGGTAGGAGGTTCTTAACTATTTTTGTGCCACAAACTCCTCTAGCATCTGTCAAAGCCCATGGAATCCTTTTCAGAATGTGTTTACACAAATAAGACAAAATACATGGGATTCCAAAGGAAACCAGTTACTTTGAAGCACAATTATCAAATTATTTAAATATTTACAAAAGTGTGGTATTATATACATGCATTCTTTGATAACACATTAAGTAACAAAATCCAGGGCAAGCCTAATACTTATAATAATATTAAAATAAAATAATGAACAGGAACAATATTTAAACCTACCTAAAGCAACTGTAATATGATGAAAATGTCTGTGGTTTCATTTGATAGCAAAATCTCAGATTGGAACTCGGATCTGACATTAGGCCAGTGATGTCCAACAGGAATGTAATGCTAATACTATGCTTGTTGCCTATATTTGCATTTGAAGAAAATACTAAATTTTGGTTGGAGGTTAATAAAAGGTAAAATGTAACATTTCTCATCTAGGCCTACGGACCCCCTAATTCCTATCTAGGGAACTGCTTGACAGAGTGGGCTCTCACCATTCATCTCTCGTGCTCCCAAACACCACTCCTTCCAGGAAAGCTCATTTTTGGGTGATTCTTAACAATGATCATCATTGCTACACATTTGATAAGCTTCTCCTAGTTTTCTCAATTCTACTTTTTCCTCTCTCTTCTTCTATCACTGTCACTTGCTCTTTTTGTCCTCACCACTCTGCTCTTTAGTATCACTCTACAAAATACTCAAGTGATACTGAAAGAACTGAGCCATTCAATAAATGAAAATAAGCCCTAATCGGTTTGGCTCAGTGGATAGAGCGTCCGCCTGCGAACTCAATAAATGAAAATAACATGTGTCACAGCACTTTTCTAAGAAACCATGGGTATAAAAAAATATAAAACCAAAAAAATATAAAATGCCAGCTAATTATAATTCTCACAGTACCAAGTACATACAATATAAATTTTATTTGCATGTGAGCTAAATTGCCTGTATTTGAGAATATAACATATACAATGTTATTTTCACAAGTTAAATATGTCCCAAAGCTTATACATATTGATAAGTTGATGAATGATACTCTAAATTCTTTGACTATTCAAATGGAAAGGAGATATGTTATATTATTATATACACTTAGAATAGTACTCTAATCTTAACAGCTAATTTTTAAGATTTCATTTTGCTTTGATTATAGAACGAATTTGGTGGGTCACATCAGAGTACATCATATGGTAGTAAGGGTAAGCACAATTTCATGAAATTTGTTTTATATATTTAAATATGTATGATATATACATATGTTATATATAGCTCCACATATTTGAGTGCTGGGTGGTAATGTAAAATATGTATATTTTCTACTGTGAGTCATGGTCAAAAAAATTTTAAAATCTTAAACACTGCTGTGGGAATACAAAATGGGTCAGCAACTATGGAAAAATTTGGTGGGTCCTCAAAAAGTTAAACAGAGAATTACCAAAAAAACTCCACAATTTCCCTCTTGGTATATGCCCCAAAGAATTGAAAACAAGGATTCAAGGAAATACATATACACCCATGTTACAGCAGCTCTAGTCACAACAGCCAAAAGGTGAAAATAGCCCAAATGTTCATTAATGGGTGGCTGAATAAGCAAACTGTGGCCTATCCATACAATGGGCTATTATTCAGTCAAAAGAAAAAAATGAAGTACTGATACATGCTATGAGAATGAACCTTGAAAACATGATGCCAAGTGGAAGAAGCTAAATACAAAAGGACACATATTACATGATTCCATTTATAAGAAATACCAAACTAGGTAAATTCATAGGGAGAATGCTGACTGGCTGCTGTCCTGGGGTCCAGGAATGGTGGGGTGGGGAAAATCTGCTTAATAGTTAAGGAGTTTCACTCTAGATGAAAATATTTTTACACTGAGATAGAGGTGGTGGTTACACAACATTGTGACTGTACTAAATGCCACTGAATTGTCACTTTAAAATGGTTAACTTTATGTTAAGTGAATTTCACCTCAAAAAATTAAAGAAAAAACGTTTTACCGTCTTCCCTCAAGGCTCCTCACTAGGTTGCTTTGCCACGTGCATTGTGTCCACCTGCAGTGCTGCCACATCGCCACCTACTGGTGAAGGAGCCTCCTGTCCTGCTCAGGAATAAAGATGCCTGACTGCCAGGAGAGCCACCCTCACATCAGTAGTTCAAAGCTCAAGTCAAGGCCCATGCTCTTAACTGGGGTGCCAACTGCATGAGTGTCCAGGTGATTCACAGTGATAACCTCCATCACCTTTGAGGTTTGGGCAGGAAGAAGGATGTTTCTAGTCCTGGCCCTGAAATAGGTCTCAAGAAGTCACTGAATGTATCCGTGTACTAACTGAGATCAACACTTCCTACAGCAGGGTTACTGTAAGGGTTAATATAAGATAGCATAAGGAATGCACCTACTATAAATAGATGTTCCCAAATGTTAGTTCCATTCCTTATATGGGCTGGACTTAGGAATACCAAACAAGATGACTCTTACCTCCAAGGGGCTCCCCTGCTTCAGAATGTCATTGGAGAAAAGATAAGACTGTGGGTGTTTGGAGCAAAGCAACCAGGATCTGGAGCACACAAGCACAGAACACAGAACAGAAACTAAACATAATGCAGAGCCAAGAGACGAAGCACAGGACCTGGTAAGTGCCGGTGTCTAACAGAAACGGAGGAGAGAAGGAAAGGAAAGACCTATCAGACATCCTACCTATGTTCCCAATTGAGAGGGGCGGATGCACTGAAACATACATGAGGCAAAGTATTTGTATACTTTTGCAAATGGGCTTGATTATATGTTCTATAAAAATTACATGGAAAGAAGAATGGATTGTGATCGGCAGTTACAAAAAACAACCAGAAAGAACAGACACAAAACCATGTGCTTTTCAAATTGTGACGCCAGAGGTGTGAGCAAGTCAGAAGGTATAAGCAAGAACATGGAGGGAAGTATCACAAAATTAATTAAAAATAAAATAGTAAGGAAAAATGTCCAGAGCAAAATGCACTGTTCCCATGGCAGATTGTTTGGGATTTATAGGGAATTATATAAAGTGGTGTAATTTGGCATTGGAAAACCCCAGAAAACAAAATAAAAACTTTCTACTCATATGCTTCTAGGAATGTTTACAGGATCAGTGTGTGTGTGTGTGGGGGGGGGGGGATGTTAGGAAAAACCCCTGTAAGGAGATATAGGAGGCCAGGCTCCCCCAGGTCATTTCAGGGCAAGGCCTCTGTCACAGTCACTTCATGCCTCTCCTCTTCAGAGCCTTTCCACTTCCCACACATCAGGGGTGGCTTTGCAGTTATAGTTTATTCATTTGTGATCTGGTGTCCCCTGAGGTCACCAGTGTGTTGGTGGATGGTCACAGCCTTGTTGGGTGGTCAGAACCACTATAGCTGGACAGTGTCAGGTTGGCCAGGTATAGCATCACCCTGCTTCTGACACAGGTCACCTCTTATAGCCAGACTCATGGAAACACTGAGAAACATAAGAAATGCTGGCTTTGTAAAAAACAAATTGAGAAAAAATATTTCAACATGTCCCAGGAAGCTGAGTGCCCAGAAACAGGCTGCTAGGAGGTCAGGGAAGGCTGACTATGCTTGAAAAGAAGACGGGCATCAGGAAATACCCTCACCCCAGGTTTTTCTTATTAAATTGTCTGCCACCAATGGGAGAGCTCCTGCAGTGGTTAAACATAGGTGTGGAGGGATCTGTAAGAAATCAGAGTCCTTATTCAAATTTTCTATGACTCACAACCTCACCCAACTCCCCTTCTTTACTTAGAGGATGAAAATAATAGCACCTGCAAGATTGCTCGCTAAGCACTGGTTGCAAAATAGACCCTAAGGGCTCTTCTGATCAGGTAGATTACTAACTCTCTCACTACTACGGTGAAGCATAAATATGTATGTCTCAACTGCTCTTCCAATTTAATTAAATATATATATACACATATGTGTATGTACACATGTACACACACACACCTTAATTCCTCAGCCAAGTCAGAACAAAACTACTCTTTCCTCGTGGACTTTTAGTTAACAACAAATAACCAACAGCAATAACAAAACAGGGCAAATCTAGTGAAAAATCAGTCTGATTTTCTGTTACATTTTCTGAAGTACCAGCAGTGAGAAAACAGTAGCTCCACTCCAGCCACAGTGGCCTCCTTGCTCAGGGCCTTTGCACTTGCTCTTCTCTCTGCCTTAACTCACTCTGCCCAGACATCCCAATGGTTTGCTCCTTCCCTTTCTTCAGGTCTCTGCTTGTCAATAAGGTATACACTGACCATCATACATAAGGTAAGATTTCATTCCCCTGTCACTGTATGCCCCTTTCCTTGCTTTACTTTATTTAAACATATCTTACTTTCTAAATAGTACATATTTACTCATTTTTCGTCTGCCACTGACCCCCGTGTGAATGTAAGATCTGTGGGGTAGGGGTTATTTCTGTTTAATTCCTTGCTATAATTCTATTCCTCAGAACAATGCAGGCACCAGAGGTGTTCAAGAAATACTGAATAAATGAATGAGTAAAATTTGTTGCAATTTAACTTACTCCATTTCTATCATGTAACATGTGCCTTGTCAACAAGCAAACTAACATCAATATCTACATTAACAAATGCTTACAACAGTATCTCTCTGCTCATCAGCCTTGACAAGCTACGTTCTGGTATGACTGTCAGGTATGACTGTCTCCAAAATCATTTCATTTTCTCTCCTGGTCTCTGAGTGCTGCCACGGATATAAGGGCAACATTGCCTTGGTGTCAGGAGCCCTCTGACGGTTTAGGTTAATGTGCCTGTCCAATAATTTGCTTAAGCCCCAAGTCTCTGAACTTGGTTGAACTCTCCATACCCCAATAGAAAGAATGCCAGTTCAGCGGACTGGCAGCCAGGCAGGCAACCTGGGGTGCTTCTTATCCAAACATGGCATGTGATTGCCGAGGACAAACACAGGGACTGTTTGTGGGGGAGTCCAGGTTGAACCAGGGTAGCAAGTGTAGAACTGAATTTTAGAGCCAAGGATACCCAAGGTGAGAAGAGAGGGAGCACCATGAAGCTGGTCTGGGGAAGTTCTTGCCTTGGACCCACACTGCTTCAGGCTTCTGGAGTAGCCTGCATGAGCAGGGCAGGTCCAGTTAAAAGGAGCTGATGGACATCACCTTTGAGCCTTAACACAGTAAAACATAGGTTTCTGATTTGCAGATGGGTTCTTGCTGGCTGGATTGAAAACAACTTCATTTGTTCATGTTCGGAGTGAAACACTTTAAATGGACTTGACCTTTTGAGAATCATCAGATAGGTAACTTGAAAGGCCTTCTGTGATAAATGTGGCCCAAAGAGAGAAACATTTCAGATTCAGGCTGGTGATACAGAAAACTTATCAGTGGGCAGCTTTCACCTTGTTAATATTTCTAATTAGGGTCCCCATTTACAGATGATGGCTAGACCTTTGGTTATGTGTAGCTCATGAATATTATTGTTAGTTCTATGACAACACTAATACTGTTCTGATCTGCTAGACATTTTGATTAATGATTTAGATGAAGCCAGCGATTATCATGCTTATCACTTTGGAGAATGATGAGAAGGTGAAGGTAGCTAAACAAAAGCTGGATACACCCTCTCTGAGGATATCATTGGGAAGTGTCTTGCAGAGGGCACAGGGTTAGGCTACTTCAGGGTCCTTTTTCAAAGCTGACATTTTGTTAATCTGATTCTATTACTGATGAATGTAATATAGGCATTTCTCATAGTAAAGATCCACATGTAAACATCTATCTTCATATATTAACTCTATCAAAGTATTGGGACCACATACTTATATTTTACATTTCTTCAACATGAATTTATTATCCAAGATGGGAATTGCATATTTCCCAACACAAGAGAAAAAAAGAAATGTTAAGTATAGATTACTAGTAATTGTTTTCTTACAGCCATCTCTTTTCAGTTTTTTTAAAAAAGAGACATTCCTGTTTCATAGGTTTGTTTAATTTACAGCATTAACTGCTTTTTTTGCAGGTGAAAAAGCAGGAGGCTATGGAGTCTTACTGTCTAATGATGAATAATCAATAATATTAACAGTTATCATCTTCCTATGTTCCTAAGAGCAGTGGCAAATCGTGAATTTTGACTGTGCCTAATTCTGGCTTTCAAGATGGCATCCTAAGAACAGGGTGAAATGAGAATATATCAGTTTTGTTGTTGTTCCAAAGGTTCTTTTGGCACCGACTCTGCTCTAGCAGATGAGCCCACTTTCAATCACAACAATTTGATTAAAAGAATACTACCAGATATCCTTACACAGATTTTGAAAAATAGACCTGTCCTTGAATACTAAAGAGTGAGGGGGATAGGGCACCCTTCTACTTCAATTCTATTGAAGGGTTTAGTCCCAGTTTCAAGATTTTGGGACTTTTGTATAGCCACAAAATACTGAGCATTATATTCAGGTAATTGAAAAGCATATTTTCAGTGAGCACAATTTTTGTTTTACAATTCACTTTTACAAGTATTTAACATTTGTCTGATCCCATAAACTTTATTTCCAACTTGCTAAAATACTGTCATGTTCCAGGAGCAATACTACCTATGGGGCAAAGATGGTAGCTTGTGCAACCCAATATATGTCTAGGTGTGTATTACCTCCACTGTCATGTTTGTTTATATTCTAGATGCACCTGAAAAATATTTATTTTCATAAGGAAAATTATCACTCTCAATGGGACCAAAGAAATGATTAACACTGACAGCAACCAGGTGAAATAGCTTTGCTATGAAATAGTGGCGGTAAGTCAAACATGTTTATAATTCCAGGTGATCAATACTGAAAGGTAGGCTGTGTTGAATAAATCTTTTTAAAAATACAATTTTTATTGATTTCAGAGAGGAAGGGAGAAAGAGACAGAAACATCAATGATGAGAATCATTGATCAGCTGCCTCCTGCACGCCCCCTACTGGGGATCGAGCCCAGAACCTGGTCATGTGCTCTGACCTGGAAATGATCCTGGTTCATAGGTCAAAGCTCAACCACTGAGATACACCGGCTGGGTTGAACAAATCTCAACAGTCATATTTCTCACCCAGCTCCCACAGCCCACTATGCCAGCATGAAGGCATGGGGACAAATACACTGACAATAAAGAGCAATTGCTAAGTTTAGGTTAACTGTTCATCTTCGTCCTCATCAATGGAAAAGAAAGCTTGTACCAAGTGGGATAGGTACTACATAAAATGTTACTTGTGGCTCTGGGATTTCAAGAAATGTTTACTATTCTCTCCAGTGGTTTTCAAACTATTCTTTGAAGAATTATTTTAGTGGGGTTTCAAGGAAAGAGTTATCCTGACACATTACAAAGGCTTGAGACACACTGGCATAGTGGCAATCATGCCATTTAGAACTGGAAGATCTGTGTTCAAGTTCAACCTCACCAATTGGTAACCCTGAGCAAATCACTTAACTTATCCATACTTCAGCTCCTGCCCATAGAAAAATGAGAACTTGGATACTTGAATAATACTTTCCAATGGCTGTGTTAATGAGCCAGATGGGGGAAATCATATATATATATATATATATATATATATATATATATATATATATAAATAATTGTATCTGTCAATCATACCTCAATAAAGCCTAGATAAAAATACATACCACTTAGGACTATAATGAATGCATAAATAAGTGGAACAACAAATTGATGTTCTCTCTCTCTCTCTTCCTCCCTTCCTTCCTCCCTGTTTTTTTCCCTCCCTTCCGCTTTCTCTCAAATCAATAAATAAAAATTTAAAAATAAAAGATAGTGATTTCTCAAAAAATTAAAAATGGAACTGCCATTTGACCCAGTGACCTCACTTCTGGAAATATATCCTAGAATTCTGAAACACCAATCAGAAAGAATGTATGCACTTCTATGTTCATAGCAGCATTATTGACAATAACCAAGAATTGGAAACAGCCCAAGTACCCATCAGTAGATGAGTGGAAAAAAGATGTGGTTCATTTATACCATGGAATACGATGTAACTGTAAAAATGAAGGATCTCGTACCCTTTGAGGCACCATGGAGGGAGCTGGAGAGTATTATGCTAAATGAAATAAGCCAGTCAGAGAGACAAGTTTCACATGATCTCATTTATATGCAGAATCTAAGGAACAAAATAAACTGATAAACAAATAGGTTCAGAGACATGGAAGCATGGAACAGACTGACAGATCTCAGAGGGGCAGAGAAGTCAGTAAGAGATTAACCAAAGAACTTATATACATATATGCATAGCCCATGGACACAGAGAATAATGTGCTGAAGGCCTGGGTTGGGGCAGCAGCTGTGCGAAGGGTGTAAAGCAGGGAAATGGACATCTGTAATACTGTTGACAATAACAATTTTTTTAAAGTTGCCAGAAATTTCAATGTGATTCAATTCCTAACATCATATATTAATATATAATCCTATCATTGTATATTAATCCAAAATCCCAAGTCATGTACCTCAAAATAATCAACATGCACATCATCTATTTAAAATTTTCCCCTCTTGCAAATACTTAGGATCTTATTTGTACTTATTGTAAAATTGCTTAAGAATAGAATTGTGGAACCAATATGAAAGATCAATAGATCTAAGATCTGGTTCTTTGAAAGGATTAACAAGATTGATGAATTTCAAGCCAAGCTCACCAAGAAACAGAAAGAGGACCCAAATGAACAAAATCACAAATGAAAGAGGTGCAGTAACCACTGACCCCACAGAAATACAAAGGATTGTAAAAAAAAAAAAAAAAAAGACTACGAACAACTCTTTTCCAACAAACCAAAATGGACCTGTTGCTAGAAAAACAGAATCTTTCAAAACTCAATCAGGATGAGTCAGAAAACCTGAATAGGCTGATAATAACTGATGAAATTGAAGCAGTAATCAAAAAAACTTCCAGAAAACAAAAGCCCAGGTCTGGATGGCTTCACAGGGGAGTTTTACCAAACATTCAAAGAAGAACTAACTCCTACTCTCCTCAGACTATTCCAAAAAAATTCAAGAGAAAGGAACACTTCTAAACTCTTACTATGAAGTGAACATTACCCTAATCCAAAAACCAGATAGACACCACAAAGAAAGAATTACAGGCCAATATCCCTGATAAACATAGATGCTGAAATCCTCAACAAAATTCTAGCAAATCAGATCCAGCATTATATTAAAAAGATCATATACCATGACCAAATGGGATTTATCCCAGGGATACAAGGCTGATACAATATCCACAAATCAATAAATGTATTTGTATTACATAAACAAATTGAGAGACAAAACCACAGAATTATATCAATGGATGCAGAAAATGCATTTGACAAAATCCAACACCCTTTCTTGATAAAAACTCTGAGCAGATTTGGGAATATAGGGATCATACCTCAATATAATAAAAGCCTCATATGACAAATCATATTCAATGGACAAAAACTAAAACCATTTCCCCTAAGTACAGTAACAAGACAGGGATGCCCACTTTTACAACTCCTGTTTGACATAGTACTGAAAGTGCTAGCCATATTGAACTGACAAGAAGAAGAAATAAAAAATATCCAAATTGAAAAAGAAGTAAAACTATCATTATTCACAGATGACATGATATTGTACATAGAAAACCCTAAAAACTCCTGACCAAAACTACTAGATTTAATAAATAAATTTTGCAATGTAGCAGGATTCAAAATTATTACCCAGAAACCTATGACATTTTTATACAACAATAATGAATGCACAGAAAGAGAAACTAAAAGACAATCCTATTAACTATTGCAACAAAAAATTAAAATACCTAGGAATAAACTTAACTACGGAGGTAAAAGACCTGTACTCAGAAAACTATAGGACGTTGAAAAAAGAGATAGAGGAAGACATGAACAAGTGGAAGAATATACCGTGTTCATGGATTGGTAGAATCAACATCATTAAAACGTCCATACTACTCACAGATACCTATAGATTCAATGCAATTTCTATTAAAATACCAACAGCATATTTCACAGACCTAGAATAAACTCTCAGGAGAAAAAAAAGAAAAAAAAAGGAATAAAAACAGAGTCTGAATAGCCAAAGCAATCCTGAGAAAGAAGGACAAAGTTGGAGGGATCACAGTATCAGATATCAAGCTATATTACAAAGCCACTGTTCTCAAAACAGCCTGGTACTGGCACAAGAACAGACATATAGATCAATGAAACAGAACAGAGACCCCAAAAATCAACCCAAGCCATTATGCTCAAGTAATGTTTGATAAAGGAGGCAAGAGCATACAGCGGAGTCAAGACAGTCTCTTCAGTAAATGGTGCTGGGAAAATTGGACAGATACATGCAAAAAAAAAAAAATTAAACTAGACCATTAACTTACACCATACACAAAAATAAACTCAAAATGGATAAAGGACTTAAATGTAAGATGGGAAACCATAAAAATCTTAGAAGAATCCATAGGCAGCAAAATATCAGACATACCTTGCAGCAATATGTTTACTGATACAACTACTAGAACAATGGAAACTAAGAAGAAAATAAACAAATGGGACTACATAAAATAAAAAGCTTCTGCACAGCAAAAGAAACCATCAACAAAATAACAAGAGATCCCAGTGCATGGGAGAACATATTTGCCAATGTTACATCTGCTAAGTGTTTAATCTCCAAAATGTATAGGGAACTCATACAACTTAAGAAAAGGAAGATAACAATCCAATTAAAAAAATGGGCAAAGGACCTAAACAGACACTTCTCGAAAGTGGACATATAGAAGGCCAAGAAGTGTATGAAAAATACTCAAAGTCATTAATCACCTGAGAGATGCAAATATTCTAGAATGTGAGTTATATGGTGAAATTGAAAGAGCACCTTGAGAACACAAAATCAAATATTGTCACCTAAACATTAATGAGTGTCAACAGCTGTGTCATGTCAGGGCCCAGACGAGTGGCATCATTGCACAAGTTATCTTTGCTTAGTACGCCCTCTGGCAGCAGCAGGAGGACTCAAGTCACTTCAGAAAGGGGCAGCAGCCCATGATGATCTTGAGCTTAGAAGCAGTCCCAAATCCATGCAGCAAAAAGGCAAAAAATGACAAACAATTAGGGTTGATCACCTTTCTTAAACTCAATCGACCTTTTTATTTTAAAAAAGAAAAATCAAATTATTTAGTGTCTCTTATTCCTTCATCTGCTGATGGGCACTTAGGCTGTTTCCAAATGTTAGCTTTTGTAAATGATGCTGCTATGAACATAAGGGTGCATGTATTCTTTCTGATTGATGTTTCTGATTTCTTGGGATATGGTCCTAGGAGTGGAATTACTGGGTCAAAAGGGAGTTCCATTTTTTAAATTTTTGAGGAAACTCCATACTGTTTTCCACAGCGGCTTCACCAGTCTTCTTTTCTCCACAGCCTCACTAGCACTTGTCATTTGTTGATGATAGCAATTCTGACAGGTGTGTGGTGGTATCTCATTGTCATTTTGATTTGCATTCTAGAATATTCTGGGAGAAAAAGTGACCTCCAGGGGGAGCATTTGTCATGTACAAATAGTTAATCATCAAGGCCAGTAAGCATATTTTCCCCTGGCCTCTGCTCTTAAAAGATTTCATTCTACATAATTAAGAATTAACTCAAAATCCTATATAATAAAACCCTAATATGCAAATTGACTGAACAGCGGAATGACCAGTGCACTGACCACCAGGGGGAAAATGCTCAGTGCAGGAGCTGCCCCCTAGTGGTCAGTGTGCACCCACAAGGGGAGGGCCACTCAGCCAGAAGCCAGACTCATGGCTGGCGAGTGCAGCAGTGGTGGTAGGAGCCTTTAGTATAGTCATATGCAAGGCTAGATGAGGATGTCAGCATACCCTTGGGAGTAAAGATTCTCAGTTAAAAGCTACCCTAGAGACAAGCAAGAAAGCATGCCAGATAGGTTTCCAGTGATGTACTTTCCCCTCTCCAGAAGAAACACAAAGTCAGAAAATATTCAGGAAGCAAAATACAATCTAGGTAGTTTAGAAAGAATCTAGAAGTAATTATCAGAAAATGGCATGGTAATTTCAAGGAAAAACATAATTTAGGCCTCATCCACTTATGAAAGCTGAATTGTATAAGATAATTGCAACTCCTGGTATGGGGTTATGCATTGTAAAATTCTAAGAGATAATTACATAACAATAGCAGCTGGTATGAGATCATGCATTCTAATTTAATGACCACATGACTATCTTATCTTGGAGATTTATATCCCTTAGATGTCTTAAGCACAGAAAAAATAACCCATTTTAGAAATTGGGAAACAGAGGCTCTGAAAAATCACTTCCTCCTTTAAAATGGGTGGTAGAACATCAAGAGGACAGTCCATTCCAGACGTTTGAAGGACCAGTGATTTACCTTCAGGACAGTTAGCTGGTGACATGCTCCCTTCATGCTGTCCATGTGGACATGGCAGATAGGCCATACATATATCCCTATACTTATTGTAAGTGCTAGCAAGTTCTCTCATCATCAAATATACAATAAAAAAACTCAGGACTGTCACTGCAGAATGGAAACAGGAAACAGAATCATCTCCTCACCTCCCAACCTCCACCCAAATGTTTTAAAAACGGTTTACACTACTTCATGGATTGATATTTCATACACCAGCAAAGAGAAATAGGTCCTCACCTAAGAATCATGTGCTGTCCAAGGCATGGGCCTGTGAGTGCTCTCAGACTCCAGCCTCCCATTACACCACAAGGGCAAACCTGCACCATCTTTACATCTTCTGAGCCCTTCACTATTTGATTTAGCCCTTGATTATTTGCCTGGGTAAATGTTTTTTTAAACAAAAGCTATTGTGTTTTTCTGTTCTTCCTTCATATTGAGAAACAATAAAAGGTAGCAGAAGGTCACAAAAGGTTGCTTATGGGAATAATTCTCAAGATTAACTTTCTCATCCTATTTAATAAAAGGCTAATATGCAAATACACCGAACAGTGGAACGACCGGTCGCTATGACGTGCACTGACCACCAGGGGGCAGGTGCTTAATGCAGGAGCTGCCCCCTGGTGGTCAGTGCACTCCACTGGGGAAGCACCACTCAGACAGAAGCCTGACTGACCACTATAAGTGCAGCGGCAGTGGAGGGAGCCTCTCCCACCTCCACAGCAGCACTAAGGATGTCCGACTGCCACAGTTGGAAATCCCCTGAGGGGTCCCAGACTGTGAGAGGGCCCAGGCTGGGCTGAGGAATCCCCTTGCCCCCAATGCATGAGTGTCGTGCACGGGGCCTCTAGTAATATATAAGAAAAATCACTTCTGTTACAATTTACCTTTTACATTTTTTTTCTATTTTGTAATACTGAAATACCAGGTGCACCAGTTAATAATGCGGATTTTTTTCAATAGATGGAGTTATACATGTGTGTATATATATGCAATTTGATATGTATGCTATTTTGTTGTATTGACATCAAGCTTCAAAACTTCATATGTCAAATTTGCTGAAGGTGTTATCATAGATATTTTTATGCTTAAAAATGTCGAATTTCGTGCAAAAAAAAGAGCATTTGCAGGAAGTTATAATTCATTACTTTATTTTGAAGAAAAGTGCTGCTGAAAGTTGTTGTATACTTTGGGAAGCTTATGGTGAACATGCACCATCTCAAAATTCTTGTGAACGCTAGTTTAAACGCTTTAAAAGTGATGATTTTGATGTGAAAGACAAAGAACGTCCAGGTCAACTGAAAAAGTTTGAAGAACAACAATTACAAGCATTATTGGATGAAGATGCGTGTCAAACTCAGAAACAACTTGCAGAAGCAAACAATTCCCGATCATTTATAAGCAATGGGAAAGATTTTAAAGGAAGAAAAATGGGTGCCACATCAACTGAATGAAAGACAAATGGAAAACTGAAAAGTCATCAGTAAAATGTTGCTTCAATGGCACGAAAGGAAGTCTTTTTTGCATCAAATTGTGACTGGCGATGAAAAGTGGATTTATTTTGAGAATCCCAAATGCACAAAACCATGGGTTGATCCAGGTCAACCATCAACATTGACTGCAAGGCCAAATTGCTTCAGAAAGAAGGCAATGCTCTGCATTTGCTGGGATCAGGAAGGTGTGGTGTACTATGAGCTTCTAAAACTAGGTGAAACCATTAATACTGATTGCTAGTGACAACAAATTATCAATTTGAACCATGCTTTGATCATGAAATGACCAGAATGTGCCAGAAGACACAGCAAAGTAATTTTGCTTCATAATGATGCACCATCACACACTTCCAAACCAGTTAAAGACACGTTAAAAGATCTTGCATGGGAAGTATTAACCCACCCACCGTCATCAGACCTTGCTCTTTCAGATTTACCACTTGTTCTGATTGATGGCACACACTTTTAAATGTTTCTGAGAAACACTTTAAAACATACGAAGAAGTGGAAAATTGGGTCTCTAAATGGTTTGCCTCAAAACAAGAAAAATTCTATTGGGATGGTATCCACAAATTACCCTAAAGATGGGGGAAATGTGTAGCTAACAATGGACATTATTTTGAATAAAGCACTTTTGATGTTTTTCTTGAAATTTTCATGTTTTCTTTGATTACAAAATCCACAGTATTAACCTGTACACCTGGTATTCCACATATCATTAGGTTGTTTAAGTATCAGTACAGAGCTGATGTGAATCTATATCCTATATAATAAAAGGCTAATATGCAAATTGACTGAACAGTGGAACAACAGATCGTTATGACGTGCACTGACCACCAGGGGGCAGACACTCAATGCAGGAACTGCCCCCTGGTGGTCAGTGAGCTCCCACAGGGGGAGTGCCACTCATCCAGAAGCCTTGAGGTGGGCTCACAGCTGGCGAGCACAGCAGTGGTGGCGGGAGCCTCTCCTGCCTCCATGGCAGCACTAAGGATGTCCGACTGCCAGCTTAGCCCCGCTCCACATCTAAGCCAGAAGTCAGACATCCCCCGAGGGCTCCCGGACTGCAAGAGGGTGCAGGCCATGCTGAGGGACTGCCCCCCCCCCCCCGCCAAGTGCATGAATTTCATGCACCAGGCCTCTAGTATATATATAAAAGGCTAAGTGACCAACCATCTGTCCATCCGACTGTCCGATTGACTGACCGGCTGGTACATATGACGCCACTGGCAATTTAAAAATAAATATTGACTCACACATGCGCGATACATATAAAGCCCTCCAAATGGATATTATTGAAATCCCCCATGAAATGATTTGTAATGGATCTATTATTGAAGCTACCTTTAAAAATAGTATATCTATAGATAATATTAAAACTATATCTAAATGTGTGATTTTTTGTCCTACAAATGAGCACATTCATAAATTAAATGAAGAAATTTTGGATATACTTGATGGAGATTTTCACACATATTTGAGTGATAATTCCATCGATTCAATGGATGATGTCGAAAAGGAAAATTTTCCCATCAAATTTCTTAATAGTATTATTCCTGTCATGAATTAAAATTGAAAGTAGGTGCAATCATCATGCAACTGAGAAATCTTAATAGTAATTAGGGTCTTTTTAATTGTACTAGATTTATTATCAAAAGATTGTGACCTAATATCGAAGCTGAAGTATTAACAGGATCTGCAGAAGGAGAGGTTGTTCTGATTCCAAGTTTTGATTTTTCCCCATCTGACATTCGACTCCCATTTAAATTAATGTTTAGACAGTTTCCTGTGATGCCAGCATTTGCGATGACTATTAATAAATCGCAAGGACAAACTCTAGACAGAGCAGGAATATTCCTACCTGAACCCGTTTTCAGACATGGTCAGTTATATGTTGCTTTCTCTCGAGTTTGAAGAGCGTGTGACATTAAAGTTAAAGTTGTAATTACTTCATTACAAGGGAAATTAGTCAAGGGCTCTGAAAGTGTTTTTACTCCTAATGTGGTATACAGGTAGATATTAGAATAAGTTTAATCAATTTATTAGTCATTGTTTTTATCAATGTTGTTTTTATATCAAGTCTTTGTTGTTTTTATATCATGTCTTTGTTGTTATATCATGTTGTTATTGTTTATTAATCAATTTATATATTATTTTCATATACATTTACTAATTTTCTTTCATCTCTGACACTTTTATTATAGAGAAAGAGCAAACAGCAATATGAAAATATTTCTTCTAATAAATTTCCTTTCAATGTGCATGAATCTGTGCACTGGGCCACTAGTATAAATATAAAATGCAGTTTTTAAGTATGAAGTCTATTGTTTCCCTCAGTGGCATTGGTTTTATAAAGCTACTTCTAGAGAAGTTCGATAATTTGGGTTTAGTACTACAAAAGCCTATGTAAACATGCATTGCCCCACATTGCAGTTCACTCACAGCCACAGATGACAAGCCTAAATTTGGAGATACCATCTCTTTCTATATCCTACATCCTGCAGATCTTGCCTCATAACGAGGGTTCTCTTTGCAAATCAATCATATTTTATTGGCCACCTGTAGTAAGCCTGGACTCGAACTTCCTCTAGTGGTACTACCCTCTCGTACCAGGTTCCTGCTCTGGAAACCTGGGCTCTGAGGTGTATCTAAATTTCATTGTCTGACCCAGTGAGTAATAGCAGTGAACACAGACCAGGTGCTCAGAGCAGATCATCTGCTCCAATCTCAATGGTGTCAAACCACACTTCTAATGCCTGAGGGTCAAAAAGCACAGCATATCCCCCAAAAGCAACCAAGACATGGCTCTTGGGGAAGGAAGTGCAAAGCATGAGAAAAACGTCCAGGCCTTTCTCCTCACCTCCCAACCTCCACCCAAATGCACCCAAGGATAAGCCCCTGCCCAAAGCAAACATGTGGCTCGAATTACAGGAAGAACTGGAATCTTGGATATGGCTCCAGGCTTCTGACTCCCCTAGGGACACATTCTGGAATCTACAGTAGGGGGCTGCACAGATCTTAGTCCCCAAAGCTCCAAGCCACAGGGAGTTTATTTCCCCCGGTTGTGTGAGTGACCCCTAGTGGCAGAAGTAATAAAACACCCAAGAGAAGAGGTTTGTTGGATGCCACTGGCCTGCCTAAGGTAAATAGTGGGGATGGATTCCCAAGTCCATATAAATAAATTTGTGCTCATTCCAAGTCCTTATATTTATGATGCATTTTTTATTCTTTGTATCACACGTGTCTAACAATAACTCTGTGAGATGATGATTTTATAATCAAATTATATTTTCATGGAAAAGTCTCAACTATATCACTTTCTCTTTCCAAGAGGTAATGTGTTGGCAGAATTTCTGCGATTCCTCCCACCCCAACACAACCCCCCCCAAAACCTGTCCCTCTCTAGTCCCAAGAATCTATAGATTTCATGACATATCAGTTACAGCATTGTGTTATGTAAGGTTAGAGTTCATGGCAGTGCTTTTCAACCTTTTTCATCTCATGGCACACACATAAACGAGTTATTAAAATTCTTCTATGCACCAAAAACATACATTATATTTTTTCCAATCTAACAAAAAAAGTAGGTATAATTTTGACTCATTCATACAAGATGTCTACTGTTGTGTCGGCTGTTGTCATTTTTGTTTTTGTTTTTTTGACAGTCTAAGGGAAAAGAAGTCAGTACTCCTGACTAAATAGTCAGGTATTGCATAATTTAAAAATTCTTGCAGCACACCAGTGTGCTGTAGCACACCAATTGAAAATTGGTGATCTATGGCATAAATGACCTTATCACAGGGAGATTATCCACCTGGAACTGATTTGATCACATGAGCCCTTTAAGCAGATAGATTTCAGGTGAATGGCAGAAGGAGGCAGCAGAAGATCTGAATCACAAGGGGGTCTCCATGTGCCACTGCTGGTGTGAAGGTATAAGAAGGAATGTGGCAGCCTCAAGGAACTAGGATGGCCCCCATGGATGGCCAACAAGGAAAAGGGACTCCAGTCCTACAACTGCAAGGGCCTATATTCAGCCAACAACCTGAAGAAGCCTGGGCATGGACTTGTCCCTAGAGCCTCCAGGTAAGAGCCCAGCTCAGCCAAAATCTTGATTTGACCTAAAAGACTTGAACAGAGACCAGACTTTGACCCATGCCTTGAAAGGGTGAGGGCTATGCCCTCCATCTTGCCCCGTACCCTCCATGTTGGGGCAGCCGCCATGTGCTCAGGAGAGTACCTTCTTCCCGGAAGCCCAGGCCCCTGCTGGCCACACCCGGGATTTCTTTAAACCAACCACTGACAATCAAGGGACGTGCGCGCCATAGAGATGACCACATCCTGTGTAAGAAGACTCGACTGGCGCCTGGCCAATCGGCAGGGCCCACAGTCAGCTCCCCTCCCCTCACTCCACCCCCTATTAAAACCCTGTTTTTCCCCCGGTGGGGACACTCTGCTTCCGGTGGCTGCGTCGGCCGGAAGGCAGGGTGGAGTTAGCTAGCTCAATACAGGACCCTCTGCTTTTGCATCGGACTGGCTCCCTGGTGTGGTTTTCTTGGGGATCTTGAAATCTGGGCATAACAGCCTGACTCCTCACCCAAGGAAATTAAGCTAAAAAGTGGGTGTCGTTTTAAATTGCTATAGTTTTAATTTGCCACAGAATAATAGAAAACTGATATGGATGATAATCAAATTTTTGGATTATCCCAAAGTGGAAGTCCCAGAATTAGGATTCATCCTTTGGTGTATACACACACACACACACACACACCTCATCCTATCCTGGATCTAAATCTTACTTTAAGCTATTTGTCACATTTCCCTGGCTCCTGATCACTTCAGTGGCCACTCACCTCCTTCTTGCTCTCTCATTACCTCTTATCTGCATTCCTATCTGGCTTCCCTGCTTGGAATCTCCCTGCCCTTTTCTCTAATCCCAGGCAGTGCTGCCAGATTCATTTCCTAACATCACAGTTCCAAACACTTCTCTAGAAGAATAGTACTGACAGGAAAAAAGTTTCCACCACTCCATGGTATTAATAAGAATTTTTAAAGGAAAATGAGGTGAGGATTTTTTTTATATAAAGCTAAATACTTCACATTTGAGGATCTTTTATTTTAACTTTTTGGTAAGATGCTCCTTTTCTATGCAATAATGATAATAACTGCAGTAGGCGACAGTATAAGTGGTCACAAATTCTTCCAGTTTGTTCCCCCCTTTGTAGTGTAACTGAGCCACTCCTCCCATCTGGAAGAGGAATCATTTCTCCACCCTTTAAATTTGGGTTGCATGTGACTGCTTTGGACAACAGGACTTGCATGATGGGCTATTCTCTCTTGCTGCTGAGAACCCTTTGACCACCTCTTGAGTAAGGCCTGGGATTAGAAACGAAGTGGAGAAAAGCCCTGTGCATTCTAGCTGCCCATGCTGAGAACCTGGCATGTGAATGAGGGCATCCTGGATTGTCTAGCCCCAGGCGAGCAGGCCCAGACACGAAGAGCAGTAGAAGCATGACAAATAATAACTGTGCAATGTTTCAAGCCACTGCATTCAGGGTGGTTTCTTAGGCAGCAAACATATGTGATAGCATACACTAGTTTGCAGCAGTTTATTCTTACTTAGAAAACTAGAAAGTAAATAAATTCTTCATAAGTATTTTAAATTTTTAAACATCTTAGAATGATTGCTTTGATCCACAGCTGTAAATATGTCTTTATCTTGCTCAAAATATTATGAACACCACTCTACAGAGAATGAGTTGGATGCCTATGTGTCTAGAGAGATTTTTCTGCATGGTAAATAGTATCAGGCTAGGGAAGGTGAGCAGAGGGCAAACAGGGTGAGTGGAGAAAGCTGCATGAGGATGAGGTGGAAGTCATGGTTGGGGCAGTAGGGCTGAGGTGAAAGGATCTTTTGTCAAGAGCCTAAAGAGCTGCAGAGATGTTTTATTAACCCAGACCTATCTTTCTTGTTGCTTTCTGGGGAATAAACCTTCTGGAAGATTTAGCCCTTTGCCTTTGAACTTCTTATCTGGAATAATGCTTACCTATATCTCCAGGAGTCTACTGAACACCCACTACCACTACTCCTATCCCTACCTACTTCCTACCTTTCTAGTGTGGACAACTCCCAATTTTATACTTAGTAGTTCTGGATACTATGCAGCCAGAGGTAGAGGCCCCTATATACCTTCTAGAGCAGCGGTTCTCAACCTGTGGGTCGCAACCCCTTTGGCGGTTGAACGACCCTTTCACAGGGGTTGCCTAAGACCATCCTGCATAGCAGATATTTACATTACGATTCATAACAGTAGCAACATTACAGTTATGAAGTAGCAACGAAAATAATTTTATGGTTGGGGGTCACCACAACATGAGGAACTGTATTTAAAGGGCCAGAAGGTTGAGAACCACTGTTCTAGAGTTAATCACTAATGGAATGGACAAGGAGTCAAAGAATCATTCAATAATTCATCAGATGCACTGAGGTATGTGGAAGGCATTCTTGGGTTAGAGCAGTGGTTTTCAACCTTGGCTGAACATTAGAATCACCTGGGAATCTTTTTAAAATCCTGATTTCTGGGCCTCATACTCCAGAAATTCTGTTTCTTTGTTACTAATGTTGTGGCCTCACCCCAAAAAGCACATTCCTTCTTAGAAGAAACAAAGAAGTTGGTATCCTGAGCTGATGATAAAGAGCATTGAGGTCTACATAGAAGTTGAGAGTTTTCTCCTAATCAATGTTTAGACTTCATAAGACTGGAGATGCTGTTGAAATGATGGAAGAGAGCTTGGAAAACCAGAAAAAAAATGTTCTACGTTGTCAGTGGAAGCTGATAGGAGGCTTACCGGTGTCAGTATCCTTGAATATAAAACAACAGGAGAATAGGCGGGGCTTTGAGCAGAGCAGCAGAGGGAGTGTTGAGTGTTGTTGTGGACACTGTGGCTTTTTAAAAAGTCCTTAACCAGCCTTGTAATATGTAACAGTATTTTACTGAATTACTTACACACACACACACACACACACACACCCTAAATAGAGTATACTACCTCTAAAACAAGGGGCATATTAGGATTCTAGGATTCCTACTATTTCTATTTCATGTCAACTTAATCTTCTAAAGAAGTTTCTAGGAAGTGCTTTGGAAGCCAAATAAATTTAACATGGCAGGATCTACTAAAAGACAATACTTTAAAAATCCTTATGTTCTAAAATCTGTTTATTATTATTTTAAAAATATATTTTTATTGATTTCAGAGAGGAAGGGAGAGGGACCGAGAGATAGAAACATCAATGATGAGAGAGAACCATTGATCGGCTGCCTCCTGCAAGCCCCACACTGGGGATTGAGCCCACAACCCAGGCATGAGCCCTTGACTAGAATCGAACATGGGACCCTTCATCCCACTGAGCCAAACTAGCCAGGGAAAATCTGTTTATTATTTATGTGAGTTATAATTATATCTAGGGGTAAGTAAGGCACCAATACAAAACACTCAAGATTACCCAAAGAAGGGACTAAGATGTCAGTATGTGAGAAATAACAAATCAGTTTTGCAAGGATTAGAAATGCTTGTCCGTTTACTCTTTATTACATGTCTGGTGAGTTCCTGCCAGACTTTATTCTTATTTTTCCTGTACCTCTGTCACTTTTGGGTAAAGTTATGTGTCCTGTACACTTCTCTCCCATCTGCTTACCTATTTAATTTCTCTTACCCAAGACTCTTCTGCCATAGACAATATTTAGATTTGCCCCCATGTGATCACCTTCTAGTGATCATTATACAACCAAGCAATGTGTACATCACCAGGAGAGGTAACCATATTGTCCCCATTACACACAAGGACACTGAAGCTCAGAGCAGGTAAGGCATTAGTCCAGGTTTAAGAGATACAAGATTCAAACCTAAATTGTTCCTTTTTCTAAAGGACATGATCTCTACTCATGCCTTCATTTAACAAACACTGAGTCAGAAACAACTATGTGCCAAGTACTATGCTAAATGCTTGGGAACTCAACATAAACAACAAAATCATCAGATGGGCAACAGTCTCCTTTCTGACATGTTTCAAGAAGTCTAGATCTATCATGGCACTGGAGCCACCTGTGTCGGAAAGCAGACGTCAGTGACACTAGTCAGTGTTTGGGTGTTTGTTTTTTAATTTCTGAGATTTTCAACATAAAGTTTCCCAGGGCCACCAAAGCAAAGCAGGCAAGTTGGGGTGACTCGCTCTCTTCCGTAGAAACCTTTTATGATGACAATTTTTCCCTGATCTTCATTTCTAGTCATAACGAATGCCCGTTTTCACCAGATTTTATTCTGTTTAATGTAGTACGGGTTAAGGGTTCTTCTTCAGACTGTACTCTGAGTTGTTGGATCTGGGGAATTTTCCCACAAGTTAGATTACCCAGTTGATGAGGGTCAACCAAGGACCCATCACAACTAGACTTTTCTCCTAAACTCAGGGTCTATAGAAACCACAGGATTAGTGCTGAATGTCTGGACCCTTTGATGCTTTTATTATTTAATAATTGCTGTGGCTTTCATTCTGAAATTCCCTTTCTGTAAAGCAAAGTCAAAGTCATAAAAAGTCCCCTATATACACAAATATTTCTATCATAATATTGTTAGAGAGAAACAAATGTCCAATTGCAGGCAGTTGGCTAAGTATATCAGCTCACATGGAATACTGTCACACCATTAACTATTATGGTAATGAAAATAAAGGTAGCAACATAAATATAATATAGTGTTAAGACAAAAATGTGTAAACATAGGAGATAATATATTTTAAATGAAAAAGGAAAATTAAAGCAAATGAACCAAAATGACACATTTGTGTAAAAAAAAATTTAGGTGATTTTCCTTTTCTTTTTTCTATTAGTACAATCAGTATAGTAAAAGGCAGATTTGTAGCTATTCTTCCAGCACCAACAATTGGTCATATTTTTATTCCTAGTAGCCATATAATTTCAAGTACAGACTGAGTGTAAAGGGCTCAACAAATCTAAGGTTGAAATCTTTCTACATGGTGTGGTCTTAGTCATTTTAGCTTTGTTTCCCAATTTCTCATTCATAGGATGGGGTAAATACAGATATTTACCTCATAAAGTTGTTTAAAGAATTATATAAATAACTGCTTCTAAAAAGCCCTACACCCTGCCTGGCACATGGAAGGAACTTGGTAAGACTTAGATATAATTCATGTTTACACATCAATATTCCATTTTCAGACCAGGATGAAATCATTCATTCATTTGTCCACTTTTTTGTTCAACGCATGTGTTGTTGCTTTTTATCTTGCCTAGGTGCCAGGCAAAATTCTAGGTGCTGTGTTTTAAATAAAAAGACAAATTAGATGATTTTTATCCTCAAGAAACTCACTATCCAATGGGGGAGACAGCAAGTGACTGGGATGTTATAATCAAGGTTTGCAGAAGGCCCTTGGGAGTACTCAGGAAGGGGCCCAACTCAGCAAGGATATCAAGGCAGCTTCCCTGAAGGGCTCATGCTTAAGTCAGGTTCTGAAGGAGCCTGGAAACTATATAGGACAGGAGGGCACTGGTGGCCCGGTGAGGAAAGTCTCTTCCAGCCAGTGGGGGCAGCATGAAGGTGAGGGAAGATACATGAACGGTAGTGTAAGAGGTTCAGATAGAAAAGAAAACGGTATGTGTGTTTTGGAAACTGCTTGGAATCTAGTACATCTGGAGTTAGAGATGTGTCTGAGGAGTCAGCAGTCACCTCGATGAGTGCCTGCCTCTGATATATCAGGACTATCACCTTATCATGTGAGCCAGGCCTTTAAAAAGATAAGACTTTGGGAAGGGAGACTATTATCTGCATCCATGTGTATTAGGAGCACTCGCTCCTGTGTCCACACATACTCCTGAGCTCTCCGCGTTCTCCTGGACCCTGCTCACTGTGCCAATTGTTGGAGTAAGTTCTTCCTTGACCCTGCTCGACTATGCTAACTATGGGGTGTACAGGCTCTCATGGGGCCTCAGGTCCTCTGCCAGGAACTGGACCTTAATGGATGCCATGTAATGAACGGAGAAGATATGAGAAGTCAGGCATATAAGAGAGTCTTTATTGCAGCTCATGTAGCCATTGCTACTAAGGAGCCATTAGAAAAAGCAGTCCAACCAGGCAGCCTCACACAGTAGCAGCCTTACTCTGGCTGGTCAGTAACATACTTTATACTAACTTAGACAAAAGAGGCTTCTTGCCTACATAGTGACATCAGTCTTTTGGGTTATAGAAGGGTACGTTTGCACAGTGCATTCAGTGAAACTGCTGTGTCCCTGTACCTGCATGTAGCAAATTAGCCTTGAACACTCTGATTAGGATTCCCACTCTCAGAGTAGCCTTGACTATCCAGTGTACTCTTGACAGGGCCCCCACAATGTGTCATCTCTGAGAAATTCAGTCCTATGATCTATTTAAATCAACATCTAAATAACACAATATCACATGTTAAAATAGATGTAGAAATCACCTAGTAAAAACTTGTGTCTTTTAGGCTATTAGAACTTTGTTAAACAAAAATAACTTAAGGTGAATAACAATGAGTTGTAATAGGAATTCCACCAGTGTTTCATCATTTTGAATATCAAAAAAATGAGATTACTTTATCTGGGGGAGGTGGCATTCTACTGACGTATTTGCTGCTTCACCAGATAAGACATGAGATGCAGGATGTGTATAACAGCAACAGAAAGAGGAAAAAAGACTTAGATGCTGCTATTCGATACTTTTAGAGCTTTTGTTTTTCTTTAAAATAATTTAAAACATAATATGATTAATGAAATTCGGGACTGGAAAATTCCATCTCTTGGTGGTGTGGGAAGGTGGGGTGTGACTCAGAGGAAAGTACCTGGAAGTGAAAGAATTGCTTACTTCATTCCCCAGCGAGAAGCCTGGATCATCCCAGCTTCTCAGCTTTCATATTTTACAAGTCTATAGATTTTCCTCCTATCAGAATGGAATATCTACATACATAATTATTATCTTTTAAAGTTTAATGAATAGATAATAACTGTAGTGGTATTTAAACACATTATCCCGTATATTATAAAATCTCCCAAGAATAGATTTTAAAGTTGTTCTTTGTCATCCTTTACAAGGTCTACATTATGATTTGTTTAGTTTGTTTTATAGTCCATGTGAAATAGTAGTTGTATAAAAACCTAAATTTGCTATTATGGATAATAATTTGAATCCTGGCCTATAGAAACATAATTTTGTAAAAAGGTCAGGGCCTTAAGGAGAAATATGGCCAGTTGAAATTCCTTTTTTTTATTTTCCTTTGATAGTCTCTAAACATAACATTTAAACTGTCATCATGAATGCATATAACTATACATCTGTAGGGCCATGTGGAGAACATTCTCACAGAATTTTTTTTAAAAGTTTCAGAGATGATAACGAAGCACTGGCTCAAGAGCTAGGAGACAGAAATTAATTTTATAACTTTACCCCAAACTTACTGAATAACCTGGGATCAACCAGTATGCTAAAAATGACCTTGTTTCCTGATTACTTTTACGGGAATATTCTAGGAATCAGATAATTTTTGGAAACTCGGAAGGCTTGTTTGAGACAGATAAACATAACTCTTTATAGAGAACCTGTCTAATGTATATTATTGCTGAAGAGTAAGAATTAAAAAAAAAAAAAGAAAACCAACAAACCCAGAGGTTTAAAAGATTGACTTTCTCCCTAGCCTGAGTATTCAGTGGTTAGAGGATCAGCTCATGCACCTAAAGGTCATGGGTCTGAATCCCGGTCAAGGGCATGTAAGTGGGTTGCAGGTTCGATCCCAGCCTCAGTCAGAGTGTGTGCAGGAGGCAACCAATCACTATATCTCTCTCACATTGTTGTTTCTCTCTCTCTCTCTTCTCTCTCTCCTTCTCTCCCTTCCCTCCCTCTCTCTAAAAATCAATGGAAAAAATATCCTCAGGTGAGGATTAACAAAAAAAGAAAAAAAAGATTGGCTTTCATTTTCCTACTCAATATTTCAGTTAATATTGCCATTCATAAAGTTGAATATAGGGGGATGGGAAAAAAGAAACTAATTTATTAGTTGCCTACTATATACTAGGTACTTACATGTGTTAACCTCTTTGAAAACAGGACACTTGTTCCTGTTTTATAGACAAGAAAAGGAAGTTCAGAACAGCCATGAAACTTGTCCCAAATCAGAGTTATTAGAATCTACTTGTCTATTTCTTGATTCCATATCTCATCCATCTTCACGTTCCTGCTCCATGCCCCCAACAGACCCATGCTATTGAGTCTTAGCATTGTATCTCTTGAATATATCTTGAATATACACATCTGTCTTAGTTCAGGCTCTTATCATTTATTTCTCTTAGTCTAATACACAAGTTTCTAATGGTTTATCTGGCTCTGACGTTTATTATCTCTTGTAAAAGAATCTCTAACCTTAAGAGTTATTTTTTCCTAAAACACAGAACTATTTATGTCATTTTGTGTGTGTTTCTCCTCCTCCCTGGCTCTTGAATTACTAATGAGTAAGGGTGATATCAGAAAGATGACAAACTAGGTAGTTCTAAGCCCTTATTCTCACATGGAAATACCAAGTGAACAACAGCATATGGACCAAAGTAGCTTGTGGGAATTCTAAAAACCAGCTAAGAAGCTATGGCAACTAAATGAATGCCTAGAAAGAAAAAGCTATCTCAAAACAATGGTACATTTCATGGCATTTTTGTTTGTCCTTACCCTCCCCCACTCCACCACCCCAGCACAGCATGACATGGTCAGGAGGATGCCACGTAATTCCTGGTCCCTCCCTTAGGACAGAAGAAAAGAGTGGAATTTACTTGCAACCTTCTGGATTGTCTGAAGTTTCTCTCTGGTCTGGATCAGAGCACTGATAAGAATGGGGCATATTTGGGATACCAGGTTGGAGGCTGCTGAAAGCAGGAGTGGGTGCAACAACCTGTGAGAACTTCAGAAAACTGTAGACCCGTGGGCACCTAGGGGCAGGAAATTATAGACAGATGAATGCAACAGAACATCTAATGTCTTGAGAATAAGCAAGATAAGACTTATTTTAGGAGATTTAAAAGCAGCCCTGTATATAGGAGAATTGGAGAGAATAAAAAAGCATATGACAGGTTCAGGAAAGACATTTCTCCATAAAAAGTCTGAGAGAACCTTAAGTCTTCATGACAGGTTGATTAGTGCAGAGCTTCCTCTGTGCAGAGGCACTCCTGGATGAGGAAATGACTTCGTCAAATGCCTATTTTTCAACAAAATATCACAATGAAAAGAAAAAGCTAAATATGGTCCATCCAAAGGAACAAAATAAATATCCAGAAACCAACCCTAACAAAACACAGGCCTTGAATTTACTTAACAAAGACTTTAAAACAATGTTCTCTAGTATGCTCAATTAAATAAGGACAAACACAGGAGATAGCTAAACAAATTCAGGAAAAATGTATGAACAAAGTGAGACTATCAACACAGAGATCAAAATGATTAAAAAGGTCCAAGCGGATATTATGGAGCTGAATAAAACAATGATTGCACTGAAATTTTCACTAAAGGGATTCAAGAATAGGTTCAAATAGGCAGAAAAAAAGAATAAGAAAACTTGAAAATAGGTCATTTGAAGTTATTGTTTTAAAATCAAAAATAAAAAAGAAAGAAAAGAAAGGAAGCCTATGTGACTTATGAGATACCACAAAACAGGTCACTATATGCATTAGAGGAGTCCCAAAAAGAGAAGAGAAGGAGAAAGAGGCAGATAATTCATTTGAGAAAGAAATGAAGAAAACGCCCCAAATTTATAAGAACCTTAACAAACTCTAAGTAGGATAAACCCAAAGAGGCCCATCCTGAAACACATTATAATCAAACAGCAGAGAATCAATGACAAAGAGAAAATGTTGAAAGAAGCAAGAGAAAAAGCAGACTTGTCATGTACAAGGAATTGCCAATAAGGTTATCAGTGGATTTCTCAGCAGAAATCTTGCCCACTAGCAGGCAAAGGGATGATATATTTAAAGTACTGAAAGTACCATATCAAGCAAAACTGCTCTTCAAAAATGAGAGTAAAATTAAGACATCCCCAGATAATGAAAGCTGAGGGAGTTAACGTTACATTTGCCTATAAGAAATGCTAAAGGAAATCCTTAAAATCTATACAAAAGGGTGCTCAAACAGTAACTTGAAACTATGTAAATCTGTAAATCCTCTGGTAAAGGTCAATATGTGGACAAATATAAAAACTTGAGCCCGGTTGTGGTGGCTCAGTGGTTGAGCTTCTACCTATGAGCCAGGAGGTTACGGTTCGATTCCTAATCAGGGCACATGCCTGGGTTGTGGGCTCAGTCTCCAATGTGGGGCATGCATGAGGCAGCTGATCAATGATTCTCTCTTATCATTGATGTTTCTATCTCCTTCTCCCTCTCCCTTTTTCTCTGAAATCAATAAAAATATATTTAAAGAATAACAAACAAACAAAAAACTTGAGCCACTATAATTTTGCTTTGCTATTTCACTATTGATGTTTTATAGGATGTAAAAGACAGAAGTACTTACAAATCTATGTTAAAGGGGGCACAATGTGACATCAAAAATGTAACCTGGAAGCAGGGCAGAGATATAAACAAGTAGAGGTTTTGTTCGCAACTGAAGTTATCATTTTAAAATAGACTGTTATAACTTTAGCATATTTTATGTAATCCCCATGGTAACCAAAATGAAAATATCTATAAAATATACCAAATGGTCAGGGGCAAGAATTAAATGAGAAGAAAATCAAAACATGTCATTGCAAAAAATTCAACTAAACAGAAAGGAAGGCAGCAAGGAAGAAAATGAGGAACAAAAAGTTATAAGACTTACAAAAAACAAATAACAAAATGGCAATAGTAAGTCCTTCCCTGTTGGTAACTGCTTTAAATGTAAATGAATTAAACTCCTCATTCTAAAGACATAGACTGGCATAATGGATTTAAAAAAAAACACACACACAGGCTCCAACAATCTGCTATCCACAAGAGATTTATTTTAGATATAAGGATTTAAGGACAGAAATAGGTTTAAAGTAAAAGGATGGAAAAGATATTCCATCCAAATAGTTACCAAAAGAGCAGGGGTGACTATACTAATATCAGAGAAAATAAACTTTAAGTAAAAAATGGTTACAACGCCCAGCTGGTCTGGCTCTGGCTCAGTGGTTGAGAATAGATCTATGAACCTGGAGGTTAGGGTTCAATTCCTGGTCAGGGCACATGCCTGGGTTATGGGCTCAGTCCCCAGAAGGGGGCATGCAGCAGGTAATCAATCAATGATTCTCTCATCATTGATGTTTCTATCTCTCCCTCCGTCTCCCTTCCTCTCTGAAGTCAATCAAAATATTAAAACACACACACACACACACAGACACACACAAACTCTTACAAGAGATATATATAATATTAATAATCTAAACATGAGATTAACATACTGTAAATCATTATAATGGAAAGCACAATAGTTACTGTTAGATAATGAAGGTTACCTAACTGAAGATTTAGTGGAATCACAGCTCTCTGTATTCCAGCCAAAAAACCTAACTGGGGTTCACTTCCCTGAATCATTATTTAACTTCATGAAAGTGAAAGTAACTATAGGTAGAAATGAACCTGATGTTGTCCTGGGCCAAATAACTTTTTCAGTTTACCTGAGTTACCCTTGGAAACATCAGTGTGCACAGACAAAATCTGCAGACTAGGAATTCCTCACAGGAGAGGAAGATGAGGTAAATATAACTAAAAGGATTTGCACATTTTTCTGGGGCCTTAATTATTTTGATTTTGACAGATTATCTTGGGCCTGATTAGTGTTGTTATAACAAAAACAATGATCATTTTGTAGGAGCAAAGATGGTAGTTCCAAAGGTGGCCAGACACAATGAAATTGTAGCAAATGTCCTGAAACCAACTGGGAGAGAACATCAAAGCAGATGACAATGAGGGCAACACTGTCAAAAAACTTGTAGCAGTATCTTTATAGGAGAAAGTGTCCAACTGAAACCCCTATAACTGCAATGAACCCTTATTTCTTTAACTCATTTCTTATTCTCCGGTAAACAGAAAGATAATATTGCCATTTTACTGATAAAGAAACCAAAGGGCAGAGATCACACAATTAGTAGACTTTTGTATCTGGAGCCAGTAGATGTTGTTCTTTCTAATAACTTTAAATTTTGTTGTTCTTTGAAATTTTACATAATTAAATAGCAAAATTATTCTATGTGTACATGCTTTGGAACACAGATGTGTTGCCACAATGACTCTCTTCTTCTATATAATGAATATTGGGTAAATTATAAAAGGAAAAAAAAATCAGACAACATATTAAATATTTAAATAGTAGCACCTTTTCCACATTCACTAGAAAGGTAGACTTAAGATGAGTTAATTTATTTCTTCTGAGTAATAAGCCCAAATATTTTATCTGGAAATAGGTGGTGCACTGGAACTTTGGATCCAGAGACATGTACAGATGAGCCCAGGGGGTTCTTCTCCAAATGAGCAAACTGACCCCCACAGAGGTAAAGTGAGTCGCCCAAGAAAGTCACATCGTTACAGAGCCTAGATGCTAACATCCAGGTCTTCGTGTAACTTCAAAAGAAGTGACTGCTTTACCTTCAGGAAAAAAAGTAAGTCCTCTATCTCTAAAAATGATGAGATTTTTAAAAGAAAGAAAAAAATAGAGTGCAGTTTGCTATTCATAACTAATTATTTCTATTCCAGTCACTTGGGGCACAAAGCTTAAGGAACATGGAACCACTCTGGAGAAACCAGCCAAAGAGTGGCACCACACCTCAAATGATTAATGTGCAAATACATATTTGATTATGGACATGACAAGTCAGGAAGGCTAGACCCACCAGGAATAGGTGTGGGAGGAACTGTTATTAAATATTTACACAGCACTGATGAGTATAATTGTGCCAAACACATAAAGTCCTGGCCTTACGGAGTTCACTGTCACTTGTTAATCTGGTTAATCCTGAGATACTGATGTTGCTTCATCAGGTAAACAATCCATTCCAGACATCAAAGAGCCATCATTTCAACAAGTTTTCTTAGGAATAAGACTTTATACCGAACTACTTAATGCAAAAGTTGTATATACTTGTCACTATATTAATGATTTTAGGAAATTCACTTTTCTCCTCTTTTGAGTCTCTTTCCATTCTTTCTACTTAACTCTTCCATATTGTTATACAAAACACAATTGTATTCCCTGCTACTGCAGCATACGTAGTAATACCAGCAAAAGTGGAGTGTCAATGATGCAGAGTCAAAACAAATTAATAAAAAATACTTACTTGAGCCCGGCAGCAATGGCTCAGTGGTTGAACGTCAACCTATGAATCATGGTTCGATTCCTGGTCAGGGCACATGCCCAGCTGCAGGCTCTATCCCCAGTGTGGGGCATGCAAAAGGCAGCTGATTCTCTCATATTACTGATGTTTCAATCTCTCTCTCCCTCTTCCTTCCTCTCTGAAATCACTACAAATATATTTTAAAAAATACTTGAAGACATGATGCAACTTGATGGACACATGAAGATCTAACATCAGCTTTATTTTGGATATAGTAAGCAGGGAAATGGAAGTAGAAAAAATGAGGCTGCCTTTGATGGAAAAAAATTTTATTTAGCTCAGATGATGTTCAGAGGATACTATACTTATCATTTACTTAAATCTTCAAAGGATTTTAAGTAGTTAAAAGTATAAGCAAAAAAGTCTATGGAATTGGAATACATTAAGGCCAGAGTACAAAATAACAGGGGTCCAGGTAACAAGGAATTTGAAGAGAGGAAGAAACTACTTTCCCTAGAAAACCACTACGAAGGAGGACTATTGCTTCTTTGGAACTCATTTAGTTTTGTGCATGTTATTGATAACTAAGGCAGACCTCACAGTTAAGATGGACAGCTGCAACATTTATTAATTTCTTTATTCATTCATCCATTCATTTCTGAGATGCACAGTTTCTGCCTTCAAAAGGCTTGGAGCCTGGGCAGAGAAGGTGGTGATAACAACAGATACGTACAGAATTAAATACCATGATAGCATGATGGGCAAAGACCTATGGAACAAAAGGTGTATGTAACTAAATTATTGGGGGTGGAGGTGTAAGAGACAATTTGAGACATAAGGTGACATTTGAACCCAGTTGAAACAGAATATGAAAGTCAGAGAAAAGCAAGGTGGGAAGATGAGAAATTCTCTGTGAAGACCCCATCTCTGAAGGAACAGCAGGGCCAGACCGCAGTCAGTGGTTGGATATAACTGGAGCACATGTAGAAAGGATAGGGGCAGGGATGAAGCCTTCCATCCAAGCACCAGAATGGAAGGGCTCCTGGGTCTTCAACACCATGTTCAAGAGTGCTGGCCTGATTCTGAAAGCAAAGCTGCTTAAATATTAGAGAGCTGCTAGCAGAAAGAAAACGCAGGGTGCTACAGAGTATCTCCAAAGAAAATCTAGCAGTGGATAAGAGAACTACTTCGTTGGATACAGTTCTAGGCTCCATATGGGTCCTAAAAATAGTAGAGACTCTTGGGGTCAGCTACTATTTTACTTGATTTATTTTTGTTAATCCTCATCCTAGGATATTTTCCCACTGATTTTTAGAGAGGTTAGAAGGGAGGGGGAGAGACAGAAAGAGACATTGATGTGAGAGAGACACATCAATTTGTTGCCTCCCACATGAGCCCAACCAGACTGGGATCGAGCCTGCAACTAAAGTACATGCCCTTGACTGGAACTGAGCCAGAGACCCTTCAGTCTGCTGGTCAATGCTCTATCCACTGAGCCAGACCAACTAGAGCAATACAGGGAATAATCTAGAGCAGTGGTCGGCAAACTTGCGGCTCGGCAAACTGCAGCTCGCGAGCCACATGCGGCTCTTTGGCCCCTTGAGTGTGGCGGTATTTTGTGGAAGACCCACACTCAAGGGGCCAAAGAGCCGCATGTGGCTCGCGAGCCTCGGTTTGCCGACCACGGATCTAGAATACACAGGGTGGTTAAATTACTTATGTAGGCCCACACACTACTAGTAGAGGATGGGACAGTACGGCACAGCTCTGGGTGGGGCATAGCATTTTCCTGAGCACCCACAATGGGCAGAGATTATTGAATAAATGTTTTAGGAAGATGAAGAAATATGAAAACTAGCTCTTCTGTTCAAAGAGCTAAGGATTAAGGTAGAAAGATGACAGGAGCAAGAAAAAAGACAGTACATTTATTTGTAAGAATAGTATAGACATACTTTACACAATAGAGCTGATACCTTCCTGAGAAGTAGGCACCATTTTTATAAAACAAATTATTTAAATAGCATTATATAAGAGACTCTGTTAATTCATAGTATGGATCATTTATATACTTTATAATGACCCTCTGATCACTTTTTGATTTTTATAATTATATTTTAAAAGGGACATAAGTTGTACTGTAAACTGAGCTAAAAAAAGTTATTCTCATTGAAAAATGTTGCTCAAATTAAAGTGAGTTTATCACTATTCTGGTCATTAAAAATATAAATTAATGTGGAAGTTTGCTAACCTGAGATGGTCTTACTTCCTGATCCTTTAAGACTATCTTATATTACACTAGAGGCCCAGTGCATGGAATTCATGCACTCAGAGGGGGTCCCTCAGCCAGCCTGCACCCTGTCACAGTCCAGGAGCCCTTGGGCAGTGGCCGGCAAACTGCGGCCCCTTGGTGTGGCTCTTCCACAAAATACCATGTGACGGTGCGCACATACAGTGCGATTGAAACTCCGTGGCCAATTCAAGGGGCCAAAAGCCACATGTGGCTCGTGAGCTGCGGTTTGCCGACCACGGCCTTAGGGGGATATCTGACTGCCACAAAGATGAGAGAGGTTCCTGCCACTGCCACTGTGCTTGCCAGCTGTGCACCCAGCTCAGGGTTTCTGGCTGAGTGGCATTCCCCCTGTGGGAGTTCACTGACCACCAGGGGACAGCTCCTGCATTGAGCATCTGCCGCCTGGTGGTCAGTGCACGTCATAACAATTGGTCGTTCCACCATTCAGTCGATTTGCATATTAGCCTTTTATTATATAGGATACCTCTAAAAGATGTTAAGCTAAGTACTCTGGGTTGTCCCAGAGCAAGCTTTATTCTCCGTGTGACTTAGCTATATGGGTCACTGAGCCTGTTCAAATGAATACAAACATGTTTCTGATAAGAAAAATCCTCTTAAGACAGGAAATATGAGTCTTATCCCCTACTAATGAGTCTACAAAAGTTTTAGCTGACAGAGCTTCTAACAATAGTGCTCTTTGGTTTACACTATATGATAGTCTGAGCAATAGGATGATGGGGAGATGTTCAACTCTAATCATGGTGGGGTCCTTCCAGAACTTTGTTTAGAATAAGGCATACTACACATGTAAAGGAGAAAAAACCCACCACTAGACTCCAACTGCCTCCTATATAGATGAATCTTGTTGGACGACGGACTTTCCCAAAGAATGAGCAGAAGGTCTCCCTATCAGAATAAACCATGACTATTAAAGGTAGATATTTCTAGGCCAATCCAAAATTTGATGAACCAGTATCTGAATTTAATTTTTAAAAGATTTGCAGATTTTAATAACTACCTTTATCATAATCACAGGCTTACCAGAAGTAATCTCAGATAGCCCTTTAATTTTGATGAGCCCTTTGATTGGTTTCAGATGTGCAATGATAGGCCTGAAAAAGAGCTTGGGAGTAGGAGCTGGAAAGATCAGAATTACTCTATTCAATAGAGGGAGAAGAACATGAGATTCTGGAGACATGGTGGTGGAAGGAACGTTGAAAGGATAGAGGACAGAAGAAAAGGAGAAAGGAGTCACCAGTTGCCCAAAGGTTGAAGAATACTGGTAGAGCAAGCATCAAAAAATCTCAGATGGTAGGAGGCTGAAAAGGCTTTTAAAGAACAGGGACATTTAATATTAAATCAAAGTCATTAGTGCTAAATAAATACCTAAATTCTAGATTCCTCTTGTCTCTCCAGACATCCAGCAGAATCGGCTATCCACACAGAGGCTGTGAGTGGTTGTTTTTGTTTATGGAAATCAAGGAAAGAGGTTGAACTTTACAGAGTATATACAGAGTAAGATCATGAGAAAAATCCATACATGGCAAAAAAGAACAAGCAAACAAAACATTAGCAGAAACAGGAACTTAAGCACAATAACACGTGTCCCTGAAAAGTTACAGAAATCTTGGGGTTGGGCCTGGAACTTGCTACAGGTATTGGCATGGAAGCTGGATCCATTTTTATTTAAATTTTAAGAAAAAAAGTGCTCCCAGGTGGCATTTAGATTCCATAATCTTCTTTGCCTTCTACCACTTTATTTTATTTTTTTAATTTTATTTTATTGTTTAAAGTATTACACATAGTAGTACATATATCTCCTCCCCGCCCCCATTTACCTTCCCCCAGCTACCACTTTAAAACAAAACAAAACAAACAAAAACCCTTCTATATTTTCAAACTCTAGTGCTTATAAGAAATTGGCATTTCTTTTTAAAAAAATTACTTTCTTTTGAGATTTTCTAGAATTCTTTTCCCAAAGCAATAATTATTTATTACACATCTCTTTAAGAGGTGTAGAACTTTCCATTCAACAATTTTTTAAACTGAGGGCTACACAAAACAATACGGTGACCTATTTTCAGGAATTAAATTGAGCTCTGACAATTACATAAAATGCAATTACAATCCCCCCAAATGAGCAAAATATTCACTTTTCTGTATTCTTTTTAAATAGATTTTTATTGATTTCAGAGAGGAAGGGAGAGGGAGAGAGAGATAGAAACATCAATGATGAGAGATAATCATTGATTGGCTGTCCCCTACACGCCCCACACAGAGGATTGAGCCCCCAACCAGGCATGTGCCCTGAGTGGAAATCAAACTGAGACCTCCTGGTTCATAGGTCAATGCTCAACCACTGAGCCATGCTGGCTGAGGCAAGATATTCACTTTTCAATTGACAGATGCAGGCACATAGCTGCCCCACAAGTATATTTTGGCCAAGTCTACTGTATACCCTCATTACCCTATTAATCGGAGACTTATTAACTGATTTTTTTTATTAGAGATTTAATTATTACCTGTATGGAAAAATACTTTTTTTGTTTAATTACTAAAATATATGGTGGTAAAGCTGCTTTAGGTTATAACCTTAGGAACATGAGAATAAACTTCAGAGAATATTTGATGAAGAAGCACTTGAAATTAAGAAATTGTGAAATCCTATCTCAAATTTGCTCTCTTAACACTGAACAAATGATTTTCCATGAGCCTCAGTTTCCTCACTGTGATATTGGAATAGTAACAAATCTCATTCTGTGAGGACAAGGAAAATTTAGCAGACCTTTACCTTTCAAAGAAACATATCCTCAAACCTTTGCCCCCCAAAGAAAATGTTCAATAGTGTCCAGGTTTTTCTCTGATCAGATGCCTGAGGAGAGTCATGTTTCCTGTGTGTTTTAACTAAAATTAAACAGAAATTCCCTTTCTCTCACTGATTGCTTATGTCAGAGAAACCGACTTTTTCTCTCTTATAGACAGAGTAAGAAATAAAGCCAGCTGAGATCTTGATGCCATACACCTGACTAGGCTCGCCCCCCAGGTGAGTGTCTCACCAGCTATTACTGGCATATGGAGGTTGAATACACACAGGCTGGTGAATGAATTGTTTGCCTCTGGGACCCACATGGAAAGTTGTGGATGGCATTTTACGCTCATTTTCTATGTTCAAAAAAATGACGCAGAGATTCTCAAGTAGGTCTCTGGGATGCTCTCATGAAGGTTAGACTGGGAGCAGGAGACTCTCAATGTAAGCTGACTGTGCAGGCCTGTATTTCCTCCTCTGTGAAATCTCTAAGATTTTTTTTCACATCCATAATCCAATCACTCTCTGATTCTGTGGTGCTTACTGCCAAGTGACTTATTTACTTAACCATGTTCATCAACAGCACAACCACCATGCACTATTTGTTTGCAGTCTGAGCTCTGAAAAAAATACTAAATCTCCAGGACTCAAAGGCATATTTCTGTAAGATTCATAATGAGAGAAGAATAACTTAACACCAGAAAAACAAACAACCCAATTAAAAGGTGGGAAGAAGACCTGAATAGATGAAGGCATACAGATAGTCAATAGACATACGAAATGTTGCTCAACATCACTAAACATCAGAGAAATGCAAATCAAAACCACAATAAGACATTGCCTCACACCTGTCGGAATGGATATCATCAATAAATCAGCAAACACATGTTGGTGAGGATGTGGAGTAAAGGAACCCTTGTGCACTGGTGGGAATGAAGATTGGTGCAACCACTATAGAAAACAGTGTGGAGGTTCCTCACAGAAACCTGAAACATTAATTCAAAAGAATATTTGTACCCTATGTTTACTGTAATGTTATTTACAATAGCCAAGTTATGGAAGCAACCCAAATGCCCATCAGTAGATGAGTGGATGAAAAAAAGCTGTGGTACATTTACACAGTGGAATCCTACTTGGCTGTAAGAAAGAATGAAATTGTACCCTTTGCAACAGCATGGATGGATGCAGAGGATATTATGCTACATGAAATAAGTTAGACAGAGAAAGACAAATACCATATGATTTCACTTGTATGTGAAATCTCATGAAGAAAAATAAACAAACAATAGAACTAGACTCAGAGATACAGAAAAAAGACTTGGGGGCTGGGTGAAAAAGGTGAAAGGATCAAGCAGTACATATTGGTAGTTATAGAATAGCTGCAGAGAGGTGGATTACAGCATTGGGAATATAGTCAATAATGTTAAGATAAATATGTATAGGGCCAGGTGGGTATTTGGGGCAGTGGGGGCACCACTCTATGGAGTGCGTGGTGTTCTGGCCACTTTGGTGTATATCTGAAGCTAGTGCAGAATGGTATTAAGTGTGAACTGTGGTTGAAATTTTTTAAATAAAAATTTAAATTAAAAAAAGAAGTAAACATTTGAAAAAATGTCATAGGTCCTCTAAGATGCCTTACCATTATTGATTAAACCACCAACAATGATGATGAGAAACCGAAATAGCTCATTGATATCAAGAATTGGCAAGGTCCAAGCTTGATAAATTCTTATGACTTCAAAAAGGGTATACTTCTCCTTACTTTCCCAATAATAAAATAAAAATATTTTGAAAGCAAGATATACTCCTCACTTCATCATATTCCACTTTGGATGAAATTCATGGCATTTGAAGTTTTATAACTTTTAATAAGTCCTAAACTATGCAATAGTAAGATGCCACATTTAAACAGATGTTGCATGTTTCTCCATTCAGCAATGAGTAGCATACAGCAATGTGTACATTAAGACTATAACTGCAGAGTTCAGGAGATTAGGGGCTTAGAAACACCCTGGGGCATAGTAGGGGTGAAATTCTGTATTCTGTGCACAAATTTTATACATATTAACATATTTTATGGTGTTGGTAAATCTCAAAACTTCTATATTTTAAAGGAGCAAGACCATAAATCCACAAACTCTACTGTAGTTCCAGAAAGAGTATGGTAGGTTTTGAGTAGTTTTTGTTTTATCCCCTTCCACACACTGTATTTTCAAACATAATGATAGCAACATGTGCTATCTGAACATCAAAATTTTACAATTAATTTCTCTCTGTGCCTGAATATAATTAAAATCAATCCTAACATTGTTTTAGAGCAATCACGTGCAGACCAAGCTCGGGAACTTTTCAAAGAGGAGTGTGATGAGGAGGAAAAGCCTGTGGCTCTGTGCGGCTTCTCTCTCCTGCTCCATGCCCACCACTCCACTTTTCCTACAACTCTCCAGAGGCTCTGGTTGGGTAGAGATGTATAATCTGTTGTCATTTCGGGGAGAAGATGAAACAACAACGTATTCAATCCTGTGTTAACTCATCATTAGTTTCAATATTTGTAAACTTTTAAGAGAACCTTGAAGTTTCAAAGAAGTAATCATGACTCATGAAATAATCAATGCTGATCACACTTATGCTGCCCTGTCTACTAACCACCCAGCTGACATTTAGGAAGCGTTCCCATTTCTCACAGGCAAGCACCAAACCCAGCTGTCTCTGCAAGTCATCTCTCCCTGTCTCTATCAGTAACATTTAAAAAATAAAAACCACCTCACATAGTCCCTGCTGTGGGAGGTGACTGTGGATGTTGATGTCATATTATTATTATTATTATTATTATTATTATTATTTCCCTCTGCTGAGCACATTAGACAAATGCCTGATGGGTCTCCTCTGCACCCCTCCCCCCTGCATCACTCCCATTGATGCAGATCTTGACTTAGACCGTCTGCAAAGGCTATTAGTCTGCACTGCTTCTCTTTTCCTGCTCATCTATGTATGTGCACATGGCTGTGTTTGGTATGGAATCAGAAGCTGGTTTATTGGCAATAAAATAGCTACTATCATTACTGAGATTAAACATAGTTAAGCATACGGATTCCAGTCACCTGCTTTCTGTTGAGGAAAAGTGGACAGCAGGGGTACCTCTGAAACAGCAAAGCCCTTTCTAACTCAGCAGAAATGAAGACTGCATGCAAGGCCCTAGCTTTGGGATGCTTACAATCTTCCGACATAGCATAGCCCTTTATTTAAATAGTAATGTAGTGGTTTATGGCATCTTTATTAAAAGTTAAGTACAATTTGGCAATATTTATTTTGAAAAGTTGCTCAACTGCTATTTATGTTGGACTAATGTGATTCAACACCAAAGAAAATAAGTAGTTATGATTTACCCTATTTCTGAAGAATGCAGTTTCTGTGCAGCACTAAGTATCATGTATGATATTCACTAACTTTTATTCATTGAACATTTCTATACGTTATAATATTATTTGTATTGCTGGAGAGCTTTTTTATTTTTTATTTATTTTTTATTTTTTTTTACTGCTTAAAGGATTACAAAGAGTATTACATATGCCTCCTTCCCACCCCACCCCCAGCCCCCACCTTGACATTCACCCCCACCCCCACCCCCGGCCTCCTCTACCCCCCAGTGTCTTGTGAGCTTTTATTTTAAGAATGTAAATTGTTTCCCATTCTCTAACAAGTACTGTGGCTCAGTCAGCTTGGGCTGCTACCACAAGTTATCATGGACTGGGTGTTTAGACAATAAATATGTATTTCTCACAGTTCTGGAGGCTTGGGAGTCTAAGATCAAGGTCCTAACCCATTCAATGTCTGGTGAGAGCTCTCTTCCTGATTCGTGGATCGCCATCTTTCTGGCTGTGTCCTCATATGGCAGAGGGAGAAATCAACTCTCTCCTATCTCTTCTTATAAGGGCACTGATCCCATTAATGAGAGATCTACCCTCATAGCCTAAGTACCTCCCCAAAGCCCCATCTTCAAATACCATCCAGGTGGGGATTATGGCTTCAATATGAATTTGGGGGGGACACAAACATTTAGTCCATAGCACATTCTTGTCATTTAAAATATTGGTCAAAAGGTGGCAGAGAGCGCCCCAGTGTTTTTATCCTGTAGTTCTGAGCAGGTGTCAGAACAAACACCTGGAAGTGAGTAAGCTGGACCTCTGCCAGTCTGTTGTATAAGAGCATGAGTGAATATCAGGAGGAAGTCTGTACATAATGGAGGTCACATCCAGTCACTATGAGGAGAGAAAACATGGGTTCTCCTTCTGCCCAAGAACACACTGACCTGTGAGAGTGGTGGTGCCTGGTGTGGGGGGGCCTACCATAAATAGCTGTCTACTGCTTCCTACATGTGGAACATGGAATAGTATGAGAAAAACTTTGATCTCTGAGGATTTTCTCTAGTTCTTTTAAGTCAGTCATTCTCAACCAGGGGATAGGCCACATGCCATATGTATCTGGGGAATGTTTTTACAGTGCAGTTGGAAGCCTGGCTTCAGCCTAGACTTGCTAAATTAAATCTCTAGTGCCAGTGCCTGTAGGTTCTGAGAAAGCTCTTCCAGTAATTCTGTTGATTGAAAAAAATGTTGATAAATTAATATTCCTTTAGTCATACAGGAGTTCAAAAATCTCAAAAGAATGGAAACCCTTCCTGAGTTGGGCCCTTAGGGAAGGACATTCAATTTAGGACCCTTTCCCATTTATCTGTTTGTCAGAGGGGGAAGAGAAGAGAAACAAATTATGAAAAGTCACAAACCTCCAGCAAATAAACCCTGAGGAGGAGAAAAAAGAGGAGGAAGAGGAGGAGGGAATTAAGGTCTCCTGGGACTTTCCTATAGGCAGATTTATTGTCAATTAGGGCTTCTGTGCCAGACAACATGGTGTCAGTATTGCCATTAAATAGTGCAACAGGGAGGCTTAAATACTGGTTTAAGCCACAGAAAATCGAATGTCCAAATTAATGCATTCTGCTCTTTTAGTGAGAGAATATGGTTACTTCTAGTTCATCATTCCATAGTCATGCTTTATCTCATTTGAGTTGAATACAACCTGCAAAGCTGGTTTGAGACATCAAGGAACTTGTCCCCAGTTACACTTTTAGTAAGATGGGGATCAGGACTTGAACCCTTTGTGAGGAAAATATTCACTTGGTGACATAGCTGAAACCCTTTCATGAGAGGAGAGGTTCAACGTCTTGTTTTCAAGGTTCCTTGGCTTGGCCCCTGAGCACAGCTGCTCTGGAAATGGCTCAGGAACATCCAGGCCAGGGTGTGGCCCAAGGAGTGGTTGTGACACTTTATCCTCACACATCTTTACCTTGCCTATTTTACCACCTGGGAATCCCAGGTGCATGAAACATAGTTCCTTTCATCACAAAGTGGAACCACTGAGCCCATGAACAGCCTGTGACAATTGAACACTATCCGGAAAGCACTGTTTTCATAGCACAGCTTTCAGGAGGCCTGACCGAGTTCTCCATGTCCCCGGAAGGCTCTGCTGAAATGTCATCAGTGTAGTACTACTCAGCAGGGTTCTGGAATGACAGCATTCTAACAGAGAACAGGACACTAGAGGAGGCATGCTTAATTCCAGTGTCTTTCACGTGCCTGTGACCGTAGGTGTTTGGGAGGGAAACAGGACCAAACTGCCTGTCCTCATAGCCTCCTGGTCACCCTAAGGAAGGACAGAACACATTTAACTGCCATTGTTCTAATGATGACACTGTGTTTCCAAGAAATACAATTTCACCTTAGAAATGTTTGCAATCTGACTAATTATAAAAATGATATTATTTTAAATAATATTTTTTAGATTGTGGATTTGAAAAAAAATTGCCTTTTGTACAGAAATGAGTTAAAACGAGAACCATGGTTAGCCTACATGCTGTGCATCTGCCATGCAAGTCCTGGCCAGAGCTCCCTGCTCCTCTTGGCCATAAGCAGTCCTCATAACACTTGTCCTTTGACTAAGCTGTAAGGAAGTCTGTGGGGGTGGCTGTTAGCTTGGAGCAGATGGCTCCTTGCTTTTCACAACAGATGACTGTAAAATTAGTAGAGTATTTTAAGAACAGGCTGATTGAACACACAACTTGCTTTCTTAACAGTGCTGAATGAACAGTCCACTACACCTGGCACCTGAGCCCTGCTTTCTTCCAGGTATATATGATGCTCATTGTCATCCAACGTGTGTGGCTGTGGTGTGTGTTAGTGTTACAGGATTTCAGGGTAGGAGGCATAGGGAAACTGAGACAGGAAAGTTAAAATAAGGCCAGTGTGGGTAATTTGCAGCCAGCTTGTAACTAACAAGCCATTATCTTCCCCAGCCAATGACACAGAGCAAATGGTTAAAAGAGAAAAAAAAAAAAAAAAAAAAAAAACCTACCCAATGACAGAATGCAGAAAGGGAGGGAGAGAGGGGAAAGGGGGAAAAAAAAGTCCATTTTACTTCCTAAGCAGAGAAGCCAGCAGTTTCAAGGCTTGGCAAGATAAAGTTGCCAGGTGCTTCTCATGAATTCTGGGAAGTCCACAAAAAGTAAAAAAGGGACCTTGAGAATTAAGCTGTACCAAAATAGTCAGCAGAGGAATTTTGAAGCCTATAGACAGGAGGGTATATAATACCTCAAACCCCCACCCAACTTGCTCTTCAGATTAGCTGAGAGACCGTCTGTGCTTCATGAGCCAGATGTATATACCGTTTGCCTTTTCAATAAAGGTGCATGCTTAAATTGCTTTAATGAGTTGGCTTTTCACAATGCAGTCAAGGACTTTCATATAAATTCATTTATATGAAAGGACAAGGCTCAGAGGGCTGTCCCTTCCAGTAACACCTCTCTGGTGCTGGTGAGAGGTGCCTATAATATTAGGACCACTTCTGTCTCTTGCCTGTGTTTTCTTTAGCTGGGCTGAACCCCTGACTATAGAGCTGCTGGAAGTCTCTCAGGAGGAGGGGAGCCAAGCTTCTGCCTGCTACGGGGACCATCACTGATAACACCTGGCCTGGTGAGACCTGAAGCTGTAGAACTTTGTAGCCACTCAAACTAGCATCCTGTTGTTAAGGTTTCTTTAATGGAAGAAGAATTGCTGGGCTTTAATGTTTTTATATAAGTATGATTTTTAAACATATTGGTTCTATTTTTAAGATTCATTGCTGTGAGTATGGTGTTCCTTCATTTCTGTATCCAAGAAGTATTTACTGATTAGCACGCTAGGCAAGCGCCCTGATAGGAAAATTCCCAACAGCCTTGACCAGACATCGTCTTACCCTCTGCTTTCCTCCCACGGTCTAGAATAGTTCCTGGCATATGGTATAATCCTAACACATTTTTCAATGAATTAATTGCACCCTGAGACAAGGGTACATTTCCACAAGAGTTCTTATACTGATGAAAGTCAGTATAAAGACCTTCTCTTTTGGCAATCTTTATCTGCCAACTAGTTCTTTCCTGGATATACAATCAGATAGGCTCTACAGCAGCGGTTTTCAACCTGTGGGTCGCGACACCTTTGGGGGTCAAATGACTCTTTCACAGGGGTCGCCTAAGACCATTGGAAAACACATATATAATTACATATTGTTTTTGTAATTAATCACTATGCTTTAATTATGTAGCAATGAAATTGGGTGTCTCCACAACATGAGGAACTATATTAAAGGGTCGCGGCATTAGGAAGGTTGAGAATCACGGCTCTACAGGATGAACATAGCCCCACAGCAAATTATGTAGTTAATAAACCAGCAGATGCTGACTGAACACCTACTCTGTGCAATTCCCCCTCCTAGACAATTGGGTGATTCCAGGACATATAAAGATACAGTCTCTGTTTTCAAAGAGTTTCTATACAAACAAAAACTTAACAGTTGCCACAGAGGGACAATGACCACCGAACCCACGCACAACCTAAGCTAATTTAACACAATCCTAGGCAGGACTCTTTTTTACAGTTTCCTGCAGTGCTGAAGCCAAGGAGGTGGTGGGCATAAAAGAGAAAGAACTTCAAGAGACTGGAGGAGGAAGACTGGGTGGCTGTAGAAGTCAGAAGACTTCAATTGAGCATTGAGGCTGAGGTAGAAAATAGAAGAAAGGACACGACAGGAATGCAAGAGTGTGTGTGTTGGAAGGTGACTGCGAATAGCAAAAATGGAGTCTGGAAGAAGGCAGAGCATACAAACTATGCCAAGAATTAATTCCATTTAGCACAATTTGAGTCAATAATAAATATTTATTGAGCACATACTATGTGCCAGGCATGACAGATACTAAGAATACAATGGATAACAAGACTGATATGGTCCCTGGCTCGCTGGTTGGTGGGAGACACGGACAATTACAATACAGTGTGATACGAAGTGCTATGATAGGTAAAGCCTGGGTGTTATGAGAAGGACACAGAATGGACCCAGTCCAGATGTGGGGTCAGGAAAACTTCCTAGAAGAAGGGATGTTGAACTGACACCTGAAGCCAAGGTAGGAATTAGTGAGGTGAAACTCTACAGGTAGGGTATATAGCATCTGCCTTAAAAGAGCAAGCATGCTGGGCCATGGGGATCTGAAGCTGACTGAGTTTGTAAGGAGACAAGGGGAAGGTGTGCTAACAGATGGGGCTGGGGATGGAAGCAGGGGCAGATTATGCAGTCTCTTGTACTTTGCATTAAGCAGTCTGAACTTTATCCTAAGAGCAGTGGTAACCACTGAAGAATTTTAAGTAAGGGAATGAAGCAAAGAGATTTGCATTTGAGGTGTGTAACTATCCTCAGTGTGTAATGACTCTTAGAGAAAAAAAATGGGTGATAAGAACAGAAGGACAACATGTAGCTGGATTCTTGAAGGTCTATTCCTAACACAGTGCAGAATGGAATGAATATTTCATGAGTGAATGAATGAGTGAGTGAATGAGTGAGTGAATGAATGAACTGATCAACCAATCAGTCATTCAGTGTCTGAAAACATGAGAATTTAGGTGGAGGCTAAAGTTATCTGTGTGCATGTGAGGTTCCATTCGAATGCATATAGAACTCTGACATGTCCTCCAGAATCTTCTCAGACAAATGATAACAACAGATGACAAGAGGGTGCAACATAATAGAGGGAAGCAGCTTCAGTGCTGTAGTCCAAAGGTCCTGTCTGAGCCCTAGTTTTGCCAGTATTAATTTTGAGTTGCACCTTAAGTTCTCTGACCCTCAGGTCCCACATAATATCTGCTCCTTATGTGCAAATACATAGCTGTATAAAATGGGAATAGGTTCTCACAATCTACCCACATTTCTGTTTACAGTCGATGTTTAGGAGATGAGGTGGGGTTTTCAGCCCAGTGGCATTTCTAAGTCATCCATTGTAAAAAGAAATTCATGCAACCTGGGTGACAGTGGAGTTGAAGGTAAGCTGAAAGGAATTTAGGAATCCTGCCATCAGTAGTATTCAAACTTTGGGCAGGTGACTCTCAAGCTTTTCAATTGGAGACCCTGGCAGAGAGGTTGAGAGAAGGACAGTAAGGGCCATGTCCTGTTACTGTTCCCGTGAAGGGACAGGGGGCAGAAATAAATAACGTGCTTGAAGGCCATATGGATCAGTGAGGTGGCTTGAAAAACACACACAGCTATTTAGGGACAAACTAGACTAGAACTCAGCTCGCCTAAGTCCAATGCTCTTTTCACGCTCCACCCTGTTACATTAATTATGTCAATTTGAGATCTTAGAAAGGATAACCTGTGTGAGGTCCAAGTTAACAGGTCTCCTCACAATTTTGTGATTGTAGCTGACAGCCCAGAACTAGATGATCTTATAGAAAGAGAGGCCAAACTGGGAAGTATGGCTGGAGGAAGTGAAGTGTCCTGGGATCTGGTAGTTTGGAAAGGAGGAGGAGAAGCCCTTGTGAGGTATGGGAGTGGGGCTTGGTGGTGGAGAAAAGCAGGAAGAACCATGCATACATGGACCCAGATATATTAACCCAGAGAATAAAGGAAGAGAAGAAAATGCAGCAGGTGCAAATAGGTCTGGCAGAAGGTTCCTGAGGTACTTAGGGAACCAACTCAGCTGGCTATGCTTCATGTCTTGCAGATCAAAGAGCACAGGCCCAAAGCAACTGTGTTTTGAGATACTTTAGATATGTAAATATTCCTCCTCACAGCATTTTTCATATCATATCAGCCCTGCCTTCTCCCCCAGCACACTAACACATTCACACCTCTGGCTCCTTCCAGTCTGGGCTTTGCTATTCCTGCAGAGGAGCTAGACATCAGGGCAACATCACTGAACCAAAAAGAAATTGATGAAAACAACAGCTTTCTTAGAAGTGTAATTTTCAGCTTGTGGCCTTGAGTCCCATATTTCCAAATCCCCTTCTATTTCCTAACGCAATACAAAGACTCAGCTGTTAGGAGAGTCAATATCATTTTACTAAGTAAAACCTGATTGAATTATTTTTCCCTTTTCTATCCTGCCTGAAGAGTCTAATAAACCAAATAATCATAACAAAAAGGCCACTTCCAGTTTCTCCAGGAAATTCCCATGCAAATACTGTTGAAATCAAATTGACTAAATAACTCATATTCTTCAATGATCCCTGAGGTGGGGTTCACTGTCACAGGCATCTTATACCATCTCCAGATCTGTAATATCCCGGCACGAACATCTACAGCAGACATCAGAGCCCTTTCATCAAGATTAAAAGCAGTGAGGCCTCTGAGCTTTCATACATTTCACCATCCACATTAATTGAGCCCTTTTCTACCAAAGGTTTTAGGCTCTGATGCAAGACAGGAATTTGAAGCATGTACTCAAGTATTTAATGTTGTTAATATCTATGGCACACACACACATCAGCTTCACTCAACAATCCAATGATCTTGTAAAATAAAGGAAAAAAGCAGCGGGGACTTCTTCAGGACTGTAAGCAAAGCTGCTCCTGACAAGTAATAAAACAGCTGCCTATTCACAGACCCTTAAAGACGTTAGGAAAATAAAAGAAGTGAGAGTACTTTTAGATTGGAGAATCATTTTATTTTTTACATTCAAACATGTTGATTTGGCTCTGAAACGTGTCCCAAGTTAATTTTAAATATAACACATCTGATACAGTCCTTGTCATGTTTTTGTTTTTTTAACCAACAGACAAAATTTAAACAATTCCTACCTGGAAATATGGATGGTCTCTTTTTCGGGCGCCTCAGGTGAATAGGTTCCAAGTTTTTAACGTTTCTTTGAAGTCTTCCTCTAATATCATGTCCTAGGAGTAGTTCAGGTGGCAGACTACTCCGTCTTGATGACTTGTAATCATTTTGAGCTGACTGTAGCTTGTTCTTCGTTCTGGAATACAAATTGCTGTCATCAACTGCCATTGCAGGAGATACATTAGGGACTCTTTAAAAAAAATCTGCAAAGCCAGAGTCAGCGGCAGACACTGCCACCTCCAATCAGGTTCAGATGCCCTCTTGCTTTGCCCCACACTTGTTTGGGAAGCTCAACAAGTTGATAGGCACAGACTTGAACAGGTGTAGAATTACTACGTGGCCCCTCCTTTCAACACTTAATAGCACGGGGAGGAGAGATGCAAAAAAATCGTTAGGGGAATGGGAACAGCTGTGGCCACGCCCAAGCGCTTGTAGACAGCAGTAAAAGCGGGGCAAATGGTTGCTGGGTGAAATTTCTGTTTTACTGGAGCAATGCCATAAAGCAAACACAACTCACTACTTAAACTAGAATACCTATGCAGATTGTAGTTCTCATTATTCTTGTTTCCAAACTCTTAGAGACTTTAAACTTTTCAAGAAACATTTTTACATGCCCTCATAACTTTTGTCCTAAACTACATACTCAGAACACACGTTAAATTCCTTATTTGGCAGGAAACCAACTGGAAGTTGGCTGGAGAGGATGAGATAGTTGGTGATGATCAGGAAGGAACCTGGGCGTGTGTCAAGCAGCAGTGCTGGGAACCCAGCGCAGCCCACGCCGCCCCTTCCATTCTGTGCTCCACCTGGCAGATGGCTGGCCTAAAGTTCAGCTGTCTGGCTGAGAAGTTAGAGGTCTGACAAACAAGTCGTGACCCTGACACTGATGACGGCCTCCATTCGACAAATACAAAGTGGATGTTGTTATCCTTGCCGGGCTTCTGCCTGGCTTTCCACTCAAATGGTCAGTGCTTTGTTGGTCTGAGGAAAACTAGCATTTACCAGACTCCTGCCTTGACCTGTCACATGTTTTCTTACTTTCTCTTTCGGATTTGCATTTTACCCTCTGTTCTCTTTCCCCCTTGCTCTATTTATGTGGAAATGTTCCACACTCTTTTCTGAAACTGCAGAGATCCTAACTCTAATTCATCCCCTGCAGCTGTGCCCCAGGGCTGTGTCCTCTGTGCCCCTCTTCCCTGGCACTCATATTCTCTCTCTCTCTCTCTCTCTCTCTCTCTCTCTCTCTCTCTCTCCCTCCCTCCCTCCCTCCGTCCCTCCCTCTCTCTCAGGATAAAGAAGATAGATCCTGCTTTTTCTCTTCCCAGTGCTTGGGATCAGTACATACAGAACATTACAAAGGATTTAGGGGTTGGTTCAGAATCACTTTGGTTTCCTGGGCGCCAAGTAGGTTTCACTGTTTGTTAAAATGTAGAAGTTAGATCTCTCTACCTAATTAAGAGTATCTTTCCACACTAAGAGAAATTTCATTCTCTATTCTCCTTATTCTTCAGCAACAGGTCTTCTAAGTACAACAGATTTTCTTAAAAGCATTTTTTAACAAGTATGTCCAGATTAGGGTTGCCATTATAATCCAATTACAATGCAGAAATTGTATTTACATAGATTATTGTTAATTTTATTAATTCTGAGAAACACCTACACTGTTTCTCTCACAGGACTTGAACTATTTTGTCAAGCTGAAAGGACCCTCAATTTTAAAACAATTTGTGGCTTGTACAAAACTGTTTTTAAAAGCACGTGAGACTGCTCAAATCTCCCTTAGCTTAATAAAAATAGACGTTTTTTCTAATAAAGAAATAAAAGTATTTTTAAAGTTTGAGGTAATTATTTAATAATAGGGAAAAAATCATAACCCAATTGTCAAGAACAGTGTTTAAGTTTCAAATAGACAGCAGGACAGAGTCTTAGGACACAAAATACTGGGAGAAATACAGCAATAACAAGAAGGTAGAACTCTTTAGGGCTGTTTCTTTCCTAATTCAGTGTCACCATGGGCCAAACGTAACAGTGTATGTGAGATGAAATAGGAGTCTCAGAGGAAAAGTGTTATTAGCACACAGTGTGCCACTGGTACAACTGCACAGTGTGCACAGTAATTTTGTCGTTGTCTTCAAGAGACTGGCTGGAAGCACAGATGAACTACTTATGCATCTGGAATGCATTATAACAACAGCCATCATTTACTGCATGCTCAAACTGGCCAGGTTCTGTGCTCAGCCTTTGACATACATTTTCTTGCTGCCTCTTCCAAATCACCCTGTCCTAGAGATCACACTGAGGCACTGCATCAAATGTCTAGAAGTTGGGGGAGAAGATGTGAAGGTAGGTTTACCTGAATCCAAAACCCATGGTCAAGTCCATGCTTTAAACTACAACACCATGCTGATTATTAAACATATATAACACCTAAGAGAAATGGAGCCAAAACCGATTTGGCTCAGTGGATAGAGCGTCGGCCTGCGGACTGAAGGGTCCCAGGTTCGATTCCGGTCAAGGGCATGTACCTTGGTTTCGGGCACATCCCCAGTGGGGAGTGTGCAGGAGGCAGCTGATCGATGTTTCTCTCTCATCGATGTTTCTAGCTCTCTATCTTTCTCCCTTCCTCTCTGTAAAAAATCAATAAAATATATTAAAAAAAAAAAAAAGAAAGAAATGGAAAAGACTTTCTGTTTTCCTTGGGCTGAAGCAAATTCCTGTTCCATCAGTGGTGGGCTTGAGGTGTGGTCCATGCCCTACCTTGGCCTGTCCCATGTGACTGAGCCGTCAACAGGCCTGTAAGGTTCACAGCAAAAACTCAGAAAAAGCAAAAAGAGAATTCAGACTTTTGCTTTAATAATAAAGTATCTATGTTGAGGCTTTTCATATTAAAATACACTTAATTAAATTATTATATTTTTCTGAGATTTAAATTATAATTAGAAAAAACCCTCTATCCTTCTGAAGAGATACCCTTAATCCCCCCATCCTTAAAAATTAAATGATGTAAAAGAGGGCTGGAGGGTTCATGGCACACTCAAATTAACCCCTCTTCTGCCCAACCATTCTCCCTCATATGGAATATAATCAGACATGAATTTAGCTTATTTAAAATACATTTTCTTTTTTTTTCTTTTTTTTTTAATTTATTGCTTAAAGTATTACAAAGCATATTACATATGTGTCCATTTTATCCCCCCACCCTAGACAGTCCCCTAGCGAGAAAAGTGGGAACAACCTGAATTTGCTATTATTATAATTTTAAGGCAATGTAAACAAAGACTAATATTTATTTAAAAGAAGTATTAAATCTGTGAACATGAAAAAATAGAAACTTTTCTTTCAAAATATTTAAATTGGCAGACAACATGAATGATAAGCAACCACAGAAAATTTAGCTTGGTTGGTCTGAAAGAGAATATTCATAGACAGTAACATTAAGTCTACCCCACCCTCTTTATAGTAATAGCCAAAAGCAGAATGTCATTTTTTCAAACAGTTAAATGAATGATGATATTGGGCTCTGGGCTAAGAGTTCTCTCAAAACCTATAACATAATTAATTAATTTTAAATATATAATGGGACATTTTCTATTACTATATTTTTAAAAAAGTATTATGCTTTAAAAGTCTCCATTCTCCTAAAAATCCAATATATTAATATCTTTTGAAGTATTCCTTATCTTTCAAGAAGTTGTTTATTTTATATTAAATGATGTTACCATCTCATGAACATTTTATTCTTTCTGATGGTAAGACATTGTCTTCTTTTTCTTAGAATGTTCAAATATCCATAGGAACACATTTCCTTACTTTGCAGCCATGATCTCCTTGTGATTCTGGATAGTTTTTAAATAGCATGACTGAATAATTCTGCTTTTGTGACCAACCAAAGCCCCAAACTTCAACATAGGCATTGCTACAGTCTCCCCAATCCTGGACCTGGACAACTGACTTTCAGAAATGCACCAGAGTTCTTTTATGTGACTTCCAGGAGATTTCATTTTGTTGGTTTTGGCTCTTAGATCCAGCCTTTGCTTTTTCCCACATGTTTGGGGCTCTGTTTGGGATGAGAGCAGAAAAAATAGTATTCAGAAGCTTCTTTTAATCTTTTTTATTCAAAAAAGTTTTCTTAACCTATAAAAATCTAAGTGTTGCCCTGACTGGTTTGGCTCAGTGGATAGAGCGTCGGCCTGCGGACTCAAGGTTCCCAGGTTCGATTCCGGTCAAGGGCACGTACCTTGGTTGCTGGCACATCCCCAGTAGGGGGTGTGCAGGAGGCAGCTGATCGATGTTTCTCTCTCATCGATGTTTCTAACTCTCTATCCCTCTCCCTTCCTCTCTGTAAAAAAATCAATAAAATATATTTTTAAAAATCTAAGTGTATAAATTTTGTATTTGGACAAGCAAATAAATCATTGTGCCTTGGGAATAAGCTATTTAATGTCCTGGTGTCTTGATGTTCTAATCTAACAAATAAAGGAAATCATTTTTGCTTCTTTCAGTGAATTGTGTGAATTACCTAAGTAATGGTTGATATCCTAAGGTGAAAGATTGTGTTATATACAAAGCAGATAATAGATAACAAATTGAGAAATTACATGTATTCATATAAGTGCCAGGAAGTATTATTCTGGTAAATGAATGCCACTTTTATAAAAATTATTTGATTAGAGTGGTATTCTTAACAACAGCGCTCAACAAAATAAGAACTGAAGGAGACTTCCTCAACCTAATGAAGAATATCTATAAAAAACTTACAGATAACATCATAGTTAATGATGAAAGACTGAATGCTTTCCAAGATCGAGAACAAGGCAGAAATGTCTATTCTTTCCAGTTCTATTTAACCTTATACTGGATGTCCAAGCCAGTGAAATTGGGCAAGAAAAAAATAAAAGGCATCCAAATTGTAGAGGAAGATGTGAAACTATGTTTGCAGGTAACATATGTAGAAAATCTAATGGAATCTACAAGAGTTACAAGAACTAAGTGAGTTCAGCCAGCAAGGTTTCACGATACAAGATAAATGCATAAAAATCAATTGTATTTCTATATTACCAATGAAAACTGGAAAATAAAACTTAAAAAAACAACATCATATGATTATTAAATATTTGCAAATAAATTTGACAAAGGATGTGACATATATACAGTAAAACTACATTACGAAGAAATTACAGAAAAACCTACAAAAGCAGAAAAAGAGAAAGATATCATGTTCATGGGTCAGAAGACTCAATATTATTGTGATATCAATTATTTCCAAATTAACCTACTGATTCAATACAATCAATAAAAATCCTAGCAAGCTTTTTTGTAGAAATTGAAAATCTGATACTAAAATCCACAGGGGAATGCAAAGGATCAAGATTAGACAAGACAAGTTGGAAAATTAATACTACCAATTTCAAAATCTTGACATAAAGGCACAATAATCATGAAAGTGTGGTTCTGGCTTAGAGACAGAGAGAAAAACAAATAAACAATGGAATAGAACAGAGAATCCAGAAATGAGCCCACATATAAATGGACAACTGATTTTTGAAAAAATTGCAAAAGCAATTCAGTAGAGAAAGGATAGTCTTTTTAACAAAGTGATGGAACAATTAGATATGCAAAAACAGTCAAACAAACTTTGATCTATACCTCACATCACAGGCAAAAATAAACTAAAAATGCACCACAAGCTTAAACATAAACTCTAAAATCATACATTTTCTAAAACAAAATATAGGAGAAAACCTCTGATTGATAAAAACACAAATTAATAAATTGAACTTTATCAAAATTAAAACCTTCTAAAAAATGTATTTAAATCCCCTGCTCTTTGAGAGACACTGTGAAGAAAATGAGAAGTCACAGACTGGGAGAAAATATTTGGAAGGCATATATTTGGTAAAGAAAAAAGCCAGACTAAAATGTTTGTATACTGTATGATTCCATTTATGTAAACTTCTAGAAAATGTAAACTAAGTTACAGTGACAGAGAGCAGATCAATGGTTGCCTGGTGATAGAGATAGAGAGGTGGGAGTGAGGGATTACCAAGGGGCATGATGAAATGTTTGGGGTGATGGATTCATAGGTATACACATATATCCATACTAGTCAAATTGAACTCTTTAAAAATAAGCAGTTTATTATATGCTCATTAAAACTCAAAACTTTTTTTAAAAAGACAATGTTATACCTTCCCCCATACATTTGACCAGATTCAGAAATATTCTGAACTTCAACTGATAAAATTAATAAACAAAAGTTAAACAATTCATCTGAATCAAGAGTAAAAAATATACATATACATAAGAGTTTTGTGAGTCTTTTTCACTGAAGACAAGTATTTTCTTATCCTGATTTATGTCTTTAGTTTTTAATTTCTGCACCATAAACTCCAACAATGCCTGAAAGGATGTCTACATTGACATACCAGGTATACATTCATCGTTAAAGTGACTCACCAGAGAATGTGGTTAACAACTATTACGAATGAACAAATGGGTCAATGAATGAAAACCTAAAATAAATAACTAGGCATTTGTTAGGAAGTTTCCTCACAAGTTCCCAAGAAAAATTGTGAAAGCTTAGGCCAAAGAACTTCAAGATCAGCAACAACATAGATTATCTTAGCTGGTTTAGGGACAGCCTTGATAGACACCAAAGGGCTGGATAAAATTAGCTAGTCTTAAAGTTCTTCCCACAGTTTCTGCCACTGCTGATGTTCTGAAGACTATCCTATTTGAATCTTCTAGATGGAAATGGCAGCAGAAAACTTTCAGTGGCTTTAAAGCTGGATCTAAACTTGAACTGATTGTTGTGGTGAAACCACACAATGACTGAAAATAATTTGAAATGTCCTGTTTTTTTACACATTGAGCTAGTTATATTCTGTGCAGATGCAGGTGTAGTCATTGGAAAAACTTTGTAACTCATGGTCATTTAAATGCCAACTTAGCTTTGAATGGTTAGCATTTTTTTTATATTCTACTGCTTGTCATGTACACAATAGAAAAGTTTCTCAGAAACTGATATTAAGCAAACAAAAAATATGTAAGAGTACAGATTTAAATATCTAATGGATGGAGAATTCTCAAATTCATTTAGAACAGCAAAAATATTAACATGTACCACAAAACAAGTCTCCAAATACAAAGTTTTCTTACTATATGAGATATTCTCTTATTGCTACCCAATAAAACTAAAAATCAATATAAATATAGCAAACAACATTGTCTCTTAACCCATTGCTGATAATAGTAATTTGCTGTGCACTTCCCCTGTAATGTCCCGTGCTAAGCATTTTCATGTAGTATTTTGTTTACCCTCATTACCATTATCTCCACTTTACACAAAGCTTCTCCTTTGCCTCATTCTCATTTCTGGACCATTTTCTGTGACCAGGAAAATGCTACTGAATCAAATGAGGACTATCATAAAGTGTCCATCCAATACCTTCATTCTTAGATGTTGACAGAAGCCACCATTTTCTTTCCTCTGTCCAGGAATTAATTCCAGACACGTATCTTTTACTCAAGACTTTAGAAGTGCAATGTTTGTTTACTCGCTATTGAGTCCCAGCCAGCTTTCAGAAAACTTTATCAAAATTTGAGACCATCCTCATCAGTAAGGTGGGTCTTAGTTCTCCACTTCAGTTCCCCCAGGTTCCCCCATCATCTTAGAAAGGTCTATCATCTATCTATCTATCTATCTATCTATCATCATCTATCTATTCTTGTATTTATTTTTAGCATTTTCTAGATTAAAAGGTGATTTATTTTATACTAGAGGCCCAGTACACAAAATTCGTGCACATTGGGGGGCCAGGGGGGAGTCCCTCAACCCGGCCAGCACCCTCTCCATTCTGGGACCCCTACACCAGCAGTTGGACATCCCTCTCGCAATATGGGACCACTGGCTTTTAACTGCTCACCTGCCTGCCTGCCTGATCACCCCTAACCACTCTGCCTGCCTGCCTGATCACCCCTAACAGCTCATCCCTGCTGGCCTGGTCGCCCCTAACTGCCTCTGCCTTGGCCCCCACCACCATGGCTTTGTCTGGAAGGACGTCCAGAAGGATGTCCGGTCTAATTAGCATATTACCCTTTTATTAGTATAGATCATATTCTAGAACAGCCGTGGGCAAACTACGGCCCGCGGGCCGGATCCAGCCCTTTTGAAATGAATAAAACTAAAAAAAAAAAGACCGTACCCTTTTATGTAATGATGTTTACTTTGAATTTATATTAGTTCATACAAACACTCCATCCATGCTTTTGTTCCGGCCCTCCGGTCCAGTTTAAGAACCCACTGTGGCCTTCGAGTCAAAAAGTTTGCCCACCCCTGTAGAATCTAGGGAAGGTCCAAGTATCAGAAACAACATTGTAAGTCAAAGCAACATCTTTTCACCCCCCGACAAAATATAACTATACATTTATATTACTAATCTTTGTTAAACAGCTAAGAGATAAGATATAAAACAACCTTTGAAGCAGATCTATTTTTGGTTTGTTGCACAAAATCCGTATTTCTTGCTGGTTATATTAATACTATTAGTAATTACGATGTAAAGGAAGACAAATATTTAAAGAAAGAAAAATATTTTTATAGTAGCTAAATCACAAAATAATTCCATGTTTGATTCTTTTTTAGAAAACTCTTTTGATTACAAAGGAAATACAAATTTGTTGCAGAATATTTGAAAAGTACAAAAATGTAAATTAAATGAAACTTTTAAAAAAATTATATAACCTCACTAATCAAGACAACCACTGCCAACATTCTGGCACATTTGGTTTCAGATTTCAGGCTTTGTCCTGCTACTCAGCACCCACCCAGATTCAACTTCAGAGCTGGCTCTCAGCCCATGAATCCATCAAGGGAATGGTGCTACATGCTTAGAGGGCCCTGCAAAGAACCAATCCTGCTTAACTCTGTTTAACCAGCATTTTTCAAACTTAGTTGAATATGAAATTTCTTTCCCCTTTCTTTCTATGTAACAACTATTCCTATCCTTCAGCCCTGATGTTTTACAAAACAAGTTTGGGAACTGCTATCGTGACCCAAAGCCATTTGTTAATGGCCTCTTTGGCAGGCCACGGTGGGAGAAACCGGAAGAAGTTTGTGATGTGCCTTAAAGTCCCACTCATTGTGCTCCAGGGCCCCCTCCCCTACAAGTAGACCAGGCCTCAGTGCTAGGTGGTCAGTACAAAAATCTGCTACCTTCCCATGTGCTAAAGAAGGTGGGCCAGAGAAAAGTAACTTCAAATAATTCATGTCTGGCTCAGGAGTCAAAGACAAGCCAAACGAATTGTCTTCATAATTATAACTTATACAGACAACTAAAGAAATACATTTTTACTTATTCAGCACACCCCAACACTTGGAGGGGGGCAAATTAAAATATAATTTCTATTTTTTTACAGATTGTCCTCAAAGTAGACGGAAAATAACTAGGACACAATGTTCTCACTCTGTCAGTAACCCCTCTGTTCTACACAAACCTGTATTTTTCTTGTTGTTGAACAAGTTTCTCCACAAAGGATCAGCTCTCACACCACCTCTATGAAATGCTATCCTATCACAGAGGTCAGTGTTTTTCCATCTATGCTTTCTTGTGTTTTCATTTTGGTCTTCATAGAGGTGTACAAGTTTGATGAGTAATTTAATAAAACCCATTTTGTGGTTTTCCACTTTTCTATAATAATTCCTCTGAAATTCTCAAAAGATGAACCACGACATCAGCTCAAACTTTTGTATGTATTTATTTGTTGTCAGGCCTTTATTTTTACTTACTATTGATCTGAAAGGCTGGTATTTCACTGCAGTTTTTCTAAATCCCCTTTCCACATTGAGAGAGAATTCTTATGAAGTTTACAGTAATGAAACAAGTGAGAATTTTGGAAAATTTTAGAGTTTTGGAAAACCTATCATGGAAATCTCAATGTAATTCAGACTTAAAAATATATGATACTTACTAACATTACAAGAAATATAATTCTTTACATCACTTAATACAAGAGTTCCATGTATTGTTTGAGTTGTCATTCTGGAAGGTAATACATATCATACCATATATGAAGCTTCTTTCCTTAGAAAACATCTACCATTTTACTTCCACTTTGAGACATCAAAATGACTTTAGTGAATGCCTCAATCTAGAAATAAGCAGTATTTTGTGCAGTTGCATACTTACTAGGGGGAAATGAAAGGCTGGGTAAACATATATGGCCAGGGTGAGTAGGGTGAGGATATACTAATAGTGACTTCATTTTATACTGATGGTATAAGGGGGTCTCTGGCGACTACTTGTGAACATTCTTTCCTCCAAACCAAACAAGTTAGTAATTTGAAACTTCTTCTCATATCCTGTAGCTGTCAGACACCCTTCCTTGACACAGATTCAAAGCTATAATTTTCTACATGCCTGCTCTTTTTTTGGAGAAAGTGGTTTTTGGTTTATGTTGTTTTGTCTGCATTCCTTGCAAACATCTATTCTAATTCAATGCTTTATAGAATATATCTTATTTTATTAATCCTTGGGGAGGGGGCAATACATACATATATATATACTAGTGGACTGGTGCAAGAAATTCATGCAACAGGGGAGGGGGTGTTCCTCAGCCCGGCCTGTACCCTCTCCAATCTGGGACCCCTTGAAGGATGTCCTACTGCCGGTTTACAGGGATCGGGCTTTAACCGGCAGTTGGACATCCCTCTGGCAATCCGGGACTGCTGGCTTCTAACCGCTCACCTGCCTACCTGTCTGCCTGATTGCCCCTAACCACTCTGCCTGCCGGGCTGCTCACCCCCAACTGCCCCCTGCTGCCAACCTGCTTGTCCCCAAATGTGCCCCAGCCAGCCTGATCACCCCCAACTGCCCCCCTGCTGGCCAGCTCACCCCCACCTTACCTCCCCACTGGCCTGCTCGCCCCCAACTAACCCCCTGCTGGCCTGCTCACTCCAAACTGCCCCCCCCGCTGTCCTTATCACCTCCAACTGACCCCCACTGATGGCCTGCTTGCCCCCAACTGGCCCCCCTGCTGGTCTGCTTACCCCCAATGGCCCTGCCCCCCCACCAGCCTGATCACCCACAACTGCCCTCCCCTCTTGGCCTCTAATCGCCTATACCTCCGCCCCACCACCATGGCTTTGTCCAGAAGAACGTCCAGAAGGTCTCCTGGAAGGTCTCCCAGTCTAATTAGCATATTACCCTTTTATTAGTATAGATAGAGGCTTGGTGCACAGGTGGGGCCAACTGGTTTGCCCTGAAGTGTGTCCCGGATCAGGGTGGGGGTTCCCTTGGGGCATAGGGCAGCCTAGGCAAGGGGCCTGTGGTGGTTTTCAGGCTGGCCACAGCCCCTTCAGGGTGGGGGTCCCTGCTTGGGGAGGCACAGCCAGCCTGGGTGAGGGGCTGATGGCTGTTTGCAGGCTGGCCACACTCCCTTCAGGTGGGGGTCCCCACTGGGGTGCCTGGCCAGCCTGGGTGAGGGGCTGATGGCTGTTTTCCGACTGGCCACGGCCCCAGGAAACCCAGGCTCCCAGAAACTCCTTGAGCAGAGGCCACAGCGGCTGGCAGCTGGTATCAGGGATTTATTTATCTTCTATAATTGAAACTTTGTAGCCTTGAGTGGAGCCCACAGCCGGCCAGGGCAGCTTGGCTTCCTCCATCACCAGGGGCAACCCAAGCCTCCTGTTTGCTCCAGCTCCATGGCTGCCGCCATCTTGGTTGGGTTTATTTGCATACTTGCTCCTGATTGGCTGGTGGGCGTGGCTTGTGGGTTTAGCAAAGGTATGGTCAATTTGCATGTTGCTCTTTTATGATATAAGATATATATAATCACTAAGTATGTGTTCATCTAGAACTTTATCTCATACGTCTAAGCAACTTGTGGTTGTTAGTTGAGGGATTTTAATCAATCTGTGTTCTCATTCTCAAATACTAACTGTGCATTCTTCAGATACATCTAATACTCAAATCGATGCTACCATTTCATATTTGGACCCCTATGTCCAGCCATCTGATTGGTATTTCCATTTGGATATGATCACCCCAAACTCAACACATCCAGAACTGAAATCATCATGTTCTCAAAATCACTACCCCTCCTGCATATTCTTGACCTCTTAAGTTCCTAACTTGGGAATTATTCTAAATTCCCTCCTCTGAACACCACTACACACACTACTTATCAGGTGCTTCCAATTTTACCTTTTTGAACTCATCGCTTCCTCTATTCCTGTCATACTTGTTCTAATGCAGGTTTCCGTTAACTCTTGCCTGGATTCTGCAATAGCTTCCTCTCTACCTTCTGCCCTTAAACATATCCTAAGCGCTGGTGCCCAATGACTCCATCTAAAAGGAAAATGGTGAGGTCATTCTTCTACTTAAATTGTATTAATGGCTCCCTACAGCCTACAAGTGGAAAGGCAGTGATAGCTTAATCTCTATTCCTTAGCAAGACCCAGCATTTCCTCTGTGACCTGGTGCTGGTTCACTTCTTTACACTCATCTATTTCAAAGGCCTTCTGTGCTGCCTGTTCAGCAGCACTCAAGTGCATGCGGCAGTGCCCTGACACGCCTCACTCCAGCCATTTCTCAGTTAGCGCCTGAGTTCATTTTGCCACTTCCTCCTGAGTCCTTTCTTACCCTCTCCTCACCCCTAAGTTCACTTCCTTGCTTCCTACACTTCAGCCCCCATCTCCTGCTAATAATTCCCCAGGCTCCATTAAGAAACCATTTATAACTTTTTCCAGCTGAGTTAGGTGGCCCTTTGTGCTTCTACCTCACCCTGCACAACTACCTACCACCACATTTCCTGCACTGTTTGATACGTCTCTGCTTATGACTCAGTCTCCCTTGCTGGAATGGCTCTCATTTCTTATTCATCTTTGTAGTGCCCGTGCCTAGCTCAGTGCCTGGCATACAGTAAGATCTCAGTAAATGTTTGCTGGGCTGTGGAGCTGAAGGCTCATCCTCCTGACTTACTGGGGCCACTTCTGCCTTTCCCTGGGTGCCTGTGTCCTACAGAGGCAGGATCTCCGGGCTAAGAGCAGGAGCAAAGGTGGATAACAGCAGAATCGTGTCTTCTGAGTCCAGGCAACTTCTAAAAGCAATTCTGGGCTGTGGGAGTTATATTTTCAGACACTTAAACAAACACAAATACCTAACAGGTTGACATCAGCAGAAGAAAGGAGGTTAGGAATAGAAAAACAATAAGAAAAGTTCAAGACAAACTGAAATATTTAGGTAAAAGGCTGATGTGGAAGGATAAAGCCTGAACATTTGACTCTAATATTAAAAGGTTGATATCCTTGATTCACCAATGGCTCAAACATGACTCTCAACAACTGTTTTGGGTAACTTTCCAAATGAGTGAACTAATCACAAGAAAGAAACTTTAACTTTTTGTTCTTGTTATACCAAAAAAGAGGGAGGAGGGAAGAGAATTCTAGTGCTATTTTGTGAACTTGACATTTCCCAATTCAGAATGATACAACACAGATTTGGGCAATGGAAACAGCCCCAAGGGAAGAGGCAAGAGCAAAGAAGGGAGGGGCAGGCAGTTGGACTCTGGAACCCAAGGCTCTACTGTCTGTAACAGTGAATTGTGTCTCTCTAGGAACCTCACTTCCCTTCTGGAAGCACTCGCTTCTGAACGCAACAGGGGCTTGTGAAGGCACAAACAGGACATCCACCGAGGGCAGACAGTTACTACAATTCCATTCCATTCAATGTGACACACATTTATTGAGTTCTTTCATGTATCACAATTATGAGTCCAGCTGTGACAGGAGGGCATAAAAGTATTAGGCAGAGTTCCTGAGTTTGAAGAACATACAATTTAATAAATGATAGAGAATAATACTACCTGATCTGACTAATTGGCCTCTGTACACAAAGGCCAGGGGACACCTTGAATAAAAAAAGGGGGGGGGAGGTAAGAGATGAAATTTCCATCATATATTTAATGAAGAATTTAAATAGAAAAGTGAATGTAAGCAAAAAATATTAGTAAACATGATTTGTGCCAACAAATGACTGTGCTGAATTTCACAAATGCAGCAGACCTTGCTGTGTATACACAAGTTCAAAGGGCTATCTAAATGCCATTCTGCCGACAGGGAAAAATGCAAGACTTTAGAGGCCAAATTAAGAACACTTACTTAAAATTACATACCACTTCTGACTTGAGTAGCTCCTAAAAAACTAAAAAAATTCTAATAAAGTTGTAAGAGGTACATCAGTTTCAGAAGGAAGAAAGTAGAAACAAATACCTAGATTTAAAAAAAAAAAACTTTATTGTTGAAAGTATTGCATATGTCCTCCCTTTTCCTCCATTGACCCCTTCTAACCTGCCCCTACCCCCCACCACAGGTCTTTATCACCTTCCTGTCTGTGTCCACGGGTTATGCTTATATGCATACAAGTTCTTTGGTTGATCTCTTCCCACTCCCACCTTCCCTCTGAAATTCCACAGTCTTCCATGCTTCTATATCTCTGGATCTATTTTCTACATCAGTTTATTTTGTTAATTAGATTCCACATATGAGTGAGACCATGTGATAATTGTCTTTCTCTGACTGACTTATTTCACTTAGCATAATACTCTCCAGGTCCATCTATGATATCTCAAAGGGTAAGAAACCCTTCTTTTTTACTGCTGCATAGTAGTCCATGGTGTAAATGTACCACAGCTTTCTTATCCACTCATCTAGTGATGGGCACTGGGGCTGTTTCAGGTCTTAGCTATTGTAAATTGTGCTGCTCTGAACATAGGGGTGCATACATTCTTTCTGATTGGTATTTCAGGTTCCTTAGGATATATCCCTAGAAATGGGATCACTGGGTCAAATGGGAGTTCCATTTTTAATTTTTTGAGGAAACACCATACTGTTTTCCATAATGACTGCATCAGTCTGCATTCCCACCAGCAGTGTACTAGGGTTCCCTTTTCTCCACATCCTTGCCAGCTCTTGTCATTTGTTGCTTTTTCGATGGTAGCCATTCTGACAGGGGTGAGGTGATATCTCATTGTCATTTTAACTTTCATCTTTCTGATGATCATTTTTTCATATGTCTTTTGGCCATCTGTATATCCACTTTAGGTTAATAAAATTGCTAATGCAGATTGCTTTAGTTTCATTTTTGACTTACTGGTAACCAATCAATTTATGACAAGAGGGATGAACTTCTGAAAACCAGCTGAATTTTCACAAGGGATATAAGACATCTGATGCTCTTGACATATGATACTTAATGCACTTCTCGTAGCACAGAGAGGCAGGCCAGTGAGGTGGAAATAGCACTGGGGCTGGAGTCCCAGGATAAGTTAGAGTCCTTCTGAGGATTAAATAAGAAACCCTTTGGAAAGTGCATGGGACATAATGTTTGTTAAGGAAACACAATTTCTTATTTCCTTCCCCTTCAAATTCTACATCAAATTGCATGGATTAATTCTGGAACAAAAACTTATTATGTAAAGTGGGTCAGGGGGTGGCTAGTTGTGTGTGTGTGTGTGTGTGTGTGTATGTGTGTTTAGGGGAATGGCTAGTTTTTAAAGGTTTTATAGCATTGTGATCTGACCTCTCAAAGAATGCTGATGTGATGCTGTGATAAAAATAAAAATCAGCCCTAACCGGTTTGGCTCAGTGGATAGAGCATCGGCCTGCGGAATCAAGGGTCCCAGGTTCGATTCCGGTCAAGGGCATGTACCTTGGTTGCAGGCACATCCCCAGTGGGGAGTGTGCAGGAGGCAGGTGATCGATGTTTCTCTCTCATCGATGTTTCTAACTCTCTATCCCTCTCCTTTCCTCTCTGTAAAAAATCAATAAAATATATATTTAAAAAATAAAAAAATTAAAAAAATAAATAAATAAAAATCAATAAGGATAATTAGTGTATAATCTCCTGGGAAACAGCTAACAAGGCTCTATATAAAGGTAAACAAGGCATCCTCCTAGACCTGGAGGAATGAACATTTAGTATGAAATTGCTTTGTCCTAGCAGAGAGGTGAAAGAATATTAAACTTGAAATCAGAAAATCTGGGTTTGATTTTAGATTCTGATACAACTAATATTAACTGTGTGACCCAGGATAAGTTGGTTAATCTCTCTGAGCTTCCGTGACTTCATCTTTAAAGCAATAATGACAACATTCATTATACAGGAAGTGGCTGTGTAAAAGTGAATAAAAAATATATTTTGAGAGCCCCTGGGTATGGGAATTTCATAGAGTTGGCCCATAATAAACATCGTTTGACTCAAAATCTTATAAGCTGCATTGAATTTTACAGATAACTCCAGGTAACAAGAGTCAAACTCCCCTTACCTTCATGCAGTAAAAGAAATAGAAATAAAAACATATACTGAGTATTATTCTGTGTAAAATGTAAAAAACTCAGACAAAATAGATGTAACAGAGTGAAATACTTGGCCCTTCCAATTCCATATTGCTCAAGCCTGCTTTGTTCCCATGGCCTTTGGGCTAATAGCTTCTGTTAGTATTGCAAAAAATGTATTAATTATTAGAGGAATTCTGCTTCCAGCTTGAGGTTTATAAAAACAGACCCTTACCAGAAGGTGCCTCTCCAGAGGAGATGAGGGAAGTATATATTGTTTATTAAAGATTTGCAGGAACCTCCTGACCATACTCAACATCAACCAGGGTCAACAGACTAAGCACGATCTTCCTCGTACCCTTAGTTGGTATCCAGATGTCTATGGTTGTCAATCATCTCTTGCCCCTCCTATTACTCTTTCCACTGACATGAAAGAAGCCTGAACTCTGTGCTTTCATAAGATAGATTTGAGGCACCACTAAGTCTCCCATCTTCTGGTGTTGGTGCCTTCTCCATGAGTAAACCTTTGCTTACTCAAAACTCTGGCATTTTGAATTTTGGCCTTTCAAAGTGTCAGGCTCACAGACTTTGGATCAGGAACACAGACACTTAAAAAAAGGTATAAATTATACCTATGACAAAAACATTTGTCCCTTCACATGAAGATGCTCCACCACAAGATCTTTTGGGTTTTAGACTCTTCTCTGTGTGTGAAATATATGTATGTACACATATGTATGTTCACCAATATGTATACACACAAATCCATCTTTTTATATCTTCATTTTCAAGGGATCATCAACATCAAATATTACAAAAAATATTTATCTTTCATAATCCTTGGTAAGTAAAAATGAAGAATCCTGCCCACATTACTCCATGATATTCGACCTCTCACTAATGCAAGTTAGAGCGGCTCTTTCTAAATCCACTTGTTCTCTCCTCACCACCCCACCCCCCCAGAACTCTATTGCAAGGAGATGCAATCCTTCACCAGTGTAGCTTTCAGGTAAAAATGTATCCAGGTCATGATGGCACACTGGCACATGGGTGGAGAGGCATAGTTACACTGGAGCACTAAGCGAGCAGAGCCAGGCTCTCTAACCTGGGGGTCTGGTTTAGAGCTGGGCAGCTGAAGAAATGTGTGGCTGCTTCAGGACAGGTATGGTTCCGCTGGTCTGAAACTCTAGTTCCAAAAGACTCCCTCTACAGGCCTTGCACCCTACCTGAATCAACAGAAGGTTATTGATTCAGCCTGTGTCAACACAAACTATCCTCTGTCCCAGAGAAAGAAAAAGAGTACTCAGAATGTCTGAAGCTGGCCACTTAAGTCCTCGGCATTTGAGAGGAGTTTCCCCAAGTTGTCATGGCAGGCAGGTCGCATTACCAGGAGAAATAATTATTTCATTCTCATGTCTTTTTTGGTTAATAAGGTAGGTGGAGTGGTGCAGTGGAAAAAGAGGGTCAGGGACACTGATACTCACTTTGGTTCTACAACTACCTGGCTCTGAGACAAGCCTTTCACCTGTTTATGTTCCCAATATGGAACACAAATGGTTTGATTTACATGATTTGACAATTCCCTCAGGTTCCAAACATTTGGGACTCTAAGAAACAGTATACAAACATTTTAAAACTAAGATTTCTATTATTAAATCAGAACAAATTAAAATAAGTGAATTAAACATACAACTTAAGATGAGAGAGAAAAATATAAATCTAAAGAATATGGGAGGGCATGATTTAAGAAACATGTAAAACCAGAAAGTAATGAGTTATAAAATTATAGAACTAATCACTCCAAGAACTGGCTATTTAAAATGACAGTAAAAGATCTAAAGTTCTGCCAAAGGTAAAGATTAAATCTTGGAGAAACTACAAACATACCACTTTAGGAAGGAAAATAAAATATATGATGAAGAACATTATATACACTCTATGTGAGAAATTTTTTTAAATTGTAAGAAATAAACAGTCTTATAGAAAGCTGTTCTCAAAGGGATCCAAGAAAAATTTTCCACTATACGGATAATTGCCGGAAGCTGGTCCATCCTTGCTGCTTGACACAGTCGCTGCAGGATAGAAACATCTGCACAGCATATGTTTCAAGGGACCTGGCGTATATAGCATACTGTTCTTAATATGTTTGCTCCCCTTAGCGCTGTGTGTTTTAACCAAGGTCACCTCTCCGAGAAAGGTTGTTTCCCCAGGTAGGAACTTTTCCCTGAAGTCAGGGAGGGGATGCCTCTCCTAGAAAGGTTGTTTCCCCAGGTAGAAATTTTTCCCTGAAGTTAGGGAGGGGATGAAACTCCTTAACTAAGTGCCAGGCGGGTAGTTAATCACTTCAACTACAAACAATCATGCTTAAGCTACATAATCTTTACTCCCTGGAATGGAGATAAGAAACGCCCTAACCTTTGTAATAGAAATTGACAGGATTAAAATCAACTGGGATAAATACGGATGTAACAAGACAATAAAGAGCAGAACCTCTCTGGAGATCGAGACCAGAACTTGGCTGGAGATCCTGGCTAGGCTGCTGATCAACTGAACGCTGTCTCCGTGTCATTCCTTCTTCGCCGACTCCGTCTACGCCTTTGGGAACCCCTGGACCTGCTGGGGTTGGACCCCGGCAGATAATTATGGGAGAAACTGTAGTGATCCTATATAATAAAACCCTAATATGCAAATTGACCAAATGGCAGAACAACTCGTTGTTATAATGTACACTGACCACCAGGGGGCAGACGCTCCCAAGAGGGAGGCGACTGGTGGCAGCGATTGGGGGGTGGGGCTGGCCAGCAAGCACCCCGCCAGTCGCTTCCTGCAGTGGCGATCAGGGGGCACAGTCAGCCAGCGGTGGCGCCAGGCCACCAGCCAAGGTGGGTGCCAGAGGGCGCCCCCCCTCCCATTACCCCGCCTGCTGGTTGCCCCACAGATTGGTTCTGATCGCAGTCAGGCCTAGGGACCCTACCCAATATATTGAGAACAGTCTCTTAGATTTAAAAAGTAAAACCTGACAAGGCTATTCTAACACTAAAAAACAGGATGATGCTGCGATGACATGCATGGACTCTGGTTTACACATTTTGTGGTCGGCCCTGATTCTGACACTTATAACTGTGTGACAAAGCCAATTACTTAACTTCTCTCTGCTTCAGTTTTTCCACCCATAAGATGGGGAAAATGGTACAACTGCCTCAGAAGGATCATGTTATGTACTACTTTTATAATCAGGGCAAAAAATGTAGCTGCCCATACAACAGCAAGATGCCTTTTACCTGTATGAAAAGTATGGTCACTGGCACATGCAGCATCCTGGATTGTGAGAGGGATGTCCGACTGCTGGTTTAGGCCCAATCCAGGCCTAAACCGGCAGTCAGACATCCTCTGAGGGCACAGGCCAGACTGAGAGGACCCCCCCCCCCCCGCCCATGCACAAATTGCATGCACCAGGCCTCTAGTTAATAAATAAAACGCAATTTTCCCACAGCCACTAAGACCAAATTATGTTCTAAGCAACTGTTAAGCAATAGATACTCTTATATTATTCAAGTCATTCTGGATGACAACAAAAAAAGATGGATTGTCAATTCATTTCATAAAACTCACATATCCTTGATACAAAAAGCAGAAAAATAGTGTCCAAAACAAACAAACAAAACAAAAATCCAGTCTGATAACACTTAGAAACAAAGATGCAGAAATCTTAAGAAAATATTACTAAATCAAGTGAGTAAAAAGAAAATTATTACAGCCCTGGCAGTGTGACTCAGTTGGTTGTGCATCATCCCACGTTGATTCACATGCCCAGGTTTCTGGCTCAATCCCCAGTTAGGGGCATGCAGGAGGCAGCTGATCAATGTTCCACTCTCACACTGATGTTTCTATCTCTTTCCCTGTCCCTTCCTCTCTCTCTAAAAATCAATAAAAATATTTTTAAAATAGAAAATTATTACAAAATATACTTTATGCCAGTAATACAGAGACAGTTCAACCTTAGATAATTTATTAATAACTAATTACTTCAATCTATACTAATAATAGAGGAATATGGAAATAGGCCAGGACACTGTCACTATGACCAATCAGGGGCAGGGCCATGGCAGAGAGCTCTTAGCACGCTGCACCAGGGGTCCGAAGGGCATGGAGAGGAAGGGAGAGCAGATAGGCAGTTAGGCGGATCAGGCCAGGAGGGGAGAGCAGATAGGCAGTTAGGGTGACCAGGCCGGCTGGGGAGGGCAGTTAGGGAGATCAGGCAAGGAGGGGAGAACAGTTAGGCAGTTAGGGGGATCAGGCCCAGAGGGGAGAGCAGTTAGGGGATCAGGCTGGCAGGGGAGAGCAGTTAGGGACATCAGGCCGGCAGGCAAGCGGTTAGGAGCCAGTGGTTCTGGACTGCAAGAGGGATCCCGATTGGAGAGGGTGCAGGCTGTGCTGAGGGACCTGCCCACCCCCCCGTGCCATGCACAAATTTTGTGCATCGGGCCTCTAGTCTATTTTAATTGATCTCAAAAAGTGGAAAACATGATCATTTCAATAGATGCTAAAAAGTACTTAATGAAATTCACTTCCTAATAAAAAAATTAATTTGCTAGGATTTGAAGAATAAATCATTAATATGATAAAAATTATAATCTAAAACTAGCCAACACCTTACCTAAAATGGTGAAGCACTGCAGACATTCTCAATAAAATCAAAAACATATTATTTCACAGTGTTATCTAGGAATTCTGACTAAGTAATAAAATAAGTAAAAGATAGAATGAGTTCCATTATTTACAATGTTATAATTTATACTGTAAAACCCATTACTGAAAAATAATCAGAATAAATAATTTCAGTAAGAAAGCTCATTAAAATAACAGTGTATAAAAAGTCATTGTCTTCCTATGTATTAGCAATAATTGCTTGGCATACATATTCTCCACAAAGATAATAAAACAATAAAATCAAAATCTTAACAAGTACAGGCTCTATACCATAACTACTAAAATTAGCTTACTATAAGTTCTAAAATGGAGCATGCATATATTGACCTATTATTAAATACTATCCTAAGAGTTATATATATTATTGCATTTACTCTTCATAGCAGTAATGTACAATATTTTATACCCATTTTACAGATGAAGAAACTGAGGCTAAAAAGTATTAATATTCAAGCTAAAACGGGTAGACTCTGAATTCAAAACCAGAAAACAAACATTATTACTTGTAGATAATATTATTCAAGTAGAAAATATAAGACAATCATGAAAAACTACAACTACTGTCAGAGATAAAGTCATTATACAAATACTAGAGGCCTGGTGCATGAATTCATGCACCAGTGGGGTCCCTTGGCCTGGCCTGTGGGATTGGGCTAGAACCAGCTCTCTGACATCACCTGAGAGGTCCTGGATTATGAGAGGGCAGAGGCTGAGGGACCCCACTAGTGCACGATCGGGGCCGGGGAGGAACATGGGAGGGCTCCAGGGCATGTCCAGCCTGTCTTGCTCAGTCCCAATTGGCCAGACACCAGCAGCAAGCTAACCTACTGGTTTAAGCGTCTGCCCCCTGGTGGTCAGTGCATGTCATAGCAACTTGTCCACCAGTTGACTGTCTGCCCCCTGGCGATCAGTGCACATCATAGTGAGCAGTTGAGCGGCCTTAGCATATCATTAGCACATTATGCTTTAATTGGTTGAATGGACAACTGGAAAACTGGACACTTAGCATATTAGGCTTTTATTATATAGGATGCACAGATCAAATTATTTCCTACGTAGCAGGAAAGAAGAAGAAAGAGGAGGAGGAGGGAGAGGAAGGGGTGGGGGAGGAGAAGGAATAAAGGGAAAAGAAATTCTGTTTCCAACTATAGTAAAAAATATTAGAAGATTTTCTGCTTGTCAGCCTTGAGTTCTTTTCTGAGTATGGAAAATGCAAAAGGCAAGAAGACACATGTTCTATACCAAAGGTGCTGGGTCTGAGCTGGTCTTTTTTTCCCTGGGGTTATTAGAGCCAAAAAATAATTAGAAGTCACACATACTGATGAGCACTGCAGACAGAAAATAAAGGTGGAGAGGCTTTGAGGGGAACTCCACAAAGAAGTCAGGAGAGTGGAAAAAGCTTGAAAATTGGAACAAAGCTTCCAACTAACACAAGCTAAAGAGAAACATTGGGTTTCTGGTGAACCAAGTATACAAAGAACCTTAGGGATGGAGACCAAATGGAAGAGATCTATGAAAGATGACAAAGCTTCCTGTCCACAAAAGGTGTCACAAGCAAATAAAAGAGTAAGAGTTCACAAGAAGAGGCCAATTCCTCCACTGCCTATTCACTTGTCACCCGTTAACCTAATTCACCGAGATGCCATGAGAGCTTGGTGCCAGCTATTAAAGCTAAGCACCAAAAGCATGAAATTGGAAACATGTAACAGGCTGCATGAACATGCTTACCCTAATCAAAAGGATATTCCTATCACACCAGAGGAGGCAAGGATATTGACAGTAAAACAAAGGAATTTAAGATGAAAAAGGGGGAAATGACTCTGGACAATTTGGTCTTCCTCAAGTGCCTGGTCCCCTGGAGGGAGGGCCTGTTCCTGAAGGGGACACTACTGCTCTCCTTGAGGAAATAGACAATATTTTCGTGACAACTTCTGTGACAAATGCTGTTTTTGCCTCCTGGAGCAGAACTTCAGCCATGACTGGGAAGACTGGGAAGATGGAGACCTTGGTGTCACCACAGGAGGCCTATGGTTACAAGTGGTCTGTGGTCCATGGGCAAAGTCTCCTTGCAGCCACAGGGGGGTGGGTTCAGCTACAGTTTTATGCTGGGTAGGCCTGGATTCCTGAGAAACAAGGGCAAGTGTATGCACTCTTCTTGCTACCTTCCTGCAACTTTCCACCCTCACACCTGGAGGACAATATGTTGTGCCCCAAATGCATTCATAGGAATAAGTTATTAGTGAGACGCCTCCAGTGAGATTATAATGTCACGAAAAAGAGTACAGCTATGCTTGTAATTAATGGTAGAAAGGTGACTACAATCAACTCCATGGTGCCACTAACAGCCAAACTTCAGGCTGCTTGACACCCTCGGTGCTCCCTACTTACAGGGCCCACAGACGGGTGGGGAGCAGATGTTACCCTCAGACTCCCAACAGTGCCTGCTGCTTCATCTGCTGGGATACAGACAGCTATGCTTTAAAATGAACAAGCATTTCACAAATTATCTTTCATTGCAGTGAAGATGCAAGTCACTCACGCCATGCAAGGATTACCATCTGAAACAGAAGTGACCCAGCAGCTTTTTCATGGTGGGAGTCTAAGTGAACCTCGTGAAGGGAGTGGAGAAACAGGTGTGCTCCCTCGCTGGACTCCTGCCTCAGAATTCTGACTCCTTTAAGGGTTGCTGCCTCCTAATTCTAAATTTAATCACTTCAAACTGCTAACTTTTCCCCCCTTTTCTTATCTTCAAACATTTCAATTCTGTGGGTAACTTCAGTTCATTCTGTTTAGAAGTTTGGCAGATCAGTTTCTAGCAAGATTTCAGTTGGCCCAATGTAACAGGATGATGTGCTAAATATTAAAAGTTGAAGAATGGAATCGCCCATTTTTCCTTTCATCAATATAGAGAGAAGGCCTTTGAAAAGAGACAAAAAGGATATAGTAAAAATGTGCATAGAGAAAATATACACTAAAATCAACAAGTGTTTATTGAATTATTATTTTGTACAAGACAATGCACTAAGTGCATTATGATACATGAGACATAACTCCTGTCTTTAAGGAATCTAAAATCTACACTAAAGCTCAGCTGGTATGGCTCAGTGTTTGAGAGTTGACCTATGAACCAGGAGGTCATGGTTCGATTCTGGTCAGGGCACACGCCTGGATTGCGGGCTCAATCCCCAGTGTGGAACATGCAGGAGGCAGCCGATCAATGATTCCCTCTCATCATTGATGTTTCTGGCTCTCTCCCCCTCTCCTTTTTTCTCTGAAATCAATAAGAATATATTTTTTTAAAATAAAATAAAATCTACACTAAAAAATATGATATAAAACTATGAGAATGTAACAACAATGACAGTTCACAGGACTCCTTAAGTGTGGAAGTGCTGTCACAAATCAGTGGATGATTCATTTCAAAATGAATCAGAGACAGTAACAGTAGATTCTATATGAGTTGAAAGTAAAAGATAATTCCTTCATTTAACAATGAGCAGGAAAACATTAAAGAACAAGACTAATTAGGAACTGGATATCCAAGAATGAATATCTTGTCTTGGCCAAGAGACATGAAGAGAACCTTCAGGAAGCGGTAATAGCAGAAGCTGAAGTGCGGAGATCAGAAAGCACTCCAAGCATTTCAACTGCTTATATTCTGCTTTTACTGCCTGTCTATCTCTTCATGTTAAAATGAAGAAAGTAGTCAGAATGTCTTTATTTAGAAAAGGAATAAATATTTTTTAGTATAGTCAAATGTACCAGAACTAAAATAAATTGGTTCAGAATAGCAAGGTGCATAAAATAACAAAACCACTTGCTATCATTAAAGTTGCCTTAATTATAGCCATGAGTTACTCAGTGTAAGAAATAGGCACAGTTACAGCAAAGGAAGCAGTTCCACATTCAGAATGACTTAGTGCCTATAATATCTGTTCACAAGTACTATTTCCCAACACCACCACCGAGAGATGTCATAAATGACTGTTACCACAAATAGGTTAGGCATCAACTTGTAAAGAAGCCAATCCAATAGTGATCAATGGGATGTGGAATTGCAAGTGGAAAAGCCAGACAGACTCCTAGATTCACAGTGCTTGTCCAACATTTAAGTGCATGTAAATCACAAGAGGAAATGGTTGAAATACAGATTGTGTTTTCAGAATCTGGGGTAGGGCCTGAATTAAAATAATTTACTTATTTATTTTGATTATTTATAACATCCCCTTACCACTGGAATATAAACTCCCAGGACAGAGATCTTTGTTTATTTTGCTCACTAGTGTATCCCAAGCACCTAAAACAGTGTCAGCTACATGAAAGCCCTCCACCACTAAGTGTTGAATGAGTGAATGATATTGCCTACAAAACCTGGCACTAACTAGGTAAGGATGCCAATTCTGACTCTGAGTGATTAGTTTTGCTTAAGAGACACCACTGACTCATTAAGAATGAGAAAGGTGTGTGGCAAGAACACAGGTGGCCAGGTGGCCAGAGGTTTGTAATAGATCATTTTTGGAGTCACTGCTTTCCCCATAGGGCTCAGCTTCCTTGAGTTCACTTGCCCAACACTTAAAAAACAATAGAATTTATTTGGCATATGTTTTAGCTCAGAATCTGGCATCCTGTAACTTTGCTCTCTACCAGTGGTTGCTCATTCCTGTAGCCTTGGGTCTCCCTGTCTCACCAAATCTTCATCCAGTTTCTGCGTTCTCCAAAACCCTGTGTGGTTTGGCTCAAGGCGTGAATTCCATATTACCCCAGCTGTTGACCTAAGCTTTGGCAAAGTTTGAAAGAGTCAAGACTTCAACTTGGCATCTAGCTCCAAATCTCAGTGTTGGTCTGTAAATTCCTTAAGACAGTGAGTCTTCTTCCTACCATACATGTCACAAGGTGCTGGAGCAATTGCATGGGTATCTGTAGGCCGATCCATACAACTCCGTCGCTCAGGAGGCTGAGCTTCTTCTCATACCCGATTAATACCTCCTGTGTATTTTATGTTCCTTTTCTTTGCCCAATTTTATATTAGGCTTTGCTTTTATATCTTACTGACTTAGAGTTTTAAAATATATTTTGGATACTAACTTCATCACTTATACCCAAAGGAAATACCTTCTCCCATGATGTAGTTCATCATTTTATCTTGTTTATGGCATTTTCTATTGAAAAGATAACCTTACTTCAATGCAGTCGGACTTATCAACTGTGATGGTGCTTTCTGTATCCTGTTTGAGAAATCCTTCCATAATATGAGGTTCTGAAGACATTATTCTTAGGTTTTCGTTGTTCGCACTTGGGTTTTCAGTCCATCTGGAATTTGTTTTTGTATGTGTCAGGAAGCAAATAACCATTATTTCCTTACTCCATCTGCAGTGTCAATATCTAGGGCCACATAGCTCGTCTCTATATATGCATGAATTTGTTTTTGGGGTCTTTACTTTGGTCTATGTTCCTGTCTTTGTACTAACACTACCTGACTAAATCAGTATGGCGTTAAAACAAGTTTTGACAGCTAATAGAGCAAGTTTCTCCAGCTAGGTCTTCTTCAAACATGTCCCAGGTATTTTTGTCTTTTTGTGCTTTCCACATGAATTTTAGGAATAGCTTGGAAAATTCCATACTTTTACACACCCGTAAAAAAACCTAATGAGAGTTTGATTGGAATTTTATTGAGTTTTTAAATCAATTTGGTAAAAACTGACTTTGATATTGAATCTCGTAATATAAAAAATGTGGTTTCTCCTTTGATTTGCATCTTATTGTATGCTCTGTAATATTCTGCAATTTTGTCCATAAGGATTTGAATATCTGATCTATTCCTAAATAGCTTTTAGCTTTTGTTATTATTGTGAATGAGATTCCCCATCCCTATTATTTAACAGTGTTTTGTTGTTGCTGCCAGAAGCCTTTAATATTTTAGGCAGCAGATTAATATTTTTTTTTTCAGTTTCTTTAGGAAGTACAGGATTGGGGTGTCTTCTGAGATCTGTCTGACTGATCCTTCAGGCAGGAGCTTGTCTTACTGATGTCTGAGTCCATTGTTTCCCTCTGGTGAAGCTGGTGAGGTGGGGCTCACAGAAGGGGAGGGCAGCAATCACTTTTAGGAGTCCCATTATACACAGATTTCATATTATTAGCCTCATTTTTAGAGGCTTAAAGAGAGAAAGAATCTTTCCCAATATTTGTAAGTAGGGCTCACAACCCCAAGCCTATCAGACCCCATAACCCCAACCCTCGCCCTAACACTAACCCTGATCCTATCTCTAATCCTTATTTTTTATTACATATTTCCTTCTGAATACCACTGTCCTGATAAGAGGTTGAACCCAAGCCTCAATAGTGAGAACACAGCCCTAACCAGTTTGGCTCAGTGGATAGAGCATCGGCCCGCAGACTGAAGGGTCCCAGGTTTGATTCTGGTCAAGGGCATGTACCTTGGTTGCAGGCACATCCCCAGTGGGGGGTGTGCAGGAGGCAGCTGATCGATGTTTCCGGCTCATTGATGTTTCTAACCCTCTATCCCTCTCACTTCCTCTCTGTAAAAAAATCAATAAAATATATTTTTTAAAAATAGTGAGAACACAGGATCTTAACACTGAGAAGGTACCCATGTTTATGAGGAAGCTCAGGCTAGAAACTGGAGAATCAGATATTTCACCCTCAGCCACCATTCAGCACTGAGTCTTGGGACTCGGCATCCCAAGAGCTCTAGAATGCATTCTCTTCTGTATCTCAGCATCATCTCTCACCCTGCTTCCTGTTAACAACTCTCCATGCTTCCACCTCCACCACTGCCTCACATCAGGGCCATCATTTTTACAAAAATCTGAATATATCTCTGATGTTTAAAAACCTCCAGAGCCTGTTGGTGGGACTGCAAATTAGTGCAGCCACTATGGAAAACAGTATGGAGGTTTCTCAAAAAAAGTAAAAATAAAACTACCATATGACCTAGCAATTCCATTTCTGGGAATTTATCTGAAGAATTCAAAACACAAATTTGAAAAGATACATGTATCCCTATGTTCACTGATGCATTATCTATAATAGCCAAGATATGGAAACAATCCAAGTGCCCATCAATAGATGAGTGGCTAAAAAGTGGTGGCATATATTCCTCGGTCATAAAAAAAAAAAATGAAATTTGCAACAACACAGATGGACTTAGAGGGTATTATGCTAAGTGAAGTAAGTCAGAGAGAGAAAGACAAATACCATATGACTTCACTTATATGAAGAATAAAAAAAAATAAGCGAGTAAACAAAACAAAAAGACTCATAGATATAGAGAACAAAGTGATGGTTGTCAGATGGGAGTGTTGTGGGAGTGGGGTGAAAAAGGTGAAGGGATTAAGAAGTACAAATTGGCAGTTACAAAATAGTCATAGAGATGTAAAGTGCAGCATAGGGAATATAGTCATTACTCCTATATAATAAAACCATAATATGCAAATTGACCAAAAGGCGGTACTGGCAGAACGACCAGTCACTATGATGCACACTGACCACCAGGGGGTAGGTGCTCAATGCAGGAGCTACCCCCCTGGTGGTAAGTGCACTCCCACAGGGGGACCCATGCTCAGCCAGAAGCCAGGCTCATGGCTGATGAGTGCAGTAGTGGTGGCAGGAGCCTCTCCCACCTCCACTGCAGGCGGTCAATAAGGAATGAGGGGTCCTGGATTGGTAAAGGGCGCAGGCTGGGCTGAGGGACCCTCCCCCATGAACGAATTTCATGCACTGGGCCTCTAGTATTATAATAATTATGTATGGTATTAGATGGCTACTGGACTTACCTGGGGAATCACTTTTAAAGTCATATAAATGTCTAATCACTATGCTGTAAAAAAAAATTAAATAAAAACAAAATAAACTTCCAGTGCCTCCCAGAGCAATTAGAATAAATCTCACCTCCATTCTGTTTCTGCTAATGCTTTGGAATCTGGTTCACCACCGTATTCTCTGACTTCATTTCCTACCTCTCCTCCTCTATTCACTACTCTTTATTCTATCACTGTTCTTTATCTCTGCAAAGCTCCTTACCACCTGAGGGCCTTGACCCTGACAATCTCACCACCTAAAATATTCTTTCACCAGATTCTGGCATGATTGAGTTTTTCCTTAAGGTTTCAACTTAAACGTTACTTCTTCAGAGTCCTTCTCTTGCCACCTCAATCAATGAAAGAGCCCAGCCCAGCCACCACCCCATGATGCTACAATGCTCACGGTGACATCATCTGATTAACTGCTTCATATAATTCACCACAACTTCTTAACTTTTTTGCCCAGAAAAAAATCTACTTGAAACACAGTTTTTGGCCATTCTCTCTTGCACTTGTTTACCCAATGGATTCAGAGAATATTTGCTAGGGGGCAAATGAAGTTTTCTTGCATTTTTGTGTTTGTTTGTTTAATTGTGGTAAAATAGATATAACACAAAATTTACCATTTAACTATTTTTAAGTGTATAATTTTGCAGCATTAAGTAAATTCATGATGTTATGCCACCAACACCACTATCTGTTTCAAGAGCTTTTTCATCTTCTCAAACAAAAACTACCCATTAAGAAGTAACTTACCACATGCCCACTCCACCCAGGTCGTAGAAAACTCTGTTCTCTCCATCTCTGTGAATCTGACTACTGAAGGTCCCTCATATAAATGGAATCATACAGTATTTGTTCTTTTGCATCTGGCTTATTTCACTTTGCATGTTTTCAAGGTTCATCCACACTACAGAATATGCCAGGATTGCCTTCCCTTTTTTTAAATGATTATATATATATATATATATATATATATATATATATATATATATATATATATTTTAAATCCTCACTCAAGGGTATGTTTTTTAATTGATTTTAGAGAGAGATGAAGAGAGAGAAAGAGAAAGAGAGAGAGAGAGAGAGAGAGAGAGAGACATTGATATGAGAAAAAACACAATTGGTTGCCTCCTGTATGCCCCCAGATAGGAGGATCAAACCTGAAATCTGGGAATGTGCCTGATTGGTAATCAAACCCATAACCCTTCAGTGCACAGGACAACGCTCCAACCAACTGAGTTGAAGCTAGGGCACCTTTCCTTTTTAAGGCTCAATAACATTCTATTGTACGTATGGACCACATTTGGTTTATCCATTCACCTGCTGATGGACATTTAGGTTGTTTCTAGCTTTGGCCATTGTGGATAATGCTGTTATTGTATTAATTTTTAAATGTGTTTATTGTCTATCTCTCCTCACCTAAATGTAAACTCTAAAAGGACAGAGGCAATAGAACAGTGCCTGACTTTTGGTAGGAATAATATAAACCAAGCACAATGTTATATATAAGCCAACTATAATATGATACACAACAGTTGACCCATGAACAAAGTAGTGATTAGGGGAAATGACCCCCTCCCCATGCACAGTTGGAAATCCACCTATAACTTTGATTTCCCCAGAGCTTAACTATTGTGCAGTCATCCTTTGGTATCCTTGGAGAATTGGTTTCAGGGCCTCCCATAGATACCAAAATCGCAGATACTAAACTCCTTTATATAAAATGTTGTAGAACAATGCACACAGTTGGTCCTCCACATCTGTGTCCATGAACTTTGCATATATGCATATACATTCTCCAGTTAAACTCTCCCCCTCATCTCCCACCTCCACCCCCATTCCCAAGGAATGCCCCTTGTTTAAGTTATTTGGGTTCTCTGGCTGTAATTGGGTCTTGAATTCTCATGTTGTCTGTTTTGTGGATGGAATCTCCTCTCAGCCTGGCTGACTATGAGGCTCACCCCCAACCATGCCATGTGAGCTATTGTGGAGGTGCTGACAGGACAGAACATAATACAACAAAACAGAAACATAAAAGAACCCCTTCAACAACATCAAAAGCTGTGGTGGAGGTGCTGACAAAACAGAACACAATACAACAAAACAGAACAAGAAACAAAAGAAACAAAACAGAAACATAAACAGAACCCCTTCAACAATATCAAAAGCTACCAACAAAGAAGAGAGAATTTGGAGAGAGAAAAGACAGCCATAATGATAGAAGAAAAGAAAGAAACAATACAAGGGGGAAAAGAAGAGAAAAAAAAAACGGGGGAGGGAGAACAAGGAACATTAAGGGACGGAGAAAGAAAATAAGAATATAGAGTTGGGGAAGGAATATATTACAAATTAAAAGAGGAAGAAAAAAATTGAAAATGAAAATAGAGGAAAAAGAAGAAAAAGAAAGAAGATGAGAAAGCAGGAGAAAAGGAAAAAAAGATTGATTAGGAAAAGGGAAGAGAAAATTAGGTATATGAATGAAACAATAGAGGAATAATAACATATCCATAAAGCAGATAGATAAAGAAGATAAATGAAAAAAAGAAAGAAAAGAGAAAAAAATTGAAAAAAAAAGAATAAAAAAGACAAAAGGAAAAAAAAGTGAAATGGCCTTCAACTCAGCAGATTTTTTAGTGCCTTTTGGGAGCTTCCTTTGGATACTGCTCTTCCTATGACTGTGAATGACTATTCTGTCTGCAGACTCCCCCGCAGCTAGCAGCCATGCCACCTTTCATGGATGCTCTTGGCTCCAGTGCTCCAGGCTGTGGAGCCCAGCCTGGGTTCTGGGCCCCAGTCTTCTGAAGGGAAAGACCTTCCCTTAGCTGGAAGAGCCCTCCTGACTCAGCCTGCTGCCCATGGAAGCTGGGTTCACCCTTCTCGAGACCTCACCCTTCCTGCCAATCTCCAGGTGTTTTCTGTCCTTCCTTGATATAAATCTCCTCCTCAACTGGACCTCAGTTGGTAATTCCAGGTGAATGTTCCTCAATTAAGTTTTATTTCCAATCTGGCCCTAGGAGTAGGTCCAAGAAAGATCTGGCTATTTGGCTGCCACCATTTTCTCTCCCCCGACTGCTCCTTTTCAACCCATTCCTCCTACCTCTGCAACAGTTAAATCTTTAAAACATAAATCTAGCCATGGCTAGTGTAGCTCAGTGGTTAGAGTGTTGCTCTGCACACCAAGCTTGTTTGATACCTGGCCCTGGTCCTAGAGCATGTGGGGGTGGCAACCAATCGATGTGTCTCTCTCACATCAAGTTTCTCTCTCTCCCTCCCTTCTACTCGCTAAAAATCAATGGGAAAAATATCCTCTGGTGAGGATTAACATAAAACAAACAAACAAACAAAACAAATCTAAATATAACCCTTTTCTTAAAAAACCTTAAATGGTTCTCCATTGAATAAGTCCAAACTCCTTTCCAGGGCTTCCAAGTCCCTGGGTGGCCTGATCTGGCTACCTGTTCAGGGTCCATCATCCTCTAGCCAGCGTGGACTTCCTTCAGTACCTTGAAGGTGGCATAGTGTCTCTTGGGCATTTGCAGATGGCATTATTTTTGCCTTAGACATCTCCTGCCCTCTCTTTCATCGGTTCCTATTTGTCCTTTAGATTTGTGTGGGCATTATTTTTATTATAAACTTTTTCTGACACTTCAAGTTCGGTTAATTGCTCCTATTATATTTGTAGGAGTTGCACAGTCTTTTGTTTCTGATCCTTTGGAGTCCATAAGGAATGAGAGCAGAAACTGTCTCTCAGTAGACCACTGAGTCTCTTTGCCCAGCATGCTGTCTGAAGTTAGTAAGGGCTCAATTAATGAACAAATGATCAGATTTGTAAGCCCTAGCTATTATTTTGAAGCATCAGTATTATTATGCCTAATAGTTTAGAAAATATCAACCTACTGGTGTTTAGGTGTCCATTCAGTCTTCCATGCAAATGTGATCCATCTGAGATCTTTGAAAAACATTTTTTTTACCTAATTACCTGGATCTCATACATGGAGCCTTGCCATCTGTACTTTTACAGCACTATAAAACTCACTGCCACCAGGTGTCACCCAGGCAGGTAGGGATCAATTAGTACTTATAATTTAAGCCTCATGTAATTAATTACCTAATGCTGAGCCATTCACATTTAATTCCTATGACGTTACAACATAAACCCAGGAACTACAAAAAATAATTGAAAGAAGAGAGATAGATATGAAAAAAATCCTGGTAGACTTCCCCCCTGGGGCAGCGAAGGACTTGGAGAATTGGACCAGTTATATGAACACATATTAGGATGAAATAATATAGGTTGGAAGTTGTTTGAGTATAACTTAATCAGTAGTTTAACTGGTGTTCAGAAAGACTCAGTCAGCAGACATCAAAGAATTCAGTGTGTCTCATAACCCAGAGAAGAGAGCACTAAATATGGGGCCTGAGTAACCTGGTTACCCATGTACACAAAGATTCATGCCCCCATGGCCCATAAAAGAAGAAAGAAAGAGAGGGAGGGAGGGAGGGCAGAAGAAAGGAAGAAAGGCTTCTGCAATACTTTTAGGTCAGTCCATTTTATGATGATCTGTCTTGTGCCTTTGTTATCACACCAAAGATCCCTCCCTCTCAATGAATATTAAGCACAGATTTTTAAGTGTTTTATAGTAACACTTAATAAATAAATCTATTGACATTTACAGAGATTTAAAGTGTTTATCCTCTCAACTTGTCATGCTCATTGCTATGCTTATCACCTAGTTCACAATCATGAAAAAGTAAACCTTTTGATTGGTTATATTCATTGATTAAATCAATGTATCTATACAGTAGACATCTATTCTGCACCAAAAATGCTGCTGTAGATTAGTGATAGGAATATGGGAATTTAGATGTTTGCTAAAATACAAATTCTGGAGCAACAACCATGACTATAAATCTGCAGAGCCAAGCTGGTGCCCAGGAATCTGAATTTTAACAAGCATGCCCCAGGGAGATTTTTATGCAGTGAGTTTGTTGACAGGAATCATCATATGGCAATTAATAATGGTGGAGATTATTAAATGAACAGGCTATAAAATCATGTGTATGAGAATATAACCTCATTAAAAATATTTAGAGATAGAAAGATAGGTAGGTAGATAGAAACAGAGATTCATATAGATATTCACAGAAAATGTTCTGTGGGACAGACACTAGGTGTTAGTGAACTGAATGAGAAGGGTGTTTGAAAAAAATTTTTGTTCCACTTATTTTCTAATTTTCCACAATATATTTATATGGATATTATACTAATAAAATTCTATATTTTTTCTTGAAGTTCATTTTATTTATTTTGTTTTTGTTTTTTATTAAATGGATTGAGGTAAAATTGTTTAATAACATGATATAAATTTCAGGTGTACAATATTATAATTTGATATCTGTATGCTCACCACCAAAACTCTCATTTCCTTCCATCACCATATATTTGACCCCTTTACCCACTTCACTCTCCTCCCACCCCCTTCCCTTCTGGTAACCAACCTTCTGTTGTATGTATCTATGAGCTTGTTTTTATTTGTTTGTTTTAGTTTGCTTGTTACTAACAGGGTTTTTTAAATTTCTTTTTTAAATTTTATTTTTCAATTACAGTTTACATTTAACATCTTTCTGTATTAGTTTCAGGTATACAGCATTGTGGTTAGACAGTCATATGTTTTATAAGGGGTTCCCTGATATTTCCAGTACCACCTGGCACCACGCATAGTAATTACAATATGATTGACTGTGTTCCCTATGCTGTACTTTACGTCCCTGTGACTATCTTGTGACTACCAACCTGTTCTCAATCCCTTCCCCTTTTGCACCAGCCCCTAACCCCCCTCCCCTCTGGTATCCATCAGTCTGTTCTTGGGCAGATAGTTTTAATTATACAAGAAATATTTATTAAGTTTTTACTGCACAGTGAGCATTGGGCCTACAAAGATGAAATCAGGTCAAGGTCCTCTCCTAAGAAATTCTGTTCTGGGAGGGAGATGACAGGTTCCCAGGAGCCTTAGGATACAGCCACGCATTGACCTAGACGTGGAAAGACTGAGGAGGTGATCCCGGACCTCCTGAGACATCGCAGCAGCACACACTGATCTAGCTGGAACAGACCTAGGAGAGACTGTGAAAAAATATTGGCAATTTTGGGGATGAAGAATGACTGTTGGGATGGTTTTCTTTCTCTGGTAAAAGACTTACCACTATAATAAAGAAAACAAACTCTAAAACAAAACCAACTAACAACAAAAACTCCAACCCACAACATTAAAAGCAAGGAAATCATATAAAAACAAATGGCATTTACTAGTTTGGACTCAGATCTTCCTGTGGAAGGATGAAGAGATGTTGGATATATTCTTGCCTGCTGTCCCTTGGCCAGGATATTATTCTGCCATTCCCTGTTACCTGCGGAACTAAATCCCACCCATCCTAAATAGTTCCTCCCATTCACAAGTCCCCCTAACCCTCCAGGCCTGTGGTATCTCCATCCTATAAATATGTAAGATGTTATGATACACATTTGCAAAATCTTGCATGTTTGGTATATAGTATTTATCTCTTGGTTTATTTAACTTGTCATGTGATAACTTTTTGAAGAGAAAAAAAATATTTTGTCTTTTCACAAGTAGACTGCCAGGCCTCTGAGGGCAAGGATGATTTAAAAGACAACTCTAGGTGCAGACAGAAATATTAGCCACTAAGTATATACTTTTAAAGTAAACTATGCTAAACAAAAATACTTTAGATTTTTTAAAAATAGCTCCTGGTTAACCTAAATGGTTGTTTCTGAATAAATGCCACTATAGTTTTCTAACTATGAATATTATCCTATATAACAAAAGCCTAATATGCTGTGTCTGACCATTTGTTTGACCGTTCGAACAGTCGCTATAATGTGCACTGACTACCAGGGGGCAGATGCTCCAACCAGTAGGTTAGCTTGCTGCTGGGGTCCGGCTGACTGGGACTGGGCAAGATGGGCCAAACACATCCTGGAGTCCTCCCATGGTCCCTCCCTGGCCCAAATCGGTGGGGTCCCTTAGTCTGGCCTCTCGCAATCTGAGACCTCTCGGGGGATGTCGGAGAGCTGGTTTCGGACCTATCCCCACAGGCCAGGCCGAGGGATCCCCACTGGTGCACAAATCTGTGCACCGGGCCTCTAGTATATAGATAAATGCCAGTATAATTACCTAACTGCTCGTATTTATATTTTTTTCATCACTGCTACTTTATCCTGATGCATTCACACTTTATTTAAAATTCAACTGGAGACATATGCTGATAAATTACCACATTCTATGATTTTAAAAGCAGGTTTTGAAATAATTAATTTCTTCAATAGTTAGCAGACTAGAACTCCTAAACATTTTAACATACATGACTGGCTCTTGGAAGAGGAAAAAGTCAAAATCCTGGAAGAATATGTACATACTTTCCTTGAAAATACTATGAGGAGATGTTAAAATTTATTTTCTGAAATTCAGCATGGGAAAACAACAACCCTGCTTTTGAAAAGACATTGATTAGGAGAGAAACCAAGATGGCCGCATAGGTAAACACCGGAAATTGCTGCCTCGCACAACCACTTCAAAAATACAACTAAAAGACTGAATGGACATCATCCAGGACCACAGGAAGGCTGGCTGAGTGGAAATTCTACAACTAGAAGGAAAGAGAAAAGCACTAAGACTCAGAGGAGGTAGGTGCAGAGGTACGAAGGTGCACGCTGAAAAGGGATAGCAACTGAGGACGCAGCGCACGTGGAAAGGGCTGGCAGCTGAGGATGTGGTTGTCTTTTTCAATCAGGAGGGAGTCTCAAGCTTCCGACTGCTCTGAACTCCAGTTCCGGGAGAGTCTCTGGGGACCCAGACTCATAAAGGGAGAAACTGGACTGTCTGACATCGGGGAGAACTCGAGGGCAGCTTTCTCTCAGAGGTGCTTGCAGTGATTACCGGGACACTGAGACATGGGGCATCTTAGGGTAAGACTGGGGAGCAGCCAGCTTCTTGCTCCGCCCTGTTGATCCCCTGAGACCCCGCCCCACCCAAGCTGTGCACAGAGGCTTTTGCATATGAAAGGCCTGGCCCTTTGCAACCTGAAAATTACCTAACAAACTGCAGCTGAATCAGAGAGACCCAGAACTTCCAAAAGAAGGTCCAAGGCCCCACAGCAGCTTGCACTGCTTCACAGCTGGGCCTCATCTGGGCACCTCCAAACCCCAAACAAAGAAGAGGAATCTCTCCATAGCTCCTGCTGGGTAGCCTCAGGCAGAGGCCAAATTAGCACCTCCTTAGAGATCCAAGAGCCAGTGTACCCAGTGGTCAGAGTGGGACCATCCAATTATAATTCCTCAGATCCATAAGGGACACACTCAGGGGGCAGACTCAGTGAGCACCAAAACCCACACTGAAGCAAGTCTTGCCTCATAAGGGTGTCTTTAGCACAGAAGTTCTTGTACTGTAGACACAGCTGACTCTCACAGCCAATTGGCCTGGAGGTCAATTCCTCCCAATGATACCTACAACAATCAAGGCTTAACTACAACAAGACTGTGCACAAAGCCCACAAAGGGGTGCACCAAGAGTGTCCACCTCAGGTAATTGGAGAGGCTGAGCCACTGGGCCCTATAGGACATGTAGCACACAAAGCCACTCTACCAACACAGGGAAGCATAAAAAATGCGGAGACAAAGAAACAGGTCACAAATGACAGAAATGGAGGAAAGCAAACGACTGGATATAGAGTTCAAAACCACACTTTTAAGGTTTTTCAAGAACTTTCTAGAAACCGCTGATAAATTTAGTCAGACCCTCAAAAAGTCTGGTGAGACTGCCAATAAATGTAGTGAGACCCTCGAGGTTATGAAAAAGGACCAACTAAAAAATAAGCATACACTGACTGAAATAAAAGATATTCTGCAGAGTTCCAACAGCAGACTAGAGGATCGCAAGAATCATGTCAAAGATTTGAAATACGAAGAAGCAAAAAACACCCAACCGGAAAAGCAAAATGAAAAAAGAATCCAAAAATACAAAGATAGTGTAAGGAGACTCTGGGACAGCTTCAAGCGTACCAACATCTGAATTATAGGGGTACCAGAAGAAGAGAGAGAGCAAGATATTGAAAACCTATTTAAAGAAATAATGACAGAAAACTTCCCCTACCTGGTCAAAGAAATAGACTTACAAGTCCAGGAAGTGCAGAGAACCCCCAAAAAAAGGAATCCAAAGAGGACCACAACAAGACACATCATAATTAAAATGCCAAGAGCAAGAGACAAAGAGAGAATCTTAAAAGCAGCAAGAGAAAGACAGTCAGTTACCTACAAGGGAGTACCCATTCGACTGTCAGCTGATTTCTCAACAGAAACTTTGCAGGCCAGAAGGGAGTGGCAAGAAATATTCAAAGTGATGAATACCAAGAACCTACAACCAAGATTACTTTATCCAGCAAAGGTATCATTCAGAATTGAAGGCCAGATAAAGAGTTTCACAGATAAGAAAAAGCTAAAGGAGTTCATCACCATCAAACCAGTATTATATGAAATGCTGAAAGGTATCCTTTAAGAAGAGGAAGAAGAAGAAGGTAAAGATACAAATTATGAACAACAAGTGAATCTAAAAATCAAGTGAATAGATAATCTGATGAACAGAATAAACTGGTGATTATAATAGAATCAGGGGCATAGAAAGGGAGTGGACTGACTATTCTTGGGGGGAAATGGGGTGTGGGGGATGCGGGAAGAGGCTGGATAAAAATCGTGCACCTATGGATAAGGACAGTGTGTGTGTGTGTGTTTGTGTGTGTGTGTGTGTGTTGCGGGGGGGGGGGGGTGAGGACGGAGGGTGGGGTGGGAACCAGGTGGAGGGGAGCTATGTGGGGGAAAAAGAGGAACAACTGTAATAATCTGAACAATAAAGATTTAACTTAAAAAAAAGAAAAGACATTGATTAGAAGGATAAATAATAACAATGTTTGACTCATATCATAAAGCTGTGTTGTGTAACTTTCTATAAATGTGTTCAAGCCAGGGAAGGGCATTATTTTAAAAGCTTTCTTTTATTTTTTAAGAACAGAGCTACGGGAAAAGCATAGGCATGTTACAGCATTGCTCTAACACCCTCTGGTGTCCTGTTTGCAGCATGCCTTTTTGAGGTCATTATTTGCTCTTTGGATAGCTATTTGCAAAGGAGCTCTTTGGGAAACCACTAATGTGTGTGAAGGTAAATGAATACCTCATCTAAGACAACCAAATACCTGGGTCTTACAACCAGTAGGTGTGCTAATTATGCCTGTACACATTTTTCACAATTCTCTGTGGAGCCAGAGCCTATATTGCAATTATTAACATCACACAGGTAAGGGGAGTCAGTAAACAGTAAAAAAATGTTAAGAGGAAATGTTTGATCTGATTCAATGGTTGTTTTGTGGCACATTTCCATGGGAAACCATAGATGACCTGATGAGAACCAAATGTTTGGTGTGTACCTGCCATATTAGACTTTCTTTATTAAAAAGAAGTTGAATAAATGAGACAGAGTGAAGACTCTTCATCAAAAGTGATGTTAACCCCTTTTTTTGGGCATCAGAAATGTATATATGCTCCTTTAATACATACAGATTTAGAATTGACTTCCTATTTGGGAGTCAACATAACCTGAAATATTAAAATAAATTAATAACTGCTACTCAATTAATATTCTAAAACTAAGGGTAAAAGTATGTACATTATAGCTAGGCATGAATAAACAAATACACAAACTAATAAACCAATCTAATATAATAAGTACAAATCTCTAAAGAAAATATACACAAGTACTAATAAGGTTTATATTAAAATAGTTAAATTATGTGTCATTTTTTCCCTATAATTTCCCTTTTTCTTCTTTTGGTCATGATAAGAAATTACTTTTATAATGAGGAAAAACTCACTTAAATCAATAAAAATTCTTAAAGGAGATATGCTTGTTTAGGTCTTTCTGAAAATATATGTACATTAAGGCAAGGGGAGGGGATATTTTGTCCTGTTTCCAAATTCTCCCAGTGGGTAACTATTAATCAAATTTTTATTTATGAAAACTTCACTTATTCCTCACCTAATCCTAAATCCAAGTGTTAAAAGTAGCTGTCCTCATTTCTGGCTACAGGTATCCTATCTTTTTCATTGTCACAGCTGAGTAATTGACAATTTATGCAATCCAGTTCATCTGCTTAGCAACAGGAAGGGTGGGGCCAAAACAGAGGAAAACCACTCCAGTAGCATTCTGCAGTTGTGAAGTGAGAAAGAATGGGACACTGGCCAGAGGTCATGTAAAGTATTTTCAATGCTAAATCACAAAAGCAAAAATCAAACAAGAAATGTTCTATATTCTTCTCATACAGAGCTGCATAAGTATAGTCTCAAGGGCATCATAAGATTAGAATGCCAGAAATACTATAGTACTTTAATGACAAGTCAATAGAAAGTTTCTTGTCCCTGGATCTCTAAATGAGCTTTGCCTTAGAAAACTCCCTCCAGAAAGGGTGTGGCTTAGCTGAAAATCAGACAAAGATCTGCTCTAGCCATATGGGTGAGAACCTGTGATATGTTAATTCTGACTGAGAATGTCCCGGTACCATGTCTGCTGTACTTTTCATTTTATCTTGGGTCAGCAGAAAGGAGAGAAGAATGGGGAAGAAACTGAGACATACACCAGAGGAATTCTTAGCACTAAAGCTTTCCCTTTCTGCCAAACTACTTGAAGTTTATGGCAACAATCTCATCAAATGAATTAGAATGTAGAGGTCATAGGTCGTAAGGATCCTGTGTTCAAGTTCATTAATGTCTCCCGTACATCTAATCAGAAATCTATTAAATATACAGTGGCACCTATTTCTTCTTTACCGCAGCACTGATCACAAATGCAGAAGAAAGAGGTTTCAGTGAACTAAATCCACCAAATGACAGTGTGTTTTAATTTTATTTTACTGATTAGTCCTTAGGAAGTTAAATCAGTAGAGACCTTGCTATGAAAGAAAGCAGAAAAGGTCACCAACAGATTGTCCTGTTGCTTGAATTTGTTCATTCATTTGTTTGAAATACGTTTTTTGAGCACCTACTACTGTGTGCACTGTTCCAAACACTGAGGTTACTGTGGTGAATGAGAATGACCAGAATGATCGGAACGACCAGCCAGTCGCCATGATGTTCCCTGACCACCAGGGGGCAGGCGCTCAATGTAGGAGCTGCCCCCTGGTGGTCAGTGTGCTCCCACAGGGGGAGTGTCGCTCAGCCAGAAGCCAGGCTCACGGCTGGTGAGAGCAGCTGCGGCAACGGGAGCCTCTCCTGACTCCACGGCAGCACAGCGGGAGGTGTAGTGGACCTGGGATGAGCACGAGCAGTGCGGCGCCCGGCTCTGGCTTGGGCTCCTCCCTGACCACCCACTGTTTAGTGCACTGCTATATCCCTCGGGAGAAGTCCCGATCCCTTGAGGGATCGGGTCTAAACCGGCAGTCAGACTTCCCCCAAGGGGTCCCGGATTGCAAGAGGGTACAGGCAAGGCTGAGGAACCCCTCCCCGCCCCTGTGCACGAATCTGTGCACTGGGCCTTTAGTTAATAAATAAACAAGAAAATGTCAAACAGTCACAAGTACACAGGAGAGAACATGGTAGAGTGACTACTTTAGATTGGGTATCAGAGGAGGTATTCTTGAGGAGGTGAATCAGGCTGAGATAGGAATATTACGCAGGATCCAGCTGCTCAGAAATAAGGGGTAAGAGCTTCCAGCCCAGAAATAGCATAACAGCATATGTATGCAAAGGCTCTATGGTAGGAACATATTTAGTGTGTTAGAGACATAAAAAGTAAACCAGTATAATTGGGGTTTAAAAAGGGAAGAGTGCCCTAACCAGTTTGGCTCAGTGGATAGAGCATCAGCCTGCGGACTGAAAGGTCCCAGGTTCGATTCCGGTCAAGGGCATGTACCTTGGTTGCAGGCACATACCCAGTAGGGAGTGTGCAGGAGGCAGCTGATCGATGTTTCTCTCTCATCGATGTTTCTAACTCTCTATCCCTCTCCCTTTCCCTCTGTAAAAAAATCAATAAAATATATATTTTTTTAAAAAAAGGGGGAGGAGTGATGCCCAGCCAGCATGGCTCAGTGGTTGAGCATCACCTATGAACCAGGAGGTCACGGTTTGATTCCTGCTCAGGGCACATGCCTGGTTGCAGGCTCAATCCCCAGTGTAGTGTGTGCAGGTGCCAGCCAATCAATGATTCTCTCTCATCATTGATGTTTCTCTCTCTCTCTCTCTCTCTCTCTCTCTCTCTCTCTCTCTCTCTCCCCCTCCCTCTCTGAAATCAATAAAAATATATTTTTTAAAAAGGGAGGAGTGATACAAAATGATATTGGAGAACTAGGCAGGCCCCAGATAATGTCAGGGCTTTGTAAACCAGGGCATAGTATGGGTTTTATTGCAGGTGAGAGGGGATGCCACAAGGGAATGATAAATGAGGGAAGGAGGCTGTGATAAATATTACTTATGTTTTTAAAAGATCACTGTGGCTGCCATGTAGAGAAGGGACAGAAGGGGACATGAATGGGAGCAGGGGGGTAATTGGGAGCTATCTGGATAGGTGAGAGTCAGAGACAATGGTGATTTGTACTTGAGTGTTGATAATGAAAGTGGAACAGGGATCTGTTTTGAAGGCAGGGTTGAAAGAACAGACTGAATGTGGAGTATGAACATAAGAAAATAATCGAGGATAAGCCCTAGATATTTTGTCTTAATGGGAGATAATGGTGTTATCTACTGAAATGGGTAAGTTGGGAGAAGAACAGATTATGTGATAGAAAATCTGTTTTTACCTCAGCCATGTTAGACCTGAAATGCCTCTGAGACCTCCAAGTGAGGACATTTAGAATAGGAGTTGAATATTTTGGGGAGATGTCAGGCCCAGAATACAGTTTGGGTATTAGCATGGTATTGGAGGAGATGACCTCAGAGAGAGTGTAGATAATGAGGAAACAGAGGCTTGGGACTCAGTGTCATGAGACACTCAGCATTATTGGTTGGGCGGGAGAGGAGCCAACACAAAGATGGGAAAAGAGCAGCCAGTCTAGCATGAGGGAATCAGAAGAGGGTGGCAGCCAGAGAACAAGGGAATAAAGTGGGTAGGTCAATGTAATTAACTACTACTAGGGATCTTAGGAAGACATGAAGAGAAGATGACCTGGGAGCTTGCAACATAGCTACATTGAATGAAGGAGGGTGTATGCACAAAAACTGAGCAACTGAAATTATACTCAACCACTGTGAATGTTTATAATGCTTTATAAACATTGTCATTTTTCTAAATTTTATGAAGCATCGTTTTACTATTTACAGCTCATATCTTTTTTTTTCTCATTTCTCTTTTTATTTCTATAACCAAACCACAGAATAAGTATTTAAATATTTCTAACCTTATAAACACATGGTGTAATATGTACATTGAAAACTGGCTATATTAATATTTGTTGCCTTTCTCTTTCTTTCCTGCAGTCATTTAGAGCTAGTGCTGGGACTCAAAAGCCGGACTTTTGACTCTGACTCTGTTTTTCCCCCACCATGGCTTAGCTCTGCAGCATCAAAAAGACAAGCTGTGCAAAATGTTTCTGGTAAGTTTATTTTATTTTATCCTGCTTGTTCAGAAAAGTAGCAGCCAGGCATATGAGGATTTGAGATGCAGCTCTCTGCTTGTTAGCTGTGGGATCCTGGGAATGTCATTTCTCTCTAAACTTCAGTTTTCTCATCCTATATAATAAAAGTCTAATATGCTAAGTGTCCAGTCGTCTGGTCAGCCATTCAATCGATCAAAGCATAATATGCTAATGATATACTAAGGCCGCTCAACCGCTCGCCATGATGAGCACTGACCACCAGGGGGCAGATGCTCCAACCAGTAGGTTAGCTTGCTGCTGCTGGGGTCCAGCTAATAGGGACTGAGCAAGACAGGCCAGACATGCCCTGGAGCCCTACCATGGTTCCTCCCCAGCTGGCCAACTCCTGCATACCTCCCCAGCCCAGATTGTGCACCAGCGAAGTCCCTCGGCCTGTCCTGCACCCTCTCATACTCTGGAACCCTTCGGGGGATGTCGGAGAGCTGGTTTTGGCTTGATCCCGCAGGTCAGGCCAAGGGACCCCACTGGTGTATGAATTCGTGCACCAGGCTTCTAGTTGGCAAAATAAAAGACTTGAACTAAAGACTCTTAACAGCTCCCTAAATTCTGAGACTGCATTGACCAGAACTTATGACTAACCAGAATATCACAGTCGCCTACTAGGCTTATACCGCACCTTACTTTTCCCAATGTGCTTTGGGGCACATTGGTCACACAGCGTGATATAGTCTAGTTCACCTTTCTAGTGAAAGCTTGTTAAATTATTCATTTTAATGCTCTTTGGGAATTTAAAGACATTTTGCATTTATTCTGCATTCCCCACTAGTCTATCAGCTTCAGAAAGACATTATTTATTCCCTATTTGGTTGTCCAGTATCAACTAAGGAAAAGCATTCCATCAGGCTTTCCAGGGATGCAGAAAGTGAGAAAAGTGAAGAGAAGCTGCCAATTAATTTGGAATGCAAAGCCTGAAAAAACAGCCTGAGGCTACTAAACCAATCCAGAATATTAACATTTTTAAATACCACTAGAACCAAGGTTAGCATTATCTTCCTTATATGGATTCTGGCCTAACAGATATGTTTGTTTAATCATAAATATAAATTCTTGCCCATGTGACCAGGGTTTTTAAATAAATCCAAAAAAACTAAGGAAATGGACAAAAATAAATATAATAAAATATGCCTCCCTCTTCTTTTTGCCCACTTTTCTTGACTTTTATAGAAGCCTGTTTTGCTGCCAGAATGATGTTTCTGTTTGATACAGGTCAGTTTTTGTATTCTGAGTTGTCACGTGCAGTACAATAGATAGATGGGAAGTAAATACAGAAAACATAATTTCTACAAGTCACACAGAACTCATATTTTTCTAAAAACCTTTCTCAATACTACTGTATCAACATTATGTAGGTTAATAAATATCTGTCCAACTTATTTATTATTTTATCATGAATTACTTCTTCTGAGTAATAAAAACAATGTATGTTTTCTAAAAGTGTTTAAACTTCATTTATTTGACAAGCACCATTTTCAGTAACATAAAAAATTCCGACTCACCAGGACAGACTTCTTGGTCCGTCCCATTTGTCCTTTTCTTCCTGTGGCTCACACTAGAGTCTGTGATTCTAGCTCCTGCACCATGCTCACCAGTGCTCCCTCTTCATCCATATCACTTTGTCCCCATTCATAACTCTCTAGCTGAAATGCAGCCTACAACTGGTAACATAATTTTGGAGGAGAATGGCATAATCCCAAAACTTTCAGATTTCAGATATCAAAGGAAACAGAAGAGGAAGATGTGCATATGAAGAGAGAAACAGAGAGATGGTAGAAGGACTTGTCCTGGCTTTGCAGATGGAGAAAGGGGCCATGAGCAAAGGAAAGTGAACAGCCTTTAGAAAACAGATTCTCCCCTAGAGTCTCCGGAGAGAAATTATGTCCTTGATCTTAGTTCAGTGAGGCACATATTGGGCTTCTGATCTACAAAACTGCATGTAAATGAATGTGTTGTTTTAAGACACTAAGTCTATGGTTCTTTGTTATAGTAGCAGTAGGACATTAATATGCCTCCTCTTTGAAATGAATACCTAACTAGCCCACATGTCACATTTCTGGTCATCATATATTAAAAGTACAACAAATCTCACCACAGTCTATTCATTATAGAGTTGAATTAACTATGAGGCTCTCCTGGCCTGGCTGGGTGGCTCAGTTAGGTGGAGCATTGTCCCCTGCACCAAAAGGTTGTGGGTTCAAATATCTGTCAGTCAGGGCACACACCTAGGTTTCAGGTTAGATCACTGGTCGGGGCAGGTGCAAGAGGCAACCAACCAATCAATGTTTCTCTCTCTATGCTTTCCTCTAACTCTAAAATCAATAAAACATAGCCTCGGGTAAGGATAACAAAAATAAGTATGAGGCTCTCCTAAACAAAAGTGCAAAGCCCAAACACAGGGTGGTAGAGAATCTTTGTTATGTTAAATTAATTTCTCTAGTTAATAATTATTTCTTACTCCTTCTGTTAAAGGCCTCCAAGGAACTATTGTTGTCTACCCAAATTCATTTCACATCTTTTATTTCTCTGTGTCTTTGGTCCAATGCCTCTGATCAGGCTTGTCATGTCCTGTCTGCCTCCCTGCATTGTTATTCATGGGTCCCTGTGCCTAGGACACTTCCTTCCTCATTCCAACTAAGCTACCTCATTCACAGTTTAAGCCAGCACTTTCAACACCTTTAATATTTCCTTAGACCAGCGGTTTTCAACCTGTAGGTCACGACCCCTTTGGGGGTCAAACGACCCTTTCACAGGGGTCGCCTAAGACCATCGGAAAACACATATATAATTACATATTGTTTTCGTGATTAATCACTATGCTTTAATTATGTTCAATTTGTAACAATGAAATTGGGGGTCACCACAACCTGAGGAACTGTATTAAAGGGTCGTGGTATTAGGAAGGTTGAGAACCACTGCCTTAGACCTTTATTTCTTGCAGGAAGTAGTATAACCAAGCATAATGAGCACAGAGGCACTATTGCATACACAGGTAACACATGAAATTCAAGCAGATCCTGAAAAGTGTTGTGTGGCACTGTCCTGCCAGAAGGCATGCCAGAACGCAGACCCCCTTCTCATCATAGTATCTTCTGAGTTCCCAAAGTCACGTGAGGTTGTAATTGGCTACATCTACACCCTCTATTTCAGGCTGCAAACTCCCTGAGGAAAGGGAAACAACTTTAGTTTTCTTGGATTCATTCCTGTATCATACCAATTATGGTGCCTTCCACAATCTAAGAAAGTTCCATCATTTTAGTTCCACCCTCTGTAAATTGGGTGTTATCTTTGTATCTTAATGACAAAGGAGGCAGCTGCCTGGTTTCTAATGCCAGTGTGCTATGTACTATCTGTGAACTCAGGGCAAGCTACTTAACCCCTCCAATGCTTCCTTTTCTCCATCAATATTAACAGCCCACTTCAGGGCTTCTCTGAGAATTAAATGAATTAATATATGAAAAGTCTTCATTAGTGTTCACATTATCAGGCAGGTTTTCTTAAAGATATTTACTCCAGAGCATTCAGCATCCCATGTCAGTGGGGAGCAGGCCAGGACAGGGTGCGGCTTCCATGTCTGGCTACTTGTGTTTTTATGGCAGCTTCACCACTCACTAGCTTTTGTGGTCTTGGGCAAGGTACTTAATCACTCTGGGCCCATCTTCAGTAAAATAATAGGAGCACTTAGAATATACAGTTCTGGGGATTAAATGATATAACTCATTTAAAAAGCTAATAGTGTCTGGCACATTAGCAAGTACTCAATAAATATGAATTTTAATTAGGCATCAACAAATTCCTTTTATGTATTAGGGAGCATATGACATGACACATGAATAATTTTCCTATGTCCACTGAGAGAGCAGCAGGGCAGCTTGGCTCTCTCCACTACCCACGTGGCCAGGCAGAGGTAGGGATGGAAAAGGTCAGTCCTGGGCCTGCCCTGGCACACGCCTTCCCACTGGGAGGAGGATGTGAGCCCAGGGAAGCTGCTAAGGAGATGTGGATGGGATCTGTGCTGAGCATCACTGAGCAATTCCCAACCCCCTAGCTTCCAAGTGTAGCAGGTGCTCCCACCCTGGAGCCCTCAGCTTTGAACCCCAGAATGAGAAGCTTCCATCTGCCTCAGCCACTGAAGTCTAACCTTTTCTCTGCAGGCAGCTCCTTCAGAGCCAGAACAGCAAGAGAGCCATCTGTCCACCTGGATCCCACTCTCAGGCAGCTATCTACCAGGAGCTTTCTTCACACAATCTTGCTCCCACAAACCACAAGAGGAAGCAGGAAAACATGGTTGTACTTTGAAGATTGTGCTGTGCATTCCTGTTACTGCTGGGGGACAGGGCTGACGACCAAGTTATGTGCTAAATATGAAGCAAAGATAACTATAACTGGAGGAAATGAGCAGGCTTGTATGTGGTTTGCCATGAGAGCACCGCAGAGAGAGAAAATGACTCAAATGCTGCAGAATGAGGGATGAAGAGGCGCTGGACATAACAGCTGACAGAATGTTAAGGGAGAAACCCCCACTTTGTGGACATAAAACTTGAATGCATTTTCATTTTTCCATAGAAAATGTATGAAACTATAGAATTCTGTACAGGAATGCATGGAGTTTACATACCTTTCACTTCCCATATTTTGCCTTCTTCTCCACTGATTGAGTACAGTCTGGGCTGTTAGTCTAACCCTCTTCATAGTCTCAGTGTGCTCAGCTGATCAAGGGCCCCTCTTAGATGCCCACATCCCAATCCCTGGGTATATCATCTTGCATGGCAAAAGGACTTTACAGGTAAGATTAAGTTAAAGATCTTGAGACAGGGATACATCTTTTTTTTTTTTCTTTCTTTCAGAGAGGAAGGAAGAGGGAGAGAGAGATAGAAACAACCATGATGAGAGAGAATCATTGATCAGCTACCTTCTGCAAGTACCCCGCTGGGGATCGAGCCCACAACCCGGGCATGTGCCCTTGACTGGAATCGAACCTGGGACCTTTCAGTTCACAGGCCAACGCTCTATCCATTAAGCCAAACCAGCTTGGGCACAGGGATATATCTTGAGTTATCTGGGTGGGAACTAAATACAACCACAAGGGTCCTTAGAGGAAGGGGTTGGGGGACCCGAGAAAAAGAGGAAGCTGTGGCTGTGCGGGCAGGGCAAAAGTCAGAGTGCAGGGCCATGCGCCAGAAGTGCTGGCAGCCTCTAGAATCTGGAAAAGGCCAGGAAAAGATTTTCCCCAGAGTCTCCAGGAGGAACGTGGCCATGATGACCATTTTAGATGTCTGAGTTCCAGGAATGTAAGAGAATAGGTCAGTGTTGCTTTAAGAGACTGCAAGTGTGGTGATGTGTTACAGCAGCCACAGGAAACTAATACTCTCAGGGGAGGGCAGGCAAGGCATTCTGTACAAAGCCAACAAAAATAGACAATAGAAGGCAATGTCACATATAATAATGAGCAGCTCCTAATCATTTGTTTATTACACATAAAACAAATACAAGTATAGCTGGGTTAAGATTTAAACTCTCCATATTAGTTTTTAGTGTATTTAAAAAATTGTGTCTGATCTTAGAATCTAGTGGTTTAAATCCTACCATCTTTTGCTTGTTATGAGTTTCTTCCACTTTATTTTTGTTTATTTATACCATTCTCCTTCTATTCATGAGGTCAAAGTTTATAGTCTAAAATTATCTCGTTTTCTTGTCTTAGTGTCATACCCAGTCAGAAGAAAGCTCTACTATGGTTTTCAGCTCCCAGAAACCCCATGGGAATACTTAGTTAGGCAGCTATGGAGATGGCTTTATTCAGAGGGTGGAGTCCTGTTTTGAGGGTGGGAAAGCAGCTCTGGTTCTCAGAGCTATTCAGTGATCCACAGACAGCCCTGGTTCCTTCTGGGCCAGGCACTGCTCTCACCCACAATGGTCACAGTGAGTCACAGTGGCACAATGATGTCTCTGTAGCCGGTAGGGGGCTGCAGGCAAGGACTGGGACTGTGGGGGAAAGGGGACTCCTTGTTGACAGCATGATTTCAGATGTGTGTCCTCTGAGTAAAGCGACTTTCAGAACTGAAGGTTCCTAGGATCATAATGAACCTGTCATTCCAAGAGGCTGGTTATTTTAAGAAGTTCTCCCCAAATTATATGATGGCACTTCTCTTTTTTTGCCATTATAGTTTCCTTTCAATATTATTTTGTATTGGTTTTAGGTATACAGAATACTGGTTAGACAATCATATATTTTACAAAGTGTTCCCCCAATATGACTAGTACTCAACTGGCACCATATGTAGTTATTGCAATATTATTCACTATATTCCCTACGCTTTACTTTACTTATTTTTATTTTTTGTTTCAGTTTTATTTTTCTACTAGAGGCCTGGTGCACAGAATTCATGTACTAGTGGGGGGGCATGGCCTGGGGGCATCAGCCCACTGTGGGAGCAGTCACTCATCCTGGTCAGCTGAGTGACTGTGGACTCAGCCTCTGAGTGGGAGCTCACTGACCACCAGGGGGCAGCTCCTGCATTGAGCATCTTCCCCCCAGTGGTCAGTGCACATCATAGCGACTGGTCGATGAGTTGTTCTGGTCATTCGCCATTTGGTCACTGGGCTTTTTTTATATAGGGTTACAAACAAAACTGTTATAAACCTCTTGCATGTGTCTCTCTAGTTTTTCTTGATTACATATTTAATGGAAAAATTGCTGGTCAAAGACATGCTTACTTTCACCTTTAGCAGGCAATGTCAAACTGTTTTCCAAAATGTCTGCATCAATGTATTTTCTCTCCACGAAGAAACTGGGGCTCCCATTACACTATACTTAAGATTGCCTTGATTTTTTGCAGTTTAGTGGGTGTGGCCTTAACTGTGGTCTGTGGTCTTATTTTTCCCCTGGCTACTAACAATGGTAATAATCTGTTCAAAATCTATTTGTGCTTTCTGTCATCTGAAATTCTTTTTTAAATTAAATTTATTTTTTATTGTTGACTAGGGGTGCAGTGCATGAATTCGTGCACCTTGAAAGGAACTGTGGCCCGTGAGGCTGCGGTGGACACAGGGGCGAGTCTCGGCCCATCCTCTGCATCACCGCCCAGCCCCTCTCGCTGTGCCCCTGTCCTGTTTCTGCCCACAGCCCGACTCCCGCTGCCACTGCTCCACATGCTGATGGTGCCAACCCCGTTTGCATCTGCTGATGGTGTGAAGCAACTGGGGCTGGCGCCAGCAGTGGGTGCAAGCGGGGATGGCACCGTCAGCAGGTGCAAGTGGAGGCTGTTGCCCCAATTGCCTCTCAGGAGCAGGGAGAGTTGGAGAAGTCCTCAGAGGTGATCAGGGCCAGCAGCTGCCACTCGCACCTGCTGATGGCACCAAGCGATTGCAACCAGCGCTGGGCATCAGGAGTGCATACGAGTGGTGGCTCCAGCACCAGCAGTGGGTGCAAGTGGGGCCATCGCCAGCAGCAGGTGAGAGAGGCAGCTGCTGGACCTGATCACTCCTCAGGAGCAGGGGGAAGTGGAGAAGCCCTGAGGGGCGATCGGGGCTGGCAGCTGCCACTCGCACCTGCTGACGGTGCCAAGCGATTGGGATTGGCACTGGGTGCCAGCAGCAGGTGTGCACACTGGGCGGGACCACATTGTGTGGGTGCAAATTATTTTCAGTAACCACCAGAGGCTTGCCCCGATGACAGCAACCAGCGCCCCACCTTGGTCTGGTGTCCCTGCTCACCTGCTCCACCATCCCATCGCAGCTGATGCCGGCCATGTTCCATGCTCTGCCACCTGCTGCTGACATCCACCATGGTCCACATGTGCCCTCTGGTGGTCAGTGCACATCATAGTGACCAGTTGTTCAGTTGTTCTGCCGTTCCGTCTATTTGCATATTAGGGTTTTATATATATAGACTAAAAACCCAGTGTGTAAAATCACACAGCCCCGCCCACCCACGTGCGCCCTGCCCACCCACCTGCCGCCCCACTGTGCTCAAAGTCCCACCCACCCACACTGGTCTTTGGTTGTTACGGCATTAGGGCCACTGGGTTTTTATAATATAGATAGTATTACAGATATCTCCCATTTTCCCATCCTTTAACCCCTCCTCAAAGACCCTACTTACCCCCTACACCAAGGTCTTGACTACGCTATTGCCTTCTATCTATATAAAAACCTAAATGACCATTCAACCGTTTGACCGGCAACTATCACATGCACTGACTACTGGGGGCAGACGCTCAATGCACACGCATGGAAACGTGGAACAGACTGATGAATCTCAGAGGGAAGAGGAAGGGGGATGGTGGGGGGAGAGATTAACCAAAGATCTTATATACATACTAGAGGCCCAGTGCATGGATTCGTGCACTAGTGGGGTCCCTTGGCCTGGCCTGCGAGGATCAGGCCAAAACCTGCAGTCCGACATCCCCCGAGGGGTCCCAGATTGCGAGAGGGCACAGGCCAGGCCGAGGGACCCCACTGGTGCATGGATCCATGCACTGAGCCTCTAGTAAGTATCTAAGTTTGGTTTATCTCTTCTTGTCCCCGCAACCCCACATCGAGGTATGTCAGTCTGCTCCATGCCTCCATGCCTCAGGTCCTATTTTGTTGGTCAATTCACTTTGTTCATTAGAATCCACAAATAAGTGAAATCATGTGATACGTGTCTTTCCCAGATTGGCTTATTTCACTTAGCATAATAGTCTCCAGATCAATCCATGCTGTCCCAAAGGTGTAAGAGGTGCCTCTTTTATACTGCTGCATAGTAGTCCACAGTGTAAATATCCCACAACTTTTAAATCCATTCATCCACTGATGGTCACTTGGGCTGTTTCCAAATCTTAACTATTGTAAATAACACTGCTATAAATACAGGGGAGCATATATTCTTTCTGATTGGTGTTTTGGGTTTCTTAGGATATATTCCTGGAAGTTGGATCACTGGGTCAAATGGGAGTTCCATTTTTTAATTTTTTGAGGAAACTCCATACTGTTTTCCATAGAGAGTACACCAGTCTGAATTTCCACCAGCAGTGTACCAGGGTTCTCTTCTCCACATCCTCACCAGCACTTGTTGTTTGTAGATATTTTGATGATAGCCATTCTGACAGTTATGAGGTCATCTCTCATTGTGGTTTTAATTTGCATTTCTCTGATGATTAACAACTTAGAGAATTTTTTCATATGACTCTTGGCTATTTGTATGTCCTCTTTGTAGAAATATCTATTCAGATTTTCTGCCCATTTTTTAATTGGATTGTTTGTCTTCCTTTTGTTGAGTTGTATAAGTACATTATATATTTTGAATATTAACCCTTTATCAGATGTATCATTGGGAAATATGTTCTCCCATATAGTGGGTTTCCTTTTTAATTTGATGTTGGTTTCTTTTACTGTGCAGAGCTTTTTGTTTTTATGTAGTCCCATTTGTTTATTTTCTCCTTAGTTTCCTTTACTCTAGGATATGTATCCATAAACATATTTCTATGTTACATGTCTGAGATTTTATTGCCTATGTCCTCCTCTAAGATATTTAGGGTTTCATGCCTTACAATTAAGTCTTTTATCTATCTTGAGCTCATTCTTACGTATGGTGTAAGTTGGTGGTACAGTTTCATCTTTTTGCTTATGTCTGTCCAGTTTTCCTTGCACAATTTGTTGAAGAGACTGTCTTGACTCCATTGTATGTTCTTGCCTCCTTTGTCAAATATTAATTGACTGTAATGGTGTGGGTTGATTTATAGATTCTCTGTTCTGTTTCATTGGCCTATATGCCTGTTCTTGTGCCAATACCAGGTTGTTTTGGTTATAATAGCTTTGTAGTATAGGTTGATAACTGGTATTGTGATCTCTCCTACTTCATTTTTCTTTCTCAAAATTTCTGCAGCTATTTGAGATCTCTTATGATTCCATATAAACTTTTGAAGTATTTTTTCAAGCTCTGTGAATTATGCCATTGGTATTTTAATAGGCATTGCGTTGAATCCATAGGTACAGACATTTGAGTAGTACAGACATTTCAATGATGTTAATTATTCCAATTCATAAAAACAGTATATGCTTCCTTTTTTTTTCAATGTTCTATGGTTTTCCAAGTACAGGTCTTTTACGTCCTTGGTTAAGTTTATGCCTAGGTTATTCCTAGGCATCTTTTTCTTTTTTCTGGTGCAATGGTAAATGGGATTGCCTTTTTAGTTTCTCTTTCTGAGAGTTCATTATTGTTGTATAAAAATGCCATTGAGTTCTGGATGTTGATTTTTCTATCCTGCTACCTTGCCTAATTCACTTATTAAGTCTAGTTGTTTTCTGGTGCAGTATTTAGGGTTTTCTATGTACAATATCCTGTCATCTGAAAATAATGAACGTTTCACTTCCTCCTTTCAAATTTGGATGCCTATTAGCTCTTCTTCATGTCTAAATACTCTGGCTAGGACTTCCAGTACTATATTGAATGAGAGGCATGAAAATGGATATTCTTGTCTTGTTCCTGTTCTTAAGGAAAACACGTTGAGTTGTTGACCTTTGAGTATGATGTTGGCTCTAGGTTCGTCATATAAGGATTTTATTATGTTGAGGTATGATCCTTCTATTCCCACTGTGCTAAGAGTTTTTATCATGAAAGGGTGTTGGATTTTGTCAAAAGCTTTTTCTGCATCAATTGATATGATTATGTGATTTTTGTCTTTCAACTTATTTATGTGATGTATCACATTTATTGATTTGTGGACATTATACCAGCCTTGCATGCCTGGAATAAATCCCACTTGGTCATGGTTTATGATCTTTCTAATGTAATGCTGGATCTGATTTGCTAGACTTTTGTAGAGGATTTTAGCATCTATGTTTATCAGGAATACTAACCTGTAATTCTCTCTCTCTCTCTCTCTCTCTCTCTCTCTCTCTCTCTCTCTCTCTTTTTTTTTTTTTGTCTTGTCTTTATCTGGTTTTGGGATTAGGATAATCCTGGCTTCATAGAAAGAGCTTGAAAGGGTTCCTTCCTCTTGAATTTTTTTGGAATAATCTGAGGAGGATAGGTTTTAGTTCTCCTTTGAATGTTTGGTAAATTCACCTGTAAATCGATCTGGTCCAAGACTTTTGTTTCCTGGAAGTTTTTTAATTACTGCATCTTCCTGATTGAGTTTTGGAAGATTATATATTTCTAGGGATTTGTCCATGCCACTCAGATTGCCCAGTTTGTTGGCATATAGTTGTTCACAGTATTTGCTTACAATCCTTTGTATTTCTTCAGTGTCCATTGCTATATTGTCTCGTAGATTTCTGATTTTATTATTTGAGTCCTCTCTCTTTGTTTCTTGATAAGTCTGGCTAGGATTCCATCAATCTTGTTGACCTTTTCAAAGAACAAGGTCATGGATTTATTGATCTTTTGTACTATTATTTTTAGTCTCTATGTCATTTAGTTCCACTCTGATCTTTATTATTTCCTTCCTTCTACTTCCTCTGGGCTTTTGTTGGTGTTCTCTTTCTAATTTATCTAATTGTAGGGTTAGATCATTTATTACCAATTTTTCTTGTTGTTTTTGTTTTGTTTTTTTTAGCTAGGCCTGTAATGCTATGAACTTCCCTCTCAGGACTGCTTTTGCTGTGTCCCATAGATTTTGTGTTGTTGTGTTTTCGTTGTCACTTGTTTCCAGGATATTTTTTATTTCTCTTTGATCTTGTTGCTAACTCAATTATTTTTTATTAACATGCTATTTAGCCTCTAAGATTTTTATTTGTTTTTATTGTAATTGATTTCCAATTTTATGCCACTGTGATTTGAGAAGACGCTTGATATGATTCTGATCTTCTCTGATTTGTAGAGACTTAGGCCCTATCCTAATATGTGGTCTATCTTTGAAAATGTCCCATGTGCACCTGAGAAGAATGTATATTTCATAGCTTTGGGGTGAAAATTTCTGGAGATGTCAATTAAGTCCATCTTATCTAGTGAGTCATTTAGGATTGCTGTTTCTTTGTTGATTTTTTTGTCTAGAAGATTTATCCAGTGATGTCAATGGAGCATTAAAGTCGCCTACTATGACTGCATTGCTATGGATCTCTCCCTTCATATCTTAGAGAAGTTTTTTATGTGTTAGGTATTCCTGCATTAGGTGTATATATGTTTACCAGAGTTATATCCTCTTGTTGTATGGATTCCTTTAGTATTATTAAGTAGCTTTCCTTATCTCTTGTTATGACCTTCACTTTGAGGCCTGTTTTGTCAGATATAAGTATTGCTACCCCAGCTTTTTCTTTCATTTCTGTTTGTCTGAAAAATTTTATCCTATTCCTTCACTTTCAGTCTGTGTGACTCCCTTGTTCTGAGGTGGGTCACTTGTAGACAGCATATATATGGGTCATGTTTTCTTACCCATTCAGCCACACAATGTCTTTTGATTGGAGCACTGAGTCCATTTATGTTTAAAGTTATTATTTATAGGTACTTGTTTGTAGCCATTTTTATTCTTTATGCTTGTGTTCCTCCATCCCTTTCTATTTCTTCTTTTTACAGTAGTCCCTTTAGCATTTTTTGAATTGATGGCTTGGTAGTAATAAACTCCCTCAGCCTTTTTTTGTCCGCAAAGCTCCCAATTTCCCCTTCAATTTTGAATGATAGTCTTGCTGGACAGACTATTCTTGAATTCAGTCCCTTGCTTTGCATCACTTTGTATACTTCATTCCATTCCCTTCTCACCTGATGTTTTTTTTTGTTGAGAAATCATTTGATAATCTAATGAAAGATCCCTTGTAGGTAACTCTCTGTCTCTCTCTTGTAGCCCTTAAGATTCTCACTTTGTTATTGTTTGCGATTGTAATTATAACATGTCTTGGTGTGGGTCTTCTTGGGGTCATTTTGTTTTGGAGTCTCTGTGCTTGTGTGACTTTTTTCTTCCCCAAATCAGGGAAGTTTTCTGTCATTCTTTCTTCAAATAGATTTTCTAATCCTTGATCCTCTTCTTGTCTTTCTGACACCCCCATTATACAGATGTTGCTTTGTTTTATGTTGTCCCAAAGCTCCCTTAAGCTCTCCTCTTGCTTTCTAATTATTTTCTCCAATTGCTGTTCATATTCGGTGTTTTTTTTCCTACCCTGTCTTCTAACTTGCTAATATGGTCCTCCGCTTCTTCCAGTCTACTGTTGAAACCTTACATTGTATTTTTTGTTGTAGCTGTATCATTCTTCATTTCCTCTTGATTCTTACATATGTTGGTAATTTTCCATCGAGCTGGTTTAGGAACTGTATGACTTATTTTGAATTCTTTCTCTGACATATTGCTTGCCTCTATTTCTTTTAGTTCTTTTTCTGGCTTTTCTTTCCTTTGGGGGATGGTTCTTTGTCTCCCCACTTTTGCTGTCTCTTTCGGACCCTGGGATCCCTGCTTGGGGCCTGAGGGATTGAAGTACCTAGCAGTTCAATGATCCAGGACTCACTAGAACATAAGCTGAGTCTGCCTTGAGTTTTACACCTTTATTGTCTCTGCTCTGAGTTGTACCCCCTTCTCCCACAGTTCTCGTCCCTCAATTGTCCACTTCAGATTCTCAGTGTAGGAGGAGGCACATCCACAGTTCCTCTGGTATGTGACTCCCTGTGAGGGCCCAGAGCCCTCTGGCAGCAATTCACTGTGCGGCCCTATCCCCCAAGGCAGAATGGTGCCCTAGGACCCTCTGGCAGCACACATGCAGCATGGTCCTGTGACCTGTTGCTGGGCACACCAGGTTACACTGGTAGCTCTGACCTTGGCTGGGGGTAGGGTGTTCGCCAGGTGTTCTTTCCAAGCTGGAATGGAGCAAGCACCAGCCCGAAGGCTCTGTCCATATTGGGGGCAGAGCCTGTGCCAGCTGAATGCTATGTCTGTGCCAGGAGTAGAGCACACACTGGTTTGTGGCTCTGTACTGGGACAGGGGATCAGGAAGGAGTGGGGTACCTCTGGCTTGCACTCACAGCACAGGGGCTTGTAGTGCAGGATCCTGGGATACTGATTTGGGGCTCTGGTGAGGAGGTACAGCTCAGGAGATCTCTCTGGCTGCACTCGCTCGGACCTGCAGTGTGGTACCACACTGCTCACTGCCAGAACATGGTGGTGGTTCCACAGCGGGTCATGTATGCAAGTGGCTCCCTGAAAAGGTCTGGGGGTGGTGTTTGAGGTCAGTCTGGGTGTTGGTGTGGCAACACTTCTAGTCTCTGTTGCTCTCCTCACAAGATGGTGTGGGTTCCCCACTAAAACCACGCCAGCCTGGGCATGTCTGTGGCAGTAATAGGAGCTACTTGTCTTGGAGAGTCCTATCTGCCAGTGCCCAGGATTTCTGCAATGTCTAACTGTCCCTCACTCCCTCCCACACACACCACACATGTCCACACACCCCCTCTCACTCCTTTACTCACACTCTCTCCCTCCCTGCCATCCTGTCAGCCTCCATATTGCTAGTCTCCTATGCTTTACTTTAAATCCCTGTGACTATTTTGTAACTACTAATTTGTAATTTTTAATCCCTTCACCTTTTCAACCACCCCTCCCATTTACCAACCATTAGTCTGTTCTCTATGTCTATGAGTCTGTTTCAATTTTGTTTGTTTTGTTCTTTAGATTACACATATAAGTAAAGTCATATAGTATTTGTTTTCATCTGACTGACTTATTTCACTGAGTATAACACCCTCTAGGTCCACCCATGCTGTCACAAATGGTAAGATTTCATTCTTTTTTATGGTTGAGTAATATTCCAATGTATGTATGTACCATCACTATTTTATCCACCTGTCTATTAATGGGTACTTGGGTTGCTTCCATAGTTTGGCTATTGTAAATAATGCTGCAGTGAACATAGGAGTGTATATATTCTTTCCAGTTGGTAGTTTGGGTTTCTTTGGATACATTCCCAGAAGTGGAATAGCTGGATCATAGGCACTTCTCTTTTAAATTTTTTTGAGGAACCTCCATACTGTTTTCCACAGTGTTGCACCAATCTATATTGACACCAGAAGTGCAGGAGGGTTCCCTTTGCTCTGCATCCTCGCCAGCACTTGTATGATGACACTTTTCCTTTCCACTTGGCACTGCACCCCATTTAAACTTTTATTGAGTGAGCACAAAACATCCTCCTTGACTTGAATACCCCTTATTTCTGTGCATTCTTTAAACATCAAACTTTTGGGACTATTTTCATTGCTCTAGCTCAGAGATCTCTCCCACCCCCAAAATCTCTAATATTTGTTTTTCTAATTTTCTATTCACTTACAGTTCCAACTTAAAACAAGGTCACAATCTAAGTCTATGGATGAAGCTAGTATTTCAAATTCAGACACCTTTTCCCCCCAGTTTGAATAACAACAGTAACAGCCACTCCAGGCTGTCATGTCAACTGCATGGGCTGTGCCCTGTGCGACTCAGGAGCCTGTTCTGTGCACGTCCTGTCACTAACAAGTATTAAGTGCATGTCATGTGCAAGACATGGTTCCATGCATGTATCCTGAGAACTAATTTGTTCCTTTATTCTCTACAAGTATTATTATTGTCATTTACAGCTGGGGATATTGTATTTTGAGAGGTAAATTGTTCAGATTTACACAGCCAGTAAGATGGGATCCAACTCAAACCCAGGCCTTTAAAAAAAATCAACATATTAGATATTTGCAACAAAACCAGCAAAACATTAGTAAGCAATGCTGTTACAGATAAATCATAAGTAATAAAATTGGTATATGGAGTCATATTGGTTGGTTATGTATTTTGTTGAAGTTCAAGGTAAAATGGTGTGTATAAATCGGATGCTCCCATAGAAAAGATTTATCTTCAAATACTGAAAATGTCCTAATTTATATACCGGATTCAAAACAGTTAAACAGGAGAATAAGGGCAAAAAACAAAATAGTCTTATATGCATTTCTCAAATAAACCATCAATAAACACTAAGTATTTCCAAATCGACCCTTAAAGATGCATATCATGACTTTACTTCAAGTCTACCACCCCTTGCATTATTGATCTTTTGAACGGTTGAAGAAAAGTATAGCAAGAATGATAAAGTAAGAGCTATACATAATACCATGTCATATAAATGTAATTTCATATGGTAGGAAGCTTAATCTGTGCAGTAAAAAAGTATGTAATTCACAGTGACTTATGATTAATTAAACATAGTGCTTGTGTCCATTATTTGATAAATATTGGGTATTAAGGCCTTGCTCAGACATGTAAATTCTTATTCTATTGTTGTTTCTGGAAAAATCACATTGAACATACCTCATTTTAATTTTCCCCCCATAAATATAATTTGCTGCAAATTTGAGAGCCCCTCAAAATAAACTTTTGTAGGTATAAATACCAATAAAATGTGGTATCTTTTACTTTAATATCTTCTGAAGATCTTTTCATTTGCCACTCACTTTCTTAGCACTTTTTCATGTCTATTATAATTAAATTCACCGTGATTTTTCAATTTGTATTTCTTTCTCCTCCATCTTCTGACTCAGCTATTAGATTATGAGTACATTGAATTTCTCAAGCATACCTTTTCTTCATCTTCTATGCAATTACCTTACTAAATATTGAATCTAGGATCAATATCTCCAAGGCCTAAAGAGCGCTTAGCTTACAATAAATGCTTAAAGAGGTTTATTGAACAAATGGATATTTCTTAACATGAAAAACCTAACAAGAATTAAAAAGATCTGGAGATCTAAATATTGTCAAAATAATACTCAGTCACTCATGAAAATAAGTATAAATGGGGAAGTTGATAATGGGAGATGTGGGAAATCTCTGTACCTTCACATTTTGTTGTGTGCCTAAAGCTGCTCTAAAAAATTAAGTAATAATAAAAAATAAGCAGAAATGTTTCAGATTTTTATGTAATACAATAATCTCTCCAGGGGTGGAGTGAAAATGTCCTATAATAGGATAATAAGGCAGTGAAGATGCTTGAGAATATATTTGATGTTCTCACAATGTCAAACTATGGGCAAAATGTTCCACAGTATGGAACGGTGCTATTATTAATTTCTTCAAATGAAATCTTTGATTTACTTAAACTGGAACTTGATTTTTAAAAAGCCACTCATTTTAATATTGATGATTCAGTCTGTGAAAGATCACCTACTGTCCCCCCAACCACACCCCTCTTTGCCTATTTTGTGGCTTAGCAACAGGATTACTGATGGGCAGCATTCATGGGACCATCTTCAGAACACTGATACATGTGGAGCATGCCTAATTGCGTTGCTCTGACATCTCTTTAAAAATGTTACTTTTCTCATGAGAAATCACCGCCATCTATTTTTCATGACTACTAAGTGGAAGTCATCCAGCTGTACCCACAGCTGAGCATGAACCAAGGGGCACCATTCCACCCCAAAGATAATGTCCACAAGCTTATTAAGACTATTACCATTATAATCGTAGTCTCTGTTTCTTTGCTGAGCTTGCAGACTCTCTCCAATTCTTTTAAGTGAGACACTGAAGAGCATAATTATCTACCCTGTCAGGGGAAATGACTAATGACATCAAGTGGTCTCTGCTTCAGCATGGTTTTGTGGCCTTTGCTTGTGCCCTTGGTGAAAAAGAAAATAAATTAAAAAGATAATTTTCTTTATGTCCAATCAGGGTCTTAATACTGTGGATTGTTTTTTATGTATGGAAGGAAATACCACAAAGCAGATATGGTACACAGTTTTCTCCTTATGCACTGAAGAATAGGAACTTGTAATAGGTGTGATTGTGAATTACATTACTTGAAAAGAACAGTATACATGTTACACTGTTTCATTCAACACTGCAAAATATGTACTATAAATAAATTTAAGGGAAATTCTCACTTATATATTTCTCTCTCAAAAGCCCAATGACTGATACAGCAGAAGGATGATTTCATAATTTACACTGAAAAGTAGAAAATGGTAGCCAGCTCTTAGTGTCTGAACCTTCATATAAAGTTTCACACAAGTACGAGGAGAAAAAATAAAAGCATTTTCAGAGTCGGCTGACATAGAGAATAATGTAAAGCTGAAGAAACCTAATATTTAAGTATCAGTTTCAGATTAAGATTTAGAAATGTGGTTCACTGTGGCCACGGTGACTTCTATAAGATAATGTCCTGGACAAGACAGGCTGGTGAATAATTGATGTGTGCCTAAGATTAGAAAAGCTAGTATACAGACTGTTCCTATGTGACAGGCACTGCGGAGTCTCAGATGAGCAAGTGATGGCCTCACAACTCTCAGTACAATAAGCACAAGCATATTTCTCTGCTAGTAACCACAGAGAGGCATGTTATAGAGTGAAACAGCATGATGGCTCAATGTATGACATTGTTACCTAGGCAATAAAAAGACAATAAAAGGAGTGGTGCTGTGGTTCAGAGCAGTGTTGTGTGTGTATCTCACTGCAACCTCACAGTTGCTTTGAAGACACTTCACACACGCAGAATGTGTCTCAGAGATGCTAGTGACTGGGCTATGGTTGCCTGGCTGGTACAGAGCACAGGACCCAAGGCTTCTGCCTCACCTTCCCCTATGAAATAAGCCCTTCTTACCTTAATTTGCTTTGGGGAGATTTTCCTGCCAACTCTTTGTTTTAGATGACCTTCTTCCATCCCCAGCTAAATTGAGTTATGTCCAATTCCATGAGCAGAAGTAGAAAGTGTTTTTAAAACTGTATCGTTTTCCTTTTGAATTGTAAGCAGATCACGAGACGACAAGAATTGCAGATCACAGGGAGATTCACCTGCTGGGCTGCACTGGTTTCTCGCACTGTCATGCAGGGACATAGGAATATGCTAAGTGACCAAAGACAGTAGATGGAGACTTAACAATGCATATCCTGCCACTATCAAGAGAGATGACAACGCTATATACCTTCAGGCCAAGTATCTGTTAATATTATGCTCAAAAGGGCTAGAAACCTGGCATGCGGTGCTCCTTTTCACTTAACCTCCTTTCTTTTTTTTTTTTAATATATATTTTTATTGATTCCCAAGAGTAAGGGAGAGAGAAATAGAAACATCAATGATGAGAAAGAATCACTGATCAGCTGCCTCCTGTATGCCCCCTCCCTAGGCATATGCCCTTGACCAGAATTGAACCGAGGACCCTTCAGTCCATAGGCCGACACACTATCCACTGAGTCAAACTGGCTAGGGCTCACTTAACTTTCTTTCAACTCAGAGTTCTGTCTTAAGAAAATAAGTTGCCATGTCTGATGGTGAAGTTTTGCAAAAGTTCCAGGCACTGGAGTGAGGGCTAGAATCTCAGACGAGGCCTGGTAGCCTTTCATTTGTGAATGCTAGCAGCAGCTGACAGTGGGTCAGATGCTTGAGGACCTGGCACTTAGGAGCTTAACTGTCTGCTCATTTTAGAAACATTTGATGATTTGTCACTGAACTGCTGTAGTGCCCTGAGGAATTCAGTAGGTAAAAGGACCATTCTGCAGCGTTCTGAAGCCTTTTACAGGACTCTCTGTATTGACTTGCCTCTAATGTGAAGGCAGACGGATATCTGCCAAAGACTTGGCCCTTCACCTCTTACTTAGGCAGGGCCCACACACTGCAGCACAAACATGCACCAGGCTCTGGTGTTGGTGTGCATCTTGAATGGCAGAAATACTACACTAAGCTGAGCAACGTTTAAAAATAGCAGCAGGAATTATTCCAGTGGGAATGTGAAATGTCAGTTATCTGCTGTCTGCTTATCGCTATATCTGATTCTCCCCCTCAGTTATCTCACCAGAATTAAAAAACAAAGGTTCAGACATGGCACAGCCAGTCAGGAATATATGATTTGGCTTCAAGGAAGTTGGAAAAAGCGTGGCAGAATCCAAAGAGGCTGAGGCTGCAGTGAGGGAGGGGGCTGAGCAAAGGTTGTGAGGGCCCCACCCCAGATGAAACTTTTAATAGTTGCTTGATGAGACATGCTTCTTATGCAGAGCCCTAGCACACACAGAACACAGGTAAGTGGGTGATGTGTACACACACACACACACACACACACACACACACAGAATTACATCTAATCTAATAAAAGAGAAACATGCAAATTGACCACACCTCTGCTATGCCCCAAGCCATGCCCACCAGCCAATCAGAGTGACTATATGCAAATTAACCCAACCAAGATGGCAGCTGGCAGCCACAGAGCTGGATCAAGCAGGAGGCTTGGTTGCCCCGGCAATGGAGGAAGCCAAGCTTCCCGCCTGCCCTGGCTAGCTGTGGCCTCCACTCAAGGCAACAAAGTTTCAATTATAGAAGATAAATAAATCCCATATACCTGCTTCCAGCCAGCCTCCACTGGGAGATTGGGTGGCTGGGGGCCGTGGCCAGCCTGCAAACAGCCATCAGCCCCTCACCCAGGATGGCCACACCCTCATGGGGTAAGGGTCCCCGCTGGGGGGCTTGTCCAGCATGCAAACAGCCATCAGGCCCTCACCCAGGCTGGCCAGGCACCCCAGTGGGGACCCCCACCCTGAAGGGGCTGTGGCCAGCCTGCAATCACCCATCAGCCCCTCACCTAGGATGGCCAGGCACCCCAGCAGGACCCTCACCCTGATCCGGGGCACCCTTCAGGGCAAACCAGCCAACCCCCACCCATGCACCAAGCCTCTATCCTATATAATAAAAGGTTAATATGCAAATTGACCGTAACAGCAGAACGACTGGGAATGACTGGTCACTATGACACACACTGACCACCAGGGGACAGACACTCAATGCAGGAGATGCCCCCTGGTGGTCAGTGTGCTCCCACAGGGGGAGCTCTGCTCAGCCACAAGCCGGGTTGCCAGCTGCCAGCACAGTGGTGGTGGTGGGAGCCTCTCCCGCCTCCTCAGCAGCGCTAAGGATGTTCGACTGCAGCTTAGGCCTGCTCCCCACTGGCAAGTGGACATCGCCCGAAGGCTCCTGGGCTGACAGAGGGATGTCTGACTGCCAGCTTAGGCCTGATCCCCCGGGGAGCAGGCCTAAGCCAGAAGGTGGACATTCCCTGAGGGGTCCCAGACTGTGAGAGGTCACAGGCTGGGCTGAGGGACCCTCCCACCCTAGTGCACAAATTTTTGTGCACCGGGCCTCTAGTATACATATAGGTGAAATAAAGTTTCATGAAACAATATTTAGCCCTACTAAGAGTAAAGCACTCATATTTTCTCATCTGCTCTATTCTACTCTATGTCATTAAAAATTCCTATTGTGCCTCACTGTGGGTCATGATCCAACTAGAAAACAATGCTCTGTAGCATCTAAATCTCTATTTATTTGATTGAATCCAGATGCTAAATGTTAGATTATGACAAAAGTTTTATACATTAAAAGTGTTTTGCAGTTCAGGTGTGGCTCAGTGGTTGAGTGTTGATCCAGGAACCAAGAGGTCTCAGTTTGATTTCCAGTCAGGGCACATGCCAGGGCTGTGGGTTTGATCCCCAGTAGGGGGCATGCAGGAGCAGCCAATCAATGATGTTCCTCTCTCATCATTGATGTTTCTATCTCTCTTTCCCTCCTCCTTTCTATCTAAAAATAAATAAAAAATATTAAAAGTCTTTTACAAATATGAAAACATTTTTAAATTATATTTTCTGCAAGTTTACCCTTATGCAATTTATATCAATAATAAATTTATGTTAAATGAGATGAACAGAAATAAAAGTTATGCTACTTGATAAAAACTGACTACTGCCTCTGTCTATAGGCAATAAGAGAACTGTTTATATGAGTGTCCATCTGGGTGGACCCAAGGCTTGGGCTCAGACCCTGCAAGTGAGCAGAGGAGTTTTATGTCCCTGGGTGAAGTCCAGTAGAGTCTTTCTCCAATATATCTAGTTACACCCACTAGTTTACCTGGAAGCAGAGAGGTCTTTTTTGAGTAGAGACCTGAATCCCAGCCCCTTCTCTTTCAGATTCACAGCTATTAACATCTGTCTGATGAGGTGTACCTTGACCAAGATGAGATGGAAGAAAGGACAGAGTTGCCTGAGAGAGAGGATACCTCCAGAAGGTAGAAGGAGATGGAATCGGTGAAACTGCCTCTACCCCAAGGGCTAGGCACTGGGGTCTGTGTCCATGGAGTGTCCTATTCTAAAATCTGTTTCAAGGCCAATGGTAGCAGATGGCTCCATCAGCATGATGCTCGCAGGTTGTGTGAGTGAAACAAGGTAGCCATGCCCCTGGAGCTCTCCTGACAGACTGCAACTCTGAGGGAAGGTATGGCCCCGGGAGCAATCACTGCAGCTGGATGTCTAAGGGTAGAACATGGGAGGTGTTATTGAGCTGAGTTCATCTTCAAAGCAGCTCTCTTCTGCCAGAAACTGGTTCAGGATATGAATCTAAAAGAGGGAGGGAGGGAGGGAGGGAGGGAAGGAGGGAGGGAGGGAGGGAGGGAGGGAGGGAGAGAGAGAGAGAGAGAGAGAGAGAGAGAGAGAGAGAGAGAGAGAGAGAGAATGGGAATGAGAATGAATTTCTGGCAGAATAAATAGCTGCAGAAGGTACTTCCAAGAGTGTTATATCCTTTAAAGTCTAATTTTGAAGCAACATGAGAAGAAGGTTCCTTCAGCCTGCCACAGAGGGTCCACAGGAGCTTCGACTCTGCCCCTAAATAAATGAGATACTCAGAAAAAATCAGCAAACCTGAACCAGGAGCAAAAGAGTTTCTGAGCAGACTGGGATGCCAATGATTTCTGAACAGCGCCAGGACTGCAAGGAATGGGGATCTGAGGGGAGAGGCACTAAAAGGTGAACTATGGTTTATCATTTGCCTGGCTTTGTTAGAAAAACAGGGATTTAAACTTTCTCAGGCAAATCTTTACTTTTCTTTAGGAAATCTAAACTGGAGAATTTTTATAGGTAGTTTTATGGATTTCCAAATTCCTATACAGGTGCAGGTGCTCAGAAGGAATAGATATGATCAGAAGAAACAAGTTTGCTTATTCTTGTCCAAAGGTGCTACACCTTACATTGAGTAGGGAAAATAAGCCAAGAAATAAATGGATTCTGCCTCCATAACCCCAGGAAAAGTGAACACTTTCTATCAGTAACAATAATAGGATATTAAAACTGGTTAAGTTCCATAAAATAAATAGAACAGCACTGTGAAAATTTTTTTTTTTTTTAATATATTTTATTGATTTTTTACAGAGAGGAAGGGAGAAAGACAGAGAGTCAGAAACATCGATGAGAGAGAAACATCGATCAGTTGCCTCCTACACATCTCCTACTGGGGATGTGCCCGCAACCCAGGTACATGCCCTTGACCGGAATCGAACCTGGGACCTTTCAGTCCGCAAGCCGACGCTCTATCCACTGAGCCAAACCGGTTTCGGCAGCACTGTGAAAATTTGTTAGAAGGATAAATGACTTCTGGCTGGAGGTAAAACAAGAAGAATATGGAGACCAAAAGTGTTGTGGCCAAGAACGGGTAGCACAAAGGCTAAGAGCCTGCACTTTGTGGGACACAGCCTGTGTCTCAGTCCTGACTCCTCCATTATAGGCCACCACCAACCTTCTCTGGACCTCAGTTTCCACAGCTGGTAAAACCAGGTAGGAACCATAAATGCATTGCTCAGAAGTTACAGACACTGACTCCCTAAAGAACAGAGTCTTGCACCTGATAAATGTACCCAATTAATATTAGCTGCTGATATTGTTAAAGACACCCTTGTGGAACCTGGCCACAAGAATAAGGATGATTGATTCGTGGGGGTGGTTTTAGTACTGCCACAGGGTAAGCTATGACAAAGCCGTGGTAGGATGGGGTGACAGTGTGATGTCCTTGTCTCTCCCCTCCACCACCGGCTCTGTTAAAGCGAACACGATGCTATGATTGGAAACAGAAGTGCTGTGTCCTTACATGACCTCATGGCAGCTAGCTCCCTGCCTGTGTGAGTGAGGGTGAGGGGGTGGCGGTGAACAGAAAGGGCTGCACGTAGTAGTCCACCCTTTGTGGACACAGGTGTGCAAGTCTTTGGTGACATTCCTATTTGTGACTGTGCAGGCCAGTCAACCAATGCCCACATGAAAAATATACTCATCACATGTTCTGCTCTATCTTTGGGATCAAATGGGAAACAAGTGTTCATCGGCACAATGTTCCCTGTTAAACTTACACACTAGGACTCTGTTAATTTGAAGTCTGAGTCAGCAGGACTTATTCTCTCCCTTCAAAAAGCTACAGGCTTAGAGGAAGTGAATTTAAAAGCCTAGAGCATCACACATTACAGAAACATGTTCTTAGAGCCATTCAGTCAAGTTAGAGTTCAACAAGAGGACAGTCGTGACAACTTCCCACCAGCAGAGATTCCAACTCTGCCAGGTGAGACTATACAGGCACACCTTGTGCATCATGCTTTATGGGCTGTTGCATGTTTTACAAATTGAAGGCAAGATCCTCCACCAGCAACAAGATTACAACTTGCTTCATTGTGGTGTCTGGAACCAAATACACAATGATATTTCCAAGATATGCCTATAGTGTGAATTCAGCCCACACATATGTTTTTCAATTAAGATGGTATAATAAACAGTCCTTTTTCCTCTCCACTCTCCCCTACAACGAGATCTGGATGATCATCAGAGGAAGTGGGAGACCTTAAAAGATTTTATTCATTCAATTCTATCCATTTCAATTCAATTCAATCTAATCCAATTCAATTCATATTTACTGGAGTCAATGCATACGGTTCTAAAGGAATATAAACATCCCTAAGACAGTCTCTGACCTTTCATGTTTTACAATCTATTTCAGAAACAAAACTAAGCCCATAAATTAAATTATTAAAACAGAGTAATAAAGAGCCAAGACTCTGAGGTCCGAAAGCTACTATGCGACATTGTGCAAATCACTTTATTTTTCTTTGCCTTGGTTTCTTTGTCTATAAAAAGTTACAGGTCTGTTTTTTTAATCCTCACCCGAGAATATGTTTTTATTGATGAAAGAGAGAGAGAGAGAGAGAGAGAGAGAGAGAGAGAGAGAGAGAGAAAGAAGAAGAAGAAGAAGGAGGAGGAGGAGGAGGAGGAGGAGGAGGAGGAGGAGGAGGAGGAGGAGGAGGAGGAAGAGAAGAGGAGACATTGATCAATTGCCTTCCATATGTGCCCAGACCAGGGATTGAAGCTGCAATCTAGGTATGTGCCCTGACCAGGAACCGAACCCACCACCTTTTGGTGCACAGGACAACACTCCAACCAATTGAGCCATGCTGGCCAGGGCAAAAGTAACAGGTGCTTTAACTCATAAAGTAGTTATTAGAACAGAGTGAGGCATAGAGTATTCATTATTAAATTATTGTGATTCCAGTTATAAAGAGGATTAAGTTTTAACTTCTCAGCATGGCATACATGGCCATTCTGCAGCCTCATTTCCTATTCCTTCTCAACATATAACTAGGTTCCAGCCATAACAGCCCCCTGCAATGGCATTTATCTTTCTTGACCTTGAAGCAAAATTACTTTCAAGACAGGTCAATTTAGATTCAAATCTCAGTTCCATCAAAATATATCGTATTTATCATAACTAGTACTGATGAAAAATATAACTAGTTATTTTTGTCACTTCAAGGTGACTGAGCCCCTCCAAGATAGAGACTCGTATGTCATTCACTTTGGTGCCACAGGTTGCCTGGCACAGGAAATTGGTTCAGTGAATGTCTATGCAGTAAGTGAATGAAGAGTCTATTATGAGCAGAAGTAATATTGTAGAGTCATAAAGCACAGTGCAGGAGGGGACAGTCTGGTTGACATGCACAGAGGAGTGAGGACTACAGGGTAGAGGCAAGTCACTGAGGGTGGTGCATGCAGGGCCCAGGATTAGGGTTCAAAACCCAGGATAGTGGAGAACCAAAAAAAGCTTTTGAACAGCAGTAAGAGGACCTAAATCAAACTATAGGCTGACTGTGGGAGGGGGAAGGAAGGATTGGTTTATGAGGTGTTAAGGGGGAAGAGTTTACAGGATTTGGTAATTTGATGGATATGGGAGATATGTTGGAGTCATTAACTATGAAGTGAATAATAGTGCCAGGAAAAAGTTTATGAAAAAGATGAAGAGACTTTTTCATAATAAATCAATTCAGTTTTTAAAGACCTATTTTTTCCATTTAGAAGAAAATATGTTTTTATTGTAGAAAATCTGGAACAGGCAGAAAAGTATAAAGAAAATTGAAATTATTTGTAATCTGGCCACCCCGCAAAAATTGTTTCGAATATATTTCTGATGTCCATTTAATCTTTTTGAAATGCATAGAAATATATTTACCATGTTGCATATTGGTAAATGTAATTGTATACCAATTATATATTTACACAATTACACATTATATAATTGTACACTACTGACATTGAACACTTTAATAAGTATTTTTCAAAGTCCTGATTTTTAATGTCACCATTGGATTATCTTCAATTTCTCACTGCTGCAAATTATAAAAAAATGCTGCAATGAACATCTTATATATAAATATTGGCATTTCTAATTATTTTCTTAGGACAAATTTTGAGTGAATGGGTATTATCACATTTAAAGCTCTTGGTACCTTTTGCTAAATAACTTTCCAGAAAGTCCTTATCTACTTATACTCCTCCTAGCTGTATATGAACGCCAGTACTGAGAATTATCTTGTAAAAAAAATGCCAATTTAATAAAGAGAAACAGTCTTTGTCTTATTTTAGTTTACATTTCTTTAATTACTTGAGAGAATGACATTTTCTTATACATTAACCAATTACATTTCTTCTTTTGTAAAGAAAAGTGATGTCAGGCCCAGCCGGTTTGGCTCAGTGGATAGAGTGTCAGCATGCGGACTGAAGGGTCCCAGATTCGATTCCGGCCCAGGGAACATGCCCGGGTTGCAGGCTTGATCCCCAGTAGGGGGTGTGCAGGAGGCAGCCGATCAATGATTCTCTCTTATCACTGATGTTTCTATCTCTTTCCCTCTTTCTTCCTCTCTGAAATCAATAAAGAAATATATATTAAAAAGAAAAAAGAAAAAAAGTGATGTCAGTAATCAGGTCCCTTGTCCATTATTTTAGTGGGATGGTAAAGTTTTTTATAAATAATTGATTAGAAAGACTTATTTGTCTATCATATTTTTGCATATATTTTAATAATTTAATAAATTTTATATTTTTATTGTAAAAATTGTTTGTAGTTAAATTTATCATGGCAGTTAAATTCATCAATTTTTCATATAATTTTTTCCCATTGGTTTTACACCTCGACAGCATTTCTACAAATGAGGGTTTTCTTTTCATCTATATTTTCTTCTTGACTTTTCTGGTTTTGTTTTCTGCATTCAACTCTTTCAATCAGTCTTGAATTAATTTTAATGCATGATGTGTCTGAAAGCTCTCAGTGCAATGGGAAGGATCTATCTGTATGTAGCAATATGCAAGGCATTTAACCTTGCTTGTTTTTCAAATGGAAGGGTGGATAAGATGGACCATCTATGATTTAGAAATACCAGAGAATCTTGCTTGCTCTCTTCGTTTCAAGGTAAGGTATCCTTTGACAATGAGACTTGATACAACATGGGACAGAAAGCTCAAAGCTTGTTTTCCTCATAGGGCAAATTTCCAGAAAGACTGATCTTCTTGAGTTTTTAAAAAATTTTGGATTTTTGTGTTAAAATATACAAAACATAAAAATTTCCATTTTAAGCATTTGTAATCATATAGTTTACTGGCAAATATTAAAGTGCTTATGCTTCCTTAATTGCTGAGACCTGGCTACTCTGAACAACAGACATCCACCAACTTCCAAGCCAGTGACTGTCCCTTGAAGATGCTGTGCTTGGGGGATGCTGCTGCATCCTGAGCCTAGATATCCCCTTATACACAGGCTTCTCATCCCACCTTGCTTTACTCTGAGACAAGGAGAGTCTGACTCCAACAGCGTTTCAGCATGTAGGGAAGGTCCCTTTGAAATAAAAGCATCACCATTATATAGACAATAACAAAATGAAACAAATCTGTTTAGAGACTGGGGAAAACTTTTATATTCAGTCAACCATTTTGACTAACAGGGGTCAGTCATGCTGGGGCAACCATTCAGCGAGAATCTTGCGTATCTGCTTCTTTACTGTTTCAATAACACATCAACACCCAGAGTATAATAAATTCAGCACAGATTCATCCCTTACCTATACTCTTTCATTTCTTCATCTGAACCTTACAGGTAGGTTGTTTCAAGGGAGACAAGACTGCACATGCATGGGAAATGAGGTCCGAAGACATCAACTAATTATCAAAATCTAGGTCTACTGGTTCCCAGATTTAAGTCCTTCAAAAATACTACCTCAAAAACTACTACTAACAATCTGGTATAGTTTTAAAAGCCCCAGAGCAAGATATTATGAGCTTAGATAAGTTATTTGACCTTCTTGAGTTTTTAAAAATTTTAGATTTTTGTGTTAAAATATACAAAACATAAAAATTTCCATTTTAACCATTTGTAATCATATAGTTTAGTGGCATTAAGTATACACATTGTTGTGCAACCATTACCAACATTCACTCACAGAGCTCTTTTTATCTTGCAAAACTGGAACTCTGTCCCCATTAAACATTAATTCCCCATTCCCCTCTCCCCAACCCCTAGTGACCACCATTCTATTTTCTCTCTCTCTGAGTTTGACTACTGTAGGTCACTTATACGAGTGGAATCACTCAGTACTTGTCCTTTTGTGACTGAATTATTTTATTTAATGTAATGTCTCCAAGTTTCATCCACATTGTAACTTGTGACAAGATTTCCTTCTTTTTTAAGGAGAAATTACAGTCCATTGTATGAAATATATAACATTTTGTTTACCTATTCATCTGTAGATGGACAACTGGGTTGCTCCCACCTTTTGGCTAGTGTGAGTAATGCCACTATGAATATAGGTGTGTAAATTTCCCTTTGTGTCCCTTTCTTCAATTTTGGGGGACAGATACCCAGATATGAAATGGCTGGATCAATTTTTAATTTTTGAGGACTCACCATATTGTTTTCCAAAGTGGCTGCAACCATTTTACATCCCCAACATCAGGCACAAGGGTCCCAATTTTTCCACATCCTCACCAATACTTCCTCCTTGGTTTTAAGTTATTTATGTACTTATTCAGTCAACACTTGCACAAAGTCTTCCATATACCAGATGCGTGAGGAACAAGACAGACTCTACCTTGGGATATAATGAGGAACAAGGCAGACTCTGCCTGCCCTCAAGAAAGCTGCAATCCACACAAAAAACAAACAAACAAACAAACAAAAACCTGCAATCTATTATGGACTAGGACACTGAACCAATAGCTACAGATGGGATGGATGTTTTTAAAAGGGGGGCATGCAGTCAATGAGAGCAGTTAAGTGCTTTATCCCAAAGACTTTCCAACTCTAGGTTCTACGCACACAGAAAGTTTTCCTTCCTGAAGGCACCAACTCAGGTGGGCAAAGGCAACTACTGAAGAATTCCTAACACAGGATACAATCCATCAATTTAAAAATATGTTCAGCCAAAACCGGTTTGGCTCAGTGGATAGAGCGTCGGCCCGCGGACTGAAGGGTCCCAGGTTCGATTCCGGTCAAGGGCATATACCTGGGTTGTGGGCACATCTCCAGTGGGGGATGTGCAGGAGGCAGCTGATCGATGTTTCTCTCTCATCGATGTTTCTGACTCTCTATCTCTCTCCCTTCCTCTCTGTAAAAAAATCAATAAAATATATTTAAAAAAAAAAAAAAAAAGAAGTTATAGGCCTGAGGCATGACTACCCACCATGACCTGCCCAGTAGGAATTTATGATCAGATCACTCTGCGAGGTTACTTTCAGTTAGATTTCTTACAGAACACCTTTAAAAAAAAAAAAATGTTCAAACACATTTGTATTTGTGAAAAACATGGATCTTTATTATCTTCAGCCAAACCTAATCTTGCATATTGGATGAGCCAAAGAACCTGATATGGTTTAAAATATGAAATGCTGGGAACAGAAGGCTATAAACTGGCCACCCAAGGGCCAGGTGCATGTGATGTTTCAAAAGTTTTGAATTAGTTACCAACACTTAGAAATCAAGAAATTTTCCCCAAGAACTCTGAACTTCTGGCTTCCCTGGCAAAATTAAAACCCCCCAGCACTAAGGCTATGGCCAGAGCACTAGGGCTAAGGCCTATTTTAGGAATGTCACAGCTTGCCACTGTTTGGCCCCTTTAAGCCTTTTGGCAGAGGTGTGCTTTCCAGCACGGTACCACTGCCACATGTGGCTACTGAGCAGAAGAATGTCGCTGACCTTAATCTGAGATGTGCTACAAGTGTAAAATATACACCAGATTTCAATGACAGTAAGAAAAAAATGAAAAAAACCATCTACTTATATAAAAACCCTGGGTGTAACATCACGTCCAGAAGCACGACCAAGCGGAAGGAAGTCAGTCCTGCAGGGGTCGTCTAGGAAATGGCTGCGCCCTCCCCCAGCTGTTTCCCCAGAGGGCAAAGTTTCAAGCAGGAACCCACCCTGAGAGCGAAGCATGGAGGTACTGAGTCCGGCCTTCAAACCAGACCCTGAAGTAGGGAGGAGGCAGCCCCATTCCTCACGGAATCCACAGGTGGCCAGCTTGCTGTCAGGGACCTGACAGCTAGGAATCCTATTCACCTGCATATCTGTATAAAGTTTTAATACATTATATTAGAGGTCATGGTGGTACTGTTTTACCCACAGCGTCTACAGGAATTGCTGCAAATTTACTTTTCGGTGGAAGCACCTTTCATTCCCAATATAAATTATCGATTCCATTAAATGAAACTTCAATTTCTAGACTCAATATAAAGAGTGAAGTTGCTAAAACTATTAAAAAGGCCCAACTTCTCATTATTGATGAATGCACCATGGCATCCAGTCATGCTATAAACGCCATAGACAGATTACTAAGAGAAATCTGAATGTTGTATTTGGTGGGAAAGTTCTTCTTGGAGGGGATTTTTGACAATGTCTCAGTATTGTACTGCATGCTATGTGATTGGCCATAGTACAAACGAGTTTAAAGTACTGCAATATTTGGGGATGTTTCAGAAAGTTGTCTCTTACAACAAATATGAGATCAGAGGATTTTGCTTATAGTGGATGGTCAGTAAAACTTGGAGATGGCAAACTGGATAGCAGTTTACATTTAGGAATGGGCATTATTGAAATCCCCTGTGAAATGATTTGTAATGAATCTATTATTGAAGCTACCTTTGGAAATACTATATCTATAGATAATATTAAAAATATATCTAAACGTGCAATTCTTTGTCCAAAAAATGAGCATGTTCAAAAATTAAATGAAGAAATTTTGATATACTCGATGGAGATTTTCACACATATTTGAGTGATGATTCCATTGATTCCACAGATGCTGCTGCAAAGGAAAATTTTCCCATCGAATTTCTTAATAGTATTACTCCTGCGGGAATGCTGTGTCATAAATTAAAATTGAAAGTGGGTGCAATCATCATGATATTGAGAAATCTCAATAGTAAATGGGGTCTTTGTAATGGTACCAGATTTATTATCAAAAGATTACAACCTAACATTATCGAAGCTGAAGTAGTAACAGGATCTGCAGAGGGAGAGGTTGTTCTGATTCCAAGAATTAATTTGTCCCCATCTGAAACTGGCTTCCCATTTAAATTGATTCGACGACGGTTTCCCGTGATGCCAGCATTTGTGATGACTACTAATAAATCACAAGGACAAACTCTAGACAGAGTAGGCATATTCCTACCTGAACCCATTTTCGCACATGGTCAGTTATATGTTGCTTTCTCTCTCGTATGAAGAGCATGTGATGTTACAGTTAAAGTTCTAAATACTTCATCACAAGGGAAATTAGTCAAGCACTCTGAAAGTGTTTTCACTCGTAATGTGGTGTACAGGGAGATATTAGAATAAGTTTAATCACTTTATCAGTCATTGTTTGCATCACTGTTGTTATTATCATGTTTTTGTTGTTTTCATATCATGTTGTTGTCATTTTTATATCATGCCTCTGTTGTTGTTATATCCTTTTGTTACTGTTTATTTATTAATAAATTTATATATTATTTTCATATACATTTTACTAATTTCCTTTCATCTCTCACACTTCTATTATAGAGAAAGGGCAAATAGCAGTATTAAAATATCTCTGCTAATTAATTCCCTTTTTTAAAATATATTTTATTGATTTTTTACAGAGAGGAAGGGAGAGGGATAGAGAGTTAGAAACATCAATGAGAGAGAAACATCGATCAGCTGCCTCCTGCACACTCCCCACTGGGTTTGTGCCTGCAACCAAGCAAGGTACATGCCCTTGACCGGAATCGAACCCGGAACCCTGGAGTCCGCAGGCCGATGCTCTATCCACTGAGCCGAACCGGTTAGGGCAATTAATTCCCTTTAATGTTCATGAATTTCATGCACCGGGCTACCAGTTATTTTATATTGATCACATGTTGAAATAATATTTTGGATTCATTGGGTTAAAGAAAACGTAGTATTAACATTGATTCTCCTGATTCTTTTTATTTGTAATGTGTCTACTGGAAACTGAAAATGACTACATTGCTCACATTATATTTATATTGGGTGGCAACGCTCTAGGGCTTCTTCCAGCATGGAATAACTCTGAAACTTTTCTCACTACAGGGAATTACCATTTGGATTATGTCACAGTAACTACAACTTATAACGCATAACCATTTATTAAGAAAAGAATCCTATGGGGAAAAATAATTAATCATTATATAAATTGCAGCTCATGTAAAAAATATGAAATCATGAACCTTATATAATTTTAAGACACATTTATTCCTCTCCAGTATAAAATAACATCTGTAACTATTGCTCTGAAGACTTTATTACCACTCTAATATTTAACTCCAATATTTTTACCTAACATATTTATAATGAGTTACAAGGTAAATTCATGTCACTTAATGCACTTTAAAATGAAATCTATTCAATTCATGTAAACCCTTTCCAAAATTCCTTTTTTGTAAAAGGATTAAAAACTGATAGCATACTTAGCATTTTGTAAAAGGATTAAAAACTGATAACATATGGGGCATTATTTTGATTTTATTGGAGAAATTACTTTTTAAAGTCTTCTAACTTAATTAAAGAAATGACTGACAATTAAAATTAATTTTCAGCAAGTGTGGGACAAAGGATTTTAAGCCTAAACTCGTGGAATCATTTTAATTAGTCTTTTTTTCTTTTTTGTAAAGGCAACTACTACTCTTTTCTTAGCAAATCCTATATAACAAAGAGCTAATATGCTAATTAAACTGGCCAGTATAACGACCTTCCCGAACAACCTTCCAGAATGGCCTTCCAGAAAGACCAGTGAGCAGGGGGCAGGGCCGTGGGGCTGCAGGGCAGCCAGAGTCGGGAGGCAGCCGGGGCCGAGAGGGCACCAAGGCTGCGAGGGCTTACGCTTGCACGATTTTCATGCATCGGGCCTCTAGTAACATACATTAACATTAAGTAAGGTTCTAACTGAGGTTGTAGAATACCTAGACAAGTAAGCTGAAACACAGGCCTCCTGGTGGCAGTAATTCAAAACACAAAGAAAAATGAAGGGCTAAGAAAATTATGGGTCAACTCAGGTACAACTGAACAAGGAAAATACAATTCTGAAGCAAAATTTTATATTTTGAACTATTCTTTCCAGTTTGTGCATTTGTCCTGATGTGATTCATCAGGGAAAGGCACAACTTTTCTCTCTTCTTTACCAATATAACCATTACAGAACATAGGAACACTATGGAAGGGGTCGTTCCAACTTCAATGTAACACTATGGAAGTATTCTGTCTCCTTTATTGTTTTCTGTCTCCTGTTTTCTCTATCTAAATGATATAAATGGAAGGATCACTCTATACGAGTCTAACTTTTGGCAACATGATGACAAAATAGTAAATTCCCAGTGTAACAATGGGGTAAGTAGAAGCTACACTGACACACTCACAGAACCAAAATTTAATTGCAATTAAAATACAGAAAAGCATCCTGAATAATTAACTGAAGACTAGCTGGAGAGAACCCTGATAATAAAAGTTGGAAAGTGGAGACTGAACATAGACTGGTAGGAAGGGCAGGGGAGTGAAAGTGCTGGTCAGGATCCCAGACAGCAGCTGAAATTCTGGAGAGATATCTCAACTGAGAGGAGTTACCACTGAAAAGTCTTGGGTCTAAACCCCAAGCTGGGCTCCCCAGCCCAGAGCACCAGAACTGAGAAAGGTGCCCACAGAACATATGACTGTGGAAAGCAATAAGATTGCTATCTGCCAGGGAGAGACAGCTAGAAATGGAGCCACCTCTTAAAGGACCAATGCATAAAATTTTGTGTGCTGCCACTCACCCAGGGAAGAGGGAGGGCAGAGGGAACTGAAGCTGTGTGAGCAGAAGCCAGGAATAAGGGCTCTGGGGTTAGAGCTCAGAAGGCGATAGCCCAGTTTCCTGTGGTGAGACATTCCCTCATATTGCAGATGACATCTTTCTTCTGCACACCTTTACCATCCAGGCTGCTTTTGCTTGGGTGTGAAGTAATTGCCCCACCCTACTGGAAAATGAGTTTCCCCACCCTATGGAGTTTCTAAGACCTATTAAGAAACAGAATAACAATCAGCCTGCAGAAAGAAGTAATTGCCCCACCCTTTTGGAAAGCCTCTTACCACACAATGTAGTTGATAGCCTGAGGCTAATTAAGACTTAATAACAATCAGATTGCAGGTAGAGGGGTTCTCTGGGGGCTTTACATCATTTCCTTATCTAGCCTTGGGGCACGGGGCTAGAAAAATCAGACCTTGGTGCACATCTTGGTCCTTCCCAAAGGCACCCAGCCCAGCAAAGGGAGCCACACCTTTGGATTGCTGTTAGCTCCAAACAGGGTACTCAGTGGCAGTCAAAAAAGGTGTCTGACACTGTCCAGCACTAGAGATTGGGAATTGTAGCCAATCTACATAATACATAGACATAAACTTGAATAGGCAGCCAAAATGGGTAGATTAAAAAAATACCAACAAAGAAACCAAGCCCAAGATGAAAAAACAAGAAAATTCTCCAGAAGAAGAGCTAAATGAAATGGAGATAAAAAAATTTACTAGCCATAGAGCTCAGAAGAATGATGCCAAGGATGCTCAACAGCATGTGAAAAGACATAGTAACTAGGAATAATGACATAGTGAAAGGGCGAGGGCTACGCCCTTCATCTTGCCCCAGATCGAGGGCTGCACCCTCCATCTTACCCCGGATCCTCCATTTTTGGGCAGCAGCCTTAGCCATGTGCTCAGCCAGGAGCTTCTTCCCGGAAGCCCAAGCCTCTGCTAGCCACACCCAGGATTTCTTTAAACTAACCAATGGCAATCAAGGGATGTGCGCGTCATAGATATGACCACATCCTGTGGAACAAGACACCCACTTGCACCCGGCCAATCAGCAGGGCCCACAGTCCTCTCTCCTCCCCTTACTCCAACCCCCCTTTTAAACCCCTCTTCCCACGGGGCTCTCGCGCTCCTCGGCCACTTGCCACTGCGTCGGTGAGTGTGGCTGACGGGGGCGGGGAACTAGTTTGAGTAAAGACTCTCTGCTTTTGCATCAGACTCGGCTGGCTCCCTGGTGGTGTATTGGGGATCTTGAAATCTGGGCATAACGATAGCACTAATAAAGAACACAATGGAAGAAATATACAGCAGATTAGGGGAAACTGAGGATCAGATCAGTGAATTAGAAGACAGGGTAGAAAAAATGACTCAATGAGAGAACCAAAAAGAAAGAAAAGAATTAAAAAAACAGAGGACAGCTTAAGGGAGCTGTCAGACAACATAAAACATAACAAAATTCATATCATGGGACAAAAAGAAGGGGAAGAAACTGAGCAAGGGGTAGAGAACATGTTTGAAGAAATAATGGCAGAAAACTTTCCTGGTGAAGAAAAAGTCACACAAGTTCAGGAGGCACAGAAAGTCCCAAACAAGAAGAATCCAAACAGGCCAATGCTCAGACACATCACAAAATGCCAAAAATGGAAGACAAAGAGAGAATGTTAAAGGCAGCAAGAGAAAAGCAATATGTTACCTACAAAAAAGCTCCCATAAGGTTGTCAGTTGATTTTTCATTAGAAACTCTACAGGCCAGAAAGGAATGAAGTATTCAAGGTAATGAAAAGCAAGAATCTGAAACCAAGACTAATATATACAGCAAGGCTATCATTCAAAATAGTTAGTGAAATAAAGAGCTTCCCAGAAAAGAAAAGGCTAAAGGAGTTTATCATGGTCAAACCAAAACTTCAAAAAATGCTAAAGGGACTGCTATAATGAGAAAAATAAATATATAGAAAGATAGGCATAAAGAATTAAAATGGCAATAAATAACTACTTATCAATAATACCCTCAATGTAAATGGATTAAATGCTCCAATCAAAAGACATAAGGTAACTGAATGGCTCCAAAAACATAACCCAATTATATGCTATCTACAAGACATGCCCCCCACCCCCCTCAGAACAAAAGACTCACACAGGATGAGAGTAAGGGGATGGGAAAAGTTTTTCCATGCAAATGGAAATGAAAAAAAGCTGGGGTAGCAATACTCATATCTGACCAAACAGACTTCAAATTTGAGAAAATAAGAGTCATAATACCAAATGGATCAATCCAACAAGAGGATATAACCCTGGTAAACATATATGCACCCAATATAGGAGCACCTAAATATTAACCAAAAAAAACAACAACAAAATACACCTCTGGAGGTCTTTAAGGAAGAGATCGACAGCAATTCCGTTAAAGTAGGGGACTTTACACTCCACTGTCTTCACTGGATAGATCTTCAAGACAAAAAATTAACAAGAAAATGACTCTAAATGGCATACTGGATCAGATAGATTTAATTGACATTAATAGAATATTTCACCCAAGGCTGCAGAATATACATTTTTCCCAAGTTCACATGGGTCATTCTCAAAGACAGAACACACATTAGGATACAAACTAAGTCTGAACAAGTTCAAGAAGATTGAAATCATATCAAGCGTTTTTCAGATCACATGGAATGAAATTAGAAATTACAGTGAAAACATATAAAAACACATGGAGGCTAAATAGTATATTATTAAACAATGAATAGGTTACTAATGAGATCAAGAAAGAAATCAAAAACTTCCTGGAAACTAATGAAAATGAACACACAACAACCCTGGGACATAGCAAAAGCAATCCTGAGAGGGAAGTTTATAGCCCTAAAGGCCTACATATAAAAGCAAGAGAAAAATACAAAACCATTTAACCCTACAACTTAAATAATTAGAAAGAGAGAGAGAGAGAAAGCCCAGAGTAAGTAGAAGGGAGGAAATAATAAAGATTAGAGCAAAAGTAAATGACAGAGAGGCTAAAAAAAAACAATACAAAAGATCGATGAAACCAAGCGCTGGTTCTCTGAAAAAATAAACAAGATTAATGAACCTTTAGCCAGACTCATCAAGAAACAAAGAGAGAAGACTGAAACAAATAAAATCAGAAATGAAAGTGGTGAAGTAACAATTGATACCACAAAAATACAAAGGATTGTAAGAAAATACTATGAACAACTATATACCAACAAGCTGGAACATGAGGAGGAAATGGACAAATTCCTAGAAATATACAATCTCCCAAAACTGAATCAGGAAGAATCAGAAACCTCAATAGGCCAATAACAATTAATTAATTAAGCAGTAATAAAAACAACAAAAACTCCAACAAACAAAAACCCTGGTCCAGATGACCTCACAGGGGAGTTTTACCAAACATTCAAACAACTAACACCTATCCTCTTCAAACTGTTCCAAAATGTACAAGACAAAGGAATACTTCCAACCTCCTTTTATGAAGCCAGAATTATCCTAATTCCAAAACCAGATAAAGACACCACAAAGAAAGAAAATTACAGGCCTGATGAGCATAGATGCTAAAATCCTCAACAAAATATTAGCAAATCAGGTCCAACAAAATATTAAGAAGATCATACATCATGAACAAGTGGGATTTATTCCAGGGATACAGGCTGGTACAATATATGCAAATCAATAAATGTGACATATCAGATAAACAAATCGTAAGACAAAAATCTCATGATCATATGAATAGATGCCAAGAATGTATTCGACAAAATCCAACACCGTTTTCTGATGAAAACTTTCAGAAAAGTGGGAATAGAGGGATCATACCTCAACATAATAAAGGCCATATATGATAAATCTACAGTCACATCATACTCAATGGGTAAAAACTAAAACCATTCCCCTAAGAACAGGAACAAAACAGGAATGTCTGCTTTCACAACTCTTACTTAACACTAGAGGCCCGGTGCATGAATTCATGCACGGGGGGATGGGGGGGGGGGGCAGAGGGTAGTTGGCTGGCCGGCCCCACCCCTGACTGGGGTGGGGGGGCAATTGTGGGTGGGGCCTGCCAGGAGGAGGGGCCACAGGCAATTGGCTGGCTGGCCCCACCCCCTGGTCCAACTCCCAGTCAAGGGGACAATTTGCATATTAGCCTTTTATTAATAGGATAATATTGGAAGTGCTAGCCACAGTGATCAGATAAGAAGAAATAAAAGGCATCCAAATTGGAAAGGAGGAAGTAAAACTATCATTATTCACAGATAACATGATATTGTCCATAGAAAACCCTAAAGACTTCACCAAAATCCTACTAGATTTAAGAAATGAATTTGGCAATGTAGCATAATATAAAATTAACACCCAGAAATCAATGGCATTTTTATACATCAATATTAAATTTTCAGAAAGAGAAACTAAACAAACAATCCCATTTACCATGGCAACAAATAAATGAAGATACTTAGGGATAATCTTAACCAAGGAGGTAAAAGACTTGTACTCAGAAAACCACAGCATGTTGAAAAAACGGATAGAAGGAGATATAAATAAGTGGAAGAACATACAGTGTTCATGGATTGGTAGAATTAACATCATAAAGTGACCATACCATGCATAGGAATCTATAGATTCAATGCTATCCCTATTAAATTTTCAATGGCATATTTCACAGATATAGAACAAATGCTCCAAAAAATTTATATGGAACCAAAAAAGACCCTGAATAGCCATAGCAATCTTGAGAAAGAACAAACTTGGAAGAATCACAATACCAGTTATCAAGTTATACAACAAAGCCACTGTACTCAAAACACCATGGTACTGGACAAGAACAGGCATATAGATCAATGGAACAGTAGAAAGAACCCAGAAATCGACCTAACCTATTATGCTCAATTAATATTTGACAAAGGAGGCAAAAGCATACAATGGAGTCAAGACAGTCTCATCAATAAATGGTGTTGGGCAAATTGGACAGATACATGCAAAAAAAATGAAACTAGACCACCAACTTACACCATACACAAGAATAAACTTAAAATGGTTAAAGACTTAAATATAAGTCAGGAAATCATAAAAATCCTAGAAGAAACTATAGGCAGCAAAATCGAAGACATCTCTCATAGCAATATGTTTACAGATACATCTCCTAGGACCTAGGGCAAAAGGAAACTAAGGAGAAAATAAACAAACGGGACTACATTAAAATCATAGCTTCTGCACAGCAAAGGAAACCATCAAAAAATTGAAAATGGAGCCCACTGTCCCACTATATGGGAGAACATATTTTCCAATGATACATCTGATAAACGGTTAATATCCAAAATATATAAGGAACTCATACAACTTAACAAAAGGAAGACAAACAATCCAATTTAAAAATGGCCAAAGGACCTCAATAGATACCTCCAAAATGGACATACAGATGGCCAAGAAATATATGAAAAAATGCTCAAAGTCACTAATGATCAGATAAATGCAAATTAAAATGACAATGAGGTATCACCTCACACCTGTCAGAATGGCTAACAGCAACAAATCAACAAATAACAAGTGCTAGTGAGGATGTGGAGAAAAGGGAACCCTAGTACACTGCTGGTGGGAATGCAGACTGGTGCAGCCATTATGAAAACAGTTTGAAGTTTCCTCAAAAATTAAATATGGAACTGCCATTTGACCCAGCGATCTCATTTCTAGGAATATATCCTAAGAAACACAAAACACCAATCAGAAAAAAAAATGTATGCACCTCTATTTTCATAGCAGCACAATTTACAATAGCTAAGCTCTGGAAACAGCCCAAGTGCCCATCAGTAGATGAGTGAAGAAAAAAGCTGTGGTACATTTACACCATAGAATACTATGCAGCAGTAAAAACTAAGGATCTCTTACCCTTTGGGACAGCATGGAGGGACCTGGAGAATATTATCCTAAGCGAAATAAGCCAGTCAGAGAAAGACAAGTATCACATAATCTCACTCACATGTGGAATCTAATGAACAAAATAAACTGTTGAACAAAACAAATCCAGAGACATAGAAGCATAGAACAGACTGTGGAATCTCAGAGAGAAGGCGAGAGTGGGTGGGTGGGAAGAGATCAACCAATGATCTTGTATGGATATACCAGTATGTATAACCCATGGACACATGCAATAGGGTGGTCAAGGGCTGGGGTGGTGGGCAGGTGTGAGCTAGAAGTTGTCAATGGAGGAATAAAAGGGGACATATGTAATTCTTTTAAAAATGAAGATGTTTTATAATATTTTTGTATTGATTTCAGAGAGAGATAGAAATATCAATGATGAGAGAGACTCACTGATCAGCTGTCTCCTGCATGCCTCACTACTGGGGATCAAGCCCACAACCCAGGCATGTGCCCTGACTGGGAATCAAACTGTGACTTCCTGGTTCATAGGTTGACACTCAACCACTGAGCCAGGTAGGCCATGCCTCAACTATAAAGATTTAAAAAATAATAATAAATTCCCAGTGTGTACACTATTCCTTACTCCACTATGAACTTGTTTTCAATGGGGTTATGGGACACAAAAAAATATGTTTCACAAAATGTGTAAAATGGCAGATGAAATTATGATACAGAGACAGTGAGGCTTAGTTCTCTTGAGTTATTTTTTTTTCTAAAATATATATGCTGAAGTACAATTCTACCCATGTAGCTCTATCTCTGCTCAATTCCACTTGCTGAGATTTCACAGAGGCACTTAGAATTCAGTGTCTCTCACAGATTAAATAAAGACTGAGTCTTCCCAATGCATTTCAATAAGGATTATATTTATGTCTCACTAAATGGAAGAGAAATGTTTTAGATCTTTCTGAGAACCCTAAAAGCCCACTGAATTTGAAGCTGAGAAGGAAGCTTTGCATTTTTTTATGAACTCAACCATCAGAAGGACCAACTACTTTCTAAAACAAAGCTGGCAGCACAAACACAAGAAAACCTCTGCTCTTGTTTTGAAAATAAGACACATTCACAGTTGCTTCCTCTTCTCTGACACTCAGAGAAGACTTAAGAATTTCTACCTTAAAGCTCTATCTGGTTTTATCTGAGCCAGTGTCAGTACAAAACCTGAGAACAGTTTCAGAATTTAGGTTCCTGGGAACCCCAGCCAACAGTACTCTAAGGAAGTGGTTACTGTTGAGTAAGGCTAGACTTCACTAATCCTATCCGACAGTGAGTCCTGATTTTAAGTAGTAAAAAATTCCATAAACAAATTTAAGTGGGGCAAAATAGTACCAATTAGATAGTTGGGGACATATGCTAGGTCTGACGAAGTATAGATTGCTAGGAAGTGACTATTTGTAATGTATACATAATCTCTACCAGTCTAGGCGAGAGATAGCACACTCAATCCCACAGGACTGCTCTAGTGTCCAAATAAGGATCATCAGTAAATATCACAATTAGCACACTGTTAAGCCCATGGTGTTGCTCAGTAAATATTCATGGAATGAAAGAATGAATATTCCTAAGGGACTCAGAGACTTGGTACTCAAAAAAGCATGGGACCCAAGTTGAAATCCTCAACCCACATCCTTAGATACACGATTTCAGTTAGTCAATTAAACAATAAACCTCATATTTCTAGTTTCACTTTTATTATAAATATAGACTTAAGTGAAACCTTATGCCCAGGTTTCACTTAAATAGACAACTCCAAATTGTGCGTGAATTAATGAGATTTCAGCCTCTATATATATACTAGAGGCCTGGTGCACAAAAATTTGTGCACTGGGGGGGAAGGGAGGGGTCCCTCAGCCCGGCCTGTACCCTCTCGCAGTCTGGGACCCCTCGGTAGATAACGACCTGCTGGCTTAGGCCTGCTCCCGGGTGGCAGAGGGCAGGCCCAATCCCTAGGTGCAGCCCCTGGTCGGGCTCAGAGCAGGGCCGATTGGGGAGTTGGGGCGCCGCCCCTGTCATGAACAGAGCAGGGTGGATCGGGAGGTTATGATGCCACCCTCAGTCACGCTCAGAGTAGGGCCGATTGGGGGGTTGGGGCACCGCCCCCTGTCACACTCAAGGCAGGGTCGATGGGCAGGTTGTGGTGCCACCCCCTGACACGCACAGAGCAGGGCCCATCAGTGGGGTTGGGGATCCATACCCTGTCACGCAGAGCAGGGTCAATCAGGGGGTTGGGGAGCTACCCCCGTCATGCACAGAGCAGGGCCGATCAGGGGGTTGGGGAGCTCCCCCCTGTCACTCACAGAGTAGGGCCGATAGGGGAGTTGGGGCACCGCCCCCTGTCACAAACAGAGCAGGGGAGATCAGGGGGTTGGGGTGCCGCACCCTGTCACACTCAGGGCAGGGCCGATGGGGAGGTTATGGCTCTACCCCGTTACACACAGAGCAGGGCTCATCAGGGGCAGTTGGGGCGTCGCCCTCTATCACCCACAGAGCAGGGCCGATCAGGGGGTTGGGGCGCCGCCACTGTCACACTCAGGGCAGGGCCGATGGGGAGGTTATGGCTCTACCCCGTCACACACAGAGCAGGGCCCGTAGCGGGGAGGGGGGTTGGGGCCCCATACCCTGTCACACACAGAGCAGGGCCAAGCAGGGGGTTGGGGAGCCGCACCCTGTCACACAGAGCAGAGCCGATCAGGGGGTTGGGGCGCCGCACCCTGTCACACACAGAGCCGCAGGGCGATCAGGGGGTTGGGGTGCTTTCCCCTGTCACGAACAGAGCAGGGTGGATAGGGAGGTTGTGGCCCCGCCCCCTGTCACACAGAGCCGCAGGGCGATCAGGGGATTTGGGCGCTGCCCCCTGTCACACAGATCCCGGTGCCGGGAGGCCTCGTGGCTCCGCTGATCCCGGTGCTGGGAGGCATATTACCCTTTTACTATATAGGTTAGAGGCCTGGTGCATGGGTGGGGCTGGCTGCTTTGCCCTGAAGGGTGTCCTGGATCAGGGTGGGGGTCCCCACTGGGGTGCCTGGCCAGCCTGGATGAGGGGATGATGGCTGTTTGCAGCTGGTCACACACCCTTCAGGGTGGGGGTCCCCACTGGGGTGCCTGGCCAGTCTGGGTGAGGGGCTGAGGGCTGTTTTCAGGCTGGTGGGTGACTGAAGCTCCCAACTGCTCTTTTCTTTTTTTTTATTCTGGGCCAGCTTTAGCTTTGAGGCTTGGCTCCAGCTCTTAGGCCTCCGCTGTTGAAAGCAGGTTTCTGGCCTTTGTTTACCTTCTGTATTTGAAACAATGTTGCGATCCTGCTAGCTGAAGCCCGGTGACTAAAGGAGGTTTCTGGGGTTTTGTTTAGCTTCTATATTTGTAACATAGTTGCTTAGAGTTGTAGCTCAGAGGCCGGCAGCAGCAGGTGGGGAACGTTGGAGTCCTCCATCACTGAAGCAAGCAAGCCTCATGTTCGCTTCCAGCTGCCTGGCTGCCGGCCGCCATCTTGGCTGGCAGTTAATTTGCATGTCGCCCTGATTAGCCAAAGGGAAGGGCAGCAGTCGTACGCTAATTACCATGTTTCTCTTTTATTAGATAGGATATAAAAAGCCAGCAAATATAACAGCCATAAGGACCATAAGGCCTGGTCTCTATGATGCCCACTGTGGCCAGCGAACCACCCGATCACGGGGTGGGGTCGGGCAGCCAACCTTGTGGCCCCTCCCCCCTGCCAGCCTGTCCCTGATCAGACTCTCCCACCCCGATCAAGAGTGACGCTGAGCCGAAACCAGTTTGGCTCAGTGGATAGAGCGTCGGCCTGCGGACTGAGAGGTCCCAGGTTCGATTCCGGTCAAGGGCATGTACCTGGGTTGCGGGCACATCCCCAGTAGGAGATGTGCAGGAGGCAGCTAATCGATGATTCTCTCTCATCGATGTTTCTAACTCTCTATCTCTCTCCCTTCCTCTCTGTAAAAAATCAATAAAATATATTTAAAAAAAAAAAGAGTGACGCTGGCCGGCCAAACACCCCTTCACTTCCCCCAGGCCAGCCCTACCCCCAATCAGCCCGCCCCTCCATGGTAGGACCGCAGCCCCTTCCCCAAGGCAGCCTGCCCCTGATCACACCCCCCATCCCAACAGGGGGTGGGGCTGGGTGGCCAACCTCTGACAGCCCCTCCCCCTGGCCACTCCACCCCAATAGACAGCGGGGCTGGCTGGCCAACCTCCTGCAGCCACTCTCCCCACTCGGCCCCAACCCATATTGCCTTCCCCCACCCCGATCAGGGGCACAGCTGGCCAGCCAACCACCCACAGCCCCTCCCCACAGCCAGCCCCACCCTCAATCAGCCCCCACCACCCTGATCAGCCTGCAGCCCCTCCCCCCAGCCAGCTCCTCCCCTGATCACTCCCCCCACACCAACTGGGGATAGGGCTAGCCGGCCAACCTCCCATGACCCCTCCCCCTGCCGCTCGATTGGTCCCCCCACCCCAACTGGGGGTGGGGACAGCCAGCCAATCACCTGCAGCCCGTCTCCCCAGCCAGCCCAGTCTTAATTGGGCCCTGATTGGGACAGGCCAGACAGCCAACCTCCCACTATCTCCTCCTCCTGACAGTACAGCCCCGATCTGCCTGATTGGGGCCAGGCTGGCCAGCCCCCACCCATGCATGAATTTGTGCACTTTGCCTCTAGACTATCTACACTAATAAAAGACAAACATGAAAATTGACCATACCTTTGCTACACCTTAAGCCATGCCCACCAGCCAATCAGAGCAACTATATGCAAATTAACCCAACCAAGATGACGGCCGGCAGCCACGGAGCTGGAGCAAGCAGGAGGCTTGGTTGCCGGCTCTGAGCTCCACTCAAGGCAACAAAGTTTCAATTACAGAAGATAAATAAATCCCAGACACCTGCTTTCAGCCGGCTGTGGCCATGGAGTTGGAGCGAGCAGGAGGCTTGGGTTGCCCCTGGCAATGGAGGAAGTCAGGCTTCCCGCCTGCCCTGGCCGGCTCTGAGCTCCACTGAAGGCTACAAAGTTTCAATTATAGAAGGTAAATAAATCCCAAAATAAAAAAAAAAGAAAAAAGGAGAGGCTGGGCGCTTCCGTCGCTGGGGGGCTTGGCCAGCCTGCAAACAGCCATCAGCCCCTAACCCAGGCTGGCCAGGCACCCCAGTGGTGACCCCCACCCTGAAGGGTGTGTGACCAGCTGCAAACAGCCATCATCCCCTCATCCAGGCTGGCCAGGCACCCTAGCGAGACCCCCACCCTGATCCGGGACACTCTTCAGGGCAAACCAGCTGGCCCCCACCCGTGCACCAGGCCTCTATCCTATATAATAAAAGGGCAATATGCAAATTGACCCTAACAGCAGAGCGACTGGGAATGACTGGTCACTATGACACACACTGACCACCAGGGGACAGACACTCAATGCAGGAGCTGTCCCCAGGTGGTCAGTGTGCTCCCACCGGGGGAGCTCTCCTCGGCCACAAGCCAGGCTGATGGCTGCCAGCACAGTGGTGGTGACGGGAGCCTCTCCCGCTTCCTCAGCAGCACTAAGGATGTCCGACTGTAGCTTAGGTCTTCTCCCTGATGGTAAGTGGACATCCCCCGAGGGCTGCCGGGCTGCCAGAGGGATGTCTGACTGCCAGCTTGGGCCCAATCTCCCAGGGAGCGGGCCTAAGCCAGCAGGTGGACATCCTCCGAGGGTTCCCAGACTGCAAGAGGGCATAGGCCAGGCTGAGGGACACCCCCAAGTGCAAATTTTTTGCACCGGGCCTCTAGAATATATATAAAAGCCTAAGTGACTTTTATGACTGAACGACTAGAACAATCGGTCGACTGGTCACTATGACGTGCACTGACAACCAGGGGGCAGATGCTCAATGCAGGAACTGCCCCTAGTGGTCAGTGAGCTCCCACAACCAACTTCCCGCGGCCAGCCAACCTCCCCTAGTCTCTCCCTGTGGCCAAATTCCCGCAATCCCTCCCCCTGGCCAGTCCCTCCCCCCGGCAGGCTGGCCCTGATCCACCCCAATTGGGGCTGGCAACCCCCTGCAATCCCTCCTCCTGGCCGGCCAACCTCCTGTGGCCCTTTCCCCTGTCCCTCCTCTGCCCCCCCCTGCCAGCAGACCCCTCCCTAGATGCTCTGCAAGGAAGAAATTATATAAAATCGGCCACCAGGTGGCCCCAACAACCGGCGTGAATGTCAGCTGGACAAATCCAGATCTCAGGCTGGCAAAGGCATCCAACTGCCCTCACGAATGGCCGATCATGTCCTGGCCCCCCCAAACCCCTTGGGACAGGTGCCAGACACAGGGCTCATGACTAGCGAGTGCCGCTACAGTGGCGTGAGCCTCTCCCAATTGGTGCTGACTGGGCCCGAGCCCACAGCAGGCACAGTGGGCCAGGATGAGTGGGAGCAGCAGGAAGGAGTGGCAGGTGGCATTGGACTGTCGGTTTCAGCCCAATCACCGCAGGCCACACCAAGGAACCCCACCCGTGCATGCATTCATGCACCGGGCCTCTAGTATATATTTAATTTGGAAGCAAATCTCTAGGCTTTCTTGGTGAACAGGTACAAATTCAGAGATACCCAAATAGCCATTATAATATCAAAGATAAGCTCTGATGCCCACTAGGCATAAGGGCTTTTCTCATCCAATAAATTTCAATTCCATGATAATCAGAAAATTCCTAATTTAGTTCAGAACACCTCAAATTTGAACCATGGGCCCTATAGAAATTATATTTCAAAGACAGACCTAATCTCAGGATAGCAGCGTCATCCTGGGGGTTTACTATGATGCCTATCCCCTCCAGTTATTAGGCACAAGGCCAAAAATTAATTTCACATACAAAAAAAGTCACTGGAAAATGCCCTTTAAAAAAAAAAAAACTGTTAAAGAAAAAACTGACAGGTCAGCTAGGCATGGAGAACCCAGGCCCCAGGTCTCAGTGCCCAAAGTAAGAGCAGCGTGCTCACTAGGAGCAGAAACACGCCTGTACTGCCTGGGAGCCATTGGAGACCAAGCGGTGATACTAGAAACAGCTGGGGTTGGTGGCCTTGTACTTCATGGGATTCTGAGGGCCAAGGGCACCCTGCGACCACTGGAGCCCCAGGCCCTGTTTGGGACCTGGGAGCTCATTTATGGTGTCAGCCAAGAGCTGCTTCCCTACGTGAAAGGAGGGCACTGGGGACAGGGGCTGGAGGGCTTCTACCCCCGCCTAGAGCTCTACACCCAATTCGCTGCCAATGCAAAGACCACCCTGCAGGAACAACTAAAGAAAGGCAAAGGTTTCCGGAGATTCCTGAATCTGATTAATGTATAAGCCCAGGCATTATCCACCCAGAATTTGTTCTCTAAGGTATATGAGCGTAGGAGCATTTACAACTATTTACTGCTTGCATGTTGTTCAGGAATATACTTGAAAGTGAAGGAAACAATTTGAGAATAATTTCCAGTCATCTGGGATATCTTTAAATATAAGTGTACCTACACATATGTGCAAGCATACACCATCCACAGAATACACATGCACACATGGTCTGTGCATATGCTTACTCTCTCCCTCTCTCTATTCTCTGTATATATTTGAAAGGCTATCTAACATATGTATGGTTTATCACTTATATGTAAATATGCAATACACACATACAGATCATACTAGTAGTCTTTCTAAACAGATATAAATATTGTGCATGCAGGCTGAGAGCATCACATTTCAGGGGTGGCTATCACGACATCAGGATCCCAGATTCCTCTTCCACTCTGATCCCCATTCGAGGGTAATGATAGCACTCTTTATCTGTCTTAGCTTCGAGTTTCCATTGCATCTCAATTCCATTGGTTATTCAATCTGCAGTCAGTTAAACTACACTCAAGCTAAAGGTATGGGTACATGTGGAAACATCGGGCATCAATCATGGTCATGATTTGATACCTTATACTTTGAAAACTGTATCTTAGCCATATCCACACTTCAATTAGCATAGCTAGAAACCTCAATGAAAACAAATTATCAAACTGAGTTGGATACCCCTTAAAATATCTTAACATATCAAACAACAGTTAAAATGTGTTTAAGAAAACTTTTATCAAGAAGCTTAAGTGGTGGGTCTCATGCAAAAGTATCTCAGATGCAGCCATATTATCAACCATATGACGATCTTTTCATTGAAGGCATATGTGGCATTTGTTGACCTTTCACTTGAAACTCAGAATTTTGTTTATTCCTCTGAGCAGTGAATCGAAAGCCATGCCTTACATTAAGTAATGACTGAAAACTATTTGACAGGGTGTATTTACAAAATAGGAATTTTCCATTAGTCTGTCAAAAAGCAGTCACTGTCGATTCCCTATATTGGCAAGAGAAAAAAATGAGTCTATTTCAGAGTCAAAATTTCAACTGGGCTTTCATTCTGCCAACATCCTCAATTTTCCTAGTATGCCATGACAGTAGAAATATTTAAGACTCACAACAATTTGTGAAGAGGATAAAAGAAAACATATCCTCATTTGAATCCCAAGAATTAGAATATAATCAGTTGGTTGTCTTTTGATATATCTTAAATGTTACAAAGAAGCAGCAACCAGACTGACAATCTCAAAACTGAACTAGAAGTTACAGACCCACGTCCTTGCTCTGTTATGTAATGCACATGTATACACAAGTACATCTACAACACAGATAACTAATGTTGAATGTTGCCCTGACAGATCTTAAAGGATACAGATAATTAAATAAAAAGACAAGAATGTGTAGTACATGTTTTGCTATCTTCTGTGTCATCAATTATGAATGGCACCAGCTCAAGCTAATATTCATAAAAGCCTCTTTTGACCCAAATGGCTATTTTTGCTTAATGCTCTTCTCCCCTCCCTTTTAACAAAAACCTCCAATATACTCTGTGATAATCATTATTTTCTTTCCTGGTGCTTTACTGAATTTTAAAATAAGAGGGTTTTTTTTCTTTGTCTTTTTTCTCTTAATTAAAGTCAGTATATGTCTTCTTAGAACAATACTAATTGCCTCTACTCTACCTTTACCCTCATCCAACCAGGGGTAGATATTTCTAGTGGAGACTGACCTCATCTTAAATGATACTGTCCTTCCCAGGGTTTCCTGCTAATCTCTCCAACAGGTCTTAAATAAACTTAACCTCATTAGAAGGCTCATGTTTCAGATCCCGACGGAACCCAAAGGTCTAAAGATCAAATGGGGCACTAGAATCCCCTCTGGTGAATATCCTTTTAGGGATCAAAAGGCAAAGCACACAGGATCCACCCAAAAACATCCTACCTGGAGTGCAGGCGCAGCATCTGTTTCAAAAACTTCTTGGGGAACTCCAGGTTGCAGGATGGCAGTGAACAATACAAGATGTTCTGGACCCCTCAACTTCACTTGCAAGTTTAGTGTAGACATAGCCTTAAAGACTTTGCTATTTCTTGCTTGTGTAAATTTTTAAAAAATAGATTCCACCGTTGGTCTACTTGCCCACCCTTTTGGTAGGTTGCTTGTACCCAAATTCTACCTACCACCCACCCTGTGTTTGCAGGTCCACAATCCAATGGCCCATCTCTGATCTCTTCATTCTGTGGAATCTTAACTGTCTGTGTTATCTCTGCAGCATCTTCTAGGTAGCAGCTCATCAGCAATTCAAATGTAACCTGACCAAGATTGGTGTCTAAGACTTAGCAGGACTCCCCCCCCCCTCCCCACCCCGCTTCCCCCCCCCCCGCCCCCCCCGCCCCCCCCCCCGTGCCCCGCCCCGCTCCAGCCTTGTTATCTGACTCCTGCCTTCTAGCATCTTTCTCTAACTCCATTCTCATTGATTTGCCCCTTCTGGACACAGAGCCCCTTGTTCAATATTATTGAAGGTGTATTTTCATAGAAGGTTTCTTCTATGAAACATCATTCTTAAATACCTCACCACTCTTTGGGACCCAATTTAAAAAAAAAAAAAAAAAGAGTCCACTTTTATGATTCCTTGGGGTGTATTAGCTCCCTAGTGATACAAAGTCAGTGCAATGCTATGGTTAGTTGCCAGGCTGAAATGACATTTCTATTCTTTGGTTTATTATGCGTGTTGCTGCCCAATTACATTGAACAAGAGAAAAAGCACTTGATCCCCCAGTAGAAACAGGGCAATTTGTGCCTCACATTTTCATTTGATATTTATAAATATAACTGAGGTTACCAAACAATAGTCTACTGCACAATGCAACTTGATTTTCCCCCAGTTTTATTGGGATGTAAATGACATATAACATTGTTCAAGTTTCAGGTGTATAAGATAATGATTTGATATATGTATATATTGCAAAAGGATTGCCACAAGTTTAGTTATCATCCATCACCTCACAGTTATACATTTTTCCTTGTCATCAAAGCTTTTAAGATCTTCTCTCTTAGCAACTTTCAAATATACAATACGGTATTGTTAACTATATCACCATGTTTTACATTATATCCCCAGAACTTATCTACCCTACAACTGAAATTTTGTATCTAATTTTCTCACCCTGCACAAGGCAACTTTAAGCAGAGTGTTTAAGTCCCTTGGTTAGTATGTTCCAAAGAAGGAAGCACCCACAGAGCCGAGTAAGCAGAGAGCTCTAGCATCTCCAGCAGCAGCTTATCAGGAGTAACACAGGCAGAATATGCACAGAATTTGGATATTGTGGCCTTTAATGATTCAAAATATGTCTATTCTTGTTAAGTCCTATGAAGACAATGACATTCCAGGAAGGCTTTCAGGAAGGGACGGGACAATTGTCTTTGTGAATCTAGATCACAAGTGTGTTGGCAGTCTAATAAAAGGGGGAAAAACAATAAATGACCAACTGATAGACACCTGATTCTTATTTCTTGGACGGTGAATTCATTTTGAATTTGCCAGGTCAACTGGATTCACTTTATTATTTTTTAATTTATTTATTTGTGTTTTGTTTTTATTTTAATTGTATTACTCTTTATTGTTGAAAGAATTACATATATCCCCCTTTTCCCCCCACTGACCTCTTCTAGACTGCCCTCACCCCCAACCCAGGCCTTCACCACCCTATTGTCTGTGTCCATGGGTTATGCATACACATACACACAAGTTCTTTGGTTGATCACTTCCCATTCACCCACCCTCCCCCACCTTCTAGTCTTCATATTCTTATTGAAATCTTTATTAAGGATCTTAGAACTCATTTATTCTACTCCTCTGCAATGAAACAGAAACACACTGGGCAAACCCCTCACAGAAGCAGAGCTTGGCATGAGCAGCAGTGAGATTAAAACTCATGGACCCAGCCTCACTGGCCAGTGCTGCTTCCACTGCCAGACCTAGCCATGTTCTGGAAGCCACCTCTTTTCGTATCTCAGTGATGACTTTTCTGCTCTCTTCCTTTACAGGTTTGAATCACCTTGGCCCTTGTTTTTGAATGTTTAGATTTTTTTTCCGTTAGCTTGTGTGGTTTTGTGGGAAGCCACCTATTGTCTTCACTAGCAGAAAAGTGTGCACAAGGAACCTGGAAGGCTGGTGACCCTTGAAGCCCTGGCAAAGGTCAGGGCTGTGCACCCACTGTGTAGTCAAGACAATGGTAGCTGAAGCAACTTCCCCATCTATTATCATGTAAATCCTTGCTGATGGGATGGTCTGCCTGCTACTGGAACTTGCCTGCCTAAGGGCTATGTATCCCAAACTGAATAAAAAGATGGAGAGGCCTGAGCACAAGCGGAGTCCATCCTCTTGGGATAGGCTCTCACCTGGCCCCCCAATTTCCAAATTATCTCTTGTCTAGTCTCTTTCATTTGTGTGTGGCCCCTCTTCCAGATCCTGAACCCTGAACCACGCAGGACATGGGTGAAACACACAAACATTACACATGTTTTGTTTTTTGATTTGGCACCTTTTCCTGACTCATGGTAAAGGCGGCCTGGGCACACACAGATGCTTGATGTGCCTTGGAAGGAGCCTGATCTGATTGGTGCCTTTTAATTTATTTTTAAATCTTGCTTATGTTGAGGGCTTCATCGGTTAGGAGGTTTTCTCATTGTTGTTGTCATGTTTTATTTTTTGTTTCATACTACCTTTCTGAACTCCTTAAACCAGCCACTTTCTATTGTCTGCACAAGATACAGTTTGAGAAGACAGTCTTCTCATCACATTGATCATATTTCACATACCAGATTCTGGATTGATTTAATCATCATGGTTTCTTGATCCCAACCTAGAAACGTCTCTTCTATGCATGGTTAACCCTTATTTTTCTCATCAAGTTTCCTTTCCCTTCAATATTATTATTACTGGATATGAGAGGGTACTTAGAATAAGTTAACTTTCTCCTTTTTTCCCTGAGATGGAACCCCTGAGCTTCTAGCTGTGTCTCCATCACCTAATAAGTCAGTTTCCATTTCATTCAGTCACTTCAGTTCTTTATTATAATGTGTTCCCTTTTGCATCAAATTGACTTTTTTTTTTCAAAGCTCTGCATTTGTTCTTCACTTACGAGTCATGTCATTTGACTCAAAATCATACTTCTTTCCAAAGCTTCTCTCCTACTCTTCTCCCTTGCTAATATTCTGTGGTTATATTTGGATCATGTCTCTACTTTGCTGGTAATGCTGACCTTTCACCTTCCTGCTTCAGCACCTCCTACATATTTTACATAAGAGGAACAAGTGTTCAACATCACTAGACAGCAACATAACTTCAAAGCCATCACTCTAGGAATAGAAATGGTGTCAATATAGGTATGCTGATGGCTGAACATGACCTCAGCTCAGATGGGGCTATGTATGCACAGAACCAGACTAGATGTGGCTACATGGGCAACTTAGAGCCTACTTTTCCATCTGGAGTATAACCTAGCCCATGGTCACAGCACCCCATATGTAGCAGGTCTGTAGTTAAAAAGTATTGCTACTTGAGTCACCCCAAAAACACATCTGTAATTCTGTTTGTGTGCTCCTAAGACTTATAAACATTTGCTTGCCCCATCTAACTCAGAGCTCCTTAAGTGTCTGATTCATATTTGGATCCTCATAGTTGGGGCTTTATTGGTTAGTAAAAAAGGCTTCTGCTTCCCTATAAGGGCCCCTTTATTCTCAATTTCCATTTTCTAAAATTGACTTTATTATAAAGTGTGTAATATACAGTAAATGTAGTGTGGCAAATTATTAAGGCAATCAGAACCATCTAGGCAGTGGTTCTCAACCTTCCTAATGCCGCGACCCTTTAATACAGTTCCCCAACCATAAAATTATTTTCGTTGCTACTTCATAACTGTAATTTTGCTACTGTTATGAATCGTAATGTAAATATCTGATATGCAGGATGTATTTTCATTGTTACAAACTGAACATAATTAAAGCATAGTGATTAGTCACAAAAACAATATGTAATTATATATGTGTTTTCCGATGGTCTTAGGTGATCCCTGTGAAAGGGTCGTTCAACCCCCAAAGGGGTCGCGACCCACAGGTTGAGAACCGCTGATCTAGGGCTTAGTTTTCACAGGTGAAATGTATTTGAGAAGACGTATGCCCCGTATCCAGTGTGACTACAGAATATTTGAAACATTTCACAAGTGTAGCAGTTAGCTTGGGAAGGGGTAGTAAGAGAGTCTGTAAACTTCTACCTCCAACAGGTAGGCCAGCTAACTGTAAGAGTCTAGATCAGACTGAGAACCACACCCGCACCTGAACCCCCAGGTGATCAGTTCACCTGCATCATGACAGAAGCCCTTCTGCAGCTTCATTGAACCTGAAGACTTAGAGAAAAGCAAGACTGAGAAGCCAGCAACAAGAAGCTTCCATGAGGTGGTGAAGAAGAAAGAGGGCCGGAATTAGGCTGCTTGACTAAGGGGAAACTCCAAAACAAATGTCAACATCTGGACTTTGTTTCAAAGATGGTCAAATAGCAATTACTTAAGAGAAATTAGCTCTCACCCTCACTGCCTACTCCAGCTCCCACATGGCACTTAGCTTTCTCACTGTCTTCTACTTATTGATTGACCTTTCCAGGAATTTGATCTTCCCAATTATACTCTTTAGATACTGGAGATTGCCTTTTTATCCCTCGTGCAGTATTTGATCTTCTAGGTGCTCAGTGGATGTTTGTTGAATGAGTGAAGATTGAGCGAGTACCACAATAGCAGCACTTAGAGAGCACTTCATAACTCACTGGCTTTACAAGGGTTAAACTCATTTAGTCTTCCTTCACATTGACACTATTTTCACCACTTTATCAGTGAGTAAAGTGAAGCACAGACAGGTTAAAGAATTAGCTCTCAATCACATCACCCTAGCAGTCTGGCTCTGGGGGGGATGTTTCTAGGTTGCTTCTCTGTTTTGTATGTCTTAAGTAAAAATAATAATCCTTTGACAATATGATCCCTTCAGAAAGAGAGATTATAAAAACAATCCCATTTACCATCGCAGCAAAAAAAATTAAGCTACCTAGGAATAAACTTAACTAAAGAGGTAAAAGACCTCTACTCAGAAAACTACAGGACGTTGAAAAAAGATATAGAGGAAGACATAAACAGATGGAAGAATATACTGTGTTCATGGATTGGTAGAATCAACATCATTTAAATGTCCATACTACCCAAAGCAATCTATAAATTCAACGCACTTCCCATTAAAATACCAACGGCATACTTCAGAAATCTAGAACGAACTCTCCAAAAATTCATCTGGAATAAAAAAAGACCCCGAATAGCTGCAGCAATCCTGAGAAAGAACAAAGTAGGTGGGATCTCAATACCAGATATCAAGATGTATTACAAAGCCACTGTTCTCAAAACTGCCTGGTACTGGCACAAGAACAGGCATATAGATCAATGGAATAGAATAGAGAGCCCAGAAATCGGCCCGAACCAATATGCTCAATTAATATTTGACAAAGGAGGCAAGAACATACAATGGAGCCAAGATAGTCTCTTCAATAAATGGTGTTGGGAAAATTGGACAGATATATGCAAGAAAGTGAAACTAGACCACCAACTTACACCATACACAAAAATAAACTCAAAATGGATAAACGACTTAAATGTACGACAGGAAACCATAAAAATTCTAGAAGAATCCAAAGGCAACAAAATCTCAGACATATGCCGAAGCAATTTCTTCACTGATACAGCTCCTAGGGCACTTGAAACTAAAGAGAAAATGAACAAATGGGACTACATCAAAATAAAAAGCTTCTGCACAGCAAAAGAAACCATCAACAAAACAACGAGAAAACCCACTGTGTGGGAAAACATATTTGCCAATGTCATATCTGATAAGGGCCTAATCTCCAAAATTTATAGGGAACTCATACAACTTAACAAAAGGAAGATAAACAATCCAATCAAAAAATGGGCAAAGGATCTAAATAGACACTACTCCAAAGCGGACATACAGACGGCTAACAGACATATGAAAACATGCTCAAAGTCACTAATCATCCAAGAGATGCAAATCAAAACAACAATGAAGTACCATCTCACACCTGTCAGACTGGCTATCATCAACAAATCAACAAACAACAAGTGCTGGAGAGGATGTGGAGAAAAAGGAACACTTGTGCACTGCTGGTGGGAATGCAGACTGGTGCAGCCACTATGGAAGACAGTATGGAGTTTCCTCAAAAAACTACTAATGGAACTCCCATTTGACCCTGTGATCCCACTTCTAGGAATATATCCCAGGAAACCAGAAACACCAATCAGAAAGGATATATGCACCCCTATGTTCATAGCAGCACCATTCACCATAGCTAAGATCTGGAAACAGCCTAAGTACCCATCAGTAGATGAATGGATTAGAAAACTGTGGTACATCTACATGATGGAATACTACGCTGCTGTAAAAAAGAAGGAACTCTTACCATTTGCAACGGCATGGATGGAACTGGAGAGCATTATGCTAAGTGAAATAAGCCAGTCAATGAAGGAAAAATACCACATGATCTCACTCATTCATGGATAATAGAGACCATTATAAACTTTTGAACAATGATAGATACAGAGGCAGAGCTGCCTCAAACAGATTGTCAAACTGCAGCGGGAAGGCCGGGGAGGGTTGGGGGGCAGGAGGGAGGGGGGTAAGAGATCAACCAAAGGACTTGTATGCATGCATATAAGCATACCCAATGGACATAAGACACTGGGGGATAGGGGAGGCTAGGGGACTGTCAAGGGCGGGGGGGAAAAAAAGGACACATATGTAATACCCTTTGTAATACTTTAAGCAATAAAAATAAATAAATAAATAAATAAATAAATAAAATAATATGATTCCCCCCCCCCATACAAACACACACACACAGAGAAAAAAAAAAAGGAAATAAACTGCCACTGTGGATGCTGAAGAAAACTACTCAAATACTAAAAGTAACAAGGCTTTATAGAATTCCTATGAAAATAAGTTAGGAAAAAATATTGGTTACAGCCTTGAAATAGACCAATTGTGTTCTCCCACTACTTGGCAGAACCTGTAGGTTTGTTCCATTTGGGCTTTCTAGTTAAATTTTATTTTTATTTTTAGTTTCAGGTCACTAAATTTGGAAATGCTATTCAAAATGTTTAAATATTTAACTTATTTGCATTATCATCACTGATTTGCATACACCTTAATGGTTTCTACAAAAATATAGTTATAAATATAGCTTTGAAATAGTCTTGGATAATTAAATAGTTTGAAATACGAACAGCTTACACCTGTCATATTTTTGAAGAACCATGTAACCACATTCATTTCTTTTTTCTGAAAATAGCAACTTTAAATCAATTCATTATTTTCTTAGGCAAGTTATTTTCTCTAAGCATAAAAAATAAAATACATCTGTGTCACTGTATCTAAAATGTAATTGAAAATATTTCCATATTTTTTTAAAAAAAGTATTGAAGTAATGACTCTTGAACTTCTCTGAACAAAATCCAAAGAGATACATATTATATTGCAATCCTATACCAAGGTAGGTATACACATATTTACATGTGCATTAAATTTTTTTGCAAAATATTTAACTTTACAATACATAATTCATGCTGTTATTTTTATTCTATTCTATTTAATTTTTTTTTAATGTCTGGTTTTGAATCTCTCAATTGATTTTTCTGACCCTCTGATGGGTCATTAATGGTTCATGAACTGCAGCTTTTCAGAACTAAAGAAATGGACTCTGGAGTTCACAACTTTATTCCTTAGATCCTGGTAACTGCAAGTTAGTTACAAATGCTTATTGGTCAGAACTGTCGCTTCAGGCAGCCAAGTCAATGTGGGTGTACCACATTTTCTCAGGATGGTGGCCTCCGGGTTAATTACTTTGCCAATTACTCATAAAGTTTGGCTTTGCAAAGTGAGCCCTTGGTCCAGTTATTGCTGCCAAATTTCCTTTTTACACTAAACTCAGTGTGTTAGATTGTTGTTCCCACTGACAAGTACTGTAGATAAGGAAGAAAGGTGAATCAAAACAAGAAACCAGATTCCCAACATCATTTGATGGCACACTCTGGCAAAGAATCAGCTAACACCAAATGATTGTCGGTGAAGTCTAGGAGCCGTCTACAGACACTAACTGACCAAAATAACTCTATGGCAAATGGTTCAAAGGTTTAATATAGTGAGATTCATCTGCACTGCTTTCTCCTGGCAGTCATCAATAGCACAGCCCACTGGTAACTTAAAATATCACTTAGAGAGGTTTCAGGCTAACATTTTCTATATTCCTAAACTACGAGGTAGGGGAAAGCATTCTTGAGTACATTGATACTCATTTTCTCCTTCATAATCACATTTCTGCCACAAATCACATGGATATACATACTTGCTTCACTTAAATTGGCTACTATAGGCACATTTATTTTCTTAATTTTAGAGTTAAGAAAAACTACAATTAAAAAAACAACTCTTGTTGATTTTTTCTATTGTCTTTCTATTTTATATTTCATTTATTTCTACTCTAATCTTTCTTATTTTCTTTCTTCTGCTAACTTTGTACTTAGTTTGTTCTTCTTTCCAGCTTCTTGATGTGTAAAGTTAGGTTATTTGAAACTTTTCCTTCTTTTTTTAATGTGTTTATCACAATAAACTTTTGTATTAGTTCTGCTTTTGTGTGTGCATTCCATAAGTTTCAAAGCCATGTGTTTTCATTTTCATTTGTCTCAAGATATTTTCTAATATTCTTTTTGATTTTTTCTTTGACCCAATAGTTGTTAAAAAGCATGTTGCCTAATTTCCACGTATTTGTTAATTTTCAAGTTAGTTTTGAAAATATAAACAAAATTGACAAACTCTTAGTTAGACTAAGATAAGAAGACAAATAAAATCAGAAATGAAAGAGGAGTCATCACATGATGCCACAGAAATAAAAAGGATCATAATAGACTACTATTAATAATTACAACAGCAAATTGAATAACCTAGATGAAGTGAATGAATTCCTAGAAATATACAACCTATCAATAAAAAGAAATTCTGAACAGACTTATAATTAGAATTATATATCACTTAACAGTAGGGATACATTCTGAGAAATGAATTGTTAGGTGATTTCATTGTTGTGTGAATAGCATAGAGTGTTACACAAATTTAGGTGGTATAGCCTACTACTGTAACTGTATATGCTATACTTTCATATGACTGGCAGCACAGTAGGTGTGTTTTCTCCAGAATCACCACAAACTCATGAGCAACGTATTGTGCTATAATGTTATGACACCCAGGACTCAACTAGGTAACAGAAAATCTTCAGCTCCATTATAATCTTATAAGACCACCATCGTATGTCTGGTCCATTGTTGACTGAAAACACTGTTTTTGGTGCATGACTATAGTATATAAATTGAATTAGTAATCATTATTTCCCAATAAAGAAAAGCCCAGGACCAGATGGCTTCAATGGTTAATTCTACCATATATTTAAAGAATTAATGCCAATTCTCCTAGGAAATGGAAGAAAAGAGAATACTTCCAAACTCATCTTATGAGGCCAGCATTACCCTGATACCAAAGCCCAACGAAGACACCACAAGAAAACTATAGCCAACATCTCTGATGAATACATATGCAAAAGTCCTCAAAAAATACTAGCAAAACAAAGCCAGCAGCTTATTAGAAGGATCATGTACCACAACCAAGTGAGACTTATCCCTGAATTAGAAGGATGATTCAACATAAAAATCAAATAATGTGATTAATAGAATAAAGGATAACAATCACATGATCATCTTAATAAATGCAGAAAAACATGACAAAATATAAAATTTCATGATAAAAGATATCAACAAACTAGGAATACAAAGAAAGTACTTTAATACAATAACTACCATGTGAAAAGTGCACAGCTAATATAATACTTAACGGTGAAAACCCAAAAGCTTTTACTCTAAGATCAGGAACAAGATAAGCACACCCATTCTCACCACTTCTATTTAACAAAATACTGAACACCCTAGCCAGAGCATTAGAAAAGAAAAAGAAATAAAGGCATCCAAATTAGAAAAGAAGTACAATTGTCCCTGTTTGCAGATGACATTATCTTATATATAGAAAACCCTAAGGACTCTACAAAAAAAATCATTTAAAATAAAAAGATTTAGTAAAGTTATGGGATACAAAAATCAGTTACATTTCTATATACTTGCAATTAACTTCCTAAAAAGGAAATTGGGGAAACAACCCAATTTAAAATAGCAACAAAAAGAATAAAATGTTCAGGAATAACTTGAAAACTACAAAAAAATGATGAAACAAATAGAAAAACATCCCATGTTCATGGATTGGGAGACTTAATAATGTTAAATGCCCATACTATATCCAAAGTGATTTAGAGATTTAATACAACTCCTATCAAAATCCCAATGGCATTTTTTACAGAAGTAGAAAAACTTTCTATAATCCCATGGAACAACAAAAGACAGAATAGCCAAATCCATCTTGAGAAAGAAGAGCAAAGCTGAAAGCATCACACTTCCTGATTTCAAAATATATTGCAGAGCTACAGTAACCAAAACAGCATGGTATTAACATAAAGATAGACATATAGACCAATGGAACAGAATAAAGAGCTCAGAAATTAATCCATGCCTATATGGTTGAATGATATTTAACAAGAGTGTCAAGGATTCACAATGGGAAAAGAATAATTACTTCACCTAATGGTGTTGGAAAAACTGGTTATCCACATGCAAAAGAGATGAACTGGGTCCTTATTTTACATCAGACATAAAAATCAACTCAAAATGAATTAAAGACTTAAAATGTAAGACCTGAAACTATAAAATTCCTAGAGAAACACACAGAGAAAGAGCTTCATGACACAGGTCTTGACAATGATTTCATGGATATCATACCAAAAGCACACATAACAAGAACAGAAATAAAAAAGCAGGACTCAGCAAACTACAACGCTTCTTCACAACAAAGGAAATAAGCAAAAGAGAAAAAAGGCAACCCATAGAATGGGAGAAAATATGTGCAATCCATACATCTGTTAAGGGGATCATCTCCAAAATATATAGGAATTCCTACAACTTTAAAAATTTGCTAAAGACTTAAATAGACATTTATTCAAAGAAGACATACAAATGAACAACAGGTGCATGAAAAAATGTCCAATATCACTATATTTGCAGGGAAATGCAAATCAAAAACTCAATGAGGCATCACTTCAGACCTGTCAGGGTGGCTATTATAAAAAAACACACCCACACACACACAAAAAAAACAAGTATTGACAAGAATGTGGAAAAATTGAAACCCTTGTGCTTTGTCAGTGGGAATGTAAAATGGTGCAACTGCTATTAAAAACAGTACGGAGGTTTCTCAAAATATTAAAAATAAAACTACCATTGTGTAGATGTACCACAGTTTTTTAATCCACTCATCTGCTGATGGGCACTTAGGCTGTTTCCAAATCTTAGCTATTGTAAATTGTGCTGCTATGTAATACTTTAAACAATAAAGAATTAAACACACACACACACACACACACACACACACACACACACACACACAAGAAACAAAACAAAAAAAAAACTACCATATGTTCCAGCAATCCAATTTCTGGGTATTTATCCAAAATTGAAAGCAGGATCTTAAAGAGATATTAGCATTCCCATGTTTATTGCAGTATTATGCACAATAGACAAATGTGAAAACAACCTCCATCCAGAGATGAATAGATTAAGAAAATGTAGTACATACAGACAATGTAATACTATTCATCTTTAACAAAGAAGAAAACTCTGTAATATGTGACAACATTGATGAACCTTGAAGACATTATGCTAAGTGAAATAAACTAATTACAGAAGGACAAATACTGCACGATTCCACTTATATGAGCAATCTAAAAAGTCAAATTCATAGAACCAGAGAGTGGAATAGTGGTTGCCAGTGATTGGGGAAGAGGACATTGAGAGTTACTTATCATCTGGCATTAAGTTTCAGTTAAGAAAGATAAATAAGTTCTAGAGATCTTTTGTACATTGTACCTATAGTCAACAATACAGTATTGTATACTTAAAATTTGTTAAAAGGGTATCTCTCATGTAGTGTTCTTATAACAATTTTTTTTGAAAGCTTTAATCAACAATTTTTTTTTCTGGTAAGGATGACATGCAAGTGAGCATTTCTTTCTCCCTTCCCCACACCATGCTTGGAGACTTATAGACCAAATTCTTTGCTTTTCATGTGGTATTTTGTAAAGGTTACGCAACTTAACCTCAGATAAAGGACAGCTTCTTGGCTGATGCCGAACAGCCTTTTCTGATTTACCACAGGGTCAAGTATACCATTTAGGTTGGTTCAGGGATGTTTACTCTAGGGTTATGCACTGCAGCCATTAAAACCACAATCAATATTAAGAGGTTCCAAGCTCTGGTCCTGTCTCATTTTAGTATGTATCTAACTCACCAGGGAAGCTTGACCTTCCTTCTAACAAAATCAGCCCTACTTAAGTCCATTTCCAATTGATTGGTTCTCTAGGAACATAAAAACAACTTTGAACCTCACAAAACCAAGTGCTTAATTTTATGTAGTTTAGTTTGTTCATTAATTGTTTCTCACATGTTCGTGTCCTTTCTTCAATGACCTGAAACTATTCAAAGACTAGAGTTTTCTTGTGCAATTTTTCTTGTATCACCTCCTGCCCCACCTTAGGCAATGGCACCCCCCTGACACCTATGGTTTGAACCAGCTGAATTCTGGGCCTCCTTGGTGTGCACTAGTGCTAGTGGAGAGAAGAGAGGAGGCTAGGATGGGAGCAGTTGCTGAGAGTGGCCCTTGAGGTCCAGGAAATGACACTCTTCTAGAATTACATATCAGGGTCAAAGTTGTCTTTGATCCATTGTAAAGCCTTAGAAAGAAGTTGCCTGCAATACTACAATGTCAAGTTCCTTCTCCAGGCCACAGTACACTTGTGGGAAAGTAATAAAGATTATTTGAAAGAGATTGCATGGCTATTGGCCTTTTAAATTATTTCTAGTAAATGGTATGTTATTTTGCAACAGTTAATTTCTAAATACCTTAGGATTGGATGTAGGTCTAAACAGAAAGCCAGCTTTACAGCCCTGTAAGACCTGGTAAGCCTTATGCTGGTGTTCTGAGAGACATCCTCACACACAGGATATCACATGGGGATCTTCCTTTCAGACATCTAGGGTAGAGTATTTACCTGTCCTATGGGCTGAAAAGTTACTATATAAATATTACAGGAAAGCCTTTCCTGGGCCTTATGTCCCAAAACATGATTAACTGATATAAAAATAGAATATACTCCAAATGGTAAATTGTGAATCATTTTTTGACACTCATATTTAAATAAAATTCCTTTACTGAGCAAAAGGACAATAAAGCAAACAAATATAGCACATGAGGGGTTGAAGAAAATGATTCTACATTTTTCCTAGTGCCTGGATTTGACTATTATAGTTCTAATTACAGAGCCATCCATGGCCAGGGCTATTTCAGGCTGAGATGCAAAGTTAGTGAGAAGAGATTATTTCCTGGGTAGAGTCATATCATTTCCTAAAGTATCATTAATCATTCTTTATTTTTAAAAAATATTTATTGTTGGGAGTATTACAGTCCCCCCCCCCCCACCCTTTTCCCCCTTTCCCCTCACCACCCAGTTCCTGCCCTGCCCTACTCCAGGCCTTCACCACCCTATTGTCTGTGTGCATAGGCAATGCATTCATACATATAAATTCTTTGGTTAATCTCTTCCCACCACACTCTCTTCCCTCTTCCCTCTGAGATTTGTCTGTTCTGTTTCCATGCCTCTAATTATATGTTGTTCATCAGTTTATTGTGCTCATTAGATTCCACATGTAAGTGAGATCATGTGATATTTGACTTTCTCTGACTAGCTTATTTCACTTAGCATAATCAAAATTGTGAATGCCTTTTAGTTTAGTGACAGGAGTTTCCAGGTAATCAAATTAGAAATGCAGAAACAGCCCATGTGGATACACCAACCTGGTCTAGCTGATTAGCACATTTGCGTGAGGTAATTTTCAGAATCAGTAGTCTGCTACCTAAACACACATACACACACCCCAAAATCATTCTCTGGGACTCATCATCATCTCACTGCAAATCTCAAGACATTATAATCTAAAGTCACATATGATGAAATTATCAACCCCCCATCAGCAAAGCAGATAAAGTGAACTGAGGTCCCCAAAGTGCCTTTCCATGACCAACAAGAATCACACCAGGGGAGTAACATCACTTGTTCTTGTTCTGATCCATAGAATTTTTGTTTCATCTAAATGGCTTACTTACTGTGATTAGCCAGGTTCCCACCTGGGCCAGTTAATTTGTGAGGAGGCTCAAATGTTCACACTTAAAGCCTCATGATTTTACATTCAGCCCCCATAAGGGCAGAGAACTTCCTCCTAGAAGCTGTGGCTTGGGTCCACATGATCAGTCAGCTTCTCACATATTAGAGAGATTTCCAGATATTTAAATAAGTTTTTCTAGACGTGGGAGTAGTATGAAGAAGATGAGCTTTTCCTCCAGGCTGTCTGAAATGTTGAAATCTATGTTGTGGCTTTCAACTTTTTCTGAATGACATTTGTTTAAAAAATAATCCAACCCTACAATAAAAATACCTAAAAACATTCAAACACATGGAGGCTAAATAGCATGTTATTAAATAATGAATGGGCTACCAACAAGATCAGGAAAGAAATCAAAAACTTCCTGGAAACAAATAAAGATGAACACATAACAACCTAAAATCTCTGGGACACAGAAAAATCAGCCCTGAGTGGGAAGTTCATAGCACTACAGGCATACCTCAAAAAAACAAGAAAAATCAACAATGAAGTATTGAACCTTACAACTTAAAGGACCAGAAAGAAAACAACAAGAAAAGCCCAGAGTAAATAGAAGGAAGGAAATACTAAAGATTAGAACAGAAATAAATGACATAAAGACAAAATAAAAAAAAAAATCAATGAAACCGAAAGCTGGTTCTTTGATAGGATAAACAAAATGGATGAACCTTTAACCAAAACTCATGAAGAAACAAAGAGAGAAGACCCAAAAAATAAAATCAAAAAATGAAAGTGGAGAAGTAACCACTGACACCACAGAAATACAAAGGATTATAAGGAAATACTATGAACAATTATATGCCAACAAGCTGGGCAATGTGGATGAAAGGGACAAATTCCTAGAAAAATACACTCTCCCAAAACTGAATCAGGAAGAATCAGAAAACCTGAGTAGGCCAATAACAACTGATGAATGGTTAATATTCAAAATATATAAGGAACTCATACAACTTAACAAAGTGAAGACAAATTAAAAAATGGACAAAGGATCTAAATAGACACTACTCCAAAGTGGACATACAGAAGGCTAACAGACATATGAAAAAATACTCAAAGTCATTGATCATCAGAGAGATGCAAATTAAAATGACAATGAGGTATCACCTCACATCTGTCAGAATGGCTACCATCAACAAATGACAAATGCTGGCGAGGATGTGGAGAAAAGGGAACCCTAGTACACTGCTGGTGGGAATGCAGACTGGTACAGCTATTATGGAAAACAGTATGGAGTTTCCTCAAAAAATTAAAAATGGAACTGCCATTTGACCCAGTGATCCCACTTCTAGGAATATATCCTAAGAAACCCGAAATACCAATCAGAAAGAACGTATGCACCCCTATGTTCATAGCAGCACAATTTACAATAGCTAAGATCTGGAAACAGCCCAAGTGCCCATCAGCAGATGAGTGGATAAAAAAGCTGTGGGACATTAACACCATGGAATACTGTGCAGCAGTAAAAAAGAAGGATCTCTTACCCTTTGAGACAGCACGGAGGGACCTGGAGAGTATCATGCTCAGTGAAATAAGTCAGTCAGAGGAAGACAAGTATCACATAATCTCACTCATATGTAGAATCTAAGTAACAAAATAAACTGATGAACAAAGTGGACCCAGAGACATGGAAGCATGGAACAGAGTGTGGAATCTCAGCAGGAAGGCAGGGTAGGGTGGGTGAGTAGGAGGCAATCAACCAAAGACCTTGTATGCCTATAAGCATGGCCCATGGACACAGACAATGGGGCGGTGAGGGCCTGGGGCAGGAGGTAGGGGTGGGCTCAAGGGAGTCAATGGGGGAGAAATGGGGACATATGTAATACTTTCAACAATAAAAAATTATAAAAAAACATTCCAACCCAAAGCATTTTTAAAGCATTCATGATAGTTCAGAGACCTTTTTAAACTATTTAGGCTAGGGCTCCATGGTTTCCACTGTCCGTATTTCATCACCATTCCAGGCTAAGACCAAAGTGCTCATATAAGACAGAGCTAAATTAGTTCTGCGGTTCTAACTTTATTTTTATAACAAGAGCCTTCTACATCTTAGGCATAGCTCCTGCTTACCCCTCACAACACACCTATGTGGCATACATTCTAATCTCCATTTTACAGAGGCGAAAGCTAAGCACCTGTAAACAATAATAGGAATGGAGCCACTTTAAAATTGAGCAGGAGCTGACTTCGCACAGGAACTGCTTTGCATGTCTTATGCCTCAAACCTTAGAATATTAAAACAGGGCAAAATAATCTTTGGACTGGGCCTCAGCAACCTTGTTTCCAAAAAAAACTGTTTGCAGAGATAACAAGAAATCAGTTATTATGACTACTGGACTAATGACTATTGAACTGGAAATGTAGAACTAACATTATGTTAGTTTATCTGCACTGAAATGCCTTTCTTCTATTGGTGTAATTGTCCCCCTTCCCTTTCTCATAAATACCCACTGCCTTTTTCTCCTATTTGAGCTTCTTTCTGAACCAGCATGTCCCAAATAGCTATTCTTTGAACTCAAATAAATACTTTTTGCCTCTCACTTTGAAAGATGTTTTTAGTTTTAGGTTAACACACCTACCGCATGCCAGGTCCTAGTCCAGTGATGGCGAACCTATGACACGCATGTCAGAGGTGACACGTGAACTCATTTTTTTGGTTGATTTTTCTTTGTTAAATGGCATTTAAATATATAAAATAAATATCAAAAATATAAATCTTTGTTTTACTATGGTTGCAAATATCAAAAAATTTCTATATGTGACATGGCACCATAGTTAAGTTAGGGTTTTTCAAAATGCTGACACGCCGAGCTCAAAAGGTTTGCCATCACTGTCCTAGTCTGAGTTATGAGTTATCATGCATTAGAGCAAGGGCTGAGTCGTCTGGCCCAGAATATACCACCCAAAATATTTCCTACCTCTTCACTGCTGCTTTCCACACCCCATAAATCCACGTGCCAATGTTTAAAGAATGGTGGGCTATCAGGAACAAATCTAGATTTGTCTACAGTGCTATATCCAGATTTCTCAAAATCCTTCAAAGTCAGCCCCACATCTAATGTTTGTGCTGGTGACCACTGTCTGGAGGATTTGCCTCTCCTCACCCACTGGACAGAGATTTCAAACAGTAAACCCCTGGGCAGGTTCACTGTGAAATGAGGGAAGGGTACAGAAGTATTGTTTTGGTAAACAGCAGGGAAAGTGAACTTAGAAACTACAGAATGAGTATACATTTTTCTGTTATAATAAAACAGACTGATAGTTTAATAGGAAAACAAGAATTTCGTTCCCTAGACAAACCTAAAGTGTAAAGGAATCATGTGTAACTATCCTGTGAACATCCTTAGAGAAAAACAACTAAATATATCTCGTTCAGAATAGGTTGGAGACCTGAATTTTCAAGTTTACACTTGCAGAGTAATCAGTTTTATTGATCAACTGCCATATCTCTAAGTTACTGGCATTTGTGGATAAAAAAGACCAGAATCGCACTAGCCTGGTTGGCTCAGTGGATAGAGCATCAGCCTGCGGACTGAAGGGTCCCTGGATGGATTCCAGTCAAGGGCACATGCTTGGGCTTCAGGCTCAATCCCCAGTAGGGGGCATGCAGAAGGCAGCCAATCAATGATCCTCTCTCATCATTGATGTTTCTATCTCTCTCTCCCTCTTCTTACCTCTCTGAAATCAATAAAAATATATTTAAGGGGAAAAAAACGACTAGAATCAACTCTAGTCTGGAACTGAAAAGGAAAATGAAATTAAATGTGTTCTAGGACAAAAGGAGGAGCTGCTGTCATAACCAGACTTTTCTATATAACTGAGAAATGTTTTCATTTAATTAAATAGGATCTAAGTATGCTATTTACAGCCACTGACACCACAACTGTGTGTAAGTTTTAAGTAAGCAAAGTGTAGATGTTTAATTTCTTACAGGCTAAAAGGTATCCATTTCTAATGTTAAAAAAAAGCATTAATAAATAAATAAATATTGGAAGACGTGTAATAAAATACAGAGGTACTGTCTTCATTTCATGAAAAAAATTAATTGAAAATAAATAAAAATAATTTTTATTTATGCATGTACTAAGAAATATTATGTTTGTAGGGATATATGTATATAGAAACTAAATCATCAAACCACTTAGTGTGTGGCAGCACCTTATATCTTGGAGACATGCAACTATAAATATATTTAAATCTGTGTGTAATGAATGAAAAGTTACATGTATATGCATAGTGATATGAGCTGTTCAAAACTCTCATTTATTTTCCTTTAGGTCCTTATTTGCATAATTTTACAATTTGTGTTATTTACAATACACTATATCTATATATATAAAAGCCTAAGCAACCGGCTGACCAGCCAACCAACCAGCTGCTAGCTATGATGTGCACTGACCACCATGGGGCAGATGCTCAATGTAGGAGCAGAAACCACAGGTATGGAAACATGGAACAGACTGATGAATCTCAGAGGGAAAGGGGGAGGAGGGAGAGCGGGAAGAGGTTAACCAAAGATCTTATATGCATACTAGAGGCTTGGTGCACAGATTCGTGCACCAATGGGGTCCCTCGGCCTGGCCTGCAGGGATATGGCCGAAACTGGCAGTCCAACATCCTCTGAGAGGTACCAGATTGCAAGAGGGCGTAGGCCAGGCCTAGGGACCCCACCGGTGCACAAATTCATGCACCGGGCCTCTAGTATAATATAAATTAAGCCAACATTTTTGGTCAAGGTGCAATTAGTAGACTGACTTCAGGTGAAGCTGGATAAGGGACTTTGTACTGACAGTTTCTAAAGAGGTCAAAAGTTAAAAATTATAGGGTATGTTTTAGAATGGTGCCAATCTATCTATATAAAAGCCCAGTGACCTTTACGGCAAAACGACCAGAATGGCCAGTTGCTATGATACACACTGACCACCAGGGGTAGGATGCTCAACGCAGGAGCTGCCCCCTGGTGGTCAGTGCATTCCCACAGCGGGAGCACCGCTTAGCCAGAAGCCAGTCTCATGGCTGGCGAGCGCAGCAGTGGTGGCAGGAGCCTCTCCCGTCTCTGCAGCAGCGCTAGGGAGCAACGAGCCAAACAGTAAGGAGCGAGCAGGTGGGCAGTTAGGAGCGAGCAGGCAGGCTATAAGGAATGAGCAGGCAGGCGGTTAAGAGCAAGCAGGCAGGCAGTGAGGAGCAAGGGGTCCCAGATTGCGAGAGGGTGCAGGCCGGGTTGAGGAACCCCCACCCCCCATGCATAAATTTCATGCATCAGGCCTCTAGTGTCATTATAATAAACTACAAGTTAGTATTTAACCTAAACTTATACTGAGAATAATTAAAACCAATAAGCCTCACTGCCCTGAATCACTGCCCAGTGTTCAATCCTAATTCACTATTTTTAAAAGAACACCATTTTTAAAGTGCTCTTTATAAAGAGAAGAGCCATCTTTATAAAGCCATCTTTCTTTATAAGAAAGGTGCAGAGTCATCCAGGTAACTCTGACAGATATGGAAAGTAACCATGACAATCTATGGAGGAAAAGTTTCATAAAAATGAGAGTGAATAAGGAAGCACAGACATATGGGAAATTTAGCTGAATGGGCAAATGGTTCCATATTCATAGGTTACAGCCCCAGAAGGTACAACCCCATGTTCACACAGCTGGCACAGCCATCCAAAAAAGAGAAAGTTTACTTCAGCACTTGTTTCAGAAGACAGAAGAGAGAGTCTTTACTGTAGAAAGATTCCCAACAAAGTAAAATTAAATTCTCTGAAAAACATTGTTGGAACACACTCCTCCATAATGGTAGATACCATAAATGAGGCTTTGTTGCACTTGTGAAATCCTAGTGGACAGACTTTGCAGAAGCCCTCCATACAGTATACTAAGCTACTGCTCATGCCAAGAGAGTGCTCTGTCTGTAAACAGAGGGTTCTGCTTGGCACTTAAGCATGATGGCTTAGGATCAACAATGGGATAGTTATATTAACACTAGAGGCCCAGTGCACGAGATTTGTGTACTCGGGGGGAGGTCCCTCAGCCCAGCCTGAGCCCTCTCACAGTCCAGGAGCCCTTGGGGGATGAGCCTAAGCCATAAGTCAGACATCCTTAGTGCTGCCTGGCTTCTGGCAGAGTGGCGCTCCCCTTGTGGGAGCGCACTGACCACCAGCGGGAAGCTCCTGCATTGAGCATCTGCCCCCTGGTGGTCAGTGCATGTCATAGTGACTGGTTGTTCTGCCGTTCAGCTGATTTGCATAATGCCTTTGTATACTAATAGAAAAGTAATATGCTAATTAGACTGGATAGACCGGACGTCTTCTGGACGTCCTTCAAGACGTCCTTCCAGACAAAGCCACGGTGGCAGGGCTGAGGCAGAGGCAGTTAGGGGTGATCAGGCCAGCAGGGGAGAGCAGTTAGGGGTGATTAGGCAGGCAGGCAGAGTGGTTAGGGGCGATCAGGCAGGCAGAGTGGTTAGGGGCAATCAGGCAGGCAGGCAGGCAGGCAGGCAAGTGAGTGGTTAGGAACCAGAGGTCCCAGATTGCAAGAGGGATGTCCGACTGCTGGTTTAGGCCCAATCACTGGGATTGGGTCTAAATTGGCAGTTGAACATCCTCCGAGGAATCCCGGATTGGAGAGGGTACAGGCCGGGCTGAGGGACCCAACCCCCCTCCATGCACAAATTTCATGCACTGGGCCTCTAGTTTATTATTTAGGACTAGTAGCCCGGTACACGAAATTCATGCATGGGGGAGGGGGGGTTCACCTCAGCCCAGCCTGCACCCTCTCCAATCGGGTACCCTTTGGGGGATGTCCGACTGCCAGTTTAGGCCCCTAACTGCCTCTGCCTACCCAATCCTAAGCTGTCTCTGCCTGCCTGATTGCCCCTAACTGCCCTCCCCTGCCAGCCTCATCTCGGCCCCAAGTGCCCTCCCCTACCGGCCTGATCTCGCCCCCAACTGCCCTCCCCTGCTGGCTTGAATGCCCATAACGGCCTCTGCCTCAGTCCCCACCACCATGGGTTTGTCTGGAATGAAATTGGACGTCCGGAAGATGGCCAGTTGACCTGGTCTAATTAGCATATTACCCTTTCAGTAGTATAGATAGATTACATAGGATAGGATTGCTTAAATGGGGGGAAAAGCCTTTTTCAACAGGAGGAGATACTCTTGGCAGACAAAAGTACATAATCCCTATATCTGGACTGATAGCCAGCTATATGCGCTACACTGCCAAACCGGTCATTAAAAAATCGAACCACTATGTTACATCTGACACCAAACAGCTGTTGCCCTTAAAACCCCTCTTCAGCCCCCACCTTAGGTTCTGCCTTTGCAGTTCACCCAGATTAGGTTCTGATTGGTCGGTTTCTATGCCAGTCAGCATCAAAACCTCCGCCTCCTAGGTAGCATTGGCTCCTCGCACTTCACCCAGATTTGGTTCTAATTGGTCGGTTTCTATGCCAGTCAGCATCTCCAGGCCTATCAACGGGCCTAATCAGAGAGGCAGGGCTGATCAGCAGCCCCAGCAGAGGCCAAAGAGAAAATGATGTGCAGCTGCTGCCCAGGCCTGGAGAAAAAGAGAGGCAAGTGCTGATCAACAGCTGCCATGGAGGCTATGGATCAGACCCTGCTTCTCTCTCCCAGCCTCTCTCTGGGCCTAATCTGCAGCCCCCTTGGAAGTCAGTGCTGGGTTGGGGCGCCCACAGTGGCGACAGTTAGTGCTGGGTCACCACAGCAACCCAGCACTGACTTCCATTCGGTCAAGCCTTTGGTCATTTTGGATGTTATGGACCCTTGCTCTTTATATATACAGATAATGAACTCACAGAAATAGAAACTAAAGAAACACCCCATTTACCATGTAACAAAAGAACTAAGTTACCTAGGAATAAACTTAACTAAGAAGGTAAAAGACCTGTACTCAGAAAACTACAGGATGTTAACCCTGCTTCTGTCTCCAGGCATCTCTCCAGGCCTGATCCGCAGCCCCCTTGGCAGTTAATACTGGCTCGCCACACCTGCAGCGGTGGCAGTCTGTGCTGGGTCGCCACGGTAACCCAACACTGACTGCAGGACTGACTTCCGGTCAGTTGAGCCTTCAGTCATTTTGGACGTTATGTTTTTGGACCTTGGGTTTTTATATATTAGGATCTGTCAATCATCTCTTTCTTCTACTTTGGTTGGTTAATCCTCAATGAAGATCTTTCAGTAAAGCTTATCCTCTTATTTAATGGTGTTTAAGTAAAATGGAGACCACCTTGCAAAGTTCTGCAAATAAGCAAATTCATCCACAAATGTCCAGAAACTTTACTCAAGTTCACAGATAAAAACTAATGAGCAGACTGGATAGTTCAGAAGATTAGCAGAAAGGTAGTTAACCAGTCAGTGCAAAATGAAAGTGACTTAGAATCTCCCTTTTAAAATAAGGTCAAACCTTCTCTACAATACTGTTAATGAAATTGATATTAAGATATTAACAGAAAACTTCCAAAAATAAAAATTTCATATATTTATTTATTTTTCCTGTATGTATATTTGGGCAATTCATCACAAACACTGACACCATAAAGAATAGTCCTTAAGCTCTCAAAACCTAATTGCATATAAAACAAGCCTTGATTATGACTTGATTTCATTTTGATTGGTATTAGTTCAGCCCAGTCATTTTTAAAAGGAGGTTCTGATAAATTTATATGTCATTAAATACCCAGTCTTTCCACAGGCCAATATCAATACTCTAGAGCTTATACCCTCAGTGGAAAACAAAATGACTATTATCAATTCTTACCACACATTTGAACTGGTCCAAAAGATCACACATTTTTGAACTGGTCATTCTCTATGTATCCAGCATCCTCCGGCAGCTATCTGACCACGTTGGGAGTGGATGGTATCACCCTTCACACACACAGTCTCCCCAGAGCAGCCTACACCCAACTGTCTGATTTATTGGATTTGCTGGGTACTCAGGGAAGTAAGGGTTTGTGTTTAAAAGCTCCCCTTCCCCAGTAGCTGAGGTTGGAGATTTAGAACACCTCACACTTTGTCTCTTTGGTGATAGCTTGAATAAAACTTAGAATAGCAAAGAAGAGGCTATTCTAAACTGAGGAGGAAACTGGAACTGAGGTTTTCAAACACTTTTTGGCCATGGGTTCCTTTAAGAAATTAATCAAAGCTATAGACTCCCTTCCAAAACTAAAGAAAAGAATACATACATTTGCCCATGTTTCACACGAATTTCAAGTGAGAGATCTTACCCAGGATGCAAGTACAATCAACAGTGCCAAAGCCTTTTTCCCATGTCCCTTGTGACCTCTGAACTGTGTTTCTTATTTTCTAATCTTGTTTCTAAGCTGGTGTTGGTTCCCTGGGTGGGTGGGCCTGGGCCCTGTGTCCCATGGGAGACAGGGGAGGTGAGAGGAGGATGTAGGTCCCGGGCTCCTCCTCTGTTTGCCTCCTGATCAGCAGTCCTCACACTTGGTCAGTTGTGGCAGAGAGCTCAGCAGCTGTGCCAGCTCTGATTGTCTTCTTCTAAATGGGGGTAATTCACATATCATTTCTTTTCAACACTTCCAGTATTTTTTTCAGATGCTAAGGACATGATCCAACAAGAAATCAAGTTCCACGGTTCAGTAAAAATACAATTCAAAAACACATACTATACTGTGTGTCCAATGGACATTTCTGATAAATACCTCAACTGTTTAACAAATACTGAGGAGAAACTAAAAGCACCCCAAAGGCACCAGCCTGTAAGAGCTGCCAAAGTAAGTGTCTGGAAGACTTTTAAAGAGATTGATAGCTTATTCAAACAGGTCAGAGTGGTCCCCCAAGGCCTGAGTCCCTCCTACTGCTGAGGAGTGAGCCACTTACACAGCAAAGAAGGGGACAAGCTTAGGACTAAATGCGCTGAAAGGCCTTTGTCAAATTGCCCTTCTCAGCATCTCTGACATCACCAGAGGGCAACCAGCTGTTAGTATGCCCTAACAGCCAGAGCAACTATGACTTCCTTTAAGAAAACAAAATCTTCTATTTCAATTGGGGGGAGGCCACTCTATAAATTACATGATTTTCTAACTACTATGCTGTACATATGAAACTAATACAGAATAGTATTGAATGTAAACTATGATTGAAAAACAAAAAAATAACATACCAAATAACCAGACAAAAAAAAAAGAAATTAAGTAAAAAAGCCCACTTATAAAGTATTAGGAATAGCTTTAACAACAACAACAACAAAATCTTTTAAATATGGAGTACTGTTTTAGGAAAGCTTACCAGCTGTGATAGCTGCTGATAACACCATATTCCTTTTATTTTTCTGGTACAACATGGGTTTTTGGGTTTTTTTGTTTGTTTAAATATAGTTTTATTGATTTCAGAGAGAAAGGGAAAAGGAGAGAGATAGAAAAATCAATGATGAGAGAGAATCATCAATCAGCTGCCTCCAGCATGTCCCACACTGGGGATCGAGCCTGCAACTGGGCACGTGCCCTGACCAGGAATCGAACCGTGACCTCCTAGTTCATAGGTCAACACTCAACCACTGAGCTGCGCCGGCCAGGTAAAACACCATATTCTTAAAGTTTGTTCTTTCAGATACATCATATTTCCTCTCTGAGAAGACAAAGATGTCAGGGGAATAGAAGGAATTGTACAACAGGAAAGAGAGTGGAACCAAGAAATGGCAATGCAGAAAGAAGACTTTGAGTTGGGGAAAAGGAATGAAGAGGGATACTGCTGCCCATGTGGCCACGGAGCAAAGGACACTGGCAGCACACAGGGGGCTGGTGATGTCCAGGCTCAGTTTTCCTTGGAAGAGAAGGTAAAAGAACAAAACTATTTGAGGCTAGAGAACAATGACTCTGACTCATTTCTTAAACTGTATAATAGTGTGCATTATATATTTATATGCAAATATACACATAAATATACATTATACGTGTGTGTGTGTATATATATGTATATATATATATCTTATTATTTTGTAGGAGGGTGGAGATATGATGGCAGATTGAGAAAAAAGGAAATCAAGATAAGTGCAAAAAGAAAAAAAAAAGAAATAACAATTAGTTGGAACTTGTTAGAAGAGCTTTGATGGGCTTTGGGAGAATTGAGGTAACAAAAAGCAATTTATATTTTCCTAGGTAAAATATCTAGATAAAGAACCAAGAAGGCATAGTAAGTGTCTGTTTGTACTGGTATAAAGCCTATTCTTAATACTCCTCTCAGTAAAATCACTGGAGGTTTCAGGGACTGATACTCAAAATGCAGGATCACAAAGACAGGCTAGGTCTATTCATCTCTCTGGCAACCAAATTCTGGCTACGTAGTAGCTCATTAGATTCTGAATTGGGGAAATAAAGGAGAAACTCAAATTAGTCTATTTGTGAGCAGCTCTAGTTGAAAATGGAGGGGGGCGGTGATTTAAACGATCATGAATTTTGGTTATTAGCTGTGGGTTTCAATTCTCTAGTATCTCAGCTCCCAGGGGAAGCAATGTTTAAGAGCCAGCTGTAGAAATAAAAATGATATGATGGGGAGAGTGGCAGCATTCTGAATGGCAGCTGTTGACTGGCAGATGGCCTTGGTTTTAAGAGGCCAGTTGGCAGGGTGTGTCTCCTGACAGTCATCTATCAGAAGATGCAAGGTGGGAAAAGCTCCTGTGCACTTCCACATCAGGACCACCAGGACGGCTCTGAGATGCACAGATCATGAAACAGTGACAGGTTCATGATAATAAGAACCAAGAAGATAAAACTAAGGTAGAGAAGCTGTCTAATGTGCTATTAATGTCAGTAATTGTCCAAACTGAACCCTGTTGTTGAAGTTGTTTCTACTGCCTGGAAAAACATCTAAGTAAAAGAAAATCCCAATGAAGGATTCTGTCTCAAGTACTTTCTGAATAAAAGCCCTACAATTATCTTCTTTAGTACTAGTTCAGGACTGTTATCGTTATTTTCATTTTACTTGTAACAAATGAAAAAGAAGTGGACATAGCATTTCAACTTTCCAAATCACTTTACACTTTTGCTAAAGCACAAACCATACCATTAAGTGCTGTTATTATTGTGTATGTTTTATACTCTGGGCTGATCACACAATGGTCTAACATTTATATTCCAATGCCCAAAATATCTGCTCATGTCCCTCAACCCTATGGAGTAGAATCTGAGTACTCATGTGACACAGTCCATATTCATATCAACACCTTACATATTTTAGATAAGTTTTCATTGGCCATCTCCTTTCTCATTCTGTCATTTTTGTCTTTTGTAATTGTTTTATTTCATTAATTAAATAAGTTTCAGTTTTCTATATTCCATCTTTTTTTTTTATAAGATGTCATAAATACTCAGAAAAATCTTCACTGCTTTCAGACCTGGAATAAATACATTACTTTGCTTGGTTTCCCTCCCTCTCTCCCTTCCTTCTTTTTTTATTAAGACTACTGTTTCAGAGCAGTTGAAGGGAAGGAGGAGAGATTTCCCATGTATAGCCTCCTAAATATCAACATTCCCCACCACAGTGGTACAGTTGTTACAGTTGATGAACCTACACTGACATGTCATCATCGCCCAAAGTCCATAGTTTACATTAGGGCTCACTCTTGGTGTTGTATATCTGAGTTTGGACAAATGTATAGTGATATGTAACCATCATTCTAGTATTTCTTTTTATTCTCCAACATTGAACACCATGGCTTATCTGAAATTTAATACAATATTTGGTTATAACCAAAATATAAGTTATTCTTTTCTTTACTGTTTTTCTTCACACTGTTATTCTATTGTTTTAGCAAGCTGCATTTAGTAATTGATCCTTTCTTCAAGGTTGCACTACTTATTTGTATGTTTAAATTAAGTTTATTAAATAATCTAAATCAAAATCTGGAATTTATATACTATTATTTTTAATACAATACCACAAAATTTTAATAATGGTCATTTGTAATAGATTTTTTAAAAATTTCTTAAGGTAAGTTTATCTTCATGACTTTATTTGTTAAAATTTCAGTTTTGATTTCTTGCTTCATTTGAGGTGATTTAACTATCAAATTATAAAGTATTCTGTGAGGACTTTTATTCATAATTAATAAGAATCTTTGAACCAAGAAACGTGGGAATTCCAGTCAAATTATATTTTTAATTCAGCAGATATTATTAAGCTCTTACAATTTGCCAGCACCTTTCTAAGCTCTAGGGCTTAAAATGTAAGCAAGGGTATGCCTCTTTCCACTCTACTCCCAAAAGAGTAAAATTCAAATTCATAAAGGTTAAAGCTCAAATAGAATGAAAATACTGAGAACAGCTCCAGGAGGGCTGTCCCTTAACCCTCTCCCTCCCATTATGGGGTCTTATAAGGGCTCCAGGAAGCAAAGGACTCATGAATGTTTCTGATGCTGAAAAATACCAGAAACCACTTATGTAGATGTAATGTCCATTACATATTTTGAAAAATTCAGATATTTTCACATTATTTCATTTGATGGAATGCACCAATTTTTACATAGGCCTAATTCGTGTACAGAATCCTAGGTTAAAAGGTCCCTATATTCATAGCAGTACAAATATAATAACTAAGATCTGGAAACAGCCCAAGTGCCCATCAGTGGATAAAAAAGCTGTGGTGCATTTACACCATGGAATACTATGCAGCAGTAAAAAAGAAGGACCTCTTACCCTTTGAGACAGCACGGAGAGACCTGGAGAGTATTATGCTAAGTGAAATAAGCCAGTCAGAGAAAGAAAAGTATTACATTATCTCACTTATATGTGGAATTTAATGATCAAAATAAACTAATGAACAAAATAAATCCAGAAATATAGAAGCATGGAACAGACTGTCGAATCTAAGGCGGGGATGGGTAGGTAGATAGGTGGGAAGAGCTCAACCAAAGAACTGGTATGCATATATGCATAACCCATGGACACAGACAATAGGGTGTTGAAGGCCTGGGGTTGGGATTGGGGGCGGGCTAGAATGGATCAATAGGAGGAAAAGGGGGACATTATGTAATAGTCTCAACAATAAAGATTATTTTTAAAAAAAGGCCACAGAAGCCTGGATTGTAAAACATATATTAGGTTAAGAGATATGTTTCACTTAACATATCCTAACCACCCAAGGACTGTCATGACAAATATGAACTCTAGGTCAGCAACATAAGCTAGGCAGAAATGCTTTCATTGGCAAGTTTAGGCTAATATTGCTGCTCTAATTAGAGTTATGATGTCAGTTTCGAAACACAATGGGTGAGCAGCTGTGCTCTAGTGAAAGCATTCCTACAATTTCCATCAACATAAATAAGCTCCTACACAATGCAAAGGAGATGTGTGCAAAGTCAGAGTGGAAGGAATGGTAAGCAAAGGGCAATCTCAGAATTTTCACTGTGAAGGAGTTACCTTCTTAGATTATTATTTTTTATTGTCTAAAGTTTTATATGTCTCCTTTTTCCCCGATTGACCCCTCCTCCAGCCATTTCCACCCCTGGCAAGCCCTCACCGCCCCACCCCAGTGTCTGTGTCCATTGGTTATGCTAATATGCATGCATACAAGTCCTTGGGTTGCTCTCCAACCCCCACCTTCTTAGATTATTAGATTGACCTCCTGCTTATGTTTTCATTATTATTAATGTGCATGGTCAAAATTCTAAGGACAAGTCATTAGACTTTAAAGATGTCATCATCATTACCCAACCACATAAAGAAAATTTACAAGGCAACATTTTATTTCATTTACTTCGTTGTGAGTCCTAACACTTCTAGCCTCATGCACTCCTGCAACTCATCATTAAAAATAATGTCCTGAGTCTCACCTCATGTTCATCCCACTCATCACCACCCTCCATCAGCATCCTTAAAGTGGATATGTGTTAGTACAGGTACATTTAAAACATATTTTGCCTGAACTTGTCACCAGCACACTCCCTGTTAAATGCTTTCATATAACTCTGTCCCGTATCATTTCTTTATGTGTATGTATATCATCCCATCACCTGATCAATACTGACATGAAGTTAAGAAAAGTATTTCTTAAGTTAAGAATAGCATTTGTTTCATGCTATTTAGAGTAACTCATACTTAGAAGTATACTCCTGAGCACAACAAATGCCACACACAATTCACGTACAACTCCCATTTTACACTGAGAAACAACCTTTTAAAAAGTTGCCTTTGACTTTCATGTTCCCTGACTTTTGTTGATATTCCAAATCCAGTGAATAAGTAATTACCCCAAAGATATAATTACCTTGTAGATTTCAAAATTCTACAGCTAACGATGTATTTGCTTAAGGGCTTATGTTTTTAAAGACTTCAGTGTTTTGCCTCCTTTTCACCCTGGGTGGTTCATCTTTCATCCGTGGAGTGTGCAGTTTATCTTTTCTTCTTCTGAAGATGAACAGTGAACACCTGACTGTTCCAGCAAAACCTGACTGTGAGCATTGGCTGGACCATCTGGCACCATGACTCAGATTTAATTACTGGTTACTGGATGAGTACCATGTGTCAGGCCCTGACTGAGGCGTTGCTGCACAATTGGCTGAATACTCCATGTGTACGTGGGCCTAATTCATTAGGTGACTATTTAACAAATTCCCATGTTACCATGTCTTCTATCTCCTGTATTCTGATGTTTTGACATCTTGGGGTTTTGATGACTCTAGGGACTACTCTTCACAGGGTGAGCAAATTCCTAGAGATAAACATCTTCCCTTCCAGTATGCCTTTCCTATGCAAACCAACCAATAATGAGTCCAAACTCTCAATCACCTCCTTAACTTGCTCTCATACTCAAGGCCACTCTCCCCCTAACCTAAACACCTCAGGGCCAGGTACAAAACATCTAGGAACTTCCCTGGGTCCCAGAGCCCTCTGAAATTATTCCAAATAGCCAATCCTAAACCTGTTAACTTTGCTTCCTATTCTTTCCAGTGGAAACCACAATAAAGTCTCTTGTCCACATTTTCCTTATTCCCTCTGACTCCACTGCTTCCCTGGTTCCCATGGAATGTGAGTATAAATTTCTTCCTTTATGACAGTAACATCTATATTTGCATATCTTACCATACCTGACTAAAACAAATCACCCCGCATAATCATAGAACTAGCAACTAATATTATCCTGTTTTTCTTTCATTCTATACTCTGTGTTTAGAAAAAAAACAAGATTTAAACTTTTCTTTTTCTCATTTGTCTGATCCATGTTAACAATACTTAATAAAAGTAAGTATATGTAAGTTCTAGAGTATAAACCCAAATATTTAATTGATCACTATTTTCTCCTATGTGAACAAGCCATCATCTCTTACCTATCTGCCAAATCCCTTCACAGCACCCACTACCCTGCCATACTACTTACCCATACACAGGGAGTCAGGAACAACCCTCTGCCCACATCATTCATCATCCCCCTGAGCCAGCAAACTAGATGAATCTTAGAAACCCATCAGTGACCTCTGTTATAAATGGGTTGCACAGGTTCTATATTTCACTGGACTGGAATCTGGGTGTGTCATTGCAGGTCCAACTAATTATGTTCATAGGCTGTGGGGTAATTTGGCCAATGCTAACTTGCTTCAATCCTCAGAACTGCTTTAGAGCTCACTGCTGTTACGCTTCCCTGCCATTCCTTTCGGTGGCATCCTTATCAGGCTTGCTGTCCTTGTCCTAGAAATGGACTTTGTTTGACCAGGGAGCAATAAAGAAGCAGAGGCAATGACAGATGAAAAACTGAATTGCCCACCAAAATTTTCTCTATCTTTTTAACCTGTTTCTTTGTCAAATGTCAAAATATAAAAGAGAGGCTTTGGGGGAGGCTAGAAAGTGGCCTACAAGGCAAGGCCTTTAAGTAGATATAGATGTTGTGGAGGTGTACATCCAGACAAGGTTACCAGCACTGAGTTTCTGTTTCAAAGGAACCCACTGAAGCAGAGGGCTAATTCTGGTATGTATCAAATATACAGACCACTGGTAAAGTGCCATGTCATAACTGGCAGTATTTTCTTTCTTTTTGTATAAAATAAAAATAATGCTATGTCTTACAACTGATGGTATTTAAGATTTGATGATACATGGAAGTAAAGACAGTTTGCTAGTTAATTTAGAAGTTTTATAAATAGAAGAGAATACATAATGGAAGCTTGTTGATACGAGACAGTTTTAAGTTAACGAGCTATTTGCATGAACCCAACTTTATTTAGGCAAACTGTGCAATATCAATAATTTGATAGTTTTGTAAGTCACTAGTCATTTTAAAGACATGTACTTCACTCTATCCCAACCATGTTTCTAATACATTTTTTATCCTGGTGTAAGAATGTGACAATGAGCATACCTCATACTCTACTTTCCCAGCTTAATTAGTGCTGCTCCAGTGCGGGGGAGTTTAGAGATGTTGGAGGAGAGATACTGGGGTTGTCTTCTAAACTGAAACCCAAACACTGTTATGGGGATTGAGTGAAATAATTAGACAGGAGAGTCCACTTAAAATCCCAAAGCATGCATACAGGACTTTGATGTTCTTAGCACTAGAGTAGCATGAATAAAATGCCACCCACAGGGATATGTTTCCAAGCAGCATATGGTCACAGCTCAACAAATGCATTTATTCCTTTTAGGCTTATTACTGCCAACCATTTTGGAACCAGAGAGAGTTGAAAACTATACCAAGGATGAGAACACACACACACACACACACACACCCTTAGGGAAGGGAAATATTAAAACAACAGCTGTAGATTATAGTAACAGACACAATTATTTTTAGGCACAGCTTCAAAACTTACTATATCATAACTGTGAAATCAGTTTTATGGTGTGTTTTTTTTTATATTGTTCAGCCAACTGACAACTACCTAAGTGTAAAAGCAAGTAATCAAATCAGAAATAGGTGTGTGGTCACATACATCACAAGACAACATGTAAAGGGATTGTTTATGGTGAGCACATCTCTTCGACAGTGTTGACAACAGGCTACAGTATATATCGGCAGGGCCCTACGTTAGTTTCCTTTTTGGTCAGCAGAGGACAGTCCAGGGATTTCCTAGACTAGTACCACCTTCTCCAGTAACTTTGTTTTAGTCTTTCCTTTTATGTAGGCTGGCCTCTGTCAGGATTTCTCTGACAGTTGTACAGGAGGACAAGTACACCAGTGTGAACAGTGAAGGGGTTGTGTTGCTGCCAACTGGGGCTGTACATATATGTGCAGATCCAAAATAGACTTGATGACTGTGAAGGCAGAGACTGCTCTATGTTTGCTAGTGAGGGAAAAGCTCTGTTACCCATCTTTGGAATAAACTTATCTGAAAGGGCAAGGAGCTTATGTCTGGAGCTGTCCGTCTGATTTACATGCTGAGGACTGAGGATGGAGGAGAGTCTGGGAGTCCCTTGGTGAGATGTCACCCCTTGGTGAACAAAACACCTGCTGGGCACAGGCGTACAGTGATGGGTTTCCAGAAAGAGAAGATGTTCTATAAAGGGGTCTGGTCGAGGCCAGTAGGCAGTCTATGTTGCCATATTTGGATTTCCTACTAGTTACTAGAGACTAGTAACTAGTCTCTCTCAAGAGGGGCTGGGAGACAGCATACAGTACATACAAGTTCAAATCCCAACTTTGTCACTTACTTGTCATATAATCTTGGGAAAATTACATAAACTCTTTAAACTCTAAAACAGAAAAATAATACCTCATCAGAGATTGTAAGAATTAAAGTAATAATATATGTAAAACACCTAGTACTATATCTGGCACATAGAATGTGCTCAGTATGGGAACACTGTTCTGTCACTACTGACTAAGGAAGTTTCCTTCTATTTATGATGTAAATGTTCTTACAGATATGTTACCTGGTGTGGGGATAAATCATATGGACCACAAAAACATGCTGATGTCCTTGGCAAAGGACACAACGGGGCACAAAAGGTCTCCAGGGCACAGAAGTTGGTATTATGAATGAAATAGTCTTACGGTATAACTATGTCTTGGTAAGAAATAAAGTCACTGTGAGAATCCACATGTGATCAGAATAGTACCAAAATGATTAGAATTAGTAGGCAACATATATTTGTTGAGACCTGCTAATTTCCAGTCCATGCAATACGCACTTTACTACCTCTACCTGAGCTACTCTGTGTTTCTACAATCTTGTGTAAAACTCATTTCTGGCTCTAATTATTTCTCTGCATTAGAGAAAGTTTTGTAAAACAAATGATCCCCACCTATAACCCATCTAGTTTTGAAGGATGAAACTTTCTCCTGCCTTCAAGAGGATACACATGCTCTGCATTCTTTGTTTCCACCTGCCCTGAGAGCTGGGCCACAACTTCCCCCTCCCTTTCCTGTGCTCCACAGCAGCCAGCGCTCAGGGAAAGCCTGTTGCAAGCACGTGGCAATAAGAAAATATTCAAGACATGACAAAAGTAATCACTGGCACCTTCGACATTCTAGTGATTGGAGGCTTTAAGAAGGTAAGGTAAACAGACACATTGTTTAAGCTCCGAGAGTACAGACCTTGGTAGAGCCCATTCTAGGAGGAGAGAACAGGGGGACATTGACTACTTGATGCACTACTTTCAAGCAAAAGTCATGGTTGTTCCCAAGGGGGTTCCTACAGATGAACTTCCTCAAGAACAGCCTGTGTCAAGAATGCTGCTCTGATCAGAAAGCGGCATGGGTTCCTGCATGCCCACATTCAGGGAGCAGGCACCCGGCAGGCAGCGGGGCTGCCTCTATTAAAGGCGCGGGCCTTGGGGACGCCAGTCTGGCTCCTGGAGTCTCAGCATCAAACTTTCTCCGGAACAAAAGCTCTTTCAAACCACTTGGAGGCAGAGTCGGATGGAGGATGGGGATGCCACAAGCTGCCGGCCGGAGACAGCACCTCCCCCTGGGCTCCCTCCCTCTTCCTCACTGGGACCGCCGCCGGGCAGCGTAGCCCCGCCCAGGCCCCGCCCTCCCCACCCCCTCCCCGTAGCCAGCCCATCCCTGGCTCAAGAGCCCAGCGCCTGAGGGAGCTTGACCTGGGCGCCGCGGTGCCCCGGCCCAGGGGCGAACGGGGCTACTACCTTAGGAAGAGGCCGGGGCTCCTGCGCTCGAAGAGTGCCGCAGCATCGCCGGGACGCCGCCGCCACCGCTGCCTGAGCCTCTCGTGCTCCCCACGCTGCACTCAGCTGGCTGCGCCCGGGATCGGCTGCCCGGCAACCTCCACTGTCAAGTGTAGCCCCGCCTCTTCTACGCCGGGATTGGCTGTCGGCGTCGTTGTCCCGCCCCTCGCCGCGCCCTCCAGCTCCCCTGCGCGCGCCGCCTAGGAGGGGGTCCCCTGCTGGGTGACGCTTCCTGTGGGCGTAGCGCTGAGCCTTGGTTCCCGAGCTCTGCAGGGACCCTCTCCTGGGCCAAAAGGAAAGACTAGGAGAGGGGAAAAAACAGAGAACACAGCTTCTCTAGGGGAGGGCAGCTGCGGCATCCTGCCCTGGAATCTGAGTTATATAGACACATTTATTAAGGGAAGGTTGGCGAGGGTGGGGTGTTGGAAGCGTGGCCACAAGGTGTTTTTGTTTTTTGTTGGCGGCAGGGGGGGGGGGGGGGGGGGTCGGTCGTTAATTTTGTATTTGTAGATCTTTATTATTTTTTATTATTTTTTATTTTTTTTATTTTATTTTTTATTGCTTACAGTATTACAAAGGGTATTACATATGTGTCCCTTTTTTCCCCCCGCCCTTGACAATCCCCTGGCCTCCCCTACCCTCCAGTGTCTTATGTCCATTGGTTATGCCTATATGCATGCATACAAGTCCTTTGGTTGATCTCTTACCCCCCTCCCTCCTGTCCCCCACCCCTCCCCGGCCTTCCCGCTGCAGTTTGACAATCTGAGGCTGCTCTGCCTCTGTATCTATTATTGTTCAAAAGTCTATAATGGTCTCTATTATCCATGAATGAGTGAGATCATGTGGTATTTTTCAATCACAGTTGGCATTCAAAATTATATTAGTTTCAGGTAAACAGCATATACAGCATAGTAGTTAGGCCATTATATAATTTATAAAGCGATTCCCCCCATAAGTTTAGTACCCATAAGTCTAGTAATCATACATAGCTATTACAATTATTGATAATAATTGTCCCTATGTTGTACTTTATATAGGCATGCCTATTTTGTGACTACCAATTTGTACTTCTTAATCCCTTCACCTTTTTCACTCAGACCTCCAACCCCTCCTCCCATCTGACAACCATTAGTCTGTTCTCTATGAGCCAGTTTCTGTTTTATTTGTTTATTTATCTTGTTCTTTAGGTTGGTGTTCTAACCTGAAGGTTCCTTCACACACGGTGTACACTTCTTTATTTTATGAAGAGAATAAATTCAGTTCAACATGTGTCCAGGGTCACAAGGCAGAAGGTTGATTCTATGCTAATATAAGAAATCAAAGCTACCTCGGATTTTATTTATTTCAGTCATGGGAGAGATAATTCTAATACTCGATATTTTGTATACATTTAACAAGATTAATTAAAAATCCAGAGAAACAGGAAGTAGGTTAGTGATTGCTAGGGAGTGGGGGGAAATGAGGAGTGACTGCTAATGGGTAGGGGTTTCCTTTTGGGGTGATGAGAATGTTCTGCAATTTGATGGTGGTGATGGATGCACAACTCAATATATACTAAAAGCCTGAATTGTACACTTTAACTTAGTGAACTTTATGGTTTGTGATTTGTATCTCAAAGCACTTACAGAAATATATTGCAAGTGAGATCGCTTTGGGGAAACCCACATAAACACATAGTTACACTAAGTCACAATTCTGTTCTTTGTAGGCAGAAAATTATGTGCACACACCCATTCATTCATGCATTCATTCATTCAATAAGCCATCTTTATCAGATACTCTGAAGGGATACAAAGATTAATAATACATGATCTGTTGTCAAACTATTGAGGGGGCAGGCATTATAATACAATAAAGTGTTACTCCAAGGGAGTTAAGCTAAGTGCCGTGATTAGGTTACTAATGTTGTTGGAAGTGGAGTCTTTGGGATACTGCTGGAATAAGAATTTCTGGAGGTCCCCATGGGAGGATAAGATACTGTAGAAAGTTTTATTTCTGTGGAATTACACCTCTGAGTTTCCAACATCCCATTTTCCTTTGTCCTGCTAAGGAAGAAGTCCCAGTTTGTTTTCAGCAGAGCTAGAATCAAAGCTGGTGTTAGGGCATAGTCCAATCTAGCATCAGGCTCGCTTAGTTTGTGCTTCCTGATGCATTGTGTGTGGGGTCCACAGAGTCACATGGATATGGAGGAACTTGGGCGGGAGCCATGCCAAAGAAACTGGAGAGGAGAGAGAGAGAGATAGAGAGAGAGAGAGCCGAGAGCCAAGTGAATGCGCTCCTCTGCCTCGGGGACTATGTATTCCCAAAGTTTTGTGGGCTTGCTGTGGCTCTGCCCACTCTGGCCAATGATCTCTGTTCCCAGGTTAGACTGACAGGAAAGCACCTTTCCTGTGTACCTTCTCCTACTCACTGCACATGGCGCTATCTCCCCTTTGCGCAGTCCTTTCCCCTAGTAATCTACAGGGAGTGGGCCGGTGGTTCCCTGTGGTGTGCAAAATAGCTTCCTGGTGAAGCTGCCCAAATAACGTGCCTATAATATCTGGCCTTCTCTTTGCTCCTTTCCTATTATTAATAACTAGCTAATTACAATAGTATCACTAATAACTGAGGAAGAATCTTGGCATCAGTCATGAAGGACTGGAGTGCAGTGTTCTGTTAGCAATGACTGATGTGGCCCATTATAAGAGTTATGACAGGAAGTGAAGCTGGACAGTTACTCACAGGACAAAATGTCAGCATAGATTACAGCTCAGTTCAAAAGGGGCAGCTGAGATTTGAACATTTAAATTGCTCTGGGTCTTTTCCCATCCCTGGTATAATGTGTGATTTGGGTTTTGAATGGTCTTAATCTAATCCCAGTTTCATCATCTAGTAAAAGCACAATAGTACCATTAACTGACTTTCATGTCTGCTTTTCTGGTACAAAGTGCTTTCCTGAATTCTCTCCTCAGAAGCTGGACAGCTGAGGGGATGCGCTTAAGGCCTATGGCTTCTAAGTGATGGAGCTGGAACAGACCTTCATTTTCTGGCTCTGGGTCCCATGTTTTTGACATTATCAGCCATTTGAGTTGTGAAGCTTCCTTAGTAGCAACAAATGAAACCTGTTTTCACACTTGGAGTTGATCTTTTTGATTAGGAAGTAGGAATACTACAGGCCCTAAAAGACTCCCCCTTGTCTCTCCACCCTCCCCCCCCATCCCCCACTTCCACACACACAGCTTCCAATCTCCTTATCTCCTCACCTGGAAGCTACATATTTTTATTATCAGTACACAATTGTCAGTATACCTACAGCACTGTCCTTTCTCTTCACCTTTTCTTTCATTCCTCATGAGATCATGAACACATTTTGAAAGCAGGCCCTGTGCCTTGTTAATTTCCTTACTTCCCCTCCCCTCTCTTGTATCTTCATCCAACCTCACCCAGCCCCTTCTCCAACCTTTTCCCATCCTCAGAGCCTAGGACCCAGTAGGCCCTTCACAAATTTTTAAGTGTTTAATGGCATTTTATCATCAAAAAAGGAATCATGCCCTAGCCGGTTTGGCTCGGTGGTTAGAATGTCAGCCCTTGAACTAAAGGATCTCGGGTTTGATTTCAGTCAAGGCCACCTACTGCAGTTGCAGGTTGCAGGCTCAATCCCTGGCCCTGGTTGGGGCGGGTGTGGGAGGCAACCAACTCATATGTCTCTCTCACATCAATGTTTCTCCCCCTCCCTTCCACTCTCTCTAAAAATCCATGGGAAGCCCTAACCGGTTTGGCTCAGTGGATAGAGCGTCAGCCTGTGGACTGAAAGGTCCCAGGTTCAATTCCAGTCAAGGGCATGTACCTTGGTTGTGGGCACATCCCCAGTGGGAGGTGTGCAGGAGGCAGCTGATCGATGTTTCTCTCTCATTGATGTTTCTAACTCTCTATCCCTCTCCTTCCTCTCTGTAAAAAATCAATACAATATATTTTAAAAATAATCCATGGGAAAAATATCCTCGGGTGAGAGTAACAACAACTAAAAAGGGAATCATTTTTTTCAGTACTAATTGTTTATAGTGTTGACATACATTGTGAAATTTGGGTATTAATTTTCCCATTTAGCAAAAATGCTCTAGAGCAGTGGTTCTCAACCTGTGGGTCGCGACCCCTTTGGTGGTCGAACGACCCTTTCACAGGGGTCGCCTAAGACCATCCTGCATATCAGATATTTACATTATGACTCATAACAGTAGCAACATTACAGTTAAGAAGTAGCAACGAAAATAATTTTATGGTTGGGTCACAACATGAGGAACTGTATTTAAAGGGCCAGAAGGTTGAGAACCACTGCTCTAGAGCTTTGGGACTCAATGTAAAAACATTAGAGAATTATATTTTACACATAATAAGCTGTGAATTGAGTTCTAAATCTAAATGCCTGAAATTTAACAGTTAGTCTCCATCCAGAAAAGTACAATAGTATTTTAATAGTAAATAAGTAGCCCTTAAGAGGATAATAATTTTAATATTTATCACATAATTTTATATCTCTGAAGAGATAATTTACTAGTGGTTTTATTTTTTTTAATATATTTTATTGATTTTTTACAGAGAAGAAGGGAGAGAGAGAGAGAGAGTTAGAAACATCGATGAGAGAGAAACATCGATCAGCTGCCTCCTGCACATCTCCTACTGGGGATGTGCCCACAACCCAGGTACACGCTCTTGACCGGAATCGAACCCGGGACCCTTCAGTCCGCAGGCCGACGCTCTATCCACTGAGCCAAACCGGTTTCGGCACTAGTGGTTTTAGATGTCTTTAAAATCTTCTCTAAATCTTTCTTGTTTCTTTATTTTTCTTTCTAACTTCCTTCCGGTTAATAATTGCGGATTTTGTAATAAAAGAAAACACTATAATTTCAAGAGAAACATGAAAAGTGCTTTATTCAAAGTAATGTCCATCACTAGCTACACATTTCCCCATCTTTGAGGTAATTTGTGGATACCGTCCCAATAGAACTTTTCTTTTTTTGAGGCAAACTATTCAGAAATCCAATTTTCCACTTCATATGTTTTGAAGTGCTGCTCAGAAAGTGCATGTGCCATCGATCAGAACAAGTGGTAATCTGAAGGAGCAAGGTCTGGTGAATACGATGGGTGGGTTAATACTTCCCAGGCAAGATCTTTTAACTTGTCTTTAGCTGGTTTTGAAGTGTGTGATGGTGCGTCATCATGAAGCAAAATTACTTTGCCGTGTCTTCTGGCACATTCTGGTCATTTCACAATCAAAGCATGGTTCAAATTGATTATTTTATTTTTTTTTTATATTTAAAAAATATATATTTTTTTATTGATTTCAGAGACAGAGAGGGAGAGGGAGATAGAAACATCAATTTTTATATTTTTATTCATAAACCCCAAGTGGACCCTGAAGGCTGCCTGGCATTCCTATTTTGCTGGGGTCCAACCCAGCATGTCCAGGGGTCCCCAAAGGTGTGGACAAAGTCGGCGAAGAAGGACTGACACAGAAACAGCGTTCAGTTGATCAGCTGCCTAGCCAGGATCTCTAGCCAAGTTCTGGTCAAGATCTCCAGCAAAGTTCTGGTTAGGATCTCCAGCTAGGTTCTGTGTCCATGTTCTCTTGCTAGGTTCTCCAGCCAGGTTCTCCAGCCAGGTTCTGTAGCCATGCTCCCTCGCTAGGTTCTCCAGCCAGGTTCTGTCCAGGTTCTCCAGCCAGGTTCAGTCACCAGGTTCTAGTCAGGTTCTCTTGCCATGTTCTATCCAGGTTCTCCAGCCAGGTTCTGTCCAGGTTCTCCAGCCAGGTTCAGTCACCAGGTTCTAGTCAGGTTCTCTTGCCATGTTCTATCCAGGTTCTGTAGCCAGGTTCTGTCTCTAGGTTCTGTGGCCAGTTTCTGTCCAGGATCTTTTGCCATGTTCTCTCCAGCGAAGTTCTTCTGTCTCTAGGTTCTGTGTAGGTTCTGTGTCTAGGTTCTGTCTCAAATTAATTATTTTTTGTTGGTAGTGATCAGTATTAATGGTTTCATCTGGTTTTAGAAGCTCATAATACACCACACCTTCCTGATCTCACCAAACGCAGAACATTGTCTTCTGTACGAAGCGATTTGGCCTTGCAGTCGATATTTATGGTTGACCTGGATCAACACAGGATTTTGTGCATTTGGGATTCTCAAAATAAATCCACTTTTCATCACCAGTCACAATTAGATGCAAAAAAGACTTTCTTTTGTGCCATTGAAGCAACATTTTACTGATGATTTTTCAGTTTTCCATTTGTCTTTCATTCAGTTGATGTGGCACCCATTTTCCTTTAAAATCTTTCCCATTGCTCGTAAATGATCAGAAATTGTTTTCTGAGCTGCAGCTTGCAGAAATTTTCTTTCTGCAAGTTGTTCTTGAGTTTGACACGCATCTTCATCCAATAATGCTTGTAATTGCTGGTCTTCAAACTTGTTCGGTTGACCTGGACGTTCTTTGTCTTTCACATCGAAATCATCACTTTTAAAGCGTTTAAACCAGCGTCCACCAGTATCTTGAGATGGAGCATGTTCACCATAAGCTTCCCAAAGTATTCAGCAGCACTTTTCTTCAAAATAAAGTAATGAATTATAACTTCTCGCAAATGCTTTTTTATTGACATGAAATTGGACATTTTTAAGTGTAAAAATATCTATGATGTTATCACCTTCAGCAAATTTGACATATAAAGTTTTGAAGCTTGTTATCAATACAACAAAATAGCATACATATCAAATCACATATATATCAACATATGTGTAACTCCATCTATTGAAAAAATCCGCATTATTAACTGGTACAACTAATGGGCTAATTTTTATCTTTCATAGGATTCTGATATTTAATTAACACCTGAGCATTACAATTCCCTTTTTCATAAATTGCTGTACAAAAATATAGGGAATCTAAAAGGAAGAGGAGTGCTAATCTCCCTGGAGTTCAAAGCATTGAGAAAACCAAGGAGGAAGCTGTAGCCAATCCTCTTACAGAAGCAGATATTGACCCTTCTGGGGGAGTTATTATGTGTCGGAAAAATGAGATAATGATAATAACAAGCTACTTTGTGAATGTTATCAAATATCATCAATACCAGCCAGATAGACCCCTAGATAAATATGTTTTTATTAATAAAAGTAAAAACAGTTGAACATGACACTTTTCTAAACATATTCAGAAAAGCAAATTTGAGGGAAAGGACTAACCTAATTGGGCCACACATGAGGGCATGTGGCAAATAATCCTTGGGAAATAGATAGTGATTGTTTGATGGACTCGGCTGCCTATCAGCTCTCAACTCTGCTCGACAGCCAGGTCTTTGCAGCCTTCTTGAGCAGGCTTCCTCTTTTCCAGGTCACAAGGCAGAGGATTCCTGGGATGTGATCTATTATTGCCCCTTAGGATATTTATGGGATCTGCTTCTCGGGGTGTAAAACCAAACATAGATAGGACAAGAGGAGGGACCAAAAATGCTTCCCTGCTGAGCTGTTTGCCATATCCTGGTATTTTGTTTTGTTTTGTTTAAATATATTAATATTATTTCAGAGAGGAAGGGAGAGGGATGAGAGATAGAAACATCAATGATGAGAGAGAATCATCCATCCACTGCCTCCCACACGCCCCCTACTGGGGTTCAAGCCTGCAACCCGGGTATGTGCCCTGACTGAGAATCGGATGGTGACCTCCTAGTTCATAGGTCGATGCTCAACTACTGAGCCACAACCCACTATTTACTTCCCAAGGATTCTTTGCCACATACTGGTGTTTTTAATCAGCCAACCATAAGGTTCCTTACACTTAACTTATGGTGCAATTTCCGGAAGGATATCAGCAGATAGTGATTTCAAAAGTAAGTAACCTGATGAAAAAGAACAATTTTGTAAGTAATATAAATGTGAAAATTATGAAGGTTTTTTAAAAAATAAAAATAATGCTATAATTGCATACTCTAAAAAAATTAACAGTGGTGACTATTCCCTAGCTGAGACATGAACGATCAGAAAAAGCATGAAGGTGGAGATGGTTTTTGAGTTAACAATGAGTCTTGAGTAAGGAACAGTAGTCTGAGAATGAGAGGGGAAGAAGGAGCATAATGTACTGAGTACACAGCACCTGGAAAGTCCCATGGTATGAAAATGCATAGTCTCAGGATGAAATGTGGAGGGGTACATGGTTCTCTTCATGTTAACTGCTTATCCATTCTCTGCCTTTGTATATTTGCACATTCCCCACCTCCTCCTCCAGGAAAGTAAGTACATTTTTAAGAGAGAAAAGAAACAGGCTCAGAGTAAGTTAGCTGTTACCATAGAGAATAAGAAAATAAAAATTTTCATATTATGTAAAAGGAAAGTCAAGCATGATATATAATTATACAGAATAAATCATTAAAAAGGCTCTTTAATAGAATAAAGAAGAATAGTTATCCCAAAGGAAGATATAGTTTTGACATTAAACTGGGAAGACATCCAAACATTTAGACTAAGATTATAGCTTTTGCTTTTCTTTTAGAAGACTTTATGGTGATTATTTATATAAATTAATATTTGTAATTCTAGTTACCTTAAAGTTATAATAAAATAAAACAAAACCCAATGGATGTATGTGCATAAAGGAGAATGATACTTAAATAATTTCCATCTTTTTAATAAATTACTCAAAGCAGCTAAATTCTCAAAAATTAATTTTAAGCATTCTTTTTAAATTCTTAACTCATTTTTTGCTTACTTACTGGACTCATTGAAATGGTTCCATTTATTTCCTTTCATTTTTTTCTTGGTACTGGGAGGGCTGAGAAGGAAATTACCGGGTGTTAATCTTTTGAGAGTGGCACAGAAAGACAGGAAAAGATCTAATTTAAATCTAATTTTTAAAACAGAAAGATGTTGTTTCTGTAAAATCACTGATGAGTTTGAAGAGGATTGTGAGGGCCTAGACCAAGTTATTAATAGTCTGGATGTGAACACTTAGTAAAAAGTAATGACCACCATAATTTGGTATGAATTATTGAAAAATAAGTTATGTCAAATTAACAGTCTGAGTTTGCCTAAGTTATACTGGTAAGTCAGAAACAGCGAACAAAAACAGTAGGAAAGATTAACAAAATGAAGGGTTGGTTCTTTGAAAAGTTAAATAAAATTGACAAATCTTTAGCTAGACTAACCATGGAAAAAAGAGAAAGGACCCAAATCAACAAAATTATAAATGAAAAAGGAGATGTTACAACTGATACCAAAAAATTCAAAGAATTGCAAGAAGCTATTATGAAAAACTATATGTCAATAAACTAGACAACCTAGAAGAAATGGGAAAATTTTTAGAAATATACAACTATGAAGACTTCATCATGAAGAAAGTAAAAAATCTGAATAGATCAATTACTGGTAAGAAGATTGAATCAGTAATCAAAAATTTTCCAACAAAAGAAAGCCCAGGACCAGGTGACTTCACTGATAAACAAAAACACAAACAAGCTGTTATATATAATCAAAGTAAAGTTGCAAAATTAACATACAAAAATCAGTAACATTTCTATGTACTAAAAAATGAATCTTCCCCAAAAAAGAAATAAACCTATCCCATTACAATAGCAGAAAAAAACAATAAAATACTTGGGAATGAATTTAAAGAAGGAGGTGAAAGCTTTCTACTCTGAAAACTACAAAACATTGAAGAAGAAATTTAAAAAGACACCACACAAATAAATGGAAAGATATCCTGTGTTCATGAATTGGAAAAATTAATACTGTTAAGAGGTCAATACTACCAAAAGCTATCTATAGAATCAATGCAATCCCTATCAAAACTCCAATGGCATTTTTTACAAAAGTAGGAAAAAACACTACTAAAATTTATATGGAATCACAAAGCATCCTGGGTAGCCAAAGAAGTTCTGAGAAAGAACAAAGCAAGAGACATCATACTTCCTGATTTCAAATTATACTCTAAGCTGTAGTCATCAAAACAGTATGGTACTCACATAAACGCAGACCAGTAGGCTAATGAAACAAAATCAAGAGCCTAGAAATAAACCCAAGCATGTATAGTCAGCTAATATTTGACAAGGAAGCCAAGAATGTTCAATTAAGAAAGGCAGTCTTTCAATAAATGGTGCTGGGATAATTAGATATTTACATGTAAAAGAATAAAACTGGACCACTCACAAATATTAACTCAAAATTAATTAAAGACTTAAATGTAGGACTGAAAACCATGAAGTTCCTAGAAGGAAACATAGGAGGAAAGTTCCTTGACATGGTTCTTGGTAATGATTTTTTGGATATGCCACCTAAAGCACAACAACAAAATAAAAAATAAACAAGTGGGAGTATCATCAAACTAACACGCTTCTACAGAGCAAAAGAAACAATCAACAAAATGAAAAGACAACATATAGAATAGGGAAAAATATTTGTAAACCATATATCCAAAATATACAAAGACTCATACAACTCAATACCAAAACCCCCCATCTATCCCAATTTAAAAATAGACAAAGGACCTGAATGGGCATCTATCCAAAGATGATATACAATGGGCAAACAGATACATGAAAAGATGCTCAACATCACTGGTCATTAGGGAAATGCAAATCAAAACAAAATGAGAAATCATCTCATGTCTGCTAGAAAGGCTATCATCAAAAACACAAGAAATAATAAATGCTGGCAGGAATGTGGAGAAAAGGGAACTCTCGTGTACTGTTGGTAGGAATGTAAATTGGTACAACCACTATGGAAAAAAGTATGGAGGATCCTCAGAATATTAAACATAAAACTACCATATGATCCAGCAATTCTAGTTCTGGGAATCTATACAAAGAAAATAAAAACACTAATTTAAAAAGATATCTGCACCCCCATGATTATAGCATCATTATTTACAATAACTGCCGAAACTGGTTTGGCTCAGTGGATAGAGCGTCAGCCTGCGTACTGAAAGGTCCCAGGTTCGATTCCGGTCAAGGGCATGTACCTGGGTTGTGGGCACATCCCCAGTAGGAGATGTGCAGGAGGCAGCTGATCGATGTTTCTCTCTCATTGATGTTTCTAACTATCTCTCTCCCTTCTTCTCTGTAAAAAATCAATAAAATATATTAAAAAAAATACAATAACCAATGGAAATAACCTGAATGTCCATCAGTGAATGAATGAATACAGCCATTAAAAATGAGGAAATTCTACATTTGCAACAACATAAATGGACCGGCCTAGAGGGTATTATGTTAAATTAAATAAATCATACAGAGAAAGACAAATACTGAATGATCTCACTTACATGTGGAATATATATATATATATATATATATATATATATATGAAAAAGAAAACTCTGGAAAGAAGTTCAGACTTGTGGAGAGCCTGAGGGGGGGAAATTTGAGAAAAGTAGTCAATAGGTACAAACTTCCAGTTATAAGATAAATAGGGGGCAACCTGCCTGGGTCCCCTTCTTGCATCAAGGAGCTTTTCTGTAATAAAACTTTGCTTTTTCTCATCTCTTTGTCTGTGAACTCATTATTTAATTTCAAGAGACAACGAACTCAGAACCAAACAGAAATTTTGGTATCATCTTTGGAAGTCCCACTGAGATATCCTGTAAAATGCATAGAAGCAATCAAGCTACAAATGGTCATGGAAATGGAACTATGAATGGCAGCTCTCATCTTCCGCTGTTCCCAGATCACCTACCTCTGATGGAACCCTAACAACTGTCGCCATCAACACCACCCCTTACCAGGAGGAAGTAGAGTGGTCATTGTCCCTTTTCCCTAACAGCGGTTAGGGACTCTTAAGTTAAAGGGGGAATGAGCAGTTAGAAGTGGCTAGGCAGTTAGGGATGGGACTGTGGGAGAGCGATATGTTAGGGGGAGATGCAGCTAAACCCCATGAGCAGAAACCAGTTCATCTGCCACATCCTGTCCCATGTAAAATTGCAAGAACAAAGGTCCCTGATCCTGGGCTGAACACACAGGGCAGGGAAAATGAGCAGGAACCCTGAAGTTTAAAAAAGGTACGGATGTTGCTAGGGCTGAATTTTTTGAACCAAACAATGGAAAGTTATCAGGACACATATTAACCCCTAAACAAAGAAGCTTCCAGGGCAACCTGCTTGGGTCCCCCTCCCTGCATCAGGGAGCTTTTCTGTAATAAAACTTTGCTTTTGCTTATCTCTTTGTCAGTGAACTCATTTCTTCAATTTTGTGAGAAATGAACTTAGACCTGAATGGAAATTTTGGTATCTCAGGGACCTACTTGGCCACCAGGACTCCCTCCTCTGCCTCCTTCACTGTCTCTTCTGGTACCATCCAGAGGCAGTTGTGAGACAAGTTCAATGAGAACTGGCTGATACCACAGAGGCTTCACTGGAGGTTAAATCACATTATCGTATGAATTTAGAATATGAGAAACAAGAGTTAAAGAAGGAATTAGATCAAAGCAGAAGTCAATCTCAACATGAAAAGAAACAGTCAAAGAAACATTGAGTTAAACCTATCTCTGCACTATAGATTGCATCAAGAAATTAAGAAAAATGGTGAATTAGAAAAAAATATTATCAGATTTAAGGAACTCTTAAAAATTACAAAAAGGGAGTTAAATGAATGTGAAAATGAAGAGCTTAATTTCTATAAAGATTTAAAACCAAGTCTCATTGAATGGAAATTCAGACTAATATGCTAAAACAGAAGATACATCATTTTCTCAAGAAAATCTAGAGCAGAGTATCATAATGATTCAATAAGAAGGGAGTTTAGCCCTGACCGGTTTGGCTCAGTGGATAGAGCGTCCGCCTGTGGACTGAAGGGTTCCAGGTTCGATTCCAGTCAAGGGCATGTACCGTGGTTGCGGGCACATCCCCAGTAGGGGGTGTGCAAGAGGCAGCTGGTCAATGTTTCTCTCTCATTGGTGTTTCTAACTCTCTATCTCTCTCCCTTCCTCTCTCTGTAAAAAATCAATAAAAAATATATTTAAAAAAATAAGAAGGGAGCCGAAACTGGTTTGGCTCAGTGGATAGAGAGTCGGCTTGCAGACTGAAAGGTCCCAGGTTTGATTCCGGTCAAGGGCATGTACCTGGGTTTGCGGGCACATCCCCAGTGGGAGATGTGCAGGAGGCAGCTGATCAATGTTCCTCTCTCATCGATGTTTCTAACTCTCTATCTCTCTCCCTTCCTCTCTGTAAAAAATCAATAAAATATATTTTAAAAAAAAATAAGAAGGGAGTTTAAACTTAGAATAAAAGACCTAAAATCTGAACTCTCCATGAAAACTTCTCAAGACTGTAAGTTGGAAAATATATGCAACTCTACCTAGAAACAGAATGTAGAAAGTCATTGGCAAATAAACTACATGAGACTAACAAGAAGCTAACAGAGGTCAGAACTGGACTTTGCTTGCAGAAGCACCAGAACAGATCCTTACTCAGCACTCCTAAAATGAGGCCAGTGCTAGAGACACTTTTTGTTGGAAATGTTGATAATTTTTGTACCCAATAGAAATTCTACTCCAAGAGATTCCTGCCTCAAAAAACTATTTTATTAATTAAATAAACTTGTTAAAAAAGAGAGAGAGAAAATTATGAACAAGAAATAAGTAGATTGTTGGCATTTTTTCTTCAGCATTCAGTGCTTCAAATAAATATACATTCTCACAATTGCATCTGTGAAGAGAATCAATGGGATTTTGAATACTAGAGGACTGAAGAACACTGAAAGGCAACTATGTCAGGGGTATGCAAGACCACCCCCACACTCAGAAATTTGCTAAAAGAACTTATGGGTCAGCCCTACTTGAGTGGTTCAGTTGATTGTCATCTTGTGCACCAAAAAGTTTGCTGGTTCGATTCCTGGTCAGGGTACATACCTGGATACTGGGTTTTATCCTTGGTTGGGACATGTACAGAAGGCAACCCATTGATGTTTCTCTTTCACATTGATGTTTCTCTCTCTCCTTCTCCCTTCCTCTCTCTCTAAAATAAATAAAAAATATATTTAAAAAAAGATAAATAGATATAAGGGATGCAATGTCCAACATGATGACTCTGCCTAACACTGCTGTATGACATATAAGAAAGCTAAGAGAGTAGATCTTAAGAGTTATCATCACAAGAAAAAAATGTTTTTCTTTCTTTTTATTGTATCTATTAGAGGCCCAGCGCATGAAATTTTTACACTGGGGGGGGGGGGTGTCCCTCAGCCCCAACTTCAGTCTCTTCAATCTGGGATCCCTCTCACAATCCAGGACTGCTGGCTCCCAACCACTTGCCGGCCTGCCTGCCTGATTACCCCTAACTGCTTCTGCCTGCCAGCCTGATCGATGCCTATCTGCAACCCTGCAGGCCCGATTGCCCCCAACTGCCCTCGCCTGCTGACCTGGTTGCCCCTAACTCCCTCCCCTGCTGGCCTGGTCACTCCCAACTGCCCTCTCCTGCCAGCCTGGTCACCCCTAACTGCTCTCCCCTGCTGGTCTGGTCCCCCCGAGTGGCCTTCCCCTGCAAACTTGGTCTCCCCTAACTGCCCTCCCCTGCAAACCTGGTCTCCCCTAACTGCCCTCCCCTGCCAGCCTGGTTGCCCCTAACTGCCATTCCCTGCCGGCCTGGTTGCCCCCAACTGCCCTCCTCTGCTGGCCTGATCCCCCTCAACTGCCCTCCCCTGCCAGCCTGGTTGCCCCAACTGCCCTCCCCTGCCAGCCTGGTTGTTCCTAACTGCCCTCCCCTGCTGGCCTGGTTCCCCCCAGCAGCCCTCCCCTGCCAGCCTGGTCGCCCCTAACTGCCCTCCCCTGCTGTCCTGGTTGCCCCAAATTGCCCTCTCCTACTGGTCTGGTTGCCCCTAACTCCTTCCCCTGCTGGCCTGGTAATCCCCAACTGCCCTCCCCTGCTGGCCTGGTCCCCCCCAGTGGCCCTCCCCTGCCAGCCTGGTCGCCTCTAACTGCCCTCCCCTGCAAACCTGGTCTACCCTAATTGCCCTCCCCTGCTGGCCTGGTTGCCCCAACTGCCCTTCCCTGCTGGCCTGGTTGCCTCCAGCGGCCCTCCCCTGCCAGCCTGGTCTCCCCTAACTGCCTTCCCCTCCTGTCCTGGTTGCCCCCAATTGCCCTCTCCTACCAGCCTGGTTGCCCCTAACTCCTTCCCCTGCTGGCCTGGTAACCCCCAACTGCCCTCCCCTGCTGGCCCAATCACCCCCAACTGCCTTCCCCTGCAGGCCCGATTGTCCCAAACTGCCCTCCCCTGCCAGCCTGATCACCCCCAACTGCCTTCCTCTGCTGGCCCAATTACCCGCAACTGCCCTCACCTGCCAGCCTGATCACCCCCAACTGCCCTCCCCTGCTGGCCTGGTCACCCCCAAATGCCCTCCCCTGCTGGCCTGGTCATCCCCAACTGCCCTCTCTTGCCGGCCTGGTCGCCCCTAACTGCCCTCCCCTGCCAGCCTGGTCGCCCACAACTGCCCTCCCCTGCTGGCCATCTTGTGGCAGCTATCTTGGACCACATGGGGGTGGCCATCTTGTGTGAGGGTATGATGGTCAATTTGCATATTACCTCTTTATTATATAGGATGTGAGAAGATGGATGTTTCCTGAACTTACTGTGGCAGTCATTTCATAATATATGTAAGTCAAACTTGTCATGCTGTATGCCTTAAACTTCCACAATGATGTATGTCAATTATTTCTCAATAAAACCTGAAAAAAGATTACTTAAAATTGTTTCAAAAAATTGTAGAAAAATGAAAGGAGTTTGTTTCTCTATCACAGAAAGGAAAATGAATGTTCACACTCACAAGGGACTGTAGGCAAAATGGTCATGCAGGGCCTCACATTCCTCTCCATCAGTTGCTCCCTCATTTCCAGGTTGTTTGCATGGCTGAGGATGAGTCTAAATGAGTCCCAGCCATCATGCTGGTAGGAAAGGAAAAAATGTGAAGGGCAAGTACTCATTTTAAATATACAGTTTGATGAGTTTTGTTGGATATATACACTTGTGAAAGCTCCATCCCAACTGAATTTCAGTTGTCAACTTTTTTTTTTTAAATATATTTTATTGATTTTTTACAGAGAGGAAGTGAGAGGAATAGAGAGTTAGAAACATCGATGAGAGAGAAACATCGATCAGCTGCCTCCTGCACACCCCCCACTGGGGATGTGCCCGCAACCAAGGTACATGCCCTTGACCGGAATCGAACCCGGGACCCTTCAGTCCGCAGGCCGATGCTCTATCCACTGAGCCAAACCGGTGCTGGCAACTTTTTTTTTTAATTAGTTGTTTTGATGAAAAAAATATCTGCCTTTGAGTTGATGGGCAGCATTAAGCTAAGATGAATAATAATTGTGTTGTAACATGATAATAGTCCAGATATATTTTAAGAATCTACTGAAGGTTTTCCAAAATGGAGACAGATTAAATGGAAGGTGCACTGACACTTTCCCAGGACCAAACTGGAATTACAACTAAAATATCAAAAAACCATCCTAAATAATGAACTGAAGACTAGCTAGAGAGAACCCTTATAACCCAGGACATAAAATGGAGATCACATAGAGACTGGTAGTTAGTGTGGAAGCGTGAAAGGGCTGGCCGGACTCTCACAGACAGCAGCTGAAGTTCTGGAGGGTATCTCAGCTGTGGGGGTTGCCACTGAGAACTCTGGGGTCTAAATCCCAAGCTGAGCTTCCCAGCCCAGAGCTCCAGAACTGAGAAGAGCACCCACATAACATCTGGCTGTGAAAAGCAGCAAGACTGCTATATGCTAGGGAAAGATGGCCGGAAATGCAGACACCCTTTTAAAGCGCCAATAGACAAAATTTCCTCTGCAGCCATTCACCTTAAGCTCCAGCAGAGGGAGTGCAGAGTGGACTAACCTTAAGGAAACCTTTGGAGCAGCGGTTGCCAACTGGTGGTCTGAGGACCACTGGTGGTCCATGAGGTCCGAAAGGTTGGCGACCACTGGACTAGAGCTGTGTGAGGAAAATCCAGGATTGGGGGCTCTGGAGCAGGCGCCCAGTTTCCTGTGCTGACTCATTCCCCCATATGGCACCAGATATCTTTCTCAGGCAGACCTTTAACCATACCTTTTGCCTGGGGAGGAAGCAATTGCCCCATCTTGTTGCAAAACCTCTCCTCACACCCTGTGGAATGGTCTACAGCCTGAGGTTCATTAAAAGACTGAGAATACAGTAATACCACTTCTAAGTATATCCCAAGAAAACAGAAAGGATATATGCACCCCTATGTTCATAGCAGCACAATTTACAATAGCTAAGATTTGGAAACAGTCTATATGCCCATCAGCAAATGAGTGGATTAGAAAAACTGTGGTACAGCTATACAACAGAATACTATGCTGCTGTGAAAAAGAAGGAATTCTTACAATTTGCAACAGCATGGACGGAACTGGAGAGCATTATGCTAAGTGAAATAAGCCAGTCAGAGAAAGATAAATATCACATGATCTCACTCATTTGTTAAATATAAAGAACATCATAAACTGATGAACAAAAATAGATACAGAGACAAAGAAGCATCAAACAGACTGTCAAACTACAGCGGGAAGCAGAGGAGGGTTGGGGATGGGGGTAAGAGATCAACCAAAGGACTTGCATGCATGCATATAAGCATAACAAATAGACACAGACACTGGAGGCGGGGGGGGGGGGGTGGTTGCGGGGAGGGATGAGGGCATGTCCCAGGGGATAAGGGAGGCTGGGGGGAGGTCAGTGGGGGGAAAAGGAAACATATTTACTACTATTTGTAATACTTTAAACAACAACAATAGTAAAGACTGAGAATAACAATCAGTTTGCCAGCAGAAATGATTCTTGGGATGCTTTGAGTCTTTGCCTGATCTGCTTCTGGGCCCTGGGCCAGGAAAAGCAGACCTTTGTGTATATCTTGGTCCTTTCCAAAGGCACTCAGCACCAGAGGAAGGGAGCCACAAGTTGTGGATTGTTCCAAACAGGGTACTCAGGGCCAGTCAGAAATAGAGTCTGACATTGTCCTGCACTAGAGACCTTCCAAAAAGACTAGGAATCATAGTAGGTCTACCTAATACATAGAAAAAAACCCAAACAAGCAGCCAAAACAGAGAGACAAAACAAAACAAAATAAAACAAAACAAAAGTCCCAAATGAAAGAACAAGAGAATTCTCCAAAAGAATAGCTAAATGAAATGGAGATAAGAAATTTATCAGGTATAGAATAAAGAATAATGATTACAAGGATACTCACCAGCATGAGAAAATATATAGAAACTAGGAAAAATGACTAGTCGGAAATGAAGAATGACAGTAGTATTAAAAACATGTTGGAAGGAATACACAGCAGATTACAGGAAGCCAAGGATTGGATCCGTGAATTAGAAGACAGGGCAGAAAAAATATCACTCAATCAGGGAACTAAAAAGAAAAAAAAAATTAAAAAACAAGATTCTACAGAAATGTGATTAATATAATTTAGCAGGGGTATGTGTAAACTTTGTGCTTTAATTCAAAAGTCAACTTCACACTTAAAGGAACTTGAAAAAAGAACAATAAACAAAGCCCAAAGTGAATAGAAGTGAGGAAAGTGAATAAAGATCAGAGCAAAAATAAATGAAATAGAGTTCTGAAAAAATACAAAAGATCAATGAAATCAAGAGCTGGTTCTTTGAAAAGATAAACATGCTTGACAAACCTTTAACAAACCCATTAAAAAGAAAAAGGAGAGAAGAGACCTAAATTAATAAAATCAGAAACGAAAAACAAGTAACAAATGACACCATGGCAATGCAAAGGATTGTAAGAAAATATTAAGAACAACTTATATGCCAACCTGAAACACTAATTTGAAAGAATATATGTACCCATATGCTCATTGCAGTGTTATTTACAATAGCTAAGATTTGGAAGCAGCCCACGTGTATGTCAGTGGATGAGTGGATAAAAAAATCTGTGGTACATTTTCACAATGGAATACTACTAAGCCATAAAAAGAGGCAAATGTTACCCTTTGTGACAACATGGATGGTCCTGGAGAGCATTATGCTAAGTTAAATAAGACAATGAGCAAGGGCAAAAAGACAAGTACCATATGATTTCATTCATATGTGAAATCTAATGAACTAACAAGAAAATTAGACTCAGAGAGAGCAGGCTGACATCTGGGGGTGGGGGTGGGGAAATGGATGGGGGTGTGGCAGGATGAAGCAAGCTAGAAAAAAGTTATGAACACAGACAACAGTGTGGTGATTGCTGGTGGTATGGGGTTGGAGGAGGACATAGGAGGGATAGATGATGATAGGAGACTTGCTTGGGTTGGTGAACACATAATATAGTGTACAGATGATGTGTTGTGGAATTGTGCACCTGAGACCTACATAATTTTGTTCACCAGTGTCACATCACGTCAATAAATTCAATAAAAAGGGGGGGGGGGGAGTAAACTTCAAAAGATTAAAAAAATACAAGAAACAAATGTGTAGCTTAATAAATTATATAAAAAAAATATTCTTTAATGCCGGAAGCCGGTCCATCCTTGCTGCTTGACACAGTCGCTGCAGGGAAGAAACATCTGCACAGCATATGTTCCAAGGGACCTGGTGTATATGGCATACTGTTCTTAATATATTTGCTCCCCTTCTTAGTGCTATGTGTTCTAACCAGGGCCACCTCCCTGAGAAAGGTTGTTTCCCCAGGTGGGGATGTTTCCCTGGAGTTAGGGATTAACGAGACTAAGGAACGGAATAAATCAGTAAAACCCCCTATTGTTACAGAAATACCGTGTACTACTTATGAAGAACTTAGACTAAGACTGTTGACAATAAATTTGGGATTTGCTAGGCCCACATCCCCAGGGGTCTACCCACCAGAGAAAGTACCAAAGCCTATCCCCCTAAAAACCCTCTAATGCAGGGCAGTCCCAAGGAAGACCACCAGCAAGGCTAAAAGGACATATCCTTTACTTGGGCTATAGAATAGGAAAATCTCCTTCAGTTACTTCCTTGTAGCTTAACAGTAGAGCAGTAGAGTAGTGACCTTGGAATGGAGATAACAAACTAGCCCTTATAATGGAACACAGAGACTAACCTTTGGAATAGAATGGATAGGACTAAAATCAACAGAGCTAAATAGAGATAAGATTTTTAGCAAAGGTCAGATAAGAAACTATAAACATAAAACAAGGAACTGCAGAAGGTCAAGGGAGGACTCAAAACATACCATGATATAGAGGCATGCTTATAGAATCAACTAGTATAAATACAGCTGTAACAGGACAATAAAAGAGAACCCAGCTATGCTGATGATCTGAACACTGTCTCCATGTCCTTCATTCTTCGCCAACGCTGTCCACACCTTTGGGAACCCCTGGACCGCTGGGGCTGGACCCCGGCACTTTAACTCTTGTGCCGTCATTCAAATCATGAAAAAGAACATTTCCAACCACCCAGGACGCCCCTCCATATGCCTGTTGCAATTACCACTCCTTTACATCTGCTGTAAGGAATCACTAGCCTGCCTTTTATAGTAATTACTACCTTGTATTTCTTTATAGTTTTATTGCCTAAATGTTAGGCAATATAATTTTTCTTGCCAATTTTATAATTTTATAAGTCTACTTTAGTCTACAGGTCCTTCTGACATTCCTTTATTTTCTTTATAGTCGCTAGCAGAACTGTCCATGGTGGTGTCCTAGACTCTGATCCATGTGCCTCTTCTTCCGGCTGATTTTAATGTGCATCCTTTCAAGATAAAACACCATAACTGTAAGTATAACAGCTTCCAGTGAGTTCAATTTAAGTAAGGTTATTCTTCTATCTCTTTGATTTAGAGAATTCTGACATTCTGTATTATTTTAACTGCATAGCACTCAACATGTACTTGAAGTTTCCTGTCCTTATCTCCTTGTAATTGGTAGCTGCATTTAGATAGTTGATCAGACTTAGGTTTCATTCCTTTGGTAAAGTGGGGTAGGATTCTTTGAGGAAGTATGTATTATCTAATTGTTTCTCTTTTTGTGGTTTCAGTACTATTGATATTTAGTGCCTAAATCTGTTCATTCATTAAGGGTTGCAAAATGGTGAGACTATTTCAGCCCTTTCTGCATCATTTTATGCTTGTACTATTTTTGAAAAGATACATTTCCCCTAATCTATTATTTGGTTATCCAGAGGTCCAGTTCATCTAATTAAGGCAGAATAAATGCTTGCTTCCTCCCTTCTTTTATTTTTTTTAAAATAAAAAAGTTTTTAAGATAATTGTCTTCCTAACATTCTCCAAACGTGACCAATTTTTTAATACTATTATAAACATGTTTATAATGTTGATTATACATTTTAATAAGTGTAGAGTTAGGGAGTCTCTAAGACTCATGATATCAATAGCATGTCTGGGAGGCCCTAAAATCTCCCTTAGGTTTGATAATTCACTAGAAGGTATTTTTGAGTCTCCATGTTATAGCTCCTTAGCTTATATCATAATTAGTGAAATATATATACTTCAATAATAAATTTGCTTATCTTTGTCATATACTTCTATCTAGACAAGAGAGAATATGTATATAAGACAATTATATGAATTGTAGGTAGAAGAATAACCTTACTCAATTGAACTCACTGGAAGCTGTTATACTTACTGTTATGGTGTATTACCTTGAAAGGGTGCACATTAAAATCAGCCAAGAGAAGAAGCTCATGCATCAGAGTCTAGGACATCTCCATGCATAGATCTTCCATATGTTCTCTCCTACTGGAGCCCTAGACAAAACTAACTTCTCCCAACAACAGTGTGCACATTGTCAATTGGGGAAGCTCATCCAAGCCTTGGTGTCTGGAGATTTTGTTGGGACTGTTCACATAGACCACCCACAAAGCTGGCCTTAGCCTCCAGCCTCTCCAGAGGTCGAGCTGACATTATATAAGCCAAAGCCTCAACCATAAGTCATATTATTAGACTCATTAATGCAGCCCAAGGTCCCCAGATAAGCAAAGACACTTTAATCAGGCAAGACAACCCAAGGGCATAGAGATGACTTTCCAAGGGCAGAGGGCAAAGATGGAATCTATCCTTGGGTAAGGTTAAGTTTTTACTAAATGATATGTTTCAATTCATTGAAATTATTGTCATTAAAGCCAGAATTATGCCATCTGTGACCAAGGAGACTTCTTCAGGTTGGTTCCTGAGTCCATAGAAGAAGATTTAGTGATCATGGGAAAGTTCCTTGCTATTTTTTATGACAGCATGCTCCAAGCTTATCTGCCTTCTTCTAGAACAAACATTTCAAGACCATAGTTATATGCTAGAAATGTTCTTTGCTATTGTACTGGTTATTGTTTCTAGATATTTTAAGTGGACAGAGTTAGAATAATATATATTCTACAAAGTGTAAATCATTATGTAGATCAATATCTTCTGAGTATCATACTGATATTTGCAATTGAAGGACAGTAGTACCAGGATTTTACTTAAATTTTTTCTTATTGCAAATACATCTTCTCTTTATACACTGAGAATTCTGGTTCTCCAAGACAAACACAGAGGATATTAGAATTCTACTATCCCCTAATTATTGACATATTTTTATTTATAAACATACACGTTACAAAATAAAAATACTAATAACATTGCTCAATATGTTACTGAAAGCAGAATGTTGTCCCATATGCGCTCTCCAGTCTCCCCACAGATTGCTTATGATGATAACCGGAATGGTGAGCAGAGGGTTTTCCCCTGGGGTCATGTCTCGTGATGCAGAAGAATGAGCTCCGAGGACCAGAAGATTTAAACAAAAGCATGAAAAATTTATTACTAGCAGATTCAGACTCCCTTCACGGGGACGGGGGACCCAATAATGGCTACCCCCTCAAGCTTTGTAGTCCAGGAGTATATATTTGCTATAAGCCTGCTTCCATATCTATCCATGTCATCACCTGATTGATCCCCTGAATTGTTCTTGCCCAGCAACGGACCTGAACTTGCCCTGTTTCTATGTGTTCTTCTCTGTTCCTATGCTGAACTTTCTCTGTTTCTATGTGTTCATACACCTTATTACTGCAGGCCCTCCCTTGTTCTCCCAGGCCTCCTGCTTTGAGTCGAGAAACATTTTATTATTTCTTCTTGGTTGGTTCCTGTGGTCAGGCTTTCTCAAACTGCTGTGCCTGCCCCTGCCTATGTTCCACCTGTCTTTGTTTTCCACTGAACCCCTTGCCCTATCTGCCTGTGTTTCAAACTAACTCTCTCAATGGTACTGTATTTATATTGATGTAGTTTATAACCTCTAAATACTGTACTTTTTCTCATTTAGGCATCATGTAGTCTTTGTTCCATAAGAAACTTATAAATTTAATGTTCATAATCAGTCATTTGACAATGCCTTTCAAGTCGTTTTAGTTATCTTAACCATGTTCTCTAACAGATTCTTTAGCAAGGGCTCAAGAACAATATTCCCCAATACCATAGATGTTGCTAATGTTTTTCTGTGCCCTTTCTACCCAAATATCAGTTTTGCTGGGTCTAAAATATTTGGCTCAAATCTGTTTTCCTTGAGTATCTTAGTATGTTACTTCATTTTCTTCTGGCATAAAGCAGAGCTCTTGAAAAGTTTAATGGTGATCTATTTTTTTATTCCCTTATAAATAAGTCACTAGTTCTGTCTAAAAGTACAAATAAATTTTGTTTTTAAAGTCGAGTAATTTTACTAGAATAGGTCTCAATGTTGGTCCTTCTTGGTTAATAATTTCAGGCACACAGTGTGCTCTTTCACTATAGAGTTTCAAATCTTTTAAAAACTAATTTCTGGAAAATTTGCTCAAATAATAGTCCCGAGTTTGTTTTGTTGTCTTGTCCTCTTTCTGTATTTTGTCTCATCTTATCTCTGCCTATTATCTGTATGTTGTTTCTTCTTTGCCTATCTTCAATGTTTGTCATTATCTCTGGAATCCTTTTTTAAAAATCTCTTAATTTCTTCATTTCATTCTGGTTTCCAAATTACTTAATTTTAGGCATTATCTGTTACCAGTATGCTTATTTGTTCTAAGTTACTTCTAGCTTAGTTTTTATTTCTGAAATTATCTTTTACACGTTGATAATTCCTTCCTCAGTTTTGTCACTTATTACTAAATTTCTATAATTTTTTTATTTTTATTGTTCTTGCATATTTATCTTTGTATTTTTAGCTTGTCTTGAAGTGGTAGTTTACAGGGTTTTTTTTGTGGTTATTTTGGAGGCATATCTATTTGTCATGCTGTTATCAGAGGGGTGCCTTCTGTGTCCCCACCTGTTGCCAGGGAAAGTGGAATTTTTGCAATATCGCAAGGAAAGGAATTTACAGAGACTCACATGAGAGAATGAGTAATATTTATTTCCATGGAATTAAACCCCTGGGTTTCCAGTGTCACATCTCCCTCTGTCCTACGATGGAAAAAGTCCAATCTTGTCTTCAGCAAGGCAAGAATTAAGGCCACCACTCAGAGTCTTCACTCCATATTAAAGTCCAGTCCAGTTCAACATCTTGCTAGCTTAGTGTGTGTTCCCAGTTGCAGTCCATTGCTTGTGGGGTCCACATGGACATGGGCCATTAGGCTGTTTAAGGCCACATGGCAGGCAAATTCTGGCCATGGAGCAGGTGAGTGCAAGGGAGCAGGAGTGAAGCAAAAAAGAGAACTTTGTCTCAGTATTAACCAGGAGCTTAACCAATTGACCCTTCAAGGTTTCATGCTCTTATAGTGGCTCTATCCTCTTAGCCAATGATCTTAGTTCCCCAGGCTAGACAGACAGTCAAGCACCTTCCCTACCTCACCTGACTTCACTGCACATGTGCCCATCTTCCCCTTTGCTTTATTCCTGTAACTAATATTAAACTAGCTAACTATGGTGATAACAATGCATACATGCCTATACAGATGTTCTTTTATTCCTTATTCTTTTATTTTTCCTGTAATAACTTTATATGGAATTTTATTCTAACACTTCTCTGATGCTCATTTTTATGTGAAATTTGTTTTTCTGAATTGTTGAAGGAGATAGAGTTCAGGATACTTTTTATCTTTATAAAATTCTTTCTTTTATTAATTCTTTGAAATGTTGCAAATTAACAACTTTATTATATTTTCTGGCATTGTTCCTCTTCCCCACTTCTCCAGACTGCCTCTTCACACACTGGGTGGCTTAAACAACAGAAATGGTACCAGCCAATTTGGTTCCTGATGAAGATTCTCTCCATGGCTTGCAGATAGCTACCTCTCACTGAGTATGTGCATATAGGGGCTAGGAGGAGATATCTGGGTGAAAAAGGGCCGAAACTAAATATGACAAGCTCAACTGAGGCCTGTGTGGTGGCCTTACAAACTCAGAGACCTAAAGTAATCACATAGGATGGTCTGAAATTAAAACTTTTTAACTAAAAGAGGTTCATGTCTTAAGACAGTATTTTACCCTAACAAAGGTCAATTTTCACCTTAACTAAACCTCTGTATTGTCTTTTTGCATCTAAGATAATGCCTCATAAACATGCCTTTGCAATAACAAAGTAATTTTCCTTTTTCTCAGACTCCTCAAAGCACCAGAGTTGGAGACCACAAATTCCCTCATTGTTATTGTTATCATGCTAATTGTTGACTGTTTACTATACTGCATCCACCTACATAAAAGTACTTTTTATTCAATCCCAGAGGTTTCTCCAATTTGCCTCCTCCCACCTCCTTAAACTATCACCAATGGATTTTATGTAACCCACTTACAACTTGCTAAGGTGCAAAACGGCCATTTCCCAGATGATTTTCTCAAGTCCTTGAGGTTTTGCTTCCTGGCAATTGTCAGTTTGGCTCAAATAAACTCATATAAAGTCTCTGCAGTTTGAATGTTTCTTACATTGACAAAGGTCACTAATCCCATCACAAGGGCTCTGCCATAATGATCTATTCTAACTTTAATCACCTCCCAAAAGCCCCATCACCAAATACCATCACAGGGGTGGGGGGGTGGGGGTGCGGGAGTTTGCTTCAACATTTGTTTTGGAGAAACATTCAGTTCATCACATGGGTTTTATAAATAGGCTGGAGGTGGTTATCATCTCCCTAAAATTTTGTATTCTCAATGTTATATGGATGTGTTCATTTTCCTAGGAAGGGTCTTTAGTTCTCACTGAAGTGCAAAGGGATCACTAACCCAATTTTAAAAATACTTTCATAAATTGTCAGCACCTTGAAAAAGAAAGCATACTTTATTCCCTCTTTCAATATGTGAAAAAAATGAATGAATAAATTATTGTTTTTTATAAGATATACAGGCCAGAAGGGTGCTTTGAAACCATAGAGTTGGCCTTTTTTTCTATTACTGTTTTATTTGATTTTCATGGGATTTTAGTTTGTGAAACAACCGTGAGTATATTTGCCATGAAAATATAGGACCAGTGATAGGAAATATGAGAACTGATTGGAGGGACAGAGGGATGGGAAATATTATAAGAACGTAGGGGGGCAAAGCCAAGCTGAACACTAGAATTTCTGCCATAGTTTTGCCTTTAAGAAAACTACTATTGGGAGAAACCAAGATGGCGGCATAGGTTAACACCGGAGATTGCTGCCTCGAACAACCACTTCAGAGATATAACTAAATGACAGAACGGACATCATCCAGAACCACAGGAAGGCTGGCTGAGTGGAAATTCTACAACTAGGAGGAAAGAGAATATCATACCCAGACTCAGAGGGGGCGCAGTGCTGAAGTGAAATACTCAGGTGCGGAGTGCGCTCACGGAGCGGGCTGGCGGCGAGGGCGCGGTTGTTATTTTCAATCGGGAGGGAGTTTCAGACTCTGAGCTCCAGATCCGGGCGAGTCACTGGGGACCCAGACTCAAACGGGAGAAGCAGGACTGTCTGGCTTGGGTCGGAACTCGAAGGCAGCTTTCTCTCCGAGGTTTGCAGCAGTTGCTGGGACTCTGAGAGGCAGAGCACCTAGGGACGGAACTGAGAGCAGCCATAACTGCTTGCTATGCCCGCCCTGTAGATCCCCGGGGACCCGCCCCGCCCAAGCCCTGCGCAGAGCCATTTGCCAGATAGCCTCAGGCAAACGCTAGATTAGCACCGCCCTAGAGATCCAGCACAGAAGCTCTCCCACTGCAGACACAGCTGACTCTCATAGCCAGTTGGCCTGGAGGTCAAATCACCCCTGGTATTGCCGACAACAATCAAGGCTTAATTACAAGATTGCAAACAAAGACCACTAGGGGGTGCACCAAGAAAAGATAAAAAAAATGCGGAGACAAAGAAACAGGACGCAAATATCAGAAATGGAAGATATAGAGCTCAAAACCACACTTTTAAGGTCTCTCAAGAACTTTCTAGAAGCTGCTGATAAACTTAGTAAGGCCCTCGAAAAGACTGGTGAGACCGCCGATAAATGTAGTGAGATCCTCAAGAAATCTAATGAGACCCTCGATGTTGTGATAAAGAACCAACTAGAAATTAAGCATACACTGACTGAAATAAAGAATATTATACAGACACCCAACAGCAGACCAGAGGAGCGCAAGAATCAAGTCAAAGATTCGAAACGTGAAGAAGCAAAAAACATCCAACTGGAAAAGCAAAATGAAAAAAGAATCCAAAAATACGAAGATAGTGTAAGGAGCCTCTGGGACAGCTTCAAGCGTACCAACATCAGAATTATAGGGGTGCCAGAAGATGAGAGAGAGCAAGATATTGAAAACCTATTTGAAGAAATAACGACAGAAAACTTCCCCCACCTGGTGAAAGAAATAGACTTACAGGTCCAGGAAGCGCAGAGAACCCCAAACAAAAGGAATCCAAAGAGGACCACACCAAGACACATCATAATTAAAATGCCAAGAGCAAAAGACAAAGAGAGAATCTTAAAAGCAGCAAGAGAAAGAAACTCAGTTACCTACAAGGGAGTACCCATACGATTGTCAGCTGATTTCTCAACAGAAACTTTGCAGGCCAGGAGGGAGTGGCAAGAAATATTCAAAGTGATGAATACCAAGAACCTACAACCAAGATTACTTTATCCAGCAAAGCTATCATTCAGAATTGAAGGTCAGATAAAGAGCTTCGCAGATAAGGAAAAGCTAAAGGAGTTAATCACCACCAAACCAGTATTATATGAAATGCTGAAAGGTATCCTTTAAGAAGAGGAAGAGGAAGAAAAAGGTAAAGATACAAATTATGAACAACAAATATGCATCTATCAACAAGTGAATCTAAGAATCAAGTGAATAAATAATCTGGTGATCATAATAGAATCAGGGACATAGAAAGGGCATGGACTGACTATTCTTGGGGGCAAAGGGGTGTGGGAGATGCGGGAAGAGACTGGACAAAAATTGTGCACCTATGGATGAGGACAGTGGGTGGGAAGTGAGGGCGGAGGGTGGGGCGGGAACTGGGAGGAGAGGAGTTATGGGGGGAAAAAAGAGGAACAAATGTATTAATCTGAACAATAAAGATTTAATTAAAAAAAAAAAAGAAAAGAAAACTACTATTGCTAAAATTACCTACTATTGCCAGGTTGTCTTGGACCACATCCTATATAATAGAGGTAATATGCAAATTGACCATCATGCCCTCACACAATATGGCCGCCCCCATGTGGTCACAAGATGGCCAGCAGGGGGGGACACTTAAGGGTGACCAGGCTGGCAGGGGAGGGCAGTTGGGGGTGACCGGGCCAGCAGGGGAGGACAGTTGGGGGGGACCAGGCCTGTAGGAGGCACTGATGGGGATAACCGGGCTGGCAGGGGAGCAGTTAGGTGTCCATCAGGCTGGCAGGGGAGTGTTTAGAGGGTGATCAGGCTGGCAGGCAGAAGCAGTTATGGGCAATCAGGCAGGCAGGCAGGTGAGCGGTTGGGAGCCAGCAATCCCGGATTGTGAGAGGGATGTCCGACTGCCTGTTTAGGCCCGATCCCGGTGGGACATTGGACATCCCCTGAGGGTCCCAGATTGGAGAGGGTGAAGTCTGGGCTGAGGTACACCCACCCCAGTGCACGAATTTCATGCACCAGGCCTCTAGTAATATAATAATTTCTTTCTTTTTTTTTTAAAATATATTTTATTGATTTTTTACAGAGAGGAAGGGAGAGAGATAGAGAGTTAGAAACATCGATGAGAGAGAAACATCGATCAGCTGCCTCCTGCACACCTCCCACTGGGGATGTGCCCGCAACCCAGGTACATGCCCTTGACCGGAATCGAACCTGGGACCCTTCAGTCCGCAAGCCGACGCTCTATCCACTGAGCCAAACCGGTTTCGGCAATATAATAATTTCTTTGCTTCTTTCAAAAGATGTTATTTTAGTGATGAAATAAAACTAGAGGAGCTCCAACTTTAATGATAAACACAATAAATGCAGTGCTGTCCCAGAACAGGTTTGGTGTCAGGGTGAAGTGTTGTCTGGCATATTTCAGTCCTCTAGGCTAGTTTTACAGATTCAGTTCTTATTTCCAGCTAGCTTTTAACCACTTAAAAGACATGTGACTGCTGGAAGAATCATGTATGTGTTCTATTCTAAAAAGCAACTGCAGTGTTTTCAGCTTTGGCAGGTTATTGAAGCCTGTGCTCTGCACCCCCAGCCCTAAGCAAGACTTAGAAGCAGGGCTCAATGAATTACAAGAACTGACAGAAATTAATTCTTATTAAAATTAAATTAAAAGTAGGCCGATCAAACTGGGAGCTCTGCTGATAAAATTAGCTACATCCTTGTTGACCAGGCAGCCTCATGTGGAGATTGGCCTGGAGAGGTGAAGTTCAGGGCAGTACCATCTCTATATGTGTGCACAGTGTGAAAAGACCCAACACTATGTATCTATCTTAAAAAATAATGAAATAAAATCAGGTTAAACAAAACTCTACAGCCACCTTGAAGAGGGATGGGGAATATTCAGCTTGAGGGATGTGAATAGAGAAGGGGAGGGAGAATTCCCATCTCGGTTAGGATTTAGATGTTGAAAGTTTATAGGTATGTGAGTCCAGGTTTTGTTAGCACCATCTGGCAGAATTGTTCTTAGCTTTGTTCTTGCACACAGTCCCTCTTTTGCTGCCCAGCAGGCCAAGGTTTGCTTGCAGATATAAACCCTTGTGCATTTCTTATGCTATAATTATGTATTTCATTAATTTTTCTCCTAGACTATATTTCTAAGTGATGTACTTCTATAATTGTCTTTTCAAACCAAAACCAAGCAAATTGTGTAATAAGAGGCTCAAAGTATTTTATAGTTAAAGCTTCCAATTTAAGGTCACAATTAAATGCCTACTAAAACCACAGTATATTGCAAGCATATAATTTCAGGGATGTGCTGAAAATATACCCAAATTATAGATTTTGACGTGCCAACAAATCAACAAAATATATGATATTGGTGGGTTTGGAAGTATTGAACAATTATTATAAATAAAATGAAATTCTTAGAAGTAAAAACTGTAATGAGCCCTGGTTGGATGGCTCAGTTGGTTCGAACATCATCTTGTACACCAAAAGGTTGTGGGTTCAATTCTTGGTCAGGACCATACCTAGGTTTCTGGTTTGATCCCTGGTTAGGGCATGTATGGGAGGCAACATATCTCACATCCAATGCTTCTCTCTCTCTCTCTCTCTCTCTCTCTCTCTCTCTCTCTCTCTCAAAATCAAGAAAAACATATCCTTGGGTGAGGATTAAAAACAAAACAAAACTGTAATAAGTGGTGAATCAACTGTAGCTTGCTTGATTTGTTATGAACCAGAACCAGATTAATGTATTAATTAGGTTGATTATAATTTATGTACATGCCACAGCATAAATTTTAAATTCTTGGAGTAATATACAATATAGAGTGAATTTGTTTTCCCAGCAAAAGGTGTCTTAATTTTTCTAAAAATAATTATGGCCCTAACTGGTTGCTCAGAGGTTAGAGCGTCAGCCTGTGGACTGAAGGGTCCCAGGTTCAATTCTGGTCAAGGGCATGTATCTTGGTTGCAGGCACATCCCCAATGGGGAGTGTGCAAGAGGCAGCTGATTGATGTTTCTCTCTCATCGATGTTTCTAACTCTCTATCCCTCTCCCTTCCTCTCTGTAAAAACCAATAAAATATATTAAAAAAATAATAATGGAAAGAATAATTGCAAAATTAATCTAAAGCAAAATATATTTATATCTGTTTGCTCCTTTAATATGCAAAAATTCTTAGGGATTTTAAACCCTGATCCCAATAATATTTGTTATGAATTTTGTTGGCTTATTATTTAGTTATTGCTCTTCATTGATGTAATTCCTACAATTTTAAGTTGTCTTGTTTTTTCAAAGATGCCTTAGGGAAAATGAATCAAGTATGATATTATTAAGGAAAAATAATATTGAATTCATGAATAATATAACTGCTATATTTCTTTACTTTTTTCAGAAATATTATGATAAAAAATTTATAGTTATTTTTACTTTACTTATTTTTTTTGCTAGTCAACATCTTCTGGTAGTTATATGTTACAAGGACACAGAGTTCTAGAAAATCTATGGCTAAGCTACTCAAGTTTAATATTCTTTCATTATTTAATTCACCTCTATTTTGGTTAAATTTAAGTATTATGCCTGCATAATCGAATCATGCAGATATAATTAAAAATACAGTTTTTATTTAAACAGAGCATGCCTTTGACTTTTTGAGAAATAAGATGTGTATGCCACTAGGATGAAATGCCCGAGTATGCATTTAAAGTACTTCTAGCTGTTGATTTTTAAACTATATTTTAGAAACCATTATAGATGTGCTTACAACACAATACAGACATCTCTGCAGAATCAGTAATAGCTGTTGGGTCAGGGAAATAATGTAATTCATTTTATTTATTATTTTATTTATTTATTCTAATCCTCACCTGAAAATATGTTTAGTGATTTTAGAGGGGAAGAGAAAGAGAGAGTGAGAAACATTGATTGGTTGTCACCCATACATGCACCAACTAGTGATAGAATCCCCAATCTTGGTATGTGCCCTGACCAGGAATTGAACCTGCTCCAACCAACTGAAAAACCAAGCCAGGGCTGTAATTAATTTTAAAATAATTTAATGTCAAATATATATGCACATTTTATGTTTGGATTTAAAATATTTGATTAATAGGTATATATATATAGAAATATTCCTATTTTATGTACTAGGAAATTAAGCTTTTCTTTTTTGGGTCAGTAATTAGGAGGGACCAAATCAGCTATCTGGCTTTATTTCATAGTATTCATTAGGTGTATGGAAATAGTTGAATTTTTCTTAAAAATTTTACTTCTTAATTGGCAAAAAATTACTCAGATGTTGAGGATAAAAGGTTATTAAAAATCATACAATTTATTCTCCAACTTATAAAAATTGAATTTTTACTGAAGACTATTAAAACTTAAATTCTTTCTTCCATTTGATGATTCATTTTGACAATCTGATATAAAGCAAGTGAATAGCACTGTGATCTTACAGAAATTCAAGTTTTTGTTTTTCTAAATCTTACATTTCAATGCTATTTTCTTTATACTATGACAACTCAATGAACAATTTCTTCAGAAATGAAGTTTAATAACAGCAAAATTGACCAAAATTGACAGAATTGGTGTAGAAGAAAACATATTGGGTAAGCTCCTTTACATAGATCTTGGCAATGATTTTTTTTTTTGGATTTGACGCCAAAAGCAAAAGCAACAAAAGCAAAAATAAATAGGTGGGACTACATAAAATTACAAAGCTTTTGCATAGCAAAGTAAATCATCAACAAATGAAAAGGAAAAATATTTGCAAATTATATATCTGACTGGTGGGTGACTGGTGCACAAAATTCATGCATAGGGGGAGGTAAGAGGGTACCTCAACCCAGCCTGCACCCACTTGCAATCCGGGACCACTGGCTCCTAACTGCTTGCCTGCCTGCCAGCCTGCTCACCCCTAACCCCTCTGCTTGCCTGCCTGCTCACCCCTAACCACGCTGCCTGCCTGCCTGATTGCCCCTAACCACCTCTGCCTCCACCCCAACCACAGTGGCTTCATCTGGAAGGACGTCCAGAATGACATCTGGAAGGTCGTTTGGCTGTCAGGTCTAATTAGCATATTATGCTTTTATTATTACAGATAAGGGGTTAATATCCAAAATATATAAGGAACTAATATAGCTCTGAAGCAAAAAAAGCAAACACAAATAATTCAAATAAAAAATAGGCAGAGGATCAGAATAGACGTTTTCCCAAAGAAGACATATAAATGGCCAGTAAGAACATGAGAAGGCACTCAACATCACGAATCATCAGGGAAATGCAAATCAAAACTACAAAGAAAATCTAACCTCACACCTGTTAGAATGGTCATCATAAAAAAGATAAGAAATAAATGTTGGAAAGGATGCGGAGAAAAAAATTAAAAAACGTGCACTGTTGGTAGGAATGTAAATTGGTCCAGCTACTATAGGAAACAATACAGAGGTTCTCCCCCAAAATATAAATAGAACTATCATATGATCCAGCAATACCATTTTGGGGAATTTATCGAAAGGATATGAAAACAGGGTATCAAGGAGATATCTGCATTTCCATGTTCACTGAAGCATTATCCATAATAGCTAAGTGTTCATCAATGATAAATGGATAAGGAAGTTGTATGTGTATACAATGGAATTGTATACCGTGTATGAACCTTGAAGGCACTATGCTAAGTGAAATACACCAAACACAGAAAGTCAAATACTGAACAGTACTACTTATATATAGAATCTAAAAAAAAAAAAAAAGAAAAAGAAAAAAAAGACAGGTTGAACTCATAGAAACAGAGTAGAAAAGTGGTTGCTAGGGGCTGGGGGACAGGGGTGGGGAGACAGGAAGAGGTTGGTAAAAACTTTAAAGAAAAAGGATACATTGACCAGATTTAAAACACGCATTTGTACATTAATCATGTGAAGCACTGCTACTTACAAATGTTAACAGGAGAAAAAAAATATCTTAACTACATTCATGAGCTCCATCCAAGTAGAAGGCAGATAGAAATATCATTCTGGAATAGGTGGAAGTTGAAATCTGATTCCCTGTTCCCCATCTTCCCATTTTCCACTTTATTAATTTCATTGAAGGAATGCATAACTCTAATTTTTAATCAATTTGGATAGTCAGGACATTTCAAGAACAAAACAGTTTGTCTATGTTGGTTTTTGTGCTTTAGAAGCCCTGAGATCAAGAGCTCTCAGTTTGCCTATGCTAAAAGACATCAGAAATAAGACCTGGGTATGTTTTGTTTGTAGTTGTATTTGTTAAACTCCTCATTGGTGTTTTTCTGCTTACCCACTGCGGCTTCTCCATATGTCCTTCTTCACTTCCCACAATGTTATCTCCTCTCTTGAGTCCTCTTTGCTAGGTTTCTGCTCTTCCCCAACTCTCTTAATGGAAGCTGTGCTTCTCACAGGAGAGGGCTTTTTAATGTCACTGCAGACAGCCTTTCAAATGCCCTTCCCACCACAGCTCTTTTCACACAGCTTCTACCTTAGGAAATGCAAAATGATTCTCTTGCATAAATTGAGGACATTTAAAAGCTTCATGATATTTTCACCCAGCCAGCATGGCTCAGTGATTGAGTATCAACCTATGAAGCAGGAGGTCACTGTTTCATTCCTGGTCAGGGCACATGCAGGTTGTGGGCTCAATCCCCAGTGTGAGGTGTGCAGGAGGCAGCCAATCAATGATTCTCTCTAATCACTGATATTTCTATCTTTCTTCCTCTCTCATCCTCTCTGAAATCCTATATAATGAAAGCCTAATATGCTAAGTGTCCAGTCATCCGGTCGGCCATTCAACCAATCAAAGTGTAATATGCTAATGATATGCTAAGAATGCTCAACCACTCACTCTGACATGTACTGACCACCAGGGGGCAGACAGTCGACCAGTCGCTATGACATCCATTGGCCACCAGGGGGCAGATGCTCCAACCAGTAGGTTAGCTTGCTGCTGGGGTCCAGCCTATTGGGACTGAGTGAGACGGGCCTGGATATGCTCTGGAGCCCTCCCATCATCCCTCCACAGTTGGTCAACCTCTGGCATCCCTCCCTGGCCCTGATTGTGCACTGGTGGGGACCCTCGGCCTGGCCTGCACCCTCTCGCAGTCTGAGCTGAGGGACCCCACCCGTGAGTGCACAAGTTTTGTGTATCCTATCTAAAAATAGACAAACATGATAATTGACCGTACCTTTGCTACACTTCCCATTGGCTAATCAGGGTAATATGCAAATTAACTGCCAACAAAGATGGCGGTTAATTTGCATATGTAGGCGCAATGCTGGGAGGTGAAAGGGGAAGGATGGAAGAAGCCTCCTGCCACTGATGGTGATCGGTAACCCAGGCAGCAGGCAAGAGCCGGGTGGCAGGGCAAAGGTGGCTCTGGGGGCTGCCTTTGCCCTGCCCCCCGGCCTGTGATTGGAGAACCAGGGCTGCCTTTGCCTGCCCCCCGGCCGGTGATTGGAGAAGCTGGGGGGGGGGCAGGGAAGAGGTGGCTGCCAGCAGCCGCCTCTTCCCTGCACCCCCCCCCCCCCCCGCCACTAGTGATAGGTGATCAGAGAAGCCGGGCAGAGCAGGAAAGAGGCGCCACTAGCAGCCGCCTCTTCCTTGGCCCTCCCAGCCGCCCCCCCCCCCCCCCCCCGGCCGGTGTTCGGAGAAGTACCTGTATTTTTTTTTTTTAAATACCTGTATTTTTAATAATTTCTTGACATGGTAAAAGAATTTTACATTACAATCCAAGGGTGGTGGGGTGAGGAGAAGGAGCAGCAGAACAATCCAACAAACAAAAAGGGAAACAGAAATGCATGGTGGAAGGGATTTGAAGGGTGGGTAGGGGCATTGCCCAACTAAAATGCAATTGGTTTGTTACTGAGTACTATTCATGGGAAGACAGCATCCTGACTCCTTCTCTATACAGCATATTGGGAGTAAAAATGATCCATCCAGGTGGAAATATGATTAGGGGTTGGAAGACAGACAGGGAAAGAAGAAGTCAGAAATAGACACTGAGAGAGTCACTGGCTGGCTGGCTGCAAATACTGACTCTCCAGTAATGATAGAATAAAAAAGTGGGGGATATCTCTGGAAGATTCAAGAGATAGGGGGCAACTCTTCTATGGTTTTGACTTGCCCAGCAGATTTCCACACACACATGTGTACACGCCTATGTTTGCATGCATACACATATACACATAACTGACTGCCCTCCCTGGAAGCACAGAAGAAGAAGAAGCCTCCAGAAGAAGGAGCCGCCCACCTTTGGTCCAGGCGCCAGCACCTGCGGCTGGCTGCAGCCCAGGAGACGGACAAGTCACCCACCCAAGGTCCCAGGCTGCAGTCACCCAGAGAAGCTGCCAGCCCTGTGGTCCAGGGTGCCAGCGCCTGTGGCCAGGGAAATAGGTTCCCTCTTCTCCTACTGCAGTCATTACTTCAATATTTCCCTTCTGAATTTCTCTCCTGTGCTGCAACCCAACTCCACTTTTCATTGGAAGGATACGGAACAGAGAGAGCAGTGTTAAAAGCTTACATTTTCAAGCCGGTAAGGTTGGTACTTAAACATATAAATGGAAAACTAGAGTCCTTAAGGTAACAAAGGCTACAAAAGACAGGGACAGCGCATGACCTATTATATCCAGCAATCCATATGGGGACTCAAAACTTTGCAATGATGACAATTAGTGAAGATATGAATCAACTAAAATAGTTGACAGGGACAATTCTTCCATCTTTGAAAATATCTACATCAAATCTGTTTAAATAGATTTTCATCTGCATAATACAACACATTCTGACAAGACCACCACCACCAATGTGGTCAGTGTTGTGCTGACAAATGTTTAATAACTGAGGGGACCCCCCCAAATGCACAAATTTTTGTGCACTGGGCTACTAGTGTATATATATATATATATATATATATATATATATATACACACACACACACACACACACACACACACAAACACACACACACATATTTAAAGCTTCATCATATTTTAAAATATAAAAATTAAAATACTGTCAGTGTTTTTGGGTGCTTACACTTACTACTTAAGTTTTGGGTGGTACTCAATACTTTAATACATAATTGTTCCCTGGCATAGAGTATTATTCCTTTAATTTTCTCATTTGGACATGTTTATCCTTCAGAACTGCCAGATCAGAGGACATGATGATTGATGGACACTGAAATTCTTTGTTCTAAAGCCAAAGATACTACCAGAGTACAGGAAATTAAGGAAATAAAAAAGGCTTTGGGTAAAATAGTATCAAAGTTCCCTGAACTTCAAAGGAAAGAAACTAGCAGGTAGAGAGTATCTACATTAAAAAATTGGGACTGAGAGGCATCGCCTCAGATTGGGGTGAAGGTGGTTATTTTGGCCACGATTATGTCCAGTCCCCCAGCCAGCTGCAGTCTGGCCCTCCTTAGCTGTCAAATCTGAATCTCCACCATTAGAATCACTAGTGGTAATAATGGTTCCCACGGATCATTTGTCTTTAGGGGTTATTATTAACATACATATGTTACATGTTATTTGGAAGGAGCTCATCCACATCCATCTGGATTTGTTAGTTAGTCCTTAAAAACTTAAGGCATGAGAACCCATCTACTCTTGGGGTAATGAGTGGGGGAGGAGTACATGCCTTAGGGCATAAAATAAAGATATTGATTCAAGGATGACCAAGTTAAGATGAGGAGTTTGAGTGGCCAAGGGACTTCAAGAGGGAAAAAAACTGTTACAAAGGTTGGTGGATCCTAAGGGAAAAAAAGACAGAGATAATCAGAGAGGGGAAGAGAAGAGATACTCAAACCAACTTTGCTTTTTCATTTTTTCATTTAAGTTTAACCTAAGCCTTATTCTATTTACTGTCAAACTTTCCCTCACCTTCTCTATTAATCATTTTTTATTATTTTTGGGAAAATCAAGGGTAATTTGTTCACCATTGTTGGCTGGCTTTTCAGCAATGGATTTGCGAATAGAATATGTTTTGTTCTTATTAATGCTGAAAGGGGCCTAAAAGAAAGACCATTGCCTTTCACAAAGGGAAAGGGCTTTAATTTTTAATTAATAATGTGTTTTTTAGTGAATCAAAATGAGAAACTGAAAGATCTTTGAAGACTGATAGAAAGGTTACAGCCTTCATTCGTTACCCTAATTTTTATTTTATAGCAATTTGCTGGTAAGAAAAAGAGAGATAGATATAGATGATAGATAGATAGATGAAATGTTTGCAGTGAGACAACCCAAAGTCATAGGCTCAGTTCACTGGGTGCCTTTGTCATATTGGCCTAGGGTATGATACGTGGGTCAGAAGCAATAGGCGTTACTTCTTGGTAAGAGAGTCTCCCACAGACACTTTTCACTAAAGAGTTGTCTGCCATATCACTTTGTCCACTCTGAATAATCTTTCCTTCCCTTGCAAGTCGAAATGTCCATCATGCCTCTGATTTCCAATTGATCTACTAACTTTCAGATGAGGCTTCTCATTATTATGAAGAAACTTCATATGCAAAAAGAAAAATAAAGAGTTACTTATAAAGTTCTGTAGCCAAGATGAGCTAAAACATTTGCCATATACCACCCTCCTCATAAAATCATGGGAACTATGTTTTATAGATTCATAAAAAGTATGAGTTCCTATACATTAAGAGGACTTGGGGCCCACATCCCTATTTAATATCCATTCCTAAGTGTTTACCTTGAACTCCTATGTCTTATTTCACTTATGCCCCAACTATAGATTTTCATGTAGCCTAGGGCCTGGGTGTGTAGTCAAATTATTTAATTAGAAATGTTTGTTATAAAATTTGCAGTCTTTTGACATTCGCTCAGAGGTGTTGATTTTTTTGCATCTCTTTATAAGTCTTAAAGAGTTGGTTCAATCATGTGCGAGAATAACCCAGGGAAAAATTTTTCCAGAGTTACCTAAATGGTTTAATGCTGAACAGGATGGACTTAAGCAACAGGCAAAGAAAAAACAACTCCAAAATCTATTGATTAGTAATAAATTATCCAATGATACTCTGTAGTGTGTTTTCCCGAGGCACATATTATCTCATTAAGTCCTCATGACAATAACCCTTTGAGACAGGTGAGGGGGAATTATTTTTGTCTTACAAATATTTGAGATTTAAAGATAGAAGGAGACTTACTCAAGATCATACCCCCTCTCTGTGGCTGACCTGAACTTGAACAATGTCTTTTGATGCTCAGTGTGTGATTTATGTTCCATTTCTACCTAATTAGTTGTCTGGCAACCTCATATTTCCTTCATGGTATGTAGTAGGTATCTCAGTATCTCCAGGAAGCAGAATCTGAGATAGAGTTTACTGCTCAGGGGGTTTATTAGGGAGAACCCTTGGGATGAACACCCATGGGAGGGAGAGGGAAGAAGCAGAGGGAGAAATGAGCTGGGATGCAAGATCAGAAGCTTGAGCTGACACCATGGGGAAATCTGGATCAGAGATGTCCCATCAGAGATGTTGTACATTGGACTGCACTGAACTGAAATGGCTAGACGCCCCATTTCAATCAGTTGCTGGATGCCAGCCACCTTGGGCCAGTGACTCTAGAGATGAGGTGATTCTTGAAGGGGCTGACAGCTAAAGGCTGCTGACTGTACTCACAGAGATAGGCCACAAGTCCTTTCTTAAGAGTCTTGTGGGTAGGTGACACATCTGTCTGTAGCCACCACAGAGAACAAGTAGGAGGTGGGGTTGAGATTCATTCTGCTTAGCTTCCAAAACAGTTTGTAATGGCCTTAACCTTAATTAGAAGCTTTAGAGCATGACTGCTAATAATGGCCAAATGTTAACAGAAAACTCTTGTCCACGTTCTGCAAATCTCACCATCATAGTCTCAACTTTGCTTGTCAATATTCCAGAAGAAAAGAGGCTAAGACTGACACAGATATTAACAAAGAGTCATAAAAGAAGATTTTGTGCTCAGCCTAAGTCCATTGCCAAGGGCATGAGCCCTGATCCTATTAGTGTGCCCTTAATCAGTGCTCCTCAGACCTAGTCTGTGTGTCAGTCAACTGGGAAATTGTGAAAATGCAAGTTCTGTCTCACTGGGTCTAAAATCCTGTGTGGCCTGAGATCCTGCATTTTTATAAAACTCTCAGCTGATGCTAAGGCTGCTTATCTTCCGAGCACACTTTGAGTAACAAGGTCCTAATCTAACATGGAAATTTCAAGTCTGTTTCCAAGGACAAAGGAGAATTTACCTTATATAGCAGATGGGAGGTGATATGACTGCATGCCACCAATTAGCATCTTCCATGATTGCTAACTATCATCTGTCAGAGATTTTTCTTGTTGGAGTGTGTGGGTTTATGACCAAGAATGTGTACATTTGGCCAGTCAAGCACTTACATTTACTTTGTGTAACTTAGCCCCTATCTTCAGAATTATGGAGTCTTTATTTAGTTCATATTAAGGCGAATCTTTTTCTGTCTGTTTCCAAAGATAGTTAACAACTGACATCTGTGTTGTTATGCTTTAATATTTTTGTTATAAATTTTACCATAACTAAAATGTATATTTGGTAATTTCCTAAATTAATATATTGTCTTTCTATCCTAGTGCTCAATTCACATCTTTTATAGTAAAATCTTTTTAAAAAAATATTTTATTTATTTCAGAGAGGAAGGGAGGGAGAGATAGAAACATCAATGATGAGAGAGCATCATTGATTGGCTGCCTCCTGCAGGCCCACCTTTGGGGGTCGAGCTCTCAATCAGGGCATGTGCCTGACCAGGAATTAAACTGTGACCTCCTGATTCATAGGCTGACACTCAACCACTGAGCCATGCTGGCCAGGCTATAGTAATAATTTCAAACACAGGAATGGAGAATTGTAAGTAATCTTAAATAACATAGATTCTGACGTCCTAATTTTCAGAAAAGGTGCAAGGAATCATGCAACTATTTAAAGGAAAGCAAGAACTAAAACTTTGGTTTCTTGGCTCTCAAATATCCCTCTTTACATAATATTATAATTTTTCATATTCCTATAGAAATCTTTAAAAAAATCTTTATTGTTGAGAATATTACAAATGTTCCCATTTACTCCCCCCCGCCCCCCGCCCCCCTCGCCATTACTCTCCTTCACCTGGTTCCCGGCCTGCTCCAAGCCTTCACCACCCTATTGTCTGTGTCCATAGGAAATGCATTTATGTAGATAAGTTCTTTGGTTAACATCTTCCCTGCCCCCCCCTTCCTTCTAAGATTTGTCTGTCTGTTCCATGTTTCCATGCCTCTGATTTTATTTTATTCATTAGTTCATTTTGTTCATTAGATTCCTTGTTCATTTATTTTGATTTTTAGATTCAACTGTTGATAGATATGTATTTATTGCCATTTTATTGTTCATATATTTTATTTCTTCTTCTTCTTCTTCTTCTTCTTCTTCTTCTTCTTCTTCTTCTTCTTCTTCTTCTTCTCCTTCTTCTTCTTCTTCTCCTTCTTCTTCTTCTAGAAGACACTTCAATATATCATGTAACTAGAGGCCCAGTGCACAAAATTCATGCACTTGGGGGTGGGGGGAGTCCCTCAGCCTGGCCTGTGCCCTCTCGCAGTCCAGGAGCCCTCGGGAGATGTCCAACTCATGGCTTAGGCCCTCTCCATGGAAGCAGGAGAGGCTCCTGCCACTGCCGCTGAGCTCACTAGCCGTGAGCCCGGCTCAGGGCTTCTGGTAGAGTGGCGCTCCCCCTGTGGGAGCACACTGACTACCAGGGGGCAACTCCTGTGTTGAGTGTCTGCCCCCTAGTGGTCAGTGCGCATCATAGCAACCAGTTATTCTGCTGTTTGGTCAATTTGCATATTAGCCTTTTATTATATAGGATACTGATTTGGTGGTGATGAGCTCCTTTAGTTTTATCTCATCTGTGAAACTCTTTATCTGACCTTCAATTCTAAATTATAGCTTTTCTGGGTAGAGCAATCTTGGTTGTAGGTTCTTGCTATTCATTACTTTCAATATTTCTTTCCACTCCCTTCTGGTCTGCAAAGTTTCTGTTGAGAAATCAGCTGACAGTTATATGGGCACTCACTTGTAGGTAACTTAATGCTTTTCTCTTGCTGCTTTTAAGATTCTCTGTCTTTAACCCTTGACATTTTATTTATGATGTGTCTTGCTGTGGGCCTCCTTGGGTTCTTCTTGCTTGGGACTCTTTGTGCTCCTTGGGCTTTTAAGTCTATTTCTTTCACCAGGTAGGGGAAATTTTCTGTCTTTGAATAGGTTTTCAATATCTTTCTCTCTCTCTTCTCCTTCTGGCACCCCTATGATGCAAATGTTGGTACACTTGAAGTTGTTCTAGAGGCTCCTTAAACTAGCTTCATATTTTTTTATTCTTTTTTCTTTTTGCTCTTTTGATTGGGTGTTTTTTGCTTCCTCATATTCCAAATCATTGATTTGATTCTTGGCATCCTCTTCTCTGCTCTTGATTTTCTATGCATTATTCTTCATTTCAGTTTGTGTATTCTTCATTTCTAAGTGATCCTTTTTTATGTCTTTGACATTCTTACTAAGATCCTTAAAATTCTCACTAAGTCCCTTGAAGATCTCAAGTTCCTTGAGCATCCTTACAACCATTGTTTTGAACTCTGTATCTAGTAGTCTTCTTGCTTCCATTTCATTTAGTTCCCCTCTGGAGATTTCTTTTGTTTTTTCATTTATGACATGTTTCTTTATCTCTGCATTTTGGCTGCTTCCCTGTGTTTGTTTCTATGTATTAGATAGAGCTGTTATGTCTCCTGGAATTGGGAGAGTGGCCTTGTACAGTAGGTATCACGTAGGGCCCAGGGCTCAGCTTCCTCAGTCACCTGAGCTGGGCACTCTAGGTACACCCCTGTGTGGGCTGTGTGCACTGTCTTGTTGTAATTAAGCTTTGATTGCTATTGGCAACAGCAGGAGGAATTGACCCCCAGGCCAACTGGCTGTGAGGTCCAGTTGTGACTACAGTGGAAGATATGTAGGAGATATGCAGGAGATAACCCTATAGGGAAAGACTTGCTTCAGTGGGGCTTTGGTGCTCACAGAGTCTGCCCCTTGAGTGTGTCACTCATGTATATATAGAGTTGTAATCTGGCATGGCCTGAAGCTGTCCACCAGGTGCACTGGCTCTGGGACCTCCCAGGTGGTGCAAATTCAGTCACTGCCTGGGCCACTGCCTAGGGCCAACCAGCACAAGCTACAGAGCAATCTGAAGATGGCTGCTACTTGTGTTGGATTTAGATGTGTCCAGGAGAGGTCAAACTGTGAACTAAGGCAGGCTTCTGTTAGTGCCAGGCCTGGGACCAATTTTCCAGAGGTATTGGAGCATGTGGAGTACAGCTGCTACTTGTTTGAGGGATTTTTAGGAAAGTCATTCCTATGGAAAAGCCACTGAAAACAGCTTGGGTGGGGCTTCAAATTGGATGCGGTAGGGTCACAGGGAATCACCAGGGTGGGGCTCACAGTGAGGGCCAGGTTGATGGAGACGCAGATATGGTGCCTGACAGTGGCAGTGGGAGTGGGGGTGGGGGGTTTCCATGCCTCCACCACTCCTACCAGTCTCACTGTGCCTTCTTTAATTCTCTGGTAGTAGGTCCATTCAGCCAGATTTAAGGTGGTTCTGAATGATGGTTGTTCTGTATTTCAGTGTAATTTTGATGTGGTTGTGGGAGGATGCAAGTACTATGTTTACCTACATTGCTATCTTGGTTCCTCTCTCCGCTATAGAATTATTGTGGAGATACCTGCCATCTCCATTTGTGTGTAGAAAAATTGAGATTTCTTTTTACAGTATATTTGTCAGAGTCAGAAAGAAAAATCAAGTGTTCAATCTTCTTATACAGTCTTTTTCTCATCCTGGCCCCTTAAAGCAAGCCAAACCAAACCAAATAAAAGCAATAACTGTGTCTTGAGCCCAGAGGGCATGACTCAGTGGTTGAGTGTCAACTGTGAACCAGGAAGCCACAGTTTGATTCCGGGTCAGGGCACATGCTTGGGTTGCAGGCTCAATCCCCAGTGTGGGGTGTTGCTGGAAACCAAGATCCACAGTAATTAATATAAATGTGAGGAGTCTGGCAGAAGGCTAGCCTTACTCCTTTTGATATTCACAGGGTGAATATTTACATTTTATTACTTGCTGCTGACTCAATGGCCTAAAGCAAACTCCCCCAAAACCTGACAATCTTACTGTTTACTAAACATTACCATTGATATGTCTGCTTGCATTCCTAAAAGGCAATTGTGTATTCTAGTAAATAAAAGCAGCTGGGAATGGAGACTCAAGAGAACTTGACTGCTATGGTGGAGTTTTCCTCTGGTTTCTCCCGGTATCAAAATTAATAATTTGTCTTGTGTGTCATTTGTGCATCAGCTCTTCCTCCAAGCCTTTGAACCCCAAAAGCCACGCTGGAAGCAGCCGATCAATGATTCTCTCCCTCTCCTTTCCTCCTTGAAATCAGTAAAAGTATATTTAAAACAAACAAACCAACAACAACAAAAACACACACACAAAAACCCCCTGTGTCTTGAAAATGAACCCCAGGCAGTCTTCATTTGTGAATGAAATAATAACTAATGTTTATTGAATAGTTTCTATATTCCAGATACCTTTCTAAGTGCTGAAATATAGTAGTTCTTTTAATCTTCAAATTCAATGGAGTGAGGAACCAGAGACACAATAAGGTTTGAGGGACTTGGCAGACTCAAAGAGATAAGAATGGACAAAGCCAGGGTTTTATTCCTATCTGTTTGGTTCTATCATGGCCAGCTGTAGAACCTGGATAAGGGAAAAATTGCCTTTGTTTAGCTGTGGGAGAATTAACTTACAATCCAGTTGGGAGTAAGTTCCAGATAGTTTCCGGAGAGTAGGTTCTTCATAGCGCAGAAGGGGAAGAGACACTGGGCACCTGGAGGGTTTTGAAAGGAGTCAGCATTAGAAGGGGTGAGGGAAGACAAACCAAAGGAGCTGAAGGAACCAGAGGTTAGCCTTCTTTTACAGTGTTTCCCAGCATTAGTGGTGTCATATCTATATTATTTTCCTGTGGCCACTATATCAAATTATCACATATTGGGTGGCTTAAAATAAGAGAAATTTATTCTTTCATGGTAGTGGGGGTGATAATGCTAACATCAAGGTAGGGCCTTGTTTCCTCTAGAAATCTCTTCCTTGTATCTTTCAAATTCTGGTAGACTTGGGCATTTCTTAGCTTGTGGCAGCATAACTCTAGTCTTTGTCTTCTTCACATGGTTGTCATTCTGTGTCTGTGTCCAAATTTCCCTGAGGCACCAGTTATAGTGGATTAAGGACCCCCCTAATGACCTCAATTGAACTTGATTACGTCTGCAAAGACCCTATTTCCAAATAAGTTCACATTCACAGGTATTGGGGGTTAGTATTTCAATATATCTTTGGGAGGGGGGCACAATTCAACAACATCTGTATTAGGGTTCTCCAAGAAACAAAACCAATAGTCTCAGTCCAGAGGCCTGAGAAGCTGGGGAGCTGATGTTATAAACCCCAGTACGAAGGCAGGAGAAGGTAAGATGAGATGCTCCAGCTCAAGTAAAGAGGCAAGGGAAAAAATGGGGCAAATTCTTCTTTCCTCAATCCTTTGTTCTATTCAGGCCTCAATGGGTTGGATGATGCCCACCGACAAAGGGGTGGGTGATCTACTTTGCCGAGTTCATAAATTCAAATGTTCATCTCATTTGGAAACACTCTCACAGATACACCTGGAAATCATATTTAATCTGAGCACCCAGTGGCCAGTTTTGACACATAAAACTAATCATCACAGTATCCTTTCCTGGCTGGAGGAATCTAGCCAACAATTTAAACATTTCATGCTGTGGGTGAAATTGACAAACTCGGACTCTGGGTGATGTGTTTATTGGTTCAGTCCATTTGGACACGTGCCTATAGTGTGGAGCAGAATAGCTTTTCTCAAGGTCTATCTAGTAAATCCTCTGTCTAATTCTTTTGCAAAGGATCCAAGATTGCAACAAACGTGGTAAAAGATGTAGACCATATTTCTTTCTGGAAATCCTTGGTGCCCACTGGCTCTGTAGGAGCATAGACTTTTAAAACCTATGCTTAACTTTGTTTCCTTCTATTTCTCCCTAAGTCTAGTTGACTCTGAACCCTCTTTTGTCATAAATATATTTATGTCCCTTCCTAATTAGTTTGGGAAATGTTAATCAAGACTCCTAAAAGTCATCTATACCTTTCACTTCTGAACCCTTCATTGCATTCATTGCATTGTGTTTGGATCTCCCTTTATCAAATCTCTTTCACCCTGAGCTTCTCAAGAGCAGGGACTATTTCTTATTTACCTTTACATCCCTAATGTTTAGGGCAGTTTTGGGACATAAAGTGTTTCATACTTTCTGAACAAATAAACAAAGTTGGAAAGAACCAAAGTGTTTCACAGCCAAGAAATAGTTAGATCAATTAAGATTAATACTTCAATAGAAAATCATGCATCTCTACAAAGAAAAATAATTATTATGAAAATTGTGTAACATAGAAAAAAATTATCATCTTGCAAAAACACCCCACAACACATTTGTATATATGCTGGTTTTACTACAGAAAATATTTATTTACATAATAAGGGACAGAAAAGAAAGAAATCAGTGAAAATAGTCATTATATTAAAATGGGGGAATTTTGGTTGATTTTCATTTTCGTTATTTCTTTAAATAGCACTATAATTTGATTTGTGCAATACTAATTACATTGCTGAAAAGAAAAACAAACCACCAGGTTGTGGCTTTCCCAGCACCACAGCTGGCCTGAGAGTGAGGCTGTGGGCCCCAGCTGTGAGTTGGGGTTTACAGAGGTGGAGGGTAGAGCTGCCAGGAAAAGCCAACCAGCTTCCATGGAAGTCCAAGAGGGAAGGCTATGCTTTGCTTCCCCAGCCCACCCCCAGGGAAAATGTTTGCTACAGGCTATTCTAAAATGGGCAACTCTTACATTAAATCGTCAGTATCTACTGATTCAAAATCATGTTGAGTGAATGGAGTTTTGTTTCTTTTGCTGTTCATGTTAACTTATGAGATGTTTATAATTCAGTCTGATTATATGATTTCATTATTTGCCAATGTTCTATCAGCTTTTGGTGTGTATAGACCAAGAACCCATTCAGGGGTTGCTGAAGTTTACTGAAAACAGAGACCTCTTTTTTTTCTCTTGTGAGTTTTCAGGTGACTTGTTGACATTCTGGCAGTTTTGCTAGATAGGGATTGCTTATATTTTGGTTAGTGTAAATTCTCCAGTAGGCTTCAATCTGACAACAGTAATTGTATTAGGGTTTAGAATTTGATCCTCATTCTTTCTCTTTGAATCTTTTCTCTCTTCTCTTACTCTGAAGCAAATTCAGCCAAATAAAATGGCTATTTGCTTAGCCACCATGATTCATAGTGATTCATAGTGAAGGGTTTTATTTCACCCGCTCTTATCTCTGTGTTGTGGGCTGCCTTATTCACTCAGCCCCCAGAAGAAGGATGTCAGAAACGTTCTCTCTTAAAAGGAAGTCTGTTTTCAATGAAGATGACATGAAAGGCACTCTGTTCAGTACGTAATAACGTTGTGAAAAAGTCTTATATGAATCTCAGTGTCTCTCTCTTAGTAGGGTTTTTATATCCCTGGATACATTTTCTTTTCTGATTACAATCTATACTTTCTATGTGGCATTGGGACAATTAGATGGCAAGGATAAGAATAATAAGCATGAGAAATTTCTGAAGATCATATATACACATACATAAAAAGACATCCCCCTCTGTCCTGTATAACAGTGTTTCAACCATCTAAAACCCTTGGGTCGCTCTTGATAAGTAAATTGTGATTTTAGGCAGCTAAGGAGATACACATTTCATTTATTTATTCAACAAATAATTATTGAGCACCTACTATGTTCTAGACAACCATTTATTCACAGATGCTTAAACTTTGAAATGAACTTTCTCTAAAATCTTTGATATTTCTTTTCACTTTCTCTTTTCCATAGTACCCTGATCCTAATCTAATCTTTTCTTGGCAACATAAGCTTGGTGGTGTGGAAAGGAATCTATTGAGTCAAGAGAACTGGACTTTGTTTTCAGTTCTGCTAAAAATTATTCATGTGATCTTATATATTTCTTGACAGATTTTTTAAATGTAAAAGTTCCTTGTAAACTGTGGAAGGTTATACACTTATGCACATTCATTCTAATATTGGATCATAATATAGACATTTCTTCAGTATCAACTAAGGTATATGAAATTATTTTCCCTTAAAATAAATGGGCTCATATTTCAGGTCTTTTGCATCTAAATAACTGTGCAGGGGGCATAGGTGGGTAAATGGTGGGGGAAATGAGGAGACTCACCATTCTTTCAGATTTATTCTTCAGAGGTTAAGTACATTTTCATACTGCTTTCCTTCTGTTTTATGAAAGACTTGTAGAGGGGAACTATCTTACATAAAATTGAATCATGCTAGAGGAAAACCTATAATTTCAAAGCTTTTTCTTTTGTTTTGTGCTGCTAAAGGGCAGAGACCCTGACGAGGAGGCCCTTTGTTTAGCAATGAAGATTCCCATTTTGGATAGGCAAAAGAAGGCTTGATGCTTTGAAGCTTAGTTTGGGGCAGGGGTGAAGCACAAACTATTCTGCAGAAGGGATTCAGAGGATATTCTGGAGGTAGGTGGTGTCAGTCAGACTATATATATATATATAGATAGATACAGGTATATATATATATATATATATATATATATATATATAGAGAGAGAGAGAGAGAGAGAGAGAGAGAGAGAGAGAGAGAGAGAAAGAAGCCCCAGAAGATGAAAACAATGTAGCCCTAAAGGTAGAGGTAAAAATGACTGAATGAGCTTTTAGAACCTGAACTGTAATCCACCTTTATTATCCCCAAGTATAAGTCTATGCATAGTAACTCTGTGGAGCCATTATCTAGGAGCTGAGGGGGAAGGCAGTCTTCTCTCCAGCACCTGCTATGCAGTGTATTGGTGGTAGCACCGCAGTGAGGGAGGATAGAGGCTTGTGGGCCTCTGCCCAGAGGCAGTCAAGGCTAGAGGAGGCCCAGAGGTAGGGTTCAGACAGGGAAAAATGCTCACAAAACAGGAACTGACTTAACCAAATATAAATCCCCTAAAAATTCAAAGACACCTTGAAGAGACCTCTGGACATTTTATGCTATCATGTGCAGGATGAGGACTTGAGCCATTTACAACCTGGGCATGTGCCCTAACTGGGGAATTGAACCCAGGACTGCCTGGTGCATGGGATGACGTTCAACCAAATGAGCCACACCAGCCTGGTGATTTTTAATTTTAATGAGTGCATCTCCCATTCAAGAAGTTGTTTGTAAAGACACTCTTTAATAGGGTCTTGTATTTTATGCTTTCAATTTCTTTATTATTTCTTGAATATTTAAAAATGTATTTTATAGACTTTCTTAGATCTATTACCTGAAGTTTTATTTAATTTTGTTCTAATCCCTTTTTTGTATTGTATTTGTTGACTCATATTTGTGGTAGATTTTATTTCTTCATGGTTCATTAATTGTGATTATGAGTTAGTTTTGTGTGAGACATTACTGGGTATGGGACTTGATTCCTGCTCAAGGGGACATACCTTGTTTGCAGGCTTGACCCCTGGTACTAGTCAGGGTGTGAACAGGAAGAAACCAATTAATGTGTCTCTCTCAGGTGAGGATACAAAAAATAACATTCTGGAGATGTTTGTGAGGACTGAGTTGGGAACATATATTCTAGAGAAGTTGATCTTTGATTCTTTGGTTCTTCCAATTATCTCAGTTATCATCATCCTAGGATTAATTTTTAGGTAAATTTCTTGGCTTTGGAGTGTATAGATCACAGGAAGTCTAAATCAGTAGTGGAAACCACATAGATATCCAAGCCACACACATACATACACATATTCATACACACTCATATTTTTTACCATCTCTGAGTTTAGAAATAAGAAAACAAATCTTGCTAAAATTGTATGTGAATTATAGGAAAATGGGTTCTAAATATATAAGAATTTTTGTGATGAGTGAAATTTATGAGATTAAGATATATATCTACTGTTTGCTGAGTAATTAATGAATTTAAGTCTATGTTTTGAAATATATATTTGTTCAATTAAAGCTTTCAGTAATTTTGTAAGGTGGCTATTATTTTTTTCATTTTAAAGATAGGTAAATGAAGGAGAAATGGCATCAGGATATTTTACTTAAATGTCACCTCTTATTGAGGATGTCCATTGACACTGCCCCTGCTCAGCCAATAACTCTCCCACTTCCTAATTTAATTATTTTTTCCTACAACTTCTCACCCTGTAGTAGAGTACAGGTTTGCTCATTTCCTTGATTGCTTTTTTTTCTCCCATACACCCTACCCACCAACTCCCCAAGAATGTAAGTTCCATTAAGACAGGCACTATTTTATGGTCCATGTGTTTAATACTAATTTTTTATTGTTTTGTTCTTAGTTCCTTAAAGACCTTTAAAAATGTTGTTTATTTTTTTAACTTAGTAATGTCCTATGGAGGTGAGGCTGCCAAATATATTAATTCTAACATTGTGAGGTATTTATGTGTATATACATGTCTGTAAAAGCATGCACTTATGAATAAATAATGCTTGACCTCCAGCAAAATAAAAGCTTTGTGAAAGCCTTTGGCAGCCTGTAAAGCACTGTTCATATGTAAGATGTTTCTGCTATTGTTCTGTTGTTATATGATGGCAGTCAGACAGTTAGATCCTTATCGATTTCGGACACTCACAGCCAGCTGAGAGCATAAAATAAATGTAATCAATCAGTCTGCTTCTGAATGTACTGAGCAGAAGAATGCATCTTGGCCTCAATCTGGCCTTACATCCACTCCCCAAACACTGCCTATACAGGGAGAGGAGAGGAAGAGAGAGAGAGAGAGAGAGAGAGAGAGAGAGAGAGAGAGAGAGAGAGAGAGAAATTCAGAGGGACAAAGAGATAGAAAGAGGGAGAGAACACACAACAGAAAGATAGAGAGAGGACAGAAATGAGGACACCAAGAAGCAGATTTAGAGAGAGACAAAGAGGTGTGTGTGTGTGTGTGTGTGTACAGAGTAAGAGAAAAAGGGCAAGAAATGTTAGCAAAAAGTTTGAAAGAAGAAAAGTAGAGAGGAAAAGATACTAAAATAAATAGGAGTGTTCTGGGAAATATGTGGGATCTGATCTCCAAAGGCAGCTCTAAAGAAGTCCCCCAACTGTCTTGCCAAGGCTGTTTCACTGGAGTGTCAATTACCAGCCCTTGGAGATGACCTTGTTCAATAGCACTGTGTCTGGCTGCAGGTAGCTGCATACACCTGTTAGTTGACTGACTGAATGAATGACTAAATGAATGAACGAATGGAACAGACATTTTGAAGTATACTCTTTGGAGTGATTTACTTTCCTTTAGAGTCATTCATTATGTCCAATGGTTTTCTTATTAGCTGACAAAGAGCAAGGCAGGGCTCACAGGATGGCCATGACCCATGGTTGTAGGGCAAAGGGCAGGGCTTATGGCAGGACAGACATGATTGTGAATCTAAATCAAACCTACTGCTGCGTGGGTTTAGAATCAGCCCCTACTCAGGACAAAACTTCGAGGCTTTTAAAAAATCTTTGAACAATAATATAAAATAGGTAGAAATGAAAAAGAGAAGTCGAGAATTGGATGGTCCTTGAACATTATGTAAACTTTTGGGTTTGTAACCCATGTGGACATTTAGCAAGTGGTTTCATCCACATTATGGATCTTCCAAGAAATAGGACAAGACAAAGTTTATTTGATATGATCTTAAGGAAACTCAGTGATAGGAATGGAAGAGATTTAAAAGTAATTTGTCTGAGGTCTTGTACGTAGTTGATGGCTGAACTGGAACTATGGCACCAGCCCTCTGATTATTGATCCTGTCTTTCCTTGCCTTTCAATGTGAGTTGTCTATAGCAGGGAAGTATACAGCTTCTATTACAAAACCACTTCTGAATCCAACACCCCAGCATCACGCACTCAAAAAATTGGCAAATAAGTGAAAGTTTTATTGGTTCCCAGACATACCAAAAGTAATTTCTTCTTGTATTTAAACTAGTTATAAGTTTATAACTCAAAAATATTTATGAGTTTTCTCTAGTACTAGCGGTAAAGAGGTGTCACCATTGGTCACAGCCAGGCTGTTCAGATAGCAGGAGGTCCCCATTCTTGGATATCTGCAATGTTGTCATTTGGCCTTGTTTTCTGTTTCTTCATTTATAATTTATTTCTCCAATATTGTCAGGTGGACAAATTACCTAGAGACTATTATAATGAAATACTTTGAATAACAGGACTCAATCCGCTTCCAGGGCTTTTGAAAGTATTTCTCAAAGATTTCAAGATTTTTTTACTCAAAAATCAATTTAAAAAGATAGTAGTCTAATTTCATTTCCCTAGTGTAGAAATAAATATTATCATTATTAAATATTCATCTTCTATCTTTCATAAATAGAACATCAGCCAACTGATTGAAAAACACTAAGCTATTAGAATTCAATCTTATCCCATTTCTTGGCATGCTGCTGACTAGCATATAGCTTCCATTTTTCTGTGACATATGCTGCCCACTTCCCTGACACATGTGACCTTGTGCTTCTCCTCATGTCCTCTGCTCCACAGACAATGTGTCTAAGTCTTGGATCATGTGCTTGGTACTCTTTAAAAATGGAGGCACTCATTTGTTCTAAGATTGAAATACTCTATGTCTGGGGTCTATTTCTTATTTATGCACCCTGTTTTGGGGGATATGTAATAGGAAATAAATCTTATGATGATCAAGGATTGGCAAAGAGCATTTATTAAAGTGTCTATGAATAGAGAAAATACATTGGGGAGTGACTAATCCTAGACATTATTTTTTAATGAGAAGGGATCATGGACACATTAAGTTTGAAACCACAGGTGGTAACATTATTTGTAGCATCCTAAGGAGAAGATGTTAGTGTTGTAAGAAATATCTTGATCCAAATAAGGGAATTCACATGATGGCTTTAGGCAATATTAAGTAGTTAAAGGTAAATTACCAGGACTGCTGTGACACAACTCTAAGATTCTGGATGCTACTGAATGAAAGGCATCCCATCCTATATAATAAAAGCCTAGTATGCTAAGTGTCCGGTCGTCCATTCAACCAATCAAAGTGTAATATGCTAATGATAGACTAAGGCCACTCAACCGCTTGCTATGATGTGCACTGACCACTAGGGGGTAGACAGTCAACTGGCCAACCAGTCGCTATGACATGCACTGACCACCAGGGGCAGATGCTCCGACCAGTAGGTTAACTTGCTGCTGGGGTCCGGCTGATCGGGACTGAGCTAGACAGGAGCCCTCCTGCAGTCCCTCTCCGGCTGGCCAACCTCCTGCATCCCTCCTTGGCCCTGATCGTGCACCAGTGGGGTTCCTCAGCCTGGCCCGCACCCTCTCACAATCTGGGACCCCTCGGGGATGTCAGAGAGCCGGTTTGGGCCCAATCCCGCAGGCCTGGCTAAGGGTTCCCACTGGTGCACAAATTCGTGCACCGGGCCTCTAGTTTAATATAAAATAATGGTGTTCTCAGTCAGCTATTTACATTTCATCTCATGAAAGGAACTCAGAATAAATTGAACAGGGAAGAAATTAAGTTATTGCCACATGCTTTGTAAAAAGGAGGAAGAGAAAGAAAAATGTTGTGTCTTATTTCTGAAATGCTGTCTCCTAACTCTATTCTCTATCAAGAGAAACATGGGTAATAGCCAATAAACCATCTGCAGGGTCTTTGTTAAGTTTAAAATAATATATGGACAAATGAGAAATACAACTTTATTTACCTGATTTTTTTCACATACAAACTTTCAGTATAAAAACATATTCAGGCCTTCACAAGTACTTTTCATTTTCAAAACACAAATCCAAAATTACTGGCTTTTTTTTATTAAAAATTATGGGAATTTACCTGAATTAGCAAATGGTCCTATCAAACCATTATTCTCAAATCTCCTTTAATACCTCGATATCTGTGCATGAAGTCAGAACTTGCTAGCAATAGAGATACTTCTGTAAAGAAAGTATACTTAAACAATATTAAAATATAGTTTTGGGTGGTTGGAGTACCCAATTTTCCTTTGTAGCCTGGGCAACCTTAAGAAAAATGCCTTGTTTGAGATCTCAGCACTTCCTACATGAAATAAAAGCCAAGATGGTGAAAGGTGCTAGGCTATGTCGGTGTGCCTCTCTGGTCAAAGTTCCACATGGTAACTTTATATGAAGGTGTTTTTTTCAAAGGTGTTACTCCACTGACCTGCATGGGGCAGGACTTGAGGTGGGTGACCATCTTAGAAATCCTTTGCTATCAATTCAGTGGGATGCGAATGATTTCACTGAAGAAGCAATGAAAGAGATGTTAGGCTTATGTTACTCTGGCCACACTGGAATTAGATGTGTCAATGTGTCTTTATTTTATGGATAGTACGACTTAATTTGAAAGCAGACCATGCAGTGCCAACATGTGGGCATTAACCGGTAGCTTGGTAGTATTGACTAGGTGGAGGCCAATTGATATCAGTCTTCTGTATATGGATTCATTTCTCACTTCAGGAATGTAAGGGTGAGTGGAAACCTTAGGTACAATTCTTACCACAGCTGGTAAATAACATGGCTGCCATTGGACCACAGCACCACAAGTCATTCTGCTGTGTTCTCCATGCAGGAAGGTTTGCTGTTGGTAAAGCATTGCAGAGTCATCTTCCAAATGCAGCACTTTTTAATAGGTATTCCATTGAAAGTTCAGTGATCCCCAACCATTACTAGGACATTGGTTTTGTTATACTGTCCCCAAAAGTTATTTTGTTCAAAACCCCAAGTCTAAGGGAAGAGGAGTCATCTGTCCATACAATGGATGCAGATAAACTTTTTTTTTTAGTTTGGAAAATTGATTTTCTCCGATGCCTGTGTAGCAGCTGTTTCAACTTGTCCTTGAAGAAGCTGGTTGTGAGTGTGTAAAGGATGGGGTTCAAGGCGCTGTTCACTGGCAGGAAAAAAATGACTACCCAGGAAGTGATTGTGCCTGGATAAGGAAACAAAGTGTGAAAAACACAAGTTTTTCATAGTGTGTTCATAAAATTTTGTAGTCCATGCTGCTTTTGAGCAGGCTACCTCATTCACTTAAGTTTTCTCTCACTATACTGAAAATCTCTTTATTGGAAGGGTGTAGGAGCCATAAATTGGAGGATCTAATATGTAAAAATACTTCATAAACTATAAGTTCATATATAACATATTTTTCTTTCGTTTATTATCTTTCTTTATATAAAAATAAGAAAGTGAGAATAATTCTTAATCAATGTTCAGGAAACTTCTGGTCCAAGGTCAGATTTGACTTTGGTCTTAACTTCAGTTCTGGAGGCCTTATTGCCCCATATTCCAGCTATCCTTTTCTGAAGGGAGTCTGACAATTTGAAGAACAAAAACCAGTACATATCCAAACTTTACAAATTCCTTTTGTGTGAAGCCTTACAAATGCTAGTAGACTATACTAGGGAAAGATGCCACAAAAAGTTCTTTGTGAGGAGAAACTGGGAACTAGCTGAGACTTTTTAGTTGATCAAGCATTAGCTAAAAAATACTATATTTTAATATAGTGGAAATATTGTGGTAAGATAAATAAGACGTGGTCCTTACTCATGGATATATTAAAAATAATGCTGACATGAGACACTTAATCTGAGGCTAATAAATTAATTGCAAACATAACTGAATGAATAGTTCAGCAGTGGAGTTAGATGCCAGTGGGTTAGGAGAGGTCTGAAATGGTACAATGGAAGAGAGAGTATTGGCTTAAACCTTGGAGGATAAAAAGGGTGATTCGTAGGCTATAGTCTTACAGATGGAAAGTATAATCCAGGTGGAGGGAACAGCTTCAACAAAAGCAAGACATAAAAGTTCAGAAAAAATGTCCAATAATTTTAATGGGCCTGGGTCACAGAATATAGGAAGGTGGGGCAGGAGGAAGAAAAGTCTTCATGCTAATCCCAGCATTGGGATTTTATTCCATGAGCAATGGAGGCCAAAGGACATTACAGTCCTATTGAATTTGAAATGTTAGGACATAACAATTGAAATATTTGGGAAGTTGTGGTACACTGAGACCCTTCATCAAAGTCCACAACTGTCACCAGTAAATAGTTAACTCTGCTTTCTGCATAGAACTGACTCCCGAGTAATCTCACATATTCTTATGGCTTTTGCTCTTGCCACCCAGCAAAGCAAAAGTCAGTCCTGATCTTCACTTCTACATGTTCTGTGGCTAGAGTCCTGCTGGGAGACTAAACTATTGGTTGAGGGGATTCTGTGGATGCCATGTGTCTTTTTTTGAATTTGACAAGGTCTCTCAGGGCTTTGTGCACAACCCAGAAGGACATAAGCTGTTACTTGTATAGCCATCACTCTTGTACAAGGGCTTCTGACCTGTCAACCCCATGTTTGGCACTGGTGTGCCAAGATGATTAAGATACAATCCCTACCCCGGATAAACTCCTTATGTAGATTTGCAAAAGGCTGAAACAATGAGTTGAATATGATCCCAAAGCTGTTTCAGAAAGTCGAGCTAAAGTCCTGGGTGACCCCTAGTTGGGTATGATTTCTAGGTCCCAGAACAAGCTTCAAATACAATGAGGAGGTTATTTTCTCGAGTTGAGTAGGAGAATGAGCAGGAAACCTGGTCTCCGGGATGAGGCACATTCCATGGAACACCTAATGCTCCAGGGAGCCCAGTGTGATGACTGTTTGGCCAAGACCATGACATAGACTCGTGGTTTTTAATTGGATGTGTGCCTCAGAATCACAGAGGCCCTTCTCCAAGACACCCATGTAGAGGCCTTAGCCCCTGTGGAAAAAATTCAGAAGCCCAGGGAAGAACCTGGGCATAGATATCTTGACTTTTCATGTGTACTCTTGGTTAAGAACCATTATCCCATTCAGGTAGAAGCAAGACACTAATACTGTTTTTCTCTCTCCTGTTTTTTTTTTTATTATTATTCTTGTTTAGATCTCACCACTGCCCAGTTTCTTTCTTTCTTTTCTTTTCTTTCTTTTTACCACTGCCCACTTTCTCTTGTAAAATACTGAGTATAAAGCACTGAGGGAAATAATGACTGTTTGCATTAAAGTTGTAGGTATTTATGGGGAATTTATGGAGAATTGTAAAGCACTGTATTCTGACCTCATCAAACAAAGGGAATAAGAAGGCAAAGTGTAATTGGGAATAAGAAAAGAGACTGACCTGGTATTTCCACTCTGAAGAGGGAAAGGATTTTAATTACAAACACAGGAATCCAGCAGATGGCATCAGAGAACACGATAAAAAAGAAACGGTTTGCAACAGCCACCTCTCTTCCAATGTGACTCCTCACTTCCGACGTCTGCAAGGCCGTTTTATGAATGGAATAGAACATAATACCATAGGAAAAGACAATGATGAGAAAAGCCAGCAAGTTCACACCTGTTGGGAAAAGCACAGCTCTTAACATCTCAGGAGTGCAGGTCAGCAATGAAATGCTGTGTTACTGAGATGTCCGACACAGTGCCTCTTTCCCTGAACCTACAAGAAGCACTCTTTTGTATCAGCTCAGTGGTACTCAGCTGAAACCCTGAATTCAAGGTTATAAGCTGGAATAAACGAAAAGAATCAGGTTTGCCAGTTCAGAAAGAGATTTCAAATAAACCGTTTATGAAGAATTGTAGATTTCTGAAATTCAGATTTGGGTATCATGAGGTCAATTTTAGCTTTGTAAAGCAGAAAAGAGCTATTTTTATTTCTAGTTCTCTGCAAATTCAAAGCCTTAAGGGATTACTGTAATCATATGTACATCTCAAAAAATAAGTATGACTCCATTCCTTTATCTTATAAATATAAACAAGATAACCTTGAAATATCAAGAAGATAATAGCCTCAGAAACATTATTCCTCATGGCTTTTTGTTTTTGGCATAACTAAAAATAATACATGAACAAAATATCATTTTTGTTTCTTTTTCTTCAGATTGTTTATAGTCATTTAAACTAAAATTCAAAACCTTGTAGATTTGTTTTAGGAAAAAAGGAATAAGAAAAAATTAAAAATTTAACTATGTGAATTACTCTTTTAGAGTTAAATATGTTCAGAGGATTATCATGTAAACCTGACTTTGTAGTCACTTTGTTATGTTCTTGCTATAGGTGGTCACGGTTCGATTCCTGGTCAGGGCACATCAGGGTTGCGGGCCCGATCTCCAGTGTGGGTATGCAGGAGGCAGCCAATCAATGATTCTCTCTCATTATTGACGTTTCTTTCACTCCCTCGCCCTTCCTCTCTGAAATAAAAACATATATTTTTTAAAAAGGAAAACATTTTAATTAAAAAATATCCTAGGAGGATCACCTTATACCTTATGGTAAACATAAAATTTACACGTAATATCAAAGCTGTTAAAAATGTTCATCTGACTTAGAGTGTATCTAAGACTGGTGAAGTCTGGGGAAAGTACTATAAGCTCAAACTATTCTGTTGGTTTTATTCAAAACTTTTCATTTTTTATGGAATCTCATTATGAAGCCATACATACAGGATAATTTTTTAGGACTGATTTATTTTAAGCCTCTTGCCAGAAAGTTGGAAAAAAAAAACTGTTAAAGAAGATCCTCCCAATGGAGGGAGGGGTAATACTTTCAACAATAAAGATACATTAAAAAAAGAAAAGATGATCCTCCAGTATAAATTCTGAAAACAGACTTACAAAAAGGATCAAACTATATGTTCTGAAGGCACCAAAAGAGTGTGAGATATTAACAGCAGGAGAAACTGGGTGATGCTATAGGGAAACTGCTATCTTTGTAACTCTTTTTCTCTAAATGTAATTATTCTAAAATGTAAAATTAATTTTTAAAAGTGTATGTTCTTATATTCTTTAGGCAGAAAAGTGGTTTAGGATAAGAGAGAGAGAGAGAGAGAGAGAGAGAGAGAGAGAGAGAGAGAAAGAGAGAGAGGAGACTATCTTTTTATCAATACAGAATATATCACAGGTACTAAAATCCTTTTAGCTGACCCACACCTTAACTATAAAATCTGAACGTTTTTCACTCTTCATTTGGGCCTATTCCCTGGCTTTAGGCCTCTGAGGCCTCTGTCTTTTCTCTGCCTTCACGTAGCTAATGCCTCCTCCTCCTGTGGGCCCCAGTTTGGATTCATTTCCACTGGGAATCCTCCCCTGGTACCCAGATCTGGGGCTCCTAGAACATGCTGTATTCCTCCTTCATGCATTTGTCAGCCTGTGACGTAGGATGTATTTACTTGTCTTCATTCTCCTTTCTGGCTGCAGGCCTGTGAGAACCAATCTGTTGTATCTCCAGTACCCAAAATTGCTTCATAAATTCATGTCGGATCAATGAATGTAACATAATGTGATGCAAGGCAACATAACATACTGTGTGTGTGTGTAGCTCTCTATGAAGTGCACCTATGCTAGAAACATCTTACAATATCCTATAGCCATGAAAAATAGCTATAAAACAAGGTAGTATGTGAGGAGTATTATTAAAATGGTGCAAATAAGGTGTTTCACTTTTCAGAGGAAGAAGACAAGGAGTAGATGGAGGAGACCTGGGGACAGTGGCTAGGGCCACTTTGTGGTGGGCTCTGAGTGCTAATTTAAACTTGACCTTGGTAGTAGCAAGGTTTCATTGAAAATCTCTGAGCAGAGGCACACACAGTTCTTTCAGTCCTCAGGGAGGGCGAACAGTGGTATGTGCCACATGAATAGGAGAGAAGGGCCCAGAGGACAAAAGACTAGGCAGGCTAACGTAATTCAGGGTTCAGGTGATAAGGTTTTTAAAGGAAGGTGGTAGCAGTGGACTGAGAGACTGGAAGAAAAGAAAGCAGAGGCATATTCTGATAAAAAATATTTGTGAAATGAGAGGACAATAGAGCCTATTGACCAACTGGATGGGAGAAAAAGATGAGAAGAGGAAATGGAAATGATCATACTCCCCTAAAGAGAGGACTTGGGAATGACTTTAGTTTAAAGCAATTGAGATATCTATTAAATGATAAAAACATTTTTAACCTCAAAGGACCCAGCTTCTCTTTCATTTGTAACAGAGAATATATGGCCTTCTTTTCTTTTTTTAAGAAAAGGAGGGAAGACCGAGAAAACTGAAAAAGGATGAGTTTTATGAAGTATCCTTATGTTGTTAACTTTTGAGCAGCATTTCCCAAAGGCAACGAACCTTTCTGCAATTTCCACTCAGATAATCTCCTGTAAGTGAGTTATTATTATTTAACTCACATATAAACTGTAAAACAAAATGAATTCAAGTAATGTGGTTGGGTGAGAGGACAACTTAAGTGACCTAGAATTCCTCCAGCTCAAAGTTCTGGCAGATAATAAAAAAAACCATCTAGAGATCCTGACAGTATGGATTTTCATGCTAAAATTTCTGTAAATAAACAGTAAGAGCTTTATTTTAAAAAAGGGACTTACTTTCTGAAATGAGTAAATATGCTGAACTTTGTGGTATTTCTAACAAGATTATATTTGTCAAAAAAATGAAAAATATAATTTACCTAGGAAAATTCCAAGAGAATACCCTTTGCTTCCAATATCTTCAGTTTGGTCATCATAAAGTGGGAAACATACACCATTTTTTCCATAAAAGTTTCCAAAATAATCATCATTCCAAAATGGAATCACAGCTATTAAAAATCCCACAATCCAGATGCCAATGAGGATGAGTGAAGTGTGCCGTTTTCCAGGGTGAATGTTACTGAAGGGAAAGACAATAGCCAGGAACTTCTCCAAAGTCAAATATGTCAGCAACAGGACAGAGACTTCAGTGGACAGCATGGCCAGGACACCCATGAGGCGGCACTGTAAACTCTCCATCCACAGCAATGCATACTTCTGGTACTGCCCACGGTATTTTAGGTCAGAAAAGCCAATGAAGAACAAATAAACACCCATCAGGCAGTCTGCACCTGTTAAGGAATGGATAAGGGTACATTGGTAGTTCCCAGCATTTTTGTTTTCGTTTTCTAATTAGGTCTACTTCTTTCATCCTTTATTAAATGAACTAATATAAACACCTACAACAATACCTACAAGCCTGGACTTCAAAAGGTATATTATTTCTAAGTACCATGCTATGTCTTAGTTTTATAACTTTTTTAAAAGGTGGCAGGGAAATTGGAGAGGCTAGTTTTTAAATAGTAAACAAATATTACTTACATAGTTAATAAAAAGAATAATTTTCTGGGCTTGAGTAGAATGGGTGTTATTGTAATTGAGGGTTAAACAAAATTTAGTTTTATAACTCACAACCTGTCCTGCAGAATTCATCCCTTGATTCTTCAGCTCTCTCTTGCCCTATTTCCAAGACTCCCAGGAATGGGTACTAGTTTCCTGAAAACTCATATAAGAACAGAGCAGCCAAAGATAATAGCACCTTCATACTTTTAAAAAATTGCCCGACAGGTATAATTTAAATTAAATGCCATTGGTTGAAGGCCAGTATATATCTAGTTTACAGCTCACAGAAGATATCCTAGATCTATGTGAGAGGAAACATACTTACAACAAAGGATTTTGATGGACATAGCGTGAGTCGTGTTTTCAGCTTTAATGAAAGATCTCATGCCAATGACAAAAAGATTTCCAAAGCAGGTTATGAAAGCTATAACCCAGACACATATTCTGAGGATATTGTTAGCCAAGAGGTCCTCAAATGAAGAAATGCCGTCAGTCAAGGGCATACATATTCGGACATGGGGAGCATAGGAGCAGTATCGAAAGTTTTTGAAATAACTAAAGTCAAAGGAAAAAACAGAGTCACTTTACAGCAATGACACAGAAACCACAGCTGCAGTCCCATCAGGTATGCAACTTCACTAGGTCTGTTTGCTTTTGTTTAATAGAGATCATGTAATTTAAGAGTTCTTCATGGAATAGATGTTACTCTAGGCAGGCTGCTTCTTTTAAAAATGAACCTACAAAAATAGAAATTCCGTGGCTTGTCTGAGGTGAGTCAGGGGAGGACATGAGAATGTGAAGTCTCCATCACATTGGATTATTATCTAGGGTGTTATAAAAAGTAGGTTGTCAAGTTGATCTTGAGCAAAAATTCAGGGGCTTGGGTGCAAAGGACCTACAGTAGCTCATAAAAACATTCCTGTCTTGTACTTAGTTTTAAGTATACTCATATAAACTAGCCTTCTTATCCTTGGCAGGAAGGGAGGGTCTCTGAGACCAGGAAAACTCATTCTCACTGGAGCTAGGAGGAAAAGCAGCTGCCTGAAACACAGATTTCTTCCTATGGATTAGAAAGACTTAATTTCTAGAGGAAAACAGGTTTGTTTGTGACCAATCTATTTATGATCCATGTGTGTGGTCAAGCATTTGAATTGGGGAGGTTATCTGGCTTATTGCCATTCCCCAAACCTGTGTGTCCAGGATTTTTGCCCATAAAACTCATGCTATTTTTGTGTTTTTTACCACCTCTTTTAATTCATCTCTTTTCTTCCAAATCTTTTCATTTTCCTCCCCATCCAGTTGGTAGACCAGAAAGTTAAACAAAGCTTGACTTTGCCACAGCTTCAAGGCCTCCTATGATGGAACCCCTGGTTACCCAGGTCCTCCTTACCTCCTTGGCTTCCTGTCTCACTCCACCCAGACACACTGGCCTTCTTCTAATCCTCAGACAAGCCAGCTCACCCCCTTCTCAGTATGATGCTTTTTCTTTTCCCTCTGCTGGGAAGGTTCTTCCCTCTTCCCTCGGATGTCAGGGCTGCTCCCTCCCTTCATTAAGGTCCACAAGGCTATCACATTCTTTGACTTCTCTGTGGACTATCAACGTCCTCTATCCCTTCATCTTGTTGTACTTGTCTTCATAGCATTTACTAACTACTAGAGGCTCACTGCATGAAATTCGTGCAAGGGGCTCAGCCTTCGCAGCGCTGGCTTCATCTGGAAGGTCGTTCGGCTGTCTGGTCTAATTAGTATATTATGCTTTTATTATTATAGATTTGTTTGTTTATATGTTTATGTTCTTGTTCTAAAAGCTCCATGGAAGCTCCATGGGGCAGACACTGGTTTCTCCTGGTCATCCTGCGTGCTCAGATCTAGAACAGCGCCTGGCACGTGGGAAGTACTCAGCAAACACTTCTTAGATGAGCTAATGTATGATGCATAATTTAGTGCTGGGATGTTAGGTAGAAAAATTGGAGGCAATACCTGCTCTGAGCAGCTTACAGTCTAGCTTCCCCATATCATCTACTGTGCACTTAAAGGAACCTGATATATAACTCTTGTTTTCCCCTTCTTTCCTGGAATCCCTGGCATGCATTGAACCCTTGGTTCTTTAGGAATTATGTCCACTGTCTTCAGATAGAGCCAGCTAGGGTATCTCAGTAGTTCAGCCTCTCTTCCCACTGTGACTTTGGCATTGAATGACAAGTGGAAGGGATGGGGTTATGGGGTGAAGGTGTTTCAATAAGTGTGGACAAGGAAGATGAAAGAACTAGGCCATTTAGTAGGGACCTAAGTTAACACATTTTCTGTTAGTTGTTGGGTCCTCTTGACCTCAACCTAAGGTTCTCTATCAAGTTCTAAAATGATTGAATTTCTCTATTTTAAGACCTCACATTCTGTCTGCAACAAGGAAATGAGAGCCTCCTTAAATATCTACTGGTGCCACAGAAAGAGAAATTGTGAAAACCATGCAAATATGCATCAAACAATCATCCTTTAGTAATTACACCTATAGCACGGACACAAACAAAATGTTTTCCCAAAAGAGCACCTTCACACCAACCATTTCAGCCACTTGCTGCACCCAACTTGTAAGCTTACTTCGAATTCTCCCTATTGTTGTGAATAACAATGGTTAATTTTTGAAATCATGAACACAGAGATAACACAGTTGATAAAGAAATAATCATGTCATAAACACATATATTAACACAACGTACACAGTGCACTTTAGTCAAATATATTCAAGTGATTTATCAAAAACTACTGTAAAGATTAATTACCTCCATTTTGAAGTGCACTTAGTAACAGTAACAACACCTGGAATTTATATAAGCACCTTTCTTCCTAAGGGCTCAAATCTTAGAGCAGCCGACTGCTCACTCATGAGAGGTGAATTAATGTTCCCAGGTCTCCTGAGTACCAGTGAGCCATTGACTTCATCTCGTGTAATGTGTGGCACTCTGGTACCCTGATCTCTTATTGGGCCTCAATTGGATAAACAGCATGTTTCCAGAGAGAAGTGTCATTCATGTCGGCACATCATAATATTGAATTCTATTTGAACAGGGACCAAAGGTGACAAAATTAAAAAGTTCTCAATAAAAAGACTTTTCTTGCACCAAAACATATTGCAGTGACACACGAGACAGTTTGCACTAGAACATCTGCGACATTCCACCATGCGGTCTTCTCCGTTCTTTCATACATACATACATGTGAGAAAGATTCCTCATGGGCTGAAACATGCGTGTGTTTATATTTGGAATCTCTATCCTTTCCAGGTCTCTGGAAAACAGGCACACAGGTTTCATTTTTTTAGTATTTCACTTTTTAGTAATTGCATTCTTTGTCCTTCCTTAATGTCACCTTTCAAAAGCCTATGTTTCCAGTTCAAAGTAGGATAAGCATTTCATAGTGAGCTATCTTAGAAAATTGCCATTTCTCCTTATGCCTCCTGTCCACAGTTTACTTTGTGATTTCCTATGCAAAATTACATTCTAGTACAACACTGTCATTTATTTCTTTGGTTGAAAAATGGCAGTGGTGATTTGCACCATTATGAAATGGGCTCGGTTATTTGATTTTAGAAACCATGCATGTGAGTTAGAGGGTTTCCACAGGAACTGCTATGTCCAACCAGAGGACATCACTAAGTGCATTTGTGAGAATCTAAATTTAAATACAGTCATTTTTTTTCTGGCCTATGTGTATTTATGAGGGAAACCAGGGAAGCCATAATAGGAACTCCAACTCAGGACAATTGTTCCCTATGACAACCATGGGAAGCATAATCCTTTAATTCCTCCAACCCCAGAAGATGTCTTCAGGGGGTGACAATGAAAACCCTTCTTCTCCTCATTCCAGATGCTTCTTCAAATATGGGTTCTTTGAAGACCTTTTTGTGATGGCATGAGTTAAGAGAGTGTGCCTGTTCTCAGGAACAATTGCTGGAGAGAGGACAATCTAAAATGAGAGAAGCCTTTCACTTTTAAAATTTATTGTGAAAGGTGTTTGATTCTCATTCCATTTCTTTTTGATTAATCTGAGTAAGGATTTCTCAACATGGCCCTGAGTTTTCCGTTGCACATTGAGTCCTTCACAATGGAACTATCTTGCCCTTTGGTGATCAGAAACTAGGCTTAGAAGAGTAACAGTGCTACTGAGTCCTCTCAGGGCCCCTCTTGCAGGAAACACGCTAGTCCTTTAAAAGGACTTTCCCCTTTTCTTTCTTTTGCTCTCTAGATTTCTCCTAGACTTATCACAGTTTTAGCTTTGCATGGATTGTGTGATTATTTGAATAGTAACCTATAGTTTCTAAATGAGCAGAAGCCACTATATCCTGAGCTCCTAAGACAGCAAGTGCTATAAATAAGTTGGTGGCCAATAAATATGAAATAAATATGTAAATAAATTGTTATAATGAAATTAATAAGATAATCAAGAAAGAAAAGAAATATAAAAAGAAAAGTTTGGAGTAAATAGCTACAACTTGACTTTTCAGAAAGGCATGGTGTGGTAACTTGATATTTTGCCTTTCAGAATTCAGTAAGTGTTATGGTAAGTATTGGTTTTTAGAATTGTATGAAGAAAGGCTTTAGGCTGAGACTGGGTAACACGGTATACACTCTGTGTAAAAACATAGGGTAACTGGCAGAGTTCTTGACACTACTTGCAGCTTAATATGTTTGAAAATTTAAAACACTAAACAAAATTAATTGTCTGAATGTTCATCTTTGCTGCATAATTTTTCCCTGCACTGATTAAAAAGTAAAAAGTATGCTCTGTAGACTGATGGAATGTTGATTGCTGTAGGAAAGGGGATAGGGAAGCAGCAGTAAGTCTTCCAAAATTTGTTCTTCACCAAAGGTTTAATAACAAAACAATTGCAAATTTAATTCTCTATGAAAACTGTAGGATGAGATTTCCCATAGGAATTAGATATGTTTCTAAGTGAAGTACATCCACTAAAATATAATCAGCGCACTGTCATATTTCACTTACAGAGACTGAAGTTGTTCAAGACTTTCGAACTGGTTCTTGTGGAGATACAAGAGAGGGTTGGATGACAGGTTCCTTTTGTTCCATTAGAGGGAAGAAGGAAGGAAGCATCAGGATGTTATTATTTTGGTAGTTTAAGATGTTGCCATTTAAATCTGATGGCGGTGGCAAGAAGAACTTACAGTTTTTGTAGAAGCTTCAGGTCTTTAAAAATGTGGATTGGTAGCTCTGTTATCATATTGCTAGACAGGTCCCTATTGGTGACAGTGAAAATCCAAAGCAATTACATTGGAAATAAATGACATGATTATTACTTCTCAAAAGTTTCATCATCCCACTTGACATAATAGAGAATATGATTCAATTTTTTAACCAACCTGATAACTTGCTATACAACCAGCCTGTGTGAGTCAGCCAAATTAGTATGTTTTCCATCACTTGCAGACATGTGACATTTTGCTCAACCAGTTCCTGTTTGGAATTTCCTCTCAGCCCTTTTCCAACACATTCCCAACCTGGCTTCAATATCTACTTTGATTAATTTCCTCTGTTTTAGTACGAAGAGTACACTTTGACAATTCACTGTTTTGTAATCCTATTTGGTTCATATATGTGATATTATGTTTATTCAACTATAAGCTTTCTGAGGTTAAGACCCATGCCTTCTATTTATTTTATATTCCAACTAAGATAGATTACTGTGTACACTATATTTGTCCAGATAATCTTGAACGGTAAGTTCACACATTTTTCATCTCTTTTATATGGTACTATTTTTTTAAAATAAGAAATTGAGAATTTAGAATTAAATATAATAGGATAGTCTGATTCAGAAAGAATCAGAGGGAAGTTTTTCTGCAGAATGAGGAAAAGAGATTTGTTAGGATCAGAAGAAATCGGGAATTTTTAAGAGTCCAAAATATCCTTTTGAGCCAGAGAAGATGTTAAAGCAAACCATGTGAAATTGCCTAAGAATCAAACAAAAGATCTTATCTATTTTTGATGTTTTGGAACTGCTGGTCAATGCGTGGGAGCTACAAATAACTAAGACTTAGCTCTTTCTCTAAAGAAGCTTACAATTAGAACAAACAGCTCTATTTTGAAACAAGGAATGAATGAAACAAGTGCTATTACAGAACAGATAAGAAACAAAGGAAGAAGTCCTCAAACTTGGCCTGTGAAATTAAGAAGTGTCTGAACAAAGCTGGATGATTTTCATAAGTGGAACAAAAGGAGAGCAGCTTTTCAGTGGAGGGTTAAATTAAGCAGGATCACAGAAGCAGATGCTCAGACGTCAACTCATCAGGAGTCAGCAAGTGGTCCAATGTGTTGGAGGATAGAAAGTACGGGATGGAGAGGATGGGGGTCTGCAGAAGCGCATACAGACAAAATGGAAGGGCCATGAATACGTTCTGAGGCAGTATTTGCCAGAGTAGAGTCCAGGCATCAAAATCAAGGAGGATGCTCATAAAAAGAGCACATTCCTAGTGCCTGTCTGTAACTATCACATTGGAAGTTCCAGGGGTGGAGGGAGGAGGATGCCATGCATTTAAAGTCAGAGTTGTGATTTTTTTTGAACATTAACATTTGCGAACTGTGTCAAGGACTTTGTTAAACAGCATGCAACAAGGAGGGAGGATATTAATCAGGACAGTGACATATATGCTATGGGTTGTGAAATGATATAAGTCTGTCAGAATCATGAAAGATAGCCTGAGAAACCAGAGTCAGAGGAGGGAACCTGGCATGAGACTTTGACCCTGGACCAGCTTAAGAGGGTTCAAGGAAAGACACTGGCAGGGCTTATGGTCTGTAAGGACACGAAGTGTAAGAGAGTTAGCTGGAAAGGGAGTAGTCTTTGAGCCTGGCTGCCAGGGGGGTGCTAATGTCACTAAGATGATAAGTCTAGGGCAGTGGTCGGCAAACTCATTAGCCAACAGAGCCAAATATCAACAGTACTTCCTCAAAATAGACTCGCCCAGGCTGAAAACCAACTTCTGCGCATGGGCCACGAAGTTTCAATCTCACTGTACGTGTGCCCGCACGTGGTATTTTGTGGAAGAGCCTCACTCAAGGGGCCAAAGAGCCGTATGTGGCTCGTGAGCTGCAGCTTGCCGACCACGGGTAAGGGAAGGAACTGGCAGTGGGGTAAGAGTTGTTTTGATTGCTCTTGAGAGATTGTGATGATATTCAAGTGTAGAGGTCCTGCCAGTTGTGAATTCTGACCTGGCTTTAGATGGAGGAGCATACTTGGGTCTTGGCACAGAAGAAAGCCACAGGTGTGCAAGGGTAAGGGACCCCGACAACCGAGTAAGGTGATGATGATCTTGTACACCTAGAACATGTCCTGCAAAGTGCTACACTGAAAAAGAAAGGGCAGTCTTTTGGGGGAGAAAGGACTTCAGTGGCCTCACATAAGCTTGCTATTCCTCTCCAGGAGGGGTTGGTGTTGTGAAGGCACAGTAAAATGACCTAACATTTTTGTAAACTCAAGAAATATAAATGCCTTGTTCAAGTTAATTCTTTTAACTTCTAAATTTCCTTTATCTTACTGATGTTATGTGGGTTGAAACATTATTATTGGCAGGCTTAAAGAAGCAAGCAGGTGTCTCTTAATTAGGCTCTTTTATTTGGAGCAGGAGTGGCCCTAAGTATAGGATAAGAGGAAGATTAGGAAATTTTTCAAAATATGGACTTCTTCCCACTGTTTTCTGAAGTTTGTATATAAAACCCACACCTATTTGCCCTGAGCTGCTCCTCCTCTCCAACCCATAACCCAAATCCATATCCATCCCCCAAGATCTGATCAGGAAAACCCATTTGAGAAATGAGCAAGCTCTTCTGAGTGAGCTGCCCTTAATTTTTTTTGCCATAAAATGATGATATTTTTAATTCTAACACAGTGCCTTGTACACACTGGGCACTTAATAAATACTTATGGATTTGGCTTATGATACTCATGAATTAAATTGAAGTATCTTAAGTATCTTAATTGTTCATGAAATTCATGAATTATTTTTCAAATTACTTGTTTGTTTTTTAGAGAGAGAGAGAGAGAGAGAGAGAGAGAGAGAGAACATTGATGTGAAAGAGAAACATTGATCAGTTGCCTCCCATACGCGCCCCAACTGGGGATTGAACCCACAATCCAGGTATGTTCCCTGGCTGGGAATTGAACCCGCCACCTTTCAGTGTATGGGACTACGCTCCAATCAACTGGCCATGGCTTTCAAATTACTCTGACTGAGTTATTTCCCCCCAGTCTTTTCTGAATGTCAAAATAAGGTATAAAGAATGGGGAAGAGGTTAATTAAGAAATTAATTTTCGTTTTTAGACCTCACATCAGAGGGAGGAGCTTTCTCCCCTAATTGCCACTATTTGTAATATTACATAATTTTAACTTCCAATGAAACACAGCCATGTGGGTGACAATGAATTAATAACAAGCAGATGATTTTTCAAAGGCTTAGATCTACAAAACATGTGTTTGAACAGAAAAATGTCCATGAGCTCTCTGAATTGCTTTCAATGAGCCTAAGTCTCATTCCCGACACCAGTGTTTGCTTCATCTGTTCTAGAAGTCATAATTTCTCAAGAAATAAAAGCATCTTTGTTCTTTTCTTTATAATTAGTAAATAGTATTTCAGTTAGTCAGTTATTCATTCAGCAGCATTTATTGAGAATTAACTACACTTTAGTCATTAGAGAAAATAATCACTGGGTTTAAGGAGCTATGAAAATTCATTTATTCCCAAGCACATATACATGAAATTACTCAAAGAAAACAGGCAGGGAAATTAAAGTAGGTTAAATCCATATTAAGCTCATGTCTAATTTTAATTTGCTTTTGACTTTAGGATAATGTTGGTTTTCTTAATGGATTTTGAATCTCTAGTAGTCTACAGGATTTTGATTGCTACTAGTGGAAAAGCAGTCTCACTAGTCAATTAAATGTATCATCTTGGAGGAAGCAATCATATTTTCCTAGTAGACAATGCTACTTACAGTTCTCCTAAATTTTTTAATGAAGAAAATGTCTTCTCTGGAACAAAATCAATTTGATTTCTAGGCAGAAACCTGTAAGACATGGTGAGAGTCAGCACTGTTGGTTTGTGTCTGCTGCAGTAACCAGTTCTCCTTGGGACAGGCCATTGATCTGGTGAAATTCCCCAAGCCTCCTTTGAAGTCTCAAAGAGAGGTAGGTTCTGGTGTGGAAATTAGGCTGGAGTTTCTCACTGAGGATGTCCACATGTCCTCTCTAGGAAATGCTGTCATAAGTAGTTTGAGGTGCTGAGTGTGGTCTATAAAGCTGCATTTTGTTTGAATTCTCATCATTTTAGAAAGTGTTTCTCAAATACACACAAGTAATATTAGATTTGGACCTGTTAATAATTCTCCAGAAGGCTTTGAGATAACTCTTGGTAAGGCATGTTCCTTAGGAGAAAGCCAGAAAGAGCAAAGCTTAACAAACCTCATAGTAGTTTCTGGGGCCACAAACAAATTTTACATTTGGTGGGAGCACATTGGTTTTACTTTGTGTGTAAATGGAATCCTCTAGGAGAAATGGCAGAAAGTGGGGGTCAGCCACCACCTGCCTTACAGAGGTGCTGAATGAGAGATGATGAGTATGAAAGTGATTCGAAAGCTGAGTGAAGCTATACAATAGAAGTCATTGATGTATTTTGTTTAGTTTTCCAGTATTCACTCTCATTATCCATGAGTAAAGTAATAAATTCTTTGTATTCCCTGAGTGGGATCATCTCTTTTCTCATTAAACATGCGTATCTGCAATCTGATTGATACATGTGCAACTTGGCAATAGCCTTATCTCTTAATTTGTTAGAGAATAGTGGTTAGGCTACTACAAATGGGTAGACTCCAACTTTTCCAATCACCCGTCAAACCAACCAACCATCATTACTAATTGTTTACTCTATTTGGAAAACTATCATTAAAACAAAATGCACATGATTTTAAGTTTTCCAGTGCAAATGTGTCAATTAATTAACCCATCTGCCTTCCAGCCCCCATAAAAATCATTGTCGGCAATCAGAATCACCAATCAGAATCTTTGGCCTATTAGAACACATTAGATGTTTTTCTCTTTAGAATTAATTTTTTTTTGAGAGAGAGAGATATCATGTGATAAATGTAATTGGCAGTAACAATCACTGGGTAGCTAGCCACTTTTCTATACATTATCTCATTTCTGAGAACATAGGTTTAGGTATGAGTTCAGCTGAGAGGATGCACAAAAATAGTGACTGTCCTCAAAAACAAGAAGAGCAGCTGAAGACCTACATGGTGGCGACTAAAGGTAAGGCTTGGACCCCTTTCAAAATAAATCAAGCTACATGGGCATTTTATAATACAGCAGTTTCAGACTAAGGCTGTAAATAAGACACTACTGTAAAATTCCTTGTCAATATTTTCTTTTGATTTTCAAATATATTGGGTAGCCCCTCATTTACCAAAGTTTATTGCATACTTACAGAACAGTGAGTGCATCGCACGACAGAAAGGTGGAATTTGTAAGATACTTTATTCCATTGCCTTCCAAATCCCTAAAAGTCATGGAGGAATTACATATTTAACATTTTTGCACAAATTGTATGCCTAGAGGCACTTTTTGTTGATACAACTGTTCTGATATTTATTTTTACTTCGTTTCAATTTTTATGCTTCCCTCCTAATTACTGCAGTTAGTATAATTCATATTATGCTTCTTTTTTCCTTTCAATTGATGTTAGAACTTAATAAAATTGAGGGAAAGGGCAGCCCAACATTTAGTGAGTATTTATCTATGCTGGATACCATGCTGTTCATGAGTCTAATATTACCCCCATAATAGCAGTAGCTGCCATTTATTGGATTTTTATGCTGTCAGGTACTATTTTGAGTACATACATTGATATTATCACCCCCATGTCATATGTGAGGAATCTGAGTTTCTCAGAAATTCACTTTTCTTCTGGTTAAATGGCTAGAAAGTGGTAGAACTTCCCTTCTAATCCATATCTGTCTGACTGTAAAGCCTTGACATTTAACCATTGTGTAATAGATAGTTATATCTTATATTCCACCAATATTGTCTTTATTTTGCTGAAGGAGAAACTCAGACCTAAGTTATCTTCCAAATCCTAAATATCAGAGTTAGGATATATATATCCTGATTTGCAGGATGGAAAGTGGCCATTTTTTCTACTATGCCTCAGTGAGCCCTTTATGCCATAAAAGCCTTTTGATAACAGGCATATAAGTAAATACACAGTAAGTATACACAAGGCCACCTACTAGTATTGTCACAAGTAATTCTCAGGCCAGTTAAGAGAGAATCAATAATTTAGGTACTAAATTTTATCATTTTGTGGGCTTTAAGTCTCCTGATTTGATGTGAGAAGAGTTCTAGTGGACTTTCCCAGTGTAGGAAATGGCTACCTGTGACCACACTGCCTACCTCAGGAAACCATGAGGATAAATGTGAATAAAGAATGGTGGGTAGTGGTGGTGAAGCCATGAAGGAATTTAAATGAATGATTAAACAAGTATTGATTAAAATCCAACAAAGAGTTGAAATAGTTTAGCACTTTCATTTAACTGAGTTTTGTTGAGCTCCTAATATGTGCCAATCATTGTTCTAATCATAGTTGGGTTTCTGCCCTCATGAAATTTCTAAAAGGGTAGGGGACACACAGTAAACCAGTGGTTCTAGTACTGTGAAGTAGGTGTGCAGGCTAGAAACTGGGTGGCATAGTGGAAGTCTGTTCTTGGCATAAAGGGAGCAAAGAGGCAGCCACTGAAATTGGTCAGTGTGTCAAGGATGGCTTCCTGGACGTGATGTTTAAGGGAACTTTTGAAGGGAATTAGAGTTAACCAAGAGAATAAAGGAGCAAGACTTTTCAAGTCAACCATGTGTGCTGGGGGAAGTGACTGTTGGTGCGTGTGTAAAGAAGGCATGAAAGCGGAGGGGCAGGTAGAGACCAGATAGGTGAAGGAGGGAAATGATGGTTCCCAGGTGCTCAAGGAGGAGGTATGAACTTGAACCTCACACGCACTGGAATTCTCAAAAGATTTTTAAACCAGAAAGTAACAGGATCAGATTTTAGTTTTGGGAAGAAGAACATAGATGAATTTTTATGTAACTATGAATTAACTTCAAGGCTAGCTTCCTCAAACTGTGCAAATAACAAACTAACGCCTACATGCATACTCACATCCAGTTAAGTTGAGGCATTTGGGCACACATCTGCTTGGGAAGGGCTTCTAAGTAGTTATTAACCATAGACCTTTACACAAAAAAGATGTTGATTAATGTTGTACACTTGAAACTAGTAACCAATATTGGATTGTATACTAACTATACTTAAATTAAAAAAAAAACTTTTTAAGAGAAGCAATGATATGCCACTATAAGAGCAGTATTTTTATTATTCTTATAATATGGAAACTTGTATTCTAAAATTGATTTATTAGGATGAAGACTATCAACATAACTTCCTCTTCAAAATGCTGTCTAGATATGTGTGTGGCACGGAAAAGGAAACCAATGTCAAAGAAGCTATGTGTGCATCAGTATGACATATAACCTGAGAATAAATGTTATACAATTTAATTTATGAGATGAAATAAAACATATATTAGGTGATAATTTTTCTTGTAAACTCCAAATTTACAATCATTTCCAGCACTGCTCATCCAAAGTTTCTTCTTAAGGGAAACATTCATCATTTACAATATTAAAGAGCTACACTGGAATTAAATCTAAGAAGTGATGTAGGGGATATTTGGTCAAAGAAAACAACTCATGAGCACGTTAAGCTGCACAATTAATTTGTGATATTGTGCCCCCCCCCCCTGACAAATGGATAAATAATGATGTCATCTGATTAACTGCAAAGGGACATAATAGACCCCTGCTGATAGATCATTATAATCTATTAATAAACAGTGACAACCTAAGTATGAGAGTGACTCTGTTGGTAGGGCAAATATTTTGGCATTTCAGTGACTCTTGGTGGGCAAGGGCACATCTACCTCTGTTAAAAATGTAGTTGGGACTAATCTTCTAGGAGATTCCACCCAATTTATATGTAGTTAGGAGATAACAATGAACATTATCTTTGATCAACCACTGAAAATGTAAACATGCCTTAGGACTAAAAGAAAGGAAAGGAGATAAAAAAAATCAACTGGTAGGCTTAAAATATACATGAACCCTGGCCAGAAAGTAGCAACAGTAATTGTGACTGCAAATACAGGAGAGATTTTGACTAATAAAGATCATAGTGGGCTTGATTTTTCTAAAGTTCTTTTTGTAAGCTGGTGTTAGATGTCATTGCAATGTACAGAGAGATGTATTGAAAGGGAGGTGAATACTTACAGAAAAAACAAGGAATTTAATCCAGCAAATAGCTGCTGTGAAATTCTGGTTATTGGATTGTCATCTAGAATTCTGACAAAACAGATCACAAACATTTCCAATGTCAGAGATATTTTTGAAGTAAAATCAGGAAAAATTAAAGGCCTGTGACAATCCTGCCTCTGTCCAACACCTGCTGTCCCCCTTTCTGTCCCCTCACACTAGGCTTACTCATCTCCAAGAGAGCCTTCCCTTCACCCTGTGGTAAGGCAGCTCTTTTCTCCCAAAGCCCAGCCCAGCAATGAGCAAGTCCATATTGATGGACTTTCAGACCCAAGTTTTACCCTTCACCTCTGGACACGTGGGTCACACACAAGCTACTTTAATTTACTCAATGGCTGAACTAGGAATCCCTAAAGCTTTGACCCACTAATTGACTAAATAAAGAATGAATTGAAAAAAATGTTTAGGAAATCACAAATGGTTCCATAGTCTCACAGTATTTAAATGATGTATTTAATGGTGTTGATACAAATAAATTCATTAGGAACTTAGAGGATGAAAGAGTGAAAATATTTACATGTTCAAATTACGGTTTTTAAGTCTATATGGTATTTCTTAGGAAAAAAAAATAGGCTAAGGGGAAATATGCCTTCTTTTCTTTTGTTGCTTTTGAAGCCAAATACCATTTCCTCTTATTGCCAGAAGTTCTTGAGGATCTAGAGAAGGGAGTCACATTCATTGTGCTAATTGAGCAGCTACTATATGCCAGGCACAATGCATATGGCACTTTACATATGTCATGCAAGCCAGTCCTCATAACATCGCTCTTAAAAAGGAATTAGGATTTCAGTTAACAGATGAGGAAAAGAGGCCTAGGAAGAGTAAGAAAGTTACCTGCAATATTAAGCCTGGGACCACAGTTTATAGAGGGTCTGGGTAAAATTGAGGCCCTGATATTTTCAGTTAAGCCTGGGTGAACTATGGAAAATGGGCAAGCAGACACAGAGTGCCTTCTAATTGCCCTTTGTTCATTTCCCTGATGAAACACAGACATCTGAGGTGAGACCCCTTGGGGTGAAGTTGATGGCTCAGCCGTGAAAGTAGTGACACACCAAAAGCCACTATACACTCAGACTTTTCTATGAGTGCTCTGGAAACCCAAAAAATTCTTAACGTGCTTACTTTCTAGACCAGTGGTTTTCCACGGAGGGCAATTTCTCTCCCAAGGGACATTTGGGAGTGTCTGGACACATTTTTGGTTGTCAACCTCAGGCAGCTAGTACTACTGGCATCTAATGAGGTCGAAGTAGAGGCCACAGAGGCTGCTAAACATCCTAAAATGCACAAGGACATTACCTCCTCCCCCAATCAAAGAATTATCTGGTACTACATGCCGATAGAGCTGAGGTGAGAAATGCGGCCCTAGGTAAACACTGGGTGGATAGAAGCCTCAGCAAGCCCAGTTCTGGGCTCAGAGGTCAACCTGCAAGGGCATGGCACCAGTTATTTTCACACAGCTACCACTCAAGTGCTCCAGATTATGTGACAACTAGAAAAATAAGTATAGTAAACAAGATACACAAATAGATGGAAACTGTGAACACTGATAAATATCATTAAGATTGGGCCAGGAAAAGCTAGAATACTTACAGCCAAGTTAGCTGATGCAGGTCCTTGAACACTCCAGGTCTGAGGGCTGTAATGCAGTTGTGGTTGAGATATCTACAAATAGCATGAGTGAGCGAATTAGGTAAATTCATGACCCCATTTTAGTCACGTGAATTAGAATATGAGCCATTGATGATGACCATGAAGCACGGGCACCTGTTTCTAAAAGCATTTTACTAAGGGGGAGGGGGAAAGCGAGGGACAACAGGAGACACAGATAGCCACAAGCTTAGTGTGTGCAACACCACAGTCAGGACCAGGAAAGTGGCCCAAAATAACATGTCGAGATTTTATATTTTAGAATAAGAGTAGAATAAACATAGGGATTATGATTTTTTGCTTTTGTCCTTTTTGGTCACATCCTTAGTAGACTCGCATTTTAAGAAAGTGTATAGGTAAGTTAGCATGGGTTAGAAAAAATAAAAAGCCAAAATATTGTGGAAATGACCCAAATTTGAGTAGACAAGGTTAAGGAGAGCCTCTAAATCTTACTTTCAATGTAGTAACTAATCTAAGCCCTTTGTAATAATGTAATTTTCTCATTTCTCTACAACTAAGTCACACCTTTCAAAAGTACCATTCTACCCTTTTAATCATTACTTAAAATTATACTCATAACATAATTATAAAGAGATTACTCACAATATTTGCAGATTATGTAATCCAAAAAATGCTTTCCAGGATATGTGTCTAATGCAATTATGCTGAAGAAATCTGGTGGGAATAAGATAGAAGAGTCACGTGATCATGGTTTGCGTGCTTCATCAGGTTGCTGAATGTGTGATCCACTTTCTTTCCCTACAGACATTTATGAAATTGGCTTATGAAATCTCAAGTCCAACTCCCATATGGGAATGTGAAGACATTTCTAAGGACAGATGGTTGAGAACCAGCTGATACCTGCTGACCCTGTAGAGCCCATACAGTGAGACTGGGGCATCTCTGGGATGTACCACTGAACTCTGGTGTGACATTTAGAGGGAACTCGTTCTGTTTTTGCAAATGGGAACCTCGGCAGTCTTTCTGCTCTGACCTGCAGGGGTGCTCACCATGAGAAACCAGCCAGTCTCTCACAGCCAAGTTCTACTGCAAACTCCTCATTTCTCTTTGCTCTATTCCCACAAAATTAAAAATTAAAAAATAAGAGGGCAAGTTTTATTCATTTCTATATTGAGATGCAGAGTGAGAAGCACAAGGCAAGTTGGCGAAGTGCTTGAGGTCCAAAAAAACACCAGAGGTTGAACTGGGCCTAGTTCACCAATTTCAACTTGCCAGTCATGATTTACTTTTTAAAAAATTCTTTATTGTTTAAAGTATTACGTATAGTATCACATAAATCTCCCTTTAACCCCATTGACCTCCCCCCGGCCACCCCTACCCCCCAGCACATGTCCTCAACTCCCTAGTGTCTGTGCCCATTGGTTACGCTTATATGCATATATACAAGTCCTTTGGTTGATCTCTTACCCGCACCCCCTGCCTTCCCTCTAAGGTTTGACGGTATGTTCGATGCTTCTCTGTATCTATTTAAAATATATATATATTAGAGAGGAAGGAAGAGGGATAAAGAGTTAGAAACATCGATGATAGAGAAACATCGATCAGCTGCCTCCTGCACACACCCTACTGGGGACGTGCCTGCAACCAAGGTACATGCCCTTGACCGGAATTGAACCTGACCCTTTAGTCCACAGGCGGACGCTCTATCCACTGAGCCAAACCAGTTAGGGCTGGATCTATTTTTGTTCATCAGTTTATGTTGTTCTATGACTGGCTTATTTCGCTTAGCATAATGTTCTCCATGTTCATCCATGCTGCTGTGAATGGTTAAAAGTTCTTTCATTTTTACAGTAGTGTAGTATTCCATTATGTAGATGTATCACAGGTTTTTAATCCATTCATCTGCTGATGGGCATGTGTGCTGCTATGAACATTTGAACATGTGCCCTTTCTGATTGGTGTTTCTGATTTCTTGGGATATATTCCTAGAAGTGGGATTACTGGTTCAAATGGGAGTTCCATTTTTAATTTTTTGAAAAAACAGCATACTGTTTTTCACCAATCTGCATTCCCACCAGCAGTGCACAAGGGTTCCTTTTTCTCTGCATCCTCTCCAGCACTTGTCATTTGTTCATATGTTGATGATAGCCATTCTAACAGGTGTGGGCTTGGTTCCTCATTGTTGTTTGATTTGCATATTTCAGATGATTAATGACTTTGAGCATGTTTTCATATGTCTCTTGGCTTTCTGTATGTCCACTTTCAAAAAGTATCTATTTAAGTCCTTTGCCCATTTTTTTTTATTGAATTATTTATCTTCCTTCTGTTAAGATGTATGAGTTCCCTATAAATTTTGGAGTTTAAACCATTATTGGGTATAACATTGGATAATATGTCCTCCCATGCAGTGGGCTTTCTTGTTGTTTTATTGATGGCATCTTTTGCTGTGCAAAAGCTTTTTATTTTGATGTAGTCCCATTTGGTTATTTTCTCCTTAGTTTCCATTGTCCTTGAAGCTGTATTGGTAAAGATATTGCTACAACATATGTCTGATATTTTGCTGCCTATGGATTCTTCTAAGATATTTATGGCTTTCCATCTTATGTGTAAGTTCTTTATTCATTTTGAGTTTATTTTTGTGTATGGTGTAAATTGGTGGTCTAGTTTCATTTTTTTTGCATGTATCGGTCCAATTTTCCCAACACGATTTATTGAAGAGACTGTCTTGACTCCATTATATGTTCATGCCTCCTTTGTCAAATATTAATTGAACATAATGGGTCGATTTCTGGGTTCTCTGTTCTTTGTTCTGTTCCATTGGTCTATGTCTGTTCTTGTACCAGTACTAGGCAGTTTTGAGAATAGTGGCTTTGCAATATAGCTTGATACCTGGTAATGTGATCCCTCCAACTTTGTTCTTCTTTCTCAAGATTGCTGTGGCTATTCAGGATCTTTTTTTTTGTTCCATGTGAATTTTTGGAGACTTTGTTCTAGATCTGTGAAATATGCCTTTGGTTTTTTAGTGGGGATTGCATTAAATCTATATATTGTTTTAAGTAGTTTGGACATTTTAATGATGTTGATTCTACCAATCCATATACATTCTTCCATTTGTATATGTCTTCCTCTATCTCTTTTTGCAATTTCCTGTAGTTTTCTGAGTACAGGACTTTTACCTCCTTAGTTAAGTTTATTCTTAGGTATCTTAATTTTTTTGGTGCAATGGTAAGTGGGATTGTTTTTTTGTTTGTTTTGTTTGTTTCTCTTTCTGTGAGTTCATTATTGGTGTATAAAAAAGCCATAGATTTCTGGGTGTTAATTTTGTATCCTGCTACATTTTCTAATTCATTTATTAAATCGAGTAGTTTTTTTATGGAGTCTTTAGGGTTTTCTATGTACAATATCATGTCATCTGCTAATAATGACAGTTTTACTTCTTCTTTTCCAATTTGGATGCCTTTAATTTCTACTTATCTGATCGCTATGGCTAGCACTTCCAGTAGTACTATGTTGAACAGGTGAGAGTGGGCATCCCTGTCTTGTTAATGTTCTTAGGGGAATTGGTTTTAGTTTTTGCCCTTGAGTATAATGTTGGCTGTAGATTTGTCATATAAGCCTTTTATTAGGTTGAGGTATGATCCCTCTATTCCCACTTTGCTGAGGGTTTTAATCAAGAAAGGATGTTTGATTTTGTCAAATGCTTTTTCTGCATCAATTGATATGATTATGTGATTTTTATCTACCAATTTGTTTACGTGATGCATCAAGTTTATTGATTTGTGGATGTTGCAGCATCCTTGCATCCCTGGAATAAATCCCACTTAATCATGGTGCATTATCTTTCTAATGTAATGCTAGATCTGATTTGCTAGAATTTTGTTGAGGATTTTAGCATCTATGATCATTAGATATATTGGCCTGTGATTCTCTCTTTGTAGTGTCTTTATCTGGTGTTGGGATTAGGGTAATGCTAACTTCATTGAAAGAGCTTGGAAGTGTTCCTTCTTGAATTTTTTGAAATAGTCTGAGGAGGGTAGGTATTAGTTCTTCTTCTTTTTTTTTAATTAAATCATTATTGTTCAGATTATTACATTTGTTCCTCTTTTTTCCCCCCCATAACTCCCCTCCTCCCAGTACCCGCCCCACCCTCCGCCCTCACTCCCCAACCACTGTCCTCATCCATAGGTGCACGATTTTTGTCCAGTCTCTTCCCGCATCTACCACACCCTTTTCCCCCCCAAGAATAGTCAGTCCATTCCCTTTCTATGTCCCAAATCTACACTAATAAAAGAGAAAAATGGTAATTGGCGTACGGCGATACCTTTTTCATTGGCTAATCAGGGCTATATGCAAATTAACTGCCAACTAAGATTAGCAGTTAACTGCCAACTAAGATTGGCAGTTAACTGCCAACAAGATGGCGGCTAATTTGCATATGTAGGCACAATGCAGGGAGGCGAAAGGGAAAGCAGGAAGAAGACCCCTGCCACTGACAGTGATCGGAAAACCGGGGAGAGCTAAGAGCTGGGGGGCAGGGCAAAGCCGGCCCTGGGGCCGTCTTTGCCCTGCCCCCCAGCCATGATCAAAGAATCAGGCGCCTTTGCCGCCCTGGCCAGTGATAGCAGGAAGTAGGGGTGGAGCCAGCGATGGGAGCTGGGCACAGTCGAAGCTGGCAGTTCCAGGAGCTAGGGGTTCCTTGCCTGGGCATAAAGCGAAGCCCACAATCGTGGCCACTGCAGGTCCCCGCTGCCTGGGCTGGATGCCTAGGCCAGAGGTGTCAGGCCTGGGCAGGGGCGGAGCCTGCAACCGCGGGGAGCTGGGGGTCCCCTGCCCAGGCCTGACACCTCTGCTGGAGGCCTCAGGCCTGGTCAAGGGGCCGATCACCGGAGGGTGATGAGGGTCAACTCCTCTGGCTGAGGCATCAGGCCTGGGTGGGGGGCGGAGCCGGGGATTGGGGAGATATGATGGTCCCCCTTGCCCAGACCTGAAGCCTGGGTCAGAGGCGTCAGGCTTGGGCGGAGGGTGGAGCAAGCCATCAGAGGGAGATGGGGGTCCCCTGCCCAGGCATGATTCCTGGGCCAGAGGCCTCAGGCCTGGGCGGGGGCCAGAGCCAGTGATCGGGGGGAGATGGGGGTCCCCTGTTAAAGCCTGACAGCTCTGGCGGAGGAGTCAAGCCTGGGCAAGGAGCCGATCAGGCGATCGGAGGGTGATGGGGGTCAACGCCTGAGGGCTCCCAGTATGTGAGAGGGGGCAGGCTGGGCTGAGGGACACTCTCCCCCCACCCCCAACACCCAGTGCACGAATTTCATGCACCAGGCCCCTAGTTCTATTATAATCACCAGTTCATTCTGTTCATCAGATTATTTATTCACTTGATTCTTAGATTCACTTGTTGATAGATGCATATTTGTTGTTCATAATTTGTATCTTTACCTTTTTCTTCCTCTTCCTCTTCTTAAAGGATACCTTTCAGCATTTCATATAATCCTGGTTTGGTGGCGATGAACTCCTTTAGCTTTTCCTTATCTGTGAAGCTCTTTATCTGGCCTTCAATTCTGAATGATAGCTTTGCTGGATAAAGTAATCTTGGTTGTAAGTTCTTGGTATTCATCACTTTGAATATTTCTTGCCACTCCCTCCTAGCCTGCAAAGTTTCTGTTGAGAAATCAGCTGACAGTCGTATAAGTATTCCCTTGTAGGTAACTGAGTTTCTTTCTCTTGCTGCTTTTAAGATTCTCTCTTTGTCTTTTGCTCTTGGCATTTTAATTATGATGTGTCTTGGTGTGGTCCTCTTTGGATTCCTTTTGTTTGGGGTTCTCCGCGCTTCCTGGACCTGTAAGTCTATTTCTTTCACCAGGTGGGGGAAGTTTTCTGTCGTTATTTCTTCAAATAGGTTTTCAATATCTTGCTCTTTCTCATCTTCTGGCACCCCTATAGTTCTGATGTTGGTACTCTTGAAGCTGTCCCAGAGGCTCCTTACACTATTTTCGTATTCTTTTTTCATTTTGCTTTTCCGCTTGGGTGTTTTTTGCTTCTTCGCATTTTGAATCTTTGACTTGATTCTTGCGCTCCTCTGGTCTGCTGTTGGGTGTCTGTTTAATATTCTTTATTTCAGTCAGTGTATGCTTAATTTCTAGTTGGTTCTTTATCACAACATCGAGGGTCTCATTAGATTTCTTGAGGATCTCACTACATTTATCGGCAGTTTCTAGAAAATTATTGAAAGACCTTAAAATTGCAGTTTTTAGCTCTATATCCTCCATTTCTGTCATGTTTCTTTGTCTACGCATTTTTTATGCTTTCTTGGTGCACCCCCTTGTGGTCTTTGTGTGCAGTCTTGTTGTAGTTAAGCCTTGATTGTTGTCGTCAATACTGGGGGTGATTTGACCTCCAGGCCAACTGGCTATGAGAGTCAGCTGTGTCTGCAGTGGGAGAACTTCTGTGCTGGATCTCTAGGGCAGTGCTAATCTAGCGTTTGCCTGAGGCTATCCGGCAAATGGCTCTGTGCAGGGCTTGGGCGGGGCGGGTCCCCAGGGATCTACAGGGCAGGCGTAGCGAGTAGTTATGGCTGCTCTCAGTTCCGTCCCTAGGGGCTCTGCCTCACAGAGTCCCAGCAACCACTGCAAACCTTGGAGAGAAAGCTGCCTTCGAGTTCCGACCGAAGCCAGACAGTCCTGCTTCTCCCGTTTGAGTCTGTGTCCCTAGAGACTCACCCGGATCTGGAGCTCAGAGTCTGCGACTCCCTCCCTATTGAAAACAACAACCGCGCCCTCCACCGCCAGCCTGCTCCGCGCGCACTCCGCACCTTAGTATTTCACTTCAGCACTGTGCCTCCTCTGAGTCTGGGTATGATATTCTCTTTCCTCCTAGTTGTAGAATTTCCACTCAGCCAGCCTTCCCGTGGTTCTGGATGATGTCCGTTTCGTCTTTTAGTTGTATTTTTGATTGGTTGTTCGAGGCAGCAATCTCTGGCATTAACCTATGCCGCCATCTTGGTTTTTCTCTAGTTCTTCTTTGAATGTTTGGTAAAACTCCCCCGTGAAGCCGTCGGCTTTTGTTTGCTGGAGGTTTTTTGATTACTGCTTCAGTTTCTTCCATAGTTATACGCCTATTTATATTTTTTGATTCTTCCTAATTGAGTTTTGGAAGGTTGTGTTCTTTTAGGAATATGTCCATTTCTTCTAGGTTGACCAGTTGTTCATAGTATTTTTTTTTTTTTTTTTTTTTTTTTTACAATTCTTTGTATTTCTGTGGGATCTGTTGTTATTTTGCCTCTTTCATTTTTGATTTTGTTTATTTGGGTCATATCTCTCTGCTTCTTGGTGAACCTGGCTAGAGGTTCATCAATCTTGTTTATTCTTTCAAAGAACCAGCTCTTGGTTTTATTGATCTTTTGTATTGTTGTTGTTGTTTTTAAATCTCTATGTCATTTAATTCTGCTCTGATCTTTATTATTTCCTTCCTTCTGCTCACTCTGGCCGAGCAATGCCTGTGGCTGCAGAGGTGGGTCAGCAGGAGGGTCGCATACCCAGAGAGTCACTGGGAGGCCCAGTCATTGGGAAGCCTGTGGCGGCAGTGGTGGACTGGTGGGAGGATCACACACTGTGGGACTCCCAGGAGCCTGTGGCTGGAGAGGCTGGAGTCCCAGTCTCTGTGGGCCTGCAGCTGAGGTAGCAAGTCTCTGGCCAGAGTGGCTGTAGGGTCTTGGGTGTTGTCTGAGGCAGGTCTGGACGGTGGTGAGGCTCGGCTCCTAGTCACAGCAGCTCTCCCCTTCAAGATGGCATGTTTTCTTTGCCAGCACTGGCCGCCTGGGAGTGCTTGCAGTGGTGACAGGGGCTACCCATCTAAGAGAGCCCGGTCCACCATCCCCTGAAAGTCCTGCAGGATCTAACTCTCTCTCTCTCTCTCTCTCTCTCTCTCTCTCTCTCTCTCTCTCTCTCCATGTCCACACACTCCCCTTTAGCTCCCTCACTGCTGTCTTGCCCGTCACCATCTTTTTTCCCCAGTCATGAATTACTTAACCTTCAAAGCAATTTAGCAGTCTAGTATGGAATCAATAAGTACACTATCAGGAGTATCTAAGTAAACAATTTCCTTTTCCTGTGCTCATTATACAATGAGAGGTTAACCCTGAATACATATTTACCAAAGGCAATTAGGGGCAGGAAATATCCACAGAAATAATAGTAACTAATGACTACATATCTATTAAATGGTTTCCCTAGCTCTTATTTGGGTTTGATTTGGTTTCTAAAACATTATACAACACATTCTTAGTTATGATATTTCACTACGAAACTATTGGTAGGACACATATTCATTGGGCACCTGGCTGTACTCTGAATTTGCTTATACCATAATTATTACCTAGAAAAGCCTATGAATCATGAATGTGTTACAGGTATTCTAGGATATTGATGCACTCAGCCCTCTGGGTAGCTAGGTAAAGTCAAGATCAGCTTCCAGCTATAAATAAAATTGAACTTTTACCCCAAATGTTGAACAGATATTGTCATTTCTCTGTGTACCACCATGTGGGAAAGGTTGGTACTAGAGAGCACATGCTTTACATTGATAGTGATACAAAAAACATCAATTTCTGTCCTACAGAGTAACCTTGAAACCTAGTGAGTCCAGTTGTCATCCCAACCTCCTCCCCTTGCACTATTTCTGTGAAGAGACCCTTCACATTACAGCATAAATTCTGCTTTTGGTTTAAATTTCTTCTATGGTCCCTGGCTGGTGTGGCTCAGTTGGTTGAGCGTCATCCCATGCACTGAGAGATGCTGGTTTGAGTCCTGGTTAGGTTACATACCATGGTGGCAGGCTTGATACCAAGTAGGGGACATGAAGGAGGCATCTGATTGATGTTTCTCTCTCTCTCTGTGGTCTCTTTCTCTCTCCATCCCTCCCTTCCTCCCTCTCCCTTCCTCTCTCTCTAAAATCAATAAAAACATTAACAAATAAAATTCTTCTATGAATACAATGATCAATTTCTGTTGTAGCATTTACTGAGCCTGTGAAGTGATGTAATGAAAGTTAATATGATGAATTATAATAGCAAACATAAATAGAAAAAGAATATAATAATATAGTATGGGTATATTGAAGTTCCTTTAAAATATAAAATTTACTGCCTAACTAGTACTATTTACATTTTATTCAAGATAATTAATTCAAAAAGGCAATGCACATTTTACCCAAGATTGTTGTTAATCTTGAAGAGATGGGTGCTATCATGAATTGTAAATTCGACCTTGTGCTTTTATTTATTTACTAGAGGCACAGTGCACAAAAATTTGTGCACTCGGGATGGTCCCTCAGCCCAGCTTGTGCCCTCTTGCAGTCTGGGACCCCTTGGGGGATGACCACCTGCTGGCTTAGGCCCACTCCCCAGGGGATTGGGCCTAAGCTGGCAGTCAGACATCCCTCTGGCAGCCCGGGAGCCCTCGGGGGATGTCCACCTGCCAGCAGGGAGCAGGCCTAGCTTCAGTTGGACATCCTTAACGGTGCTGAGGAGGCGGGAAAGGCTCCCACCACCACCACTGTACTAGCAGCCATCAGTCTGGCTTGTGGCTGAGCAGAGCTCCCCCTGTGGGAGTGCACTGACCACCAGGGGACAGTTCCTGCATTGAGTGTCTGCCCCCTGGTGGTCAGTGTGTGTCATAGTGACCAGTCATTCCCAGTTGCTCTGCTGTTAGGGTCAATTTGCATACAGTGGGGCCTTGACTTACGAGTGTCCCGACTAATGAGTTTTTCGAGATATGAGCCGTCTCTCGGCCAATTTTTTGTTTTGAGTTGCAAGATAAAAATCGGGTTATGAGTCAGCTTCAGATACCCCACCGCTAGTTGGCACAGCAAATGTCACAGTGATCACCACAACATCAGCCCAGCATCACGTGTCTTATTCGTTCACTGTTGATTTGACATACGAGTAATTTGAGTTATGAGCTCCGTCACAGAATGAATTAAACTCGTAAGTCAAGGCCCCACTGTATTACCCTTTTATTATATAGGATAGAGGCCTGGTGCATGGGTGGGGGCTGGCTGGTTTGTCCTGAAGGGTGTCCTGGACAGCCTGGGTGAGGGGCTGAGGGCCGTTTTCAGGCTGGTCACATCCCATTCAGGGAGGGGGGGGGGGATCCTGCTGGGGTGCCTGGCCAGCCTGGGTGAGTGGCTGATGGCTGTTTGTAGGCTGGCCACAGCCCCTTCGGAGTGGGGGTCCCCGCTGGGGTGCCTGAACATCCTGGGTGAGGGGCTGATGGCTATTTGCAGGCTGGCCACAGCCCCTTCAGGGTGGGTGTCCAACTGGGATGCCTGGCCAGCCTGGGTGAGGGGCTGAGGGCCGTTTTCAGGCTGGCCACACCCCCTTCAGGATGGGGGGTCCTGCTGGGGTTCCTGGCCAGTCTGGGTGAGGGGCTGATGGCTGTTTGTAGGCTGGCCAAGGCCCCCAGTGGGGACCCTTACCCCATGAGGGTGTGGCCATCCTAGGTGAGGGGCTGATGGCTGTTTGCAGGCTGGCCACAGCCCCTTCAGGCTGGGGGTACCTGTTGGGGTACCTGACCAGCCTGGCTGAAGGGCTGATGGCTGTTTTCAGGTTGGCCACAGCCCCTTCGGGGGGGGGGTGCCTGCTGGGGTGCCTGGCCAGCCTCAATGAGGGGCTGATGTCTCTTTTCAGGCTGGGCGCAGCCCCTTCAGGGTAGGAGTCTACCCTGGGGTGCCTGGCCATCCTGGGTGAGGGGCTGATGGCTGTTTGCAGGCTGGCCACAGCCCCCAGCCACCCAAGCTCCCAGTGGAGATGGGCTGGAAGCAGGTATCTGGGATTTATTTAGCTTCTATAATTGAAACTTTGTTGCCTTTTGCGGACGCCACAGCCGGGCAGGGCCGGCAGGAAGCTTGGCTTCCTTCATCGCCGGGGCAACCAAGCCTCCAGCTTGCTCCAGTTCTGTGGTTGCTGGCCACCATCTTGGTTGGGTTAATTTGCATATAGTCGTTCTGATTGGCTGGTGGGCATGACTTGGGCGTAGCAAAGGTACAGTCAATAAGCATCTTTGTCTTTTACTAATGTAGATGTATTTATTTTTATTTTTAATTTTTTTGTTAATCCTCACACAAGAATTTTTTTCCCATTGATTTTGAGAGAGAGTGGAAGGGAGGGCGGGGTGGGGAGAGAGAAAAAGAGAGAGAGGAACATTGATATGAGAAACATCAATCTGTTGCCTCTCTTTCACGCCATCCTGACTGGGAATCCAACTGGCACCTTGGTATGTGCCCTGACTGGGAATCGAGCTCACAGTCTTTTGGTGTACAGGACAATGCTCCAACCAACTGAGCCACCCATCCAGAGCTATATGACTCACCTGATGTGTACAGTCTAACTGCCTTCACTGACACAAGTTAAGACTCCATCTCCTTAAATAATAAAGAGCTTCTAAGTGTATTTAGTCAGCTTGTTGGCACCTGAGAAAGAACTGGAGTCTTACGTGCCCTGTCTCAGACTCAGGTGCCAAATTTTTACTCTATTCTCTAGCATCCCCTTTCTTCTTTGAAGAATACTAGCTTGGTGAATATTAGGGGAAATTTGGAAACCTGACAATTTGGCAAGTGGTGTTCCCTTCTTATTCAGAGTGGAGATAGGAGTCCATTTAATATACTTAACATTGAATAGCTTCTCTAAGAATAACTTACTGGTTCATGAATTCCTGCTGTTTCAGCTGTCAGGAGTTTTCAAGCAGAAACACCAGGAATTTATCGATCTGGAACTAAAGCAAATATATACTTTAATGACAAGCATGTTTATGGGCTATTTTTTTTTAACTCATCATGGTGTATTCATGAGCCAGGTGACTCATTGAATTACATTTTGTTGCCAATGATTGCCTTGAACAAGAACCAGTCTAACATGGAATTCCTAAATTATATAAGGTTTATGTTACAATGAGCAGGAGAATGACTGGTAGTTTCCATGGTAGCAGTGAGAAAGTATTATAGTCAGTCCCATAAATTATACTTTATTTCTCTGAAAGATCATCTTAAATTGCTCCTCCCCCAAATTAGAAAGGCTTGATATTTTTAAAGATTATTAAAGTTAATAAACTAATCAATAACAAAGCTTTCAGATAATTGAGCAACATTTATTCACCTGGCAATAAAAATTTCATTTTGAGTTAGGAATTTATTCTTCTGAGCACCTAAATGACCTCAACTTCACTGTGAATATTTACAGCATTTCAGACCAGAGAGACTCATTTAATGTTAAATATAGTATTTCTTAAGCTATATTCCAAAACAACTTAAGAATGCATATTAACTTTACTAGCTCAAAACCATCTAAAACACAAATTTATAAATGCCCTTTCCCTGGTTAGACAGAATAAAGCTTGAATTCTTTAGCCTGGCATTTAAAGGCCCTACAATTATGATTCAATGACCTTTCTAGCACATGCACCATCATTTCCTGTGTATGTACTTTTTTTTAGACAACCTGCCCTGTTCACTCTCTTCCCGATATCCTTTGAGTGTTTCTGCTTATGTTAGTTTGTTTCTCCCTGCTGAAGATGCTCCCCACAATCTGTTTAGTCTTGCATATCATTCCTTCAACAAATACTCATTGATTTTCAGCTATGTTTCAACATATGCAACAATGAGGGGCGGGGGTGGTGGCAGTAGTACCTAGTACATGAGAGAACCAGAAAGATCATCACACTTACAGGGAAGGTATGGTGGTCAGTAAGCAGTTTCTTCAAAATTCAAGGACAAATGTGAGTGTTTCACAAAAATAAAATCAAAGTTGAAAAATGGTTTGTCATGTTCAAAACTCAGACAGTGAATAATAGTGTGGGCAATATCAATGTATTTCTATTATATTTTAGAAATAAGACAATTTTAATAAAAAGTTCAAGCCTACTATATGGGTTCATTTTATGATATTATGAAATAGTATACAAAATAAATTCTCAACTCCTACATAGTTTCTGTCTTCTCAGTCAATGAAGATGATCTCAGGCTGAAGGAAATAGAAAGGATATAGGACAGGAGATATGAAAGCCCAAGATGGTAGAATATGTTAATCAAAATGAGTCAAAGTCCCATGGTTTGGAAGATGTCTCCTAGAAACTGAGAAACACAAAAATGAGAACACCAAGTCATGATCAATTACAGAGGAATCTGGACAAAGGAAGAGCAGTTGGAAAATTAAAGATGGCAAATACAATTTTAATTTTTCAAAAAGGGAAGAATTGGATTTCATAAGCTACATTGGTTCTAGGAGAGATTGAAGAACAAGCTATTGCAATGCTGCTTTGAAAGCGACTCAGAGAGAAAGCGGATAAGGTAGTTCATGAAAAATAGGACAGGCAGACCAACTTGATTGTCTTTGAAAAAGTTATCAGACAAAAATGTGTGGCCAATATTGCTTATATGTTTATCAGGCATTGACATGGTGGTTTAATGATATTTTTATGGACAAAAATAAAGATACACATTTTCTAAAGAATATTGGTAAAGAGGTCTTGGAAGATGATTGTCCTCTTCAGTGTTTCACTCTATGACTTGAGTAAAGATGGATCATCTTATTTTCAGGTGATAGAATACTGGGAGTGAATTATGTTGGATGATCCAAAAAGATATTCATACTCTGGTAAGAAAAGCTGAATCTAGCAGGATGAGACTGGATAGGGGTACATTTAAGGACCCACAGCTAGCTCTCAAATGATAAGTGACAACTGCAAGATGGAGAAGCTATCACTTAGCAGTGATACATTTGACACAGGATTGGGAACTTTAGAGGCAAGATGGCTGTGAGTTAAGGGTATGAAGTAGCTACCAAAAGAGCAAATGTAACTTTAGCACATGTGAGGTTCAGAAAGGAAGTTCTATGGCCGCATTACAGTGATCATATTATTCTAGATACTACACACAGGGCAGAGTAGTGTCAGCAGATGATGACAGATTTAAAACCAGCCTCTTAGGGAAGAATCGAAGGTTCTGAGGCTGCTTGGAAAAAGGACTTGTGATGGGCTGCAGGGTGAAGGTCAGTGTTAAATATCTGAAGAGTCACATAGAAGCCTGATTGGGTGTGCTTTGATCAGTCTCATGAGGTGAATTTCAGAATGGGGGGAGCTTTTGAGATGCTTGGGGAAGTAGTAGAGTTATGTGACAGGACACAGTTTATTAGCATATTGATATTATTTAAAATTCCTTTTCCTCAGCAACCTTTAATTCCCTTCCTGGTTTATTTTTCTCCATAGCCCTAATCACTATCTAACACACTATGTATTTTATTATCTATCTTCCTCCATTGGAGGTTAAGCTCTGTGAGAAGAGGGCTTTTCATAGGTGTTTTCTGCTATATATTCAGAGCCTGGCACCTCTGTATATTCAGAGCCAGTGCTATCCCTTGCATATAATAGACATTTAGTGAATGTTTACTGATGGGAGTCTTATAATCTATTATCTGTGAATCTCAGGAGGGGAGGGGGAATCAAATTGCCTAGAAAGCATCAAATAACTTGCATAAGCTCTGTGAGAAGAGGGCTTTTCATAGGTGTTTTCTGCTGTATATTCAGAGCCTGGCACCTCATAGATGTCAATAACTATTTGTTGAAAGAATTAATGAACATGGGGTTTTTGACATCTTTTACCCACCTGCTCTCTACTGTCCAAGAGCTCTGGGTTGCCCATCTGGTGTCTTCTTTTCCTGGGGATGGTTTGGATTTTGTACTTTGATCATTCGGGCTATAGTAATGCAGAATTAGGAAGAAAAATGAAAGAGTAGAAGGACAGGAGGGACAAGGGCTTGCCTGGGGCTGGGCAAGACTTTTCTGGCAGTTCAGGAGAAAGTGGCAGGAGGAGCTGAGGAATATGAGGAAAGAGGTTTGGAAGAGAGATTTTAAGGAAGGATTGCTGAGATTACGAGATGATGTAGGGTGTCTGAATAATGTTTGTAAAAGACTTGAGTTATTTTAAAATCAAAGCTTGGTCACTGGATGTTTTCATTGATAACAGCAATGTTCTGAGACTGAACAATGTTGGTGAACTTCCAAAAGACCATAGGCACAGATTTGGCTTTGAGGTCAAGCTTCAGTACTTGTCAACTGGCTGACTTAGGACAAATGGCCTCTCTTCTCCAAGGGTGGGTTCCCATATTTCTGAAATAAATCTAATGATATCTTCCCTACCTGACAGACTTTGAGGGCCAAATTCCAAATGAGAATCCCAAATATAGATTAAAAAAAAGATATATAAACATAAAGAATTGTATTTTATCCCCTGTGCTATCCCTTGCATATAATAGACATTTAGTGAATGCTTACTGATGGGAGTCTTATAATCTATTATCTGTGAGTCTCAGGAGGGCAGGGGGAATCAAATTGCCTAGAAAGCATCAAATAACTTGCATCAAGAGAACCCCTACTGAGAGATATCAGGCTATAATGTTTTACCTAAATTTTCTCAGACAAAGCAGAGTTAAACATTTACTTGGAAAAGTTTCCACCTGATCTGGCAACTAACATTAATTCCTACTTTTTTTCACACAAAAATTGGAGACTGAGTTATTTAAGCTAGTCCTCCCATATTCTGCTTTTCAGTGAGCTGGCAGATACCATGCGAGGTAAGTATTGACCTAGAACAAAGCTATGGCTCAGTGATCCAGGAAAGAACTTGGCCTAAGAAGTCTAATTGTAATTCTCTTTACTTGATCCTTTAGTGACCACCCCCTGCCTCCCCAGAAGTCAGCCTCTTTCAAATTAGGAGGCAAAAGGTATAGAAGGGAGTTCTGCATGAAGCAGGACAGGGTGTGTTGGTAGAAGATTCAATTAGATGCTAAGAACAAATTCTTTCTATCTTGAAGTTTCTGGTTATTATAAATTAAACACAGTGGCATGGCCAACATGGCTCAGCAGTTGAGTATCGACCTATGAACTAGGAGGCCATGGTTGGATTCCTGGTCGGGGCACATGCACGAGTTTCAGGCTCAATCGCCAGTGTCAGGCATGCAGGAGGCAGCTGATCAATTATTCTCTCTCATCACTGATGTTTCTATTTACCTCCCCCTCTCCCTTCCTTTCTGAAATCAATAAAATATACTTAAAAAGTAAAATAAACATTGCATTGAGTATCAGAAGATATGGGCTCTAATTCTGGCTTTTACACTAACTAGTTATAGATCTAGTAAGTTATTTAACCATTGCAGACTGTCATAAGTTACCTTAAGATTAATAAGATTTAATTAGAAATTCATAAATTTTTCTCAAACTCTAGATAACAAAATTTAAAAGCTACTCTAAAGCATGAATCTTTTCCCTTCCTTTTTGCCAGTGATATTTTATTTTTCCTCCCTTGAGCATTATTCAGCCTGCACAGAGGCAATATTGATCCCTATAATGAACAAGTGGTGATTCTATGAATTTCCAGTAAGACCAGAAGTAGTACAGTTAAAACCTTTTCTCTAGAGGAATCTGGAAACCCAGAGCTAAGGCATAGCTACTCCTGTGGGACAAGGACAATATGACCACATGCTCCAGGATGAAGCTGCAGGCTCCTACAGCAGATGGGATTTACAGAGGCTGTAATGAAACCTCGGCATGGTTACCTACACTTACACAAGGTCCTGTCATCCTTTGGTGACTCCCTTTCTTGGATGAGGGAGTCTGTTCCCAATTCACAACAACACAGAATTGTTGATGGGATTTCAAACCAAGTGCATCTGTTCAGGAGCAACAAAGGACTAGATTGTTTTTATTCCTGGATTTTAACATTCTCCTCCATAGCTAATGTTGAAGAACCAAACAATAAGATGGCACTGCCAAGGGGTCCGACAGTATTACCTTGCTAATTTTAAAATCTAGTCTAAGGATCATCCTGGCAAATGTAGAACTTGATCTCTTCATTATCCCAGAGTGACCAGGCTCAGAGGGACTGATACATAGCTACCAAACTCTCAAATGCTGAACATTCTCAATGTATGTATGTATGTATGTATGTATTTATTTATTTATTTATTTATTTATTTTTTACAGAGAGGAAGGGAGAGAGATAGAGAGTTAGAAACATCGATGAGAGAGAAACATCGATCAGCTGCCTCCTGCACATCTCCTACTGGGGATGCACCCGCAACCCAGGTACATGCCCTTGCCCGGAATCGAACCTGGGACCCTTCAGTCCGCAGGCCGACGCTCTATCCACTGAGCCAAACTGGTTTCGGCAATGTCTTTATTTAAATAGATGGTATCCCATTTCACTAATAGGAGTGTGTTTGGTGTCTATCCAAGGTAACTTCCAAAATACTTGAGAATGAATAATTTGGGAAGTTAATGTAGTCATCATAAGGTTGTTCAGTGAGCAGGGAAGCAAAGCAAAAGCCATTTCTATTTTGATGTGGATGCTGTCAAAAGATGGTTCATGCCCTGCCCGGTTTGGCTCAATGGATAGAGCGTTGGCCTGTGGACTGAAGGCTCCCGAGTTCGATTCCAGTCAAGGGCATGTACCTTGGTTGTGGGCACATTCCCAGTAAGGAGTGTGCAGGAGGCAGCTGATCGATGTTTCTCTCTCATCGATGTTTCTAACTCTCTATCCCTCTCCCTTCCTCTCTGTAAAAAATCAATAAAATATATTTTAAAAAAAAAGATGGTTCGTGCAAGTTGAGGTGGAGTTGGACAATCCACCTCTGTCCTCCTGAGAGATGATCTCAGGGATCACATCTCCCAGACCCTGGTTTTCTTTCTGGGACAATGCTGGAAGCATGTTGGCACTTAGCTCCTCACTGACTAGCATCTCTTCACTGCTGACTGTGCGGTTTATTCACATTTTCTTTCCTCAGATATAATATCCCTGCTTTCGCTAAGGTCACATTTTCTTCTGTCATCCTGAAAGACAGTTTATATCTCAGCATTCTGTGTGTTAAGTTATCTGATCTTTCTTGTCAGTGTTTTTTCTGTTTGTTTGTTTAATATACCTTTATTGTTGAAAGTTATTACAGATGTCCGTGTGTGTGTGTGTGTGTGTGTGTGTGTGTGTGTGTGTTTTGTTTTGTTTTGTTTTGGTCAGTATTTTTGTGCTAACACTCTTTTTCCAAGGTAAAAGGTGCAATTAGTGCCTCTGAATCTGCAATGTCGTTTTCCAAATGACTTGGAGTAAAAGCACAGAACTATGTATTTCTTGATTGAGCTGCTTCATCTGAACTCCAATTTAACTCCAAAAATGTTTATAATAAAACCAGTTCACTTTAAATTATGAAATGGAAAGATAATATACTTTTTAATGCTTTATTATCTAATATTAATTACATTTAGATAAGTAAATTTAATATAAAGATAATCAACTTTATATTTTGTTTTACTTTTAGATCAAAAACATCATAAAAAAACCCCCACCGGATTTTCCCATTAATACACCCTTAATAGCTACTTACATCTTTTTAAGTTCTGTGTATTTGATGAAAACTTTATCTGGAAGACTGTGAATTTTGTTTTTCTTCAGAGACCTAAAATAACATATAAAGAAGATTTCAGTAAGGATTTTATGACCAAGCAAACTCTTCCTGGAAGCTCTGCGCTTGCGAAGAGCCTTTTTGATGATCCTTCACTCCGCTTCACACGTTTGAAAAGCACTGTTGTAACTGAAGACTTCCTCATGTGATAACAAAATGTCCATAGCACAAAATTAAAACAGCTTGCAAGCATTTGACCACTTTAGACAGTTGGCATAATAGACGGGGACATCTATGGGGATTTAATTTTGTCTTTTATTCTTTGGATATTTTAATAGAACACAATAAACAAGACCCAAAAAACAACCAGCTTATGCATGCCCAAATTGTGATATGACAGCAAATTCCAGAGACTCTGAAAACATTATGCAAAGTACACAAACACATGCATGATTATGACACAACTAGCTTTGTAGCTCTCTTATACCTTCCTACTTCAAACAAATTACCACTTTTAAAAAGGAGGTAAAATAAGTGAGTGCTCTCTCTTAATTTTGATTTTTAATTGTATAGTAATGGCATATTAACAACAATACATAAATCACAAAGTAATTGAAAATAAGAACTCCAGATGACAGGAATTTGCGAGCTAAAGGATAACCTGGGTAACCTAACGTACAATGTTTAAGACGTTGTTTCCCCAGAGAAGGAGCACACAGAATTCTTGGATGACAGGCGGTTTTAAAGGGTATTTCTATTATTTTTTAATATACAAGTAACATAAAACATAACGAAGAGAGATTAGATCAGGCTCCACACTTTTCCAGTGACTTTAGGAGCAAATATCAAGATGTGAATTCTACTCACAGCAGCGTTACGTTGCTGGAAACGGGCGGCACCAACTTTAAGTCAGCGTTCACACACTCCAATTCTGTTTCTTTGCAGTCACAACGTGGTGGATACTGGTTTAGAACTAGGGGCCCAAAAGAGCAAGATTTCACTTGGCAAATACTTTAATTATGACTTTATCTCTGATAACTGACATTGTTCTCTTTTCTTTGAATGTATAACATTTATACGTTCATGAAATAATTCAGTCCCATAATAAAAGAAAATAAAAATTCTCTTGTAGTCAAATACTGACCAGTGTGGCATTCATCTCAGTTCAAGCTCCCAGTGTTCTTTTCATAGTCACTTAACAAGCGATTAGAAAGAAACCATGGAAATGTTTAAATAGCAAATAAACAAAAAGCCCAAACAAACAAACAAACAAAATGTATAGGGAAACAAGATTATGTTCTTCTCAATGAGGGACATTAGTATGTTTGAGTAAATCTTTAATGGGTATAATTGAGTCAATTCAATTTAATCAAGTGGCATAAAGAGGCAGCTCAATAAACACTTGTTGATTCAAATTAAATTCAAGTCTTTCCCCCCTTTAAACTCCTCTTAGAGAAGAGTTAGATTCAGGTTTTACAGTAGCCACCATCATGCCTATTAAAATCAACCGAGTCAGATACGCTCTCACCTGGGTTTTTTGTGTTTATTGCTATGAAGTTAAGGTGGAAGGTAAAGGGTACAGAGCAGCTACAAAGCCAAGAAAACTGAAGGGTCGTTTTTTGGAAGCATTTAGAAGGAAAAAAGTCTTCAGAACTTGCTCTGACGGAGCCTTCATAATTATTAAGACAATGACATAAATGAGTGAGAACTCTATGGTGAAACCAGACCACGTTGGCCCATGGGACAATCAATCACATGTATGCGGTAGTGGTGGTGGTGGGGGTGGTCTGAGGGCGAACACCCATTTATGAAGCATTTGATTTTGCCTCTAATTCCATGGATATTTGTTTTGATGGAGCTAAGAAAGAGTTATTTTCAAAATTTAAGCTTTATTTTTAGTCATTTTAATCTGAGTATAAATTCTTTGTAATTGCTTGGCTTCTTTTAGACTACTTTTATCCAAACTCGATTTTAAAAAACAATTTCACTGACTTTTCATCAATTCAAGAAACTTGTGTTGAGTACCTACTTAATTCACAAGATGCCTTCTAGTATATAAAGTTTTGGAAAATATTCTATATCATTTATAAGTTTATGCTAATTAGTTCAACTTCCTAAATACTACTTCAATGTCTATTGATATTGAGAATAGTGTTATTTACATTGAAAACTTGTGGTTAGACACCCTTGTTTACCAATAAAAGAATTCCGTATAGCCCAAGCTGGTCCTGTTGCCTAAACCAGACTGTGAGCAGAACTTCCTCACCTGCAAGCTAACCTCACCCCAAGCTATCTGGAGTCTTCTGAAATGCCTCTTGCATCTCTACCTCACTCTTCCCAATGGTATTTTCTGGGTTCAGATTCTTAGTATTAGTCTGGAGCATTGCAAGAAACATAATAACCAGTATCTCTGCCAGCATTCTTTCTCCTCAGGCAAGATTGACATTTGGATCAGATTACTGTCTGTTGTTGGGAGCTGTTTGTGCACTTTAGGGTGTTCAGCAGTGTCTGTGGCCTCTGCCCACTAGATGCCAGTAGTAACCCACCTCCCTCCAGCTGTGACAACCCAAAATGTCTTCAAGCATTGTCAAATGTTCTGGTGGGATGAGTGGTGGGAGGGGAGTTTCCCAAGTTGAGAATCACCATTCTCATCTAATCTCTACAATTCTGATGGGAACATCATTATCACAAATACTTCTTATTGTGAGCCTTTTCCTCTTCATAAAAGAAAATTAGGCTCAAAACTTTGGTGGTGTACAGAAGTGATCTCCACAAAGGGGTGTTTACAAAATTACCCATTGTGGTGCAGGGAGAAACTATCAAAATTTTCAGTTATATTTATTTCTAATCTTTTAATTTACTCTTTTTAATTTCTAACTTTTATATATGATATATTTGTGTATAATATAATATATGATAAGTGGTAATTATAACCTGGTATTTCAAAGTGTATAATATACTGTTAGTGTTGTATTTTATTGTTCATACACCTACATAATTATGTCTATGTGTGTACCTATATTATGTATATTCTATATAATATAATATATTAGATTATTACACATATATGTAATACATGTGTATACATAGACACAATTCTGTCTATAACATAGAGGCCAAACTCCAAAGCATGCAGCCCAAATGCTTTATGGACAGGCCCTATGCTTCCAGGTTCAGCTCCTGCTCTTCCCCCACCACACATTCAGCACCCTATGAAAGGCATTGAGAAGCATGCCCTGTACCTTCTCCCCTCAGGATTTTGCTGATCTTTCTCTCCTGCTGACTCTGTTACCTCTTACCCTTCCCTCCATCCATTGACTTTCTAAGTTCATCTCAATGTCATCTTCTCTCTGGGTCTTTCCCATCCATGGCAGAGCCATTATTTCTTCCAAGGGATTTCCATGTTCCCTTATGCAAACACCATTCCTCAAGTTTTTCACTAATACTGAACCATTCCTGCTTCTATAGGGACTTGTTTTTCCTGTTACAGTATTAAGCATGTGTGAGCTAGGGCCACATCTTAGTATTAGACCCTCAATTCCTACCATAAGAGCTGAAAAGTAGTTGGTATGAAGAAAGTAATTAAAGGGAGTAAGTTCTTTATTACTTATCATAATTAGTCCACACCTGTACATTCTTGCAATCAGAAACTAATACAATAATGAGCATGAATGAGCCCTGATCGGTTTGGCACAGTGGATACAGCGTCGGCCTGCGGACTGAAGGGTCCCGGGTTCGATTCCGGCCAGGGACATGTACCTTGGCTGCGGGCACATCCCCAGTGGGGGGTGTGCAGGAGGCAGCTGATCGATGTTTCTAACTCTCTATCCTCCCTTCCTCTCTTCAAAAAAAAAAACAATAAAATATATTTTAAAAAATAAATAATAATGAGCATGAATGGAGCTTTTTGTATTTTTCTCTTTACTTTTTCAGTCCCCAGGCATATAGTAGATATAGTGTGATCCTAAAACACATTGAACTGAAATGGAAATATAAAGGGAATTGATCACCTTCCTCATATAAACCTATACACCTCAAAACATCCAGAGTCATTGAAGCAATGCCACTTACAGCACTCCTGGGTGAATGCCACTTTATCAGCATTTCCATGGATTGTGCCAAATATAGTCGCCCATCCACTAGTGTCCCCTGTAAAATGGTGATGAATATGTGTCAGTTATGCTGTAAATCAAATGTCAAAGTGCAAAACAAAAGTCTAATAGTTTGATAATAAAATCAGTTAAAGTTGCTTTAAAGAATAGAATGATAGCATTGAAGGTAAGAGAGAAAACACTAGGTAGACAGCTAGAGTTTTTCTCTTTTTTGAAATTACAAAGATTTCAAATGTATGTTTCATAAAATATATAATGGAAACATAGGGTATCCTTCAAAATGTATACACACGCTTAGAATAATTATAAAGGCAGTGTTTATTAAAATACATTTCTTTTTCAAAATTGTTATCAGCTGAGCATCCTGGGTTTTGCTGTGTCCCCTTGATTGCTAGCTGGGCAGTGATAACAAGTTGCAGCTCTGTGTGGTATAAAACACATGGGATTCTTTCAGATTCAGAAGATCTGGGTCTTTGTGTCTACTCTGTGACTAACTAGGCAGGTCAGCCTCTCTTGACACAGTCTCTTTGAGAAGAAAATGCACAGGTTATATTAGACAATATATACAGTTTCAATATACAGGCTTAAAATGGCCTGTAAGACCCTTCATGATCTGGCCTCTGCTTAATTCTTCACCCTCTATATTCTTGTTCACTCTGTGCAAGCCACACTGGCTTTTTTTTGTACCATAAACACATTGTCTTATTTCATGCAACCTCAGGGCCCTTGCACTTGCTTACTCCTTTGCCTGGAACTTTGTTCCTCCAGAATACTTCATGGTTTCCCTCTTCATTTCAATCTCAATTCAAACATCATCTCAGAGAGGCTTTCTCTGGTATGTCTTTGAAGTAGCCCTCCCTCCAAGTCACTTTCTAGCCCATTATCCTGTTTTATATACTTCCTGGCACTATCACTCTGAAAGTATTTATTTATGTATAAGTTTATCCTTCTCCTTGTTCACATGGTCCATGTGAACTTTGCAAAGGCAAGATTATTGTCTCCCTTAAACCTGCTGGGTCCCAGTGATTTTGAGAGCACTTGGGACATAGTGGACACTCAACATGGGTCTGTTAGATAAATTCTCTAGGCAGGCCCATTCATATTGAACCAATTACAAAGCCATAACAAGGTAGTTATAGAAAGGCATTTAAAATTAATATATGTATATCCAAGTAGAATTTAAAATATAATTTTTATCAAATATAATGCTTTGTAATACTGTGTTTCTATTTTAAACAACCTCTGTATATGAAAGTTCAGATAATTATCTATATATATATAAAAAGCCAGTGACCAGAATGCCTTAACGACCAGAACAACCAGTTGCTATGACACCCACTGCGGTCAGCGAACTGACCTGATCAGGGGGTGGGGCCAGCTGGCCAACCTCCCTTGGCCCCTCCCCCCAGATGGCCCCACTCCTGACCGGCCCGCCCCACCCCAATAGGGGGCAGGGCTGGCCAGCCAACCTCCTGCAGCCCCTCCCCCCACCTGGCCCCAACCAGGATCAGCCCCCCCACCCCTATCAGGGTTTGGGCTGGCCAGCCAACTGCCTGAAATCACTCCCCTCAGCCTGCTCTGCCCCTGATGAGCCCCCACCACCCCGACTGGCCCAGCGCCCTTCCCCCCAGCCAACTCCACCCACGATTGGCCCCCTACCCCATTTGGGGGCGTGGCCAGCCAGCCCACTGCCCACAGACCTTCCCCATGGCTGGCCCTGTCCGATCTGTCCCAATTGGGGCTGGGCTGGCTGGACTCCACCCATGCACGAATTCATGCACTGGCCCTCTAGTCCTATATAATAAAAGGGTAATATGCGAATAGACCAATTGGCAGAACAACCAAACAACCAATCAAAGCATAATATGCTAATGATATACTATGTCTGCTCAACCACTTGCTATGACGTGTACTGACCACCAGGGGGCAGATACTCTGACCAGTAGGTTAGCTTGCTGCTGGGGTCTGGCCTATCGGGACTGAGCTAGATGGGCCGGACACACCCTGGAGCCCTCCCAGGGTCCCTCCCCTGCCCGATCTTGCACTGGTGAGGTCCCTCAGACTGATCTGCACCCTCTCACAATCTGGGATCCCTAAGGGAATGTTGGAGAGTCAGTTTCAGCCCAATACCGCAGGCCACTCTTCTTGGGAGGGCACTAGACACAGGGTTCATAGCTGGCGAGTGCTTCTGCAGCAGCGCGAGCCTCTCCTGATCAGGAATGATTGGGCATGGGCCTGCAGCAGGCACAGTGGGGCTAGAATGAGCAGAAGTGGCAGGTAGGAGCTGAAGGAGGCATTGGACTGTGGGTTTTGACCCATGCCCTGCAGGCCACCCAGAGGGACCTGACCCATGCATGAATTCGTGCACCAGGCCTCTAGTCATAAATAAATTTGGGAGCTATTATTTGTGTTACAAAGGGTTTCCCTATAGAATAACAAACCATGTTTTCCATTTCATTATAATTATTATCTGATTCACCCACAGTTTGAGGGTTCACAAAATGGGGTACACATATGGAGCTGAGCGGGAGTCCTCACCACAGTTCTCCTCATCAGCACCATTCCCACAATCGTTCACACCATCGCAATGAAAAGCACGTGGCAAGCACTTGGTCAGATTCCCACAGGGGAAATATCCTTTTTGGCACAAAGGAGTGATTACACTGTCTTCAGTCAGTGCAAAATCTGTGTGAAAGAGAGGACACAAATCTTATGTAATAGCAAGAAAGCATTGATATGTCCAAACTCTTTTCACGTTGCCCCATTTAATTTTCACAAAACCCTATGAGTTGAGTTTGTCTGGTGTTATTCATAATGCACAATTGCAATCATATCTAACATCAGCTACACCAAGAATGGAATCAAGGCTTATTCTGAAGTCACTTCAGGAAGTCTAAGTAAGCAATACCGAAGCAATTGTCCTACTTTTGGAGAAAATCAAATCCACTCCTAGAAACAGAAAGGCTAGACTGTGAGCTCACAGGATCAAATTGCTGGATTTATTTACTCATTAATCTTTTACAAGAAGGATTTGAAGTGACTTGTAACAAAAAATACATATGCAAAAGACAGTGTAAGTATAACTTAGAAATCCAGAACAACATTTGAATAAGGAGATCATAGTAAGTAACAATATCTCATTGAGCTCACTGTGTGCTAGGTGGTTGGCACAGTGGTTTATCTCAGTTATTCTTGAGATAAATATATGCTGGAAGCCAGTCCATCCTTGCTGCTTGGCGTGGTCGCTGCAGAAAGGAAACATCTGCACAGCGTATGTTTCAAGGGACCTGGCGTATATGGCATGCTGTTCTTGATGTGTTTGCTCACCTTCCTGGCACTATGTGTTTTAACCAAGGTCACCTCTCCGAGAAAGGTTGTTTCCCCAGGTAGGGATTTTTCCCTGAAGTTAGGGAGGGGATAAAACCCCTTAACTAAATGCCAGGCTGGTAGTTAATCACTTTAATTATGAACAATCACCCTTAAGCTACATAATCTTTACTCCCTGGAATGGAGATAAGAAATGCCCTAACCTTTGGAATAGAAATTTACAGGATTAAAATCAACTGGTATAAATACAGATGTAACAAGACAATAAAAAAACAACAACAAACAGAACTTGGCTGGAGATCCAAATCAGAAGTTGGCTAGAGATCCTGGCTAGGCTGCTGATCAACTGAAGGCTGTCTCCGTGTCATTCCTTCTTCGTCGACTCCGTCCACACCTTTGGGGACCCCTGGACCAGCTGGGGTTGGACCCCAGCAAATATATATATGTTTGAGGGATAAATACAGTCATCCATCTGGGAAGTCACAAAGGGCAGATTTGAGTCATCCCCCTGACTCCACAGGGCCATCTTAATCACTGTGCTATGAGAATATCAATTGAATAAGGATCCTACATTTCAAGAAGCATAAGTCTCCTATGAAAATGAACTAAAAATCATCTTCTTGGGCAGGGAACATAAGAGAAGATGAATGAAAGTTGAACAACTGCTACATTAAATGAAGAAACCCAGAAAGGAAAGATAACATTTACAGAGTTAACTATTTCTGACCATAAGATGACCAAGAAATTCCAGAAACTTAGATGTAAGAGACATTCTTTCAATTTTGTAAGAGTACTTTTCCAGGAAGTGAAGAGATGTGTTCTTTATACATATTCTGGTAGAATGGTGGTAGTCGTGTATTTTTTAAAAGGAGTACAACATAAAACTTCACAGAAATTGATTTAGAAGAGTGTAGACTCAGGCATGGCTACAGTTCAGTATGACTAATGGAAAGGAGAGAGGGGTGTTGGCAAAGTGTCTCTAGCCACAACATTGAAGTTTCGCATCATGGCCAGGAATTTCCTTGGATTGGTGTGACAATGTTTTTAATATGGCAGAAGGACAGAGAACAAACCTTTGTGAAGCATCATCTACTTTGTGGCGGGTGTCTCCTAATTATTTCATTTAATAGCAACTTGGCATGATTGGTGTTAATATCTACATGTAAAGATGAAGAAATGGAGACTGAAAACATGAAAGCACTTCGACTCTGGATCTTAGGAAAATGCCTTTGTGAGAGCTGGGCCCTCTAAGACATGCTGCCTGTAGCAAGGTGTTCTCCCAGCAGAATGATCACCAAGTTCTCCTAAAGTATGTGAAGCCTGCTGGCCCTCATTGTTTAAGAAATAGTGCCTTTGTTTTAGGGCAGGAGTTTGATTTTCAGCACTAAAGCTATGTGTGAGTTACAAGTTAATGTTAACCTTTTAGTGATATCGTTAGAGAATGAGTGGAGTATTGGATTACTTGAGTTTTAGTCCTTTATGCAGCAAAGGCATAGAAGAGGAGAATCTGGCCCTCTCTTGGGAGCTGCCAGATGTAACAGTGCACATTCTCCCCAGAAGCTGTGGGTCTTCCCTGAGTGGAGAGCATGGCTCTCAAATGCTTTCCTGAAATCTCTGGACTTTTGTTCTTACAAAAGAAAAATCTATTTTCTCCACTATTGCTGCAGTGGTGGATGAATGATTTACTATCAGCAAATAGGCCCAGGACAAGTCAGATCTGACTATTTTAGGAAAACTTTTTCTGCTTCGGGGTTGGCTTGTGAAGTTGCTTCCCATGGGGACATGTATACTGAGTCATGGATTTTTAAATCTCTTCTTTCTTTTCTTTTCTTTTTTTTTTTTTCAACAGCAGAGTCTTTATGTTCGACAGCAAATTCAGATACAAAAGCCCACCGCCATCATCCCTCATGCCCTGTCTGTCCTGGGCTGGGCTGAGGGAGACATAGGAGTGGGGTGGGGAGGTGGGAGGTTCACAGCAGACTTGTGTTTCAAATGCAGTGGTAGGGAGCTCCTCTGGAGGAATGGTGGGAGGGGGGATTATTGCATTTGCTGGGGGGAGGGACCCTCCCCCTTTTGAATTCCTTATGTCAGGAAACCAGGAGGTCAGGACCCCCAAACAGAACCCGAGGCCGCAGGGAGACAGAGGGACCAGTTTGGCCGCTGATGTGGAAAGTGTTGCGGGCGGGGTCTGGCTGCCCAATCTGGCTGGTCCCTCCCAGAGCCTGATCTGGCTGAGGTAGGTGGGGAACAGGGTGGGAGTAGGGGGGCAGCTGGGGACCCCAGCCAGGCTGGGATTAGGGAGGAGTGGTACCGACTGGAGTGGGGCAGGGGCTCAGCCCCACCTCCACGCCACATCCTGGAACTGCTGGGCCAGGGCCAGGCGGAGCCGGATGCCGGAGCCTGGACAGTGGTGCCCTCACCCCAGAGGCTCCCACCAGGCCCAGCTCAGGTCATCGCAAGGTCCAGTGGGAGTCCTAGTATCGGCCGACCTTGGCATCCCCAATGGCACCCCAGACATCAAAGACGAACTCATCAGGAAAGGCAAAGTCACCAAGCCGCTCATCCAGGGCCTCGGCCAGCTCGTCTGGATTCCTCTTGTCCTTCCCAAGCTCTACCATGGTGGCCGCCAACTCTGTGTCCCTGATGCCCATGTAACTCTCCAGCAGGTCATCTACTTTCTCAATTGCCTTCTCCTCAAAGGCCGAGGGCAGATCCTCTACAGTGGCAGGGCCCCGGGATCGGAGCCGGAGAGTCCCTCTGCCAGTGCCCAGCTGGGGGCCGGAGCCAGGACGGCCACCCCCTGAACGCATGCTGATCATGTCAAAAGCTTTGCGGGGCTCCGTGAGCTTCAGTGTGAAGGTGCGTCCTCGGGGCAGCTCCTTGAGCAGCCGGGCCACCTCGTAGTGCCGACAGCCCAGCAGGCTCTGCCCGTTGATGGCCTCGATCTTGTCGCCCACGCTAATGAGCTGCATGTGGTCAATGACGCTGCCCTCCTTGATGCGCTTGATGAAGGCGTAGCCGGCCCCGTTGTCCGTGATAGCGAGGCCCAGCGCCTCCTCCGACTTGAACACCTCCACCTCCTTACGCTGTCCCTTGACATGGGCCAAGATGAAGTCCTCCAGCCCAATCTGGCCCCCCAGGAGTTTGGCCATGTCCACTTTGTGGGTGTTGCAGGTGCAGAACATCACCTCGGCAGCTGGCAGCCGGAAGGCCTCCGCGATCTTGCCATACAGCTCCTTGACATTGGTAAAGCCCTCGATGCGACCAGTGGGACTGCCGTGGGCCAGCTGGGTGTGGAACACAAGGCGGGGACGCAGGGCTGGGGGAGGGGGAGGCAAGCCCATTTGGGGCCCCCCTACCCTACCTCTACCCAGGGGCCCCGGCTCCTCTACACCCAGCCCACCACAGCCTGGCTCAGCTTCTTCATTTTCCACCAGAGGTGGCGCCTTTTTCCGCCGCCCCAGTCCCAGTGGCGTGAGCAGTGTGAAGAGGGAGCAAGCCCAGGAGATCTAGACTAGTGCAGTTGCCTCCTCCAGGTTTTCCAGCTTCTACCCTTGCCCCCCACAGTCTCTTGTCAACACAGTAGCCAGAGTGATCCAGTTGTGTAGCCGTAGGCAAGTCACTTCACTTGAAGGGGCCTCAGTTTCATCTGCGCCGCCGCCTCCCTGCCCGCGCCCGGCTCTGCCCTCCACAAGCTCAAATCTCTTAACTTATTTCTTATAAAGATTTCTGTAGAAAGCAGATTTATGAAAACTAGTAGTCCTCCTATGTTTGGAATGTGTGTGAGTGAGGGTCAATATATCTTAGTGTAGTAGCTTTGGCATTTTTTAAGATAGTAATTCACAGTTAGAAATAAATTTTGTATCACATATAAATTTTACACAGACTGTAAATAAAATTTCTTGAAATATTACTTGTTTTTACTTTGTGGGATGTACTCTGATCATTGTTATTCTATCATATTTGCTTGAAAAGGGATTACAAGCTTCGAAATTGATCTTATGAACCATCCACTAATAGGATGCTACCCAATATTTACGATTTCACTCATATGTGAGATATAAAACAGAAAGCAACAAACTAATAAACAAAACAAATGTATAGAAACGGACAAAAATATGGAGGTTACCAGAATGGGGGAAGGAGAAGGTAGAAGAGGATAAATGGTTCAAATATATGGTGATGGAGGAGACTAGGCTTTGGGAATTGAACACATCATGCAATATACAGATGATGTATTATAGAATTGTGCACTTGAAACATATTTTTGTATTAACCAATTTCATCCCAATAAATTTAATAAAATTAAAATAAATAAAAATATTGATTAGCAATAAAGTGCTCTGGAGACCACCAGACCTACCTGGATGAGCATTCTCTCAGCCACTCACTAGCTGTGTAAATTTTGAGCAAGCTACTTAAGCTCTTTAATCTTGAGTTTTCTTTCATTTAAAATAAAGTTGATGATATCCCCCCAATGGGTGTGTTTCAGGAGTGAGACAAGTTAATGCTTGTAAAGTACTGGATAGTGCCTGGCCCATGGGGATCCCTCGGTTAATGTTGGCATACAGGCAAGTTCAACACAAGGTAAGAAATCAGGACTTTAATAAGGAAGCTCTAGTATCAAGTGTAAGCTTTCTGTACCTTAGCATGGCATGATTTTTTAATGTGACTTCTATGAAAGAAAAAATAGGGGCTATCATAAAGCTTCCTTTACTTCTTTATACTATTATATTTTAAAAACCGTATGACATATGCAGTTTATATCTTAGGCAGCCTCAAATCTCTTTTGAAAGCTAATGGGGGAGTTGTAACTGATAAATAAGCAATGAAAATACCTTCATAACCTATAAAATACTAATAATATTTTCTGAATGATCTAGAGGAGGTGATTAAATATTTGATTAAATACAATTTTGAAGAAGAAAGCTGAGGCTGGAGAAAACATTTTGAAGGTTTATATTAGCTCCCTTATGGGGTTGCCATAAAGATAAACTTGAGTCCTTTGAAGGCTGGACCGAACTAAATATCTACTTCACAGACGCAGACTCCCTTAGAGTGAGACAAGCAATTAGCTGTCACAGGAGGGATAGAGGTTATTTTCTTCTCCCAGAAAATACTGGGTTAATATAGCTAGTATGGGTGAGGGAAAAGGAGGGGAAGGGCTGACCATGTACAAACAGAAATGGTTGATTGCGTTTCTCCTAACTCCCCATCTTTCACCTGAGAATGTCTTCCTGAGGCATCTCAAGGTATAAATTTTATGATAGGAAAATAATGTAATGCAATCTATTTCCTATTCCCTGCCCTTTGTATCCTAAATCCCTCTTGTTCTATTTAGTGCCTGGTACTTACTTTATGCTCAGTAATGATTTTAACGAATAAGTGAATGAATAAATGAATGGGTTGGTTGGGAATAAACAAGAAATTGAAGAAAGCCCCTTTCAAGATGTAAACTTCCCAAAGTTGGAGCTCAGGGGCTAGGGTCTCTGAGAGGAGCAGCAGCACCACTCAGAATAGTTCTGACATGACACCAAGGTGAATCCAGCTCGCTTGCTGAGTCCACCTGCCAGAAGCTCTCCTACTTCTGGGAAGATTATTAGTGTGATTAAAAGCTGACCTTTGCAGGTAGATGATTTAATGTTTATTTGAAGGAAACTAGTAAAGTGTTCCTTAGAAGCTTTTATGTTGATGCCAACATGGGCCGGCAGGACCGGAGTGAAAGGGGGAGTGTGTGGACATGCACGGGTGTGTGTGTGTGTGTGTGTGTGTGTGTGTGTAAGGGACAGTCTGATGGTGTTTGCTCTCCTAGACAAGGAGCGGCTGCTACCTACACAGCCACTCCCTGGGCATGTCTCTGGCTTGAAGACAACCATCTTGAGGAGTTTATAAGGTCCTCTTTGGGAGGAGGCTGCAGGGAGCAGCAGCAGCTAGGCACCACCCGGACTCACTGCAGCCTGGGCCCGAACCCACATGCACCCTGCCCTGGGCCGAGCACCCTCCAAGGACACAAACCGGGACTATGCGCCTAAGTAGACACCGGTGGGACCCCTTCACGACTGCCACTGACACGGCAGGGCTATCACCCCTGCTGTAGACTTATCCACCACCACTGCTACTGTGCTGCCACCACTGCCTTAGAGCCCTGCTGTTCGTATCCACTGCCAGAGCTCAGGGGCAAGAACTGCACTGAAGGCCAGAGAGATAGATATAGCCCCCCGCCCCCCCCCCCCCCCCGTACCTACTAGAACTGAGGACCTGAGGAGACTGAAGAGACTGCAGATCTGTGGGTGAGATGGGAGTGCCTGGGACTGAGAGATGTGGCCCCAAGGGCACTGGATGAGGAGACTGCAGAAAGGGTACAGCCGTGGAAGCCTGGTGTGAAGTCCCTGGATAGAGTAGCACTAGCACCCTGCCATTGTGCAGCTGGGAAGTTCCTCCTGAGCAGTGGGAAGGACCATGCAATGGCACTTAGGGCGAGCCTACACTGGAGGGGTCTGAAGGACACGCCCAATATTGAATCTGGGGGACCCTTCATTTCTTGGGGGAACTCGTGCTGGTAAGCAGAAAGGGGGTTGAACAGTATGACCAGGAAGAAGATCAGCCCTGCCTACCTAGAATATAAGGAATGTGCCCTCTTTCCCACCAGCAAAACAGCTGCTTCTGACCTGACCTGTGATGATCTGAGGCAAGGGCAAACAGCCCTGGGTTGAAAATCCATGCCTCTGCAGGTGGCAGAGAGGAGGTGCCAACAAACTAGGCTGAGCTGAGACCTTGAAAGAGAGGAAGCCCCTCTGCCCCTCCCAACAGCCAAGACCAGGATACTCCTGCAGAACCCAGCTCTGTGGGAGAAGGGAGAACAACTCAAAACAGGGAAAATTAGGGTGTGAGACTAGAGGCAGACCCAGCCTCTGGGATAAGAAGTCCCCGCTCACTGGATTACTAGGGGCTTCAACATATCGGACCTCAATCAGGTTGCCCAGGGCCAGAAAAAGACATTGGCTCACATTAGCCTGCAACATAGAAGTTTCCAGGAGGCCCAGGATAGACTCACCAATGGCCTAGAGTCAACAACATCAGAGAAAAATCAAATGAGATTTACAAATAGCATACTCAAAGTTTTTTGAGTGTGTGAGTGTGTGTGTGTGTTTAAATATATTTTTATTGATTTCAGAGAGGGAGAGGGAGATAGAAACATCAACGATGAGAGAGAATCATTGATCAGCTACCTCCTGCACACCTCACAATGGAAATCAAGCCAGCAACCCGGGCATGTACACTGACTGGGAATAGAACCATGACCTCCTGGTTCATAGGTTGATGCCCAACCACTGAGCAATGCTAGCCAGTCTGCTTTTGATTCATGTGTGTGAGTGTTTGTGAGTGTTTTTTGTTTGTTAGTTTGTTTTTCTTTCTATAGTAGTTCTTTTAGCTTCCTTCTTGTTTCCATATTGCCATTTTTTTCTTCTTCCTCTTTCTCAGATTTTCTTTATCTATATAATAAAAGCCTAAGTGACCATTAAGGTGGAACGACCAGAATGACCGGTCGCTATGATGCACACTGACCACCAAGGGGCAGACGCTCAACATAGGAGCTGCCTCCTGGTGGTCAGTGTGCTCCCACAGGGGGTGCAACACTCAGCCAAAAGCCGGGCTCACGGCTGGTGAGCTCAGCAGTGGTGGCGGGAACCTCTCCTACCTCCTTAGCAGCACTAAGGAGCAGCAAGCCGAGTGGTAAGGAGCAGCGAACAAGCAGGTGGACATCCCCCAAGGGGTCCCAGACTGTGAGAGGGTGCAGGCTGGGCTGAGGGACCCTTCCCCACTGCATGAATTTCATGCACCAGGCCTCTAGTATCCAATATAAGTCTTTGGTCTCCTGTCTTTTAGTATTCTTTTTAGTTTTTCTTTGCTTTGCTTTCTCTTCTTTTTTCTTCTTAGTCTTTCCTGTTGTTGTTGTTGCTTTGTATAGCTTGATTTTTGTGGTGTTTTTGGTTTGGTCCTGCTGTGTCTTATTCTGTTCTGTCAGCACCTGTATAACAGCTGACATGATGAGGTTGGGATTGAGCCCCACTGTCAGCAATTCAGAGGGGAGACCCCTCCCACAAATTTACCATTGAAACAACAACAAAAAATAAGTTACCTACAAATAAACTTAACTAAGCAAGAAGTTAAAAAACCTGTACTTGAAAAATGATAGGACATTGAAAAAGAAACAGAGGAAGATACAAACAAATGGAAAGGTATTCCAGGTTCATGGATTGGAATAAATAACATCGTTAAAATGTTCAGATTACCCAAAGCAATCTATATAGTCAAAGCAATTCCTATTAAAATACCAATGGCATACTTCACAAAACTAGAACAAATACTCCAAAAATGTATATGGAACCATAAAATACCCTGAATAGCCTCAGCAATCTTGAGAAAAGAGAAAAATGTTGGAGGGATCACAATACCAGATATCAAACTATATTACAAAGCCATTATAATGTAAACAGCCTGGTACTGTCACAAGAACAGGCATATAGACCAATGGAACAGAATAGAAAACACAGAAATTGACACACACCATTGTGGCCAATTAATATTTGACAAAGGAGGCAAGAACATACAATGGAGTCAAGACAGTCTTTTCAACAAATGGTGTTAGTAAAACTGGACAGACACATACAAAAAGATGAAACTAGACCACCAATTTACACCATACACAGGAATAAACTCAAAATGGATAAAAGACTTAATATAAGCCATGAAACCATAAAATTCCTAGAAGAAAACATAGGCAGTAACATCTCATGTAGCAGAATTTTTGCTGATACAACTCCCAGGGTAAGAGAAACAAAAGAAAAAATAAACAAATGGGACTACATAAAAATAAAAAGCTTTTGCACAGTAAAAGAAACCACCATCAAAATGAAAAGGGACTGCACTGTATAACAGAACATATTTGCCAAGGATACATCTGATACGGTGTTAATCTCCAAATATATAATCTACTCATACAACTCAACAAAAGGAATACAAACAATCCAATTGAAAAATGGGCAGGGGACATGAATAGACACTTTTCCAAAGAAGATATACACATGGCCAAGAGACATATGAAAAAATGCTCAAAGTCACTAATCATCAGAGAAATGAAAATTAAAACCACAATGAGATATCATCTCACACCTGTCAGATGGCTGTCATCAATAAGTCAACAAAGAACCTGTGCTGGCAAGGATGTGGAGAAATGGGATTACTAGTTCACTGCTGGTGGGAATACTGACACTGTAAAGAACACTATGGAGTTTCCTCAAAAAATTAAAAATAGAACTTCCATTTGACCCAGCAATCCCACTTCTTGGAATATAGTCTAAAAACCATGGAACACCGATCAGAAAGAATATATGCATCCCTATGTTCATAGCAGCATTATTTACAATAGCTGAGATTTAGAAACAGCCCAAGTGCCCATCAGTTGCTGAATGGATAATAAAACTGAGGGACATTTACACAATGGAATATTATACAGCTGTAAAAAAAGATGGATCTCTTTCCCTTTTGGGACAACATGGTTGGACCTGGAGACTATTATGCTAAGTGACATAAGACAATCTGAGAAAGACAAACATCACATGATCTCACTTATTTGTGGATTGTAAAGAACAAAATGAATTGACCAACAAAATAAGACCAGAAGCATGAGGCATAGAACAGACTGACATACCTCAATGTTGGGGTGGGGGCATGAGGAAAGAGAAACCAAATAATGTAATATACTTTTATGCGTAGCCCATGGACATGGAATAGGGTAGTGAAGACCTGGTGGTTGGGGAGGGGTTGAGTAGGAAGTAAAGGGGGAAAAATGGGAGACATCTATAATACTGTCAACAATAAAAAATCACTAACAGGGAAAAACAAGGGTGATTATAAAACTGTACTAATTCCTAAACAAATGATCTCTTGTCTGAGAAATAAAATTAAGTATAGTTATAGAAAAAACAAAACAACAACAACAAAAAAGCTTTTATGTTAAGGTGTGTGGAGAGAAGTTAGCCTGTCAGTCATTGTTTTTAAACTTAGAAATTTTCTACTTTTCTGCTTTTGTTTGGTCCTTCCTGCCCTAACAGGGTTGTGTGGCCTTATCAACCCAAATGTATAGGATTCAGATTCAGTTCCAAGCACATATTTCCTTCACCTCCTCATTTCAAAGACCCCTGTCTTGACTGAATTTCTCTAAGCCCCACTTCCTGTCCTGTTTTCTGAAACAAAGTGACCACCTCTGGCTGGTTAAGGTCCCTCAGGATCCTACCCACAGATTTACTGCAGAAACAATCACCCCATCTCCCTCCTCAGGTGGCTGCCTGATCTTTGAACAGTCAGATTTGGGGAAATGATGTCTAATTTTGTGGTACAGAGTATAGACTTAATACATGTTGATTTAAATTAGGGGGGAAAATAGAATTTCAAATTGTCAATATCACCCTCACCAGGGATGGATTTCAGCTCCATGTACCCCTTGATTGGGTGTTGTTACCTAGTTCACAAACTAAATGTCGTGGTCCCTGATGGGTTCTAAAGTAAATATAAAGGCACAAGAAAGTCTTATCTTCCAAAAATATTTCTTCTATGACCAGTAAACTGCTTAACTTCATCTTTAGAGATGTGTTCTTTTAGATTAAAATCCTTTTTATAGTATTTAAATACCTCTCTTGTTCTGCATGAGTTTGAGAGATTGTCTTCTTCTTAAAACCTTCCTGAGCACAGTGAGCTCAGAGAATGAATGCTCTGGTGGGTGGAGGAAGAATAACTTGGAAAGGGTGAAGCCTAATGGAACTTTGGCACAGGAAATGTAGGGAGGAGAGAAGGTGATACCTTTTCCCGCTTTGCTTCCCTCTCTCTCCTAATTCCTCTCTGATTTATTAACTGCTCTGTCTCAAGGGACTTTCCCTGGCTATTCTTCTCCTTGATTGTAGTTCCTCCAAATTCTGGTCCCATTGACTTCCAAATTAACCTGCCTGCATGTGAACTGGGAAGGATGTACCTCTTACAAGTGTGGGCACCACTCACAGAGACTACTGATGAAGGGCTGTGCAGAAGCCACACTGTCCCAGGCTGAGGCCCTACACCCTTCCTTCATGATGCATAAAGGATGAAGGTCACCTTTCCTGCCTGCAGAGAAGCCTTCCATTTTTATTCTATAGAATTCCATTTAATCTCATCTTCTCAGAATCCCTCTTCATTAATCATGTCTGTTATCTCTTATATTTTCAAAATCCTTGTCCCTTCACTGGTTTTTCTATTAACAGTAATCTTATTCAATCAGCTTCCATCTTCAAAACAAACAAACAAACCAAGCAACCAATCAACCCAAATCCTATATCCACACTAAAGCTAAAACACACTTTTCCCTTTAAAATCAAATTATCAGAAAAAAAATCGTAGAAGCCAGTGTCTCCAGTCCTCATCATGCTTTCTTTCTTAAATTCACAGCATTCATTTTTGGCCTTGCTGCTCCACTAAAATTATTTAACTATAGTCACTAGTATCTTCTTTGTCACTAGATTCAATAGGCATTTTAAAGTCTCTACTTTACTTAGTTCTTTGCAGCATTTGAATCAGCAAACCAGTCAGCAGGTTGTAACCTATTTGTTCCTTGGCTTTGTGAAATCTCACTGCCCTGGTTTACTTCATCCTTCTCCATATTTTCTAAAGGTCCCTCTTCTGCTTATATCCTTAGTTCACTGCTTATTTTTCTCTGTCATTACCCTGAATGTAATCCATATACATAAGGTCAAAGGTTTCCTAGACCAGTCAAATCAAGTAAATAATTTACAGGGACCTGCAAAAAGTTACTAATATCTTAGACTATCAAATAAGAACATTATAAATCTTAAATTACCATGTATTATAATAATTTATTAGAAAAAAGAGTCTTTACTTGGTAAAAATTAGAGAGAGCATATCCACAGAAGAAAAAACAATCCTTTGAAATGAATACAGTTATCTCTATGAAAAACTCACTTATCTGTGTTCATGGTCTGGTGAAACTTTTCTTCCTGACAGCCTGTTTGGAATTGTGTGAGAAAATTGGACCTGGAAATGCTACCAGAATTCCTTAGGGAGGTTAGTCCTCTGTTCTGTAGCTCACAAATATTTTTTCCCACTTTGTCACTTGTCTTTAACTTTGCTTATGACAGGGGCTCCAGAGATGAAACCATCAGACCCTTTAAAATAACTATGCAGCCCTAACCGGTTTGGTTCAGTGGATAGAGCATCGGCCTGCGGAATCAAGGGTCCCAGGTTCAATTCTGGTCAAGGGCATGTACCTTGGTTGTGGGCACATCCCCAGTGAGGAGTGTGCAGGAGGCAGCTGATGGATGTTCCTCTCTCATCGATGTTTCTAACTCTCTATCCCTCTCCCTTCCTCTCTGTAAAAAATCAATAAAATATATATTTAAAAAAATAAAATAAAATAACTATGCAAACTAAAAATAGAAGGTAATTTACTTGATTTAATAAGGATATCTATGAAACCTCATAGCATATATTGCACTTGATGGTGAATTTTTTAAGGCTTTCCCTTTGAGATCGGGAACAGGACAGCAATGCCACTACTATTGCACATGTTCAACATTCTACTTGGAGAACTTAGCAAACACAGTAAGGCAAGGCAAGTCAATCAATGGTATAAATATTGGAAGAGAAGAAATAAAACTATAAATGTTCATGAATGATATGATTGTGACATAAAAATCCAAAATAATAAGTTTTGACCAGCCTGGGGATCGAGCCTGTAACTGAGGTACACACCCCTGACTGGAATCGAACTCAGGACCCTTCAGTCCACAGGCCAACACTATATCCACTGAACCAAACCAACTAGAGCTTATGTTGACATTTTTTCTTGAAGCTATCTACTATGGGAGATAGCTTCTTCTAAAATCCAGGTAGACTCTATGTAGGTTGGGGTAAGGTGGCCCACGCTGGCTTATCATACTGTAGGCTCTATCTCTACAGGTAATTTTCTGATGCATTACTCTTTGCAAAACTTGCAATTCACACAAACGATGCATAAAAGCCATAGCATCCACATAATCCTGTGCTCTTAGGGAGGGCAACTTATATCTCTCAGTAGATAATTTTTAGCTGTATTTATTGCAGTAAGAGTAGCATTTTTAAGTGGGAAACAGAAAACAGCTTCTGGTCAAGATGGCAGCCTAGGTAAATGTGGTACTTGCATCTTCCCACAACGATATCACAATTCAACTAAACTACAGAACCATCATTCAGAACTACTTGATATCTAGCTGAACAACAACAAGAAATCCTAAAACTAAGTATATTAAGAAGAAACCCATTGAGACTGGTAGGATAGGTGGAGACACAGACCAGGATGATCCAAAACCCATATGTGGTAGATAAAAATCAGGAGGGATATCTCAGTTGTGGAGTTCCCCCTGATGAGCAAGGGTATCAGCCCCACACATCAAGCCTCCAGCCTGGGGTTCCAGGACCAGGAAGACAAGTCCCATAACTTCTGGCTTTAAAAACCATCAAGGATTGTGGCTGAGTAAGACCAAGAGCAGATGGAGTCCCAGGCAGTTCCTCTTAAAGGGCCTGCACATGTACTTACTTTCACTTTGACATGTACTTACAATCCCTCTGAACTTAAGCACTGAAACAGCAGCTCAAAAGGCACCAGAAACATATGGGGAGGAACTGAAGTGTCTGACATTAGGGTGAGAGCTGGAGGGACAAGTTTCTGCCAGACAAAAGTGCTGGCAGAGGGCATTGTTCCTTTTCTGAGCCCTCTCCCCACAAAGCCAGAAGGCAGGTGTCATATCTGAGTCTTCATAAATAAGGCTATCATTATTTACCCACCTTGGTGATTCCCTAAGACCCTGCCCCACCAACTTTTGGGGCTATCCAAGCCATTTCTAGTGACATTTCCATACAAATGGCCTTTCTCGCCTCATGCTTCAGACTTTCATAAAAGCTCTCAAAGAAGCAGTATCTGGACTCAGTGTGCCCCATACTTCTTGATAAGTGTCCCCAAACCAGGCACTAGTGGCAGCCAGCCTTGGTTCACAGTTTGGCCTCTCCCAGGTAACTTCAAGTCCAGCACAAGTAGCAATCATCTGCAGATCACTCTGTCACTCATGCCAAGTGGCCACGGACAGAACACAGGCAGTGACTGAAATTGGCCTGTACCTCCTAGAGCCAGAACACCCAGTGGATAGCTTCAAACTATGTCAAAGTACCATCCAACCACCTCCATAATTGACACATTCAAGGGCAGAACTCAACAGGCACCAGAGCCTCACTGAAGTAAGTCCTGCTCCATAGGTTGGGCCCCTGCACAGCTGATCCTCCACGGTGGTCACAGACAGTCTTTGCAATGGATTGACTCAACTATAACAGGAGGGTGTACACAGCCAACACAGGCATGTGCATCTGGAGTGCCTAGCTCAGGTAAATTGAGAGACTATGCCACAGGACCCTATAGGACATCTACTACTTTAGTCCACCCTACCAAGCCCAAGAGACATAGAAGCTCTACCTAATACATAGAAACAAACACAAGGAGGCTGCCAAAATGAGGAGACAAAGAAATATGTCCCAAATGAAAGAACAGAACAAAACAGTAAAAGAAAACCAAATGGAGACAAGTGACCTACTAAGTGCAGAGTTCAAAACACTGGTTATAAGGATGCTCAATGAATTTAGGGGCAGAGTAGATGAACTTAGAGAACACTTCAACAGCATAAAAAAGGACATGGAGCCTGGTCAGCATGGCTCAGTGGTTGAGGGTCTACATATGAACTAGGAGGTCAAGATTTGATTCCAGATCAGGGCATATACCAGGTTGTGGGCTCAGTCTCCAGTGTGGGACATGCTGGAGGCCACTGATCAATGACTCATTCTCATAATTGATGTTTCTGTCTCTCTCCCCATTTCCCTTCCTCTGAAATCAATAAAAAAATATGTATTTCTTAAAAGGACATGGAAACCTTAAAAAAGAACCAGTCAAAAATGAAGGATACACTAACTGAAATGAAGAATAATTTACAAGGAATCAACAGTAGAGCAGATAAAGCTGAGGTTCAAAATAGTGATTTGGAATATAAGGAAGCAAAAAACACCCAATCAGAACAATGAGAAGAAAAACAATCCAAAAATATAAGGACAGTGTAAAGAGCCTCTGGGGCAACTTCAAGTGTATCATTCAAATCATGGAGGTACCAGAAGGAGAAGAAAAAGAGCAAGAAATTGAAAACCTATCCAAAAAAATAATGATGGAAAACTTCCCTAAGCTGGGGAAGGAAATAAACATGCAAGTCCAGGAAGTATAAAGTTCCAAACAAGATGAATCTAAAGAGGCACACACCAAAACACATCATAATTAAAATACAAAAGGTTAAAGACAAAGAAAGAATTTTAAAGGCAGCAAGAGAATAACAGTTAGTTACCTACAAGTGAGCAGAGTTCAAAACACTGGTTATAAGCATGCTCAATAATTTAGGGGAAGAGTAGATGACTTGTCAATTGATTTCTCAACAGATACATTTCAGTCCAGAAGGGATGGCAAGAAACATTGAAAGTGATGAAAATCAAGAACTTACAATCAAGATTATTCTACCCAGCAATGCTATCATTTAGAATTGAAGGACAGATAAAGGGCTTCCCAGATAACAAAAATCTAAAGAAGTTCACCACAACCAAACCAATATTACATGAAATGTTAAATGGTCTTTTTTAAGAAGAAAAGATAAATAAAATGGCAATAGATACATACCTATCAATAATTTAATCTAAAAAAATAAATAAATGAATAAGCAGAACAGAAACAGACTCATAGACACAGAGACAATTTTGATGGCTACCAGATGGGAGAGGGGATGAGGAGTTGGGTGAAAAAGGTGAAGGGATTAAGAAGTACAAATTGGAAGTAACAGAATAATCACGGGAATGAAGTACAGCATAGGGAATATAGTCAACAATATTCTCATAACTAATTATTGTGCAGATGGGTACAAGATTAATGGGATGATCACTTAATAAATTACATAATGTCTAATCACTTGGTTGTACACCTGAAACCAATATAATATTGTATGTTAATTGTGATTAAAATATAAAAATGATGCCCGGCCGGTGTGGTTCAATGGTTCAGCATCCATCTATGAACCAGGAAGTCACAGTTCGATTCCTCATCAGGCCACATGCCCAGGTTTTGGGCTTGATCTCCAATCGGGGGAGTGCAGGAGGCAGCCAATCAATGATTCTCTCTCATCATTGATGTTTCTATCTCTCTCTTCCTCCCCATTCCTCTCTGAAATCAGTAAAAATATATTTAAAAAATAAAAAAAATTATTTAAAAAAACAATCATAAAGAAATTGCTTTGGAATACGGGAACAGGGTTTCTTAATAGCATTCAGCCTGGATTATTATTATTTTCCTGTCCATGAGCAAGTTTACATAAAGACTAACTTATCTCACCTTCTGACAGAATTTGAGGCTTTTAAAGGAATACTTTTGCAGTGGACTTCAAAGGCAGAATGAAAGAGGATCAATATTTTATTAGCTTCTTGTATTTTGTGAATTTACATATAAAGAAATTAAGAATAGAAATATGTACAACAATAGGTATATTATGTTTCACCTATGTGGTTAGGACAGAACATCTCAGGCAAGTTGTGAATAAGACACAGAAAAAGAGTGGGGAGAGGAAGAGAGAGAACCCTGAATTATCACTCTTGTCCTGCTATAGGCAAATGACTAGTCCAGTGTCCACTGACTGGACCATAATTTGAACAAAATAGTGGATAATGAAAACCAGGTGATAAATGAGAAAGATTATCTTGCTCCAAATCCAAGAGACTCTTCCTCAGCCACTGTGTCATAGGTTTACTAATTTTTTTCTTATTTCTTAAGGAGGGAGTAGTAATTAATATCAAGTCTACTTTATAGTTAAGCTTATATATTAATTATACTTTTTTGAATTATATTCTTTATCAAGAGGCTATACACTGATTATCTGACAATGTAGCTTCAGCAATTTCCTTGCTAAATTAATTTGTCCCCAAATAAAAAAAAGTTTTCAGGTAGAATTAATGTGTTAAATAATCCAAGTGAACTTAATTAGCAATTCGGGTACACATGAAGAGTTCAACAAGGATTTGGCATCTCTTATAGAAAAGAAGCCTAACTATACTCTACCAATACCAGTGTTTGTAGTGGTGTGATCCATGGGACAGGTTCATCAGGTTGCCTGGGGTGCAGAATCCCACAGCTCACCGTGGGGACTGAAGTCCTAGAATCTGTTTTTTTAACATCTTCACAGTGGTTCTCAGAAACTCAACAATTGCACAAATATGCTGGCTGAGGTTACACCAAAGGCCAAAGGCTGGTAAGGATCAGGAATGTGACTTGAACACATGCCTGCTAGCCCCTAAATGGAGCTTCCTTGCCACTCCACTGCCTCTCCTGTCCTAACTCCTTATACTTGCACAGCTCTTTACTTCACAGTTCCAGATCTCTGATGTGTGTGGCCTCTCATGTTCAGTCTCAGATCAAGCAAAAGCTGAAGAATAAAATCTACCTTCTTTTCTGAGCTTTTGGGTCAAGATGATCTATTGTGAGCAAATCCTGAATATGTTCCCTACAACATAGCTGCTCCATAGGCACAGGAAAGATTGACATGTGTTTTCATTAAAACATTCAGCTCACAGATGGAAGACCTCTCCACAGAACATTAATACAGGAAAAGCCATTGATGTGACAGGAGTTAAACCATTTGTTGGCAGAAAGCTGACACTGAGTAAGCATAGAGAGCTAGATTTTGGCCTATTTGAGAAAGGGACTGAACGCAGCCTCACCACAGAGGCTGGGACAGACAGGAAGTATGTGCAGGGAGTTACCCCGACAGTGAGTGGGGATGAAGGAGTTCTGCCTGACACCAAGACTGAGATTTGAATGTTGCCCTTGACCATGGCCAGCAGGACTACAGATTGGGCAAGAGCTTTGGAATTGGATCACCGCAGTGTAAAGTCCCCGAGATGCTAATATAAACTATAGGCTCTGATCTGAAGACTCCAATGGACTTTGTGGAGGCGATTAAGAGACCACTCACATAGAGACGTGTGTGGGAGAAAAATCCCTCCAACTTCATGAAAGTGTCCAGGGCTCTACCTAAGAAAGAATTGATCCCTGAGGAACCAAGAAATGACAGTGCTTTCAAAAGCAGTTAAAAATATGGATGGTTAAATCCTCAAAGAAATAATGGAAGGAAGAATATCATTAAGTAAGAACCGAAGTTTATAAAGCCAGACCAACTTTAAATTCTGTTGAAATTATGGGAATGAAATTTTTAAAATTTTATAGACTAAATAAAAATAAACTGGAATCAGAGAAAGGGAGAATTAGTTAAATTTATCCTTTCCTTATCAAACATATATCCTATTTACACAGAACTTTTGTGGGCAAAGAAAATAGCCATATAGAACTGGTGAGAAATGTTTATTGAAGGTTTAATTTTTTTTTTCTGTGCATACTGAACAACTGGGAGTATAGGGCTGAGAAATGGGTGAATGTGAATAAAGCATGGAAGAGAGCGTTATATTTTATTTTCAGATAATTGTGCCTCTGATTCCACTATTATTTCTCTTGTAAAAGAAGCAGATTCATTTTGCCTGATAAATGTTAGTTTCATGTTTAACAAATAAGTAAACCAAGCTGTTTTTGATTCTCAAATGTATGTATATGTAAGTCTAAAAACTCGGTGCATTTATCCTAATATATAAAAAGCCAGGGGCCATCACGACCAAAACAACCAGATGAACGACCAAACAGCAGGCTGTGTGGGGTGATTACGCCAGCAGGAGGGGTTAGTGAGGAATGTCCAAATGACTGGACAGCAGGCTGCATGGGGTGACCAGGTGGGCAGGGGGGCAGTTGGCAGTGACCAGGCTGGCAGGGGAGGGGAAGTTGGGGACAACCAGGCTGGCAGGGGGGTCAGTGAGGGGCAACCATGCTGGCAGGGGGGCAGTTAAGGGCAACCAGGTTGGCAGAGGGGGGCAGTTGGGGGCAACCAGGACAGCAGGGAGCAGTTGGGGGCGACCAGGCTGGCGGGGGGGGGCAGTTAGGGGTGATCAGGCCAGCAGGCAGAGGCGGTTAGGGGTGATCAGGCTGGCAGGAGGGGCAGTTAGGGGCAATCAGGTGGGCAGGCAGCCAGGTGAACAGTTAGGAGCCAGTGGCCCCAGATTGTGAGAGGGATGTCCGACTGGAAGTTTAGGCCAGGATCGGGTCTAAACTGGCAGTCAGACATCCCCTGAGGGGTCCCAGATTGGAGAGGGTGCAGGCTGGGCTGAGGGGACCCACCCCTCATGCATGAATTTTGTGCACCGGGCCTCTAGTAATTATATAACTTTGTACACAAAAACTAGTCTTAGTTGAATTTTATTCAGGTTGCAATTTTTTTAGAATAAAAATATGATATTTCAATATCAGTTTATTTGAAAGCAGTATCCCAATTTTGTCTCTAAAATTCAGATGACAGCCAATTTTGTCACTTCAAGTGAGAGTCCTTAAACTTTTATTACATATGGTCATATTTATTCACAATAAGATGAAGAAACAAATAAATATCTGTCGCAAGACTTGGTTAGTTAGTGCTTACCGGAGGACATAGCTTCATAGCTTCAACTTCCGAGTGTCTCTCTAGCGTGTCCTCTCCTGCCTCACAGCAAGCTCCATGCAGCCCTCAAGCAGGACAGTTTCTTTTTCATTAGTGCTGCTGCTTCAGCCTCTCAGTATGACTGCTTGGCGATATAATTTATTTTCACAGCTATCAGCAGCATGAATGCAATTGTGTGAAATTAAAATTTAGTTGGAAAACCTTTTATCAAGTTCTGGAGTGGAGGTTTGAATTAGTCCATTAGGGGGCAATCACATACTGCTCACTTCAAAATGCTGCTCAGGGCTTCTTTGATGACTGCATTTTTCAAGGTTAGCAAATTATTTGAATAAGGTACAATTGGTAGTTACCAAGTAATGTTCTCCATACTTCATGCTTTAATTTCCCATATAAGCCCATGTTTTTGATTTGTAATATTGCCCATAATTAGTCCACACCAAAAAGTTATTTTTGGTGGTAGCTTGCAGCTGGTTAGCAAGCATACCCAATGAATAAATTGACAATAAAGTACATGTTAGAAAACAATAAGATATTTTATCTTTACTTATAAATTAGTGTCTATAGCTTAAGATAGTTGATATTGTTTATTTTTTAGGCACTCAAGGGTGATCACGGCCAGAAGGATGGGGGTGGGGGAAAAAAATCATATAATTTCTACCTTTTCCTTTTGTTTAGATCTAGTCTAAAAATCTATCAGAAATATTTATTTAAATGTAGCTTACCTAAATTTAAAATACTTTTATTTGTTTATTAAGTAGTTTTACTGCTTGAACTGCCCATAATTTTATTGTGAGAAAGTAAAAAGTTTTGCTAATTATATATCAAATTACTACTGTATTTATATAAGGAGGAGAGAGATATCAAAGCCTTGGTTAATATGCCTTGGAAATAAATAATTTTAAATATAAAGGTTTAAGTTAGCAGTCAAAAGTAATGTAAAATTAGAAAGTAAAAATTTCCAGGGGATTACAATTAATCAATACTTATCAGTTTGGTAGTATGAATCTGAAATATGACATTTACTTAGATATTAAAAATATCTGTTTAAAATTTATTTTCCTCTTTTTTTTAAATAACACAGTGTGATAAATCTTAGGACATTATTTTAGTAATAGATGTCTTCATTTCATAAAGACTGTATTTCTAAGCAAAGTCAGTTAGATACTTTACCAGAAGTAATAGCAGTATTATAGTAAAACTGGTTAACTATAGTTAATTCCTGTACTATAAAGAATTTTTTTAGGGCACAGATAACCTCTACAAAGTGTGTTGAATTCAAGAAACTACTTTTTAACTGTTTATTCTTAAAAAAATCATAAAAAATTGAATATTATAAATGTGCATAGGACATGAACTTCTGAGGAAAGACCTTAATTCAAAGAAATAGACAGCTTTTTACAACTGTATTTTATACAAAATGAGTTCATATATTTTTTTCTCCTTAGATAACACAAGTTTTCATGGAAGAGAGATGAAAACATAAAACAAAAATTGTGCTAAGTATATTAAAATAATGCTTTAAAATAATTTGAAACAAAGTTTTAGTATTTCAAATTTAAGCTAAAACTTAAATGTTTTATTAGTTGGAAGTTCTCAAATAATTTCTCATAAATACTGCATTTTATTTCAAGATTAATAATATTTAATTGAATTCATTTACTAAAATTGAATATTTTAAAAACCTAAAACAAATTTCTCAGAAAATAAAAATAATTTCAAATTCTAACTTGCATTCTTTTTATAAAAAGTCTTAATGAAATTATAAACTTAAATAGATTTTGTAATAGTAATAATAAATTCAATATGTATTGAGTATGATGAACAGATTATGTATTTACAAGTGTACAAGCTCATAACAAAACAAGTTTATATATATAAACCAGGTGAAAATTAAATGTTATTTTTTTCTCAGCTTTACAATAAAAATACCACTAACTTGAAAATTAGCAGTTAGGCTGAAATAAAAATGTTAAACAGAAAAGAAAATTATCTAAATGTGTATACTTTTGTATGTTTTTAATGATTTTATTTTAGATAGGTTTGCTCTTTGGGAAAGATAATGATTTTTTATTTGTCTGTGACTTTGCAATTCTCAATGTAACTACATTTACAACAAAACAAAGCAACTAACAATTACATAAATGTTATAAACACATTACAGCAGGTTGAAAGTTCGTAAGATAAAATTTTAATTTGTTATTCATCTGTTTTCACATATTAAATTTTTTCTCCATTATAATTGATATATTTAGCATTGCTTTTAAAATATATTATATCTGCAATTTTAATAATATAAAAGACAAGTTTCCTGAAAAATTTGTTGCACCTATAAATTGCTAGGATGAGACTCTAAGTAGTTAGAGATAGTGACAATGAAAATGACAATGCAGACTGGAGGGCTGTTATCAAACACTGCAATGAATCTATTACAAATATGATAAAACTGGATAGAAATGTTATATTTTTTGGAATTGCACTCACGTAAGCGAGAAAACAGCAGCCTTACCTTTGACATATATCAAAACGATGAAATGCAGTAGAAGGAACATTGTAATCAATCTGCAGTTGAAGAAATGCTTTATACCAGAGTAATAGGAATAGGTTCACAGCAATTGAGTTATTAGACATGTCCTCCTTATACCTCAGAAGGAGTAACTTCGGTGCCTCCCAATGGGCTGAGCATGCTCACTGCACTGGCACAAGGGGAGACGGTGTTTTGTCACAATGCAGCCTATCTTTCTTTTTTCTTTTTAATTTAAATATTCAGTTGTATTCTTGGTCATTATTTTATAATAGTATTCTACAGAGGGACATAGATAAAACTTTGGTATTCTTAGATAAGAAACATTTTATTTAAAAAAATCACTTTATTTTTTCCTCCTCCAAGCATGTAGTTCAGTTTGCTCTTATTTAAATCCAAACATAAACAGAGGTTCTTAAAATGTGAAGGGATATAGATTTACAATGAATAGGTGATGAAACCCTCTGTAAGCATATTTTTATGCAATAAGCAACTGACACAAAGCTACTCCTGGCAAATACACTTCTATTCAAATTCACTTAAATGTTTTCAAATGACACAGAAAAATAGTAATAATTAAGATACATGGACTTGTGTTTATTATTTTCTTACTGTAAGACATTTCCACGATATTATAAACTTCCTGAACTTTCTCTGTAATCATATTCCTTTTTTAAAGTGGGAAACTTCATTCTGGGCTTTCAATTCCGTGTTGCACACCTACTAGAAAACTTTAATTTTAATTTAGTTCTTACATCCTGAAAGCAGCTTCTGAAACAGCATAGTGCAAGTTAAAGTACAGAAAGGGACTTGTGGTTGTAGTCCTAATATAATCGTAAAAACTTCTATAAAAGGACACTGTAGAATTTCATTGTCAGAGCACATATTTTACCAATTGTGAAATGTCTATTTAGACACATAAAACAGGATGTAGTCCTGATCTGAACAGAGAATTTTGTAAGTGAATGTTACAGATTCTCTTATATGTTTTTATTAGCCATGTTGTAACAACCCTGTTGGACAAACTCTCTTGTGATGACCGGCTATTATCACCACAAATCATAAGAGACACGGTTTTCATTGTGCTTTCTTTCATTCCAAACTTTGATGGAATAAGGACTAAAAGGAATTTTAAATAGAAAATATTTTACTTATCACATAATATAGTTAGGTCTTTTCTCTTTTAAGAAGTGAGTTAAATTCTCCAAGACTCTTTCCAGATACATTTAGATGTGTTCTCATCTTATTTTTCAAGCCAAAAGAGAGAGCGACAAAGAGAATAAAGTAAAGATGAGAAGAGATATTTCAAGATATTTTTTTTACATTTCAAACACCTTTTTTTTCTCCACTAACCTTCAAATCTTTTAGATAAAAATTGCCTTATTTCGCCTTAAAGAATATCAGGGTGGTGAGTTTTTCTTACATTTATGTTCTGCTGCCAAGATGATAGATGCTGGTTTCTGGTCCTGAAACTTTGAGCATGATTTTTTAAGTGCCATTAAATACTATGAATTGCCTGCCACAACTTTATTAGAAGTTAAAATATATGTTCTGTGAAAATATAATTTTTAGAGCAAAAAGAAATGTCAAGATTTCAAAGAAATTAGTTTAGATTTTTGTGTGTGAATATTTAGCCTTAGAAATAGTTTTAAATTACTAAAAGGTTGAATCATCATCTCTTTGTGTCAGGCTTTTCAAAATTACTTGGAAAAATTAACACAAAAAATGCAGAACTTAATAATTATAAATAACAATTAAGAACATCTTTGGCTTATTACTGGTTTCTAAAGGCAGAAAGCGCAAGGATCAAAACATGTTTTATTTAACATATTTTACCTTTGATTGATCTATTGTGAATCTGCAGCCTTTGGAATTACTCTGAAATGACTGAAAGGTGCACAAGGATATAATGTATGTGTTTAAATAAGGATGAATGCATTTACTTTTTTCTTAGAGACACGGTGGGAAAGGAAGCTCCAGAGAGTGCCTCATACAGAGCTGGGCAGGAGACTTGTACAAACTGATTCATCCCTGGATATTAACGTCAGATTCACGCAAGTGTATTTTATTGATTCTTGTCTGCACTGACTCATTTCTTTCTTCCAGTCTTCTGTGGGTAGTACTCAGACTTTTGGCAATAACTGTATAAAAGCTCACATCAATACAGTATTTACTATATGGAACAATTCAATATAATTCTGGCTAATTCTAGGGGGTTTATTAACTGAAAGTACTAATTACCTGGCTCCAGGTCTTGGGGTAGGGCATTTTCTTAGCTTCTGCTGTAATGTTTATTCACCTTAGAAGCCATTGTTATCTATAAAGTGCTAAAACTCAGAACATAATTTATTTAAATATGGTCAGAAAACCCGATTTTAACACGTTTTCAAAACTGTTTGTTTTTCAGATGGACCATAATTCTCTATCTTTCCAAATTAATGTTTGCATTCAAGATATTTACTCAATAGTCACTCTGCTTAATTCCAGCATAGGCTTGTAAATACCTCTCACTTCTACCATCAAACTAGTTTGTTTGTTTTTAATCAAAACCTGATCCATTAGCTGTTTTGTATCATTTTCTGTTTTGAGGGGAAAAGACTGTGCTATTCAATGAATGAATTATATTAATAGATATATTCTGTCCTCAAAAAGAAAAATTATCCTATATAATAAAAAGGTAATATGCAAATTGACCCCCACACCCTCGCATCACAAGATGGCCACCCCCACATTGTCACAAGATGGCTGGCAGGGGAAAAGAGTTGGGGGTGACCAGGCCAGCAGGGGAGGGCAGTTAGGGGCAATCAGGTAGGCAGGCAGGCGAGTGGTTAGAAGCCGACAGTCCCGGATTGTAAGAGGGATGTCTGACTGCAGGTTTAGTGGGGGTGGCCATCTTGTGATGACATGGGGGCAGCCATCTTGTGATGCAAGGGTGTGAGGGTCAATTTGCATATTTCCTATTTATTATATAGGATAATTTCTCTTATTGAGGAGAGAATATATCTATTAATATAATTTGTTCATTGACTAAACCAACAGTCGAACATCCCCCAAGGGGTCCCAGATTAGAGAGGGTACAGGGTGGGCTGAGGGACACCCCCCTCCCAGTGCACAAATTTTGTGCCCTGGGCCTGTAGTAGAATAATAAATATCAGAATCCCAAACCGTGAAAGCAGGCCAACAATGGCAATGCTCACTTGAGTGTCTCCCTATCATAAATGAAGTTATAGTAAAATCTTAGTAATTCACCCATCCTACAATTCTTTTTTTTTAAATATATATTTTATTGATTTTTTTACAGAGAGGAAGGGAGACAGATAGATAGTTAGAAACATTGATGAGAGAAAAACATTGATCAGCTGCCTCCTGCACACCCCCCACTGGAGATGTGCCCTTAACCAAGGTGCATGCCCTTGACTGGAATCGAACCTGGGACCCTTCAGTCCTCAGGCTAACGCTCTATCCACTGAGCCAAACCGGTTAGGGCCATCCTACAATTCTTAGCCTTTCTATGTGACATTATATCATGAACTCATCATTAAATATGATTAATATTTTGAGTAACTTTCTTAGCAGTGATAACAGGTTTATTTGCATCCTATAGGCAGAGCAAACCTAATTGAATCACATGGTCTCAGGAGCATAGTGCATAGTAAGTTAGCAAACCAGTTCTGATACAGGGTCCATTATAAACAAGAAAGTCTAACTTAATTGTTCTAACTCTGATGTTCTACATTTAAAATAATTTAAATCATGCTCCATTTCTCTGGGAATTTCAGTTCTTTGAAAGCTCAAGGATAAGGAGTATAGCCATAAACCCAGAGTACAAAACATCACTGAGACATCTACTATTGGCAGTATATTGATTAGATACTTTGAAAGGCCTTCTTGCTTGAAAAGGATAGGTCCTGCATAAAACAATTTTCACTGTGTCTCTGGAGTCTTTGAAGTGAGGGGAATTAAGTCTAAAGAGACAACATGAGACAAAACTAAAACAAAATGCTGAATGGCAATTGGGAACAGTAAAAAAATATATAATGCAAACTAATTAGAGTTCGGGGGCTGGGGAGAATAGTGAGAATGAAGAAGAGTCAATATCTGAGGAGATAATGACTAAATATTCTAGAAATGATGAAATGTAAAATTTATATTTAGGGAAAAATGTATAGTACATAGTACACATAAAAATAAATCCACACTTGGACATTTTATATTGAAATGGCATAATATCAAATATGCAGAGAAAGCTTTCAAAGGAAGCAGATAAAAAAGACAGATCACTCAGAAAGGGAAAATTGAAATACTAGCAGACTTCTCAAGAATGAGGAAGCTAGGGAAAGTGCAATAGTACTTGGCATTCTGAGAGAAAATAACTGGCATCTAAAAATTGTGTACCCAGGAAAACTATCTTTTTAAAAAGTGTATAACATGAAGTCAAGTACAAAATTTAAAAAAAAGTTAAGGAAGAACCAAAATAAAAGGTGTGGATAAGGAGTTCAATGGTATTTCATGGAAGGGAACAATCTGTTTCAGTTGAAGAACATTAGAAGAAAGCGAAGCTACATCCATCTTGAAGAATGAATTGAGAGTTTAAGAAGTAATGTCAACTGTTCTCACAGTGGTATGAAGACCAAAACCAGGAGAGATACTCCACAAGCATCTTGGAGATATGGTGGTAGATTTAATTACTGCTCCCAATTATTTCACTCCCTGCAAAAAGGTTATGCACACTCACTTCTTTCTGTGTGACTTGCCAGTGCATCTTATAGGTCATGGATATACTTTTGCCTTGGCCATGAGACTAATTTGGACAAAATGAATGTGTAGCATGTGCGATGTTCCAGCAGAGACTTTATTTATTTAAATTCTTCTTGTTTAAAGTATTACATATGGCTTCTCCCCCCCGCCCCCCCCCCACATTGATCTCTTCCCAGCCACTCCCACAACCCAACACATGCCCTCACCCCATTACTGTTTGTGTCCATTGGTTATGCTTATATGCATGCATACAAGTCCTTTGGTTGACCTTTTACACCCCCTTTCCCCCCCACAACACCCCTGCCTTCCCTCTGAGGTTTGATGGTCTGTTTAATGCTTCTATGTCTCTGGATCTATTTTTGTTCATCAGTTTATTTTGTTTACTATATTCCACAAATGAGTGAGATCATGTGATATTTATCTTTCTCAGACTGGCTTATTTTGCTTAGCATAATGCTCTCCAGGTCCATCCATGCTATTGTAAATGGTAAGAGTTCTTTGGTTTTTACAGTAGTGTAATGTTCCATTGTATAGATGTACTACAGTTTTTTAATCCACTCATCTGTTGATGGGCACTTAGGCTGTTTCCAGACCTTAGCTATTGTAATTTGTGCTGCTATGAACATAGAGGTGCATACATCCTTTCTGATTGGTGTTTTTAATTTCTTGGGATTTATTCATAGAAGTGGAATTACTGGGTCAAATGTGAGTTCCACTTTTAATTGTTTGAGGAAAATTTATAGTGTTTTCCACAGTGGCTGCACCAGTCTGCATTCCCACCAGCAGTGCACGAGGGTTCCTTTTTCTCCACATCCTCAAAAGCAATTATTGTTTGTTGATTTGTTCCCTTGTTGATGATAGCCATTCTGACAGGTGTGAGGTACATCATTGTCATTTGATTTGCATCTCTAGGATAATTAGTGACTTTGAGCATGTTTTCATATGTCTCTTGGCCTTCTGTATGTACACTTTTGAGAAGAGTCTATTTAGGTCCTTGGCCCATTTTTTGATTGGATTTTTTATCTTACTTTTGTTAAGATGTATGAGTTCCCTATAAATTTTGGAGAATAAACTCTTACCAGATACAACATTGGCAAATATGTTCTCCCATGCAGTGGGCTTTCTTGTTGCTTTGTTGATGGTTTATTTTACTGTGCAGAAACTTTTTATTTTGATGCAGTCTCATTTTTTTATTTTCTCCTTAGCTTCTATTATCCTTGGAGCTGTATCAATAAAAATATTGCTACAACATATGTCTGATATTTTGCTGCCTACAGATTCTTCTAAGATTTTTATGGTTTCCCATCTTACTTTTAAGTCTTTTATCCATTTTGAGTTTATTTTTGTGTATGGTGTAAGTTGGTGGTTCATTTTTTTGCATGTATCTATCCAATTTTCCCAACACCATTTATTGAAAAGACTGTCTTGACTCCATTGAATTCTTTTGCATCCTCTGTCAAATATTAATTGAGCATAATGACTTGGGTCAATTTCTGGGTTCTCTGTTCTGTTCCATTGGTCTATATGTCTGTTCTTGTGCCAGTACCAGGCAGTTTTGAGAATAGTGGCTTTGTAATACAATTTGATATCTATCTGGTGTTGTGATCCCTTCAACTTTGCTCTTCTTTCTCAGAATTTTTGCAGCTATCCGGGGTCTTTTTTTAAAATTCCAAATGAATTTTTGGAGACTTTGTCCTAGGTCTATGAAATATGTCATTGGTATTTTAATGGGAATTGCATTGAATCTGTAAATTGCTTTGTACAGTATGGACATTTTAATGATGATGATTCTACCAATCCATGAACATGGTATATTCTTCCAATTGTTTATGTCTTCCCCTTTCCTCTTTTTTCAACATCCTATATTTTTCTGAATACAGGTCTTTTACCTCCTTAGTTAAGTTTATTCCTAGGTAACTTAGTTTTTTTGTTGCAATGGTTAATGGTGTGTTTCTTTAGTTTCTCTTTCTGTGAGTTCATTGTCTATATATATAAAGAACCAGGGTCCATAACATCCAAAACGACCAAGGGCTTGACCGACCGGAAGTCAGTGCTGGGTTGCCGTGGAGACCCAGCACTGACTGCCGAGGGGCCTATGGATCAGGCTCAGAGAGAGGCCGGGAGAGAGAAGCAGGGTCTGATCCTTAGCCTCTGTGGCAGCTGTTGATCAGCACTTGCCTCTCTCTTTCTCTCCAGGCCTGGCCAGCAGCCGCCCGTCTCTTTCTCTCTGGCCTCCGCTGGGGCTGCTGATCAGCCCTGCCTCTCTGATCAGGCCTGTTTATAGGCCCAGAGACACTGACTGGCATAGAAACCGACTGATCAGAACCAAATCTGAGTGAAGTGTGAGGAGCCAATGGCTGCCTAGGAGGCAGAGCTTTTGACACTGACTGGCATAGAAACTGACCAATCAGAACCAAATCTTGGTAAACTGTGAAGGCAGAACCTAAGGTGGGGGCTGAGGAGGGGTTTTAAGGGCAACAGCTTTTTGGTGTAAGGTGTAAGAAAGTGATTCAATTTTTTAGTTACCGGTTTGGCAGTATAGTGCACATGGCTGGCTATCACTCATTAGTTATCACTTGTTTAAAGATGGCCAGTTATAGCTAATATGTACAACTCTTATCCATGGTCTCATTTTCCATGGTTTCAGTTACCACAGTCTGAAAACATTAAATGGAAAATTCCAGAAATAAACAATTTATAAGTTTTAAATTGTGTGCCATTCTGAGTAGCATGGTAAAATCTTGCACCCTCCCACTATGTCCCACCCAGGATATGAATCATTCTTTTGTCCGGCATCTCCAATCTATATATACCCTCCACTCTCACACATACACACACACTCGTTTGTCAATTAGTAGCCATCTTGGTTATCAGTGTCTCAGTGCTTGTGTTCAAATACCAGTTCTAGTAGCCTAATGCTTTGTCACAATGCCTACATCATTCATCTCACTTCATCTCATCACTTAGGCATTGTATCATCTCACATCACCACAAGAAGAAGAGTGAGTACAGTACAATAAGATATTTTAAAAGAGAAAGACTACATTCACGTAATTTATATTGCAGTATGTTTTATAATTGTTCTATTTTATTATTGTTATTGTTCATCTTTTACTGTGCCTTATTTATAAATTAAATTTTATCATAGATATACATGTATAGAAAAAAACATAGTATATATAGGGTTTTATACTATCCATAGTTTCAGACATCTACTGGGGGTCTTGAAATGTATTACTACTATACCAGTCCCCCCTTATCTATTAAGGTTTCTTATATTGCAACAAAATACTCTTCTAACTGCTACACAGGAAAGAAGTGAATAAATAAATAAGTCAGACAAATCCAGACACGTATTTTGGTGATTCCCTAGAAATATCTTACATAATTTTGCAACTCAACTGTGGTAGGCTGTTGATAAGGTGTCCCAAGATGCCTTCTAGTTCTCTCTCCTGTCTTACTCTGTCAGGCATTACTACACCTGGTCTGCCTTATTGCTACCTCTGCTAGATTTTACTGTGACTGCTGGGTATACTGAGTCCCATGATGTCTGCCCAACATCACTGGAGCCCACCATACCTGTGGTCTTCCATAGCTGCTGATATACCAGAGCCTGAGAAGTGGAGACAAATGCCTCTCTTTCTTTACAGTTTTATGTTTTGTTAGGGTATTTCCAAATCAATGCTACTTGTGCTTTGATAGCTTACAGGGTGCTATGGACTGAATGTTTGTTTCCTCAAAATTCATAAGTTGAAGCCTGATTCCAATATGATGGTATCTGGAGGTGAAGCATTTGGGAGATGGTTAGGTAATGAGGGTAGAGCCCCCATGCATGGGATTAGTGCTCTTATCAGAAGAGGCTCCCAAGGAGCATCCTCACTGTTTCCACCACGTGAGCATACAAGATGTAATATGGCAGTGCAGCCCAAAAGAGGGCCTCATCAGAACCCAACCATGCTGGCATCCTGATCTCAGAATTCCAGCTCTAGAAGAGTAACAAATAAATGTCTTCTGTTTATAAGCCACCTTGGCTATGGTATTCTGTTCTAGCAGCCCAGGCTGACTAAGATGCAGGGGCTCTAGGGAAATAGTTCTTTACCTATTATGGCCAATACTCTCACACCTTTCCACATCCATCACATGATTTAGAAAAGAGCCCAGCCAGTGACAGGGGCATGTCTTACACCAGTGATGGCGAACCTATGACATGCGTGTCAGAGGTGACATGCGAACTCATTTTTTTGGTTGATTTTTCTTTGTTAAATGGCATTTAAATATATAAAATAAATATCAAAAACATAAGTCCTTGTTTTACTATGGCTGTAAATATAAAAAAATTTCTATATGTGACATGGCACCAGAGTTAATTAGGGTTTTTCAAAATACTGACACACTGAGCTCAAAAGGTTCTCCATCACTGTCTTACACACTGTATCACCTTTGTCTCTGAAACTAAAGACCAGTCTGACTGGGCTTGGCCCTCTTTCTCAAGAGGATCCTTAGTCACTTTGACAAAAGCATTTGCAGAGGCCTTTGTCACCTCTCCTACCAGATAAGCCCAGACATGCCTAAACCTTGGGATTGGACATGACCTGGCCTTACTGGTTTACTGGTCCCCAGCACCGCCCCCCCGCCCCAAACACACACAGAATTCTGTTCATCACCCGAACAGAGCAACATTCTCCTCTCCTGACAATTTTGTGTCTTTTTCTCTCTCTGACAATGCCTCTGTGCTCATTTGAAGCAGGTTTTATATAATAATGACTCTGGCGAAGGAGGTTTTGGAGGGAGGTTCATCCCATAAGTTGAATTCTCCTAGCAATAGCCCTAGTTAGTAGGGGCTCTCTGGGAATTATATTCACTACCAATTCTTGGCTTTTGAGAAGTCTTATTGGATTTCTGGAAGGCTAGTCTATCTGGAAGAATGCCCCCCTTCTAAGAGGATAAAAAAGTATAAAGAATAGGGTAGGGAAAATGGTTAAAACTGTAAGTGTGCATGTAGTCAACTAGGTCATAGAAGATGTGATAACACTCTGAAGGAAAACTAATGAATTATTTAGGAAGAGATGCTTACAATCTCTGGAGTGAAATGATGTCAGTTTGTAGTTCAAAGAATGAGGTAGAAATTATTCTATAAAATAATTTTCTTCTTATTACAGAGCACAACACAAGACTTTGACATTTTAGCCTTTTTTTGAACTAGCATTTCTTAATTTCTATACTGAATTCAATAGTGTGCTGCCCCCCACCGGCCAAGTTCATGTCCCCACAGAACCTGTGAGTGTAAACTTATTTGGAAATAGGCTCTTTGCAGATGTATTCATGTTAAGATGAGGTGTCCTTATAAGAAGAGGGAAATTTGGACATACAGGGGAGAAGGTCATGTGAAGACAAAGCCAGATTATGGAGTGGTACATCTATAAGCCAAGGAGGCTAAGGATTATTGGCAACCACTATCAGCTATAGGAGACAAAGAAGGATAATTCCCTCAAACCTGAGAGAGCATAGTTCTGTGACACCTCAATTTTGGACTCAGCCTCCAGAACTGTGAAAATAAATTTCTATTTTTAAAAGCCATCCAGTTACTGGCACTTTGTAATGGCAGCCTTAGTCAAGTAATACAATCCCTAACGCATGCATAGCACAATGCTAGAAGTCCTACAAGTGCTAGAAGTATACTGGTTTTATATTACTTAAACTGTGACTCTAGAATACCAACATATATAGATAAAAAGGAAGAAAAAGTCATCCAGTGTTTAAAAATCAGCAAAGATAAAAGCATCCTATATAATAAAAGGGTAATATGCAAATAGACAGAATGGCAGAACAACCAAACAACCAATCATAATATGCTAATGATATGCTAAGGCTGCTCAACCATTCGCTATAACATGCACTGACCACCAGGGTGCAGACAGTCAACTGGTCAGCCAGTTGCTATGACATGCACTGACCACCAGGGGTCAGAAGCTCCGACCAGTAGGTTAGCTTGCTTCTGGAGTCCGGCTGATCAGGACTGAGCCAGATGGGCTGGACATGCCCTGGAGCCCTTCTATGGTCCCTCCCTGGCCCAATCATGCACCAGTGGGGTCCCTCAGCCTGGCCTGCACCCTCTTGCAATCTGGGATCCCTCAGGGGATGTGGAGAGCCAGTTTCAGCCCGATCCTGCAGCCCTCACCAGACACAGGGCTCATGGCTGGTGAGCGCTGCTGTGGCAACACAAGCCTTTTCCGATTGGGACTGATTGGGCGCCAGCCCGCGGCAGGCACAGTGGGGCTGGGATGAGCGGGACCTGCAGGTAGGAGCTGCAGGCGGCATTGGGCTGTGGGTTTTAGCCCCATCCCTGCAGGCCACCCATGCACGAATTTGTGCACCGGGCCTCTAGTATTGTTATTATAGGACAAGATCATCTTGCCATCAGGACCCATTTAAAACGGTTCAGGCACTGAGTCTCTCATAACATCCAACCCTACTCTCCTTGGACTAAAGCTTCATGTTTTCCTGGTAGCTGGTTGACTGAAAAGAGGATTTCTGAAACTTTTCTGCATGATAAAAATCACTTAGACTGCCACTGAACTTCCAGGAAATCTGGATGTTTAACTAGCACTTAAGAAATATCAATATCAAATATTAATTAATGGATTCAAATGTCCCAGGCTCATGATGGGCACAAATATTCAAAGTGATGAAAAGGAAGGACCTACAATCAAGACTACTCTACCCAGCAAGGTGGTTATTTAAAACTGAAGGCAAAATAAAGAGCTGCCCCAAAAAGAAAAAAACTAAAGAGATTATTACCACCAAACCGGTATTAAAAGATGTTAAAGAGACTACTTTAAAAAGAAAGGAAAAAAAATAGGAGCATATAAGAAGAAAAAAAAAAGGAATAAAATGGCAATAAATATATACTTATGAACAATCACATTAAATGTAAATGGCTTAAGTGCACCAACCAAAATAAATAGAGTAACTGAATAGATTTTTTTAAAGGCCCATATATATGCTGTCTACAACAAACCTACCTCAGAACAAAAGACACATAGATTCAAAGTAAAGGAATGGAAAAAGATATTTCATGCCAATGGAAATGAAAAAAAAAAATCTGGGATAACAATATTTATTTCAGATGAAATAGACTTTAAAGCAAAGGCTATAATAAGAGACAAAGAACGACACTACATAATGATAAAGGGATAGATCCAACAAGAGGATACACCCCTTATAAACATTTATACATTCAACATAGGAGCACCTATGTATATAAAGCAAATCTTTATGGACATAAAGGAGGACACTAATACAGTTATGAATATAGTAAGAGATTTTAATGCCCCATTTACATAAATGGATAATCTTTGAGACAGAATATCAAAAAGGAAAGAGTAGCCTTAAATGACACACTAGATCAGATGGGTTTGCTTGATAGTTTTTGAGCATTTCTCCCCAAAGCAGCAGCATATATCCTTTTCAATTCATATGGAACATTTTCTAAGATAGACCATATGTTAGGAAGCAAGACAAGTCTCAATAAATTTAAGAAAATTGAAATTATATCAAGCCACAAAGATATAAAATTAAAAGCAATTACCAGAAAAAAAACACACAACTAATAAATACACAAACACATGGAGGATAAATAACATGTTACTAAACAATGAATGGGATAACAATGAGATTAAGGAAGAAATAAAAATATACTTTGAGACAAAAATAAAATACAACAACCCCAAACCTTTGAGACATAGTAAAAACAGTCCTAAGAGGAAAATTCATAGCTTTACAGACCTATCTCAAGAAAAATCTCAAATAAACAATCTAACATTACACCAAAAGGAACTAGAAAACAACAACAACAAAGTCCAAAGTGAGTAGAAGAAAAGAAATAAGACAGAGCAGAAATAAACAAAATATAGTTTAAAAAAATACAAAATATCAATGAAACTAAGAGCTGGTTCTTTTTAAAATAAACAAGATTAATAAACCTTTAACCAGATTCATCAAGAAACAAAGAGAGAGGGTTCAAATAGATAAAGTCAGATAATAAAAAGGAGAAGTAACAAGTGAAATCACAGAAATACAAAGAATTATAAAAATATTACAAATTGAACATTCTGAACTAAATGGATAAAATCCTAGAAACATATAATCTTCCAAAACTGAATCAAAGAGAAACAGAAAATCTGAAAAGAGTCATTACAATTAATGAAAATAAAGTAGTAATCAAAAAACTTCCAACAAAAGTCCTATACTAGATGGCTTCACAGGTGAAATTTACCAAACATTCAAAGAAGAACAAACACCTCAAACTATTCAAAAAATTTCAAGAGGATGGAGAATTCCCAAGCTCATTTTTTGAGGCCAGCATTATCCTGATTCTAAAACTGGATAAAGATACCAAAAAGAAAGAAAATTATAGACAAATATTCCTGGTAAACATATAGGAGAAAATTCTTAACAAAATATTAGTGAACTGAATCCACCAACATATTAAAAAGATCATACACCATGAATAAGTAGGATTTATTCTGGGGATGCAAGATTGGTACAATATCTGCAAATTAATTAATGTGATACATATACAAAATGAAGGATAAAAATCACGTGATCATATCAATAGATACAGAAAAAGCATTTGATAAAATCTACTACCCATTTATGATAAAAAATACACCTCAGCAAAGTAGAAATGGAGAGAACATATCTCAACATAATAAAGGCCATATATGACAAACCCACAACTAATATCATACTCAATAGGGAAAAATTAAAAGTATTTCTCTTAAAATTAGGAACAAAACAAGGATAACCACTTTTACCACTGTTAGTAAACATAGTACTGGAAGTTCTAGCCACAACATTAGATAGGAAGAAGAAATAAAAGTCATCCAAATTAGAAAGGAAGAAGTAAAACTCATTATTTGAAGATGTCATGATACTATATACTGATTTTATCTTTATAGTTTAGTCCATCTATAATAATAAAAGCATAGTATGCTAATTAAACCAGTCGTCCTTCCGGACAAAGTTGGGTCTGCGAGGTAAGTCCAGGTCCCGGGAGCTGGTGGCCAGAGGGAAGCCTGGGTCCCGGGTGCCAGAGGGAAGCTGGTGCAGGCAGCTGGGGGAAGGAAGGCCTACTCTTGCACAAATTTTTGTGCATCGGGCCTCTAGTAGGTTATAAACTATTGAGATAGTAACCTGACAGAATTAGTGGGAAAATGGACAGCATCCAGAATTCCAGGATTTTAAGCTAATTAATCAACTAATTATTACTTTAGTTTGTTCTACTTTGGAAATGAAGAAAAGCTCATTTTTAGTGGTAGGGGAAAAGTTACACAATTGAAAAATAAGCATTTCTTGATTCTCTTTTCTCCCAGTACAAATCTCTATATTATGTTGTGCATCCAAAGAGAGTATTACATGTATATTTAGCATCCACCTCTTTTGGATGTTTAGCATCTGACCTCTCTTCTCACATTTGGGAAATACCTAGAAGTCCTCACTACCTGGAAGAAAAGCCTACTTCCTGCTATAGAAGCTGAAGTGCCAGGTACTTTGTTTATTTTCCTGATTCTCCTGCTGCTAGGTAGAGGACTTATGACTCAGTCACCAGTTATCTGAAACACCTCTCAGGATAGAAAATTGGGAGCTTGTAATACAATAAAGAGGAGCTATATATAGCCCAATTTTGGAGCAGGTGTCGGCAGCAGAGCAGTGGGTGAGGTGTGGTGGCGCCAAATCAGGGTACAGGTAGAATGTAGCAATGACAATGTGGAGGGGACAGACTTTGGCAGCTTGTGTTTGGTGATGGTGACAACAGTATCCTCACCAGAGTCACTTTGTAGCAGGGTTTTAGCTGTTGTCTGGTTTAGCAGTCCTTTCTCCTACCCATGTTCCAAGTTTTGTTCTTCAGCCTTGCCAGTAACTCTAATTCCTATGCTGCTAAAATGCAGTTTTTACATAAGACCCCTGTCTGATGCAGCTCTGTTAGCAAGATTCTATTTCTCACTTCTCCTTTCCCATCTTTTTCCATCTCATTATAAATTAACCCCCAAAGTAACAACTCAAACTCATTTACCACTGTGTCCCAACAATCCTGACAAACGCACATCAGTACTGATGCAGTGCGGTGTGGATTCTGGATTCATGGCAGGCCAGCACACACAGTGGTGAAAACAGCAAGGACAAAACCTCATCATTGGATGTTGAGATGAAAACCTTCTGATCAACAGATAAACAATCTGATGCAACAAAATCCAAATTTCTTAGAACCAAGTTAACATTTTAGTAACCTGTTATCTCTCTTCATAGTGGTAAACCATCAGCATGGTTCAGAAGTGTCAAAGGATGTCCTTACAGGATGAACAGAAATAACTTTAGTATTTCTTGAAAGAACAAGTTGGAGTGGGGAGGTGGATAAGCTGTGCACCTGAGGAAGTTACAAGTTTGTGAACAATTAAGTGAGGATTTTGGAGTTGTGTTTATTGAGTAAGGCCTGCTTGTTTACATCTGTGGACAGTGTTATAGTGAAACACATGGTGAGCTCTGGTGAGTGATGTTTCCAGGATTGATGCTGGTGTATGTAGTGTGGAGCATCTGTTTGAAATCCTGTCTGGCATAAAACTAAGGGAGGCCAGTCGAAGGTCTTTTGTAATTAATGTAGGGTAGCCAAGGGCAGTAACCTATGTATTTTAGTGGTCTTTACAACCCAGACTGAGCACAGTTTTTCCATAAAAGTGGAAAAATCTCTAAGGTCATGATCTGTGCCAGCTGTGACATAAGTGATTGGTTGACAAGATTTATTTATTCCTTATGTGAGGACATTTTCCTTGACTGCTAATTAACATAAGAATTTAACTAAGAGTTCTCACTTTACTTCTAGACTACATTTCTAGTTGGCCAAATAGCAATTATTCTTTCTGTCACCTGTTTTATGGTTAAGTTTTCCATGGAGACAATAAATTGAACCAGGGACAGTAACCCTGGAGCTGAGTCTTGGTTTGTCTGTTACTGGGCTATGAACACCCACAGCATCAAGGCCTGGTAGGCAGCAACCCTAATCCTGAGTAGACGACCTAAGAACTCTGCTCTGGAAGAGTCTCACATAAGCCCTTTAAATTTAAGGGATAGCCATCGATAATAATCTATAATAATAAAAGCATAATATGCTAATTAGACTGGATGTCCTTCAGGACGACCTTCCGGACGAAGCCTGCTGGTGGCTGGAGGGAAGCCTAGGGTCCCTGGTGCTGGAGGGAAGCCAGTTCTGGCAGCCAGGGGACGGAAGGCCTTCTCTTGCACACATTTTGTGCATTGGGCCTCTAGTGATAAATAATGTGCTTAACTGAGTATCTTTAAGTAATCTTCAAAATAGTCTTTTTTTTCAAGTTAAGAATATCAATACTATATTTAGTTATTTATCTGGGTTTGTGTCTGCTACCACAGTGTTTCTAAAACCTGCCAAAATTGAAGTGAAATTTACATAACATGAAATTAATCACTTTAAAGTGAATAAACCAATGACATTTAGTACATTTGCAATGTTGCACAAATACCACCTCTCTCCAGTTTCAAAATATTTTTATCACACTATATTAAGACCTTATACACATTAGCAGTTATTTCCCCTTACCACTCCTCCAACCCTAGAAATCACCTACTTCCCGTTTCTCTACACATTTTGATTATTTTGTAAAAATGGAGTTATACAATATGTGACCTTCTACTAGTATATCTGTCTTCTTTCACTTGGCATATTTTTTCAATGTTTATCCACAATGCAGCATCTATCAATACTTCATTTCTTCTTATGGCTGAAAAATATTCTATCATATGTATATACTACAACTAGAGGCCCGGTTCCCAAAAATTTGTGCACTCCCGGTTAGGGGGTCTGTCAGCCCTGCCTGTGCCCTTTCGCAGTCTGGGACCCCTCAGGGGTGACCACTTGCTGGCTTAGGCCTGCTTCCCAGGGGAATGGGCCTAAGAAGGCAATCAGACATCCCTCTGGCAGCCCTCGGGGGATGTCCACTTGCCAGCAGGGAGCAGACCTACTCTGCAGTTGGACATCCTTAGCGTTGCTGAGGAGGCAGGAGAGGCTCCCACCACCACTGCTGTACTGGCAACTGTCAGCCTGGCTTGTGGCTGAGCAGAGCTCCCCCCTGTGAGAGTGCACTGACCACCAGAGGGCAGCTCCTGCATTGAGCATCTGCCCCCTGGTGGACAGTGTGTGTCATAGTGACCAGTCATTCCAAGTCTTTCTGCTGTTAGGGTCAGTTTGCATATTACCCTTTTACTATATAAGATAGAGGCCTGGTGCACGGGAGGGGGCCGGCTGGTTTGCTCTGAAGAGTGTCCCGGATCAGGGTCGGGGTCCTGCTTGGGTGCCTGGCCAGCCTGGGTGAGGAGCTGATGGCTGTTTGCAGCTGGTCACACCCCCTTCAGGGTGGGGGTCCCCACTGGGGTGCCTGGCCAGTCTGGGTGAGGGGCTGAGGGCCGTTTTCAGGCTGGTGGGTGACTGAAGCTCCCAACCTCTTTTTTCTTTTTTATTCTGAGATTTATTTACCTTCTATAGCTGTCACTGGAGCTGAGAGCTGGCTCCAGCTCTGAGGCCATGGCTGGCTGAAAGCAGGTATCTGGGGTTTGTTTAGCTTCTATAATTGCAACACTGTTGCATCCGGAGCTCAGAGCTGGGCTGCGGCAGGCGGGGAACCTTGGCTTCCTCCATCACTGGAGCAAGCAATCCTCCTGTTCGCTTCAGCTGTGTGGCTGCCAGCTGCCATCTTTGTTGGCAGTTAATTTGCATATCCTGCTGATTAGCCAATGGGAAGCTTAGCGGAGATATGGTCAATTACCATGTTTGTCTATTATTAGATAGGATTTGCGTATCCATTCACCTATTTATGACATTGAGGTTGTTTCAACCGTTGGCTATTGTGAATAATGCTACTATGAACATTTGTATTTGCTTGAGTACCTGTTTTCACTTCTTTTGTGTATAAACCTAAGGGTGGAATAGCTATATCATATGATAATTCTATGTTCAAATTTTGAAGAACAATCAAACTATTTTAAATGTTTTTGTTGTTAATCCTCACCTGAGGAAATTTTTTCCATTGATTTTTAGAGAAAGTGGAAGGGAGGGGGAGAAATGGGGAGAGATAGAGAGAAAGAAACATTGATATGAGAAAAACACATTAATTGGTTGTCTTCCACACACACACTGACCAGGGCTGGGGATTGAGCCTACAACCAAGGTATGTACGTACCCTTGACCAGAATCAAATCCAAGATCCTTCAGTCTGTGTGCCAACACTCTATCCACTGAGCCAAACCAGTTAGGCTCAAACTATTTTTTACAGGGGCTAAACCATTTTACATTCTCATCAGCAATGTGCGCTGGTTCCAATTTCTCCACATCTTCCCTCACACTTTATTTTTTTTTTAAATTAGTCACCCTGAATAAGGATTCTGGGAAGACAGAATTGATCTGATGTAACTATTTTGGCACTCCAGTCTATTGAAGGCTTGCAACTTCTAGAGGAAGTCTGGGACACTAAATTGAGCTTTATTTCAGTTCATTTCAGCTCTTAACTTTGAGAAAGGGGGAGAAGTGGGTATCAGACATGACAAGCTGAAATTAGACAGTGGAGGTGGCAGACCCCTATGTGAGCAAGAAAGATTCAGAGCCTTCCAGGATGTGGTCTAACTGGTGACATAACACCTAGGTCAGTGGTTCTCAACCTTCTGGCCCTTTAAATACAGTTCCTCATGTTGTGACCCAACCATAAAATTATTTTCGTTGCTACTTCATAACTGTAATGTTGCTACTGTTATGAATCGTAATGTAAATATTTGATATGCAGGATGGTCTTAGGCGACCCCTGTGAAAGGGTCATTCGACTGCTAAAGGGGTCGCGACCCACAGGTTGAGAACCGCTGACCTAGATGAAGGAGCCTTTATAGCTTGTCCTTTTTTTTTAGAAATAAAGGAGGGGGAGAATTACTGAGGGTCACTCCAGTCTAGGGATAAAATATCTCAAATCCCACCCAAGCAGGGCACTTGGTTTGCCCTCGGCCAGCTGAGTTGTCTGCTTAGGTCTATCTGAGTTTATTTCCTTCCTACAAATAACTCCTCTCCTGCTTTTGCTCCTATGTGTTGTCTCTTGTTTAAATTTATTCCTATAAGCAAGATAAGAACTGGGGTTGCAGAGTTTTGTCTCTGACCAAAGGTTATCTCCAGCCAGATAACCCCTTGACCACTGCTGACAAATACATAGGCAATAATAAACACGAATATGATTGTAACAGCAGCTCACAACCACTTTTATTTTCTATATGATTTAAGAAACTAATACGGTAAAAAGAAAGTCTAAAAACTGGTACTATTGTAACTTTAGTTTGTAACTTCACATTTTGTTTTCTACATAATCTAAGAACTAATGCATAAAACAACAATTATTAGTCTATGTTCAATTATTTATTGACATCAATAATTGAAAGGACAGAGCTGCATAGGAGCAGCAGAGTTTTTGTATGTTAGTGAAGTTAAGGTGGTATCACTTCAAATTGGAGGTGCATATACCTTAAAACTATCTCCTCATAAGTGCAATGGATAAACCAAAGCAGTTTTGGTGAGCAGATTTAGCATGGGTTTGGGATGAAGGGTTTGATTTCACTCAGCTCGCATGACTCCTCCAGGAGGCCCTCTGTTCCCACATAGAAAAGGAGAAGTTGAGCTTGAGTTGTCTCACGTCCTTTGATAGGCCAAGCCAGGTTGTTTGAAGCTCTGTCAGGAGTCACTAGCAGCCCCAATGCATCTGGTCTTCCTCTCCCTCATCTGTGACCAAAGTCTTCCCTACCTCTTATTTTTAGTGTCCCATTTTATTTGGATCACAGCTTTCTTTTTAGAAGCCCTAATCACCTTTGAGGACAGAGCTTTGTGCCTGATAAGTAGCCCTGGAGATGAAATGCAACTGTGAGAGCCTTCTCTTTCTGTAGGTCTCATATTCTTCCACCTTCATTTGATTTCTCTTTGTTCTCTTTAAAATTATACCGTCCTCTTTTCCTTTTTGGGTACTCCTTTTCATCAAGGAGATTGGATTGTCATTCATAAATTTGAGCAGAATTGTTTTTAGTATCTTTTCACCTTCTGCAAGAGAAAGTACTCCTTTTCTTTGGGGCACATGGGACCTATTAACATCAAGAATTCCTCCTTTGGCCCAAATCTCCTCTTTTACAACCTCTGCACCTTCTGTGAAGAGTGAGCAATTGGACAAGATATCACCACACACACTAATGCTCACACACAGGGTACCCAGAAGACTCAACATAGAATTTCTCCCTCAAGAAAGTTTTTCACCTTTTGAAGGCATCCAAGAGCAAACTGGACCTTGTTCACATGCATCTAGTATATACCTGTCACAGGATTCTGAAATAGTAAAGTCTGTCTATCTAAAGGTAAATTATACTCAACCCCCACAATTTCACCTGGTCCAGTTTCGGGGCCTGACTTAGTAACATGCATGGGAAAGAAGTGTGTATTTCTTAATATAAAACTCTAGAGGCCCAGTGCACGAAATCCGTGCACTGCAGTGGGGGGGGGGTGGTGGTGGTGGTGGTGGTGGTGGAGTCCCTCAGCTTGGCCTGTGCCCTCTCGCAGTCCAGGAACCCTCAGGGGATGTCCAACTGCCTCAGAGGCAGGAGAGGCTCCTGCCACCACCTCTACGCTCACCAGCTGAGAGCCTGGTTCAGGGCTTCTGGCTGAGCGGTGCTCCCCCTGTGGGAGTGCACTGACCACCAGGGGGCAGCTCCTGCATTGAGCATCTGCCCCCTAGTGGTCAGTGTGCGTCATAGCAATTGGTCATTCTGCCGTCAGGGTTGATTTGCATATTAGCTTTTTATTATATAGGATTATGTGTGACTCCACATTACAAAAACAAACATTCTCTGATGATGTCTGACCTATTGAGCAGCGGCAGAGAGAGTTAGCTTTTTCACAAATGAAGGGTTTAAATCAAACAGATGTCACAAGAGACTGGCATATGAGGGTTGATACCCAATTTCCCAGGAAAAAAAAAACCCTCGGTTGTATTTGCCTAAGATTATTTTTCCCCTTTGGGTTGAAAACTGAGGCTTTTTATTTCAATATCTAGATGTAACACATTTTCATCAGATGGTTAATAAAACTGAAATGAAAGTATTTATCAGCTAATGGCAAAGTATAGATTTCTTGGTACTCTATTTATGAAAGAAGGAAAAAATATGAGAAATGCAAACACATTGTTTCTGTTCTTCTCCCCCAAGATATCATATTATCTACCTTTCATAATGTATACATGATGATGATCAGGGCAACTGTCTCCTAAGATGGCAAGGCACGTATGAAGCCATTTAACAAACATGGTTGTTTTCATTGGAGACTGACGACTGCGTCTCCGTTTTTAAATATGCTTGTAACGTGAACAATATTCAGAAATCTACTTTACTCAGCTTCTTCGTTAATCTTTCTCTTTGCTCGTGCATAGATTATTTCCCCCAGTTGCATTCTGAACTTACCCTTGAATAATACACAAAGCTCTCCTGTGCTCCTACCTCTGAGGGAACTATTCCCTTATGTTTTTCTTCACCATCTATTTCTTTTCTGAAAAGCTTTTTTAAGCTCAGCCTCTTGGAACAAGAGAATTACAAAGGTGAAATTTATTGCAATCAATTATTTTTAGATAAAGCTGAACATCTTTCAGCCTCTCTAGATTGATTTTTCTTCCCCCATTGAGGAAGTAGTGAGCAATTGGACAGAAAGGAGTTAGAACGCAGGCAGTGGACTGAATTAGTTTTAAAAAATGAGGAAAATTTCATGGAGGTAATAATATATAGAAAAGCAGAGGAGCTGACAGGACTAGTTAATAGGGGTAAGTTGCTTACTTAGTTTTAGTAACAACTCACTAGGCAGACCATAAAACCTCTGATTTCCAACATTAATATATGCCCCTACTCCCTAGCGTAAAGAATGTACAGTCATTTGTTGCATCCTTTCCATGATTTAGACCCAGTTAGGGCCTCTCACAATGGCATTAAGAAATGCATATGATATGTATAACATCATAATGTTAAAAGAAATAACCTTCAAAGTCAGATTAGAAGTAATAATGATGATAGTAACAAAATAATGCTATTTGAATATCATCATCATTTATTTCCACTGGGAAATAAAGGTATGTCATGCTTGCATTCCCTTCCCACTCTGATACTCCCAAGGTAACTGGTTTTTATCTTTCTTAATGTATTTTTTAAATATTTTTAAAATTTTTGATAAAACATATATAACAAAAAATTGCTATTTTAATTAGTTTAGGGCTTACAATTCAGTGAAATTAATTACATTTACAATGTTGTGCCACCAGCACACTATAGATTCCCAAAACTTTTCATTCAGCCCAGACAGAAATTTTGTATCCATTAAGCAGTTACTCCCTAGTCCAGTGGTCGGCAAACTGTGGCCGGCTCTTTGGCCCTTGAGTGTGGCCATGAAGTTTCAATCGCACTGTATGTGCACACCCTCACGTGGTATTTTGTGGAAGAGCCACACTCAAGGGGCCAAAGAGCCGCATGTGCCTCGCGAGCTGCAGTTTGCTGACCACGATTCTAGTGTATGTACAGTTGGTCCTCATTATTCACAGCTTCTGTATTTGTAAATTTGCCTGCTCATTAAAATTTATTTGTAACACCAAAATCAATACTTGTGGCTCTTCTGTGGTCAGAAGTGGACATGTACTGCGTGGCAAAATTTGAATCACCTGATGCTGATTTCACAGCTGAGGTTGAACAAAAAATGCTGCAATGAACAAGTGTCTATTTGAGTCCCTGATTTTGATTCTTTTAGGTATATTCTTAGGAGTGGAATTGCTGGGGTATACGGTAATTCTATGTTTAACTTTTTGAGGAACCATTTAAGTGTATTCCACAGTGTCTGCACCATTTTATATTCCTACCAGTAATGCATAAGTGTTCCAATTTCCACAATCCTTGGCAATATTTGGTAAATTCTGTTTTAAAATATAATAAAATGACAATGCAGTACCATCCCACACCTGTCAGAATGGCTATCATCAACAAATCAACAAATGACAAGTGTTGGCGAGGATGAGGAGAAAAAGGAGCCCTCATGCACTGCTGGTGGGAATGCAGACTGGTGCAGCCACTGTGGAGAACAGTATGGAGTTTCCTCAGAAAACTAAAAATGGAACTCCCATTTGACCCAGTGATCCCACTTCTAGGAATATATTCCAAGAAACTAGAAACACCAATCAGCAAGGATATATACATCCCTATGTTCATAGCAGCACAATTCACCATAGCTAAAATTTGGAAACAGCCTACGTGCCCATCAGCAGATGAGTGGATTAAAAAACTGTGGTACATCTACACAATGGAATACTATGCTGCAGTAAAAAAGAAGGAATTCTTACCATTTGCAACAGCATGGATGGAACTGGAGAGCTTTATGCTAAGCGAAATGAGCCAGTTAGAGAAAGATAAATATCACATGATCTCACTCTTTTATGGAATATAATGAACAACATAAACTGATGAACAAAACAGATCCAGAGACAGAGAAGCATTGATCACACCATCAAACCTCAGAAGAAAGGTAGGGGAGAGTGGGGGTAAGGGGGTGAGATCAACCAAAGGACTTGTATGCATGCATATAAACCTAACCAATGGACACAGACAGCAGGGAGGTGAGGGCATGAGTGGGGTTTTGGAGGGGAGTAATGTGGGGATAAGGACACATATGTAATACCTTAATCAATAAAGAAATTTAAAAAAAATAATAATAGATGGATTAAAAATTTTGATGGACATGCTCCCAGGGCCAAGCTGGGATTACAACAAAACACTGAAAAATCACCTGAAGGCTAGCTGGAGAGAACCCTGATAACTAAGGACAGAAAGTGGAGCCTGCATAGAGACTGGGAGGAAGAGAAGAGGCAAAAAAGGGCTGGCAGGGATCCCACAGACAGCAGCTGAAGTTCTGGAGAGATAGCTCAGCTGTGGGCGGGGGTTGGGGGTTGCAACTGAGAAATCTGGGGTGTAATCTCCAAGCTAGGTCCTGCAGCAGAGAACACCAGAACTGAGAAAGAGGCCCACAGAAAAGCAGCACAGTTGTTGTCTTCCAGAAGGAGATGGCTTGAAATGCATGCACCCTTTTAAGGACACAAGTTACAAAATTTTGTGTGCAGTCACTCAATTTAGGCTCTGTCAAAGGGAGGGCAGAGTGGAATTGAGCTGGGTAAGTAAAAGCCAGGGTTAAGGGCTCTGGGGTTAGAGGTCAGAAGGCAGACACCCTGGTTTTCTGTGCTGAACCATTACCTCAGACTGTATAGGACATCCTTCTCCTGTGGACTTTTGCTGTCCAGCCAGATTTGGCCTGGGGGAAAGGCAGTTGACCTACCCTATTGGAAAACACCTTGCCCTATGGTTTAGAGTTTCTGAGGTTCATTAAGAGACTTTATTAGCCTACAGGCAGAAGCAATTGCCCCACCCTGGTGGAAAACCTCTCCCCACACTTTTGGACGATTGCCTGAGGGCTACTCAAGACTGAATTCTATCAGTCAGCAGGCAGAGGTAGAACTCTGGAGGATTTGAGTCTTTCCCTGATCTAATTAGTGATAAATAGCATTTGACACTCTCCTGCACTAGATTTTAGGAGGCATAGCAGATCTACCTAACACACAGTCACAAAACCAGACAGGTGGGCAAAATGGGGAGACAAAAAAAACAACATGCCAACAAAAGAAAAACAGAATTCTCCAGAGGAAGAACTAAATAAAATGGAGATAAGAAATTTATCAGATAATAAGAGTTCAGAATAATGATGGCAAAGATGCTCAATAGCATGAGCAAAAATATAGTAACTATGAAGAAGGACATAGCACTAATAAAGAGCATAGTGGAAGGAATACACAGCAGATTAGGGGAAGCTTAGGATCAGAACAGTGAATGAGAAGATAGGTTAGAAAAAATCTCTCAGTCAGAGAACCAAAAAGAAAAAACAATTAAAAAAAATAGAGGACAGCTTAAGGGAGTTGTGGGACAACATGAAACATAACAATATTTGCATCATTGGAGGGCAAGAAGGAGAAGAAAGGGCTAGAGAACATGTTTGAAGAAATAATGGCAGAAAACTTCCCAAACCTGGTGAAGGAAATAGTCACACAAATACAGGAGGCACAGAGAGCCACAAACAAGAAGAATCCAAACACGCCCAAGCCCATACACATCTTAATTAAAATGTCAAAAATTAAAGACAAAGAGAGAATCTTAAAGGCAGCAAGCAAAAGCAATTGTTACCTACAAAAGAGCCCCATAAAGCTGTCAGCTGATTTCTCATCAGAAACTCTTCAGGCCAAAAGTGAATGACATGAAGTATTCAAGGTAAAGAAAAGTAAGGATCTGAAACCAAGATTACTATATCTAGCAAGGCTATCATCCAAAATTGAGGGAGAAATAAACAGCTTCACAGACCCCCCCCCCAAAAAAAAAAGGTTAAAGGAGTTAATTCCCACCAAACCAGCACTGTAATAAATGCTAAAGGGACTGCAGCAATAAGAAGAAGAGATAGAGAAACATAGACATACAGAATTAAAATGGCAATAAATAAGTACCTATCAATAATAGCCTTAAATGTAAATGGATTAAATGTTCCAATCAAAGGATATAGGATAGCTGAATGGATACAAAAACATGACCCAGTTATATACTATCTTCAGGAGACCCACCTCAGTACAGAAGATTCACACAGTATGAGAGTGAAAAGATGGAATAAAAATGTCCATGCAAATGAAAACAAACAAAAAAGCTGTGGTAGCCATACTCATATATGCTAAAATAAATTTCAAAATGAAGTCCATCACAAAAGTCAACAAAGGTCACTAAATAATACTAAAGAGATTGATCTAATGAGAGGATATAACTATGGTAAATATATGTACACCCAATATAGGAGCACCTAGATATATAAAAAAAATCTTCTAGAGGGCTTTAAGGGAGAGATTGACAGCAATACTATCATAGTAGGGAAATTTACCACCCGGATAACTTCACTGCATGGAAGTCAACTTGATTTCCAGACAAAAAACATTAACAGGGAAACAGTGACTCTAAAGGGCACACTGGATCAAAAGGACTTAATTGATATTTATAGAATATTTCACCCCAAAGCTGCAGAATATACATTCTTCTCAAGTGCACATGGGCCATTCATAAAGATAGACCACATGTTAGGACACTAAACAAGTCTCTTACAAGTTCAAGAAGATTGAAATTATATCAGGTAACTTCTCAGGTCACAGTGGAATGAAATTAAAAATCAACTACAATAAAAACACTAAAAAACATTCAAACACATGGAAACTAAGTAGCATGTTATTAAAAAATGAATGGGTTACCAATGAGATTAATAAAGAAATAAAAAACTTCCTGAAAAAAAAAAAGAAAATGAATGCAAAACAACCCCAAATCTATGGGACACAGCAAAAGCAGTCCTGAGAGGGAAGTTCATAGCACTACAGGCATACTGCAAAAAAAATAAAAAAATTAATAATGAACTATTAAACCTTACAACTTAAAGAACTAGAAAGAGAAGAAGAAAGGCCCAGTGTAAGTAGAAGGAAGAAAATAATAAAGATTAGAGCAGAAATAAATGACATAAAGACACATCAATGAAACCAAGAGCTGGTTCTTTAAAAAGATAAACAAGATTGATGAACTGTTAGCCAGGTTCATCAAGAAACAAAGAGATAGGATGCAAATTAATAAATCAGAAACAAAAGCAGAGAAGTAATAATTGACACCACAGAAATACAAAGGAATGTAAGAAAACACTATGAACAACTATATGCCAACAAGCTGGACAATGTGGATGAAATCAACAAATTCCTAAAAAAATACAATCTCCCAAAACTGAATCAGAAAGAATTAAAAAACCCAAATAAGCCAATAACAGCTGATGAAATTGAAGCAGTAATAAAAAACAAACAAACAAACAAACAAAGAAACAAAAAACTCCCAGCAAACAAAAGCCCTGGTCCAGATGTCTTTACAGGCAATTTTGCCAAACATTCAAAGAATACCTATCATCCTCCAACTATTCCAAAAAATCCAAGAAGAAGGAACACTTCCAAGCTCATTTTATGAGGACAGTATTATCCTAAATCCAAAACCAGAAAAGACATACAAAGAAAGAGAATCACAGGCCAAATCCCCGATGAACACAGATGATAAAATCCTCAACAAAATATTAGCAAATTGGATCCGGCAATATGTTAAAAAGATCATACACCATAACCAAATGGGATTTATTCCATGACTGCAAGGCTGGTACAGCATTCACAAATCAATAAATGTGATACATCACATAAACAAATAGAAATACAAAATAACATGATCTTATCAACAGATGCAGAAAAACCATTCGACACAACTCAGCAACCATTTTTTATAAAAATATTCAGCAAAGTGGGAACAGAGGGAGCATATCCCAACATAATAAAGGCATATATGACAAAGCTACAGCCAACATCATGCTCAATGGGCAAAAACTAAAATCTTTTCCCCTAAGAAGAGGAATAAGACAAGGATATCCGCTTTCACCACTCTTATTCAAAATAGTACTGGAAGTCCTAGCCATGTGATTACAAGAAGAAGAAATAAAAGGCATCCAAATTGGAAAGGAGGAAATAAAAACTGTCATTATTAACGATGAAATTATATTGTACCTAGAAAACCCTAAAGACGCCACCATAACACTACTAGATTTAATAAATGAATTTAGCAATGTAGCAGGATACAAAATTAAATTGTTGGCATTTTTATACACCAATAATGAATTCTCAGAAAGAGAAACTAAATAAACAATCCCATTTACCATTGTGAAAAAATAAAAAAAGATACTTAGGAATAAAATGAACCAAGAAGGTAAAAGACTTTTACTCCAAAAACTACAAGGTGTTGAAAAAAGACATAGAGGAAGATATAAACAAGTGGAAGAATATACCATGTTCATGGATTGGTAGAATAAACATCATTAAAATGTCCATAGTACCAAAAACAATCTACAGATTCAATGCAATCCCCATTAAAATACCAACAACATATTTCACAGATCTAGAACAAATACTCCAAAAATTTATATGGAACTATAAAAGACCCCAAATAGCTGCAGCAATCTTGAGAAAGAACAAAGTTGGAGGAATCACAATACTCGATATCAAGTTATATTACAGAGCAACTCTAATTAAAACAGCCTAGTACTGGCACAAGAACAGGCATATAGATCAATGGAACAGAACAGATACTTCAGAAATCAACCCAAGCCATTATGCTCAATTAATATTTGACAAAGGAGGGACGAGCATACAATAGAGTCTCAAGACAGTCTCTTTAATAAATGGTGTTGGGAAAATTGGACAGATACATGCAAAAAATGAAACTAGACCACCAACTTACACCATACACAAAAATAAACTCAAAATGGATCAAAGACTACTTATCTGTAAGCCATGAGAGCATGAAAATCCTAGAACACCATAGGCAGCAAAATCTCAGACATCTCTCACAGCAATATGTTTACCAATACATCTAGGGCAAAGGAAACTAAGGAGAAAATAAACAAATTGGACTATATAAAAATAAAAAGCCTTTACACAGCAAATAATTCATCATCAAAATGAAAAGGGAGCCTAGTATATGGGATAACATACTTGGCATTGATACATCTGATGAAGTTTTAATATCCAAAATATATAAGGAACTCAAACAACTTAACAAAAGGGAGTCAAAGTATCCAGTTAAAAAATGGGCAAAGGACATAAACCTTCCTCCAAAGTAGACTACAGATGGCTAAGAGACATCAATAAATGCTCAAAGTTACTGATCTTCAGAGAGATGCCAATTAAAACGACAATGAGGTGTCACACAACACCTGTCAGAATGGCTACCATCAACAAATCAACAACAAGTGTTGGCAAGGATGTGGATAAAATTGAACCCTAGTATAGGTACTGCTGGTGGAAATGCAGACTGGTGTAGCCTCTGTGGAAAATAGTATGGAGTTTCCTCAAAAAAATAAATATGGAACTCCCATTTGACCCAGTGTTCCCACTTCTAGGAATATATCCTAAGCAACTCGAAATACCAATCAAAAAGAATGTATGCCCCTCTATGTTCATATCAGCACACCTTACAATAGTTAAGATGTGGAAACAGTCTAAGTGCCCATCAGTAGACGAGTGGATAAAAATGACATGGTACATTTACACCCTGAAATACTTTGCAGCAATAGAAAAAGAAAAGGATCTCTTAACTTTTGAGACAGCATGGAGGGACCTGGACAGTATTAATGCTGAACGAAATAAGCCAGTCAGGGAAAGACAAGTATCCCATGCTCTCACTGATATGTGGAATCTAATGAACAAAATAAACTGATGCACAAAATAGATCCAAAGACATGAAGCATAGAACAGACTGCGGAAACTCAGAGGGAAGGCGAGGGAAAGTGGGTAGGTGATAAGGGATCAACCAAAAAAACTTGTAGGCATATATGTGTAACCCTGAACACAGACAATACGGTGGTGAAGGCCTGGGGTGGGAGGCAAGGGTTGGCTAGAAGGGATCAATGGGGATATATGTAATACTTTCAACAATAAAGAATTAGTTAAAAATAAAATAAAATTTGCTAATATCAGAAAATAATAAAATAATAATAATTATAGACATTTTATTATGTGTATAGTGGTATCCTACTATAATTTTGACTTGAATTTACCTAGTGATTAATGATATTGAGCACCTTTTCATGTACTTATTGGCTATTTATATATCTTCTCTGGAGAAATGTCTATTCAAATTCTTTGTCCATTTTTTAAATTTTTTTTTATCTTTTTGTGGTGGAATTGGAGGAGTTCCTATATACTCTGTGTACTATAATTTTATCATATGTGAGATTTGCAAATATTTTATTTTATTCTGAATGTTGCCTTTTCACTTTCTTGATAGTGTACTTTGATGCACAGAAGTTTTATCTTTAATCCACCTGTATTGCTTCTGTTGCCTTAGGCTACTCCCTTACTGTTTTTAGTCAGTGTTATATGAATACACTCTGGACTCCAACTGATGTTCTTTACTTCTTTTTTTGCATATCCCCCTTCTGCAATTCATTCTCCACTCACTTGTTAAATGATATTTTTATAGATAAGCCAGATTACATCTTTCTGAGTTTGGTCATAGCAATCACAAGAATCATAACCAAGCTTGTTAGGATAATATTTAAACTTCATTATCTCCAACTCATAACTGATGCTTGAGTCAAAAACCAAAATTATCTTTGCAGTCCAGGCACCATAGCATGGGCCCTCACAGCTCTGACCATTGTGCATGTGATACTCTCTGCCTGACATACCTGTATCCCTCCAGTCTTCAGATATTAAAGTTCTATTTACCTGGACTTTAATGCAAGATGCCATAATGAATATAGGTGTGTTAGAGAATGCATCATTGAGGGGGAAATTAATTTAAGATATGTTTGTATGTTAAAAAGATAAAAAAGTGCAAAAGCATTGGGTCAGTTTAATGCTGTGTAAGATATGTAAACTATAAAGGGCGCTCCATTATGTGGCTCTTTACATAATAATGATCTTAGGTCGTTAATTTGAATTTCATACATCTTTGTACACTAACTAGTTTTAGTCTCATTAGGCCCTAATGATTAGAGGAAGACTACCCAGCTGCCAAACAAAGTAACTTGAGACACCAAGCCACTCTCTGTGTTATCATGACATAATGATGCAGGTGGGAGGATGAGTCGTCTCATGAAGTCAGGGAGTCAGCCATGCTGCTGAATGAATAGGCAGAGACTGCCCAGGAGGTGGTTATTGGCAAAACTCTAGGTGGAATCAAAATAAGAATCTAAGTGTAAGTATATATGCTAAGTCTGATTTGGGGAATTTCTGGAGCACAGTGGCTCCTTGTTTCTCCCAGGGGCCCATTAGCTGGTGACAATAAATAGACCAACGCTGGCAGAATTCTTTCCACTTCATCTCTTCTTACCAGTGCAAGGAACAGTTCTTGCATTGATCAGGAGTATTATGGATTGAACTAGAGTTGTGGCAGGCAGAACAGCCTCCTGCTTTAATTCAGGGGTGGACAAAGTTTTTCTGTAAAGGATCAGATTATAAATATGTTAATCTTTGTGGAGTAAGAGGCAAGATCAAGAACATCACATAGGTTCTTATATAACACCAGCGAAAACAACACTTTTAATGATGAAATTCAAATTATAATAAAAATTGAGTACAGGTAAATACAGCCCTACTAATGGGATTAAACTCTTGGGAATATAATTTTGCTTGGTTGGGTACCAAATTAATGCTTCTTATCACCACATGGGTTGGAAATGTTCGTCTGTGAAAACCATTCTCAGCTGTGGGTCTTGCAATACCGGGGAGGGGCTGCAAGCTCAAGTTTGCCGGTCCCCGCAGTTTAGCCAAAAGGTTCTCCTTGTTTCTTCGAGCTGCCAAGGAGAAAGAAGTGAAGCAGTCAGGAGCAGAGGGTGGGGGAGGGTTGCCAATAAAAGGCTTTGTTCTTGCACATTCCCAGTTTCTCCACCATTACCACCTTGGTTCTCATCAAAAAGATCCCTAACCATTCAAACATAGATGTGCCTGCATTGTTTTCTGTCATCTTTTCAATGAGGCCCCTCTGACCACCCTACTTTAAAACCACAATCTCCTCTCCCCTCCAGGTGATATGGAAAACGTGGGCTAATTATTTTGTAATACTTGATTTATTATTGTGTTAGACCTGCTTTGCAAGATTCAGATGAAAAACTCATCTTAGATTTTCATATTTTGGAGCCATTTGAATATAACCAATAACAACATCTCTTTTCATGAACTCCTGGAACTCCACTGTTAGGGAGGTTTATGAGAACCTACCATTGCATTGGTTAATATTTAAGATGGGTTTTGACAATAAAAAAAATGCAGCTCTAGGCCAAAGGAAACTTGGCAGGAAGAGCAGCCTCTCTGTAAGGCAGGCAGGTAGCTCTCGGACTAGACAGGAACTTGTCTTCTTTGGCTCTGCTGAGGCTCTTGGAGCTGCTATCTTTTTTGTCGTTGGTTTTGCTATCTTTATTTCTGGAGTCCAGCTGCAATAATTAATGCATGTCTGTACGGTTCTATCAGAAAGAAACCTTGTTCGTTAGAACAAGGTACAGATATGCCAAGAAAAATGTGTGCATTAATATAATGCCTCTACTGAGCATTCAACCCACATTAAACAGTGATCCCAGTCTCCCTTGGTCTTGGCACTATCTAAGGAAGTGGAGCCACTTAACTGTGACGAGCACATCAGTGACCCCACTGGTGGGCACACATACCTACAAATGGTATATTAACCAGGAAGAATTTCATACTATTTCTCTTGAAGTAGGATCAAATACTCTTTCCATTTGCAGAATCACTCCCCAGGTCAGCTCAAGGTCAAAGCACAGAACTTACAGACCTGAAACTAGTTGAATTATGTGAGCAGGTTTAGCAGCAAGCCTAAATGAGTCAGAAAGAAGTGCTAAGAGGACCAGACAGATCTGTCTGTCTCCTTCTTAAGGTTGCTCTGACCCCCACATTCCATGGCAAAAGTGAAATGGAAGAATCCTGCTGCTTGGAGCTAGTGGAAGCAGCATGTGCAGTGAAATAAACTAGGGCTTAGGGTCAGGCAGACTTGGGTCAAAATCCTCGCTCATCTTCTTCTAGTTGTTTGACCTTAAGAAGGTTGATTAACCACCCAGCCAGCATGCTCAGTGGCTGAGCATTGACCTATGAAACAGGAGGTCACAATTCAATTCCCGGTCAAAGCATAAGCCTGGGTTGCTGGCTCGACCCCCCAATGTGGGGCATGAAAGAAGCAGCCAATCAATGATTCTCTCTCATCATTGATGTTTCTCTCTCTCTCTCCCTCTCCCTTCCTCTCTGAAATCAGTAAAAATACATTTTTTTTTTTTAAAAAAAAGGTTGATAAACCAATATAGGGTTTGTTTTAAATGTGGTCACATTTGTAAGTCTGCGTGCTTCACACATAATGAGAGTTTAATAAGAATTGAAAATATAAATATTCTTCTGACTTGTTTGTGAAGTATAGCCATACCCCGTCTTTGTTGGGAGACCATAGGATGCACATGAGTGAGCTTTAGGCTGGGATTCATAGTTGGTCCAGCTGGGGTGTCAGAAGGGAATTCTAGACTGAAGAATTTTGTTTCCATTTCTTCTGTCCCTGACCCACTTTTATCACCTCTCCTGATGCCCCAGAATTGGGATACAATCAGGAGATGAATTTCTGGATATCTGAAGACCTCAACTGTTTCATGAAAGCTTAGCACCAGTATGTGTTCTTATCAGACTCTTAGGTTTTAGCCCACTTATCCTTCTTTTACCTGAATGTTCCTAAAAGCCAATAAAAAAGGTAGATCATCACTTACCACTGGTATAACTTACTTCCAGTTGGAATCTCCTTAGGTTTCAAGCCCTCAGTGTATAAAAACAAATGTGTTCTCTACTGTATCAATGTAGAAAATACGGAAGTCTAACAGTTTTAGCATTTTAAAAGACAAAGTTGATTGAGTTGAATAAGTGGCTTTAAAAAGGCAACTTTTTATTTATGAATATGTTACTTGGGAAATAAAAATTGATATCTGGACTCTCTAACCAGAGAGGGGGAAACACTCTCCTAAAAGTTTTGGTGATTTGTGTAAATTTCAAACGCTTTTCCCTCACAAAGCCTGATGAAACTGAAATTCCACACTTTTAAAATCATGGCTAAATTGGCTTCTCTGGCTTGGCAGAAACACAAAGTATGAACAAGAATTCAAATCCATGTGGCATATAAGAGCAGAAATTCAGCGCACATTCATATGATCACCGGGAATGTAATTTCCATTTGTGACTGACTCCTCAACACGGCACATGCTCCAGTGGGCTCTGCAAGATTCAGCCAAAAGGTTCTCCTTATTTCTTGGAGCTATCCCACACACATCATTGCCATAAGGAAAGTGACCCGACTTGGGCTTGACACAGCACCGATTTCACAATAGTGAACTACAGGCACCGTGAGAATGACACTGGCTGGAAATCCACTGTTGCAGTCAGCTCAGATGCTATAAAAAATACCAGACTGTGTGGCTTAAACAACACACATTTCTTTTTCACAGTTCTGGTGGCTGGGAAATCCAATTTCAAGGTTCCAGAAGATTTGATCTTTGGCAAGGGCTCTCTTCCTGACTTGCAGATGCTACTTTTTGCTGTGTTCTCAGGTGGCTGAAAGAGGAAGGTTGGTGTCTATTCCTCTTCTTATAAGAGCACTAATCCCATCTGGAAGCCTTGCGGTCTCCTCTAAACCTAATCACCTCCTAAAAATACCACATTGTAGGTTAGGACTTCAGCATAAGGATTTGGGGGAAGATACAAATATTTAGTCCAAAATATCCACTAATTCCATGTAGCCTTGAGTGACTAAATGACTTATTTTAGGAATCTTTATTAGGCTTTCCTCTGGGCTCAGAAATCCTGAATACAATCATGAAAACAATTTGCTGAAAATTATACTCCCAAACCCCAATGTGCAGATAGATTGATGAATGGCAGCTTCGAGGAAAATCCTTGTCTAAGGACAAGGTAACTTGCTCACCCTTTTGATCAGAGGCTTAGATGAAGAACCAGAGGACAAGTTTATCAAAACTGCAACACAGAATTAGATTTCCAGAGAACTCCTATAGGCTGAAGCAGTGAGTCAAATCTTACAAGATAAAAATTTAGTAGGACTAGTTATGTAAGCTGTGAACTTGCATTTTAAAAATATCAAAACTGCCCTGACCTTGTTGCTCAGTGGTTAGAGAGTTGTCCCCATACACCCCGGTCAGGACACATGCAAGAATTGACCAATGAATGAATGGATGAGTGGAAAAACAAAAAAATTATTAAGACTGCACAGGTGAAGATTGAGGAAGCTGTGGCTTTAACAGAAACTTGGGTGAAAAAAACATGCACAGTCTAGTTAAAATGCAGTTTCACCTGGGTGGAAAATGTGACATCTCAGCTGGAAAAGGTAATGCAGTCAAAGAAGCATGCCACCAGGAGTGAGGGAAATTATATCCTGCCTAGATCCACACCTGCACCCTGTACTCAAGTCCAGACCTCATATTGAAGACGCACACACATACTGGGCTATGTTCACAGAAAAGTATCCAGAATGGTGCAGAAGTGCAAGGCTTTCCACACAGAGAGAGCTTAACAAAGTTGGGGATGTGCCACCTAGAAGGAAGATGACTTGGGGTCACAACTGCTGCCTTCAAATGCCTCCATGAGGGAAAGCAATAAAACCAGTTCTATTTGCATGATGTATTACGGAAGGGTTAAGACAACTGAAGAAAGTTGCAGGGGTATAGATTTTAATATAATTTTTTAAACTTTTTAGTCGCCCTATATTTGCTTACACTTATTCTCACAGCCATGGCCTAAAGATCCTGACAATGATTTACTTCAGAAACCTTTAAACTTGGTGTCCCATTGTATGCATTAGGGTTAGATCCATTTGGGAGTAATAAGAAATTCCAAAGTAACAATAACTTAAAATTATATAGGGTTTTATGTCTCTCTCACATGAAGATCAAAATGAAACAAAAAAATCTGGAGCTGGGAGACAGGACAGAGCCTCCTGTTTTGTTATTCACGCATCTTCCGTGAGCTGTTCAGGGGCCACAATGTCCTGTCAGGCTCCAGGATTATGTCTGCATCTCAGGTGAAATGAAGGAGGTAAAGGGATTAGGAGGGAACAGGTTCAACTCATCCCTTTCCAGAAGTTTCATACAACCCCTCTGCTTATTCCTCACAGGGCAGAACTTAGCCCAAGTTGAAAGGAGTTTAGAAAATGTAGACTTAATAACAGTGACAAGGTGCCAGGCTACAAAGGGAGTCTGTACTGAGAGGATAGGGGGACAGATGCTACAAGTTTCTGCTACACCCTCTTTAATTTTTGGTATTTTAATATGATGCATATGGGCATGGGCCTGTTTGGGTTCTTCTTGCTTGGGACTCTCTGTGCCTCCTGAACTTGTATGACTTTTTCCTTCACCAGGTTAGGGAAGTTTTCTGCCATTATTTCTTCAAACATGTTCTCTATTCCTTTCTCCCTTCTGCCTCTTCTGGCACACCTACTATGCAAATATTGTTACATTTCATGTTGTCCCACAGCTCCCTTAAGCTGTCCTCTTGGTTTTTAATTGTTTTATTTTTCTTTTTGGTTCTCTGATTGAGTGATTTTTTCTACCCTGTCTTCTAATTCACTGATATGATCCCTGCTCCCTCTAATCTATTGTGTATTCCTTCCACTGTGTTCTTTATTTGTGCTATGTCATTCTTTATTTCTGTTTTCATAGTGATATATCTTTTCTCATGCTGTTGAGCATCTTTACAATCATTATTCTGAACTCTATATCAGATAAATTTCTTATCTCCATTTCATTTATCTCTTATTCTGGAGAATTCTCTTGCTCTTTGAGGGTTGTTTCTTTATATCGTCATTTTGGGTGCCTGTTTGGGTTTGTGACTATGTTAGGTAGATCTGCTACACCTCTCAATCTCTAGGGCAGGACAGTATCAAACACTGTTTCTGACTAATTGGGTCAGGCAAAGACTCAAAGCTTCCAGAGGCCACCTCTGCTTGCAGACTGATTGGATTTAGTCTTGAATAGCCCCCAGATAATCAATCATCCACAGGTGTGGCAAGAATTTTTCCCAACAGGGTGAGACAGTTGCTTCTGCCTGGAGGCTAATTGTGTTTCTTAATCCACCTCAGAAACTCCACACTGTGGGGCAAAGTGTTTTCCAACAGGGTGGGTCAACTGTCTTCCCCCCAGGCAAAACTACCAAGATAGCAATTGTCTACATGAGAAAGATGACCTTCACATCATCAGGGAATGATTCAGCACAGAAAACTGGGATGTCTGTCTTCTGAGCTCTAACCCCAGAGCCCACAAGCCTGGCTTTTGCTTACACAGCTCCAGTTCACTCTGCTGTCCCTCTGCTGGAGTACAAGGTGAGTGGCTACACAGGGAATTTTGTGTGTTGTCCTCTAAGAGGGTGCCTGAATTTCCAGCCGTCTCTCCCTGGCAGACAGCAACCTTGCTGCTTTTCATAGCCAGTTGTTAGGTAGATACCCTTCTCAGTTCTGGTGCTCTCTGCTGGACAGCCCAGGTTGGGGATTACACCCCAGAGTTCTCAGTGGCAACTGCCCACAGCTGAGAGATCTCTCTGGAACTTCAGCTGCTGTCTGCGGGTGCCTGCCAGCCCTTCACACCTCTGCCCTTCCTACCAGTCTCTATGCAGTCTCCACTTTGTTTCCTCAGTTATCAGGGATCTCTCAAGTGAATCTTCAGTGGATTATTCAGGAAGTTTTTCTCTATTTTAATTGTAATTCCAGTTTAATCCTGGGAACGTGTTCATGCAGTATCCACTTACTCTGCTGCCATTTTTAATCTGCCACACCCTCTTTATGGCCATAGTCACCATCTTTCTACATCTTGTTTTAATTACTTTCTCATTCTTGGGGATGGCCATTCCTTGACCCTTCCATTTTCTGTAGCCCATCACTTCCCATGTCCTCTTTTTTCTCCTCTTACCAGCTAAGATCTCATGCACATTCTGAATTCCCTTCGCTGCTCTCACTGGTCATAACCTAACCCTGGATCTAACTTCTGCCATTCACCTTTCCACAAATGAATAGCCCAGCACTCCTGAAGATTATGATGAAATCATGGAGATTGGTGCCATAACAGTCCTTGGATTCCCATGACAGACAGGCCCTTGGCTCTGCTTACTCATCCTTTTATTACCCCACAGTCATCTCTTTTGCTGAAGCTTCTCCATGGTTGAGCCAAATCTTCATCCTTTCTCTCAGAAAATTATGTAATTTTCTAGTACTCCCAAAAATAAAAGAAAGAAAAGTTAGGTCATCAGCAGTTGTCACACTGATATTTATGGAATGTTTATTAAACTCAAATGCTATACTAAATTATTTAATCTGTCATCTCATGTAAACCTTACAGCTCAATAGGAGTTTTTGGTTATAGAAAATATAGCACTAGGACAAATATGTTTAGTCCTAATATGTTATCCTTTTAATATATTGTTGAAAATGTTTGCCAACATTTTGTTTAGAATTTCCACATTTATGTTCATGAAGGATATTGCCAAACCAATATTAATAGAAAAATTATAAAATAGTCAATCACATTTTTTGACAGTTATTTTTTAAAGCTGAAATATGACCCTTTTTTGGCCAGCAAAAATTATTTCTAGGTCACTTGAAAAAAAAATAATTTCCTGAGTTTATTGAAAAAAATTCATGCACTGAGTTTATTTTACAACTTTTTATAAAAATTGTTTTGCCTTCTGGCAGAATCTCCAGTGCTAGAAGTGGTCCACCTCCACTCTCCCCTGACTTGGCACTCCCACGGTAAGAACTAGACACACCAGAAAACACCAGGAAGTGCTCTCCTTCTAAGAGTTAGTGAGCTCAGTGGTGATAGGCCCCCAATCCTTATCAACAAGGTTTTCATTTCAGTTCTCACACCACGCATGAAATCCTATGCCTCAGAATACAAGTATTTAACCATATAGATATTTCTAGGTTATAATTCAAATCGAATTCTTAAATCTGAACTTCAAGAACAAAGCTATCCATCTGTTTATGAAGGAGGAAAGATGAATCACAATCATCTAATTCAAAGCAATTGAAAGTATTTTTCAGTAGGTTTGATAATATCCTGATATCATCCATTTATGTTTTCCTTCTTGGAGCTCAAACACAATATAAAAAATAAAAATAAATAGTTTTCAAGTCAGGTTAACTATTAATTTGGTAGCTAAAAGGGAATAAATAGATGTAGCTTTTTAAATTATCCATCATGTCAGACTTCAGCATATCAATTTTTAGTTGTTTGGGCATATTTACAGATTTTTGCCTGTGGAACTTAGCCCAAAGAGTGCAGGCAGCTAAAATAACCAGATTGACTGAGCTACGGTAAATTCATACCTAAATAGTGAGGATGACAAATTCAGAATTGAAAATATCTACATAGACTGCCCTTTGGAGGGCATATGTTAGTGAGTTGAAATTGTACAAATGAAAATGTAAAATTCCTCTAAATATAGATTAACAACATAAATGTACAATGTACAATGTACTGTTGCAAGCATTCACAACAGTTCATGTGAAAGAAACCAGAACTTTTTCTGTTGTGTTTTTTGTGTGTGTGTTGAGTGTTTTTTACTTTTTATTAAAAATAATCTGAAAATCCCACAAAAGGAAAAACTAAAACAGAAAATGTACCAGGTAAGCAGAGCGACGATAATCCAGAATTCCACACTGGTTAGATTAGAGCAGGTGAATAGGGACTTGGAGATGCTAGACTAAATCCAGAGACTCACCAAGAAGAAGAAGGCATTTACAGACTTTGTGTAGGACTAGCCATGCTTGTAAATGCCGTCATATTCAGTATTTTGCCTAATTGCTCTGTGTAAGACAAATATATTTGTGAGTGATAGCACTCACTGACTGAGTATGCACTGGAGCAGCGGTATCTTCTTTTTAGTCTGTTTCCTTCTATAACAGTATGCTCTGCCTGTGTTTCTGCAGCAGAGTGAACAAAGGAAAGTGGAAGGTTTCCAAGCAGAGCAGTAGTAATGGCACCAGAGCACGTAGGGCAGTGATGGCGAACCTTTTGAGCTCGGCGTGTCAGCATTTTCAAAAACCCTAACTTAACTCTGGTGCCGTGTCACATACAGAAATTTTTTGACATTTGCAACCATAGTAAAACAAAGACTTATATTTTTGATATTTATTTTATATATTTGAATACCATTTAACAAAGAAAAATCAACCAAAAAAATGAGTTCACGTGTCACCTCTGACACGCGTGTCATAGGTTCGCCATCACTGACATAGGGTGTCCTCGGTGAGAGTAAGGACTTGGGAATGAATTATGGTGTGATGGTATGTTAGTCAGTATCAGAGAATGAAAAATTATCTGAGTTATTGAAGGAGAAGAGGACAGAGTTCATTGTATTTGGTGCTTACAAAACCTTTGGAAGGGCTGGAAGCACAGGTTCTCAATAGACCTCTGGGAATGACTTCCAGAAAATCTCCCCACAAGGACATGCCATGAAAGCTACTCTTCCCTGAAAAGGAAGGTGGGAATCAGGGGCTCACATAGTAATTATTCTCTTCTGGGGCCCACAGTCAACACTGTGACCAGGGATCAGGAAGCTGCTGCTTCTGCAAATGCCCATCTACCTCCACCGAGCTGGTTCCTGGACACTAGGATGCTGCTTCAGAGAATAAAACAAAACAAAAACCATCCACACTGTTTATAATGGGGCTGGCCACCCACAGCAGGCAAGGCAACAGCAAGCTAGCCCCTGTGTCATCTCTGCCTTCATCTTAATTGGTAGAAACAAAGGTGTGTTCAGGACATAACTGGGAGGCAGTTGTAAGCTGTTCATACTGGAGAGGTTTAGAATTAATGCTGTGTGGATCCAGATGGAAGATTTCTAAGTGTTTGAGCAGAGGAGCAAAGACATGATTTGACTTAACCTTTTACACAAATGACTGTCTCCTCTGGGAAAGGACAGTAGGAGAGACTAAGAGGGAGTAGGAAGTGGGTGGCGGTCTCTGCCCAGCCAGAGGCTATTGTTAAGAACGGGTGAGATGCACGTTGATTGGCTTGGACTTGGGAGGCAATGGTACCAGTGAAGAGATAAAAATAAATTCAAAAATTTTAGCTTGAATAATTAGAAGTCATTTCTTGATATGGGGAAAGACTGTGGGAGAATCAGATTTACTGGAGGAAAGTAAAAGATATAAGTAGTGATGTCATGTAGGATGAGCTAATGTTATCTAGTTATCTACTTAGATAATGTTCCAAGTCAGGAGAACTGATAATTTCAAACTATGTAGAGTGTATTAGAAAAGAAGTTTCAGGACTGAGCCCTGAGGCACTCCAATGTTTAAATGGCAGGAAGGTGATTGAGGATATACTGCAATGTAGAGTGAGAATTGTTCACCAGTAAAATAGGAAAATGGAGACAAAGGAATGTTCAAGAAGTCAAGGAGAAATAGTGAATCACAGAGGAGAAAGTTATCACTTGTATGAAGATACTTCTGGTTGATTGCATCACATGAGGAGTGGGAATTGTTCCCTTTATTTGAAACATTGAAATCATAGATTTTGGTGGGATGGTGAGGCAAAATCCTAATTGAAATTGGTTCAATAGTGGGGAAACCAGTATGACAGATCTTTCAAGAAAACTTATTGCAAAGGAGAGCAGAGAAATGATTTAGGAGCTTAAGATGGATGTTTGGTTTGAGGGATGTTTTTTCAAGTTGGTCAATAATAGAACAGATATGTGTTCTCCTGGGAATGGTCCAGTAGTGAGGGGGAAAAGTGGATCACTAAGATGATCATTTATTATAGATTTTTGGATCCCCTTTTTCTCTGCTTAACATTTCAAATACTCTTTTATGTTATTTTAATTTCATAGAAGGCTTTAATAGCTATATATTTCATGGAATGGAAATAATGATTTTAGGTGCCTCTTCTTTATCTCATGTATTTGGGTTGTTTACTTTGATTTGCTACTATAAATAATATTCAGAGGAGCATCTCCTTATATTTGTCTCCCTATCTTTATCTATTTTTTCAATTTCCAGTTGAGAGATTTACATATTTCAAAGTCTCATACAATGACATTTTTGATTTCCAAAAATCATGCTCCAAGTTTTCAGTTTGGGGTTTAAACATTTTTCCTTCAAATAAAATACCAGGTAGCTTCTCTAGGCCCCACTTCTAGCTCAGTGTCATGCTGATGGTTTGACAAAATATTTGAGGTTCAGAAATGTGCCCAAAGAGGCTCCGCATTACTTCAACAAGATTGCTTAGAAGCAGTTGCCAAAGTTCCACTGCTGAGCGGTATACTTTTTGCTCTATGTATATTTTATAAAGTTCCCAGTGGAAGAGTTAATCTATACTGAGAGGAAGGCATTATTAAGAGGAAGATTTTATCTAGATCTTTCATTTGTTATATGTGAAACTCACTGATGTTTTTGAACTCCCTACACGGAACTTTCCTGACAGTGATACTTATTGTTTCAAAGAGAGGGAAAAAGGTAGGAGGCTTTTCCTAGTTATTTCAAAATGAGTGGGGGTACGAATAGTCAATAAGCATATAAGAGTCTTCGGGGGGAGGGGTGCAAAGGAAATAAGTAAAAGAAATAGTAAATATTGGTAATATATCACTAGAATCTTTTAATTTAATTTTCTGCAACTAAAATATGATTTTTTTCTTTAATTTGTGGGATTAAATTAAAGAGGGAAAATATTTATAGTTGCCCCCACCCTTGCCACCCCCCTCGCCATAAAACACATCATACAGAATATAATACTTTTTTGCAGCCATAAATTTCCTTTGGGGTTGTAAATAGTCCACATCTTAAAAAAACCACATTGATGTTTTACTGTACAGGATGGATTGTTCTAAAGATAAAGAGTTTTGTTTTGGTTAATGAATGTTATTTATAGCATTTTACAATCATTTAGATTCTATATAAAAGCCTTAAAGAAAATCACTTAACAACAATGTAAAGCTTGTTAAAAACAAAATTTCTCTTTCAATTAGGCTCTCAGTCTCTTATCTGCATTTCCAGATTGCAAAAAAACTCTGAAAATTTAAAATATTTTCATAATTCATTTGGCTGCAAAACCTGATCTGACCTGAACTCATTTGGCCATAAAACTTGATCTTTACTGACATGAGGCTATAGTTAGTCTTCATTTATTCCATTTTGTGTAAATATTCATAGATTTCTATGCAGAAATATTAATGTATTTAATTACTGATACTGCCTTAGAACATTGCTGAGAAATCCTGAATATAAAAACACCTATGATGCCAAGGGTTTATATATTGCTTTCTAACATATCTTTCTCTGAAGATAATTGATGAGACATTCAAACTTCTTTGAAAGTAGTTAAATTTTAAGTTAAAATTAACTAGAACCATATGGCTATATTTTAGTTCTATTGGAATTCATTATGCCCTATCAAAATAGTAAAAAGGTTTTAATGGTTAAGAAATAGGTCTTGTTAAAGTTTATATATAAAACTTATTATATATATATATATATATATATATATATAATTATATATATATATATATAATTTCCATTTCTTCTTTTTCATTGAGGTTCCTCCCAGCATGTACATACTTTATATTTTTTACCATATGTATATTTGATGGTGAATACATACTTGGTATATTTCATGATATAGAATTTATACTTTTATCAGCTTGATAAAAGAAGTATACTTCTGTGGCCAAGCTGTTCCTAATTGAGACTGTGTACACAGGTGAAGGTAGAGCAGACCCAGTCATCGAGAAATTCCCAGATAGTAATCTTTCCTTTAGTAGATTTTTTAAAAACTTAGCTTAAGGCACATAACAAAGATATAAAAATCTCTGAAAGAGGTGTGTGTGTGTGTGTGTGTGTGTGTGTGTGTTTACTACTTTATGTCAGAAAAACAATGGAAAATTAAAAAATTATCTCAGTGAAGAGATGATGCCATTTTCAGTGAGGGCCCTGCTGGCACCTCAGGATATATGTGAGAAGACCGGGAATCCATTCACATATATGTTTTAATGCTTTAATAATAGGTGAAATCTAAAAATATAATGACAAAATTATAAAGGGAAAGCCACTCACTATACATAACTTGATAATAGTATCTGAAGTTAAAGGCTTGAATAAGTACCAGGAAGCCAATTTTTAAAACAAGTTAAAGAGCTTCCTCAGCCACTAAAGATAGCTCCTGCAATTTTTAACATGCTGTCATTCAGGAAAGACTGCTGAGGAAAAACAGGAAAAACAGAAATCTCAAAATAAGTTATTGCAAAATGAAAAGCATATGGTGTATAACTGTACAAATGTAGCACACTTGTGCAAAGTTAATGCTTTCTAAATATAAAGCCAGAGTGATGACACAGAAAAATGCCTTTGGCCACCTGGCCAAATTAAAAGAACATTTTTTGGAGTGGCATTGCTTTTTGTTTATAGTGTGATTTCTTGTCTCTTAAATGAAAAGCATGATTTTACCATAATGTACCTTTAATCAAGCAGCTAAGTTAAATTCTTTTTTTTTTTTTTAAATGTCGGTGAAAGAGGTTCTCTCTTTCTTTTTTTCTTTCTTTTTTTTTAATATATTTTATTGATTTTTTTACAGAGAGGAAGGGAGAGAGATAGAGAGTTAGAAACATCGATGAGAGAGAAACATCGATCAGCTGCCTCCTGCACACCTCCCACTGGGGATGTGCCCACAACCCAGGTACATGCCCTTGACCGGAATCGAACCTGGGACCTTTCAGTCAGCAGGCCGACGCTCTATCTATTGAGCCAAACCGGTTTCGGCGTAAGTTAAATTCTTTAGCCTTTGCAATAAAACGCGTGTGACCAGAATTGTAGAAGTCAGAAGAGAATATTGAATTCCAGGGATGCACCTCGGGTCTTCCTAATACTGGCTGCATATATGCAGTAAAGTAGAGAGCTTACTATTGAAGGTGTTAAATTATTCTCAGAGGAGAGATTTCAGAAGTCCAAGGTAGGCACGATTTTCCCCCCCTGAGTTTAGGAGTACTATAAATGGGAAGCTACTGAAAATAGAACAAATGCAAATCATTTGGGGTATCTATTGTTGCAACAAAAACTACTCTCAAAACTCATGGCTTGAAATAGTAATCATTTTATTTTATATCTCTTGATTTGATGGGTTTGGGGGGCAAAGCTGGGCTGGGAGATTCTTCTGCTCCACGTGACATCCACAGGGGACACCTTATGGCATTTAGCTTGGTCTGAAGGGTCTGGCTGACCTCTTCGCATGCCCAGTGCTTTGGTGGTGACTTAAAGGGCTGAACTCAGAGGGGTAGTTTCCCCTTGTGTGGTCTGGGAACCTCTCCGCGACTATACTTATTCCAGGGCAGGGCAAAGCTCTGAAAGAACAGGCAGAAACTATTGGTCCCCTTAGAGGGACACAGAATGGTTGTTACTTCTACCATACTCCGATGGTCGAAGTAGTCACAGGCCACTCCAATGCAAAGGGTAGAGGATTACATACCACTTTTCTGTGGGAAGCGTGTATGAATGTGCAGCCATCTTTAATGTGCTACCACCTCCCACAGGCCAAAAATATTTTAGCTTGCTCCCATAGGACCCTCAAACTCTCATTCCATTATGGCATTGACTTGGAGTGTAGGTTCTAAGTTAAGACTACATGTAGATGAGACTTTTCTGTTGTTATTCCTAAGTACATTTCCTTTGGCTTTTTTTTTTTTTTTTTTTTTTGCAGATGTAGTCCCTTATTCAATCTGGGCCGCCACAAAGACAGACAGAAAGCGCAGGGATATTTTTCTTTCGCATCCCAGTCCTTTGGCTTTTAATGCCTGTGGATTAAAGAGACAACTAATCTGTCCCAATATACAATTGACATTTTCTGCTTCCTAAAGCAGAAAAATGGGAGATGCATAGTAGTTACTGACCTTTGTCACTAGTTTCTTGTAGGGTCCAGTCCTGGTCTCCTGAAATGATTCCACTCCATTCTTGGGTTCATTTGTTATCCATTAATAAGTGACAAATAAGCCCAGACCTAATGGCATCAGACAATAATTTACTATTTTCTCTCATATTTCTGTCAGTTAACTGGATAGTTCTCACTTGCTGAGATGCAGTTACAGACAATCTCAACTGGGGTTGTAATCATATGTAGGCTCACCGAGGCTATCTCTACAGTCTTACCAGAGTTCCAGGTTATGAGATTGGGCTGCTTATATAACCACTCACCTTGAGCTCCACATCCCCTTTGAGATGGTTCAGATTAGGACTCTGAAAAATCATATTCCCCAAATTCCCTTGTTAGTTGGCTTCCTATTGGATTCTGCCATTGAGAGTCACTCAAGAAAGACTGGAAGGCAAGACATTTGGTATTTAGCTTCAGTCCAGTTGAAGCAGACATGTGGTTTCGACCCCAGCTACTTCTTTTTATTTTTATTGAAGTATAATTTATATAGCATTATATTTGTTTCAGGTGCACAAGGTAATGATTCAGTGTATGTATACATCGCAATAAGCCTAGTTAACATCTATACCATACATAGTTATACACTTTTTTTCTTATGATAAGAACTTTCAAGGTTCAATCTCCTAGCTATTTGCAAACATGAAACTCAATAATATTAACTCTAGTCACCACGCTATGCATTACTCCCCAGGACTTACTCACTTTATAATTGGAAATTATAAAAGTTTGTACCTTTTAACCCTCTTTGTCCATTTTTCTCACCCTATCCCTGTCACAGAGCACCCACTCCTCAGGCTAAGTATCAGTCATGTAAACTTAGCTCCTATAGATCTGAACACCAGTCCTGAGGAGCTCCATCTCAAACTCCTAGGTTCTGGTAACCCTAACTCTTCCTTTGGGTTCCCTCAGCCAACATTGAAACTAACTGTTGAAGTTATTAATCTCTGAATAATGTCAACATGCTTTACTTATAATGTAAGTACTTATAATGCCAGTTCCCTGTGTTAAATCCCCTTTGTGTGATTTGGCATGGTTTCTGTGTTTCTGACTCGATCTGATGGATCCAGAGACTTGGCAAAGATGCCTTCTCTCTTGCCTTTTTTTTTTTCAATCTGATTCGGGAAAATGGTTTCAGCCCTGGCCCTGAGTGGTGGGCCTTTGTAACAAGTGTGCTATACGAGTTCATAGATGTAGAACAAAGACCCAGAATGAGGAATAATGGTCTGAGCATTAGAAAACATGTACAATATATTCTTTGGAGGATTCAGGAATTTTGAGTTATGTCCTAAAAAAAACCAATATAGAGCTCACTTTTGTCAGTCAGTAAACTAATACCTGCCCTTAGCACTTAAAAAAAAGGTTAAGATTGCCTCTTTCAAGTTGCTTTCTTGAGCATATTGGTCTTAGCCCTCCACTTGACTCTCAGATTAGCAGCTTCCCCAGGCTTTGGCTTTAGAAGGGAAGAGGAGGGATATTATTTTCCCTTCCAGGCTTAGCCGAACATTTATATATAATACTGCAGTTTTTCTCCCCATACCTTCATTGTGGTAAGGAATGGGGTTTCTTATACTGAGTTCAGTTAACAAAGTATTGTGCTCTGAAACAATTTGCCAGTTTTTTAAAACTATTCTCTTAGGTTGATAAGCTAACCAAAAAAAAAAAAAAAACACCCAAAAAACAAAAAACAAAAAAAAAAACAGGGGTAGGAGAGGAAATTGTTACTGTCCATTAAAGGCCAAATATATAATTTTTAGCCTCACAAGAATCCTATGAATAATGTACCATCATGTGCATTTCAATAAAAAAAGAAACGGAGGCCTAGAGAGGCAATTCTCCAGATCACCTAAATGATAAATGGTAGAGCTGGAGTTCAAATGTAGAACATACTCAAAAGTCTCCTTCCTGTTCTCCTTTGTTTTGTTTTGGCTGGTGAGACATGCTGGAAGCCAGAGGTAGGAACCAGGTAAGGTGTCTGGAAATTGTACCTGTCCTTTAGGGCAAGAATATAAACTCCCAAGGAGATTAAATTAGATATAAGATAGGGCCTTGGATAATCTAGCATTCAGTCATTATTTCTTCAAATATACTTTCTGCTCCTTTCTCTCTCTCCTCTTCTTCTGGGACTCCCATCCTATATAATAAAGAACAAATATGCTAATTAGACAGGATGATGGAATGAACTTCCAGAACAACCTTCCGGAATGACCTTCTGGAACCACCAGGGGTTGGGGGCGGGGCCACGAGGCAGTTAGGGCCGGGTGGGCCAAGGCAGCCAGGGCTGCGAGGGCTGAACCCCTTGCACAAATTTCGTGCATTAGGCCTCTAGTTAAGTATATAATGCTATGCTTTGTGATGTCCCATAGGCCTCCAAGCCTCTGTTCATTTTTCTTCATTCTTTCTTCTTTCTGTTCCTCAGACCAGATAATTTCAAATAACATATCTTCAAGTTCTCTATTTTTCTTCTGCCATTTCAATCTGCTACTAGAGCTCCTCTAGTAAATTTTTATTTCAAACTCCAAAACTTCTTCTATTTGGTTCTGCTTTTAAATCTCTATTTATTTATTGTTATTCTCTATTTGGTAAAGATCATTTTTATATTTTTATATTTCCTTTAATTATTTAAGCATAGTTTTCTTTAGTCTTTCAAAAAAACTTATAATACTTGTTTTAAAGTCTTTTTATAGTAAATTTAACATCTGGACTTTCCCAGGGACAACTTCCATTGACAGTTTTTTTTCCTATCTGTGCATTATTTTCCTTCAATTTTTTTGCATGTCTTATAAACTTTTGTGAAAAACTAAATATTTTAAGTAATAAAATGTAACAATTTTGGAAATCAGCTTGGTGATCAGTTATTAACTGGATAGAGATCACCTTAAATGCTTTGATCCTGTACCTCTATAAGCTTTTGTGTGAGGCTCTTTATGGGTTTGGGCACGTCTTCGGCACCCCAGCAGAGGATTCACAACTCTGCCTTAGCCTTCCCTTATTGCTCACACAAAACCTCAAAATCTGCTAGAGGTCAGAGATGAGGGCCTTTTCATATTCTTGGGAATGTGCACAGACTAGCACATGCACATGGTTTTCTAGATCCCTGGAAATATGTCAAAGTTTTTTAATGCTTCCTATGTACATGTCACTCTCCAATATTTCTCTCTAAGTTCTCAGTCAGCCTCTTGCTACCCTAACTGGTATTTCTCCCTCAGGCAGCTGTGATGCTAAACAACTACTACTAGTTTTTTGTGAACATCTAGGAATAAGGCTGTTTTCACAGATCCAGCTTTGAATCAAATTAAAAAGATAATCCCTGGTAATACATTTTTGGAAGGAGCTACCACATAGGTCAGAGAGTGACAGTTCTCTGGAGATGGGGCTTTTGGGGAGCTCCAAACCCTCCAGTGGCTTCTAGCCTGATAGTCTTTACAGCTACCATAGTTACAAAACTGTTGGTTTTCAAGGCTACTGCAAGGCTGGGGAGAGGGTGATAGGAATAGAAAAAGTTGAAAAACATAAAGCTTAACCAAAATGTAATCATTTATCTTGAATACCAGTGGTCCCTCAGTCTGGTCTGTGCCCTCTCCCAATCCAGGACCCCTCGGGGGATGTCAGACTGCCAGCTTGCTTGTGGGAATTGGGCCAAAACCGGCATCCCCCGAGGGATGTAGTAGTGCACGAAGCAGCAGGCAGCCAGGGAGGAGCCCAAGCCCAGGCCAGGTGCCATGCCTCTTGCTCATCCCGGCCCTGCTGCGCCTGCCACCGCTGCCACTCCGTAAGCTCGCTGAGCAGCACTCCCACTGTGGGAGCACACTGAACACCAGGGGGCAGCTCCTGCATTGAGTGTCCCCTGGTGGTCAGTGCATGTCATAGCAACTGGTCAAATGGTCAACTGGTCAAACGGTCAACCAGTCACTTAGGATTTTATATATATAGACTAGTGGCCCAGTGCATGAAATTTGTGCACGGAGGGGGGGATTACCTCAGCCCAACCTGCACCCTCTCCAATCAGAGACCCCTTAGGGAATGTCTGACTGCCGGTTTAGGCCCAATCCCTCTTGCAATCTGGGACCACTGCCTCATAACTGCTTGCCTACCTGCCTAATAGCCCCTAACTGCCCTCCCCTGCTGGTCTGGTTGCCCCCAACAGCCCTCCCCTGCTGGCCTGATCTCGTACCCAACAGTCATCCCCTGCTGGCCTGATCCACAGTCCCCTCGGCAGTCAGTGCTGGGTTACTGCACCCGCACCAGCTTTCTCTGGTTTGATCTTCACATATCATCGTGCCACAGCAACCCAACACTGACTGCAGGACTGACTTTCGGTGTTCGGTAAAGCCTTTGTTCAGTCATTATGGACAATGGGTTTTTATGTATTAGGACTAGAGGCCCGGTGCAGGGGGCGTCCCTCAGCCCGGCCTGTGCCCTCTCATAATCCGGGACCCCTTGGATAGGGTCCCTAGGCCTGGCAGGTGATCAGGGCCTATCAGGGTGTTCCTTCCCCTGGTTGCTAGCTCCATCCCCGCCACTCCCACTGTTTGCCATCTGTGCGGCACGACCCCCTCTCCTGCCAGCAGTCACCTCCCTCTGCAGGCGACAGGCAGGGGTGCAATTGCTTGGCTGGCCTGGGCCTCCCTCTTTGGGGTGATCATGGAGCCCCTCCACCCCCCAATCGATTGCCCTGTTGGCTGGTGGCCTGGGCCTCCCTCTGCAGGGCGATCATGGGGTGATGACGGGACCCCCAACTCATCACATGACACCTGCCTTGGATGGCCTGGTGCCAGTGCGTGGTCATCCAGAAGGTTGTCCAGATAGTCATTCTGCCGTTTGGTCATTTGGTCGATTTTATATTACGCTTTTATTATTATAGATTAGACACAAGGTCTTGTAAAGAAAGAGGAAGTAATCTTGTGGGCATAAGTTGAAATTGCTCTTCTAGGAATAATAAGGAAGAAGTTATGGGATGTTTACATTCCTGCTGCCTTGAAGGCACAATTTAGAAGTGCTGTTGGAGGCTGGCCAAGTGGAGCCAAGTCCTAACGGTACAACATCTCCTCCTGGTTATTGCATTTACAGAGCCTCCTCCAATATGTACTAATATTTCCAAAGGATATATAATTGTTTGAGTTAAGGGTTGAATAGTCTAAACATTTACAACATAACATTTGTTACAGAAGATTATATTTTTCCACTTAAGTTATAAAAAATACAGAAACTGATTTCTCCTATAATTAATTTATGTCTATAAATGCTGAGTGAATTATTTATTGAGCTAAAGCATTTTTGAATATGCAGACTGTCTCTCTCTGTATATAAATATCAAAATTAGAGATATTATGGCTGGTTTGGGCAGCTCTAATCGAGGCAAAATATGAAGCACTATTTCCTCCATATAAGAAGATATTTTACACTTATGACAATGATTGTGTCACTCTATGTGTCAGTAATCCTTCTTTGCTCTTAGAATGGAGTCAAAACTTCTTAACCTGATTTAGGCAGCTCTACATATCCTGTCACTAGTTAGTTGTCCAGTCTTATCTCAACCAACCTGTTTAGGTTTCATAAGGATGCTGCACTTACTGTCCCTGCAGGTTGTCACATACAGTATACTCTGACCTCAAATAACTCTCCCTGCCCCTTCTGTACCCCAGTGCTCTTCCCTCCCAACTTCTGAGTCTGGCTTTCTCTGGTTCGATCTTCACATGTCACCATGGCTGTCCCTTCTCCGTGCCTGGTTCCCAAGCCTGGATAAAGCGCCTTTCCCTCTGTGTGCCCAGAGATCCACTACTGATCCCCTACTCAATCTGTACTTGATTATGTCATATCATCCACTGGACAGTAAGAGCAGTAATAGCAGACATCATGATTATCTTGATAAATGAAATGATAATAGTAGCTGACATTATTAAGCACGTATATGGTAACGAGTATACTAAAGGCCTTATGTAACATATCTCATGTACTCTTCATAATGTTTGAATTCATGAGCAACAGAATCTGATGCTGGTTAAGTTAAATATGGAAAGAAAAATTTGGGATGAGGGTTGAAAGGTGCAGAAAAATTCACAGACTCAAAGGAAAACCTCAACACCATGTTGTGGGATGGATGGCAATCAGGGACATCCTGGGAATCTAGGACGGTATTTCCAAGATACTATCCTCTAGCTGATATATGCCAAACAGTTCCCACATGAAAAGATCCCAAAGCTTCCTGGAAGAGGGGTGAGATATTTCTATAAAGGATTTTTTTTTTACAGGTTTATTGAGGTATAATTGCAAATAAAATTATAATGTATTTAAATTGCACAACATGGTTATCTTATATAATAAAGAGGTAATATGCAAATTGACCATCACTCCAACACAAAATATGGCCTCCCCCATGTGGTCAAAGATGGCCACCACAAGATGGCCTGCTGGGGAGAGCACTTGGGAGGGACCAGGCCTACAAGGGAGGGCAGTTAGGGGTGACTGGGCTGGCAGGGGAATGCAATTGGGGGGGATAAGGCTGGCAGAGAAGGGCATTTGGGGGTGTCAAGGCCTGCAGGGGAGGGAAGTTAGGGGCAACCAAGCCTGCAGGGGAGGGCAGTTGAGGGTGACCAGGTCAGCAAGGAGAGCAGTTAGGGGAAACCAGGCTGGAAGGGGTGGGCAGTTGGGGGCCATGAGGCTGGCCATGGAGGGCAGTTGGGGGTCATGAGGCCAGCAGGGGAGGGCAGTTGGGGGCTATGAAGCCAGCAGGGGAGGGTAGTTGGGGGTCATGAGGCCATCAGGGAAGGGCAGTTGTGGGCCATAAGGCTGGCAGGGGAGGGCAGTTGGGGTTTAGCAGGCCAGCAAGCGGGGGGGGGGGGGTCAGTTGGGAGAGATCAGGCCAGTAAGGGGGGGCAGTTGGGGGTGAGAAGACTGGCAGTCAGAAGCAGTTAGGGGCAATCAGGCAGGCAGGCAGGCAAGCGGTTGGGAGCCAGCAGTCCCAGATTGCTAGAGGGATCCAAAATTGGAGAAGGTGCAGGACAGGCTGAGGGACACTCCCCCCCTGCCCCCCTGCATGAATTTCATGCACCGGGCCACTAGTTTAATATATATAAACATTGTGAAAGTTTTCCCATCATTGAGTAATTTAACATATCCATCACCTCACATATTTATTTTTCTTTTATTTTTTGTTTTGTTTTTTGTTTTTATGATAATAATTGAATTGTATTCTCTTAGCAAATTTCAATTATACAATACAATCTTATTTACTGTAGTCATTATATTATACATTAGATCCTTGGAGCTTATTCATCTTATAACCAAAGTTTGTAACCTTTTCAAAAGTTGGTAAGCAACTTCTCCCTATTTTCTTCACCCCACATATACTTGCAACTGCTCTGGCTAAGACTTCTAATACTACATTGAATAAAAATGGTGAGAGAGGACATCCCTGTTTTATTCCTGATCTTAGAGGAAAAGCTTTCAAGTTTTCATTGTTGAGATGATGTTAGCTGTGGGCTTGTCATATAAGGCCTTTATTATGTTGAGGTATGTTTCTTCTATACCCAATTTGTTGAGAGTTTTTATCATGAAGGACATTGATTTTTGTCAAATGCTTTTTCTGCATTTATTGAAATGACCATGTGGTTTTATCCTTATTTTCTTGTTATGATGTATCACATTTATTGTTTTGCTGATATCAAACCATCTTTGCATCCCTGGAATAAAATTAACTTGATTATGGTGTGCAGTAGTCCACCCTTATTTGCAATGAATATGTTCCAAGACCTCCAATAGATTGTAAAAATCACAAATGTTTACCAAACACTATATATATTCTGATTTTCTCATACATAAATATTTATGATAAAGTTTAATTTATAAATTAGACACACAAAGAGATGAATAACAATAGTGAATAATAAAATAGAATAATTATAACAATATATGGGAATAAAAGTTATGTGAATGTGGACTATCTCTCTCCTTCTGTCTCTGATCATCAATTTATCTTGGAGAATGTTCCATGTGTGCTTCAGAAGAATGTATATTCTGTTGCTCTTGGATGGGATGTTCTGTATCTGTGTCTATATGTCTGTTAAGACCATCTGTTCTAACATAGTTTGTTTTTTTAAAAAATATATTTTATTGATTTTTTTTACAGAGAGGAAGGGAGAGGGATAGAGAGTTAGAAACATTGATGAGCGAGAAACATTGATCAGCTGCCTCTTGCACACCCCCGACTGGGGATGTGCCCATAACCAAGGTACATGCCCTTGACCGGAATCAAACCTGGGATCCTTCAGTCCGTAGGCCAAAGCTCTATCCACTGAGCCAAACCGGTTAGGGCCTAACATAGTTTAAGTACTATGTTTCCTTATTGATTTTCTATCTGGACGATCTATCCATTGATGAAAATGGAATATTAAAAGTGAGCTAAGGTCCTCCTCGGGAGCCTGCCACGGTCCCCAGCATCGCAACCATGCCCACCCACCACCTGGTGATGGTCCGGCATCTGCGGCTGGTTCAACGGGGAGCTGAGTGAGAAGGAGGCCGAGGAGGCCAGGCGGGGGGCCCAGGCCGTCAAGGATACCAAGATGGAGTTTGACATCTGCTACACGTCGGTGCTGAAGCGGGCCATCCGCACACTCTGGACCATCCTGGAAGGCACGGACCAGATGTGGCTGCCGGTGGTGCGCACCTGGAGTCTCAACGAGCGGCACTACGGGGGGCCTGACGGGCCTCAACAAGGCGGAGACGGCCGCCAAGCACGGGGAGGAGCAGGTGAAGATCTGGAGGCGCTCCTTCGACATCCCGCCTCCCCCCATGGACGAGAAGCACCCTTACTACAGCATCATCAGCAAGGAGCGCCGGTACGCAGGCCTGAAGCCTGGGGAACTGCCCACCTGTGAGATCCTCAAGGACACCATCGCCCCGGCCCTGCCCTTCTGGAATGAGGAGATCGCCCCCCAGATCAAGGCCGGCAAGTGGGTGCTCATCGCTGCACACGGAAACAGCCTGCGGGGCATCGTCAAGCACCTGTAAAGGATGTCGGAGCAGGCGATCATGGAGCTGAACCTGCCCACGGGGATCCCCATTGTGTACGAGCTGGACCACGCCCTGAGGCCCACCAAGCCCATGCGGTTCCTGGGCGACGAGGAGACCGTTCGCAAGGCCATGGAGGCTGTGGCTGCCCAGGGCAAGGCCAAGGGAAGCGTCCGCTCTGGCAATAGAGGCATCTCTCCCAAAAATAAAATAAAATAAAATTAAAAATAAATAAATAAATAAAAAATAAAAGTGAGCTACTATTAATATATTCCTGTATTTCTCCCTTCAGATCTGTTTATATGTGCTATAAAAATATAATACACATATTATATGTAAATTGTTCTACTTGATGGTGTCCCATAAGTCCCTTAAACTGTCTTCACTCTTTTTCCAAACTGCTGTATTTGTTCTTAGTGGCTCCCAGTGTGTGAGGGTGTGCTAAGACCCATCAGTGTCCCAAAGAGGAGGCTTACAGTTAGCACTAGCATGCAAGTTGGTCAAACCTGGACCCTCAGATAGCAGTTCAGAAAATATGCAATTAAACTTCCAGGTGTTCTAGCCTGTTTCCTCTGCCTGAGCTCTGAGGGGATTGCCACAATGAGTGCTCACGCATTCCTTAAGAACTGCTTCGAGGTTTGCAATAGATTTCTGAACACCGGCCCCATTGGCTGTCAGGTCTAGGTGTTTGGGGAGCCCATTCCTCAAATGGTAGCCTTAAAATTTGGGGGACTAGACCTTTTTCTTCTCAGGTAGATGCTAGGAGTTGCAGTTTCCTCCCAATTACATTACACTGTGCCAAGTGCGGGGTTTATAGCAGAGTGAATCTCAGCCTTTCCTACCTATCTCAATGTAGTTTTTTCTCATTTACCCAAGGTATAGGAATCACTCAACATGTTTCTGAATTTCTCTCAGAGGGGATTGCTCTGTATTAGCTGTACATTCATTGTATCTGTGGGAGAATGTCAGTTCTCTATGTCACCATACTGGCCTGAAGTTCACAAAGGAAATTTGATAAAAAGGAAGAAAGGCTAGGCAAAATCATATATATATTACAAAGTGTCCCCTTGGGAGTTCGACCGACCGGGAGTTCGATCGCTTGCTATGATGTTCACTGATCACCAAGGGGCAGTGCAGAATGAAGAAAGGCCCTGGCCAGCAGCAGGCAGCTGGGGAAGGGAGCGGCTGGCAGCCGGCAGCTGCTAAGGACCCTACCCAAGCACGAATTTTGTGCACTGGGCCTCTACTACTAATATAAAAACCCCATGAAGTATTCTTATTTGCTGATGACAAAATTGATGCTTTGAAAGATTAAATAATTCATTTAGGGGTTAACTGGCAGAGCCAGGCCTTCAACAAGTCTATCTGGTTACAAAATTCATGCTTGTATCAATATGCTATAATGACCTCTTACTCATCCTTACACCCCCAGTGTCTGGTACAGTATTAGCATAAGGTAAGCACTCTATAAATATCTCCTGGATGATTGAATGCAAGAGGAACAAATAAATGGATAAAGAGAATGGCAACTGGCCAAAAGTGACTGAAGCTCTGTGGAGATTTATGTGGGTGGAAGTGTAGGATGGCCCAATTCTTTCTCTTAGTCTTATTTTGCTTCTGTAGTCCTTTCTCTCTGCTTCTCCATCATAGTCCACAAACCTTGCCTCAACACATTTTTACTTAAACTCTGGCCATTAAAGGTGTTTAATGCATCTTCCTTAGCCACTGGCTCACTTAACCCCTTCATGACTGAAACCTTCTTAAATATTAGTTTCTCTTCTCCTAAATCTTTCTCTGTGAACTCCAAACAGCATTAATTATGTTGATAACATTGACATGTGCAATTTGCTCATTGCTTTGTGTCTAATACATATAAAGCAATAAATCTCTTCAATCAGATTAGAATCAGCTATACAATGACAAATAAAGAATACTCTGTCTCAAACAGTGAAAAATAAATTAAAGGTGTTTTATGAATAATTACTTCTTGATTAATTGTCTAGGCCAGGGGTGGGCAACCCCTGGCACGTGTGCCAAACATGGCACACCAGTATCTTTTGCTGGCACGCGAAACCCTCTTTTATAATCTTCCATTTACAATTTTTTTCTTAATATCAACTTTTTTATTTTTCAAATAAATTCAGTGTAGGTGCATCTTAGAAAAATAAATAATTTTACATAACAAGTTATCTTAAAGACCATAGACATGGATTGACGAGAGAGGGGAAGAGCAATTTCTATGCCTCTGCCTTAACTCTCCCTGCCTTCCTAGATCCGACCATTGTTTTGGTTTCATCCACATACACTTGTAAATCTTTGTTCTCAGTGATGAATTTTGCTAAGTCTCTTAATAGGAGTAGCCTGACGGATGATAGTAGTAGCTCGTGCATAACTCTGAAGGTCACGAAATATAAACCTGATGTAAAATCTCTGTCATCAGTGATGCAGCAGCAAAAGTCCCACTGATAATATCAAATGGAGTCATAAAGTTCTCTGTCGTACTATCAGTATACATGTTTTTCATCATCATATACTGTGTTTTTGTCGCTCAAATGAATTTTATTATTTCTTCAAGGTTCTTCACATACGTACACCTTAAGAGATATCAAGTAGGTGTAACATGTTCTCAAAAAATTAGGGTTGGCACGCAGAAGAATTTTGAGTCAGAGATTTTTCTGGTTTAGGCACACACTCACAGAAAGGTTGCCCACCCCTGGTCTAGGTATTGGTTAACAAATCAATAGTCTATATCTGGAAATAGTGAACCTGCACTCCCTGGTTGTACATCAATTAAATCATGATTTAAAGGTTGTTTCCATATTGTTCTTGAATTCTGCCTTATCTGCTATACAGTGAGCAGGATGGAAGAGCCAGAAGTCATGCAAAGTGTTGAGACTTTATCCTATATAATAAAAGGGTAATATGCAAATAGACCGAATGGCAGGATAACCTAACAACCAATCAAAGCTTAATATGCTAATGAAATGCTAAGGCTGCTCAACCTCTCGCTATGACATGCATTGACCACCAGGGGGCAGACAGTTGACTGGTGGACCAGTCACTATGAAGTTCACTGACCACCAGGGGGCAGATTGCTGGAGGCTAATTCCAACACATCATAATAAATGCAAGAAGTTCATCAAAAGGTTGATGGAACTTGAGGCTTCAGCAGGGCTGAATCATATTACCTGCTGCTGGAATAGCTGAAAGCATTTCCCCAAACCTGAAAATCTGCATATATTATTGCCTGCTGCCAGACAGCTGAGGGCAGTTCCCCCAACCTGATAATTTTACTGTCTACCAAACTTTACCTTTGATATGTATATCTGCTTTGCTATAGGGCAAAATGTGTTAATAAAAAGCTAGGGGTCCAGAGACTCAAAGAACTTAGTTGCTAAAGCTAAGCTCCATCTGGCTCCCCCAAAAAATGCCTTCCAAATTTATATCTCATGTCTAGTTTATTAATTTACTCACAGCCCCTTCTCCAGATTCCTGAACCCTAGTAGATGCAGGATAATACCCTGGCATTAGCAGATGCTCTGATCGGTAGGTTAGCTTGCTGCTGGGGTTTGGCAACTGGGACTGAGTGAGATGGGCTGGACATGCCCTGAAGCCCTCTGGCAGTCCCTCCCTGTCCCGATCGTCTACTGGTGGTAGTAGATGATTATAATTAATCTCTCTGATTTGGTTTATCTTAAGCAGAGTTCAAAATCCTATTTCTTTTCAGTATTTCCCTTACTTTCTTTCAAGGGATTAGTTTATTTTGTATACATAAGGCATAGACCTTTTGCTCCTCAGGGAGATGCTAGGATATTTTTTGTGTGTCATATTTTTTCTCTGGGGGATTTTTAGATTCTCTTAGGAATACTATACAGATTTTTACCTTCTTCATCCAAATGTGTTACATGATGTTTTCAGTAAGTACTTAGACAATAAATGCAGAGCAAAAATCAGGTGTCTTAAATTTTCTTTCTTGAGGGCAGATATCCTGGAATTGACAAAATGAAATAGAAGCTTACTGAAGGAGTTAGGGACTACAGCAATATACACACACACACACACACACACACACACACACAGAGAGAAATATAATGTTACCCTTACTAACCAAAATCAACATAGCTCTCCAATAATCTTTTCTCCTTATAATGTTTCTACAGGACAGTGAGTGGGCATATATTACTAAGCATCTGTCTCAAGATCATCACTTATTTTCTTTCTTTACCTAGTCAGTGGTGTTAGGCAAAAGTTTTCAGCAGTTGTAAGATTAAAATTCCCTAGAGAAGCAGGATGAGTGGCTTAGTCCATTTAGGCTGCTATAACAAAAATATCATAGACTCAGTGGCTTATGAACAACAGACATTTATTTCTCACTGTTCTGGAGGCTGGGAAGTCCAAGTTCAAAGTGCCAGCAGGTTTAGTGTCTGTTGAGGTCAGGTGACAGCCCGCTTCCTACTTCATAGATGCCATATTTTCTCAGTATCCTCGCTTGGCAGAAGGGCAAGGGAGCTCTTTAAGGCTTCTCTTATATGGGGACTAATCCATTAACAAGGGCTATACTCTCATGGCCTAATCATATCTCAAAGTTCCCACATCAAATACCATCACATTGGGGATTCATTTTCAATATATGAATTTAGGGGGACACAAACATTTAGTCCATAGCAGTGAATTCTTTCCCAACTGAGTGATGTTCTAGTGTAGTTTCACCTAAAATCACTGATTATATTGACATTGTATTAGGCAAAAGGCAACTCTAGGAAATTTGCCCATAACTATTAAACATCAAACCCCTCTGAAGTCTCAAAAGCACTTTGTACATAAGGAAACCTTCAGAACACAGGCCATTCTCTTTTTAAAAGATCCTACAGGTAAAACTTTCAAGGTTTCTGGACCCTGTGGGTTTAACTGTCAATTTATATGTTTCTGTTCCACTTTCTTTAATATCCTTAAAGTACAGATCCCTGCTGCTACATGTTATGAAAAGCTGCAATTTCAATTTTGCTCAGTATTCATATTATTAAAACCATAAGACACATGCAGGGAGGGTGAAAATGCCTTTGAGTTCTCTTTTCTGTGTAGAAGGTAAAGAAGAAAAAGACAGAGATATAGCCTTATTAGGCACCTTGAGGATGCCAGAAAGAAATGGGGAGTTGTCCCTGAAAGCTGATGGTAGTTCCTTTATTATGAACTCCACATGGTAAAAAAGAGAAAGCACGGAACATTGGGAGGTTTCAAGGGATCACATATTATGGGGTAGGAGGGACCAAGATGACAAGAAAAACTGAGGGCCTCAAGGTAGAACATTAATGCTTCTTTTCATAGAACATCATAAAACCTCCATTACAAAGATCAGAGCCAAAGCAATCTTCTGAATTTTATGAATTTTACATCAGTATGCCAATTGAATTTTCAAGGATTAAAATATGTAAAGTGTTATGATATAGAATTATCAAATGAATACATCTTCATATAAACATATTGAGTCTAGAAAGACATTTTTTAAAAAATATATTTTATTGATTTTTTACAGAGAGGAAGGGAGAGAGAGATAGAGAGTCAGAAACATCGATGAGAGAGAAACATCGATCAGCCGCCTCCTGCACATCTCCCACTGGGGATGCGCCCACAACCCAGGCACACGCCCCTGACCGGAATCGATCCCGGGACCCCTCAGTCCACAGGCCCACGCTCCATCCACTGAGCCAAACCAGTTTCGGCGAGAAAGACATTTTTTATAATTGGTAGCTGTCAGTACCAAAAGATATACCCTAGAAATTTCATATAATAAATCCAAGATGTTTAAAACCGTAACACAGAGCTTTTCAGAGAGAAAATGAATGCATTTCTCATAATCATTTTTGTATTTATTTTCATAATCATCTCTGACATGCAGAGAATTCTCTGAGCAGATTTATAATATACATCCTCAGGCTGAGATGAGCTGTAGAGATTCCATTAACTACCACAGAAGGAAAGGAAAAGGCCCATTAAGTCAAATGAGGTAATGTAGATGAAAGTGTCATCTACCCAGGACTGGATATAAAATAACTAGAGGTCAAAAAGTCTGGAGGATCCAAGGTGATAAGACAACCCACCTAATGGGACAACATATTTGCCAATGATACATCTGCTAAGGAGTTAATATCCAAAATTTAACAAACTTATACAACTCAACTCAACACCAAACAACAACAAACAATCCAGTTAAACATGGGATAAAGATCTGAACAAACACTTCTCCAAAGAGGACATACATATAATCAATAAACATATGAAAAGATGCTCAATGTCACTAGTCATCAGAGAAATGCAAATTAAAACTACAATGAGATGTCACCTCACACCTGTCAGAATGGCTATCATCAATAAATCCAGAGACAACAAATGTTGGCTGGGACGTGGAAATACCTGAACCATCAAGCACTGTTGGTGGGAATGCAAATTCATGCAGCTACTGAAGAAAACTGTATGGAGTTACCACAAAAAATAAAAAATGGAATTGCCTATGACCCAGCGATTCCACTTCTGGGAATATATTTGAAGAAACCCAAAACACTAATTAGAATATATATATGCACCCCTATGTTCATTGCAGTGTTATTTGCAATAGCCAAGATTTGGAAGCCAAGAACCTCCACTAGATGAATGAATATAACACATTTGACACAGTGGGGCATGAGTAAATGTGGTACATTTACACGATGGAATACTACTTGGCTATAAAAGAGAAATCTTACCTTTTTCAACAGCATGGATGAACCTGGAGAGTATTATGCTAAGTGAAATTCGCCAGTCAGAGAAAGACAAATACCACGTGATTTCACTTACAGGGTGGGGCAAAAGTAGGTTTACAGTTGTTCATATCCTATATAATAAAAGCCTAATATGCTAAGTGTCCGACCATTTGACCTTTCAACCAGTCATTATGACATGCATTGACCAACGGGGGCAGAAGCTCTGACCAGTAGGTTAGCTTGCTGCTGGGGTCCGGCTGATCAAGACTGGGTGAGATGGGCTGGACACACCCTGGAGCTCTCTCATGGTCCCTCCCTGGCCCCGATCATGCACCGGCGGGGTCCTTTGGCCTGGCCTGTGCCCTCTTGCAATCAGAAATCCTCAGGGGATGTCAGAGAGCTGGTTTTGGCCCAATCCCCGCAGGTCAGGCCGAGGGACCCCACCGATACAGGAATCTATGCACCAGGCCTCTAGTAGAAAATAATACAATCATTAATAAATAATAATCTATATATATAAAAGGCTAATATGCAAAGTGTCCCCTCAGGAGTTTGATTGCTCGCTACTATGTGCGCTGACCACCAGGGGGCGGCACAGAACATGGTGGGTGACCAGCTGTGGCGGCAGGGTGCTGAGGGAGTGAGGGAAGGAGGAGGCAGGGAGGCAGGGAGGTGGGGAGGAGGGGAACCTGATCGGCCCTGATCGCTGGCCAAGTCTAGGTACCCTACCCATGCAGGAATTTCATGCACTGAGCCTCTAGTACAGTGGTTCTCAACCTTCCTCATGCCGCGACCCTTTAATACAGTTCCTCATGTTGTGGTGACCCCCAACCATAAAATTATTTTTGTTGCTACTTCATAACTATAATTTTGCTACTGTTATGAATTGTAATGTAAATATCTGATATGCAGGATGTATTTAGGCGACCCCTGTGAAAGGGTCGTTCAACCCCCAAAGGGGTCACGACCCACAGGTTGAGAACCGCTGCTCTAGTACAAGAATAAACTCTATGTTTTGCATACTCACAAATATAAGGCTACTTTTGCCCTACCATGTATATGTGGAATCTAGTGAAGAAAATAAGCTAACAAACAAAATAAGAACAGATTCATAGAAACAGAGAAGAGAATGACAGCTGTTAGAGTGGAGGGGGATTAGGGGACTGGGTAAAAAATGTGAATGGATTAAGCAAAAACAAAACAAAAAGCCTTTTTGACACAGACAACAATATGGTGATTACCAGAGGAAGGGAGGGGCTGTGGAGGAAGGTAGAAAAGGGTAAAGGGGGATCAAAGTTGGCGGAAGGAGACTTGACTTTGGGTGGTGAACACACAATAAAATATACAGATGATATATTATAGACTAGTACACTTGAAACCTATATAATTTTATTAACCAATGTCACCTCAATAAATTCAATAAATTTTTTTAAGTCTGATAATCTGCGGCCAGGAAAGATGTGCACATAAATTGAGAAGATAACACATTTGGCCCAGTGGGGCATCATTTTTAGCTTAAATTGAAAATGAAAACTGTTCTTCCCATGAGAAGAAATAAAGAGAAAAGGCACTCCAGTTGAATTGACGTGGGCAGAATGCAAAAGTGTGGAAGTTGTAGAAACAATCAACTAGAAGAATAGTCATGTGTAGCTCATCTTTACCCAGTGGCAGGATCATTTACTTTCATTAGGGATGGAATTTATAATAACCTAGTATTTCAGTTCTTTGAAGTTAATAGAGTAGACTGAGCTAACTGAAAAACCTCTTTAACCTCTAGAATATAGAAATGCTAAATATAATAACAACAACAAAAGTGTTTAATGCAGAGCTCAGCTCAAAACCAAGACATGAGCAGGAAACTCCAAGTCAGAATGGTAAGTGGAAGCTGAAGCGATGGAGCTACCACAAGCTAGTGCCATATGTGGGCCTGGGGACCAAGTGGGGAGTGAGTTCTTGTCCCAGCATGCATGCCAAAGACAGGAGTCATAAGGGGCAACCCCAGAGGGAAAGTCTAAGAAAGTGTGCCTTCCCCAGAGGTGTATGGGAGAAAATAACCACTCATGAGAAATCGGAACCCTACTGCCCTGTGCAGAAATGTGAAGTGTGAATTTATGATAATTGCATGGTGGAGAGACACAAAGTTAATAGCATATAAGTGCTCTGGCATAGATAGAGCCCACTGTGCTCCCAGCGTGGAAACACAGAAAACCACTCTGCAAGAACCAAGTCGCAGCCAGCACACAGGGAATCCCCACAGAAAACTATCCAATAAAGAGAATCGCACATACACACCCCAAAATACTAATCAGATTTTTAAAATGACCTGAAAAAAAGAAGGAGAATCAGGAGAATAGACATTGCTGGAAGATATTCCTTCCCAAGAATTGAAGATAACAGAACCACATCAAAGGGACTTTAAAATAAGTATGTCTAAACTATTTAAAGAAATAAAGAAAAATATATGAAAAAAAAGAGCAAACCTCTGACAGAACCAAAAAGATATCCTTGAAATTAAATATATGGAGTTTGGAACACAAAAGCTCAGAGGAAAGAAAAACAGATTTACAAAAAGTGAAAAATAATAAATATGTACAGAATATGTATATGTATATGTATATGTATATGTATATGTATATGTATATGTATATGTATATGCCCAGCTATGGTTAGGGCAGAATAACCAGAACAACCGGTGGCCATGACACGCACTGCAGCAGCCAACCAGCCTGATCTGGGCTGTGATCGCTCCCCCCCACCCCCCAGCTGGCCTGGCCCCAATCAGCCCCCAACACCTGGATCAGGGGTTCCGCCGGCCGCCAACTGCCCGCAGCCCCTCCCCATGACCATCCCCCACCCCAATTGGCCCCAACACCCCTAAATCACTGCCTGTCTCCCTGGTGCATGTACATTTAGTACAAGTACAAGAAAACAATTATCAGTCCCTTCTGACCCCGGCCAGAGTCTCCAGAGGACTCTGCTAATATTGCAGCCAAGGTGTATAATTCTCCCTCCAGGGAAGGCAGCCCCAGGAGACCTTCCATGTTAGCCAAAAAGGCGACCTAAGCATTAACGGAATGGTGGCCCTTTGCTGAGGAATGTAGAGAGGCTGCGTGGGGATTTTGTGAAATTGTAGTGCCTGGCAGATTAGGTGAGCTTACAATCTCTCTTTAAATGGGGTGGCAAAGAGGACCTGTAGGCTGCCAGGAGCAACAGCGAAGGGTAGGCACATTCAAAAAAGAAAAACTTTTAAACAAACAGACATGAAGATCATATTGGGAAACTGAGAGTAGAGTCCCGGGAAGAATGCAAAAATCATTAAAGGGCTATCATCCATCTTGATATACGTTTACAAACAACACATAAACAACTTCATCTCATGGCATGTGAAATGCAAAACAGTTCTGTGTGGGTTTTCTTTTGGACATCCTTAAAGTATAATTAGATCCAACTGGGGGAAAGCTATAGCTTCCAACATTAGAGGCCCCCCGCCTGCCCTGCCCCCAATCAGCCTTCATTGGGGTGGGCTGAAAGACCCCACCCATGCACGAATTCATGCACCAGTCCTCATATATATATATATATATATATATATATATATATATATATATGCCTAAGTGACCGAACCACCAAACAACCAAACGACTAGTCAACCGGTCGACCAGTCGGCCAGTCAACCAGTCAACCAGTCAACCAGTCAACCAGTCAACCAGTCAACCAGTCGCGATGGGTTGCTATGACATGCCGCCCTGACTACCAGGGGGAAGATGCTCAACACAGGAGCTGACTCCTGGTGATCAGTGCGCTCCCACAGCAGGAGCACTGCTCAGCTGACCAGGGCAGCAGCCACTCACTCCCTCAGTAGTATTGCAGGTCCAATCTCCAGAGAACAGGCCAGGCAGCTACAGACCTGCACTGCCAGCACAGTCCCAACTGTGCCCCTGGCCTCCTGGAAGTCAGCCTCAGGCACTGCAGCCGCTTCCTCTCCCTAGAAGCTCAGCAAGGAAGAAACAATATAAAAGTGGCCGCCAGGTGGCTCCTGACAACCAGAGTGAATGTCAGCAGGACAGATCTGGATCCAGGCCTGGCAAGGGTGTCCCACCGCCCACCTGGAGGGCAGATCACATCCTGCCCACCCCCCTAACCCCCTATCTCAGGTGGGCGCCAGCTTCAGGGCTCATGGCTGGCAAGTGCGAGCCTCTCCTGATCAGGACTGACTGGGTGAGAGGCTCCAGGTTTTGGCCTGATCCCCACAGGCCACCCCGAGGGACCCCACCCATGCAAGAATTCGTGCACTGGGCCTCTAGTAAAAATATAAGAATATCAACCAAAATGCAGCACCGAAGATAAAAAGAAAGTGAAGTTGCCCTGACTGGTTTGGCTCAGTGGATAGAGCATCAGCCTGCGCACTGAAGGGTCCCAGGTTCGATTCCCATCAAGGGCATGTACCTTGGTTGCAGGCACATCCCCAGTGGGGAGTGTGCAGGAGGCAGCTGAATTGATGTTTCTCTCTCATCAATGTTTCTACCTCTCTATCCTTCTCTTTTTCCCTTTCTCTGTAAAAAATCAATAAAATATAAAAAAAAAGAAAAGAAAAGAAAAAGAAAATGAAGTTTAGACACATGGGGATAAAATTTACAGCTCTACAGTATGGGCTGGCTGGTATGGCTCAGTTGGTTGAGTGTCATCCCATGCACCAAGAGGTCACCTGTTGGATTCAAGGTCAGGGCTCATGCCCAGGTTGCAGGCTCATTCCCCAGTAAGGGGCAGGCAGGTGGCAGGCAAATGATGTTTCTATCTCACTCTCTCTCTCCCTTCCTCTTTCTCTAAAATCAATAAAAACATTTAAAAAACAAAAAAAAGCTCTACAATACCTCCTTGAAGAGTGTTGGAAGAACAGAATGCAGAGGATGGGGGAAAGTTATATTCTAATGAAATACATGATGCAAATGCAGAAGTTTCTATTGGCAAAATTCACTCCATGCTTTGAAATTAAATCCAAAGCCCACTGGCAGGCATTTATCTTTGATTTATAAAGGGAAAATTGATTTTTTGTTGTTTTTTAAGATATATGTGACTATTACAGGGGAAATTAGAGTATGTGAACTATAGAAATTGAATTCTAGTCCAGACCAGCGCATTTCCTTTTCCAAAAGTCACATGTCATTTGCCTCTGTGCTGATGAGCCTCCTCTGGGATCCTTTTAAGACATTTTGTACTTTCTTCCCCTTATATTCTTCAAATTAAATTTTCATCATTTAAAGAACTCAAGTTGTTTTCCTTTTATCTAGGCTGTGATGTAAAAGTAATCAACTTTTCTGAGAAATATGTAGGTACATGAATGTATTTCAAAATAGCATTTTGTGCTCATAAAGAATTGCATGGAAATTATTCAGGAAAAAATCAGATATTTGATGATGGTGGAGAAAAACTGATATTTAAGTGGAACATGAGTCATTAGGTTTAGAAATTAGGAGGCCATTGGTGACTTTCCTAAGTGTAAGGAAATATTTATTTCCTTATAGGATCTTCTTAGCCTAAGTGCACTTCATGCCGATTTTTTATTTTTTCTGATTGCAGTTGATATTGATATGTAACCCAGGTTTGGCTGCCTACCACTCCAAAGGCAGCACTCAAGAGACAAGAGCTAGTGGAAGAAAAATTTGGGGTATTCAAGAGCCAGCAACCTGAGAAGATGGAGGACTCTTGTCACAAAGACCATCTTAATCTCAGTGCAGGAAGGGGTTTTTATGAGTGGGTAGGGGGAAAGCAGAACAAAGGAAACAGGAAGGGGCTGTGGGCGCTCTGTGCTATGTGCAGTCAGCACAGTCTGCTCAGATAACCATCTCAGAGCAGGTCAAGCAATGGTCTGGTATTTGTTGTTCAAAGGTGGGTAAATCTCCTCAAGCCAAAATGCTTGAAGGCTGGAGTCCACTTCCTTTGAAGTTAGCTTCTAGAATTCCTTAAACAAGCAGGCTGTTTATCTGTAGCTGCATGTCAATTTATGATTATCATTTACAGAAACAATGTTAAAAGAATGGTGGGATGGGTTACAGTATTTTAAAACTTGTATACAGAAGAGGCTTGGGCTATGAGAGGTGGGACTCAGTGAAGTTCAATTTATGTCATCACATTGTTTGAAGGTCACTTTCTAGCCTGGCCTATAATATTAGACAACACATGTTTAACATATGTCTGCTAAAATAGAGATTTTATTCACCATTACCTAAGATGTATTAAAGAGAAACAGACAGAGATACTAGTTAAATGTGGTAAAAAACAACAACATATTTTATTCAGAGCTATTGCAATAGGGGAGAAAGGCTTCAATAAAACTGAGCTCAACTCCAAACACAGCAAAACATCTGGGATTTATAGCAAATAAGCAGAATGAGGGAGGAGTGGATAGAAAATTATTAAGAGGGGATATCAGGAGTAGGGGAGTTCTTACTAATATGGTCTAATAGGATGCTTGCTAAAGGCAGGCCATAGACTTAGACATCAAGGTGGGTGATGAGGAATTTGACCATCAAAGGCAGGACTCTCCCAAAACCAGTTTAGCATAATTCTTGGATAAGGCCTAGTCAAAAAGAGGGTTCAGAGGAAACTAAAGTTTAGTCGAGAAGAGTCATTTTAGGGTTGCTGGAGGAGGAATGCAAGAGGCCAAAAGTGGTAAGAATGATGAATTTACTAGGCTATCTGGATACAAGACAGGCTGAGCCCCCAAATGGCACCAGCCTCCAGGAACAGGGAGCCAGAGTTTTAAAGGACTCTAGGTGGGCTTTTTCTAGACGGAGAACTCTCTGGGCAGGTACAGATACTAGGAAAGTCCAGAAGGGAAGGAGAATGGTCTTAGCAAGTGGAATGTGGTCTAAGTGAAAGAGAATGTTGGTTGTGAAGTGGTCTAAAGGCCAGTTCCCAGGGGAGGGGGTATCCATTCAATTATTTGATCAGGTGTAACAAATCTTTGTTAGGTGCAAATAAGTATAATCATACTGGCTCACTCTGATCCATCAGTTGTGCTTGCCTGGCCATTCTTTAGAAGAATGTTGGCTTTGGAGTCAATCAGAGGTACACATCCCTGGAGCAACAGGGATGGGTACAACTCTCACACCTCATGTGTGCCAACCTGGGGTTAGAAGGTGGGACTTTTGTTTCAAAAGAACATGAGATTCCTTAATTCTGAAAGTAGCCACTGCTCAAATATTGGTTCTTCTAGTCCAATTGCTCTCAAATTTGAGTGAGAATCAGAATCCCTAGAGGCCTGTTATGAAGCAGATGGCAGGGCCTACTCTCAGACCTTCTGAGTCTGGAGGTATTGGGTGAGTCCCAAGGCTTTGCATTTCTAATAAATTCCAGATGATGATGGTGGTGGTGCCTGTAGAATGAAGAAGCTCTTGAAAACTATTGACATGAGTACCTTTCCCCACCTCACCATCTCTTTTTGAAGATAACATATGTCTGAGAGTCAGCCCAAGGCATCCATAGCCACCCAAATATAATAAATCAAACCAATAACTTCCAGGTAAGAGAGCAGGTGTGTACAGGCACAAGTGTTGGGGAAGGAGTAGTGATTGGCAAAAGCATATCTTTGTCAAAATCCACCCATCCTCTTTACTGGAAAGGAATCATTAGGTAAAGTCAAGTGGATGGAGATCTCTATAGAGTTGAGGGTGTGGGACATGCATCAATTTCTTTTTAAGTATTTTGGAGCAATGACACAGATATTTAAAATTTAAAAATATGTTAAATATGTGCCAGACTGAAACAAACATTTTTGTCACATGTTCCTCATGTGGAGTCAGGCTGCCTGCAGGACTGAAATGGTTTCCTCCAGAACATTAACTAGTTTTCTTGAAAAAGGATGGGTTTAAAGTTTGAGTCTGTGGCTGCTCAATTGAATTTTCCTAATCTTCCTCACATGTCCCCATGGGTTTTTATATGTGACTTGTTAGTTAATAATCACAGCAATAACAGAGGGATAATGTCAAGTTGTCTCAGTCAATCCCTCTGCCACATTTGTGGATATTTTAGCTCATTTTGTTAAAATTTACTGCCTTTTCTTTTTAAGGTAGACATTGGACTTAATGGTTGTAGGTAAAAATGTTTGTATTGTTCCCATTATATTTGATTATTAAATATTAAAATTATTGTCCTAGAACAATTTCTACCACATTTATTTAGTGACTAAATTTGAATCTGGGTTTCATTTTATAACTTAGAAGTTCATGAATTCATCCAACTGTTGACGAAAGGGGCCACATACTAACCTGGCAGGCTCAGGGAAGGCCTGCATAGCAGTCTTGCAGACACAAGAGACCTAAAGTAACCACAAAGGATGGTCTGAAATTAAACTTTAACTAAAAGCAGTTATTGCGGGTAGTCACCTTGTAGGTGGGTAAATTCACTGACAAGGTCAACATTTACCTTAACTGATCCTATCTATCTTTTTGCATCTATAATAACATACCCTTTGAAATGTCTAGGTAACTTGTAACTTCCCTTTTTCTGGATCCCTTGGGGCACAACCTAATATGCTGGGAGCCAGGACAGATACCACAAATTCCTTCATTATCATGTTAATTGTTCCTGGGCCCACCTAAGCATGTGTCCATCATTTTACTTTTTATCCAATCCCAGGGGTTCCCCTGTTTTGCTTTCTCCCGCCTCTCTAGTCTATCACCAATGGATTTCATGTAACCCACCTACATCCATTTCCTTTGATTACAAAGTATAAATACAGATGTAACCCGCCATTCTCTGGAGCATTATCTCAATTCGTTGAGGTTCTGCTTCCCAGGATATGTTGATGACAGTTTGGCTCAAATAAACTCACAAAATTCCTTACGGGTTTCGATGGTTTTTTACATTAACACAACAAATCTTTATTATGAGCCACTATGTTCCAGGTACAGAGGTTTAGTGCTGGATTTAAAAAAAAAAAAAGAAAAAAAAAAAGAGTCCCCTTTGCTCACAGAGAAAAGAATACAAGTTGTAAAGAAAGAAGTGAGATAAAGAGTGGAGAAGGTCAGAGGAGGTAACATTTGAACAGAGGCCTCTGGGGATCTTACAAAGGGGGTCCTGAGTGTGTCCTCTTCCATGCTTCTCTCACCCTTCTCTGCCCTGCTTCTCTGGTCTCCTCCTGTGATTGTCTGCATCAAGGTTATGCATCAACTTCTCTGTTGATAATTAAACTGAACTGCCCCTGCATTCTTTGTGCAGTTGAGGAGGTAGAGGTGGCCCTTCCAGATCATGCTAATGAAGGTGACAGTCCCAAGCTGGTCCCAAGGCCCACCACTCTCCTGGTTTCCTAAGCCCTTGCCTAGCTATCTCCAGCACATCACTCCAGTGCTGCACTGCTGGCGGTGTGTAGGATCTAATTTCTAGTGAAGAGCTTATCTGAACCAGACCCTGTAGGGCACAATGCCTCCCTTCTTGGTGCAGCAGGATCTCAGCGAAAATATTTGCACCAATTGGTGGCCAACAACCACAGGCAAGTGACCACCAGACCAGCTAACAGGGACCACAGCCTCGATAAAAGGTGAGCACTCAGGGACTTTCCTCTGCTGATCTTTCCTGCCCCCTGCCTGCTGCAAGCCTGTTCTTGAGGGATTAGCCCCACGGGTGGAGAGCAGTCATGGATCTTCTCCAAGGCAGCAGGAGCAGCCAGCCCAAACTCAACTCATGGGTCTTAACTTTATAATCAAGTGTTAAATTTTGTTGTGGGTTAAAATGCGCTTAATTGTCTGATAACTTTTGGTTGCTCTAAGTAAAAGTAAAAGCAACCCAAAATGCAAATTGTTTTATACTACTTTGTCCCCTTTTACTCACATTACTTAGACAAAGTAACCGTGACAGTCTGTGAGACCATTATATACAACTACATCAGGTTTTAGATATTTATACCAGGTGTTCATCAGACACTCGATTACAAATCCCTCTCTTTAAATTGATGGTGAAACATTACATCAAGATCAGTTAAAGCAAAAGTCTTTTTCTGATCCAGAAGTTCGGTTCAGACTAGTCTGCTTCTTGGTTTTCCAGGTCCTACTGACATTCCTCGTGCAATCCATTCTTCCTGACCTGTGGTGGTTACGGCTGGTGACTTTTTTATACACTTAGTCAAAGTTCACTTAAAGCACTGAGTCTTTTTTTTAAAAAAAGTCATGCAGTTTACTATCAGTGCTTGCATTTTGAAATAATACATTATTTTTCTCATAAACATTTGTTGCTGTTAGGAAATCTACTGTTGGAAAAGGCAATTGTCATTTCTCTTTTTTATATTTTATTAAATTTTATTGGGGTGACTTTGGTCAACATGAACATAGAGGTTTCATGTGTGGATTTCTAAGTTACAAAATCTGTATATAGCACCATGTGTCCACCACCCAAAGTCAAATCTTCTCCTGTCACCTCATATTAGGACCTCCTTCTCCTCTCCCCGGTCCCCCAGCAACCACCACTCTGCTGTTTGTGTTCATAAGTTTCAGTTTTATATCCCACATAGGAATGAAATCATATGGTTCATCTTTTTCTGTCTGACTTATTTCACTTAACATAATGTTCCCAAGGTCCATTTATATTGTTGTAAATGAAACTATCTCATCCTTTCTTATGGCTGAATAGTATTCCATTGTGTATACGTACCACCATCTTCTTTATCCAGTCCTGTATTGCAGGGCAGTTTGGCTGTTTCCATGTCTTGGCCACCATCAATTATGATGCAATGAACATAGGGGTGCATATATTTTTGTATATAAATGATTTCAAGTTTTTTGGGTTTATACCGAGGAGAGGAATTGCTGGGCTGTATTGTAGCTCTATTTGTAATTTTTTGAGGAATTGCCAGACTGCTTCCATAGTGGTTGTACCAGTCTACATTCCCACCAGCAGTGGATGAGGGTTCCCTTTTTTCCACAACCTCTCCAACATTTCTTATTGCTTGTCTTGTTGATAATGGCAACTCTAACAGGTGTCAGGTGGTATCTCATTGTAATTTTAATTTGCATTTCCCTAATTGCTAGTGAGGTTGAACATCTTTTCCTATATCTATTGGCTGTTTGTATGTTTTCTTGGGAAAGGTGTATTTTCAGGTTCTCTGCCCACTTTTTGATTGGATTGTTTATTTGTTTGGTGTTGAGTTTTATGAGTTCTTTATATATTTTGGAAATTAAACCTTTGTCAGACCTATTGTTTGCAAATATCATCTCCCATCTGTTTGGCTGCCTATTTGTTTTATTGTCCATTTCTTTTGCTGTGCAGAAGCTCTTCAGTTTGCTATAGTCCCATTCATTTATTTTTGCCTTTACCTCCCTTGCCTTTGGGGTCAAATTCATAAAATGTTCTCTACCACCCAGGTCCGTAAGTTTGGTACCTATATTTTTTTTCTATGTAACTTATAGTTTCAGGTTTTATGCTTAGGTCTTTGATCCATTTTGAATGAATTTTTGTACATGGGGACAAACTGTAATCCAGTTTCATTCATTGGCATGTGGCTTTCCAGTTTTCCCAGCACTGTTTATTGAAGAGACTATCTTTACTCCAATGTGCATTTCTGGCTCCTTTGTTGAAAATTATCTGTCCATATATGTGTGATTTTATAGCTGGGCTCTCTATTCTGTTCCATTGATCTGTGTATCTGTTTCTCTGCCAATACCATGCTGTTTTGAAGTCAGGTAGTGTGATACCTCCAGCTTTGTTCTTTCTTTTCAGGATTGCTTTGGTCATTCTGGGTCATTTGTGGTTCCATACAAATCTGATGATTTCTTGTTCTTTCTTAAAAAGTGATATGGGGATTTTGATGGGGATTGCATTCAATCTGCATATTGCTTTGGGTAATATGGCCATTTTAACTATGTTGATTCCTCCATTCCATGAACATGGGATGTTTTTCCATTTTGTTGTGTCTTTTTCAATCTCTTTTAATAATGCTTTGTAATTTTCAGTATATAGGTCTTTCACATTCTTTGTTAGGTTTATTCCCAGGTATTTTATTCTTTTGGTTGCTATTACAAAAGGAATTGTTCTTCCCATTTCTTTTTCTGAAGTTTTGTTGTTGGTATATAGAAAGGCAATGGATTTTTTTCACATTGATTTTGTAATCTGCAGCTTTGACTGTATTTGTTTATTGTTTCTAGTAGTTTTTTGGTAGTCTTTAGGGATTTCTATAAACAGAATCACGCCATCTGCAAAAAGTGACAGTTTGACTTCTTCCTTCCCTATTTGGATGCCTTTTATTTCTTTCTCTTGCTTTATTGCTCTGGCAAATAGGTCAGAATGCTATCCTATTCCTTGTATGTGTATATAGCCATAAGCTGTTTTAGCAAAAGGAATCAAGAGTATAAGACACAGAGCAAGTTCTGTTTGTGTTGCAACTGAAAGGTATGTTGTGATTATGTCAATAGACTACATGCTAAGGTTGAAGTGACACACACAGAGAAGTTAGAGATTTTGCCCCCTGAGGAGCAGAGTTTTTGGTGATGGTGCATATGACACAAGGAAGCACATCTCAGCTTTTATAAAAAAATTTAAATTCTTCATTGTTTAAAGTATTATGCATGTCTCCTGTTTTCCCCATTGACCTCTCCCTGGCTGCTCCCACCTCCCAGCACATGCCTTTACCCCCCTACTGTCTGTGTCCATTGGTTATGCTTATATGCATGCATACAGGTTCTTTTGCTGATCTTTTACAGCCCCCACTTACCTTCCCTCTAAGGTTTGATGGTCTGTTCGAGGTTTCTCTGTCTCTAGATCTATTTTTGTCATCAGTTTATGTTGTTCATTATATTCCACAAATGAGTGAAATAATGTGATATTTATCTTTCTCTGACTGGCTTATTCCATTTACCATAATACTCTCCAGGTCCATCCATGCTGTTACAAATGGTAAGAGTTCTTTCTTTACAGCAGTGTAGTATTCCACTGTGTAGATGTACCACAGTTTTTTAATCCACTCATCTGCTGATGGGCACTTAGGTTGTTTCCAAATCTTAGCTATTATAAATTGTGCTGTTGTTTTTTGTTTGTTTGTTTTTGTTTGTTTGTTTTGATTTATTGTTTTTTTTTGGAGAGTTTAAGAGAGGGGGACAGAGAGAGAGGAGAGAAACATCGATGTTAGAGACACATCAATTGGTTGCCTCCCCCGTGTGCCCTAACCAGAACTGTGATTGAACTTGCAACCCAGGTCGTGCCTTGAATGGGACTCAAACCTAAGACCCTTGAGTACATGCTAATGCTCTACCCACTCAGAAACAATGGCCAGGGAGACTTAAGTGCTTTATAAAATCATGTGTAGGTAAATTTGTTTCTCTTCTATATTATAAGAAGCAAACTATGAGGATGAAAAATGGTGGCAGAGTAAGTGGATGCTGCATGGACATGCTTCCAGGAACAAACTGGAATTACAGCTAAAATACAGAAAAAAGTCCTGAATAATTAATGGAAAACTCACAGGAGAGAACTCTGATTTCCAAGGACTGAAATTGGAGACTGCATAGAGACTGGTAGGAGGGGCAGAGGCGCAAAACGGCTTCCCAGGTGCCCACAGACAGCAACTGAAGTCCCGGAGAGATATCTCAGTTATGGCAGGTTGCCACTGAGAACTCTGGGGTCTAATCCCCCAGCTGCCCCTCCCCCAGCAGAGAGCACCAAAACTGAGGAGGGTACCCACATAACATCTAGCTGTACAAAGCAGCTGGGTGCTGTCTGCCAGGGAGTAACAGTTGAAAATTCAGGCACCCGCTTAAAGGGAAAATGCACAAAATTCCCTGTGGAGCCACCCATCTTGTGCTCTAGCAGAGGAAGGGTGAAGTGGACTGGAGCTGTGAGAGCAGAACCCAGGACTGGGAACTCTGGGGATAAAGCTCAGAAGGCAGATGTCCCAAGTTTCCTGGGCTGAGGCATTCCCTCATATATCAGAGGACATTTTTCTGACACAGATGTTTGCCTTGCCTGAGGGGAAGATAGTTGACATACCCTATTGGAAAACACCTTGTCCTGAAGCCACTTAAGAGATTAAAAATAACAACCTCCAGGAAGAAGCACCTTTCCCACCCTGTTGAAAAAAACTCTCACCATACCTGAGGACAATTGCCTGAGGGGCAATTCAAGTCTGAATCCTATCAGTCTGTAGGCAGAGGTGGTCTCTGGAAGCTTTGAGTCTTTGCCTGAACTAATTAGTCAGAAACAGCCTTTAACACTGTCCTGCACTAGAGATTGAAAGATGCAGAGCAAGTATGTCACTGAAAGGCTAGCATAGAACAAATAAACAAGGTTTAACAAGGTTTAAGTTTATGTGGGCCACAAAAAAAGCTTCAATTTTCATAGAAATGTAGGTTTATTTTGATAGACATGCTGAATACAAAGGACTGAAATAAATGAGTAATTGTTAATCTTATATAATAAAAGGGTAATATGCAAATTGACCTAATGGTGGAAGAACTGGTTGCTATGACGCACACTGACCACCAGGGGGCAGACGCTCAATGCAGGAACTGCCCCCGGGTGGTCAGTGTGCTCCCATGGGGGAGTGCTGCTCAGCCACAAGCTGGGCTGAGGGCTGCTGAGCACAGCGGCCCGCCTCCTCGGCAGCACTAAGGATGTCCGACTGTGGCTAAGGATGTCTATCAGTTGGACATCCCCCGAGGGCTCCTGAACTGCTAAAGGGCTCAGGCCGGGCTGAGGGACCACCCACCCCTATAGCTCCCAAGTGCACAAATGTTGTGCACCAGGCTTCTAGTATAAAATAATAGAATATTTAATAAAAATTAGTATTTTTTTGAACATTAACTTACCAGACACTGAATAACTGCATAATATAATAAGAGTAACATACATAAACCTATTTTTATTGTTCTCTGAAAGCAAAATATTTCCTGTTGTACACACGAAACAAGTCAGTAAAGACTAATGATGTGGCAATTGGCTGCTAAAATATTCATTGCTAGTATTAGTGGAGAGAAATGGTTCGCCTGCGTGTAAGGTGCATAAGGGAAATGAATGCAACATAATTATACTAATCAGTCATTAGTGAACATTGTAGTTCGTTATTAATAATTATGTATAACAAGATACTGTAAAAATTAAGTTACAAAATTTTTATTAAACAGTTTCTTACATACCATTATATTGGCTGGGCTGCAAAAATATTTGTTATGGGCCACATGCCACCCATGGGCTGTGAGTTTGACATGCTTGGTGTAGAGGATCTACCTAATACCTAGTCACAAACCCAAACAGACAATCAAAATGAGGAGACAAAGAAACAATCCCCAAATGAAAGAACTAGAGAATTCTCCAGAAGATGAGCTAAATGAAGCAGAGATAAGAAATTTATTTGAAACAGAGTTCAGAGTAATGATGGTAAAAATGCTCAACAGCATGAAAAAGATATAGTAACTGTGAAAAAAAAAGTCTGAGATAAAGAATGATATAACACAAATAAAGAACACATTGAGAGGAATACACAACAGGAAGCTGAGGATTGAAACAATGAATTAGAATACAGATTTGAAAATATCAGAGCCAAAACAAAAAATAACTAAAAAACAGGAGGACAGTTTAAGGGAGCTATGGGACAATGTGAAGCATAACAATATTAGAATAGTAGTGTGCCAGAAGAGGCAGAAAGGGAGAAAGGAATAGAGAAGGTGTTTGAAGAAATAATGTTAGAAAACTTCCCTAACCTGTTAAAAAAAGAAAAAAAAGTCACACTAGTTCAGGAGGCACAGAGAGCCCCAAACAAGAAGAACCCAAACAGGCCCTTGCCCAGAAACATCATAATTAAAATGCTAAAAATTAAAGACAAAGAGAGAATCTTAAATGCAGCAAGAGAAAAGAAAACTGTTAACTACAAAGGAGTTCCCATAAGGCTGACACCTGATTTCTCATCAGAAACTTTACAGGCCAGAGGGGAATCACATGAATGACTCAAGGTAATAGAAAGCAAGGATCTGTGACCAAGATTACTATATTCAGCAAGGCTACCATTCAAAATAAATGGTCAAATAAAGAGCTTCCCAGATTTAAAAAAAAAAAAATCTAAAGCATTCCAGCATTACAAGAACTGCTGTAATTAGAAGAAAAAACAGAGAGAGAAACCTAGCAATACAGAATTAAAATGGCAATAAATAAGTACCTACCAATAATAAACCAAAATGTAAACGGATTAATGCTCCAATCAAAAGATGTAGGGTAGCTAAATGTATACAAAAACATGACCTAACTATGCGCTGTTTGCAAGAGACCCACCTCAGAAAAAAGACACACACAGGATGAGAGTGAAGGGATGGAAAAGAAGTTTTCATGCAAATGGAAAAGAAAATAAAGCTGGAGCAGCAAGACTCATATCCAACAAAATAGACTTTAAAATGAAGGCCATCACAAGAGACAGCAAAGGCCACAACATAATACTAAAGGGATCAATCCAACAAGAAGATATAACCCTGGTAAACATATATGCACCCAATATAGGTGCACCTAAATTTATAAAAAAAACTTCCAGTGGACTTTAACACAGAGATCAATAACAATACAGTTATAGTAGGGAACTTTAAGCCCCCTCTGTCTTCACTGGGTAGATCTTCTAGGCAAAAACTTAACAGAGACTCTACAGGACACACTAGATCAGATGGATTTAATTGACATTTTTAGAACATTTAACCCCAACACAGCAGAATATACATTCTCCTCAAGTGCACATGCATCATTCACAAAGATAGGCCACATGTTAGGACACAAAACAAGTCTCTACAACTTCAAGAAGACTGAAATTATATCAAGTATCTTCTAAGATCACAGTGGAATGAGATTAGAATTCAACTACAGTAAAAACACCCCAAAACATTCAAACACATCGAGGCTAAATAGCATGTTATTAAACAATGAATGGGTTACCAAAGAGATCAAGAAGGAAATAAAAACTTCTTAGAAACAAATAAAAATGAACACACAGCAACCCCAAATCTCTGGGACATAGTATAAGCAGCCCTGAGAGAGAAGTTCATAGCACTACAGGCCTACCTCAAAAAACAAGAAAAATCAGCAATAAAATATTTAACTCCACAACTAAAATAACTAGAAAGAAAACAAAAATAAAAGTCCAAAGTAAGTAGAAGGAAGGAAACAATAAAGATTAGAGCAGAAGTAAATAACATAGCAACTAAAAAACAACAACAACAACAACAAAATATTAATGAAACCAAGAGGTGGTTCTTTGAAAGGATAAACAAAATTGATAAACCATTAGCCAGACTCATCAAGAAACAGAGAGGACATAAATAAATAAAATCAGAAATGAAAGTGGAGAAGTAACCACTGACACCACAGCAATACAAAGGATTGTAAGAAAATACTATGAACAGCTATATGCCAACAAGCTGGACAATGTGGATGAAATAGACAAATTCCTAGAAAAATACAATCTTCCAAAACTGAATCAGGAAGAATAAAAAACCTTAATAGACCAATAACAACTGATGAAATAGACGCAGTAATCAAAAAACTCCCAGGAAACAAAAGCCAAGGTCCGGACGTCTCCACAGGGGAGTTTTTCCAAACATGCAAAGAAAAAATAACACCCATGTTCCTCAAACTATTTCAGAAAAACCAAAAAAAAGAAATACTTCCAAACTCTTTTTATGAGACCATTATCCTAATTCCAAAACCAGATAAAGACACTACAAAGAAAGGTAATTACAGCCAATATCCCTGATGAGCATAGGTGCTAAAATCCTCAACAAAATATTAGCAAATTGCATCCAGCAATATTTTAAAAATGTCATACACCATGAGCAAGTTGGATTTATTCCAGGGATGCAAGGCTGGTACGATATTTGCAAATCAATAAATGTGATACATCATATAAACAAATGGAAAGACAAAAATCACATGATCATATAAAAAGATGCAGAAAAAGCATTCGACAAAATCCAACACATATTTTTGATAAAAACTCTAAGCAAAGTGGGCATAGAGGGAGCATATCTCAACATGATAAAGGCCATATATGACAAACCTACAGCCAACATCATACTCAATGGGCAAAAAATAAAACCATTCCTCCTAAGAATAGTAACAAGACAGGGATGCCCACTCTCACTACTATTGTTCAACATAGTACTGGAAGTGCTAGCCATAACGATCAGACAAGAAGAAGAAATAAAAGGCATCCAAATTGGAAAAGAAGACATAAAACTGTCATTACTTGCAGATGACATGATATTGTACATAAAAAATCCCAAAGACTCAATAAATAACTATTAGACTTAATAAATGAATTTAGCAATGTAGCAAGATACAAAATTAACACCCAGAAATCTTTGGCTTTTTTTATACACCAACTAATGGCTCGGTGCACAAAATTCATGCACATTAAAAGGGAATTAATTAGAGGAAATATTTTAATATGCTATTTGCCCTTTCTCTATAATAGAAGTGTGAGAGATGAATGGAAATTAGTAAAATGTATATGAAAATAATTTATAAATTTACTAATAAATAAACAGTAACAAAAGAATATAACAACAGAGGCATGATATAAAAACAACAAAAACATGATATGAAAACAACAAAAACATGATATAAAAACAACAGTGATGCAAACAATGACTGATAAAGTGATTAAACTTATTCTAATATCTCCCTGTACACCACATTAAGAGTGGAAACACTTTCAGAGTGCTTGACTAATTTCCCTTACGATGAAGTACTTAGAACTTTAACTTTAACATCATATGCTCTTCGAACTCAAGAGAAAGCAACGTATAACTGACCATGTGGGAAAACGGGTTCAGGTAGGAATATTCCACTGTCTAGAGTTTGTCCTTGTGATTTATTAATAGTCATCGCAAATGCTGGCATCACGGGAAACTGTCATCGAATTAATTTAAATGGGAGGCCAGTGTCAGATGGGGACAAATCAATTCTTGGAATCAGAGCAACCTCTCCCTCTGCAGATCCTGTTAATATTTCAGCTTCAATAATGTTAGGTCGTAATCTTTTGATAATCTGATACCATTACAAAGACACCATTTACTATGAAGATTTCTCAATAGCATGATGATTGCACCCATTTTCAATTTTAATTTATGACATGGCATTCCCGAAGGAGTAATAACATTAAAAATTCAATGGGAAAATTTTCCTTTTCAACATCATCCATTGAATCAATGTAATCATCACTCAAGTATGTGTGAAAATCTCCATTCAGTATATCCAAAATTTCTTCATTTAATTTTTGAACATGTTCATTTTTTGGACAAAGAATTGCATGCTTAGATATATTTTTAATATTATCTGTAGATATAGTATTTTAAAGGCAGCTTCAATAATAGACCCTTTACAAATCATTTCACAGATTTCAATAATATCCATTCCTAAATGAAAACTGCTATCAAGTTTGCCATCTCCAAGTTTTACTAACCATTCACTATAAGCAGAATCCTCTGATTTTACATTTGTTGTAAGAGACAGCTTTCTGAAACATCCCCAAACATTGCAGTACTTTAAACTCGTTTGTATTATGGCCGATCGCATAGCATGTGGTACAATACTGAGACATTGTCGAAAATCCCCTACGAGAAGGAGGACTTTCCCATCAAATACAACATTCAAATTCACAATTTCTCTTAGTAATCTGTCTATGGTGTTTATAGCATGACTGGATGCCATGGTTAATTCATCAATAATGAGAAGTTGGGCCTTTTTAATAGTTTTAGCAACTTCACTGTTTATACTGAGTCTAGAAATTGAAGTTTCATTTAATGGGATTGGTAACTTATATTGGGAATGAAAGGTTCTTCCACCGAGAAATAAATTTTCAGCAATTCCTGTGGACGCTGGGGGTAAAACAATACCACCACAACCTCTAATATAATGTATTAAAATTTTATAAAGATATCCCTCCATGCTCCAAGGGACGGTTCCTGCCTCAAACCTCGCCCTCATGGGAAATAGCTCTGGGAGGGCACAGCCATTGCCAAAGCGACCCCTGCAAGACTGACTTCCTTCCAGTTGGTCAAGCCTGGGTCATGATGGGTGTTACACCAGGGTTTTTATAAAAATAGATAATGAACTAATAGAAAGAGAAACTAATATATATATATATATCATGTACCATTGCACCAAAATAATTAAGATATGTAGGAATAAACTTAACTAAGGAGGTAAAAAACCTGTCCTTAGAAAACTACAGGACAGTGAAAAAAGAGATAGAAGAAGACATAAACAAATGGAAGAATATATCATGTTCTCAGATTAGTAGAATCAACATCATTAAAATGTCCATATTACCCAAAGAAATCTATATTCAATGCAATCCCCATTATGATACTAACAAAATATTTCACAGACCTAGAACAAACTATTCAAAAATTCATCTGGAATAAAAAAAGACCCCAAATAGCCACAGCAATCCTGAGAAAGAAGAACAAAGTTGGAGGGATCACAATACCAGATATCAAGCTGTATTACAAAGCCACTGTTCTCAAAACTGCCTGTTATTGGTACAAGAATAGACATATAGACCAATGGAACAGAACACAGAAATTGACCAAAGTCATTATGCTCAATTAATATTTGACAAAGGAGGCAAGAGCATACAGTGGAGTCAAGACAGTCTCTTCAATAAATGGTGTTGGGAAAATTAGATAGATACATGCAAAATAATGAAAGTAGACCACCAACCTACACCCTACACAAAAAATAAACTAAAAATGGATAAAGGACTTAAACGTAAAACGAGAAACCATAAAAATCTTAGAAGACTCCATAGGCAGTAAAATATCAGATATATGTCATAGTAATATCTTTACAGATACAGCTCCTAGGGCAAGGGAAACCAAGGAGACAATAAACAAATGGAACTACAGCAAAATAAAAAGCTTCTGCACAGTAAAAAAAAAACCATCCACAAAACAATAAGAAAGTCCATTGCATGGGATAACATATTTGCCAATGTTATCTCGGATAAGGGTTTAATCTCCAACATTTACAGGGAACTCATACAACTTAACAAAAGGAAGACAAATAATCCAATAAAAAAAATGGGCAAAGGACCTAAATGGACACTTTTTGAAAGAGGAAATACAGAACGCCAAGAGACATATAAAAACATGCTCAAAGTCACTAATCATCCTAGAGATGCAAATCAAAATGACAATGAGATAGCATATCATACCTGTCAGTATGACTATCATCAACAAATCAACAAACAACAATTGCTGGCGAGGATATGAAGAAACAAGAACCCTCATGCACTGCTGGTGGGAATGCAGACTGCTGCAACCACTGTAAAAAACAGTATGGTGTTTCCTCAAAAAAATAAGAAGTGGAACTGCCATTTAACCCAATAATCCCACTTCTAGGAATATCCCAAGAAATCAGAAACGCCAATCAGAAAGGACATATGCACCCCTATGTTCATAGGGGCACAATTTATAATAGCTAAGATTTGGAAACAGCCTAAATTTCCATCAGCAGATGAGTGGATTAAAAACCAGTGGTATATCTGCACAATAGAATTCTATGTTGCTGTAAAAGAATAAGAACTCTTACCATTTGCAATAGCATGGATGGACCTGGAGAGCATTATCAGTAAGCGAAATAAGTCAGTTGGAGAAAGATAAATATCACATGATCTCACTCATTTGTGGAATATAATGAACAACATAAATTAATGAACAAAAATAGAGCCAGAGGGAAAAAAATATTTATAGAATATCATAGAACAATCCTGTTATTTGCAGATTTTTCATATTTCCTGCAACTTTGGGGATATTATACTATGCTAGTACAGTTTTGGTAATATTATTATATTTAAAATCTTTTTTTCTTGAAATATTAATGTTTATTGCATGTAATATTATATTTAAAATCATTTTATTGAAATATTAATGTTTATTGCATGTAACATTATTATATTTAACATAGTTTTTCTTGAAATTTTAATGTTTATTGCATGAAAAAAAAATCATATGTCTGCTGATGGGCACTGAGGCTGTTACCAAATCTTAGCTATGGTGAATTGCGCTGCTATGAACATACGGGTGCATATATCCTTCCTGATTTGTGGACATTGTACCATCCTTGCATCCCTGGGATAAATCCAACTTGGCCATGGTGTATGATCTTTCTGATGTACTGCTGAATCCGATTTGCTAGGATTTTGTTGAGGATTTTGGAATCTATGATCATGAGGGATATTGGCCTGTAATTCTCTTTCTTTGTAGTGTCTTTATCTGGTTTTGGGATTAGGGTAATGCTGGCTTCATAGAATGAGCTTGGAAGTGTTCCTTCCTCTTGAATTTTTTGGGATAGTCCGAGGAGGATAGGTTTCCGTTGTTCTTTGAATGTTTGGTAAAACTCCCCTGTGAAGCTGTCTGACCCCAGGCTTTTGTTTGCTGGGAGCTTTTTGATTACTGCTTCAATTTCCTCCATAGTTATTGGCCTATTGAGATTTTTGGATTCTTCCTGATTGATTTTGGATGGTTGTATTTTTCTAGGAATATGTCCATTTCCTCTAGGTTGTCTAGTTTGATTGAATGGAGTTGTTCATAGTATTTTTTTTTATAATCTTCTGTATTTATGTGGGGTCTCTTATTATTTTGCCTCTTTCATTTCTGATTTTGTTTATTTGGGTCCTCTCTCTTTGCTTCTTGGTGAGCCTGGCTAGAGAGGTTCATCAATCTTGTTTATCCTTTCAAAAGAACCAGATCTTGGTCACATTGACCTTTTGTATTGTTTTTTTGTTTGCTTGGTTTTTTTTGGTCTCAATGTCATTTATTTCTGCCCTCATCTTTATTATCTCCTTCCTTCTGCTCACTCTTGTCTTTTCTTGCTCTCTTTCTTATTCTTTTAAGTTGTAGAGTTAGATAATTTATTACCATTTTTTTCTTGTTTTCTGAAGTAGACCTGTAGAGCTTTAAACTTCCCTCTCAGGACTGCTTTCACTGTGTCCTATACGTTTTGAATTGTTGTGTTTTCATTGTCATTAGTTTCCAGGATGTTTTTAATTTCTTTGATCTCTTTGGTAACCCAATCATTGTTTAATAGCATGCTATTCAGCTTTCAAATGTTTGAATTTTTTTGATTGTTTTCATTGTAGTGTATTTCTAATATTATGCCATTGTGATCATAGAAGATGCTTGATATAATTTCAATCTTTTTGAATTTGGAGACACTTTGCCTGTGACCCAATATGTGGTCTATCTTTGAAAATGTCCTATGTGCACTTGAGAAAATATATTTTCCTTGGCTTTGGGGTGAAATGTTCTGAAAATGTCAATTAAGTCCATTTGATCTAGTGACTCGTTTAGAATTGCTGTCTCTTTGCTGATTTTTTTGTTTAGAGGATTTATCCAGTGTAGTCAGTGCGGTATTAAAGTCCCCTACTATGATTGTATTGTTGTCGATCTCTCCCTTGATATCTTCCAGGAATTTTTTTATGTATTTGGGTGCTCCTGCATTGGGTGCATATATGTTTACCAGGGTTATATCCTTTTGTTGTATCAATCCCTTTAGTATTATGAAGTGGCCTTCCTTATCTCATTATGGCCTTCACTTTGAGGTCTATTTTGTCAGACCTCAGAGTATTGCTACCCCAGCTTTTTTTATTATTATTATTTCCACTTGCCTGGAAGATATTTTTCCATCCCTTCACTTTCAGTCTGTGTGAGTCCCTTGTTCTGAGGTGGGTCTCTTGTAGACAGCATATATATGGGTCATGTTTTCTTATCCATTCAGCCACCAAATATCTTTTGATTGGAACATTTAGTCTGTTTACATTTAAGGTTATTATTGATAGGTACTTGATTGTAGCCATTTTTTATTTTTTGTGCCTGTGTTCCTTCTTCCCTTTTTATTTCTTCTTTTTATACCAGCCCCTTTAGCATTTCTTGCATTGCTATCTTGGTAGTGATAAACTCCCTTAGCCTTTTTTTTGTTTTGTTTTGTTTGTTTTATCTCTTAAGCTTATTATTTCCCCTTCAATTTTGAATGATAGCCTTGTTGAATAGGGTATTCTTGGATTCAGTCCCTTGCTTTGCATCCCTTTGTAAACTTTCTTCCATTTCATTCTGGCCTGATGTGTTTCTGTTGAGAAATCATTTGATGATATAATGGGAGATTCCTTGGACATAACTTTCTGTCTCTCTCTTGCAGCCTTTAAGATTCTCTCTTTGTCCTGAATGAACATTTGCCATCTTAATTACGAAGTGTCTTGGTATGAGTCTTTTCGGATTCATCTTGTTTGGGACCCTCTGTGCCTGTGTGACTTTTTTCTTCCCTAAATCAGGGAAGTTTTCTCTCATTCTTCCTTCAAATGGATTTTCTAACCCATGTTTCTCTTCTTGTTGTTCTGGTATCCCTATTATTCATATGTTGCTTCATTTCATGTTGTCTCAAAGCTCCCTTAGGCTCTCCTCCTGTCTTTTAATTTTTTTCTTCAATTGCAGTTTCATTTGGGTATGTTTGCTTCCCTGTCTTCTAATTTGCTAATTTGGTCCTCCACTTCTCCTAATCTACTGTTGAAACTTTCCATAGTTTTTTTTTTTTTAATTGTAGCTATATCACTCTTTATTTTCTCTTGATTTTTACATACATTGTTGATTTTTTCATTCATCCAGTTTATAAACTGTATGACCTTATTCTGAATTCTTCTTCTGACATATTGCATGCCTTTTCACTTAGCTTCTTTTCTGGTGATTCTTCCTTTTCTTTCCTTTGTGCGTTTCTTTGTCTCCCCATTTTTGCTCTCACTGAAGGATTTAGGCGTCACGTTGTGCAGGGGCTGCTCCTGGGGCGGCAGTGGCTACTTGGACAGCGGGTGCTCCTTGGGTGGTTGCGGCAGCGGCAGCAGCTGCTCTTCAGTTGGCAGCAGCTCCTTGGTGGGTGCTTCTCCCATTGCTGCTCACAGCTGTGGTGGCTCTTCCGGCTGGCAGGGGTGGGCTGCTCGTGTGGCTGTTGCTCCTTGGAGCAGGGCAGGCTGCTCACATGGGTGTTGCTCCTCGGACAGGGGTGGGCTGTGCGTGGCCACTGCTCATCAAATGGGGGTGGGTAGCTCATGCAGCTACTGCTCCTCAGACAGGAGCAGGCTGCTAGCCTGGCTTCTGTTCCTCAGACAGGGGTTTGCTGTGTGCAGCTGCTGCTCCTCGGATGGGGGCATGCTTCTCGTGTGGCTGTTGCTCCTCAGATGGGGGTGGGCTGCTTGCGGGGCTACTACTCTTCAGACGGGGATGGGCTGCTCCTCAGGCAAGCAGGGGCAAGCTGCTTGTGTGGCTGCTGCTCCTTGGATGGGGGCATGCTTCTCGTGTGGGTGCTGCTCCTCAGATGGGGGCGGGCTGATCATGGGCTGCTGCTCCTCGGATGGGGGTGAGCTGCTCATGGGACTGCTGCTCCTCGGATGGGGGTGGGCTGCATGGCTCTATTGCTCTTCAGATGGGGTGGGCTGCTCACACAGCTGCTGCTCATGTGGTCATGGCACCCTGGGCTAAAGCGTTGGGCTGGCCAGAGGGGAACACACTTCAGAACTCATAGGAGCCCGTGGCCAGGGTGGCTGGTGTCTTGGTGTCCATGAGACCACAGCCAAGGCATCAGGTCCCTGGTAGGGGTGGCTGTAGAGTCTCAGGTGGTGTCTGAGGGCACCCTGGGGTGAGGCAGGGCTTCCAGTCAAAGCAGCTCTCCCCTTCAAAGAGGTACGGCCTTCGTGGTAGAGCCGGCTACCCTGGGACTGTTTGCAATTGTAGCAGAGGCTGCCCTGCTAGGTGAGCCTGGTCCACCTGTCCCCAAATGTCCTACGCAATCTAACTGTCCCTCATTCACGCACACACACACACACACACACACACACACACCCTGCACATCCACACAGTCCCCTTTAGCTGCCTCACTCACTCATGCTCTCTCCCTCACTGTTGCCATCTTCCTGCCTCTATAGTTGGGTCTGGAGTGTTATTGACCTGTTCATGGATGGAGTCTCCTCCCCTGGTGTCTGGTTATATGGCTCGCTCTCTACCACATTGGCCAAACAGGATAAAATGCAACTTGACAAGACATCTGACAAAGGGAACAAAACACGAATGTATTCACAACACTGATAACCCCAATGTGAGTTACCACCAGAGAAAAGAGAATTAGGGGAGAGAAAAGGGAGTACAAATGATATGAAGGAGAGAAAAAATGGTAAGAGAGAAAAGAAAAAGAAGAAAAAAATATATATGGAGAAAACACCACAGAACAGATAAACTAAAAAATGCAAACACCAAACACTCAGAAAAGAGGGTAGGGGCAGTATCAGTAGAGGCCAAACTTATATACAGAAAGTAAGGTTAAGGATTTGGATGAATATGGGGAAGACCTCAATTCAGTATAGAGGAAGTAGAAAGAGGATAAGTGACTAAGAAGAGAAAGGAAAAGAAAAAAATTTTACAAAAATTAATTAAATAATTAGGATAAAAAAATAGAATGATGAAAAAATAATGCAAAAAGAAATAAAAAATAAAGAAACAAACAAAAAAGAAAATTAAAAAAGAAAAAGGAAAAAAGAGATAACAGAATAATAATAAAACAAAATGAAAATTAAAAAGTGAAGTGTTGTTTGTTTCTGCCGAGTTGTAATGTCCAGTGGGGGCTGGTTTAAGATCTCACTCTTCTGTACTGTCTGCTACTTCTTAGTTTCCTGTTATATCGTTGAAGTTCCAAGCAGTCCACTGCTCCTCTGTTAGTGTCTATTTCCACAGCCTTGACTGCCAGCAGGCGGGACCAATCTTCCCACTTAGCCTGTCTGCCCACTTTCAATCTTAATCTCTCAAGCGGCTGTTTCTGACAGGGCTATAGTTGGGGAGGTTGCCATATGGCTTTCTTAAACTGAATGGCCCTGAAGGGCTCTCAGGGACTATTCAGATTTTTTTTTTTTTTGGTATCATTTGTAACACTCAGGTTGTAGTCTGGATGTGGCTGTATTGGTTGCCTGGAGACTTTAGGGAGGGGCTATCTCTTCAGGAGAAAATGGCTGCTTAGGTCAGGAGTGTCAGCTATGTCTCAGTGCCAGACTCCCAGCCACCTCTCCCTGACTTGCTCTTCTCCCCAGACTCCACAAGTCCTCACCTCCACCTGTACCTCAGCCACAGACGAGTGTTTGTATTTGAATTGGGTTTAGTGAATAAAAGCAAAGAACAAAAAGAGGGGAAAGAGCTGAGATACTGCGAGTTTCTCTCCCCTCAACACAACAATGGGCAGTTGTTCAGGCTGCTTCCTCTGAGAATAGCCTCTCATGGCTGTGGGCTTAGATCTAGAATCCCCTGCCTCCAGCAGCCCTGTGGACTTCCTTTCCACAGTCAGATGTTATGCCTGTCCCAAAGGACATGGCTTTGGTGCCGCGCATCTTCCTTCTGACCCTCTGGGCTTAGAGGTCTCACAATTCTCTCCAGACCAGATTTCTGATTTTACCATTCTCCAGGCATCCTCTGCCCTTCCCAGCTGTGAATTGTCTCACCAGCTGTGTCTACTTCACCAATTCAGGGTGGATGTTATTCAATTTAGTTGCTCCTTCTATCTGCTCCAGGATAAGGCTTGAGACATGCCTGCCTATTCTGCCACCATTTTGTCTCCTCCCTCTGTCTCCTTTTTCAATGTCCTGTAGTTTTCAGAGTACAGGTCTTTTACCTCCTTAGTTAAGTTTATTTTTACATATCTTAATTTTTTTTTTTGGTGCAAATGGTATTTTAATTTCTCTTTCTGTGAGTTAATTATTGGTGTATAAAAAAGCCAAAGAGCCATAGCCAGTTTGGCTCAGTGGATAGAGCATTGGCCTGCAGACTGAAAGGTCCCAGGTTTGATTCCGGTCAAGAGCATGTACCTTGGTTGCAGGCACATCCCCAGTAGGGGGTGTGCAGGAGGCAGCTGATTGATGTTTCTGTCTCATCGATGTTTCTAACTCTCTATCCCTCTCCCGTCCTCTCTGTAAAAAATCAATAAAATATATTTTTAAAAAAGCCGAAGATTTCTGGGTGTTAATTTTGTACCCTGCTGCATTACCAAATTTATTTATTAAGTCTAGTAGTTTCTTTGATGAAGTCTTTGGGGTTTTCTCCATACAATATCATGTCATCTGCGAATAATGACAGTTTTACGTCTTCTTTTCCAATGTGGATGCCTTTTATTTCTTCTTCTTGTCTGACCACTATGGCTAGCACTTCCAGTACTATGTCGAACAGGAGTGGTGAGAATGGGCATCTCTGTCTTGTTCCTGTTCTTAGGGGAAATGGATTTGGTTTTTGCCCATTGAGTATAATGTTGGCTGTAGGTTTGTCATATAAGGCTTTTAGTATTTTGATTTATGATCCCTCTACTCCCACTTTGCTGAGAGTTTTTATCAAGAAAGGGTGTTGGATTTTGTGAAATGCTTTTCCACATCAATTGATATGATTATGTGATTTTTATCTCTCAATTTGTTTATGTGATGTATCACATTTATTGATTTGCGGATATTGTACCATCCTTGCATCTCTGGAATAAATCCCACTTGGTCATGCTGTATGAGCTTTCTAATGTAATGCTGGATCCGATTTCTTAGAATTTTGTTGAGGATTATAGCATCTATGTTCATCAAGGATATTTGCCTGTAGTTCTTTTTCTTTGTGGCGTCTTTGTCTAGTTTTGAAATTAGGGTAATGCTGGCTTCATTAGAAAGAGCTTGGAAGTGTGCCTTCCTCTTGAATTTTTTGGAATAGTCTGAGGAGGATAAGTTTTAATTCTTCTTTAAATGTTTGGTAAAAGTCCCCTGTAAAGCCTGTTCGAACCAGGGCTTTGTTTGCTGGAAGATTTTTTATTACCACTTCAATTTTTTCGGTAGTTATTGGCCTATTCAGGGTTTTTATTCTTCCTGATTGAGTGTTGTAAGATTGTATTTTTCTAAGAATATGTCCATTTTGTCTAGGTTGTCCAGTTTGTTGGAATTGCGTTGTTCATAGTATTATTTCATAAACCTTTGTATTTCTGTGGGGTCAGTTGTTACTTCACTTCTTTCATTTCTGATTTTGTTTATTTGGGTCCTCTCTCTTTGCTTCTTGGTGAGCCTGGCTAGAAGTTCATCAATTTTGTTTATCCTTTCAAAGAACCAGCTTTTGGTTTTATTGATCTTTAGTATTGTTTATTTTTATTTTTTGGTCTCTATGTCATTTATTTCTGCTCTGATCTTTACTATTTTCTTCCTTCTGATTACTCTGGGCTTTTCTTGTTGCTCTCTTTGTAATTTTTTGAGTTGTAGGTTTAGATAATTTATTACCATTTTTTCTTGTTTTTTGAGGTAGGCCTGTAGAACTATGACCTTCTCTCTCAGGACTGCTTTCACTGTGTCCCATAGATTTTGGATTGTTGTGTTTTCATTGTTGTTTGCTGCTTTTTATTTCTTCTTTGATCTCTTTGGTAACCTAATTATTGTTTAATAGCATGCTATTTAGCCTCCAAATGTTTGATTTTTTGCATTGTTTTTATTGTAGTTGATTTCTAATTTTATGCCATTGTGATCTGAGAAGATGCTTGATATGATTTCAATCTTCTTGAATTTGAAAAGACTTTGCCTGTGTCACAAGAACTCTTTTTAATCAAATAGTAAATATTCCTAGTAGTCTATAATTTAGGTAGATTATTTGAACTAGTAGGAGGAGAAAGTTTATTTCCAGAGAAAAAGAGAGTTTTGCAGCACCAAGTTCTTTAAAATGGGTAGTTCCACCATAAAGCATCAATTAAGCTGATTGATAGGGGACAGTGAGGAAACAATCAGGCCCAGAATTCTTAAGGAAATTTTTAAAACATTGTGGCAAATATTTGACATTGAGTGCTAGCATTTAAAGTTCTTAGTGGGATGGTGAGGGACTTAAGAAACTAGTTAGCACTCATTGTAAGTGACTCCTACATTGCTGATTTTTTTAACCCTCCTATGGTCTTGACTAGCAAAACCAGTGTTTTGATGGCATTGTTTAAATAGCATGCTATTAAACAATGATTAGGTTACCAAAGAGATCAAAGAAGAAATAAAAAGCAACAAACAGCAATGAAAACACAGCAATCCAAAATCTATGGGACACAGTGAAAGCAGTCCTGAGAGAGAAGGTCATAGTTCTACAGCAAAGGAGAGCCTTCTCACCCGAGGCCTTAGGAAAACACTCAGCCCAGGGGAAGAATCAGGTTACATTGGCCCTGCAGCTGTGATCAAAACATAGGAGGATCTATCACTGACAAGCTGAGTGAAACAACAGAGCCTACAAAGACTCCCCCCCAAAAAGTCCAGATTTGGAAATACTAGCACAGCTGGGGAATAGAAAAGTATCAATCATCAGGGGGGACTCATGTTTGAATTGAGGTTTTCCTTTGGTATAATTTTTAGATGTTATAAAAGTGAGAAAAATGGACTGATTTGTCAAAAACTGTTCTCAATATAGCTCTAAGTGCTGAGCAAGCAGCAGCATTCCATGGATTCAAGCCATTCAAAGAATAATAGCAATAGCTCAAAACTCCATGGACCAAGGAGAAATCTTTATTACATGTCAACTGAGATATCCGTGAGAATAAATAACATGATGGAGCTATAGCCAAGATCAGAAGTGAGCTGAATGCAGACAGGATGGGAGTGAGGGCAAACATCACATTCTTGTAAGGGGTGCAACCCAGATACTTCCCACTTCATCCTCATCTGGTACCTCCCTGTGGTATGTGTGCTAGCTACCATGCAGTTACTTTCTCAATGGCCTAATGCAGTGGTGCTCAACTTTCCTAATGCCGCGACCCTTTAATACAGTTCCTCATGTTGTGGTGACCCCCAATTTCATTGTTACAAATTGAACATAATTAAAGCATAGTGATTAATCACAAAAATAATATGTAATTATATATGTGTTTTCTAATGGTCTTAGGCAACCCCTGTAAAAGGGTCGTTCGACCCCCAAAGGGGTCGCAAACCATAGGTTGAGAACCACTGGCCTAACGTGTCCATATAAGTTACTTCAACTCAATAAGCAAGCATGCTTCCTTCTTGATTTACAATTCAAGCTTTCCTTGATTCCACCAGTTGAATTCCTCCTGAACCTTTCCTCTGCATGTTGGATAATTTCCACTTGGATAAAATGGCTACATCTTTTTCCAGGCTAGTTTCTACTAGAGAGGACACACCTTCTCATTTGATGGTTAATTCTGCTAATAGTTCAGTTTCTTCACATTCACTTCTTATTTCAGACAGATTTTCTTTAAATGTAAAAAAATATAATACTAAAATCAAATATATAGGCTAATAGAGTGGTTTAGTTAACATTTTATGTAATACATAAACCTTAAATTCAGGTCTGAACCCTGGGTAGATTAATAACTATGAAAGGATTCAAGGAAGTTACTGAAGAAAGAACAATCAAAGGCCCTGGGCTCAGAGGTTTCATGGTCTAGTTCTGTTAAGCTTTCAAAGGACAGATGATGTCCTTTAAATTATAAATTAGCATAGAATAAAAACAACAGGTATTTTTATAAAAGTAGAATAATCCTCATTGTAATAAAAAGAAAGATACAGGCCAATCTTATTTATAAAAATACATAAACAAAATTCTAAATAAATGGCTAGAAAATAAAATTAGAGAGTATATTAAAATAATAATCTGCCATAATCAAGAAGATTTTACCTAGAAAGAAAAGAATGAATTAAGATTAGGCAACCTAATGAAATGAAACATTACTTTGATAAATCAGATAAAAAGAAAAACACTGAATCATTTCAATAGATATTTTAAAAGCATTCAATATAATCGCTACCATTACTGATTTAAAGAAGTTATTTTCCATTTAATTTAGACATATGTTAACTATCTATTGCTACTTAATGAATTACCCCAAAATTATCAGTTTAAAAAAATAAGCATTTATTATCTCACAAAGTTTTGGGAAGTCAGGAATTCAGGAACAGCTTAGTGTATGGTTTTAGCTAAGGGTCTTTCATGAGTTTGCACTCAAGATATTGGCCAGGGCTGCAGCCATCTGAAGGCTAGATTGGGGCCAGAGTATCTGCTTCCAAGGGCACTTATTCACGTGCCTAGCAGGTTAGTGCTGACTGTTGACAGGAGGTCTTAGGTCCTCACCACTCAAGGGCTGCTTGAGTGTCCTCACAACATAGCAGAAACCTCAATGCCTTTTATAAACTAGCCCAGGAGTCATAAAACATTGTTCCTCTAATATTCCTATTGGTTACGTAGGTCAGCCTTTTTAAAAAGGGAGGAGACTACACAAAGTTGTAACTATCAGAGGTAAGCATCACTGGGAGTGCTTTGGAAACCTGTTATCCCAGATTGTTTCTCATAAGATAATATAAATAAAATCTATTTTAAACTGTACATGACATCAACATTAAAATAGAAATGCTAAAAGTTCCAGTAAAACTCAGATAAAACTGTGATACCTGCTGTGGTCTTATTATTCAACATGTTCTAGAAGTTTTAGAAATTCAAGACACAGAAATAAAAGGAATGTTTATTGAAAGAGAAAATGTTTATTTATTTGCAAATACTATGATTGTATAAATAGAAAACTCAGTTATGCCAACAATAACCAGTTAGAAAACGCCTTTCACCATAGCACCAAAAATCATCAAGCAGCCTGAAGTCTCCTAAACAATAAAAAACTACACTTTACTGAGAGCTGTGAGAATAGGAAGAGGAAGGCGAGGGGGGTCATAATGCCAGATACTAAAATGCATTTGACCCAGTGATCCCACTTCTAGGAATATATCCCAAGAAACTAGAAACAGCCATCAGAAAGGACATATGCACCCCTATGTTCATAGCAGCACAATTTACCATAGCTAAGATTTGGAAACAGCCCAAGTGCCCATTGACAGATGGGTGGATTAAAAAACTGTGGTACATCTACACATGAAATACTACGCTGCGGTAAAAAAGAAGGAACTCTTACCATTTGTAACAGCATGGATGAAACTGGAGAGCATTATGCTAAGCAAAATAAGCCAGTCAAAGAAAGATAAATATCACATGATCTCACTCATTTGTGGAATATAACGAACAACATAAACTGATGAACAAAAACAGATCCAGAGACAGAGAAGCATTGATCAGACCATCAAACCTCAGAGGGAAGGTCGGGGAGGGGAGGAGTAAGGGGGAGAGATCAACCAAAGGACTTGTATGCATGCATGTAAGCCTAACCAATGGACACAGATACCAGGAGGGTGAGGGCATGAGTGTGTGTGTGTGGGGGGGGGCAACAGGGGGATAAGGACACATATGTAATACCTTAATCAATAAAAAAAGAGAAAAAAAGAAATCACAATATATAATAAAATTAAAAGTTCACACACAAAAAAATAATAAATAAATAAAATGCATCTTAGAAACACAATTACCATGTTTGGTACTGATGCAGGAGTAATTAGACAAATCAACGTGAAAAAATAAATAACCTAACATTTATGAATTTAAAATAATAATTTAAATGCCCAATGAAGCTTAATCGATATAAAAATTCAAAATAACATCACAAATTGGAGAGGAAATGAAAGCTTGTTAACAATAGGATTCTGGGTTAATTGGTTAGAGATGTGAAAAAAATGAGCTGAAAAAATAGGGAACACTGAGTACTGGGAATGAAATATCTCCATTCTGGGAGTTTGACAGACCAAATTTCAAGATACAACATCCCTACTTTCAATTTTTTCCAAGTTGTGACCCATACTTTCAAATAAATAGAAAGTAAATATGACTGGTGTGGTTTTATCCACTATTGCCAATGCTTTTTCTTATGAGGTAACTTTAATAGTAATCAAGTCTTCACTTTCCTTTTGGATGGGGCTGATCTCAGAAAATGAGACAAGTTTCTCAACAGTGTTACTTGTAAAGATTTGGAAATCTAGGTCAGCCTTTCAAACTTTTGCAAAGTTTGAATTTATTTGCTCACAAAATTAAATCTTTTCTTTGTTTGGCCTCTAGCTTATCCCACCAAAGTTGTTAACAAAAGAGATGAAGGGGAATTGGGAAGGCACTAAATGTCAGGCTTATTTTGATTGGGATCTTTTTTTTTCAATATTTTCAAACATCTACTGCCAAAATACTCAGAATGTGTGTGTATATATATATATAGGCAAGCCATAAGAAATGAGGATGTTTTAATAGTCTTGAAAGTAGGCTTTGCTATGATGAGTTACGGCCTGGGGCTTTAACTTTCTTTATGGAAACTATTCCTCTCACCCTGTTGGAGAAAAGGATCATAGCTGATTTGAAAAGGAACACATTTTAAATGTGAACCAAAAGCAGAAATATTCAAGTACTCAGTAACAAGTTAATGTATTCACCTGACTTCAGTGGATTATTCTTTTCAGCTTGGTAATGCTGAGTGAAATTCACTTGGTTCCAAGTGCCTGAGTAGCTGACCCAAATTCCTTTCCCACCCAGAATCCAGACCTTGCACCCTTCCTTCTCTAAGTCTCCTTTTTATCTTCATTTTATATTAGAACTAGAGGCCCAGTGCACAAAATTCATGCAGGGGGAGGGCGGGCAGGGAGGTCCCTCAGCCTGACCTGCACCCTCTCCAATTCGGGAGCCTTCAGGGGATGTGCTACTGATGGCTTGGGCCCACTCCCCATGGTTCTCTGCTCTCTGCGGGGCCTGCCTGCTCCACACCACGGGGATGGGCAAGCAGGCCCTGCTGGGTGCTGCCTGTGGGCCCCGATTGCCTGCTCCCCGGTTGCCTCTGACACCGCCCAGCAGGCCCACCAGAGCATCTCACTGACCCATGGCAGCCCTCTGAGCTTCCTGGTTTCATGGATAGTAAGACGGGTCAGAACACCCTCTGCTGGAAGGACTCAGTAAGGCTTGTGAGAAAGATGGCGCTGCAACTGAGGTTAGGTAAAATGAAAATTCATCACATTTCTTTTAGGCAGAACCTAAGACTATTCCCATCCTATATAATAAAGAGGTAATATGCAAATTGACCATCACTCCAACACACAAGATGGCTGCCCCCATGTGGTCAAAGATGGACTGCAGGGGAGGGCAGTTAGGGGTGACTGGGCCTACCGGTAAGGGCAGTTGGGGGGGACCAGGCCTACAGGAGAGGGTAGTTAGGGGTGACTGGGCTTGCAGGGGAGGGCAGTTAGGGGCAATCGGGCCAGCAGGGGAGGGCAGTTATGGGTGACCAGACTGGAAAGGGAGGGTATTACGGGTGACCAGGCTGGCAGGGGAGGGCAGTTATGGGTGACCAGGCTGGGAAGGGAGGGAAGTTAGGGGCGACCAGGCCAACAGGGGATGGCAGTTAGGGGCAACCAGACTGTCAAGGGAGGGCAGTTAGGGGTGACCAGGCTGGCAGGGGAGGGCAGTTAGGGACAATCAGGCCATCAGGAGAGCAGTTAGGCATCGATAAGGCTGGCAGGCATGCAAGCGGTTGGGAGCCAGCAGTCCTAGATTGTGAGAGGGATGTCTGACTGCCCGTGGGATCGGGCCTAAATGGGCCCTTGGACATCCCTCGAGGGGTCCCAGATTGGAGAGGGTGCAGGCTGGACTGAGGGACACACACCCCCTCCGCCCCACCCATGAATGAATTTCATGCCTTGGGCCTCTAGTTAACTTATAATTAACTTGTTGCCTAGAGATAAATTACCCTCCTCTGTACTCTTCATTAAAAATGAAATGGAACCTCTACCAGGAATTAGTAATGACTTATACTTAACTATTTGAGTGTAGTGTTACTTATTAATTTATCTTTACTTCAACAACTGCACCTATTGGATATCCTGCTACTTTAGGTAATTCATCAACAATACCCAACTTATAGATCTAATATCTGAAGAGATAAAACTAGCATCCTAAAGGCTTAGCTTTGTTAAATTTAAAAACATAAGACTATATAGCTAATATCTCCATGAGGTTTTTATTTCATTCATTTATTTGTTAAATATTTGTTTTATGAGACTTTGGTGTACCAGATACATTTTCAAACATTCCTTTGCCTTAGTATATATGAATTAAAAAATATTATATAAATATAAGTAAAGCCTATTTTTCTTATATGTGAGAAGCTGCTGTGTTTCCTAATCTCTTTTAATTAATGACTAAAGCTATAGCTTGAATTATAAGATAGTAAAATGAGAAATCACAAAACAAAAAATAACCACTTAGCCGCTTAGTATATGCAGAATGAGTGAACGTTTTATACTTTTTGAAAGTGACCCCAGAAATGCACTTAAATCAACATGGAAAATGCTTCCCTGAATTTCTGATTAATGTTGTACTTATCTCTGGAGACAATAATACTAGTGATTAATAGAACAGACAGCAAAGTCATATTTATTAAAGTTCTGGCATCTTAGCATTTTCAAATGCTGAAATTAATCTGAGGATTAATGATGAAGCAAGTTCGTGAGGCAGTTTTAGCTTGCACATTTTGCAGAAGAGAATTAAAGAGAGGAGCTAATCTCCAAAATGGGAGAAAGGAGTAAAAAACGGAGAGATCATAAATTCACTGAGGCCTGTGTACTTAGTTTGCAGAATGGCCGAACATCTGGGACTTCCTTGCCACTGGCCTGGATTTATTGGTGTGTTGAAGTTTCACAGTTAGTACATAAATTATGTTAAAGTCACTTAAACAATAACAGTTATGTGTTTTGTATTCATTCATCAAACTTTAATATCACTGTAAACCCACAAAGGTTGTCACCCCAAGAGCCTGCGTGTACCAGGGCACCTGACATCATGCATTGTCCTCATCTCATACATCCTGTGGCTGTAGAAACCACAAAGATAAAGTAATAATGGATTTTAATCTTCACTTTTTAAAGAAGATCTATAATTCATAATTCCTGTATGAAATAGGTTCGTTATCTCAAGCTTAGGAGAATGCATGAGCCTGAAAGTTACCAAAAATGGGAAGTAAATTTCTTTAAAGAGGTTTCTGTTATAAAGATGAATGACAAATTCTCTCAAACTGAAGAAAGTTGAAAATATGTTTTGAGTGTAGAATACTTGTGATAGCCAGATCTTTATGAAATGGTGTATTCAAATTTGGGGAAGGCTTTTTTTTAAATTAAATCTTTATTGTTGAAAGTATTACATACATCCCCCACTTTCCCCTATTGACCCCTTTAAGCCCACCACTACACACCCGAGGCCTTCAACAACCTATTGTCTGTGTCCATGGGTTATGTATATATGTATACAAGTCCCTTGGTAGATCTCTTCACACCCACCCAACCTCCCCAGCCTTCCCTCTGAGATTCCTCGGTCTGTTCTATGCTTCTCTGTCTCTGGATCTATTTTGTGCATAAGTTTATCTTGTTCATTAGATTCTACATATGAGTGAGACCATGTCATACTTGTCTTTCTCTGACTAGGTTATTTCACTCAACATAATATTCTCCAGGTCCCTCCATGCTGTCTCAAAGGGTAAGAGATCCTTCTTTTTTACAGCTGCATAGAATTCCATGTACCACATCTTTTTGTCCACTTATCTACTGATGGGCACTTGGGCCTTTTCTAGGTCTTAGCTATTGTAAATTGTGCTGCTATGAACATAGGGGAGCATACATTCTTTCTGATTAGAGTTTCACTTTCTTAGGATATATTCCTAGAATTGGGATCACTGGGTCAAATGGCAGTTCCATATTTATTTTTTTGAGAAATCTCCATACTGTTTTCCAAAATGGCTGCACCAGTCGGCATTCCCACAAGTAGGGTACAAGGGTTCCCTTTTCTCTGCATCCTCACCAGCACTTGTTATTTGTTGATGGTAGCCATTCTGACAGATGTGAGATGATACCTCATTGTCATTTTAATTTGAATCTCTCTGATGACTAATGACTTTAAGCGTTTTTTTATATGCCTCTTAGGCTTCTACACTGAGTGGCCAGATTATTATGGCCACCTGACGTTTGTAGGCAAATTAGCTATGATTTCCCGCAGAAGTTGCTAGAGGGCCAGACCATTAAAATAGGGAAGCAGGTTGTTTACCATGACAGTAGAAGTGATTTTTTTTCTGAAGATTTAACAGCCTTTGAATGTGGGACATATTTGAACATGAGTGGCCAGATTATTATGACCACCTGACGTTTATAGGCAAATTAGCCGTACACTGCATCGTATGGGATATTGAAGCCAAAGGCCTGTTCGAACACCTTCGCTGTCTGCAGTTACCAAGATAAAACGTCTCCAATTCACACAGGAACACAAGGATTGGACAGTCGAGCATTGGAAAAAGTCATGTGGTCCGATGAATCACGTTTCCAGTTGCATCATGCAGATGGCAGAGTGAGAATTTGGCGGAAACAGCATGAAAGCATGCACCCCACATGCATGAGTACAACCCTTCAAGCTGGTGGGGGCAGTGTTATGGTTTGGGGCATGTTTTCCTGGCATGATTTGGGCCCTTTAATTCATGTGGAACAACGTCTGAATAGCACAGCATACCTAAGTATCATTGCTGATCAAGTTCATCCAATCATGTTGATGGCGTATCCCAATGGAGATGGCTTCTTCCAACAAGACAATGTGTCATGCCACGGTGCTCATATTGTGCAGGAGTGGTTTCAAGAACATGAGGGAGACTTTACCTTGCTTAGGTGGCCCCCACAATCACCAGATCTCAATACAATTGAGCATTTGTTGGACGAAGTTAAAAGAGCCATCAGGCAGCTGGTTCCACAACCATCAAATCTCACAGAACCGGACAGTGCTATTCATCAGGCTTGGTGTCAGATTCCTCGCATCACCTTTCAACATATCGTGGAGTCAATGCCAAGAAGAATCGCCGCAGTATTGAAGGCAAAGTGTGGCCCAACGAAGTACTGATGGGGTGGTCATAATAATCTGGCCACTCACGTTCAAATATATCCCACGTTCGTTCAAAGGCTGTTAAATCACGTTGTTTACTCATATCTTTAGAAAAAAAAAGTCACTTCTACTGTCATGGTAAACAACCTGCTTCCCTATTTATAATGGTCTGTCCCTCTAGCAACTTCAGCGTGAAATTATAGCTAATTTGCCTACAAATGTCAGGTGGTCATAAGAATCTGGTCACTCAGTGTATATATCCACTTTGGAGAAGTGTCTATTTAGGTCCTCTGCCCATTTTTTAATTGGGTTGTTTGTCTTTCTTTTATTAAGTGGTATTAGTTCCTTATATATTTTGGATATTAAACCTTTATCAGATGTATCATTGCCAAATATGTTCTCCCATACAGTGGGCTCCCTTTTCATTTTGATTATGGTTTCTTTTGCTGCGCAGAAACTTTTTATTTTTACTAGTATATAGTTCCATTTATTTATTTTCTCCTTAATTTCCTTTGCCCTAGGACAGGGGTGGGCAACCTTTTTGTGCGTGCTTGCCAAAACCAGCAAAATCTCTGACTCAAAATTCTTCTGTGTGCCAACCCTAATTTTTTGAGAACATGTTACGCCTACTTGATATCTCTTAAGGTGTATGTATGTGAAGAACCTTGAAGAAATAATAAAATTCATTCGAGCGATAAAAACACAGTATATTATGATGAAAAATACATTTATTTTTTAATGTACAGTGATAGTCCGACAGAAAACTTTATGACTCTGATATTATCAGTGGGACTTTTGCTGCTGCATCACTAATGACAGAGATTTTACATCAGGTTTATATTTTGTGACCTTCAGAGATATGCACGAGCTACTACTTTCATCCGTCAGGCTACTCCTATTAAGAGACTTAACAAAATTCATCACTGAGAACAAAGATTCACAAGCGTATGTGGATGAAAACATGGAGAGTAATGCTGTTGCAGTTTTTTAAACAGAAAAAAAATTTCAGGAATGGCATTCCAAGTCCTCAATAGTTCGTTTTTGACACTTGAAATTGCTCTTCCCCTCTCTTGTCAATCCATGTCTATGGTCTTTAAGATAACTTGTTATGTAAAACTATTTATTTATCTAAGATACACCTACACTGAATTTATCTGAAAAATAAAAAAAGTTGATATTAAGAAAAAAAATTGTAAATGGAAGATTATAAGAGAGGGTTTTGTGTGCCAGCAAAAGTTACTGGCGTGCCATGTTTGGCACGCGTGCCAAGGGTTGCCCACTTCTGCCCTAGGAGATGTATAGGTAAATTTATTACTATGAGGGATGTCTGAGATTTTGCTGCCTATGGTTCCTTCTAGGATTTTTATTGTTTTATGACTCACATTTAAGTTGTTTATGCATTTTAATTTTATTCTTGTGTATGGTATAAGTTAGTGGTCTGGTTTCATTTTTTGCATGTATCTGTCCAATTTTCCCAACACAATTTATTGAAGAAACTGTCTTGACTCCATTGTATGTTCTTGCCTACTTTTTCAAATATTAACTGAGTGTAATGACTTGGATTGATTTCTGGGGTCTCTGTTCTGTTCTATTGATCTATATGCCTGTTCTTGTGCCAGTACCAGATTGTTTTGATTTCATTGGCTTTGTGATGTAACTTGATATCTGGTATTGTGATTCTTCCAACTTTTTTTTTTTTTCATTCTCATGATTGTTGTGCCTTTGGGGGTCTTTCTTTGTTCCATATAAATTTTTGGAGTATTTGTTCTAGATCTGTGAAACATGCTGTTGGTATTTTAATATGGATTGTATTGAGTCTATAGCTTGCTTTGGGCAGAATGCACATTTTAATGATGTTACTTCTACAAATCCATGAGTACGGTATGTTCTTCCACTTGTTTATATCTTCCACTATCTCTTTTTTCAGCATCCTGTACTTTTCCTAGTACAAGTCTTTTACTTCCTTGGTTAAGTTTATTCCTCAGTATCTTAATTTTTTTTTCTGCAGTGGTATATGTGATTGTTTAGTTTTTCTTTCTAAGAATTCATTATTGGTGTATAAAAATGCTGTTGATTTCTGGGTGTTAATTTTGTATCCTGCTACATTGCCAAATTCATTTATTAAATCTAGTATCTTTTTGATGGTGTCTTTAAGGTTTTCTACGTACAATATCAGGTCATCAGGTCATCAGAAAATAATGACAGTTTTATTTCCTCCTTTCTAATTTGGATGCCTTTTATCTCTTCTTCTTGTCTATTTGCTGTGCTTAGGACTTCCAAAAATATGTTTAATAAGAGTGGTGAAAGCACATGTCCCTTAGGGGAATTGCTTTTAGTATTTTCCCACTGAGTATGATATTCACTGTAGGTTTGTCATATATGGCCTTCATTATGTTGAGGTATGTTTTTTCTATTCCCACTTTGCTGAGGGTTTTTATCATAAATGTTTGCTGCATTTTATTAAATGCTTTTCTGCATCAGTGGATATCATCATATAATTTTTATCCTTAATTTTAAAAATGTGGTGTATCACATTTATTGATTTGTGGACATTGTATCAACCTTGCATCCCCAAAATAAATCCTACTTCATTGTGGTGCATATTTTTAATGTATTGATGAATTCAATTTGCTAATATTTTGTTGAGGATTTTAGCATCTATGGTCATCAGGAATATTGGCCTATAACTTTTTTCTTTGTAGTGTCTTTATCATGTTTTGGAGTTAAGATAATGCTGGCCTCATAAAATAAGCTTAGGAGTCTTCCCTCCTCTTGAATTTATTTGAATAGTTGGAGAAGGATAGGTGTTAGTTCTTTGAATGTTTGGTAAAATTTACCTGGGAAACTATCTGGTCAAGACTTGTTTGAGGGAATTTTTTATTACTGCTTCAATTTCATTAGCGGTATGTGGTCTATTCATGATAGCTGATTCAGTTTTGGAAGATGGTATTTTTTTTTTAGGAATTTGTCTCTTTCATCCAGATTGTCCAATTTGTTGGTATATAGTTATTCATATAATATTTGCTGATAATCCCTTGTATTCATGTAGGGTCAGTTGTTACTTCTCTTTTATTTTGATTTTATGTATTTGGATCCACTTTTTTGTTTTGTTTTTCTTGATGAGCCTGATTAAAGATTTGTCTAGCTTGTTTATCTTTTCAGAGAACCAGCTCTTGGTTTCATTTATCTTTTTTTGTGTGTGTGTCAAACTCTACTTCATTTACTTCTGCTCTGATCTTTATTATTTCCTTCTACTCACTTCAGGTTTTCTTTGTTGTTCTTTTTCTAGTAAGTTTAAGTGTAAAGTTAGATTATTCATTTGAGATTTTTCTTGTTTCTTGATATAGGCCTGTAATGCTATAAATTTCCCTCTTAAGACTGCTTTCACTGTATCCCATCGATTTTAGGTTGTTGCACTCTCATTTTCATTTGTTTCAAGGTATCTTTTGATTTCTTGCTTGATCTCATTGTTAACTCATTCAATGTTTACTAACGTGTTATTTAACCTCCATGTCTTTGTGATTTCAGTTTCTTTCTTGTGATTGATTTCTAGTTTCATATCATTATGGTCAGAGAAGATGTTGCATATGATTTCAATCTTCTTAAATTCATTGAGATCTATTTTGTATAGTAACCTGTGGTCTATCCTAGAAAATGTTTCATATGCATTGAAAAGACTGTATATTCTGCAGCTTTTGAGTGAGATGCTCAGAAGATACCAATTAAATGCATCTGATCTAGTGTGTCATTTAGGGTAACTGTTTCCTTGTTGCTTTTCTGTCTGGAAGATCTATCCACTGATGTCAATGGGGTGTTAAAATCCCCTACTATGACTATATTTCTGACAATTTCTCCCTTTATGTCCATCAAGATTTGCTTTATATATTTAGGAGCTGCTCTGTTGGGTGCATAAATATTTAAAAGATGTGTATCCTCTGGTTGTATTACTTTCTTAATTGTTATTTTCTCTTACTATAGCCTTTGTTTTAAAGTCCATATCACCTGAAATAAATATTACTACCCCAGCTTTTTTTTATTTATTTCCATTTTCTTGAAATAGTTTTTTCCATCCTCTTTACTTATTCTGTGTGTATCTTTCATTCTGAAGTGGATCTTATAGATAGCATATACGTATATGGGTCTTTTTATTTATTCAATCAGCTACCCTAAGTTTTTCAATTGGTGCATTTAAGCTATTTACATTTAAAGTGCTTATTGATAGATATTTATTTATTGCCATTTTATTCTTTATAACTATGTTCATCTGTTTTTTTCTTTTTCTGCCTAAAGAAGTCCCATTAACATTTCTTGTAATACTGGTTTGATGGTAATGAAGTCCTTTAGTTTTTCTTGTCTTGGAAGCTCTTCAATATTAAATAATGGCCTTGCTGGGTAGAGTTGTCTTGGTTATAGGTTCTTGCTTTTTCTCACTGAATATTTCATGCCAGTCCTTTCAGGCCTGAAATTTTTCTGTTGAGAATTCTGTGACAGTCCTATGGGAGCTCCTTTATAGATAACTGTCTTTCTCTCACTGCTCTTAAGATTCTCTCTTTTCCTTTAACCTTTGACATTTTAATTATGATGTGTCTAGGTGTGCTCCTCTTTGAGATCATCTTGTTTGGGACTCTCTGCACTTCCTGGACCTGTGTCTTTTTTCTTCACCAGGTTAGGTAACATTTCTGCTGTTATTTCTTCACATAGACTCTCTATCCCTTGCCCTCTCTCTTCTCCTATGGTATGGTACCCCTATGATGCAGATGTTGTTATTCTTCATGGTGTCCAAAATGTCTCTACAACTATGCTCATTTTTTAAAATTCTGTTTTCCTTTTACTGCTCTGGTTAAGTGTTTTCAGCTACCTTTTCTTTCAAATCACTAATTCATTCCTCTGCTTCTTCCAACCTGTTTATTCCTTCTAGTATATTATTCATTTCAGATATAGTATTCTTCATTTCTGACTTGTTCCTTTTATGGTTTCTATGTCATTTTTTGTGCTGTTTCAGTTCTCATTAAGTTCCTTGAGCAACCTTATAACCATTTTTTAAAACTCTATATCTCATAAATTGTTTGACCTCATTTCATTTAGCTCTTTTTCCTGGGGATTTTTTCTATTCTTTCATTTGGGACAGGTTTCCTTGTCTCCCCATTTTGGCTGCCTCTTTGTGTTTGTTTCTATGTATTAGGTAGATCTACTATGTCTCCCGTTCTTTGTAGGGTAGACTTACATAGTAGGTGTTCTGTGGAGCACAGTGGTGCAGTCTCTTTGATCATCTGAGCTGGGTGGTCCAGGAATGTCCCTTGTGCCGGTTATGTGAACCCTTCTGTTGTAATAGAGTCTTGATAACTAATGACCCATTCATGTGTGGTGTTGACCCTCAAGCTGGCTGGCTGTGAGGATTCACCCCAGCCACAGTGTATGAAATACTGTGCAGGTGCTGATAACACAAAACTGAATTCACTTCAGCTGTGTCTAGTCCATTTTGAGATCTCCATTTGTATATGTCACTTGTGAAACTAATTGAATCTTGCTCTGATGTTACCTGGAGCTGGGCACTTGGTGTGTCTGTTCTGGGACCTCTTGGGAGGGACTCTAGTGCAGGCTAATATTAGACACTGCCTGTGACTGGCCCAGGGAAACCTGTTTTTAGCTACAAAGTGATCCACAGTTTGTGTCTGCCTTGCTTGGCCTTGGTTTGTGTGGGAAGAACTAAGCTGCACACCAAGGCTGGCTTCCACAAGCACCAGGACTTGAGATCTGCCTTTGCCTGTCTCCACCTGCTGCCTGCTTGTTAGGCTTAGTAACTGAAAGAGCCTCTGGTGGTATTTGAGTTGCATTTTGTAGGTTCTTAGTGAGTCACCAGGTAGGGGTGAGTAGGGTTCATCACATTGATAAGGGTTCAGACTCAATGCCAGTGCTAGATATGAGGCCACTATGCAAAAGTCCCAGGGTATACTAAGTCTAGCTACCCCTGCCAGGTGCCCACAGACCTTGTGGTGGGATGGAGTCTCAGGGAGTTACCATGATGATGACAGCAGAGTTTAATAGGCCCAAAGAGACCAATATTTGGCCATATGAATTAAGTGCTCTGTAAGGATCAGGCTTGCAAGGGAAAAATAGCTCCCTGTCTGAGAGCCACACAGCTCAATCTGTTCTATATTCTGCCAGGACCCTAAACTCATCAGAGAAAGACCACCAGGAGTCTGGAGTGTGTGGCTACTTGGGGACCTAAAGGGGGAGGCATCCATCAGATTCATGTGAAAGTGGGTAGGGAAGGGAGGGAGGGATGACTCTGCTCTAGAGCCACAAAATTCAGTACATCCCCGGAGTCTGCTCAGACATCTACACCCTATCTCAGGCAGCTGACTCCACAGCAGAGTGGGAGCTTCTCAAGGTGGGCCTACAGGGAGTCCTGAGGTGGGGCAATTGCCTTCCCCCAGGCTGATGCCATAAGGAGGGGAGTACTCCACCCAAGAAAATGGTATTTGTGATGTGGGAGAGGGATTCAGCACAGGGACCCTGGGGAGGGTCCCTTCAGCTCCCTCCCAGAGTCACAAACCCTAGTCTCTTCTCACACAACTCTAGTCCACTCTACCTTCCCTCCACCAGGGCCTAGGGCAGGGATGGGGAACATCCCGCTCAAGAAATCATTTAGTCTGGCCCTGCCAAGGAATTAGGGTTGAGTTAATTAAATGTTTTACCAAATATAGCAATCTAATTTTTAAGTTGATAATTTTGTATGGCCCGTGAATGATGTTATAAATACCCAAATGACCTTTGGCAGAAAAAAATGGTTTCCCACCCCTGGCCTAAGGTAAGTGGCTGTGATTGAGATTCTGTGAGCTGGCCCTTTAAGAGGGCACCTATGTCTCTAGCAATTCATGTCTCTCTCTGGCAGACAGAATCATATTGATTTTTACAGCTGATGCTATGTGGGCATCTCTTCTGGGCTCTGGTGCTCTGGGCTGTGGAGGCCATTGTGGAGTTGAGACCTCATGCTCCTCTGGGGGAACCTTTGCAGCTGAGATATCTCACTAGATTCTCAGCTGCTACATATTAGATTAGGGCCAGTTCCTTTTGTGTCTCTGACCTTCAAACCAATCACAATGTGACTTCTTCTGTAAATCCTTCGTTTAAGACTTCTGTTCAGCTAGTCTCCAGATCGTTATTCAGGTTGATTGTTCTATATTTTTGGTTCTAATTCCAGTTTGGTCCTGGGAGAAGGTGTGTGTAGCTTCCACCTACTCTGCCACCATCTTGGATCTCTTGATGATGCAATAATTTTTAAAATGTTCAAGAAGTTCAATTTGTCTGTGTTCTTTTTTTTTAACCAGTGCCTATGATATCATATCCAATAAATCATTGCCAAATCCAACATGGTGAAGTCTTTGCCCCATATTTTCTTCTAAGAGTTTTATTGTTTATAGTCTTACCTTTAGGTCTTTGATCCACTTTGTGTTGCAAGTTCTCAGTATACTGGTATTCCAGAGTTCTAAAGAGATACATTATGCAGATTCTGCCACAAAACAGCACATGTTTATTGTTTCACAGACTTTGTGGTCAGGAGTCTGGACAGCTTAGCTGCGTAGTTAGTTTATGGCTTCACAAGGCTGTGATCAAGATATAGGCCAGGGCTACAGTCTGAGGCTTAACTGGGGATGGACCTATTTTTGTTGGTAGAATTTTACTGTTATAGATATAAGGATTTCAGGTTTTTTCTATCACCAGAAACCACGCTCATTTACCTACCTAACATTGGAAACTCACCACATGGCAGCTTGGCTCTTCAAAGACAAGAATAGAATGATAGAAACCCTAGCAAAGTATGCACTAAAATCTTGTATAACATAATCACATACATAAAACCACACACATTCTGTTAACATTGCCATAGTTTATTGATTACAAACAAATCACAGGAACTCAGACTCAGACTGCACTCAGCTCAGGAAACCAAGCAGACTACACCACTCGATCCCATAGAACACCTACTACACAAGACCACTGCACAAAAACTGGGAGTCATCTAACACATAGAAACAAACACAAAGAGACTGCCAAAATGGAAAGACAAAAAAATAGGCCCCAAATGAAAGAACAGGAGGAATCTTCAGAAAAAGAATTAAGTGAAATGGAGGCAAATAATTACTCAGATCGAGAGTTCAAAGTAATGGTTATAAGGATGCTCAAGGAACTTAGCGAAAATAACAACAGCATGAAAAAGGACATAGAAACCATGAAAATAAAGTCAGAAATGAATAATATCATATCTGAAATACAGAATACATTAGAAGTAATAGCCAGCAGGATAGGTGAAGCAGAGGATTGAATATGTGAATTAGAAGACACATAGAGAAAATCACTCAATCAGAACAGCAAAAGACAAAAGAATTACAAAGCAGGAAGATACTTTGGGAAAACATGAAATGTAACATCCACATCATAGGTGTAACAGAAGGAAAGAAAGGGATAGAGAACCTGTCTGAAGAAATAATGACAGAAAATTTCCCAAGCCTGATGAAAGAAAATGCCATACAAGTTCAGGAAGTACAGAGAGTTTCAATCAAGATGAACCAAAAGAGACCCACACCAAGATACACCATAGTAATTATTATTATTTGTTAATCCTCACCCAAGGATATTTTTCACATTGATTTTTTGAAAGAGTGAAAAGGAGAGAGAGAGAGAGGGAGAGAGAGAGAGAGAGAGAGAGAAAGAGAGAGAGAGAGAGAGAGAGAGAGAGAGAGAGAGAGAGAGGTGAGAGAGACACATTGATTGGTTGCCTCCTACAGCTGCTCCTACCAGGGCTAGGGATCAAACTTACAACACAGGTACATGCCCTTGACTGGGAATTGAACCCATGACATTTTGGTGCAAGGGCAAAAACTCTAACCACTGAGCAATAATGGCTATGGAAGGACACATCATAATTAAAATGACCAAGGTTAATGACAAAGAGAGAATCTTAAAGGCAGCAAGAAAGAAAGTCAGTTACCCACAAGAGAGGTCCCATAAGGCTGTCAGATAATTTCTCAACAGAACCACTTCAAGCCAGAAGGGATTGGCATGAAGTACTAAAAATAATGCAAAACAAGGACCTGAAACCAAGACTGTTCTTACCAGCAAGGTTATCCTTTAAAATTGAAGGCAAAGTAAAGACCTTAACAGACAAAAGAAGACAAAAGTAGTTTATTACCACCAAACCAGCATTGCAAGAAATGCTAAAGGGACTGCTTTAAGAAGAAGAAATATATACAAAGAGGAACATAGGCATAAAGAAAAATGGCAATAAATAAGTACCTATTATTAATAATCTTAAATGTAAATGGATTAAATGGTCTGATCAAAAAATATAGCATAGCCAATGGATAAGAAAGCACAACATATAGATATATATATCTACACTAATAAAAGAGAAACATGGTAATTGGTGTATGACCGCTACCCTTTTCATTGGCTAATCAGCGAGATATGCAAATTAACTGTCAGCCAAGATGGCGGCCGGCAGCCAGACAGCTTGAAACTAACATGAGGCTCGCTTGCCTCACTGACGGAGGATCGTTGGAGGAAACCAACATTCCCCGCCTGCGGCTGTAGGCCTCTGAGCAGGCAGTTTAAGAAACATTGTAACAAATACCACCGGACTTCAGCCAGCAGATTTGCAACATTGTAAGCAAAGGCCAGAAACCTACTTTCAGCCGCGGAGGCCTAAGAGCTGGAGCCAAGCCTCAAGGTAAAGCTGGCCCAGAATAAAAAAGAAAAAAGAAAAAAAGGAGCGGTTGGGAGCTTCAGTCACCTCCAGCCTGAAAACAGCCCTCAGCCCCTCACCCAGACTGGCCAGGCACCCCAGTGGGGACCCCCACCCTGATCCAGGACACCCTTCAGGGCAAACCAGCCGGCCCCACCCATGCACCAGGCCTCTACCCTAAATAGTAAAAGGGTAATATGCCTCCTGGCACCGGGATCAGCATGACAAGGGGCAGCGCCCAAACACCCTGATCGCCCTGCGGCTCTGTGTGTGACAGGGGGCGGGGCCCCAACCCCCTGAGCAGCCCTGCTCTGTGCCTGATAGGGGGGAGCTCCCCACCCCCCACCCCCCACGGGCCCTGCTCTGTGTGTGACAGGGTAGAGCCATAACCTCCCCATCGGCCCTGCCCTGAGTGTGAGAGTGGCGGCGCCCCAACCCCCTGATTGGCCCTGCTCTGTGTGTGACAGGGGCAGCGCCTCAACCCCCTAATTGGCCCTGCTCTGTGCGTGACAGAGGGTGGCGCCGCAACCTCCCCATCGACCCTGCCTTGAGTGTGACAGGGGATGGTGCCCCAACCCCCCAGTTGGCCCTACCCTGAGCGTGACTGAGGGTGGCATCACAACCTCCCAATCTGCCCTGCTCTGTGCATGATGGGGCGGCGCCCCAACTCCCCAATTGGCCCTGCTCTGAGCCCGACCAGGGGCTGCACCTAGGGATTGGGCTGCCCTCTGCCACCCGGGAGCAGGCCTAAACCAGCAGGTCGTTATCTCCCGAGGGGTCCCAGACTGCGAGAGGGCACAGGCCGGGCTGAGGGACCCCCCTTCCCCGCCTGAGTGCACAAATTTTTGTACACTGGGCCTCTAGTATATATATATACTGTGTACAAGAGACCCATCAGAGAACAAAAGATATATACAGGTTTAAAGTGAAGTGATGGAAAAAAATATTCAATGCAAATGGAAACAACAACAAAAAAGTGGGGCTAGCAATACTTATATCTGACAAAATAGACTTCAAAACAAGAGACAAAAAAGGTCATTACACAATATTAAAGGGATCAGTCCAACAAGAGGATATAACACAGATGCTAAAATCCTCAACAAAATATTAGCAAATCAGATTCAGCAATATATCAAAAAGATCATACAACATGATCAAGTAGAATTTATTCTGGGGATACAAGACTGGTACAATATTCTCAAATCAATAAATGTGACACATCACATGAACAAATTGAAAGATAATGCCCTAGCTGGTTTGGCTCAGTGGATAGAGCTTCAGCCTGTGGACTAAAAGGTCCCAGGTTTGATTTCAGTCAAGGGCACGCATGTTGGTTGCAGGCTCCTCCCTGACCCAGGCCCTGGTTGGGGCACGTGCAGGAGGTAACCAATCAATGTGAGTTTGAGGTTTCCCTCTGTCTTTCCCTCTCTCTTCCACTCTCCCTAAAAATCAATGGGAAAAAATATCAAGTGAGGATTAACAAAACACACACACACACACACACACACACACACACACTCACACACACACACAAATTGAAAGATAAAAATCACATAGTCATATCAATAGGTGCTGAAGAAAACATTCGACAAAATTCAGCATCCTTTTTTGATAAAAACTTTCAGCAAAGTGAGAATAGAGGGATCATACCTCAACATAATAAAAGCCATATAGGACAAACCTACAGCCAACATAATACCCAATGGACAAAAAGTAAAACATTTCCCTTAAGAACAGGAACAAGACAAGGATGTCTGCTTTCACCACTCTCATTCAACACTAGGGGCCCAGTGCACAAATTCATAAACCTTGAAAGAAACTGTGGGTCGTGAGCCTGGCCCCTCCCTCTGTGGCCCCTGGTCCCCTGTCTCCTGTCTGCCAGCAGCCCTGCTCCCACCACCACTGCTCCATGTGCTGATGGTGCCAGTCCCGCTCGCACCTGCTGATGTCACGGAGCGATTGGGGCCAGCGCCAGCAGCGGGATCGCCCTCAGGGGCGATCGGGGCCAGCAGCTGCCACTAGCAACCGCTGACAGCACTGAGCAATCAGGACGGGTGCTGGGCACTGGCAGCTGGTGCGAGTGGTGGCTCCAGTGCTGGTGCCAGCTGTGGGTGCAAGCAAGGCTGGCACTGGCAATGGGTGCGAATGGGGCAGGCACCAGCAACAGGTGTGAGTGCCAGGTGGGACCGTGGTACACAGAAGAAAAGAATTTTTAGTAAACACAAGAGGCTCACCCCAATGACAGCAACCAGAGCCCCACCTTGGTCTGGCGCCCCTGCTCACCTGTTCCACCATCCCACCATGGCTGATGCCCATCATGTTCAGCGCACACCCCCTGGTGGTCAGCACACCTCATAGCAACCGGGTGTTTGGTTGTTCAGTTGTTCAGTTGTTCCAGTTGTTCTGCCATTCAGTTTATTTGCATATTAGCCTTTTGTTATGTAAGATAGTACTTGAAATCCTAGCCACAGCAATGAGACAAGAAGAAGAGGTAAAAGTCATCCAAATTGGAAAGGAGGAAGTAAAACTTTCATTATTTACAGATGACATGATATTGTACATATAAAACCCTAAAGACTCCACTAGGAAACTACTAGACTTAATAAATGAATTTGTTAAGGTAGCAGGATACAGAATCAATATCCAGAAATCTATGGCATTTTTATACACCAATAATGAACTCTCCAAAAGAGAAATTAAACAAACAATCCCGTTTACTATTGCAACAACCAAGAAATAAGATACCTAGGAATAAACTTAACCAAGGAGGCAAAAGACCTATACTTGGAAAACTATAGAACATTGAAAAAAGAAATAGAGGAATATACAAACAAATGGAAGCATATACCATGTTCATGGATTGGAAGAATTAAACCATTAAAATGTCTATATTACCCAAAGCAATCTATAGATTCAATGCAATCCCTACTAAAATACCAATGGCATACTTTACAGACCTAGAACAAATACTCCAAAAGTTTATATGGAACCATAAAACAAACCCAAATAGCTGCAGAAATTCTGAGAAAGAATGAAGTTGGAGTGATCACAATACCAGATATCAAACTATACTACAAAGCCATTATAACCAAAATAGCCTGGTATTGGCACAAGAACAGGCATATAGACCAATGGATCAGAACAGAGACCCCAGAAGTTGACCCACAGCATTAAGGTAAATTAATAATTGACAAAGGATGCAAGAACATACAGTGGAATAAAGACAGTCTCTTCTACCATTTGCAACAGCATAGATGGACCTGGAGAGCATTATGCTAAGTGAAATAAGCAAGTGGGAGAAAGATAAATATCAAATGATTTCACTCATTTGTGGAATATAATGAACAACATAAACTGATGAACCAAAATAGAGCCAGAGAAAAAAAGTATTTTAGAATATAATAGAAGTAATCAGGTTATTTGCAGATTTTTAATGTTTCTTAAACTTTTGTGATATTATACTATGTTAGTACAGTTTGGGTAATATTATTACATTTAAAATAGTTTTTCTTGAAATATTAATGTTTATTGCATGTAACATTATTATATTTAAAATTGTTTTACTTGAAAAAAAAGACAGTCTTTTTAACAAATGGTGCTGGGAAAACTGGAAAGACACATGCAAAAAGATGAAATTAGACCACCAACTTACACCACACACAAGAATAAACTCAAGGTGGATACAAGACTTAAATGTAAGGCATGAAACCATATAAATCTAAGAAGGAAACTTAGGCAGTAAAATCTCAGACATCTCACACAGCAATATGTTTACAGATACATCTTCTAGGGAAAAGGAAACTTAAGAGAAAATAAATAAAAAATGGGACTACATCAAAATAAAAAGCTTCTGCAAGCAAAAGAAACCACCATCAAACTGAAAAGGGAACCCACTGAATGGAAAACATATTTGACAAAGATACAACTGATAAGGGTTAATATCCAAAATGTATAAAGGACTCATACAACCCAACAAAAAGAAGACAAACAATCCAATTAAAAATAGGCAGAAGACCTAAAGAGACATTTCTCCAAAGAGGATATAAAAATGGCCAAGAGACACATGAAAAAATGCTCAAACTCACTAATCCTCAGAGAAATGTAAATTAAAACCACCATAAGATATCACCTCACACCTCTCAGAATGGCTATCATCAAAAAATCAACAAACAACAAGTGCTGGTAAGGAAAAGGGAACACTAGTTCACTGCTGGTGGGAATGCGGATTGGTAAAACCGCTATGGAAAACAGTATGAAGTTTCATCAAAAAATTAAAAATGGATGTTCCATTTGACCCAGCAATCCCACTTCTGGGGATATATCCTAAAAATCCAGAAACACCAATCAGAAAGCATATATGCACTCCTATATTCATAGCAGCATTATTTACAATAGCTAAGATTTGGAAACAGCCTGAGTGCCCATCAGTAGATGAATAGATAAAAAAGCTGTGGGAGCCCTAACCAGTTTGGCTCAGTGGATAGAGCATCGGCCTGTGGACTGAAGGGTCCCAGGTTCAATTCTGGTCAAGGGCATGTACCTGGGTTGTGGGCACATCCCCAGTAGGGAGTGTGCAGGAGGCAGCTGAATCGATGTTACTCTCTCATCAACGTTTCTAACTCTCTATTCCTCTCCCTTCCTCTCTGTAAAAAAAATCAATCAAATATATTTTTTAAAAAAAGCTGTGGGGCATTTACACAATGGAATACTATGCAGCTATGAAAAAGATGGATCTCTTACCCTTGAAGACAGCATGGATGGACCTGGAGAATATTATGCTAAGTGAAATAAATCAATCTGAGAAAGACAAATCTCACATAATCTCACTGACTTGTAGAATCTAATGAACAAAATGAATTGACCAACAAAATAAAACCCAAAGCATAGAGGCATGGAACAGACTGACATACCTTGATGTGGATTTGGGGGGATGAGAAGAGATAAACTAAAGAACTTATATACTTACTAGTGGCCCGATGCATGAAATTCGTGCACTTGGCGGGGGAGCAGGGGAGGTCCCTCAGCCAGGATTGTGAGAGGGCACAGATCAGGCCGAGGGACCCCACTGGTGCACAATTGGGGCTAGAGAGGGACGCGGGAGGTTGACCAGCCAGGAGGGACCACGGGAGGGCTCCAGGGCATGTCCAGCCCGTCTCTCTCAGTCCTGATCAGCCAGACCCCAGCAGCAAGCTAACCTACCAGTTGGAGCATCTGTCCCCTGGTGGTCAGTGCACATGATAGCGAGCGGTTGAGTGGCCTTAGCATATCATTAGTATATTATGCTTTGATTGGTTGAATGGCCAACCAGATGACCAAACACTTTGCATATTAGGCTTTATTATATAGGATATGCATAGCCCATGGACTCAGGCAATAGGGTGGTGAATACCTGGGGGTAAGAGATGGAAGGAAGGGAATAAAGGGGGGGTAAACAGGAGATATCTGTAATACTATCAACTATAAAAAATATACATTAAAAATAAATAAAAACAACAACTAGCAAGATGATCAATTAAATCTAACAAAATAATGGTAAAATGCTCTTACTATTTGCAACAGTATGGATAGACCTGGAGAGTATTATGCTAAGCAAAATAAGCCAGTCAGAGAAAGATAAGTATCACATGATCTCACTCATATATGGAATCTAATGAACAAAATAAACTGATGAATTAAATAGATCCAGAGACATAGAAGTATGGAATAGACTGACAAATTTCAGAGGGAAGGTGGTGGTGGGGTGGTGGGAGGGGGGTGATTAACCTGGGAACTTATATGCATAACCCATTGATACAAACAATAAAGTGGTGAAGGTCTGGGGGGGGGGGCGGGTACAGGGTGAAGGGGGTCAATGGGAAAACAAAAAAAAAAGGGACACCTGTAATACTTTCAACAATAAAGATAAACTTAAAAAAAATAAATGGAAGTTATTTAAACCTGTGCTAATATTGCAGCCACTCCCTACATGTGGTTATTGAGCATTTTATATATGGCTTGTCTGAATTACTAGATTTCATGAATTTGGTACCAAAACTGTTAAATATCTAATTAATACATTTTATGTTAAATAAAATGTATTGAAATAATATTTTGTATATGTTGGGTTAATTAAAAAACACACTTAAAATTAATCTTATCTCCTTTTTACTTTTTTAATGTTAATGCTAAAAAATTTAAAAGTACATATGAGGCTCACATTGCATTTGTTTCTGATAGCTTTAGTACAAACATTTCATTTAAAAAGCAAGGATTGTCAGATGGAATAAAAAGCAAACCTAACTGTATGCTGTTTGGAAGTATGGTAGAGGAGGCAGGTCTATATCCCAGATGTGAAACCAAAGATTATATAGTTTCCACTATACCCTGCTCTTTCCAGCTTTCTTTGGAAACTTTGTAGTTTTAGGTATTTGGCATACAAAGTGGCTTATAAGTATAAACATTCCATAAGTGTCAGTAAATACAATACAATGCATTAAGAGCTAAGAAAGTTTAGTAGTCGGCAAAGTTTATTCTTTGATATCTTCCCAATTTCCTGTTAGTGTCTTTATGGGAATAGCACTATTGATATCTTTCATTTCATGAACAACCTAGGTTTCCTTCCGCTCCTGCTCTGATCCAGTTGTGAACTAATTCCGAATAAAGTATCAGTTTAAAAAGTTTAAAGAACTATCTAGAGCAAAGTGATTTATATTTCACTAGAGAACTCTAGAAATGTCTTGAAGAAAAAAACATTAAAATTTCACCATAAAAGTCTTTATTAATTGAGGGAATAAGAAAAATCTTTACTGATTGCAATATAGGCCTCTCAAAAGGCCTTGTGTGGGGATAAGGAGCTTATCCCATGCCATCAAATAAGACCATATACTGTGATATGACGGATGAAAAAATAAATGTCTTGTTCCTTTCATCAACAAATGTGGAGAGCAGCTACAGAATTTGGACAGGTTCAAGCCTGGGACTAATGAGAGGGCACAATCCTCTCGTGGCAAAGCCACGCGCAAAGTCCCAGCACAATTATAGCCAAAGGCTATAGTTGTAAGCTTGACCTTATGGTCCGAACCTGTGGTCCACCGCTCTAAGTGATATAGGCTGCGAGAGGTGCCCCAAGTAAACAAAGCTTGATCAGGTGCATGTAATTGAGTAGATTCAAAACCCGAAAGAATGTTGTAACCACGCCCTTACTTTACCTCATGGAATCTGGCTATAAAATAAAGACTTGGCTTATAGATTGGGACACTGTCTCTCCATCAGAGAGGGCAGCGTCCCACCTAGCGCCAGCTTTATTCTCTTGTCTGTCTTTTCTAAATCCTTCACCGCCCCCTCTCAGGTTTACCCATTGCCGTGCAGGCTTGGCACAAACAAACACATAATATCCAGTTCATAAATGTTACTTACTGGACTCTGTTTCTGGACTGGTCACAACACATTTGCAACAGTTTTTTGACGAACATTCAAAATGAGAAGTGTGTCCACAGGAAAGTCATCAAGATAGTAAAGAAACAGGAGACCATTTCAATCTAGGAATACTGAAACATTTGGAAATATTTAGCCTTAGCCTGCAAAAGCCTCTGAAGAAACATGATACTCCTAAATATTTAACAGAAGTGAGAAGAGATTTATGCTTTGTTACTTCAGAGAAGGCCTTTGAGAATAAGAAAGACGTTTAAGGACAGTTTAGAGCTGCCCATCAATGGACTGATGGAATAAAATTGGATATGCCTCATTGAAAGCATTCAGATAGAGGTGAATGAAGGGTAATCAGTCAGGGATGATAACATACGCCTTTGGGAGATATTTAACTTAATGTCCTCTAAGATTTCTTTCAACAGTTATGATTTTGTAAGTCCAATATTTGTATATTAATCTTTCTCCTAGAAGTATCCCCATTTTAATGAGTCAAAGCAATTTCTGACATTCATACAAAATAACTTTATTTCCAAATATTACATTAATATATAGATTGCATTTCTCTTTCCCATGTTTAACATACTGATAATCACTCTTTATAGAGAAGTCAACTGGACGCCTGCATAGTAGTAAGGGATGTTATAATCCTATCTAATAATAGACAAACATGGTAATTAACCATACCTCCACTAGCTTCCAATTGGCTAATCAGGGTGATATGCAAATTAACTGCCAACCAAGATGGCAGCCGGCAGCCAGGGAGCTGAAGTGAACAGGAGGCTTGTTTGCTCAGGTGATGGAGGAAGCCAAGGTTCCCCACCTGCTGCAGCCGGGCTCTGAGCTCCAGTCTAAGCAACAATGTTGCGATTATAAAAGCTAAACAAACCCCAGGTACCTGCTTTCAGCCAGCCAGCCTCGGAGCTGGAGCTGCAACAAAGTTTCAATTACAGAAAGTAAATAAATCCCAGAATAAAAGAAAAAAGAAAAAAAGGAGAGACTGGGAGCTTCAATTGCAGGGTTGGCCAGCCTGAAAACAGCCCTCAGCCCCTCATCCAGGCTGGCCAGGCACCCCAGTGGGGACCCCCACCCTGAAGGGGGAGTGGGCAGCCTGAAAATAGCCATCAGCCCCTCACCCAGGCTGGCCAGGCACCCAAGCAGGACCCCCACCCTGATCTGGGACACCATTCAGGGCAAACCAGCCAGCCCCCACCCATGCACCAGGCCTCTATCCTATATAGTAAAAGGGTAATATGCAAACTGACCCTAACATCAGAAAGACTTGGAATGACTGGTCACTATGACACACACTGACCACCAGGAGGTAGACGCTCAATGTAGGAGCTGCCCTCTGGTGGTCAGGGCGCTCTCACATGGGGAGCTCTGCTCAGCCACAAGCAAGGCTGATGGCTGCCAGTACAGCAGTGGTGGTGGGAGCCTCTCCTGCCTCCTCAGTAGCGCTAAGGATGTCCGAGTGCAGCTTAGGTCTGCTCCCCGCTGGCAAGTGGACAACCCCCGATGGCTGCTGGGCTTCCAGAGGGATGTATGATTGCCAGCTTAGGCCCAATCCCCTGGGGAGCAGGCCTCAGCCAGAAGATGGTCATCCCCCGAGGTGTCCCAGGCGCCGCACAGGAGCAGCCTGGCAGAAGTGGCTCGGGCACAGTCCAGCCAAAGGCCTCCCCGCCGGGGGGGAGGGGCGGGGCGGGTGTTGCAAGCAGGCAAGCTGAACTGCCTGGCTGGGAGGCTGCCCGCCAGAAAGTCACTGGAGACTTGGTTAAATTCAATATTTAAAATAACTATGCTCTGTGAGAGCTCACATCCTCACTCAGGACCCTCAATCGTACAAATTAATAGGAAATAATTGCATAATGCTTTGACCTAATTGTACACACTTTAGTATTGTTTAAAAAGTATTCTACATCCTTCAAGTGCATTCAGCAGCTGACTGAGGAGAGCCGGTGCTGAGAAGCATGAGGCTCGGTTCTGTTATCTTGAGTTTGTGGTTTCCAAGGAAACGGCCAGAATGGGATGATAAACCCTCTGCAAATGGCTCAGCCAGTGCCTATCTAAGCGGCGGCAAGCGCAGTTTGGTTTAAATTGAGCCTTTCCAGCAGTGAATGACCCCAACCCTCCCTGGATCAGGCATTTCCCTGTGGAGTGCAATCTCCACCCAATACAACCGGCCCCAGTTTGGTCCCTGGCCATCTTCTGTGCCTTAGCTCGGTGCAGCAGGGAAGGAAGGAAAAAGGCATCACGCGGGGCAGCTCTGGCCAGCAAGCAGAAGGAAACCATGTCTGGCAGACACTTCCCTGCCACCCCCTCCAACATGTAAGAAGAATCAAATAAACCTATACAATCACCCCTGCCCCGCCTGGAGAGATGCGGGACTGTGAGGCATCCCGCCCAGGCATTGCACCTGCTTCCCACCCACTTTATCCGAATGGACAGGTTAGGGGTTTAAGGGGAGGAGGAGGAGCCTCACAGGAAGAGGATCCCCTGGAACCTCACCCCTGCCCTCCCTCCAGACCTGACCTCTCCAGCGGAGCGCAGAGCCTGCCCCTGCCCCCAGCAGATTTGCATATCCCAGACCCCCTGGTACTTCTAGGCACTGGGCATGCCCACGTCTTCCCTGCCTCCCAGCCACTGACCCTCACTCACTGTTTCCTGCCCCAGAAGCACTCTGTCCTCCCCAACTTTCGGTCTTTATAGCCTAATGCATGGTGGGCTCAGTTGCTTCTCCACAGCTTTTATTTGATAAGAACCCAGCAAAGTCGCTTAGCAACTGGACTTCTGAGACTTCATGAGGGACAATGAATGACACACCCTTACTTGGCTTTGATAGCAAAGCAATCTTATTCTTTTATTTTTTTAAATAGATTTTTATTGATTTCAGAGAGGAAGGGAGAGGGAGAGAGATATAAACATCAATGATGAGAGAATTATTGATTGGCTGCCTCTTGCACATGCCCTACTGGGGATCAAGCTCACAACCCTTGACCAGAATCGAACCTGGGACCCTTCAGTCCTCAGGCTGAAGCTTTAGCCACTGAGCCAAACCAGCTAGGGCAAACAATCCTATTCTTAAAGACTTGATTTTTGTCATAAACAAGTGGATTTGAATCATATCAAGCCAATATACATTTTTTAATGAAATGTCTCTTCATTTCTACTAATGGAATTCTACCTTAAAGCTTACGTTGCATAATCTTCTATACTAATAAAAGAGCAATATGCTAATTAGACCAAATGTCTTCCAGACATCTATCCAGATGTCCTTTCGCACAAAGCCACGGTGGTGGGGGCTGAGGCAGCGGTGGTTAGGGGCAACCAGGCCAGCAGGGGAGGGCAGTTAGGGGCAATCAGTTTGGCAGGCAGGTGTGCAGTTAGGAGCCAGCGGTCCCAGATTGCGAGAGGGATGTCCCACAGGGATCAGGCCTAAACTGGCAGTCAAACATCCCCCAAGGGGTTCCGGATTGGCGAGGGTGCAGGCCGGGCTGAGGGACCACCCCCCCCCATGCATGAATTTAATGCACCAGACCTCTAGTAAGTAATAAGACTTGTAGTTGAGTTTGTGATCTTCATTTTATGCAAATATTATTGTACAAACATTCTCAAATAGAAGCAAATATTTTAATTCTATTGTTTAATAATCACTTTTACTAAAAAGAAATAGTTCCCTTATTCTTCTATTAACCAATATGCAATCAATTGTAGTATCAACTTCACATCTGGATAGTAATATAGTGGACAATAGAGAAATTAAACCCACAGAAAATTTTGACAACTTGTATCTTATAATACATTTAGTATCATGCCAGGTAATGATACCCTGCCCGAACTCAGGCCTGTTCGGGTGCCACTTGTGCCATGCCGGCTCGGCCAAGGGTGATTCTGAGTGGGGGTGATGAAAGGATTAAGGAAAGACAGAAATGAGAACGAAAGCTGGGTCTCGATGGGACGCTGTTCCTCTGATGGAGAGAGACAGCAACCACGCCCACAAGCCATGTCTTTATTTTATAGCAGATGCCACGAGGCAAAGTAGGGGCGTGATCAAGTTGTTTACAATATTCTCGTGCGTTTCAACCCTACTCAACTACATGCACCTGAACTCTATCACACAGGCATGTGGGGCCACGTGTTCGGGCCACAGGTTCAAGCTTACAGCTATAGCTGTTGGCTATCATTGTGCTGGGAAGGCCCTGCCCTCCAGCTGGGACTTGCACGTGGCAATGAGAGGACTGTGCCTTCTCAGTAGTCTAAGGCTTGAACCTGTCCAAAACACTCTGGCCACGGCACACATTTTATTATTGTTTTTAAATTGTCTATAATCAACTATCTCCTTGCTATCTCTACTGGGGAGCTCCACACCCAGGAGCTCACCCTTTGTATGCCACTGACTTACCTGAATATCACTGGATTCTGAACAACTGTTTTCCAGAATAGCTCGAACCACTAGAAAGATAAGGTTCACTTTTAGTGACATTTGATAAAACAAACAAAAAGAAACTAGTAAATAAATTGTTCTCTGTAAATACCTTTAGCAGACATTTGCCAGTGCTATACCAATATACCCTTAGCCATTGTTTTAGTCAGGGTGGGCTGCCAGAACAAACTCCATAGAATGGGTCACTTAAGCAACATAAATTTATTTTCTCACAGTCCTGGAGGCTGGAGGTCCCAGATCAGAGAGCCAACATGGTCAGATGCTGGCGAGAGCTGTCTTCATGGCTTAAAGACAGCTACCTTCTTGCCATGTCCTCACATGGCAGAGAGGAGAGCTTTTTGTGCCTCTTCCTATAAAGAACCTAGTCTCATGACTTCATCTAACCCTAATTACCTCCCCATCCCCAAATACCTTCACATCGGGGGTTAAGGCTTCAACATATAAACTGGGGAGGGGAACACAATTTGGTCCATAGAAGCCAGTTACCATTCCCATGCATACCAACCCAATTTCCAACTTTTCTTCATTACCACAGCCCCAGGAATGGTAGCTCCTTCCTGCAGTTACTATTTCAGTATCACATTTTTGTTCTTCAAGCCCCTGTATTAAATTGTCTTAGTTAACTCATACATTTCAGCTTTTCTGAGTAGCCTTTGATAGAGCATTAAAATTGCAAATAAAAAAAAATGTCTTTCAAAAGACATACCTTTCATCTTAATGGTTAAAAGAAGTTAGAAAAGATATATCATCTCCCACAAATATATATATATATATTTTTTAAATTTTGTCATGAAGAAAGTTATAATGAAAGGAATGCTTAACTCAGAAATCAGAAACTCTAAATAGAAGATCCCATTTTTATATGTTGGTTAACTTCAGACATATCAACCAGCTCTGAAGCTGTCATGGGAATATAATCACCCCTGCCTCCACAGTCTTGAGATGCAGCTCACATAAGAGAATAAATATTAATTGATTTATAAATTATAATTCATTTTGACATGAGTTATTTATTATTTGTTAATAATTATAATTTCATGTAAATAATTGAGTTTTGCAAGCTTGTCAGCATAACAAAGTACTTATTTACTTATGTCAGCATTTTCTTTCTTACCTGCAGAGATGACCCATGATTCTGTTAACTCACTGTCAATAAGCTTTGTGCTCTGTATGTTTATTAGTGGTAGGTGGGTAGTTGTGGTGAACCACTGAAACATAGCAAATCAATTCTGATTAAACACTTGACTAGGAAAATAAAGGATGTTAAAACAAAGTTTTTGGCTGATTTGGTTTTTTTGCATCAATTATATTATCAGTAATTTTTCTACCATGTCTGAACACATAATGCTAGATTGTTAAACCCTATAAATAACAACTTTAATATTCTCCATGTATAAAAACAAGGACTTCTGTGAGTCACACCTATGATTGCAGAAGAAAATCAATGATCCTGGAATTAAAAATAGAAAAAATAATCCATACACAGCATCACATGAATGCCTTGCCAGCTCAGATTCAGTATGTTTCAAAAAATACCTTGTTATTCCTCCCACTAAGAAAGATAATAGCCAGCATAATGCTATTTCTGTCTCCAATCATTCACATTGTAAATTCAGAATCAGCTCTTTTCTGGGAACTCTAGCTGCAGTTACTTGTCAAATTCAGTTAATTCTCATTTTTTAACATCTGCCACATACTTATCTTTCCTTCCTTTGCATTTTCATGGCCCAAATCTTGCCCTAGTCTAATACCTGGACTGACACAGTCAACTCTTATAACACTTAATTTGCCTTCATGCTTCTTGTCTTGCCCATTTTCCAATACAATCCATAATCTGCTACAATAAGTGGATTTCCTAAGCAGTCCTTAAGAAAAAGCTGTATGACCCTTTGGCTAAGATGTCAGAGAGAAAATTCAAATAGTAGATTCCTTCCAAAACTGATATTCTATTATCCTATGGTTTTAACTACACATCCTTTTGCATTTCCATATGTCTCTCTTGATTTTTCTTGTTCCTGACTTTTTTCAGGTTCATTTCTCCAAGCTCTGTCATATGGTATTTTGGGCTAAGAAATACTCTTTCAAAGTTAAAAGGGCTTCTGAGTTGAATTTAAACTTACACTGATTTCTTCTTTAAAATCTTTAGGTCATGAATCTTAAAGTCTTATTAAGAAGAAGATATTTAAGTTCATCTTTTCTCAATTGTATTATATGTTAAAACTGAGTTTAGATGAATTTTTTAATTAAGAGTAAGACTTTTCTTAGATTTTTCTATAGTTAAGGGGGTTCACATGTTGAAGACTTTCTGATTAATATATTTATTCCATTATATTATTATTTAATTTTATATAAAACTCTGGAATAAATTAAATAATTTAAATTAAACACCACTTACAATAGGAACTTTGGCATTTTCAAAGTCTTTAGGTAATCATTTAGTTCCAGAGTTTTTGAAAAATTTGTTGAAAATCCAAATGTTTTTGAGACACAACTTTTTGTGTGTAAAGTATAACTACAAATAAAACCTTGGTAATTTTACATTGCTTTTCTTTTTGTCTAACTGAAGAAAATTGAAGTAACACCCTTGTGAAAACACACAATTTAAAAATTTTACAAATATTTTGGTGACCTTATCGTTCTTCTCTGCCCTCTGACTGAGTAGACATTTGGCCCTCTTTTACATGATTATAGCTGATTGACTGTTGGAAGGTGTAGACATCTGACCCAAAGTGAGCATGTTCATAAGCTGGCCACCACCTAGGACAGTGATGGCGAACCTTTTGAGCTCGGCATGTCAGCATTTTGAAAAACCCTAACTTAACTCTGGTGCCATGACACATACAGAAATTTTTTGATATTTCTACCATAGTAAAACAAAGATTTATATTTTGATATTTATTTTATATATTTAAATGCCACTTAACAAAGAAAAATCAACCCAAAAAATGAGTTTGCATGTCACTTCTGACACATGTGTCATAGGTTTGCCATCACTGACCTAGGACATGAGTAGCTTGAGTTCAAAAAGATCCTGTGAGGGAGCTGAAATATGTCAACAACAGCACTGCATTCTATAAGCCTATTCACTTCTGATATTGAGTTAACATGAAATGTCCCTCACCACTGTTTACATTAAACTCCTTTGGAAACTAGTGTGAAGAGTCTTTGGAAAACATAAGTAAAAACAAAAAATAGCAGGCAAATATATGCATATCTTCATTCATAATTTGAGTTTTAGAGTTTTAACTTTTAAACTTATGTTTGTGTGTGCACACAAAATATATAAGTTCAAGAAGTAAATTAAATAAATGTTTATTAGTATTCCTTTGAATGGTTTTATACTTAGTAACTTCCTTCTCTAATTTGGTATCTGATTAAAAAATGATTAGTGTATTTTTATATGTATTTTTTAAGATGCATTCTTGTTATAGTTTTATATTTTATATGTATCCTTTTGATCTGGCTGGAACTTAATAGAGGTTATATAAAGCTCTATTTTTACCCAAAGTAAATTGTTCATATAATTCATCCCCACTGAGTGATTTATGATACATTGCTTATTATTATATCAGGTTACATAACCTAATATATGTAACAACATATGTTTCTGGATTTCACTTTTGCCCAATGGAGTTATATGTCTTTTCTGATACCAGCAGTAGGTAATTTTTATTGTTGTAGTATATCAGTTTGGATTGTATTAGACTGTAATAAAAATCCCCACTACTAAGAAGGCATTATTTATTTTATTATTTTAATAAGATGTCAAGGTATTGGTAGCCCAGTGGTGACTCAACTGCTCAAGATACCATCAGGAACTCAGAATTCTCTCTTCTTGCTTCCTCAGCTTTAACAATAGCTACTGCGACTCCAGCCACTACACACTCAACTGCGTGAAGAAGGAAAAGGGCAAAGAAGGGCTGCTGAAAGTGATGAGGGAGGCAGCAGGGTGAACTTTTTTTTTGGGGGGGGGTGGAGTTTCCTCTTGAGGAGCTTCAAAGGACAGCAGCCTACCTCTGCTACCCTCTGTCTCCAGAGACACAATTTCTGATTGGCATCTGGCAGGACAGAGCAGTTGCAGGTACAGGACTGGGAGCGCCTTTCTGCATGCAACTCCCTGGAGAGTCTCTTCTGGCCAAGGAAAGCTTTGTTTTAACCATTTCTCCCAGAGCCAGGGTTGCTGGGTGTTCTGGGGCAGGAGGGCAGAATGGAGGTGGGGCAGGGCAGGAAGAAGTATGGGGTAGAAGACTGGGGGGTGGGGAGAGAGAGCGTGAAATATGTGTGTGTGGTGGCGGGGAGGGCTGGTGCAGAAGGAGAGCTGGGGTCAGCATAGGAAGGTTTGGAGGTACTTGGGGAGTAAGAGGTACCAGCAGATGCCAGAACAGGGGAAAGGGTCTAGGGCAGCGGTTCTCAACCTGTGGGTGGCGACCCCTTTGGCGGTCGAACCACCCTTTCACAGGGGTTGCCTAAGACCATCCAGCATATCAGATATTTACATTACGATTCATAACAATAGCAACATTACAGTTATGAAGTAGCAACGAAAATAATTTTATGGTTGGGTCACAACATGAGGAACTGTATTTAAAGGGCCAGAAGGTTGAGAATCTCTGGTCTAGGGAATCAGATGGGGGTCGTGAGGGTGAGTATAGACTAAGTCCCTTCCCCAGACCCTGCCATCCCAGATGGCTAGTGGGAGGGGTCCATAGTGAGGCGCTGAGCTCCCTACACATTGTATCTGAAGCTCCAGAACATGTGGCCAGCATGCCCTGCCCCTGCCACCCCTGCCAAAGTGCTGCAATTTGGAGCGCGTTTGCAGACACATGGATTGTTTTTAAGTTAATGCTTTTTAATTCGCTCTGTTTCCCACTTGTCGTTTTTTATTGAAAAGGCGGATTCTGCTGGTGTGTGTTCCTTTGCGGGGGCAGCAGGGGTATTCTCCATGGGCAGAGATCTGATGAGAGACAGAGACAAAAGACCCAGCAAGACATGAGGAATGAACAAACAGGATCAGAGAGCAAGGAACAGGGAGAGAGATGCACAGGGCAAGACAGACACATGACACAGGGTGCTGTGGACAGGGATAGAGCTTTTTGGACCCATGAGAGGGCTCATTCCATGGAGCAGTAGCTCTGTGGGCATGTTCACCCCGGGTGCAGCTCCAGGCCCGGAGTCCATGAACTGAAAGCCTGGGATAATTAGAGCTAATTACATGTGTGCAAACAGCCACAGTGGAGGCCGAAGGCTGGCCACCCCTCCCCTGGCCTGCCCGCTGCGATACTGCCCCAGCAAAGAGACTTTGCTGGCACAGCTGGGGTTAGGAATTGGACCACAACTTGTTCTGAGCTCCCTTTGGCCTTGTGCTGAGCGGGCCCTGGTGGCATGGGCCCCAAAATTTGGGTCTTTAGGTTTCTATTATCTTGGCCTCCTGAGCATTCCCAATTCTGCGAAGATTCGAGACAGAGTTCTTGTATCCTACCATGGGGAGTGCCTGTCTGGAGCTGAGGCCCCAGGATGAGGAAGGGACAGAGTCTGGTGCTTGGCTTTTGGTGATTAGTTTGTCTCTCTGCCTGGATGCACCACAAGACCCCAAAAGAGTGACTTTTCTGAGCTTTCATTTGTGCGTCCACACCGTGCATGCTTCCTCTGAGCCGTGGAGTCCAAGGGAAAGGAGAAAGGTGCGAATTCCTCACATGTGAATGAGCCTTTACACTTTGAACTGCTAGCCTGAATTAGTGATCTAATTTTGTGGTTCCAGGAGACTTTGGCAGGTTGGGTTGGAGTAGTGCCAGGGTAGGGTTTTATCTATAACTAGTGGCTCAGTGCACGAAATTCATGTGTGGGGGGGTGTCCCTCAGCCCAGCCTGCACCCTCTCCAATCTGGGACTGCTGCCTCCTAACTGCTCACCTGCCTGCCTGCTTGATCGCCCCTAACCACTCTGCCTTCCAGCCTGCTCACCCCCAACTGCCCCCCACCCCTCCTCCTGGCCTGATCGCCCCTAACAGCCTCTGCCTGGGCCCCACCACCATGGCTTTGTCCGAAAGGACTTCTGGAAGGTCTCCCGGTCAAATTAGCATATTACCCTTTTATTAGTATAAACTAGAGGCCCGGTGCACAAAAATTTGTGCACTCAGGGGGGAGGGGGGTCCCTCAGCCCGGCCTGTGCCCTCTCGCAGTCTGGGACTCCTTGGGAGATAACGACCTGCTGGCTTAGGCCTGCTCCCGGGTGGCAGAGGGCAGGCCCAATCCCTAGGTGCAGCCCCTGGTCGGGCTCAGAGCAGGGTCGATTGGGGAGTTGGGGCACCGTCCCCTGTCATGCACAGAGCAGGGCAGATAGGGAGGTTGCCATGCCACCCTCAGTCACGCTCAGGGTAGGGCCGATTGGGGGGTTGGGGCACCGCCCCCTGTCACACTCAAGGCAGGGTCGATGGGGAGGTTGCGGCGCCACCCCCTGTCACGCACAGAGCAGGGTCGATCAGGGGGTTGGGGCACTGCCCCCTGTCATGCACAGAGCAGGACCCATCAGGGGGTTGGGGAACTCCCCTCTGTCACGCACAGAGTAGGGCCGATAGGGGAGTTGGGGCACTGCCCCTGTCACACACAGAGCAGGGCAGATCAGGGGGTTGGGGCGCCGCCACTTTCACACTCAGGGCAGGGCCAATGGGGAGGTTATGGCTCTACCCCGTCACACACAGAGCAGGGCCCTTTGTGGGGGGGGGATGGGGGGGTTGTGGCGCTGCCCTCTATCACCCACAGAGCAGGACTGATCAGGGGGTTGGGGCACTGCCACTCTCACACTCAGGGCAGGGCCAATGGGGAGGTTATGGCTCTACCCCGTCACACACAGAGCAGGGCCCGTGGGGGCGGGGGGGGGGGGTGTTGGGGCGCCATACCCTGTCACACACAGAACTGCAGGGTGATCAGGGGGTTGGGGAGCTCCCCCCTATCAGGCACAGAGCAGGGCTGATCAGGGGGTTGGGGCGCCTTCCCCTGTCACGAACAGAGCAGGGCAGATAGGGAGGTTGTGGCCCCGCCCCCTATGACACACAGAACCGCAGGGCGATCAGGGGGTTTGGGCGCTGCCCCTTGTCATGCTGATCCCGGTGCCAGGAGGCCTCGCGGCTCTGCTGATCCCGGTGCTGAAAGGCATATTACCCTTTTACTATATAGGATAGAGGCCTAGTGCATGGGTGGGGGCCGGATGGTTTGCCCTGAAGGGTGTCCTGGATCAGGGTGGGGGTCCCGCTTGGGTTCCTGGCCAGCCTGGATGAGGGGATGATGGCTGTTTGGAGCTGGTCACAAAACCCTTCAGGGTGGGGGTCCCCACTGGGGTGCCTGGCCAGTCTGGGTGAGGGGCTGAGGGCTGTTTTCAGGCAGGCAGGTGACTGAAGCTCCCAACCACTCCTTTTTTTCTTTTTTCTTTTTTTATTCTGGGCCAGCTTTAGCTGTGGCTCCAGCTCTTGGGCCTCTGCTGCTGAAAGCAGGTATCTGGTTTGTTTGGGTTCTATAATTGAAACACTGTATCAACTCCAGCTCTGAGATCCCAGCTGGCTGAAAGCAGGTTTCTGGGGTTTTGTTTAGCTTCTATATTTGTAACAATGTTTCAAACTGTAAGCTCAGAGGCCGGAAGCGGCAGGCGGGGAACGTTGGAGTCCTCCATCACTGAAGCAAGCAAGCCTCATGTTAGCTTCAAGCTGCCTGGCTGCCGGCTGCCATCTTGGCTGGCAGTTAATTTGCATATTGCCCTGATTAGCCAATGGGAAGGGTAGCAGACGTACGGCTAATTACCATGTTTCTCTTTTATTAGATAGGATAATAAAAGCGTAGTATACTAATTAGACCGGACAGCCAAATGACCTTCCTGACATCCTTCCAGACAACCGTCTGGTCTAAGCTGGGGCTGCAAGAGCCAAGGCAAGCTGCCTCAGCTATGAACGCTGAGCTCCTTGCATGAATTTTGTGCATCGAGCCTCTAGTATTTCTATAAAGGCCCAGTGCATGGATGGGGCCGGCGGTCTGCCCTGATGGGGGCCCCTGCTGGGGGGTGGGGCTGGCTGAGGTGAGGGGCTGTGGTTGTTCTTGTCTCTAGTGGTTCTAGTCGTTCTGCCATTTCAGTCGCTGGGCTTTTATTATATAGGACTAGAGGCCTGGTGCATGAAATTTGTGCAGAGGAGGGGGGATGGGTCCCTCAGCCCAGCCTGCACCCTCTCACAATCCAAGACCTTTCGGGGGATGTCCGACTGCCAATTTAGGCTGGATCCCATAGACATCCCTCTCACAATCTGGAGCTGCTGGCTCCTAACAGCTTACCTGCCTGCCTGATTTTGCCCCTAAAACTCAAGCTTCTTATTTTTTTAATTTTTAATATTTATATTTACTTATTTTTTATTTTAAAATTCATGTTTCTTGAGAACATGAATCGTTTAACATTATTCCATATTCCTTACAGAGAGCTAAGCATGGTAAACAGCAAATACTTAATACTTATGGGCTTCTATGCAAACACTTTCCAACCAGGAATGTTTTTGTTTTGTTTTTTAATATATTTTATTGATTTTTTACAGAGAGGAAGGGAGAGAGACAGAGAGCTAGAAACATCGATGAGAGAGAAACATCGACCAGCTGTCTCCTGCACATCTCCCACTGGGGATGTGCCCGCAAACCAGGCACATGCCCCTGACCAGAATCGAACCCAGGACCTTTCAGTCCGCAGGCCAACGCTCTATCCACTGAGCCAAACCAGTTTCGGCCCAACCAGGAATGTTTTACTAGGCAATCTCTAAAAACTTGAACTGGAAAACCTAAAAGTAGAGTGCTCAGATTTCAGACATCAGGTGCTATTAGCAGGATTTCTATCCCAATTAAACTCTAATTCTGAGCTCTCAACAAACTGCCCTTCATTATCTCCAAAGTTTTGTGTGCGTTATTTTGTTATTCCAAAATAGAGATTTATTTATTAAGAATTATTTAGTGTTTGCATAAAAATCACCAATTGTTCCTCATTGGGTTTTTAACACACATGAATTCTTTGGGGTCCCTCTATTCACCCCAAAATACATCTCTTGTTAGTGCCAAGGGGGACAGTTAAGGCAGCGAGGTGTTTCCTTGGGTCTCGGCATTGGGAGGGCTTGTGGTCTCCCCTCTGAGAGAACACACATGATAGATAGTTTCTTAGGTGTGGTAGGCTGTCCCTGAAGGAAATACTTATGCAGAAGAATGCAAATTCAGTCATCTGTGTTCAGTTACTCATACCTGATAGCTTTAAAATAAAGTCCTGTTGGCCAAGGTCATCAAAGGCCTGCGGGTTTTTTTCAACTATATAAAACTGTCTGGAAAAAGACAGTAGGAAAGAGCGGGGTCTATGCTGACAGCGCTGTGACGCTGGGCTGTGCAACCACAGGAGAGCACACGGCATTCTGCTTTAAAAAGAAATCCTGTATAATTTCAAATCAGACTCCTCGTGGTCCTTACATGACCCGAAACATCACTGCACCAGATCCTCATTTTTAAAATGAGGTGTATGACAGGGCTCCCCCAGGGCCACACGCCACATGGGGGAATGGGGACAGAAAACCCTAGGACTTGACTTATTAGCAACATTAACTGATTTTTATCACTGAAATGAAGGCAGTCGGTCTGTGCTGTCATGAAATTAAAGGTGATTCACAAGTAGGGTGGTTATTTATTGTTCTGTTAGTATAGACCCCAAAAATGACTTTTCAGAAACCAGGGCTGTCCCCTGCAACCCCAGCCAGACTCTGGGCCCCCTGTGGGTGGCGCAGGCCGAAGCAGCCTGCCAGCTTGCTTACAGTGATTCTGGCTCGTCTGTTTCTGGGAGTGCCGGCTGCTGGGCACGCCTACACCTTGTAGTTGAGCTCAGCGCTCATCTTGGTGTACATCTCGTAGATGACATCAGTGGTGGCCACATAGTTGACCAGGACCAGGCGGACCTTCTCAATGCACTCCTCCTCCGTCACGTTCTGGCCCTTGGCGAGCGGTTTCGGAAAGTCACACTTGTAGGGCGCGGCATACAGCGCTGCCTGGAAGGTCTTCTGCATGATGCAGCAGTGGTACTTCTTGAGCGCCACCTCATAGGCCTTGGTGGCATTGAGGCAGATGAACTTGGGGTGGTTCTTGTCCTGCTCCCCATCACACATGCACTGCAGGAAGACCCAGATGAAGCGGAGGCCCCTTTTTAGCCACATCAGCACTAGCGTGGCTCCCACTTTGGGCCACTCTGTTCCATACATTCCCTTCTCTGCCTCCAGGATGTCCTGCAGGGTCCAGAACTTGGCCGGGTCGGTGTTGTACATAAGTTTGATTTTCATAATGTTACCATTTATGTCTGCCTTGATGGGCGTAAACACTGGGGACCCAAGGCAATGGAAGAAGAGTGGCAGGTTGGACACCACCTCCAGGAAGGGCCCGGTCTCGATCTTGTTTGCGGGCAGCAGCTTCAGCAGGTGCTTGGCCAACAGCGCCATTTTGGGGTCGAGGCCTTTCCCAGCACACTCCAAACCTACTCCAGATGGACCACCCCAACCCCGCAGACCCTTAACACCTTCCCCCTATTCCTTTGACTTTCCCCCAACAAACTCAGACCCTATCCTGTTGCCTAGGGGTGCCTCTAACCGCTCCTTGGAGGGTGGGGCCAACCCAGCGAGGGGCCGGGGTGATTCTGGTCTAACTGCTGGGGTTTGAGGAGCTGATGGAAGCTGTGGGGCGAGCCTGCGACCTACCCACCCTGGCGTGAGCGGCGAGCAGCACGTTCCATCAATAGCCACCTGGCGCACACGCATGGAGGTGAAGTCACTGGTGCCTGCTTTCCTGCAGGCCTGAGCCCAAGAGCAGCCAGGGATGAGCTGGTGATCCCAACGGCCTGACAGCCAACCCGGTCCTCCTGCCACCCATCCGGATTCCCCTGTTCACCATCATTGATCCATTGGAGCCTGCAGGCCTGGGGCAGGGACCAAGAGGTCAACTGTTCAGCCCGCTTGCCAGTCCCCAGTACCTCCCCACCCGCTGGCTGTTGTGGGGAGGAGGAGGGACCAAGAGGTGCTCAATGCACCTCATGGTGACCTGTCGTTTGGTCATCACAGTTGTCACAGACACTGGCTTATATATATATATATATATATATATATATATATATATATATATATATATATATAGTTACATTCATGGTACTGTTTTGTAACTGCCAATTTGTATTTCTTAATCCCCCTGACCTTTTCACCCAGCCCCACAATACCTCTCCTATTAGCAACCATCAGTTTGTACTCTGTATCTATGAATTGTTTTTGTTTTTTTGTTTTGTTTGTTCATTTATTTTAATTTTTAAGATTCCACATACAAGTGAAATCATATGGTATTTGTCTTTCTCTGTCTGACTTATTTCACTTAGCATTATACCCTCTAGCTCCATCCATAATTGTCGCAAGTTATAATATTTCACTTTTTAAAACCAAGTAATATTCTACTGTATATATGTTCCACTAATTTTTTACCCACTCATGTATTGATGGGCACAGGGGTTACTTCCATATCTTGGCTGTTGTAAATAATACTGAAATGAACATAGGGGTGCATATATATTTTTTGAATTAGTGTTTTGGATTTCTTCAAATAAATACCCCAAAATGGGATTGCTGGGTCAAATAGTAGTTCTATTTCTATTATTTAAAGAATCTCCATATTGTTTTCCCTAGTGGCTACACAAATTTGCAATCCCACCAAAAATGCACGAGGGTTCCCTTTACATCCTCAACGATTGTTGATTTATTAATGATAGCCATTCTGACATGTATGAGGTGATATCTCATTGTGGTTTTAATTTGCATTTCTCTGAAGATTAGTGATGTTGAGCATCTTTTCATAGCTCTATTGGTCATCTTATGCCCTCTTTGGAGAAGTGTCTATTTAGGTCCTCTTCCCATTTTTTTTTTTTTGCCCATTATTTAATTGAATTGGGTTTGTTTTGTTTGTTTGTTGTTGTTTTTTGTCTTATGTTGTATAAGAGCTTTATAAATTTGAGCTATTAGCCCCTTATCAGATGTATCATTGGTGAATATGTCCTCCCATTAGATGGGTTGTCTTCTCATTTGTTGATGGTTTCCTTTGCTATGCGAAAACTTTTTAGTTTGATGTAGTCCCATTTGTTTATTTTATCTCTTGTTTTCCTTGCCCGAAGTGACATATCAGAAAAAATATTGCTATGCTTTATTCTAGTATTTTTAGGGTTTTGAGTCTTACATTTAAATCTTTAATTCATTTTGAGTTTATTCTTGTGTATGGTGTAAGAAAGTGGTCTAGTTTCTTTTTTTTTTTTTTTTTTTGCATGTATCTGTCCAATTTACCCAACACCATTTATTGAATAGACTGTGTTTACCCCACTGTGCTGGTGGCAGAGTGCACTCTGTCTAGGAGTGGGCTGTAGCACTCATCAGGCTGTGGTTCTGTATTGGGATCAGGGATGGAGTGGGAAGTGTGGTATTGGTGGCTTGCACTCACAGTGTGGGGACCTGAAGTGTAGGATCCTGGGAAGTTGGGTTTGGGCTCTGGCTAGGAGGCACAGCTCTGGAGGTATGTCTGGTGCACACTCACTGCAGATGTCTGGGACCCAGGTCACAGTACCGCGATGCTCACTGCTGGAGCATGGTGGTGATTCCAAGCATGTTATGGCTGGCAAGCGGCTCCTTGCACAGGTCCAGGGGTGCTGTTTGAGATTGGTCTGGGTGTTGGTGTGGCAGCACTCCTGGCCTCTGTTGCTCCCCTCTACAAGATGGCATAGGTATTCGCCAAAGCCTAGCTGGCCTGGGAGTGCCCACAGCCGTAGCAGGGGCTCCCCATCTAGGAGAGTCTGATCTGCCAGTCCCTGGGACTCCTGAGATATCTATCTGTCCTTCACTCACCCACACACATACCACACATGCCCCTCTCATTTATTTACTCTGTCACACTCTCTCCCTCCCTACAGTCCTATTGGCCGCCATGTTGGATCTCCTCATGAGTCTTGTTAAAGGTTTGTCAATCTTGCTTATCTTTTCAGAGAACCAGCTTTTGGTTTTATTGGTCTTTTGTACTGTGTAGTGTGTGTTTTCCAGATGCTAATTTTTTTTTCTGCTCTGATTTTATTATTTCTTTTCTTCTACTCACTTTGGATTTTCTTTATTGTTCTTTTTCTAGTAACTTTAAGTGTAAAGTTAGATTGTTCATTTTTCTTGTTTCTTGAGATAGGCCTGTATTGCTATAAATTTCTTAGAACCACTTTTGCTGTGTCCCATAGGTTTGGGTTGTGTGTTCATTTTCATTTGTCTAAAGGTATCTTTGGATTTCTGCTTTGATCGCATTGTTGACCCATTAGTTCTCTGTTATTTAGACCCCAAGTGTTTGTGTGTTTTCAGGTTTTTTTCTTGTGATTGATTTCTCAGTTTCATATCATTGTGGTCAGAGAAGATGCTTAACAGGATTTCTGTCTTCTTAAATTTATTGAGACTTGTTTTGTGTCTTAACATGTGGTCTCTCCTAGAAAATGTTCCACGTGCACCTGAAAAGAATGTATATTCTGCTGTGTTGGGGTGAAATGCTCTGAAAATATCAATTAAATCTATCTGGATTAGTGTATCACTTATGTCTGTTGTTTCCTTGTGGATATATTGTCTGGAAGATTTATCCATTGATGTCAATGGGGTGTTAAAATCCCCTACTATGACTGTATTAGTATTGATCTCTCCCATTATATCCATCAAGATTTGTTTGACATATTTTGGTGCTCCTATGTTGGGTACATAAATGCTTACAAGCATTATATGCTCTTTTTGTATTTCTCCTTTTATCATTATGTAGTGTCCTCCTTTTTCTAATATTATAGTTGTTTTAAAGTATATTTTGTCTGATATAAATATTCCTACCCCAGCTTTTCTTCATTCCACATGCATAAAATATTTTTTTTTTTTACTTTTTGGTCTCTGTGTGTCTTTCATTCTGAGGTGTGTTTCTTGTAGACAGCATATATATGGTTTTGTTTTTTTATCCATTCTGCTACTCTAAGTCTTTTGATGGTGTATTTAAGCCACTTACATTTAAAGTGATTATTGATAGGCACGTATTTTTTGCTATTTTAGTTTTTTAATATGTTCCTTTGTTGTTTCTCCTCCTCCTCCTCATTATTACTCCGCTTCTTCTTTCCTTTTTATTAAAGAAGATCACCCAACACTTCTTGTAATACTGGTTTGGTGGTAATAAACTTCTTCAGATTTTCTTATCTGGAAAGCTCTTTTTTTTTCCATTTTAAATGATAGCCTCGTTGGACAGAGTTATCCTTCTTTTTTATCACTTTGAATATTTCATGGCAATCCCTTCTGGCCTGAAAATTTTCTATTGACAAATCAGCTGACAGTCTTATGGGAGCTCCCTTGTAGGCAACTGTCTTTCTCTTGCAGCTTTTGAGATTTTCTGTTTGTCTTTAACCTTTGCTATTTAATTATATGTCTTGGGGTGGGCCTCTTTGGATTCTTCTTCTTTGCAACTCTTTGTGCTTCCTTGACTTGTGTGCCTTTTACTTTCACCAGGTTAGGTGACATTTCTGCCATTATTTCCTCAAATAGGTTCTTGATCCCTTGCTCTGTCTCTTCTCCTATCATGTAGTACCCCTAAGATGTAGATATTGTTAGGCTTTATATAGTCCCAAAGGTCCCTTCAAGTATCCTCATTTTTTAAATTCTCTGCTGCTCTGATTGGGCACTTTCTACTAAATTGTCTTCCAAATTGCAGATTTGATCCTTCACTTCATCCATGCTGTTGCAGTTCTCACTAAGTTCCTTGAGCCTCCTTATAACCATTTTTTTAAACTCTATATCTGGTAAATTATATGACTGTTTTATTTAGCTCTTTTTCTGGAGATTTCGTCTATTCTTTCATTTGGGGCACATTTTCCTGTCAACCCATTTTGACTGTCTCTTAGTGCTTGTTTCTGTGTTAGGTAGATCTGCAATGTCTTCTGGTCTTGTTAAGTTGGCCTAATGTAGTAGGTGTTCTTTGGGATCCAGTGGTACAGTCTCCTTCATCACCTGATCTGGTGGTCCAGGAATGACCCTTGGGGTGGCTTATGTAAGGCATCCTGTTGTAATTGAGTTTTGATTACTTTTGGCCCACTCATGCATGGAGTCGACTCTCAGGATGACTGACTGTGAGGATCAACCCCAAACAAAGTGTATGAGCTTCCATGCAGGTGCTGACCACACAAAGCAGAATTTTCCTCAGCAGTGTTTAGTGCCTGCTGAGACCTCCCTTTGGATATGCTGCTTTTGAGGTCAATTGGTCCCTTCTCTAAAGCTGACCACTTGGTGTATCTATTCTGGGGCCTCTTGGGAGGGACTCGGGTGCAGGTCAATGTCAGACACTGCCTGTGTCTGGCCCAGGACAACCCATTTGGAGCTCAAAGTGCTCCACAGTTTGTGTCTGCCTCTGCTTGGCCTTGATGTGCATCGGAAGGACCAAGGATAGCTTCCATCAGCACTGAGCCCAGGTGATATGCTGGGGTCCAACCCCAGCGGGTCCAGGGGTCCCCAAAGGTGTGGAAGGAGTCGGCGAAGAAGGAATGACACGGAGACAGTGTTCAGTTGATCAGCAGCCTAGCCAGGATCTCCAGCCAAGTTCTGGTCTCGATCTCCAGAGAGGTTCTGCTTCGGATCTCCAGCCAGGTTCTGTGTCCATGCTCTCTTGCTAGGTTCTCCAGGTTCTCCAGCCAGGTTCTGTAGCCATGTTCCCTTGCTAGGTTCTCCAGCCAGGTTCAGTCACCAGGTTCTAGTCAGGTTCTCTTGCCAATTTCTGTAGTCAGGTTCAGTCCAGGATCTTTTGCCATGTTCTCTCGCTAGGTTCTGTCTCTAGGTTCTGAGGCCAGTTTCTGTCCAGGATCTTTTGCCATGTTCTCTCCAGCGAAGTTCTTCTGTCTCTAGAGAACGTTCTGTGTAGGTTCTGTGCCAATTTCTGTCTCTCTCTCTGTCTGTCTTCTTACATCTGTATTTATACCAGTTGATTCCAATCCTATCAATCTCTATTTCAAAGGTTAGGGCGTTTCTTATCTCCATTCCAGGGAGTAAAGATTATGTAGCTTAAGCATGATTGTTCGTAGTTAAAGTGATTAATTACCCACCTGGCACTTAGTTAAGAGGTTTTATTCCCTCCCTAACTTCAGGGGAAAATCCCTACCTGGGGAAACAACCTTTCTCAGAGACCTTGGTTAAAACACATAGTGCCTAGAAGGTGAGCAAACATATTAAGAACAGTATGCCATATATGCCAGGTCCCTTGAAACAGCAAGCATGGACCAGCTCCCGGCAATGATAGTAGGCAAAAGGCCCAAGTCACGCTGAGATCCACCACTACCTGTCTTCACCTGACAGCTGCCTGTTAGGCTAAGTCACTGAAAGAGCCTCCAATGGACCTCAAGTTGCATTATGTAGGTTCTCAGTGAGTCAGCAGGTAGGAGCGAATGGTGCTTACCAGATTGATACACGTTCAAACTCTGTGCCAGTGCTGGATCTGAGGCCACTAAGCAAAAGTCTCAGAGTACAAAATTAAAAATTGGAATGTTTTATAACACAGCAATTACACTTTAGGGAATATATTTGAAGAAATCTGAAACACTACTTTGAAAGAATATGTGCACCCCTATGTTCATTGCAGTGTTATTTACAATAGCCAAGATTTGGAAACAGACTAAGTGCTCATCAGTAGATGAGTGGATAAAAAAAGCTGTGGTACATTTACACAATTGATTACTACTTGGCTGTAAAAAAGATGAAATCTTACCTTTTGCGACAGCATGGGTATATCTAGAGATATTTATGCTAAGTGAAATAAGCCAGTCAGAGAAAGACAAATACCACATGTTTTCACTTATATGTGGACTCTAGTGAACAAAATAACAAACAAAATAGAAACAGACTCATAGATACAGAGAATAGACCAACAACTGTCAGAGGGGAGTGGGGTTAGGAGGCTGGGTGAAATAGGTGAAGGAATTAAGCAAACAACAAGAATAACAACAACAACAAAACTAATAGGCACAGACAACAGTAGGGAGACTACTAGAGGGAAAATGGGATGGGAAGGTAAAGGGGGATAAATGGCAAAGGAAGAAGACTTGACTTTGGGTGGTGAACACACAATTCAATATCAGATGATATATTATAGACTAGTACACTTAAAAACTATATAATTTCTTAACCAATGTCACCCCAATAAGTTCAATAATTTTTTTTAAATGTTACTAAGAGCTATGTTTTCTTCTAGGAGTCTTGTGGTTTCAGTTCTTACATTTAAGTCTTTAATCCATTTTGTCTTTATTCTTGTATATTGGGTAAAAAAGTGGTGTAGCTTCTTTTTTTTTTTTTTTACATGTATCTGTCCAGTTTGTCCAACACCATTTATTGAAGAGACTGTCTTTAACCCATTGCATATTCTTGCTTCCTTTTGCATAGTTTAATTGACCATATAAGCATGGATTTATTTCTGGCCTCCCAATTCTGTTTCATTGATCTATGCGTCTGTTATATACGAGTACCATGCTCTTTTGATTACTATAGCCTTGTAGTATAGTTTGGTATCAGGTAGCATGATACCTCCAACTTTGTTCTTCTTTCTCAAGACTGTTTTGGCAGTTCAGAGTCTTTTGTGGCTTTGTATAAATTTTAGGATTATTTGTTCTAGTTCTGTGAAAAATGCCATTGTTGTTTTGATAGGACTGCATTGAATCTGTAGATTACTTTGGGTAGTATAGACATTTTAACAAGTAAATGTTTTCCTATTCAGAAGCACATAAAAAAATAAAGTCTTAAAGAAAAACTTAGCTTTGATTTTAAAATGCTTATCTTTGGGAACTGGAGTTAGGACTAGGGCTGAGAAAGGGCTTATAATACTTTAATCCATGCATTCATTCAACAGAACCTTATTACTAACTATGTGCCAAGCCTCATTTATTATTTTATTTTAATATTGTATATATATATATATATATATATATATATATATATCACATTAAGAAACATTAAAAAGTTGCCAATTGAAATAAAATAATAAAAAATGACAAATATGATTTAGCATTCACCATATGAAAACCTCTTATATGACTGGAAACATTTTAAAAATTTGTGTTTATGTAGTTCCATAATGTGTAACTTTGATTCCAGCTGAGTCAAAAATTCTTATATTGCCTTTGTCCCTAACCGAACCAGAAAGACTCAAATTAGAGCATCCTTTTTACCTACACTTCTCACTGTCATTGTTTACTTAGCACTTGCAGCAAATCAAATATTTCTGAAACAAAGAGGCTAATTCTAGAGAGAAAAATATCTTATGGTATAGACTGAATTGGGTCTTTATAGATTATTTATACAGTAATTTTACTTGTAAAAATAATTTAAGGAATTTTATAATTCTAAAATGAGATTGTTAAAAGAGAGCGAAGGAAAGCAGAAATATTATCTAGAAGAGGCCATTTTTTAAATACCGATAGAAGAGAACCCTGCTATGGTTTGCTTCTTGCAATGCAAGTTCTAAAAGGTCACAGGTCAAACCAAACTTTTTGAACTATGACTACTTGCAGAAAGAACTGCAGCATGCTTTACACATACAGCTGGGTAAGCATTTTCACTGGCATGCACTGAGAAGGAAGTCTGGGGAATCCTTCTATAGTGAAGATGGGTCAGATCCTCCCATAAGTTTCCTTGTGCCCCACCCTCCGCAGTTCCTTTCTTTTTCTTTAATCCTCTCCTGAGGACATTTTCTCCATTGATTTTTAGAGAGAGTGGAAGTGAGGGAGAGAGGGAGAAAGAGAGAGAGAAACATCATCGATGTGAGAGAGACACATCAATTGGTTGCCTCCTGCACATGCCCAAACTGGGGCCAGAGATCAAATCAGCAATCCAGGTACTTGTCATTGACAGGAAATTGAGCCAACGACCATTTAGTGTGCAGGCTGATGCTCTAATCACTAAGATACATCAACCAGGGCTCCTTCCATTTTTTTTTTTTTTATATAGAGAAGTTCCAAAGAAGGCAGAGATCCCATGACAATATACAGTTCTTCACAACAGGCTTCCTCCCCTGCAGCAGTTAATAAAATGAAATGTCTGCTTATGCAGCTTTTTGCAGCAGTTCTCTTGGGAGAACTAGAATGCTGCTTAGCCTGTCATAATTTTTTGCTCTGCCGTGAAAATTATCTCTCAACCACACTCCCCTGTACCTCTGCCTATAAACCAAACTAAGTTTGCCATTCACTAAAAAGCAAACTTCTTTCCCAAACCCCCTCCATGACCCTCCTTCCAGTCTATTAAGAACTTAATGTTTATTTTTATCTTGGTCTTGGTGTAGCTAAAGAAAAAAAAAAAGTGAAGTTCTATTAATAGGAAATTTACAATAATATAAAAATCAAACTCCAAGTAAGAAAGCTTTTTTAGGGCTAGGGACCAGGCATTGCATAGATAGGAAAAAGCAGGAAGAGTTCACTTTACCCAATATTATACCATCTATTTCTATAGTTTTGGAGAAAACACTCTACTCTGCTACAGATCCAGTGCAGGGGAATTACCATATGGAAAAGATAATCTAAATTAAGGTCAGATGAGGGGGATATCTGAGCCATTAATATAAACCAATTAGTTTGCTCTCTCAATGAATAGAATTTTTCAAGAATTTCCTGCTGTAAGCCAAGGGTGGAAATGGAACATAACTTCACTGTGATAAATGTAACTAGCTAGTTTCATTGGTAGAATAGGTCAGTGCTAGGCTAATGGTAGATCACCAGGAAATTGGAGCGACTAACGCTCAGTGGTAAAGAGCCCTGGCTAACACCAGATGGCACAGGATGCATCTCACTCCCTTTACCTACTGTGCACTTAGGCTTTAATTTCCTTCTGTGTAACGTGGGGCATAATAATTACTCATAATGTGCCGAAACCGGTTTGGCTCAGTGGATAGAGCGTCGGCCTGCGGACTGAAGGGTCCCCGGTTCGATTCCAGTCAAGGGCATGTACCTGGGTTGCAGGCACATCCCCAGTAGGGGGTGTGCAGGACACAGCTGATCGATGTTTCTCTCTCGTTGATGTTTCTAACTCTCTATCTCTCTCCCTTCCTCTCTGTAGAAAATCAATGAAATATATTTTAAAAAAATAATTACTCATAATGTGATTGTGGGGAATAGATGAATTACTATATATGAAATGCCTGGCACATCAAAAGCATTCATAAAACATGATCTCTATATATAAAAGGCTAATATGCTGTGTCCCTCTGACCGTCTGACCAGTCACTATGATGCACACTGACCACCAGGGGGCAGACGCTCAATGCAGGAGCTGCCATGATGCACACTGGCCATTTACAAAGAAACAGCACCACAGACCTGGCGCTGACAAACCAATACTCGGCTTCCCCCAAGTGGGACACAGGCCCCACCACCGCCCCGGAGTGACAGCACACCAAATCACAGCCAAAGCTGCTGAGACCCCCGTGGCTCAAAATGCGGCCCACAACCCAGCCCAGCCAGGAAATGGTTGCTGTGGATGCCGGGTAATGATGTCACGTAGCAACACCTGGCTTCCTCTCCCTAGCGACTACCCTCCTTGCAGTTTCTTCAGCCCAGGAACATGACTTGCTTTATATATAGCCAGGTGCAATCATTTTACACTTTAACCAGATGTCTGTGAAGCATTTTCATGTGCCTCATCTCATTTGATCCTCACAGAAGTCCTGGAGTAGGTAGATAGGAGACTTGGTAGAATCCTATTTTCTTTTCATTAGCCGAAAAATGGAGATTTAGAAAGTTTAGAAACTTGACCTGACTGAAAAGAAGTAAGAAATGGTGGGCCTTGAAATTAACTTCAGGCTTTCTCACTGCGCAGAATATAGTCAAACACTGCTGCATTTAAATATTTTACCCTTTGTTCTTCCTGCATGATCTACAATAATAATCTGCTTCATGTTGATATTTACTGCTGTGTTGCTGACAATTACCTGAAAGAGAAGTTGGGGTGCTTCACTGGGCTGGAAAACGTTTTTAGCTACATCAGAAAAAAGGTCTAATTAAGCAAGTTTATTCTATATTTATAAAAGGCTAAGTTGACTCTCACATGCACGATATGTATAAAGCTCTTGCTGGTGCCAGTCACATACGTGTGTTTTGATCTGTCATTGCCGATCGTGAATTTGGTTGACACTTCTATTATAGAGAAAGGGCGAATAGTGATATTAAAATGTTTCTTCTAATTAATTTCCTTTCAATGTGCATGAATCCATGCACTGGGTCACTAGTCTGTAATATTAATTATTATTACATTTTTGCATTTAACTTAGGATGCAAAATAATTACCTGTTATAGCCACTGAGTTCTAACTGGGTGGCCACAGTAAATTTTATTTTGTTGCAAAATAGAAAGAAAAGCAAATATTTATAAAATTCAGTGTGTTGAGTTTTTTGCCATGTTTTCTCTGCACTCATGGTGTCCAAATCTAGAAGACCATATAAAGATAACAACTGAAGGACTTACGTAAGGGTTAGGAGTAATCTTTACTTTCCCACATTGAAATGGTTGATTTGGGGCGTTAGTGTGTCATTTTGCAATGACCTAATCTAATATGTGACCTAATATGTAGTCGTGGACTGAAGCCAATTGTGTCAAGAACCAATTGTAAATAGTCAAAAATTTTGTAAGCTGGTTGTTAAACTGTTGGCAGCTTGAAATCATCCATGTGGGAGTACTTACCACAGAAATCAGTAACCACTACAAACTGGGGTCTTTTTTCCTCTCCTGGGAGAGCCAATTTACCAGCCTGCCCTGAGTATGTGTGTCATACAACACATGAAAGGAAATAGGGACACTTCAAAGGTCATGATTTTTTCTTTCCAAAGTGAGTTTTCATCCTATCTAATTGATCTTTCCACCTATTCTATGACCATGGCAGAGTACTAGTGTTATTATTATTGTTGTTGCTTTTGTTATTATTTTACATATTTGGAATCTGAAACAATAATGCATAGTAATTAATAACCAAAGTAATGCTTATCAGGACAGAACCAGGACTAAAACCCAGGTTTCTGGACTTACCATACATTTGTTCTATCCTGGTTTTGAAATAATAACATAAGATTTTATTTTTTGCAATTTGGAACTTCCAATGACTTTTAGGAGATGCTACAATATTTTCTAAATAAAAAATAAATCATCTGAATTCAATATTCTATATGTCACTTGAGAGAGGGGATTGAAGGAGTGAGATAAAGTTGAAGACAGGGTAAATATATCCCATAGATGTAAATATTTCATTTGTCAACATTAGGAAAATTTTATGCTGATAGCCTTTGGGTGTGGAAAGAGGACATCTAAGAAAGGGAACATGTACATTTGTTCCTGAGGAAGACTTAAGTATAATTAGGAATCTTGAACTGACATATAAAATGCTTAAGAAAATTTACAAAGCAGTTTTGTTCAAAACTGGGAATTTACACTGCACTTAGAGGTTGATCAAAGAAGGCCTACTGAATGGAAGAATTTTGAGGTGTACTTTTCTGGAGGTATCAACCAAACTTCAATTGCTGCAGAGGACAGGAGAGGGTCCTGCACCCTCTGGTATGCTGGAATGATGAAGCCAGTACTTGCCCCATCACCACCTGCGCCAGAGTACCTCCAGCCCTCTGGACATTGCTCTAGAATGGTACTTCCTTCTAGGAAGGGAAAGAAGAAATTCAAAGCAGATAACTTTATTATATTTTTTCCAGTCTTGTAAAGGAACTGAGGTTGACAATTTGTAACAAAATAGATTGATGCCTGGGGTTTTCATTTTCCTTTCTATCACTTACCTGAGTCATTTTTGACATTCTAGTGGATAAATCACTGTATTAGGCATGGGATATCTGAGAAAATGTTCCTATTGTTCTCTGTGAAGCTACAGGACATATTGTTGTACCACAATTAACAAAAATCCAGAAGACAAATATCCAAACTCATAAACCAAATGAATGAGGGTATGTTATTTGCATCACAGAAAGAGCTCTTCATTTTATAAAAGGATCTGCCATTGTTTTATTCATTTTTTCAGCATTTGTTAAGTACAGATTATATTTCAGGCCCTAAAGACACAAGCTGTGTAAAAGAGATTCCACTGCCCTCACAGAACTTGGAGGACATTGGAGAAGACTAAGATACTCTGGCATAATTAATCACACTTATTTGTTATAATAGATGCTCAAATAATTTAGGAATATATCCATCAGGACAGTTAACTGTTGCAGAAATTGAGTAAGTACAAAAAGAAGGTGATACTTCAAGTGGAAATTAATGGGTTCACCAGACAAAAAGGAATAGCTATCCTAAAGAATGGCAAAGTATACAAGTAAGCAAATATTAAAAGAAGATCAATGTGTTGCTATGGTTTCCATTGCATTCATGTTGTTATGATCTAGAAGACCACTTACATATAATAACCAGACTCATGTGAGGTTAGGAGTAATCCTCACTTTATATCTCAGGAGTGAAAAGATTGTTGTTGTTATAATTGGAGTGAGAACACTGAAGATTCTAGAGATAGAGAGATTAGGTGTAAGAAATAGAAAATCACTGAACACTTTTAGCAAGAGCAGGAGTGTCATGCTCTGATTTATAACTTTCAAAAGATGATTTTAGAGATAACATAGAGAATGGATTGAAAGGTAGAATTCTTTAAATAGAAGCTCCTTTATTGCATTTAAAATGTGATGTTATTTACAAACTAGTAGCCCGGTGCATGAAATTCATGCACATTGAAAGGGAATTAATTAGAGGAACGTAATTTGGACTCACTATCTAATATCAATAACATGTGAGTGTGAGGCAGTCCACGTTTCTGAAATTCAATGACATGAATTTTAGCTATTATTTTGCCAAATAAATGGACTTTACAGATATCATTTAAAAGAGCATTCAGCTTAATATTAAAAACTCTGGCTACCAAGTCAGGTTTGTTTTCAACTTTTTGCCAGCATTGTGAATTGTTTGCAATATCTGCCCATTTAGGGTTGCATGTCATGGTTATGAATAAATAGGGCTTCCCATACTTCATTACAATTGCCATAACATCCTGATATCACTGTTGAATATATCTGAGTCTATCCTCAGAAGATGATGGAAGTATTATCATTTTACCAATCGGCACATTGTCATTTTCAGATATATATTTGAGATAATCCATCAAACCACTATACTTTTCAACTCTAAACTTAGATTGGTTTGCTTTGATGAAATTTATCCGATTGGCCTCCATTTTTAAATATGAATCCACAAGAAACTGTTAATTTTCCTGCATTTAAAATAGGATTGAACGTGTCCCACACAGAGAGATGAAATCCATAATGCTGCATTTGTGTGACTTGTGTCCTTACATTTTGTCTAGTATTATTGTCGATTACACTGTTGTCTCTGAGTCTTAATGCAATTCTGTCCCCCAGCCTTTTTCACCATGTGGAAAAAGAATAGGATATGTCATTGCAACTACTGTAGGAAACAGGATACTGATTTGTTTCATTTTAGTGGCATTTGGATTATTGGGATCTGGTTTACAATGAATGAGCAAGTCCTTTTCAAAAGGAGGTTCTCCATCTTCGTTTCTGAATATGACAGCAACCTCAGTTACACGGGGAGAATTATATCTACCTGGGTCACTGTTATGCTCATATTTAATCGCCATTGTTACTTCTGTGGGAGCAATACCTTTTGCTGCTGCTTCAGATTGGGTTTCCTTTTCTACCTCTTGTAGCATCTTGTACGATTTTGTTAATTCACTTATTTCATGCATGAGGTTGTTGATGTTGATCATGAGTCTTTCTGAGCAGCCCTGATTTTCTGGCATTGGTAATCTTTTACTTGTAGCTTTGGCTGTATCCAAAATATAGAGTTGAGCAAACTTCCGAGAAACAACATCCAAAGGATGTAAAGTTCCAGTATGGTGATAAACTTGTCCATGTATTCTAAAACAGTATGGCCCATATCCTAATGGCGATGCAATATTTGCACCCATGGAAGCAAAAACAAAAGAACTATTTATGGAATGAATATTTTCCATGAAATTTTTACTGTCAAAATCTTCATTTGTCATTAATCTTTTTAAATATACCGGGTAATCTGGAAAATGTATATCATTTGGACAGACTTTCCCTTTGCTACAACATTGAGTAAATTTCGCATCAGATTTTTTTCATCAGAAAAATTTAGTGATAGGCAAAATTCACATCAAACAGTCATTCCACCACAACTATGTTCGAGGATCCCATTGTCGCTGAGAAGGCAGTTCCTACCAGTATTCGTAGTACTTGTTGATGACTGTTCTCTAGACATATTCTGTCGTCGCCACCGCCTTCTTTCAACTTCAAAGACATGTTGGTCTTTAGACATTTTCTGTCGATAACGCCGGTGTTTTTTGGCATCAGAGCGATGTTTTTCCAGTAGCTGGTGTTCAGATACATCCTGTGGCATGTGCCGCCTTCTTTCAAGATCAGACGCACGCTGCTCTGCAGACACTTTCTGTTGATAATGCCGGCATCTTTCCGCTGCAGAGCTATGTTGTATCAACAGTTGTTCTTTAGACATAGTCCCACCTCTCTACTGTCACAGTCTGAGATGCAGGTGAATGAAAGTCCTGGCCATCAGGCCACTGAGAGCTGTCTGACCAATGGCTGATTCTGGCTGATTCTGTGGGGATGGGACTTCGTCCTCCCTGTTGTCAGTTTCCACAGCTGTAATGAGGAAGCTGGGGTGACAGAGGGAGCCGTGTCCTCCAAGCCACTCTCTCTCTCTTGCTCTGTTCTATGTCCAGCGGTCTCCTGCTCTGCTAAGTCCTCCAACCTCCCTCTCTCTGCCAGCAAGGTCCCAGGAGCCCACAGGCATGGCTAGGCACAGGTGGCCTTGCCTCCTCTGGCCAGCGAAGGTCCTGGGAGCCCACGGGCTTGGCTTGGTGCAGCAGGCCTCGCCTCCCGTGCTGGCAGTGGTCGCCTCCTGGGGTGCCTGACACCTGCATATGCAAATTAACCGCCATCTCTGTTGGGTTAATTTGCGTAGTCACTCTGATTGGCTTGTGGGCATGGCTTGTGGGCATGGCTTGAGCGTAGCGGAGGGATGGCTAATTTGCATGTTTCTCTTTTATTATATAGGATGTTCAGCTTGTGTGGAGCACCAAATGCTTAACCCATCCCTGTAGCAAACAAGCATACTTGTGATTGATGGGTGAAATCCAGTTAAGCACAGAGCCTTCAGTGCTTTAATGCTGTGTGCTTCCATTTTCAAGTAGCACAGAGCAGTTCTGCTGAGAGAAACTTGAAAACTGATAAATTATGAATGTACCACCCACATCATAAATATTTTCAAAGTGTCAAAACAATAGCTACAAATAATTCAGATATAGGTTTCCTATCATTTATCTTTTATTTCCCCACCAAAAATATCTACAAGTTCCTTGAAACCATAAGGTTACTTGCTTTTTCCTTTGCTTTGAGATGTTGTCATAAATTATTTTCTGGGCTACGTACAAAGCTTAGAAGGGATTCACTTCATCCTTAAAGTTAACAAAGAAAGCTTAAAGGCATTCCTCAAAATGAGGGCAATAATACAGATGACTGACCCTAAATATTTTTCCAAGTATTTTCTGAATTGAGTTTAGAATTTGCTTCTTATGGCTGGCATCCTATTGAGCTAATGATGTTCAAATTTAGAAGATATAAATAATTTTTAAAAGTTGCTTCTGAAGATCCTGTGAAATACTAAAGAGGGCCCTGATAATTCAGGTTAGTGCTGTTGGGATGCTTGGTGATTTAACCAGGGATCCTGGCAGGCGGTTGATTTTATCCTTGTGTTTTAAATAAACTTAACTTGGAAATCATCTTATTGGCACTTATCACCCCAATTCTACTGGGCTAACATAGCAGATTATTGTTCCCTTTTTCATTTTTAACTTTTAAAAAATATTTTTATTTATTGCAGAGAGGAAGGGAGAGGGAGAGAGAGATAGAAATATCAATGATGAGAGAGAATCATTGGTTGGCTGCCTCATACATGCCACCTATTGGGGATTGAGCCTGCAACTTGGACATGTGCCCTGACCAGGAATTGAACTGTGACCACCTGGTTCATAAGTGAATGCTCAACCACTGAGGCACACCAGCCTGGCTCATTTTTAATTTTTAAAAGAGGTGAGAGACTTTAGAAAATTCAATCTCAAACTTTTTGAACCAAATAATCCAGGAAAATGACACTCCACCTGCTATTTACAGATGACCAGGTAGATCATATTATAAGTCAGAGACTGAAAATCAATGAACTCTACTTTTTCTTTCTTCTTTTAACTGAGTCAACAGATCCTTGTATTTTATTAACCAAGAAGGGAGAGGAAAGTGCTGACAATAGAAAATTACCTGGGATCAACTCAGACTGTAGATTGAAAAATTTTCAGCCATTGGCTTTTAAAAATATATATTTATCTGTAAGACCATTTGAGTTCAAAATTTTATTTTAACCACAGCTTTATTTATCATAGTTCAATAGATTTAGGTTATGATAATTTCCTTTAAGACCCAAAGGGTTCCAGGCCTTTGTTGCACAGGAACTCAGGAGGCTAGGTGGGTGGCTTTGATGATTATCAGTCAATGATGTTTAAGGTTAGGGGGTAGGAAAGAAGTAGCCTAGTTTACAAAATTGTCCAAATAATCTTCTTAAAGCATCACTTCAATCGTTGTGATTGGATCAAGACTAAATCCTCTACCCTAGGATCTAATTCCTTCAACTTCCAGATCTCACTTGATCTGAGCTTTTTTATTTTTGCTCTTCTCTGGTGCCACACCCATAAGTTGGTGCTCTATGATTTTCCTGTTCCTTTATTATTATGGCTTATATTTTGTATCTTTACCCTTATTGCTCATCTCCAACCTAGGACACTCTTTACTTCTCTCCATTAAAATAAATCCTCAAATTCCTTTAAGACCTAGAGTTTAAAATACCACCTTGCCAAACTTACCCATTCCTCAAGAATACCTTGGTGTCCATAAGGCATGTCATATGATATCTGCAACTGCTGTACACCCTTTGTCATGCATCTTTAGCCCTTTCATTCAAAGGTCATAGGACTTTCAGGCTGAAGGGACCTTAATGACCATTTACAAGAGTGGATGATGAGGCCCAGAGAGATTAAGGGACTTTTCCAATGACACTAAATAGTACAGTGAAGGCTGATCCCCCTGAAGACCCAGTGACATCATGAGATGACTTCAGAATCATAAAATAATGGTTGACTCATGTTTATTCCAGGTTCAGAGTTGAATCCTAATCTCAGAAAACAAGATTCCCAGGTAATTCTTGTGTGACATTTCCTAGTTCTGTACTCTAGGTATATTTCAGAGTATCACATTATCTACTCATTCCAAGGTCAGGGAGCATGTTATATTTGGGAAAGTTTCTTTAGCTGTTTTATGTAAATTACTGTTTCCTCTTCCACTTTCCCACAGCAACCATTTACTTTGCATAGCAACTATTCATCAATTTTATAATGAGTTGAACTGTGATTATCATATAATTATAATAATAATGTTACAATTGAACTGTAAAGTCATGGGGCAGGCAATGGAATTGTTTTGAATAATTGTATCCCAACATCCAGCACAATGCCTTGAACACAGCAAGTACTAAAGAAGTGTTGACTGAGTAAATGAATATGTGTGCCTTTTTCCAGGTTGAATGTAAAGTCTACAGGATGGTGACTTAGTTCCTGTTAGCTTAAAGCAAGCCAATTAAAGCCAAATCAGGGTTTTAAAATAAAATACACTAGAACAGGGTAGTGCCATTGGGACCATTGGTACAATAGGTCTTTGCAGCTTTTTTGTACTACTCGCACCCTGGGCACTGCAGAGTTGAAGGAGCCGAGCTCACAGGCCAGTCATCATGTCGCACTTCTAGTGATACGGAGAGAAACCAAGGGAACTGGTGCTGGCAAAGGAGAGTTATAAAGGGCTTTCAGTTATTATGGTCCCTTAATAATTGTGTGGATTGCAAGAAATCCTCCAGGATTTGTCTATGTGGAATTTGAAGACACTAGAGATGCAGAAGATTCAGTTTGAGGCCTGGATGGCAAGGTGACTTAAAGTTCCTGAATAAGGGTTGAACTATCAATAGGAATGCCTCAGAGATCTCATTTTGATAGACCACCTGCCTGATGTCCCTTTGATCCAAATGGTAGATGCTATGAGTGTGGTGAAAAAGGATATTATGGGGAAACCAAGATGGCGGCATAGGTAAACACCTGAAATTGCTGCCTCACACAACCACTTCAAAACTACAACTAAAGACAAAACAGACATCACCCAGAACCACAGGAAGGCTGGCTGAGTGGAAATTCTACAACTAGAAGGAAAGAGAAAAGCATACTGAGACTCAGGAGGTGCAGAAGTAAAGTGCAGAGGTACGGAGGCTTGAGCATGCGCGGAAAGGGCTGGCAAAGGAGGATGCTGGTGTCTTTTGCAAATGGGAGGGAGGCACAAGCTCCCGACGGCTCTGACTCCAGTTCTGGGCAAGTGTCTTGGGACGCAGGCTCATATGGGGAGAAACTGGACTGTTTGGCAGTGGGCGGAACTCGAGGGCAGCTTTCTCAGAGGTGCTTGCAGTGATTACCATGGGACACTGAGACCCGCCGGGGTCTATTAGGGCAGGGCTGAGGATCAGCAATAGCTGTTTGCTCCACCTTGTTGATTCCCTGAGACCCTGCCCCACCCAAGCTATGAGCAGAGGCTTTTGCATATGAATGGGCTGGCCCTTTGAGATCTAAAATTACCTAACAAACTGCAACTAGGTCAGAGAGAACCAGAAAATCCAAAAGAAGGCTCAAGGCCCCACAGCAGCTTGCATTGCTTCACAGCTGGGCCTCATCTGAGCACCTCCAAACCCCAAACAAGGAAGAGGAAACTGCATATCTCTCTGTAGCTCCTACTGGGTAGCCTCAGGAAGAGGGTAAATTAGCACCTCCTTAGAGATCCAAGAGCCCGTGTACCTAGTGGCCAGAGTGGGACCATCCAGATTACAACTCCTCAGATCCATAAGGGACACACTCAGGGGTCAGACTCAGTGAGCACCAAAGCCCCACTGAAGCAAGTCTTGCCCCATAAGGGTGTCTCCAGCACAGAAGTTCTCCCACTGCAGACACAGCTGATTCTCACAGACAATTGACCTGGAGGTCAATTCCTCCCAGTAATACCATTAACAATTAAGGCTTAACTACAACAAGACTGTGCACACAGCCCACCAAGAGGTGCACCAAGAGTGTCCACCTCAGGTAATTGGGGAGGCTGAGCCACTGGGCCCTATAGGACACCTAGCACACAAAGCCACTCTATCAACACAGGGAAGCAGCCAAAATGTGGAGAAAAAGAAACAGATCACAAATGACAGAAATGGAGGAAAGCAAACTACTGGATATAGAGTTCAAAACCACGGTTATAAGGTTACTCAAGAATTTTCTAGAAACCACTGATAAATTTAGTGAGACCCTCGAGGATATGAAAAAGGACCAACTAGAAATTAAGCATACACTGACTGAAATAAAGAATAATATACAGAGATCCAACAGCAGACAAGAGGATCCCAAGAATCAAGTCAAAGATTTGAAATATGAAGAAGCAAAAAACACCCAACCGGAAAAGAAAAAAGAATCCAAAAATATCAAGATAGTGTATGGAGCCTCTGGGACAACTTCAAGCATCCCAACATTCGAATTATAGGGGTGCCAGAAGAAGTGAGAGAGCAAGATATTGAAAACCTATTTGAAGAAATAATGACAGAAAACTTCCCCTATCTGATGAAAGAAATAGACTTACAAGTCCAGGAAGCACAGAGAACCCCAAACAAAAGGAATCCAAAGAGGACCACACCAACACACATCAAATTAAAATGCCAAGGGCAAAAGACAAAGAGAAAATCTTAAAAGCAGCAAGAGAAAAAAAAAGTCAGTTACCTACAAGGGAGTACCCATACGATTGTCAGATGATTTCTCAACAGCAACTATGCAGGCCAGAAGGGAGTGGCAAGAAATATTCAAAGTGATGAATAGCAAGAACCTACAACCAAGATTACTTTATCCAACAAAGCTATCATTCAGAATTGAAGGTCAGATAAAGAGCTTCACAGATAAGAAAAAGCTAAAGGAGTTCATCACCACCAAACCAGTATTATATGAAATGCTGAAAGGTATTCTTTAAGAAGAGGAAGAAGAAGAAAAAAGGTAAAGATAAAAATTATGAACAACAATTGCATATCTATCAACAAGTGAATCTAAAAATCAAGTGAATAAAAAATCTGATGAACAGAGTAAACTGGTGAATATAATAGAATCAGGGACATAGAAAGAGAGTGGAGTGCCCTAACCGGTTTGGCTCAGTGGATAGAGCGTCGGCCTGCGGACTCAGGGGTTCCAGGTTCGATTCCGGTCAAGGGCATGTACCTTGGTTGCAGGTACATCCCCAGTGGGGAGTGTGCAGGAGGCAGCTGATCGATGTTTCTCTCTCATCGATGTTTCTAACTCTCTATCCCTCTCCCTTCCTCTCTGTAAAAAATCAATAAAATATATTTTTAAAAAAAAGAAAGGGAGTGGACTGACAATTCTCAGGGGGGGAAAGGGGTGTGGGGGATGTGGGAAGAGACTGGACAAAAATCGTACACCTATGGATGACGACAGTGGGGGCGGGTAAGGGCAGAGGGTGGGTGGGAACTGGGTGGAGTGGAGTTATGGGGGAAAAAAGAGGAACAACTTTAATAATCTGAACAATAAAGATTTATTTAAAAAAAGAAAAGAAAAAGGATATTATGCTTATGATTATCATTGCTATAGCTGGCGAAGAAGAAGCAGCAGGTCACAGTTTAGATCACATTCCAAATCCAGAGGTAGACAGTACACTCACTCACAAAGCAGGAGCAGGAGAAGAAAGTCAAGATCAGCATCTCCTCAGTGACCAAGATCTGTGTCTCTTCATAGATCACGATCAGCTTCACTCATACGATCTAGGTCTGGTTATATGAAAGGATTGAGATCACCATTGAGGTCAAGATCAAATCCAGGTGTCTTTCATGACCAAGAAGCAGCTAATCAAAGTCCAAATCTCCATCTCCAAACGAAGTTATTCCTCATCAGGAAGTCTGCGAAGACGTGCAAGTCCCGAAAGAGAGGACTGAAGTTCTCAAGTTCACCTTTTAGGGAAAAGTTATTTTGTTTACATTATTATAAGGGGTTTGTAATGTTTGTAAAATGTAACTAATCAAAATTTATTTGGATTATTACTTTGTAAATTCACAGTCAGATAATATAAATTTTTGTTGAATGTATTAACATCTTATGATTTGAAAATGTGGGTTATTATTTAAACATTTAAATAAAATGTTTCTAACTAGAAAAAATACACTAGGAGTTACTAACTTAAATGCCTATAGATGCAAGCAGGGAACATAGATGAGCAACAACAGACTGAGTGTGAGAAATACAACACGAAGTGCAGACACAATCATTAGAAAATGATACTAAGTGATAATAATGGTGAGAAATGTGGGGAAGAAGAAGGAAAGAAAGAAAGAAAGAAAGAAAGAAAGAAAGAAAGAAAGAAAGAAAGAAAGAAAGAAAGAAAGAAAGAGAGAGAGAGAGAGAGAGAGAGAGAGAGAGAGGGAGGGAGGGAGGGAGGGAGGGAGGAAGGAAGGAAGGAAGGAAGGAAGGAAGGAAGGAAGGAAGGAAGGAAGGAAAGAGAAGGAAGGGAAGGAAGGGAAGGAAGGGAGGAAGGAAGGAAGGAAGGAAGGAAGGAAGGAAGGAAGGAAGGAAGGAAGGAAGGGAGAAAAGAGCAGGTATATCCCTCATCTAAGCAGGCTGTTTTTGTCAGATAGGAATGGAAACCCAGTGTCACTAGAAGTTCTGATATTTATAGAGAGGCTGAAATGCAGATTTTAATATAAAATATCACAGTAGTGAAATACTGATCATTTGTTTTAAAAGAAAACACTGTGTGGACAAATCTTTCTGTGGGCAGCCCAGAGGCAGCCAATTCCCAGACTTCTGATCTAGAATCAAAGGGACTCTGCATGGGTTATTGAACCTGGTGTTTCTCACCTTCCCTGTGTGGGACCTCCTCTGCAGGTAGATAGCATCATGTTCTGAACGCTGTGCCCACCTAAGAACCAGATGGGCCATGTTGTGCCTACCGAGGCCAAGAAGAAAGAGCACAGATGGATCCTGATGGGAGGCTCTGCAGCTTCAGGACCCGGTAATTGACTTGACATTTTTAAAACAGAAAAATCAACAAGGCTTATGCACTCTAAATTGACCTTGAAGTGCTCTCTAAGAAAAATTACCATCAAGCCTATCTGAAACATCTTTCCAGAGGACTGTCTATAATCAATGTTTTCTTCGGATGTGCATCGCCCCCCTCTCCTGCCTCATGCTATGTGCTGGCTCCTGGAAAGGCCATTGTCCTGATCTGGTCAAGCGTGCAAATTCCCGTACCTGGTAGCATCCACATACTAGTACCCATGACTGTTCCTGCCATTACCCTATGTAATTCTCTGGCACCTTCAAAGTGGCATGAAGGGTATCCATTTAATCCTGCAGCTGCCCACGATGGACCCCATATGTAAGTTTCCCTTAATAAACTCTGTTAGTTGTTACACTAGAGTGGTAGCCTCTTTCTTCCATCACTACCTGCCCTCTGCTTATGGAGGTAGATTTTCAGTGTTGGGCTTTTCCCTGGGCCTGCATGTATACACACCTACAGACATGGTGGGGCAAGTTAGGTTTACAGTTGTGAGTACAAAAAAGACAAAACACAGAGGATATTTTTAATTAGTATTTAGTAATTATTGTATTATTTTTCCATATGAACAACTATAAACCTATTTTTGCCACACCCTGTTTTTGGTATAATTCATAAATTAGTCGTGTGTAATTGATTGGGATCTTTTGTACATTAACACAGAAGAGCATGTGCATGAGAAAGGGCTTTTACATACTAATTTGGTTTAAGCATGCAATATATTACCTATTTCTTATACAGTAAGCCATGCCTACTTAAAGCCAGAACAATTGGTTTTCAACTATAGAAAGTTGTGCCACGCCAGCACGACCAAGGGTGATTCCGAGTGGGGGGATGAAAGAATTAAGGAAAGACAGACAAGAGAATAATAGCTGGGTCTCGGTGGGATGCTGCCTCCCTGATGAGGAGACAACAACAGCGCCCACAAGTCGTGTCTTTATTTTATAGCAGATGCCACGAGGCAAAGTAGGGGCGTGATCACATTGTTTACAGCATTCTCGTGAGTTTCAACCTCACTTAACTACATGCACCCGAACTCTATCACAAGGCACGTGGGGCCACGTGTTTGGACCATAGGTTCAAGCTTACAACCACAGCCGTTGGCTATGATTGTGCTGGGAGGGCCCTGCCTTCCAGCTGGATCTTGCACGTGTCAATGAGAGGACCCTGTCCTTTCATTAGTCCGAGACTTGAACCTTGCCAAAACACTGTACCCGCACCCCACAGGAAGTTAATCAAATTTCTTTCTTGTATGGGTGCCAATATGTTTTTGATACACCTCCCAAAAAAACCCTTAAGCAGCACGCGCGCACACACACACACACACACACACACACACACACACACACACCCTGAGCTATGTGCATAGAAGAGGTTAGGTAAAAAGACAATTTTATCAAAATGCTTTGTGTGTGTGTACATGAGCCTAAAATAATCTTCATTCAGTTGCAAGTTCACTGATCAGCCCAATGTGCCAAGGAGAAAGCTGGCAGTCAGAATCAGTAAGCCACAGGAGCGGACTTGGAAACAATCTAGTGACTATCACGTCAGCAGCTAACACATGTTCCAACGTCACTCAGCAATTTTTTGAGCTCCTGTTGTGTGCCAAGCACTGTGTGAACACTAAGACTCACCTCTTACCCAAATTCTGTCCACAGGTTGCTCAAAGATCATTTTTCTTTTTTTAATATTTATCTTTAGTGTTGAAATTATTACAGATGCCCCCTCTTTTTTCCCTTGACCCCGTCCACCCCACAGCCACCACTCTCCAGCCTTCACCACACTATTGTCTGTGTCCATGGACTATGCATATATGCATACAACTTCCCCAGTTAATCTCTCCCCACTCCCCACCTCTGCCTTCCCTCTGGGATTCGACATTCTATGCTTCCATGTCTCTGGATCTATTCTGTTCACCATTTATTTTGGTCCATAGATTTCACACAAGAATGAAATCATGTGATACTTATCTTTCTCTGACTGGCTTACTTTGCTTAGCATAATACTCACTAGATCCCTCCAGGCTGTCTCAAAGAGTAAAAGATCTTTCTTTTTTACAGCTGCATAGTATTACATGGGATAAATGTACCATAGCTTTTTATCCATCTGCTGACGGGCACTTAGGCTGTTTCCAAATCTTAGCTATTTTAAATTGTGCTGCTATGAACATAGGGGTGCATATATTCTGATTGTTGTTTTAGGTTACTTGGGATATATCCCTAGAAGTGGGATCATTGGGTCAAATGTCAGTTACATTTTTAATTTTTGAGGGAACTCCATACTATTTTCCATAATGAGTGCACCAATTTGCATTCCCACCAGCAGTGCATTAGGGTTCCATTTTCTCCACCTCCTCGCCAGCACTTGTCATTTGTTGATTTGTTGATGGTAGCCATTCTGACAGGTGTGACCTGATACCTCATTGTCATTTTAATTTGCATCTCTTGGATGATTAGTGATTTTGAGCATTTTTTATATGTCTCTTGGCCATCTGTATGCCCACTTTGGAGAAGTGTCTATTTAGGTCTTTTACCCATTTTTTTTTATTGGATTGTTTGTCTTCCTTTGGTTAAGTTGTAAGAATTCCCTATATATTTTGGAGATTAACACCCTATCAGATGTATCAATGGTAAATATGTTTTCCCATGCAGTGGGCTCCCTCTTCATTTTGTTGAGGGTTTCCTTAGCTATGCAGAAGCCTTTTATCTTGATGTGGTCACATTTTTTAATTTTCTCCTTAGTTTCCCTTGCCCTAAGAGATGTATCAATGTATCAGCAAATGTATTACTATTAGAGATGCCTGAGATTTTGCTACCTATGGTTCCTTCTAGGATTTTTATGGATTTGTGACTTATATTTAATGTCTCTTATTGATTTTGAGTTTACTCTTGTGTATGGTGTAAGTTGGTGGTCTGCTTTTTTTTTTTTTGCATGTACCTGTCCAATTTTCCCAACACCATTTTTTGAAGAGACTGTCTTGACTCCATTGTAGGCTCTTGCCTCCTTTATCAAATATCAATTGAGCATAAGGGCTTGGGTTGATTTTTGTTTCATTGGGGTCTCTGTTCTGTTTCATTGATCTATATGCCTGTTCTTGTGCCAGTAACAGGTTGCTTTGATTACAGTGGCTCTTTCTATGAAGTCAGCATTACCCTAATACCAAAACCAGATAAATACAACACAATGAAAGAGAATTATAGGCCAATATCCCTCATGAACATAGATGCCAAAATCTCAACCAAATCTTAGCGAATCAGATCCAGCAGTACATCAGAAAGATCATACACCATGACCAAGTAGGATTTATCCAGAGGATGCAAGGATGGTACAATATCCACAAATCAATAAACACGATACATCACATAAACAAATTGAGAGATAAAAATCACATAGTCATATCAATTGATGCAGAAAAAGTATTTGACAAAATCCAACACCCTTTCTTGATAAAAACTCTCAGCAAGGTGGGAATAGAAGGATCATACCTCAACATAATAAAAGCCACATATGATAAACCCACAGCCAACATCATATTCAATGGACCAAATCTAAAACCATTTCCCCTAAGAACAGGAACAAGACATGCCCACTCTCACCACTCCTGTTTGACATAGTACTGGAAGTACTAGCCATTGTGATCAGACAAGAAGAAGAAATAAAAAGCATCCAAATTTTAAAAGAAAAAGTAAAACTGTCCTTAATCGCAGATGTCATATTACAGTAGATAGAAAACCCTAAAGACTCCATCAAAAAATTATTAGACTTAATAAATGAATTCGGTAATGTAGCAGGATACAAAATTAATGCCAAGAAATCTATGATACAAAATTAATGCCAAGAAATCTATGGCATTTCTTTACACCAATAGTGAACTTGCAGAAAGAGAGACTAAAAAAAGCAATCCCATTTACCATTGCACCAAAAAAAAATTAAGATACCTAGGAATAAACTTAACTAAAGAGGTAAAAGACCTACATGTGAAAAACTACAGGACACTGAAAAAAAGAGATAGAGGAAGACATAAACAGATGGAATAACATACTGTGTTCATGGGTTGGTAGAATCAACATCATCAAAATGTCCATACTACCCAAAGTAATCTATAGATTCAATGCAATCCCCATTAAAATACCAACGGCATATTTCACAGACCTAGAATGAACTTTCCAAAAATTCATCTGTAATAAAAAAAGACCCTGAATAGCTGCAGCAATCCTGAGAAAGAAGAACAAAGTAGGTGGGATCTCAATACCAGATATCAAGCTGTATTACAAAGTCACTGTTCTTAAAACAGCCTGTTACTGGCACAAGAACAGACATATAGGTCAATGGAATAGAATAGAGAACTCAGAAATCAACTCAAACCACTATGCCCAATTAATATTTGCAAAGGAAACGTGAACATACAATGGAGTTGAAACAGTCTCTTCAATAAATGGTGCTGGGAAAATTGGACAGATACATGCAAAAAAATGAAATTAGACCACCAACTTACACCATACACAAAAATAAACTCAAAATGGATAAAGGACTTAAACAAAAGACTGGAAACCATAAAAATAATAGAGGAATCCACAGGCAGCAAAATCTCAGACATATGCAGAAGCAATTTCTTCACTGATACTGCTCCTAAGGCAATGGAAACTAAAGAGAAAATAAACAAATGGGACTACATCAAAATAAAAAGTTTTTTCACAGCAAAGGAAACCATCAACAAAACAATAAGACAACCCACTGCATGGGAAAACATATTTGCCAATGTTATCACTGATAAGGATTTAATCTCCAACATTCACAGGGAACTCATACAACTTAACAAAAGGAAGATAAACAACCCAATCAAAAAATGGGCAACATACCTAAATAGATACTTTCGAAAGAAGACAGAAGGAAAGCCAAGAGATATGTGAAAACATGCTTAAAGTCACTAATTATCTGAGAGATGCAAATCAAAATGACAATGCGGTACCACCTCACACCTGTCAGAATGGCTATCATCAACAAATCAACAAAGGACACGTGTTGACAAGGATGCAGAGAAAAAGGAACCCTTTTGCACTGCTGGTGGGAAAGCAGATTGGTGCAGCCACTGTGGGAAATAGTATGGATTTTCCTCAAAAAAATAAGAAATGGAACTCCCATTTGACCCTGTGATCCTACTTCTAGGAATATTTCCCAAGAAGCTAGAAACACCAATCAGGAAGGATATATGCACCCCTATGATCATAGCAGCACAATTCACCATAGTTAAAATTGGGAAACAGCCTAAGTTCCCATCAGCAGATGAGTGGATTAGAAAACTGTGGTACATCTACACAATGGAATACTATGCTGCTGTAAAAAAGAAGGAATTCTTGCCATTTGCAACAGCATGCATGGAACTGGAGAGCATTATGCTAAGTGAAATAAGCCAGTCAGAAAAAGATAAATATCACATGATCTCACTCATTTGTGGAATATAATGAATAACATAAACTGATGGAAAAAAAATAGATCCAGAGATATAGAAGTATCAAACAGACTGTCAAACCTCAGAGGGAAGTCAGGGGTGGCTGGAGGTGGGCGGGGGGAGGAGGGGAAGAGATCAACCAAAGGACTTGTATTCATGCATATGAGCATTACCAATGGACACAGACACTAGGGAGCAGGGGCATGTTCTGGAGGGCAGGAGCAGACAGGGAGAGGTCAGTTGGGGAAAAAGGAGACATATGTAAAACTTTCAACAATAAAGAATTTTAAAAAATATTTTAAAAACCCACATTTTTTCCTTAACTGAAATATTTTAAAAATAAATGACAAGTATACTATTTAATATGTTGCTAATGCAGATGAAAATTCTACACAAAATATTACAATTGTTTATCTGTCTGTGGGATAGCCCTAGTTAACAGTTTCTACATTTTAATAGTAGTGGAAACCATTTTTAAAAACTAAATCTTACTTGAAGTACCAACCTATAAAGTCAATAAAATTTGAGTGTTCTCATTGAAATGGGGCTGACAGGCCTAAATGTTTTCCCTTTGGTCTTTCCCTGACTCCTCTCCTTCACACATACACACCACACACACTGGCTTCACACATGAGAGAGACACATGCACCAGACACTGAGGAGGTTGCTGACACACCTGTTGGAATGGAAGCCTCTGAGGGCCACAGTCCTAGAGCCACAATTCTTGATAGGCCTCTTGCTTTCTATCCTGACAATACCACCTTTCATAGGTGGCCATATTGCTTATCCTGGATACGATTATCTTTGTGGCATGTCCACTGCTTATTCATTTCCAAAGACTATCCAGGAAATTTAAAAGGCATCACATTTAACTTATTTTTAAAAATTTCTTCTTGCCCTTTTATGAAAACATAAATAAAAAAGGCCAGTTATTATAATAATGTTGCTTTGAAAAATACCCTAGAGATTTCACCTGGATTGCTCTTAAGCTTATGGTTTTTTTGTTTTGTCTTATGTCTGTTAGTTAATATGTTAAACAAATATTTACCAAACTCCTCCTACATGCAAGACAGTTAATTGTCTAAACCAAGCAGGTGAAAGCAGCGCGGTTAAATGGAAGACATGGCACTTTGAGTTCTCCCAGTTCCACCAGTTCCTGGGCATTCCACAGGGCCTCCGCTTCTTCCTCTGTATGGAGTCAGCGCCTAATTTGCTGTGTGGTTGTGAGGCTTAATGCGTTCATGGATATGCAAATACCTAGCCTAGTACTTGACCCCAAACCTAATGAATTTCTCTTGAGGTGGGAGGTGGATGGGGGCAGGGGAGAGTGTGGCTAACAAGTTTTCTGTGCTTTGAATCTTCTATGGAGAGTAAAAACCTGACATCTAATGTCCAAGATAGTTTCACCTCATCTCAATACAGGTGGAGTCTCAGACGATCCTAACTTGGATGTTCCTAACCCCCTCCCTCCCCCCCACCATGACCCCTCCCTCCCCAAAGAGCCAGACCCTCACCTGGAGGTTCCATACTGCAGGTGCAGGCTAAGGCAGAAAAGGTCTAGCTTTAAAGCTCCTCAAAATTATTCTTATCCACCTATCTGCCACAGGTAGTTTGAGGTCACAACCTGAGGATTTAGAGAGGAGAGGTTGGTAGGTGAGCAAGGTCTTTGTTTTAAGTTCTCATAAAAAGAAGTCTTGTGCTTGCAAGTATGCAAAGGTAAGAAAGTACTTCATGAAAGAGTGGGCTGCCATGTGTGCAAAGTCACACAAACTTAATCCAAACTAAGAATGTCCCCATGGAGGGAAAGCAGTAGTTCCATATAAGATATATACAATTGAGGCAAACCTACAAAGAAGCACTACACTTCTCATCACAATTGATTCATGGAGAAACACAGAAAATCAATTATAGCATTTCTATACAATTGACAAGCATTCATCTGACAAATATTAATTAAGCACCAGCTATGTTCCAGGAACTATGTTGGTCCTTGAGTATATAAGTTGAATAATATTGATTCCATATATTCTCCTGCAGATCCTATGGGCTGCTATGGAGATGAACAAGTCATCAGGTTATTAAAATAGATTCTGAAATATGGACCTTGAAAAAGAAGATACCTACTAAGAAGGGCTCCTGGTGGCCTAACTGGGCTTAAATTTAAAACAAAAGCAGAGCCTAGCAGCTATTTCTACACAGGGGCCTCTCACACAAACCACAATTCAGGAAGAAGCCTGAACTGAACTGCCAGCCTTCTGTGTTTCTGCCATTTGAGCCAGCCTTTGAGGAGTTCTTGGTATCGTGTTTCAACCAATAGGACTGAGGCTTCCCTGTCCAATTGAATCTATTAGCTAAAACCCCTCAACATCTTCACTAACCACTCAGAGCAGCTCCATTCTGACCAATCAGGACAGTGCCTTTTGGAACAATAGAACTGCAGGGATTTGGAGTCTTAATTTTCATGAGGATGAACCAATGGGAAACCAGGGGTGGAGACTTCTGTCTGAGCTAGCTCCCCTCTGGTTCAGGAAGAGTACTTTCCCTTCCAACTGAAAACGGCATTTCCCCAGCTGGATATTAAACACTGGAAACATCTCCCCAGAGCAGAGCAGACTAGTGTGAAGTAGACCAGAGCACAGCTGAGCTGCCTCGCTGAAGAGCAGCCTGGTTCCATGGATGCCGTATAGCTGTGCTGTATCACAACTGAACTGCCTCACAGCCACGCTGTTTTCACAGCTGTTCTGTATCACCATTGAGCTCTTTTGCACTGAATGAAGTTTCCTTCTTTCTCGTACCCAATATGAGGGATTCCTGTTGGCATTGAATTGGTACCACTGACCGACGGTTGACAGAAGAATGCTAAGACATGTAAAAGAGAGCAAGGCATGGAAGCACCTGGAAATTCATCTGTAATAGTTTTCTATTGCTACTGCAACAAATCACTGCATACTTGGTGGTTTAAAATAACACAAATGCAAGGATCACTAACAGCATTTGGGAGTCATGAACCTTTAATTTATTTTCATTTAGAAGTTTTCCACCACTGTTTTTGTCTTTCATGACAATGATTTTTTTGAAGAGATCAGCTCAATTGCCTTATAGAATGCCTCATATTTTTACTTATCTAAATGCTTCCTTATGATTAGATGCATGTTAAATATTGTTTTATAAGAATTCTCTAAATATAATATGTACTTGTTATTATAGTATATCAGAAACAGGTAACTTCCATTTGTCCTATTATGGTTATGGTAGTTTGAAGACTGAATTAAGATGGTGTTTTCTCCCCTGACCAGTTTGGCTCAGTCGATAGAGCGTCGGCCTACGGACTGAAGGGTCCTGGGTTCGATTTCAGTCAAGGGGATGTACTTGGGTTCGATTTCAGTCAAGGGCACATCCCCACTGGGGGGTTGTGCAGGAGGCAGCTGGTCGATGTTTCAAACTCTCTATCCCTCTCCCTTCCTCTCTGTAAAAAATCAATAAAACATATTTTTTAAAAAAGATGGTGTTTTCTAGTTCTCTTCATTGCGAAGTATTTTTATCCATTATTATTAATAAGCAAGTTGTGGCTTTCCAGTGGGAGGCCAGGTTAATATCCTGCCCTCCTACAACATTTCACATAATGGTGGTAATATCTGTTAATGATTCTTGCCTAAATCAATAATTGTATTAGTGGTTGCAAAGGTCATTGGTGATTTTCTAATTGTATTGTTACATGTAAATACATTTGCTAGTGCTTTTCTGCATTTTTAAATTTTTGAGTAATACTATGAACTCAGTGACTTTTCTATATTTAATATAAATAAGCCATTATCATTATTATTCTTTGTGATGTTTAATTGTTTCAGTTTGACCAGTTGGAGCCTTATCAAGGCAACTCTTGTTTTCTGTGATGTGACCTAATGGGGTATTTTAAATGTTAATGTAAAACTTCATTTCTTAAAGCATAAAAATGTATAATTTCATTTACAAAATAAAATAACACAAATGTGTTATCTTACAGTTCTGGAGTTTTGAAGTCTGAAATGGGCCTTCCAGAGCTAAATCATGCTGTCCACAAAGCCATGTTCCCTCACAGGCTTTAGTCCAGCTTCTGGAGGACTCCTGCTCATGGCTTCATCCCTCAACCTTGGCTTCCCTTATCACAGCTTCTTCTCTGGTTCTTACTGTCCTGATACTGACTTATTATAAGGACCTTTGTGAGTAAGGTGGGCTCATCTGATTAATCCAAGCTTTTCTTCTTACCTCATCTCCTAACTTAGTCACATCTGCAATGTCCCTTTTGTTGTGTAAGGTAACATATTCATGGGTTTGGGCTTTAAAACATGGATACCTTTGGGGAGCCATTATTCTGCCTAACACAGCATCTTACCCAGAGAGGAGAATTAGAGAGGCTTCCTAGAAGAGATATCTGAACTGAAACTTCACTGATAAAATATTATATTTCTGGGGAGAGGGGGTAGACTGTGATAAGTGAAGGAGGCAGAACAGTCATAGAGAGGGATTTTCCAAATAGAGAAAACATGTGAGAAGACCCAGAGGAAAAAGAAAACATGTTTGTGGAACTTAAAAAATGTGTTTCAGGGCTGTGTGGTGGGTGGGGGAGGAAAGGCTCTAAACAGTACTCAGAGGGCAGATCATGGAAAACAATGTCTAAAGCTGTATTATGAACTTCGGGATTTATCCTTAGGGTAACAGGGAGCAACTAAAGAACTTTAAGTAGGAAGATTATTTCACTTTATATGAAGTGAAGCTTGAAAATGGGGCATGATTGAAAGTTATAAAAATCTGGAGAGATGATAGAGCTTCAAAAACTGAGGGTTTGGATGTTAATGACGCTGGTTCATATACTACAAGGCCCTTTCAGCTATTGTCTGTGTGACCCCTGCAAATTGCTTACCCTATTTTTACCTCATTTTTCTTATCTGTGAAAATGAGAATAACACTTGAGCTCACTGGAGTTTACCTAATAGTATCGTTCTGAGGATTAAATAAGGAAATATATTTAAAGCAGTTAGTACAGAACCTGGTTCATGATAAAAGTTAACAGTTGTTACTTAAAGGTCATTTCTATAGGAATAGAAACAACTGAGGATAAACAGAAGATATTTGGGAGAAAGACTGAATAATATCAGTGAGGTGGACCAGAAAGCCAAAGCTAAGGGGGCTCTGGTGTCTAGGTGGGCAGATGGCTCAATGGTGCAGATGATGGTGGCCCAGGGCACAGATAAAGCACTAGGGTATAGATGTGGGTGTGGTGGGGGATGAAGGGGTATTTAGTTCTATTTTTTAAAATATACTTGTATTAATTTCAGAGAGGAAGGGAGCAGGAGAGAGATAGAAACATCAATGATGAGAGAGAATCATTGATCAGCTGCCTCCTGCATGCCCCACACTGGGGCCCAAGCCCGCAACCCGGGCATGTGCCCTTGATCGGAATAGAACCCGGGACCTTTCAGTTCGCAGACCGATGCTCTATCCACTGAGCAAAACAAGCTAGAGCTAGTTCTATTTTTGACACATTGAGCTGAAAGGTGATTATGAGACTATCAAGAGACAAGATCCAATAGATGTTGGTTGTATATATTTAGAAAAAATTGAATTAGATATCTTAGGGGGGTGGGGGTGAATGAGAGGCCAGTAAGCCAGGACAAGTAGAATAGGGAAACTGAGACAGATAAACAGACAAGCAGTTACAGCCATCTAGTAAATAACAAAAGTTTACCTCCCCTAACCAAGAATGCTTAAGAGTACGTAAATGGTTTATACTTCTCCACAACCACAGGGTAAATAGCTTAAATCACCCTACTCAGGGAGATAGATAGCAGAAATCCAATTAATGCTGTTTGCCAACCACTCACAAGTACGTGGAGGAGGTCAATGTCTCCACCAGAGGAGGAGGCTGAGAACAAGGTGATTTTCCTGCTGAACACCTTACCTACCCAGACCTGCCACCTCCTTCCTCTGGGCACCCCTTCATAAAGCAGCTGTGGATTGTGGCCACTAGAGGGCAGACATGGCCTGAAAGTCACCCACACAATGAGAAACTTCCTCTGGCCCATTTCCTCTTGGTCTCCAGACTACAACTATTTACATTTCCACAGCCCTTCACAGTTTACAAATCCCTTCCAAGTCACAATTCATTTCATCCTTGCCACAGCCTCCTAAAGTAGCACTTTTATCATCTTCATTTTACAGAAACACTTATGAAATAATGAGACAGGTGTGTATAATTTTACAATCAAGATTTTTCTAGAACCAAGGAAAGCAATGATTCCTTGAGACAAATTGGTATCAGCAGCCCAAAGCATGGAGTGTTGGCGCTTAGAGGGACAGCCATGTCTTGTTCACTCCGGGGCCCTCACAAACAAGGGCTCAAGAAATATAAATTAATTAATCAATTAAAGAAAGGAACCTCGGGAACCTATGGCTTCCTGAAATTTAGGAAAGGAATAAATGAACTGGCCTTTTTAAGGGTACAATGTGTTCTCACTCACCAAGATTGAGCAATGTTTAAACCATAACATTTCCACTGGGTGAGCTTGTGCTGAATGGAGCTCCTTGATCATTAACATTTACCTGGAACATGTATTCTTGTTCACCACCACAGCTCTTTCCTTCTGCTCCAACATCTCAAAATTCACACCTCTTCTTCCAAACCTTCACTCACTTCCTAGAAGAGAGGTAATTATTTCACTTCTAACAAGTAAATATATCATCCCAGGCTCTCTTTCTGGGCTCACCTCCACCTCTCCCCAAAGCTTCCCAGACTTCCCATCTTTCACCCCATCAGACATTTTTCTCATCTTTATGTTAAACTAAAAATGGTTAAAATTAGTTTTGCCATTTCCATGCCCACAGTGCTGCCTGTCTCAGATAATGAGGTCTGAACATTGAAAAAAAAATTTTTTTTAAATATCCAGCAGGAATCCCTGCCATTGTGTGGCTGGGAATGGAGTTTGGGAATAACTCCCATGTTCGATCTGGTCATGTGTTAAGTGCCTGATAGATACTTCTTATAGTTAAATCCTAACCTACTGATAGGATTCTAAATCTCAGTTCACAAACTCTTCCGAATGATCTGGGGTGTGGTGTCAGTGATAAATTCAGCCACTGGTGATCTGTTGTTAATTCCTTGGCTCTTGTCAAGTGGAAAGCCTGGGCAATGTGAGAATTTGCTTAGATATCTCTTCTACAGAGACTGAGGATAACTCAGGAGGACACTTACAAAATGGCTTCACCACACTGGTGATGCATCCAACATTCCAGAGCAAGGACCAGAATGCTGAAGAGGCATGGCCCTCCCATCTGTGCCCATTTCCACAGGATGTGTCTGAAGTTGTCTATGATAGCCAGGAAACCTTATTGATTAAAGCGCAACTGATTTTCAAAATATCTCCTTTTTTTTTGAAAAAAATTTTCAAAAAAAAAGCTAAGATGTACTTTTATTTCATCTGTAGGGGGAGAAAAGGCTATGTAAGCAACTTTGATCATGTACTTACCCACTTTTCCATCTCTACAAATTATTTTCCCCAATTTTACACATATATTTTTCCCATCTGATTATTGGTGGTGTCAGAATGAATTAAAATATACATTGACTTATACATTGCTAAAAGTAATAGAAGAACAAAGAGATGATCTAAACGTCCTGATAATATATAGAAGTAAGGGTGGGATTTTAAGACTTTTGCTCTAGATGAATATTTTTCACCATTCTTTAGACTTCAACATACTAAGAAGGTCATGACCAAAACATGGATATAGAAATATGGTGATAACGTAAAATATTTTAGGAAATTTAAGAAGTATAGAGGAGGGTTTATGTACATTCTTTTTCCTATAATTAACTTTTTTTAAAATATACTTTTATTGATTTCAGAGCAGAAGGGAGATGGAGAGAGAGAGACAGAAACATCAATGACGATAGAGAATTAGCCATTGGCTGCCTCCAGCATGTCCCCTACTGGGGACTGAGCCTGCAGCCTGGGTTTGAGCCCTAACTGGGAATCAAATCGTGATTTCCTGGTTCATAGGCCGATGCTCAACCATGAGCCACACTGGCTAGGCTAGGGGTGGGCAAACTTTTTGACTTGAGGGCCACAATGGGTTCTTAAACTGGACCGGAGGGCTGGAACAAAAGCATGGATGGAGTGTTTGTGTGAACTAATATAAATTCAAAGTAAACATCATTACATAAAAGGGTACGGTCTTTTTTTTTTTTTTTTAGTTTTATTCATTTCAAACGGGCCGGATCCAGCCCACAGGCCGTAGTTTGCCCAGGGATGGTAGGCTGTAATTAACCTTTAACATTAAGCTGTCCATGCCTTAAGTGGACTTTTTATTTATTTATACCAAACTTTCCTTTGTGTGTCAAGTGGTTTGCCTTTATTTGTGCAGTCCATGATGAGGTCCAGTGTGAGTTATTACTGCATAGATGTTTTTAACACACATGTGTCCACATAACAATTCCTTATCTCCATAGCCACGTGTTCATAAATACAAATTGGATGCATGAGAGGAAAGATTTCATCAGTCCCAATTTGGGGTAACATATTTGTATGGTCTCATAATGAACTTGAAGCCAGATGCACTAGGCCTGCCTGTCCAAGCCATGAGAACTGGTAAAGACCAGATCTGTGAAATCTAAACAATCTACCCCAATTCAGCATTCAACATGTGCCCTGTTCAGGTTCTTCTTATGGATCAGTGCAGTCCAGGCTTCACAAACTGCTCTTTTTCCTGTGAGGTCTATTCCAAAACCACATGGTCAAAATACTTAAACAAACACATCTAAGTCAGGCATTCCTTTGATTATGCGTTTTTTAAATCCTTGCACCTCAACCTGCAAAACAACAGCAATTGCCAAGAACTACCAAACTCTCACCTTAAAAAGCAGAGTCTCTGTTCCTGAGTCAAAGACTCTTATTGAATGTTTCTGAGCATCCTGGAGTGAGTCATAGAATTGTTTTTTAGAACCATTCTCTCAGGAGAAATCAACTTACAGAGAGTGAAGACTCTCAGCATCCTGGCTTCTCAATGTCATAGGACAAGCCTTGCCTTTTTGGCTCTTCATCCTGACATTCTAAGGCCTCCTCACTCTTGTCCTGCTGCCTGCCTCTCGTGTCCCTTTCCACAGCCACTCTGACACGAGCCCTCTGCTGCCTGGTCTCTAACTTGACAGATGTCTTATTCAGGCCTAGAATGCATTTTCCTCTTGTTTTGTCTAAATGCTATCCCAACCCCTGTGCAAGCTACTCATCCCTCTAAAACCTTCCCATACCTCTCAAGTCTACTCTCTTCTCTGAACACAGACACTTGTTTATCCATACTGTTTATTTCCCAAATATCATGTGCTTAATTATGACTTTGTTGTATCTTATCATTAACTTCTCATACTTTTGACTTGTCATGGCCTTTCTTCTTAATTAGACCCTAAGTTTCTTGATGGCATGGACCCTGTTTTTTACATTTTTCTACATGGCATCTAACATAGCACACAGTAGAGACTCAATATACATTTGTTGATGACATATAAAGATAAAATAGCTTAAAAACTTCTAGAAGCCTATTCCTTCTGAGAGACCAAAAATATATATCAGTGATGCCAATTCTCTAGAGCAGTGGTTCTCAACCTTCCTAATGCTGCGACCCTTTAATACAGTTCCTCATGTTGTGGTGACCCCCAATTTCATTGTTACAAATTGAACATAATTAAAGCATAGTGACTAATCACAAAAACAATATATAATTATATATGTGTTTTCCAATGGTCTTAGGAGATCCCTGTGAAAGGGTCATTTGACCCCCAAAGGGGTCGTGACCCACAGGTTGAGAACCGCTGCTCTAGAGAAACAGAAAGAAAGCCAGCTGTTCTCATGGCCTGGATGTCATTTTCAGGCTCCAGCCCCTACTCTTTGTTCTGCCTCTGATGGCACCTGGAGGAGGCCCAGGTGAGAGTTTCTCTAGGCAGCACTGCTCTGCCTTCTGCCCTCTTTCCATCCCTGCATCTAGAATTCTTATCTGGGTCAACAATCTAGGACTTGATTCTTCATTGTCTTGTTTTTATCTAAATAGGATCCAGTATAACTCCTTGCCCACAAATTTGTTTTTCTTCCACTGCACAGTATATATGATTGGTCCCTCCCACTCTGCCCCCTTCCTCCCAAACCCTGACACTCTACCCTCATGTACTTTCCATTATCTACAAACTTCCCTATGTCTCCAGACCTCTCTTGGAACATCCGCCCCCTGTCCTCACCTTAATTGTCACTAGCTCTCCCCTGAAGGCACCAGCTCTCTTACAGTTCCAAGAATCTGCTTATTTTCTCATGCTTTTGATAAGTGACACAGGATATACAAAATATTCAGCTCACAGCTTGATGACCAGTAAGGCCCCCAGAAATGGTAGCTATTAAAATTCCATCATTATAATTATCATTGTGTTATTCCCCAAGTCAGGAGACAAGGTCACTGTCCTCCCCACTACCTTAAAGCATTTCTAGACCATTTCCCTTCACTTTCTGGTAAAGACCCCTGCCCTATGGAGTGCATCCCACCTGGTCACATCATCCTTGACTCCACTCTGGTGCTGTCAACACAGCCTCTGGCTCATAGATGCTTTGCTTTCTCCCTGTCCATCGGCCCTCCACTTTCTACTTCCCTTTCTCTGCAATTTAGACTTCATGGTATAGCAGTTCCATCCCACCCTTAGACAAGCCTTAAACTCTCTTATCCATCTTCCATTTTCTCTGACCTACCCAGACAAATCTCACCCCAATTCTGTTTTTCCTGTACTAGCACCTGAGCATGTAAGCCCTGAACTCAAGTTGCTAATATTTATCCAAGAAGTTTTTTCATGAGTTTTATAAGATAGATCATTCTGAAGTTTTCTTTTTGCAAAATATTGTTCACAGCAGTATTTACAGAGGGTTTGATTTGCTTCCATCCCTAATGATAGCAGTGAAGACAGGAACATGGCCATGGGTTTCTTGAAGTCTAAAGCTGTGGCTGCAGGATTGTAAAATAAATTTGGATGATTTCCATATTTTTATGCTATTGAAATTGTTTTTCTCTATAAGAGAAGGTTTATTTAGAAAGTCACAGAAGTAGAAGAAGAGTCTTAGAGCTTAGGAGAAAAAGGCAAGGAAAATGCACCTAGGGGGAGGGGGTGGGGAAAGGCACAGGGTGCTCCATAGAGAGAGCAGCCTGCTGTTGAAGCTTTTAATAGGATAAGAATGAACCTATTCCTTAAAAAGTTGGTAATGATTCATGTTGATTAATTTTAATGTGGAGTTTTGGCCTTTGAAAATGAGACTCATTGAGAAATTGAATTATTTGAATTGACACAGATTCAGTAATAGAACTAAAAAGAACACTTGACTTTGAGCACTTCTCCGAGTTCTTGGTTGTTCTTAAAGTATTTACTAATGGCCAAGAAAACATTGTCCTCACCTTAAGACTATAACATACAAACTTCTTGTCCTGTTGAAAGCCTTCAACAGCAGGCTGCTCTCTCTATGGAGCACCCTGTGCCTTTCCCCATCCCCTCCCCATAGGTGCATTTTCCTTGCCTTTTTCTCCTAAGCTCTAAGACTCTTCTTCTTGTATTGTCTGGTTATAGACTATTAATTTCCTCACCTTAAGACTATAACATACAAACTCAGCCTGCTTCCAGCCTGCAAATTGAAAGAAGGTAAAGGGATTAGCCAAACAATACAAATGCATAGACCATAGACACAGACAACAGTGGTGATGGCCAGCAGGAAGGGGAAGCGAGGGCAGGGGGAGGTGAGCAGAGGGGAGGATGGGGACATCTGTAATAATGTCAACAATAAAAATAAAGTTTTAAAAAAGATTTGCCCACCTCCTCAATTACATAACCCAATTTCTTAAAAATAAATAAATTACATTTTTTTTTTATTTACTTTTCTATTGGTTCTGTTCTGGAGAACCCTGACCGAAACACATATCCCAAAGGTTGCTGTGTTCACTTCAGCAGCACATATACGAAAGGTTGCTACATGTTCCCTTCACTTTTCAGGGACCAAGGTCTGATATTATTTTCTTTCCTTTGAAATCACAGGCAACAAAAGCTGTCATTCCATGACTAAAGTTTTATGAGCACTTAGGAATACTAAACCCTCAGATGTTTTTAAACAATAAACCCATGCAGTTTCAGAGAATATTTTTTTAATAAAGGAATAAGACCTGGGAAAATGTTCACAAGATTATACAAAATGTTTTACAACAATAGAAATCTATAATCCTTGGTGTGTCATGCCCAGTGCACTGGTATTTTTGGTTCTGGTGGCTTTTAAACTTCATCCCAGGTAGATATAATTGTAATTTTTATTTTTCTTTAAAGTAAAAAATAAAACTGGAAAAAAGGGCATTGTTAATTTCCTTGAGATGGAATTACATATGGAATATTTAATCATTCTTTTTACAATGCGCATATATTGTTTTTATAATAGAAAAAAAAAGGTTCTGAAAATATAAATACTTGTTTTTAAAGCAGATTTGGAAATTTAGAATAATGTGGATAAATTAAAGATTAAATGGCATTGAGGAACTGAGAATGCAGGAACCTAACACCATTAACAAATACAGGTACAGGGCAGACAGAGGGACAGGAGTACAGATAAAAGAATTAATATCACACAATGAGAGGAAGCAAAAGATTCAACTGATTGGGAGAACCAAACCCAGAGGTCTGAACACTGGGTAGTGAAAAGTGACACTCTATACCAGTGGTTCTCAACCTTCCTAATGACGCGACCTTTTAATACAGTGCCTCATGTTGTGGTGACCCCCAATTTCATTGTTACTGTTATGCCCAGATTTCAAGATCCCCAAAAACCACACCAGAAGCCATTCCGATGCAAAAGCAGAGGGTCCTGTATTGAGCTAGCTAATTCGACCCTGCCTCCTGGCCGACGCAGCTACCGGAAGCAGAATGCCACTCGTGAGAATATCAGGGCTTTAATAGTGAGGGGAGGGGAGCTGACTGTGGGCCCTGCCGATTGGCCAGGCGCAAGTCGGGTCTTGTTACACAGGATGTGGTCATCTCTATGGCGCGCATGTCCCTTGATTGTCATTGGTTAGTTTAAAGAAATCCCGGCTTCTGGGAGGAAGGTACTTTCCTGAGCACATGGCGGCTGCCCCAACATGGAGGATCTGGGGTAAGATGGAGGGCATAGCCCTCGCCCTTTCAGTTACAAATTGAACATAATTAAAGCATAGTGATTAATCACAAAACAATATGTAATTATATATGTGTTTTCCAATGGTCTTAGGCGACCCCTGTGAAAGGGTCGTTCGACCCCCAAAATGGTCGCGACCCACAGGTTGAGAACCGCTGCTCTACACGAAGTAAGGCTGGTAATTGGGGCCCAGAGCCTGAGAGCCAGCACTGTCAGTCATCAGCCTCAGCTGGGAAAACCCTAAGTGAAATGGAACAATGAAGTTAGGAGTGGCTGAACCAGAAGTAAGGACTCAGGGACCAAATGCTATCCAGAGAAACTGAACAACAAAGAAACTAAGAGACTCAGCTTTCACACAAATATTTTTAAAGGAATATAGTTGTCCATAATAAGTTAAATGGAAATGTGTTGAACTGGAAAACACAACAAAAGATGAGAAAGATATTTAGAAATATATTTAAACTTTGAGAAACTTTATCAATCAAATGTCACCCAAGAAAAGAAGCAACCCAGAATAATAATTCTTTCACTAAATCATTTGAAGGTTTTATAAGTTTTTCAGTTATTTTTTACCACTTTTATTGAAAAGGACATTTCTCTGCTCTAAGGGTGAATTCTCTGATAAAGGTTGAGTAGCTTTGAGGTGAATGTGAACTCAGTTTTCAAAGCAGCAAGAAAAGTCATGCAGTGTTAAGATACCAAGCTTCCTCCCAGAAATCTTCTGAAAATAACTGACAAAGATGCTTAGGGCTCCTCTGAATTCTTGTGAGGCACAGTATGCAAAGAAGCTGGTAGTTTAGAACACTTTCCTGTGACTATAGACTGTTGAATTCTAAAATGCTACATAGCAACATAAGAGCAAAATAAATTCATTTTTATTCATTGTGGGCAAAATGCATAGATACAGTTTCCAACTTGGGGTTAAGGAGGTGGACCTGGATGCACCAGTCAAATTATCTTGTTGATTGACCTTAATGATCACTACCAATGCCATGGCCATCAGTTATTAGGGACGGAATGATTATATCAGCCACTTCATATAGTTGGCAAAGATAGTTAAATACCAGAAGAGAAAATGTAGAAGAGCAGGAACAATTACAAGAAAGATCCTCATGAAACCAGGAATTCTTAGCTAGCCTCTGACCTACATAATAGCGCACACGAAGCTATACTACACCATTCTAATACAAGGAAAAGAAATTTATCCTTTCTGGAGTTTGGACATTTTGTTGATTTTTAGAATTTTATTGTTGCTTTTTAACAGACTTTAAAACTTCTTCTCTATACTAAAAATCATTTGTTTAATAATTGTAGTAGTCAACACACACCATGCTTTTTATATAGCCAGCATCAGAATTTACAAATATAAATCTCACCCACCCTCATTTTGCAGAAGAGAAAACTGAGTCACAGAGAAGTTAATTTGCCAAAGGTAACAATTATTCAGTGACAGAACTAGGATTCATACCCAGTTAGTCCAGCTGAAAAGTCAAGGTGTTTAGACTACTGTCCCACACACTGCAGCTTATTATTATTATTATTTTTAACACCTATTATGGACATGGCACTCTGGATGATGTAAAGTATAAAAGACAAGATTTAAATATATATATATAGAGAGAGATATATATATCACTTGGTATTTTTCTACTTTCCAAAAGCCCATGTGCATATACACTTCACATTTTGCCACACAGCCTTTGGTGCCATCTGTATTGAAAATCTCCAAAATCAGTGGAAATAGCTGACTGATGAGTGGATCACATGACACCTAATGCTCATCTCCTCCCAGGGTAAATATCTTGGTCAGCTGGAGCAAACAGATGGCTCAGTGATAGTGCTCTGGACAGGAAGCCTATGCCAGCCTGCTGCCTCCATGCTTAGCCCACACCCCCATCACTAGGAAACAGACAACAGGAAAGTGGCCTGGCAAGACTCATCTGGGTTGCCCTTGGATTAGCCTGTTTGGTGACTACAGTCTAATGATAACAACAGCAATAGTAATGTACATATGTTAATTAGCACTGCCCTATGGAGCATTGATTTGTTATAATACTCTCATCACAGAAATATTCCTTATTAAAAATATTTAGAGACTCTATATACTCACTATAGTGAGGAAGAGTACAATTAATTAGGGTGAAGCATATGAAATTACCAATATTCAACTTTTTTTACCTATAAATAAATGTTTTCTTATATAGAGTGCGCATGATCAATAAAGTGCTATCATAAGCTCTCATCCCATGGGTCCACTTCTCATTGGGTGTTTTGCTCACTCAAACTTTCCGTGTTCTCCCATTCTCACATATTCCTGGGGTTCAATATTGACTTACAAAATAACAAAGGGTGTGCAGGTGACAGTTCCTCAGGCGCTGCAAAGCATTCAGGGTAAGATGGCGGGTGATGCTGAAGTGCAGGCCTGGTGGCTAGTGGCCTTTCCAAGGGAAGCTCAAAGAAGCACAGAGTGAAAGTCAGCTGTCAAGCAGCGAGTGGTGCAAGACCAAAGTCCTCGTGCGTAGTACCTATCATAAGCATCATCACTGCACTGGGAAAACAAGACAAAGCTATGTCACAACTTTAGGAACTATGATAAGAACAAGTGAGATACCACTTTAAAGAGTCATTTCTAAAGGGAGTCACATTGATGGGCCAACTAAGGTCATGGAGTAGCTGCCACAGGGATGAGACAAAGAAACCCAAGAGAAAAAATTAGGGAAAGTTCTCCCTCCTCCCCAAGCCTAGCTGGGTACTCCATCTGCACTGTGACATCGCTTGGCCAAAGCCATCTGGATCATCCAGATCTGTCTGTTCTTCCCATAAAGATTTTGAGAACAAAAAGTACAAAGATTTAGCGAGAAAATTAATCTTGAAACAAAGCAGAGGAGTCCTGCCTGCCAGAGACACGAAATGGGAAATGTTTCTTCCTCCTGCACAGAGTGTTACTGGCAGAGTTCTAAGCCTGTCCAGAGGTTTGGGCCAGAATCGCACTTTGAAAATTGAAAAATGAATGAATTTGGACCACTCAGTTTGGGTTTTATATTGTGTTTTATATGCTTGATTAAGATTTACCTGGGCATGATTTCCTTTCAGCTTATCCAGTTAGAGAAAAGTTGTAAATTTATGTCTTTCACCAAATTTGGGGTGTTTTCAGACATTACTTCTTCAAATATTTATTCTGCACCAATCACATTTTCTTCTCCAAGGACACATCTGGAATGAATGCTACACCTTTTAATATGACTCCACAGGTCTCTGAGACCTGATAACTTGCCTTTTTCTAATATATTTTTTCTCTGTTGCTCAGATTGGATAATTTATATTGCTTATTCAAGTTTATAGATTCTTTCCTCTACCATCATTACTTACTTTATTTTTTACTCTAAAGTATCTGTTTGTTTGGGTGGACTTTTTTTTTACAACTTGCTTTTCTTTGCTGAGAAATACTACCTTTCCATTTGTTTCAAGAATGCCCAACCTTACTTCATGCAACAACTTATTATAGCTATCAAGATTCAGATCACCACAGGGTAGACAACTTTTTAGTAATTTAATTTTCCTTATGAGTTGTTGAGATTTTTTCCTATTCTTTGTATATCAACTAAATTTGCATTTTAAATATAATTTTGAGATATCTGGGTACTGTTAAAATCCTCTGGGAAACGGGACTTCCTATTGAAGCCATGTTGGAGCAGTAGAGACCAGTTTAACCATCCCTTTGAAACACTGATACTTCTAAAAGAAAACTTAGGAGGAAACATTTGTAACACTGGGTTAGACAAAGATTTATTTAATATGACACCAAAAGTATAATTCATAAATGAACAAATTGATAAATGGACTTTATCAAAATTAAAAATGTCTGCTCTTTAAAAGACTAAAGAATAAAAAGACAAACGAATTGAATTAAAACATTTCCAAAACTTATACCTAATAAATAACTTTTATTTATAACAAAATTTTAAGACTTTTATCTTGAAACTCAATAGTTAAGGAATAGCCCTAACCGGTTTGGCTCAATGGATAAAGTGTAGGCCTGCGGACTCAAGGGTCCCAGGTTCGATTCCGGTCAAGGGCATGTACCTTGGTTGTAGGCACATACCCAGTAGGGAGTGTGCAGGAGGCAGCTGATTATTGTTTCTCTCTCATCGATGTTTCTAACTCTCTATCCCTCTCCCTTCCTCTCTGTAAGAGATCAATAAAATATATTTTTAAAAAATAGTTAAGAAATAAACTCAATAATTTAAATGCACAGTTTTTCTCCCACTCTGTAGCTTGCCTTTTTAGTTTCTTATGTTTTTTTTCCAAAAGATTAATAGAGTTTGTATTTAAATCTATGATTAATTTTGACTTAATTTTTGCATATGGTAAGAGGTATCAATGAAGTTCTCTTTTTTGATATATGGATATCCAACTTTTGTCTTTGCACCTTTGTCAAAAATCAGTTGTCCTTATATGTTGATCTATATATTTTTAAAATCTTTCTTCTATTCTATTGATCTATTTATCTATATGCTGTTTCCACATAGTCCTGTTTACTTATGTTTTATGATAGTCTTGAAATCAGGTAGATTTCAATTGTTCAACTTTTTAAAAGCATTTTAGTTAATTTAGATATTTTGCATTTTAATGTAAATTTTAGAATTAACTTGTCAATTTCAACACAAAAGAGCCAACTGAGATTTTCATTGAGATTGAATTGAATATATAGGTAATTTGGAAAGAACTGACATGTTAACAACATTGAGTTTTCAGAGTCATAAACATAGCATGTCACTTTATTTAGGTCTTTAATTTTTCTCATTAATGTTTTATGGTTTTCAGTGTATAGGTCTTGCATACTCTTGGCAGATTTATGTCTAATATGCATATTTTGAATGCTATTTTATGGTATTGTCTATAAACTTTAATTTCTGATTATTAATGTATAGGAATACAATTAATTTTTATATTAAGCTTCTATTCTGCAGCCTTGCTAAATTCATTTACTAGTTCTAGTTCTAGTAGTTTTTATTTATATTTTTGGGTAAAATTGCATCAGATTTTCTGCATTGACAACCATGTCACCTGCATATGAAGTAAGTGATAGCACTAAAAAAATTATTTGAAGAGCTCTCTAATAGTGGAAGTTACTCAGTTTTCTTCTACCAAGAAGCCTGCTTCCTAGGAATCTAAGAAAAATTGTCTGTGTGTAAAGAAAATAAAATTTCAAAAGAAAACTTGGTGGAGGATTGAAGAAACAAAGATTGGGTTGGCCTCTGCTATGTGCAGGAAAGGCTGAAGGTCAGAGCTGCAGCATAAAATTCCACTGGTGCTTGGATTTCTTCTCCCATCACGTGACAGACCTCTTTCAGAGAAATATATGAGGCATATTTATATTTAACCAACCTGAAACATCCATGTAAGTCTGTGGCAAAAAAAATTATGTAGCGTGTAAGAATATTTTTTGCCATTTTAAATTTAGAACATTAAAAGTAGCCTTTAAACAAAATAGCCCAGTGGCTTTAGATATGTAGTGATTAGTTTTTCCAATAAGCTGCATACATGAAAATGGACCCTTTAGCCTCCCCCCTCCCCAAATAGAGTAGATGGAACTGTGTCATTTCACAAGGTGCCTTTTTTTCCCAAAGACTTTGACTATCAACTTTAAAAAGGATGGCATTTAATAAAAGCTTCACATTTTTTCATTCCTCTTTGAGCTTCTCTTGATCATGTTCTTTCTGGATAGATTCCCTTTATAACACCTGCAAAGTTATCCATTAAAATGACAACTAAAGGACTGAGTGCACTTGGTGCAACTCTGACAGGCGAGATGACAGAAAGGTTTCCTGCGGTTAGCTGCAAAATATGCCTCTGCACCTGGGACCAGAGGGAGAGCTTTTAAGTTGAAGCACAGAGTAATCTTTGATACTCCAGGGATTAGAAATGGAATTGTGATGCTCTAGTGCCAGATAAATCAAAGTGATTTTAAATTGGTATTTGAAACCTAAGAATGTAAAGTTTATAAGAAAATTTGCTACAAGAATGCTCCAATTATTACCTCTTATCAATGGGTTAGAATATCATCTTTCTGATATTCTATGAATATCATAGAGTATATGATATAATCCATAATTGTCTCTTTAAGTACAATCAAACCTGGATTATTTATACTACAGTAGAGTTAAGATGTTGAGAGAGAAGCTGATTCACTGGTCTTGGCATCATGCCTTGCTGCTGAATGTCTTTTCAGGTCTTTGAAGATAGGTAATATGTCATCACCCCTGCCACCTCCTTTCTGCCCACCCTAAATCCATACTATTGTACATTTATATTCTCTAACAACCCGTTCCATGCCTGCCCTGCAAAGCTCCACACCAGTCAAATTCAAGGACCAGATTCTACCTTTCTAAAAAGTACGTATTTAGACATCTGGGCCAGAGGTAGCTATGTTCCTTCTGTCTTGATTCTTTCTAGCTAGTTGAGATTCAACTGTATGAAATATGAGAGGGCATGTAATCTCACAATCTATATGGAAAAAAAATACTAGAAGATGAAGAATCTTCCTAGCCAGTGGTTGTCCAGCAGCCTACTGAGGACCAGTATCAATGTGGGGATAAGGACACATATGTAATAACTTAATCAATTAAAACATTTTTTTAAAAAAAGAGTCACCAACTGAGAGTCAGGATATTACACCTGATCAAGAGAAAGATGATGTAGGAGCATCTGAGATTCAGTGTCATGACAGGATGCTGATCTTTAAGAACTGGCTCACCCAAAGACTGGGGGCAAGGGCAAAGCTGATATCAAGGGTGAGATTTTACCAAAACTAGAACCTGTTTACATACCAGAAGCAGGGGAAGGGCAACCACAAGGCTAAAGGAAGATGGGCTGAAAACACGCAGAGTGCTCTTTTGTTTTGTTCTGTTTTTCAAATATGATTTACATTTGGTATTGCATTGTGATGACTTCAGGTGTTCAGCATGGTGGTTGGGCAGTCATAGACTTTGCAGCATGGTCCCCTTATGTTTCAAGTGCTGACATGGCACCACCATATGTGGTTGTTACAATATTATTGACTATAAAAAAGAAAGAAAATAATATTTAGGTTACATGGGTGTTTGTTTAATATTATTCTTTAAACTGTATAGATCAGTCGTGGGCAAACTACGGCCCTCAGGCTGGATCCGGCCCGTTTGAAATGAATAAAACTATTGAAAAAAAAGACCGTACCCTTTTATGTAATGATGTTTACTTTGAATTTATATTAGTTCACACAAACACTCCATCCATGCTTTTGTTCCGGCCCTCTGGTCCAGTTTAAGAACCCATTGTGGCCCTCGAGTCAAAAAGTTTGCCCACCCCTGGTATAGATAGTTTTATGTATTTTTCTGCATTATATCTCCCCCCAAAAGGTAAAAATAAATATTTCTATGGTAAAGAAAAATCATTTCATTTTAGTATTTTTTGAAGTTACATACTCTATCAACAAATGAAAAGGCAGCTTACTGAATGGGGGAAAATATTTGCAAATCATCCTACGTAATAAAAGCCTAGGTGGCATCATAACCTCGCACAACGCCCTCACACAATGTCATCACAAGAAGGCCACCACAAGATGGCTACCACAATATGGCTGGCAGGCGAGGGCAGTTGTGGGCAAACAGGCCAGCAGGGGAGGGCAGTTGGGAGCAAGATCAGGTCCCCAACAGGAGAGGGCAGTTGAGGGTGAGATTAGGCCAGCAGGGAGGGCAGTTGGGGGCAGTCGGGCCGGCAGGGGAGGGCAGTTAGGCGTCAATCAGGCTGGCAGTGGAATGGTTAGGCATCAATCAGGCTGGCAGTGGAATGGTTAGGGGGCAATCAGGCAGGCAGGCAGGCAGAAACAGTTAGGGGCAATCAGGCAGGCAGGCAGGCAGGCAAGAGGTTAGGAGCCAGCAGTCCCAGATTGTGAGAGGGATGTCTGACTGAACCAGCAGTTGGACATCCCCCAAGTGGTCCCAGTTGGAGAGAGTGCAGACCAGGCTGAGGGACAACCGCACACCCCCCACACCCCCGCACGAATTTCGTGCACCGGGCCTCTAGTATATATGATAAGGGGTTAATATTCAAAATATAAAAAGAACTCATGCAATTCAATAGCAACAACAACAAACAATCTATTTAAAAGTGGGCAGAGGATCTGAATAGACATTATTCTAGAGAAGACATACAGATTGCCAACAGGTATACAGTAGGTCCTCAGGTTACATCGAAGATCCATTCCTACAGCGCAACGGAACATGATTTTTGCCATAAGTCAGAACCCACCAACGTAAGCACCTATGTCATTCACATGGAGCACATAAACAGCAGTAATGAAGTGAAACAGTAAAAAATATTTAAAAGATAACAGTTCCTGACCTTTACTTGTGTTAAATAAATAATAAAAAACATAAATCACATATGTACATACATCGAAATGACAGAACTTTTTTTTTTATAAATACTGTAAATGGGAGATGGTGATATAACCACAAAATGACGTAGGTCGAGTCCGACATAACCCGAGGTCTGCCTGTATTAAAAGATGTTCAACATCACTAATAATCAGGGAAATGCAGATCAAAATCACAAGATATCTCACAACTGTCAAAATGGCAATTATCTATAGCTCAACAAAAGGAAGACAAACAATCCAATTAAAAAATGGGCAGTGGAACCCAGCTGGTTTTGCTCAGTGGATGGAGCATAGGCCTTCAGGCTGAAGGATCCTGGGTTTGATTCTGGTCAAGGGCTTGTACCTTAGTTGCAGGCTCTTGGCCCTGGTAGGGGTCATTCAGGAGGTAATCAACTGATGTGTCTCTCTCACATCGGTATTTCTCTCTGTCTCTCCCTCTCCCTTCTACACTCTCTAAAAAAAAAAAAAAAAAAAAATCGATGGAAAAATATCCTTGCCTGAGGATTATAAAAATATATATTTTAAAAACAATTTTAAAATGGGCAGCGGGTTGTGGGCTCTATCCCTAGTGTGGGGCATGCAGGAAGCAGCTGATCAATGATTCTCTCTCATCATTAATGTTTCTATCTCTCTTTCCCTCTCCCTTCCTGTCTGGAATCAATAAAAATATATATTTTTTAAAATGGGCAGAAGACCTGAATAGACATTTCTCAAAAGAGGACATAAAAATGGCCAAGAGACACATGAAAAAATGCTCAGATTCACTAATCATCAGAGAAATACAAATTAAAACCACAATGAGATATCACCTTACACCTGTCAGAATGGCTATCATAAAAAAAAAATCAACAAACAACAAGTGCTGGTGAGAATGTGGAGAAAAGGGAACACTAGTTCAATGCTAGCAGGAATACCAATTGGTGCAGCCAGTATGGAAAACAGTATGGAGTTTTCTCAAAAATTTAAAAATGGAACTTCCATTTGACCCAGCAATTCCATTTCTGGGAATATATCCTAAAACCCCCCAAAAAACAATATGAAAGAATATATGCACCCCTATGTTCATAGCAGTGTTATTTATAATAGATAAGATTTGGAAACAGCCCAAGTGCCCTTCAGTAAATGAGTGGATAAAAAAGCTGTGGGACATTTGCACTATGGAATACTATGCAGCTGTAACAAAAGAGGGTTCTCTTACCCTTTGGGACAGCATGGATGGACCTGGAAAGTATTATGCTGAGTCAAATAAGCCAAACTGAGAAAGAGAAATATTACATGATCTCACTTATTTGTGGAATCTAATGAACAAAATGAATTGACCAACAAAATAAGACCTGCAGCAAGCAAGGAAGCATGGAACAGACTGACATACCTTGATGTGGGGTTGGAGGGATGAGAAGACATTAAACCAAAGAACCTATATACTTTTATGCATATCCCATGGACATGGGCAATAGGGTAGTGAAGACCTGGGAGATAGGGGCTGGAAGGAAAGGGGAGAGGGAATGGGAAATATCTGTAATACTATCAACAATAAAAAATATATTTAAAAATGCACAAGAAAGGCAATTACAAAAAAAAAAAAAAAAAAAACTAGAGAAAAATGCTAGCATGAGAAAAGGGAAACCTTGTGCACTGTTGGTAAGATTGTAAATTGGTACCATGCTATGGGAGCTAGTATGGAGGAACCTCAAAAAATTAAAAATGGAATTACCAGGTGACCCAGCAATCCCACTTCTGGGTATTTATCTTAAGAAAACAAAAACACTAAAAGAAGATATATGCACCCCTATGTGCACTGCAGCATTATTCACAAGAATCAAGATATGGAAACAACCTGTGCTCATCAATGAATGAATGGATAAAGAAAATGTTATACATATAAAATAGAATATTATTCAGCCATGAAAAAGAATGAATTCTTGCCATTTGCAACATGGATGGACTTCAAGGGCATTGTGCTATATGAACTAGGAAAGACATACAAAGACAAATACCATGTGATCTCACTTATATGTAAACCTAAAAACAAACAAAACAAACCTCAATCTCATAGCTACAAAGAACAGATTGGTGGTTGATGTGGCAGGGAGTGAGGGGGTAAGTGAAATAGGTGAAGGTGGCCAAATGGCACAAGCATCCAATTATGAAGTAATAAGTCATGGGGAAGTAATATACACCGTGGTGACTATCCTATATAATAAAAGGCTAATATGCAAATCAACCCAATGGTGGAATGACTGGTCGCTATGATGTGCACTGACCACCAGGGGGCAGATGCTTAATGCAAGAGCTGCCCCCTGGTGGTCAGTGTGCTCCCACAGGGGAGCACTGCTCAGCCAGAAGCTGGGCTCACAGCTGGCGAGCGCAGCGGCAGTGGCTGACAGCTCCTGGACTGCAAGAGGGCGCAGGCCAGGCTGAGGAACCCCACCCTGAGGGCACAAATTTCATGCACCAGGCCTCTAGTAGTAAATAACACTGTATTGCATATTTGAAAGTTGCTAAGAAAGTAAATCTTAAGTCTCATCACAAATAATAAAAAATATGATAACTATGTGTAGTGATAAATGCTAACTAGACTTGTGATCATTTTGCAATATATACAAATATACAAATATTGAATAGTTATGTTGCATAGTTGAAACTAATATAATAATGTCATATGACAATAATACCTCTATTTTTTTTAAAAAGAAACACAACTACCAAATCATACCTAATATAAAATGGATAATTTGAATACTCTTGTTACTAATAAAGAAATTAAATTTACAATATTCACAATACCTGAAAAAAGAAATCTCTAGGTCTTGATTATTTCACATGAAAATTCAACCAAATGCTTGAAGAATTAACACCAATTCTATAATCTTTTCCAGAAAATAGAAGACAAGAGAATACTTCCCAACTCCTTTTTTTATTCTGGTATGAACCTGATGCCAAAACCAGGCAAAAATTGTATGAAGAGAAAACTACAGACTTATTTATTAATTATTTAAATCATTAATTTATTATTAATAAAATAAAATGATCCTCATTTGCATGAGTGCTGCCCACTTGGGATTGAAAACTCTGCTAACCTGGTCTTGAGATCCATCTAATCCAAGTATTGGCATAGAAAAATACATAAAATTCTTTCAGTTAGAATTTTATGTGAAATAGCAAGATGATATACTGACTATAAGTGAAAAGTGCTTCAAAATGAAAATTATACATACTTGGTTATGAGCATGTAAAAGGGTGTTTTATTCAGGCTAGCGCTGAGGGACCTGAGAACTCATGACCTCTGACCAAGAGGTCAGCTGCAATGCTCCAGGTAGACTTGCTTCTTAACTGTCACAGAACATCAGGGAAGCTCTTAACTGCCACTGACAGCAGCGTCCGGCCTTTCTCTCTTGGTGCACCTGATGGAGCAGGAACCCTGTAGGGACATTTGAAACCAATGTATAGTCAGATATCTCTGCTGTAGTAAGTGTCCACAATGGAAGACAGATTGAAGGGAGAAAGTATAGGAGTCCCAAGAGAAAGTCCCTGTGAATGAAGAAGTTTAGCTGATAGGTCCTGAGAGAACAGGGCAATGTACATCTGCCCGTTAACAGCAAGGGTATCTGAGGCCTCCCTGAGCCAGCTTTTCTATCCACCTATCCCATCCTTCTCTTCCCCAGGGGAACTGTGCTCCAGAAAGGGGAGTGGATGGCCAGCAGTGTGGGGAAAGGCCTGTGTGAGAGGAGACCTGAATGGAGCAAGAGACAGAGGGATTGTAAAACATTTGACTTTGCTTTTATGATGCTAAGTCCCCATGCCTCTTTTCATGCAAAATGAGCTTTCCTAGAAGTAGGAGGATGGAGAGTCAGGTTACAAATAAAAACACACTTAGGAATCCTGAGGAACATCTTGGAAGAGGGATCATGAAGGGGGAAAATCAAAATTCTTGCTGGGGAAAATGTGGGAGGTCAGAGCAGAGAGAATGGCAGGTCACTACACAGTTGGCTGTGTATGACCTCAGTGACAAATGAGACTGAGTATCAACTAAAAAGGGTGAATAATAGGTGCTGGTGTGAATCTGGAATTTTTCCACTAAGGGATGAATGATCAAGCTTAACCAGAGTGGGTAAAGGACCCAATCTGATCCAGTCTGGATTCTCTTATGTCCCACATGTCCCTGTCCCATAGATCAAATCTTCCCTAGGTACCCCCACTTGCCATGGTGCTCTTATTTCTGACACTTGAATTTTACCTAGGCAGTTGCTTACAGAACAGCCTCTAAGTATATTATTATTGAAAGGGCGAGGGCTACGCCCTCCATCTTACCCCGGATCCTCCATATTTGGGCAGCAGCCATTAGCCATGTGCTCGGCAAGGAGCTTCTTCCTGGAAGCCCGAGCCTCTGCTCTTTAAACTAACCAATGACAATCAAGGGAAGTGCGCGCTATAGACACAACCACATCCTGTGTAACAAGACCCCAACTTGCACCTGGCCAATCAGCAGGGCCCACAATCCTCTCTCCTCCCCTTACTCCAACCCCCCTATAAAACCCCTCTTCCCACAAAGCTAGCTCCCTCTGTGCCGCTTGGCGCTGCGTCAGCAAGTGTGGCTGATGGGGAGCTCAAGCTAGCTTGAATAAAGACTCTCTGTTTTTGCATCGGACTCAGCGCTCCCTGGTGGATCTTTGGGTGATCTTGTAATCTGGGCATAACAATTATTCTCATTTATTTCACAGCAGGCTCCACTACCATACTGTTTGAGGTTTGCTGTGGCCATAGGGCTGCTATGTCTGTTTCTGTGTTCTCCTTGGCAATTGCATTTCTCTCTTCCTACAAGCTATGGTAATCAGAGAGGGGGTTTAAATCAATCTCAGTGGCTGAATATCAGCTCAGAAGGATCCCCATTAGAGAAAAAATGGGGATGAGTTAAAGTTTAACATAAAAGGTCAGTTTCTACTTGAAATTTGTGGTGGAAAGTGTTCCCAGCTTTCCAAAATATGGACACCAATTCATTCATTCTTTAAGCAACCACAGACAGGAAGCCTCTCTCTAGCCTCCCATCCATTTTCTTGCTATAGTAACTGATTACAAATACATTTTCTCAAATTTTGTGCCTGTAATAACTGCAAACCTCCACAGAGCAGATCCTCAGACTTCACTGTCCACCTCTGGTCATTTTGTTTCTTTTTTTCTTAACTTGGCTCCCTCACCTGATACCTCACCTGTATGTAATCTGGTTACCTTCTTGGCCTAGATTCTTGCTGCCCGCCCCCTCCATTGTCCCCTCCAGAAAGCCAGCAGGACCCAGGTACCAAAAGTCTGGCTTCAAAGGAAGAAGGGTCTGGAAGCTGCAGTCAAGACGGTTAAAATCAAGAGGGGAAAGTAAACACTGTAAGTCAAGTGGACACATCCAGATTTTGGAAATTCATTTGGTGCTATAGAGCCCTTTGGGGTGGAAGTTAACATCTTTGGCCCCGTGGTGTTAAGGAAAGCACACAGCGTCTGGTTCTTACTCTGCTGGATTGGTTGGGTGCATTTGGGCAGGTCACTGACCTTCTAACCGTGGTTCTTTATCCAGATTTTGGGGAGGATAGGGAAAAGCTGGAGAGAGGAATCCCTGGAGAATCTATGAGAACAGAGGTAGAAGCAAGAGAGACCATCAGGAAGTGATGACAGCTCAGGCTGAGGGTGTTAGCTCTGTGCTCAGCTTTATATCACCTGCCACATCTGTGTGGCCTGGAAAGTTCTTGATGCTGATGTTTCCCTGTGTCTCCTGACTTCTGAAGTTCATTAACATACTTGTTCCCAAGACTCTCAGGACCTCTCAAGGAATCCTGAGATTCCCTTTATCCAGCATAGGGCGTTGCTCCATATCTGTTTTTTTCTATCATGTCCCCTAGCATGTTGAGAAGCATCCTGGCTCTAACAAAAAAGACATTAAAGTCTGAGGTAAAAGCAACCTCACGTTGTCATCTTTTTCTCTTTCTGTTTTAATTTTAAAAGAATTTTAATTTTAAATGTATATTTTAGCAGGTGAATGGCACTCTCTCATTTAAAACCTTAGATGATGTCCCATTGTCAACAAATTAAATCAAACTCCTTGGATGAAATTCTCCATCTGGCTCTGCTTGCTTTTCCAATGTTATCCCTGTCACTTTCTCACACTCTTAGAGCTTTGAAAATGCTGAATACTCTCATGCCTTTTGTCAGTTTGCTTATGTTGCTATTCCTTCTCTCTCTCATGCCTATAAAGCATGGCTCCATCATAATTTCTTCAACATGATCTCATTACTCTTCCTCTTTCCTTCTGGAAAGGCAACTGTCCTCCTTATTCCATACTCCTGAAACTCTACTTATGCTCATTTTTGTAAACAGTCTTATTTAATTAACTTCATGTGTATCTTGTTTTCCCAACTGTTAAAAGTTTTAGGACAATAGAAAAATGGTTCTCACATTTATTTTATGCTTTTCATGTTGCCTGACACAGTACACACATGTAGCTGTTACCTCAATGTTGAATTAAAATATAAGAAAGCACACCCTCCAAACCCTTTGAAGGTATGCCAGCCTGAAGTTTTCTTTCTAAACCTACCACATCTATTGACTGAGCACTTTTTCAACCATTTATGTTCAAGTCAGTTGATCAACATTGATGGTGCTGTTACATGCCCAATTCACAGGCAGGAGGCAACTGAAGCTAGATTTACAGACATAAACTAAGGAGAGCAAAAGTCTTCTGAACATTGCTTTCAGGATGTCTGAATGTATCACACTGAGGTTAGACTAAAATGCCATGGAAAAACAATGAGTGGCCTGAAGCTAGCCTACAGAGTCAAGAGTCAGACTCTATCTAGTTAATCTCTTTTTAGATAGACACACTGTATTATTCAAAGTTGAAAATGGAGTTTTGGAGAAAATTGACAGCTCAATTAAGTTTTTTATTTTTCTGTATGTCTTTTAGGCGACAAATTATGTCTCAAAAGAAATCCAACTGAGTTTCCTCTCTATTATTTTTCCTCAGGAATAACAGATTATAAAAGTTTATTATGGGTAATTGAAGAATTGAAAGAATGGTCTTTAAAATATTAAGGAAGCTACGTAATGCTTAGAAAGCTTTTAGGCCATTCTTACCAACTATTCCCAGAACATATCTTTACATAATGCAGGTAGTGGTGTACATCGAAACATAAACACATAACATTTTCCCTTAAATTAGAAAATAGACTTGAATGCTATACTTTTCTTGACTAACAAAAACTTTCAATCCCAAGCTACAAAATTCTACAAACTTGTTCACACTGTACTGGGGTGACCTTTACTCATATTATTTCCTGGCATTCTTCATTCTTTCAAGATGGAACCAAAAAAAATCAAATTGTTCTAGTAAGGATGAGTTCATCCTGCTGAGAAATATATATTTTCCAAAGCAAAAATAGCCTATGAATTCAAATGTTCAATATCCGGGAGATTGGAAAGATGCCTGGCTCTTGGGCTTCTTAGTTGCTTTCCCAAAACATCAAAAGACATCAATTGAAACCTATCTGATTCAAAAACACTTTGAAAGGTAGTCACACATATGATAATCACATCCTAAATGTCTTCTGTCCTGGACAGACACTGGGCAGCATTGCAGAAATAGTCCATAACATAGGGTTTTAATTCTAAAGTCAAGTTCCAGTGGATGAAATTTAAATTATTAAGAAGGCTTCCAACTTATCATTTCCATCTGATTTTTCATTTTAGTATATGATTTCCAGACATTTAAATGTTGAAAGATAGCATAAATTTTCTTATCATTCAACCTATATAATTCTAACTATTCTCCCTAATGCCTTGTCTCTTGCCCTCTATTCTCCCCAATGCAGGCCAAAATATCTCTCTAAAATGCTACTCTGATCATGTCACTCTGCTATTTAAAATCCATCAAGGGTCCTCCATTGCTCTTAGGATGAAGTCCAAATTCCTTAACGTGGCTTACAGACCTGTCAGATTTGGCCCTGGCTTATCGCTCCAATTTTCTATCTTTCCCACCTATCACCACCTATCATCACCACATAGGTCCTCTGCTTTCCAGCTCTATTGACAATCCTTCGTCCTCTATACACTTGACTCCATGTCTTCAGCATTTTGTTCCCTCCTACTCCTGCTCCTATCTCACACACCCCTTTAATGTAGACTTCAGTCCACGTGTTTGCACAAACATGTAAAAATTAATGATTCGAGTGGTGTGAAGAATGAAATTTAACTCTCAACTATTATACATTACAAATTCTGTAGTGATTTTACAGGCCAGCATGTAATTCTAAACGCTGTCATATTTTTGGCTTCATTTCCCCCACCATCCCCCACCACCAAAGTCAGTTTAAATGTTTGATATATTATGAAATAACTTTGGTTTCAAATGTAAAACAACTCTTAATTTGTAGAGTGTTCTGACCATGTCTTTAATTGTACACTAATGAGATTAGAAGTGATCAGCCCATCTGTCTGTGTTTGATTTGGCCTAATCTTGACTATGTATTATACAGTAACATTAACAGATATTTAATTCACTGAAGAAGTCATTTAATTTTCTCATTTGCTGCATGAACAGGTGGCATGGAAGATGTCCTCCGAGGCCAGCTTGCTGCTGGCAGGACTACTCACACAAAACCTCACTGTCGTGTTATCCCTGGAAAAGAGTTTAGAGAAGGGTAATTTTAAGAGATTGCAGTCTGAAGATGTGGTTTGTCTTTGCCAGCATACTTTAAAGAATGTGCTGGTAAGAGGTGCATAATTTTATGTGATTATTTTAGTTAATTGCTAATAAGAGTATGTTTTTATATAAAGGTATAAAGGAAAGTGCCTTAAAAATATATGGCTGGAAGAGTTTAAAGCACTTGAAATGGTTTTTATTTTTGTTAGGGTGTATCATAATCCTGTACACAACTGACTACCTCTATGGTCCCTGGCTTGGCCTCTGGCTTTAAGAGATGTACTAGTCAACCACTCAAGTTCCCATACAATAGTCCCTCAGTTCCCAAGGAGCTGTATATTGAACAGTCCCTATATGCTGGTGACTCTGGAGAGCCTCAGATGACTGGATGCAGCTTCTTCTAACCTGGAAAAATGAATCAGCACCTGAGGATGCGGGGGAGAAATGAGGGGGATGTTGAACTATTTCTGCCATCACTGGTTCCTGCTGCACAGACAAAGAAGTACAGCTGTGCAAGGGGTTGAGATATCCAGGACTCTGAGGCATAGTGACTGCCAATGACTCTGCTTGAGCCAAGTCCATGGGCCCTGTGGAACTTTTTACTTCGCAGTGTCCCATCTGCTTCCTGAAAACCCCTATGCTCATAACCCTGGTACTATAAAGCCATCCCACGCTTCCAAAAATAGCAGGTCTGGATATAAGTGGCAGAAGGCTAGGGGTATACAAGCTACTAGAGAAAAATGTGTACATTTTCCTAAAGTTTTCAATTTGATATTGTTAACATTGCAGGATTATTCCTATTGTCTGATTCTAAGAGACCTTTGGGTATCTGAGCCTTGTTTAAGTTCACATCTCTAAGGTCAGAAAATATTTCAGGCAGGGTTGGCCTACAGGGGCAGAAGGTAATAAGTCAGGAGGATGTTCATACCCAAGTGTGCTACGCTGGCCTCTTGTATCTGGTGAGGGTGGTGGCAAGCACCTTGCCCAAGGAGGGCCCCCAACGTGTGCTCCAAGTCTACAAGGCTTGAGGGGAGCAGTGTTCCTATGCTGTGTCCGGGACCCCGGAAATTCACACCTCCATTGTCACAGGGACACAATTAGGCTCTGCTGTCTGTTTGCACAGACTTCTTTATCTTTCAGAGAAGCTTTAATCTTGTTTGATAGGCCTCTTCCCAGTCTATCAACTTGAAGCTATTATTGCCATTTGTTAATATGGGAGGGGTACCAAAGTAAAGTTAGATAACATATTCTATTTAGTAATTTATGAGACTGAATTTTAAGATAAAACATGAGATTTCAAGAATGAAGTCAATGTTTTGGTGTGTCTTTGGGTTGGTCTAAAGTGAGATTTGGAAGAGTGTGGTTGGTGCCCAGTGATGGGGGAATGATGTAAATTCATTGTCCTCTGGCCTTAGGAACATTTCAGTACAAACGCTGTGAGAGCAGCTTCCTCAAGCCCAAGATGGGAGTAAATGACAGGGCCAACTCTTTGTAGACTGCAGTGCTGTACCCAGATGAAAGGCGTCAAGGGAGTTGCCATGGAGTTCGGGCCAGAAACTGCAGGCTTCCTGCTAGGGTCTGTGTCCCAGCTCTGCCACCTACTGTACCATCTCAGGAAAAGTACCTCTGGGCACCTCAGTATCCTCATCTGAGGAAAGAAAGATGACAGTAACAGCCTACCTCAAAAAGTGGTTGTGAAGGTTAAATGGGTTAATTGATATAATGCTCTTGGAAAGTGTCCAACATAGAGTAAGCTCTCAGTAACTGTGGGCCCAGTGTATCAATAGACTTTGCATTGGACACTGTGCAGACAAGTGACAGAGAGAACTGGTGGGCCCTCCCACTCTGTCAGACTGACAACTTCAAAAATAAAATTCAAGCATTCTGAGATGTGTGTCCACTTAGATACACGTAAATCCTGAAAGTATGCACAAACAGTATGTAAAGCATTGAGCTTGGGTTATCACTGCTGAAGATATCTCTTCAAATGAAAGATTATAAATCTACTAGGGGCCCGGTGCACGAAATTCGTGCACTGGGTGTGTGTGTGGGGGGGGGGAGTGTCCCTCAGCCCAGCCTGCCCCCTCTCACATACTGGGAGCCCTCAGGCGTTGACCCCCATCACCCTCCGATCACAGGATCGGCCCCTTGCCCAGGCCTGACGCCTCTGACAGAGGCGTCAGGCCTGGGCAGGGGACCCTCATTTACCCCCATCACTGGTTCTGCCCCCAGCCCAGGCCTGATGCCTCTGGCCCAGGCGTCAGGCCTGGGCAGGGGACCCCCAGACCCTCTGATTGCTGGTTCTGCCCCTTGCCCAGGCCTGATGCCTCGGTCAGAGGCGTAGACCCCCATCATCCTCCGATCGCCTGATCGGCCCCTTGCCCAGGCCTGACGCCTCCGCCAGAGGTGTCAGGCTTGGACAGGGGACCCCCATCTCCCCCTGATCACTGGCTCTGACCCCCGCCCAGGCCTGAGGCCTCTGGCCCAGGCATCAGGCCTGGGCAGGGGACCCCCAGCCCCCAGCCCAGGCCTGATGCCTTGGCCAGAGGAGTTGACCCTCATCACCCTCCGATCACCAATCACCGGATCGGCCCCTTGCCCAGGCCTGAGGCCTCCGGCAGAGGTGTCAGGCCTGGGCAGGGGACTCCCAGCTCCCTGCGATCTCCCGCTCTGCCCCTGCCCAGGTCTAATGAAGGGACAGAACGGAACTGATAGCTGTGTCTCTAACTCCTCTCCCAGGAAAGCCACAGAATGTATCAGTTACTCAGCCTGCCCTTATCTCAGCCAATGGGAAAGTGGGGGAAACTAGCCCAAGGCCAAGAGTATGCTAGCCACCCCCCTGTCTTTGTGTAACCAGACCCTAGCTGCACCCTGCCCTTGTGTCACTAGCCCCCAGCCCTCACTCAACCAACCAGAATCGGCCAAATAGTGGTCAGAGTGTGCCCCCACCCCCGACCCCAAGCCCTATAAATTCTTTGTTCCCTTGGGACTCAGGGCTCTCTCTTGCATCCAGTAATGGAGGCATGGGGGGGACCAAGTCCCGGGCTTGAATAAATGACTCTATGCTTTTGCATCAGACTCGGCTCCCTAGTGGTCTGTCTTGGGGGATCTTGAAATCTGGGCATAACACTAACACCTCTGGCCGAGGCATCCGGCCCGGGCAGCGGGGACCCGCAGTGGCAGCGGGGGGCGCTGCGATCGCGCGGGCTCCACCCCTGCCCCTGCAGGATGCCTCTGGCTGAGGCGTCCGGCTTGGGCAGCAGGGACCCGCAGCTTCAGTGGCCCCGCGATAGTGGGCTCCGCTTTAGGCCCAGGCAAGGAACCCCTAGCTCCCGGGACTGCCAGCTTTGACCGTGCCCAGCTCCCATCGCTGGCTCCACCCCTACTTCCTGCTATCACTGGCCAGGGCGGCAAAGGCACCTGATTCTCCGATCATGGCTGGGGGCAGGGCCGCCTTTGCCCTGCCCCCCACCTCTTAGCTCCTGCCTGGGTTTCCGATCACTGTCAGTGGCAGGGGGCTTCTTCCTGCTTTCCCTTTTGCCTCCCTGCATTGTGCCTACATATGCAAATTAGCCGACATCTTAGTTGGCAGTTAACTGCCATCTCAGTTGGCAGTTAATTTGCATATAGCCCTGATTAGCCAATGAAAAGGGTAGCGCCGTACGCCAATTACCATTTTTCTCTTTTATTAGTGTAGATAGAAAATAAGTAGAATTTGTGGAGGGTTGATTATTCTAAGGGCTTATTACTCCATGTTTGCTGTGGCACTGCCTATGCTGCAGTAGGAGAAGGAGGGGTCGTTACAGCCACAGCCAGCCTGAGGAAGCTCAGAGGGCCCATTGCTTCCCTCAGGTGTGGAAAAAGGGAGACTTTGGAACTCTGGAGGTAAAGTGACTTAGAAGGGGTCTGAGGTCTAAAAGAGGCTGTTACAGAAGACAATGATAAGAACTTTGGTCATCTTCAGGGGGCAGAAGAGCCATCACTTGATGGGTCCCAGCACCAGATACCTGATGCCCAGGCCACTAAGTTATGCCCAGAAGATACTGCAGTGACAGACAGCCATGCCCATGGGGGACAAGACTGCTTTCCCAGTGCCAGAAATCACATTCGGCCCTTCCACCCAGGCACTTAATGTCACCTCTAAAAAGAAAGGCACGTTAAAGTGGAGAAAAAAGAAGCCCCAGGAAACAATATTCACCCCATCATGAACTTGACAATGATCCTATATAATAAAAGCCTAATATGCTAAGCGTCCAGTCGTCCGGTCATCCATTCAACCAATCAAAGTGTAATATGCTAATGATATGCTAAGGTTGCTCAACTGCTCGCTATGATGTGCACTCACCCATGGGACTTGCAGCCTTGTTTGTGATGTAGACAAACAAGAAGATAGACATAACGCTGCTGTGGTAAAAGGCTATGATGGGTGGGAAGGTGCATAACCCAGCACTGGAATCAAGAAAGGATGTCTTAAGTTGAATAGTGAAGAATGAATAAGGTAGAAATGGGAGAGGAAACAAAGTGACATTCCTAAAGGTCGAGGGAGTCATGTAGCCCATCAGGAGAAGTTGAGGTCTAGGTCATGTAATGTGTCTCAGGGTCAGAGAGGTGAGCAGGACAGATGGTGGCTGACGGGGAGGGGGGGGGGGGCTGTCGGGCAAAGGAGCTTGGTCTTTATCCAGTAGGCAATGCGGAACTGTGGAAAGGGTTTTAGTCAGTGCAATAACAGGAGGAGGTTTTATTGTACTAAAGATCTTTGCAAGGCCCTAATCCAGGAGCCTGGGCAGGGAAGAGAGCATGCTAGGGGGTGGGGGATGGTGATAGTGGGGACTATCAAATCATATCTTGGGGATGTCATGGCATTGACCCTATCTTTGAAAAAGAAATTGACCTGAACATTAAGAAGGGATTGCCCTGGCCAATATTTCTCAGAGGTTAGAGCGTTGCATGTTAGATTCCCAGTCAATGGCATGTACCTGGGTTGCAGGTTCAATCCCCAGCCAGATAGGGGCATATGCGAGAGGCAACCAATCAATGTGTCTCTCTTACATCCATGTCTCTCTTACATCTCTCTCTCTCTCTCTCTCTCTCTCTCTCTCTCTCTCTCTCTCTCTCTTTCTCCTCTTCTCTCTCTTTTTCTTTCCCCCCTCCCTTACTCCTTTCCACTCTAAAAATCAATGGAAAAGTGATCCGTGGGTAAGGATTAACAATAAAAAAAGAAGGGATGGGCTCTGAGATATCCAGACTAAAATTTCATTCCCTTGGTTGAAAATCTTCATCCTGAGTAATTTTTGCCTGTCACTTCATGTTCGCTGTCCTTCGTTGTGAGATCTTTATATGCATTACTTGTTAAGTCCTTTGTATAGCCTCACTATGGAAATCTAACAGTCATTAGTTTCTTCTTAGAAATTTTCCAGCTTTTGACTGACTTGGGCCTTAGATGGACTGGAATAAATGTACCTTTCCCTGCTGTGGGGCAGTGCTCAGGGAAGATATTCAGGAATCTCAATTCAAGTTGAATTCCATCTTTTGTACACTGGGGAAGTAATGTGAGGATGTTTGTCATGGTCCAAATAAACCATTATTTGATCATAGAACTCCCTTCCCTTAGCCACCCAGACAATACCCTTTTTCATGAAAAAATGTCCCATCCAAAGGAGGACTACAAGATGGCAGAGCCGGATGCTGAACACATGATGGATGGGTGTTGCTGGACACACTAGAGGTGCCAGTGTGTAAGAAGCCACTGTCAAGAGCATGCCCTTTCAGAGCAGCGGAGGGGAACTGTCCCCTGAATGTGAAGTGCACATTTGGTTAGTCTGTCAGGTAAAGCTGTTGTGGGAGGATTGCTTCCCCCAGAGAAGGTGATGCAGAAAGCTCTGAATTTGAGCTAAGTGGCTTAGAAATGGCATGATGTCCATAGTCTGATGTCAAATAAGAAAATAATAAAGACTATTTATAAAAGAGTAATGTTTTAAACTTCTGTTTTTAAAAACAAAGTTTTAACCCTTGTAAATGTTATGAAATAAAAAGCAAAAATTCTCAATTTGATGAAAATATTGAAATGCAACATAGTATTCTAGCTATCTCTGATATCTTTAGTGTACCAAAACAGTGCTCTCTCAAAAGTCCAAGAATACTATTTGGAAAAACAATAGCAAAGGTTTAAATCCAAAGTTTTAATTAATGAAACAATTAGATCTGACAGCAGAGTCCTTTGGACTAAAGCAGTGGTCGGCAAACTGCGGCTCGGCAAATCGCGGCTCGCGAGCCGCATGCGGGACTTTGGCCCCTTCAGTGTGGCTCTTCCACAAAATACCGACTCTGCGCATGGGCCACGAAGTTTCAATCGCACTGTACGTGCACGCCCGCACGTGGTATTTTGTGGAAGAACCACACTGAAGGGGCCAAAGAGTCGCATGTGGCTCACGAGCCGCGGTTTGCCGACCACAGGACTAGAGAAAAGGTGAAGGCAAATGATATGGAGAGAATTTATCAGCCTAAGCTTTGCCAACAGAAACAACTGTTGCACTGGCCTACCTCTGTGCCCCTTGTGATGAGCACTAGGACAAGCAGTGGCACCAGCCAGATTTCCTGCGCTGTTAACAAGAGTAAGTGGGAAGCACGCCTGACAGGGAGGAAGACTGAATGACACTAAAGCACCATCTGAGGAAATGCCCAAGTGGCAGGAAACACGGTGGGGATAGTGGGGATTGCTTGTTTGTGGTGGTGGAGGCGTGGATGGAAGGAGAAGAAGAGTGACTTGGAAGTTATGGAGAGGTGGAGGAGCATAATGGCAAACAACGGATTTCCAAGGATGGGGAGATGGGGGGTATAGCAGAAGGAGGGATTGTGAGGGAAGAGGTGGCTATGGGGAAAGTGTGTATCATGGAGATTCATATGGAGGGGATGGTGGATATATAAGATAATTTTTTTTAAAGAATCTCATAAATTACCTGGTTATTATTATTATTATTATTATTATTTTATCCTTACCTGAGGATATGATTATTGACTTTAGAGAGAGAAGAGGGGGGAGAGAGAGAAACATTGACGTGAGAAACATGCATCAGTTGTCTCCCATACGCATACCAACCAGGGATCAAACCTGCAACCTTTTGGTACATGGGACAATACTAAAACCAGCTTGCCACCCAGCCAGGGCTATATGATTATTCTTGGTAATAATCTTGATACTTTAGGCATAGAATTTTAAATACTAGGTGTAAGTAAGTCCCTGATACATTTTTGAGTCTTGTTCATTGGTGAGAGTATTGTTTTATACTAACAGTTGCTCTCTTTAGAGAAGTAAAATTTTTCCTCTATATGCCCTTTTAAAATAAAAATATTTTAAACAAAAATAACGTTTAAGTTAAATATTTATTACCAACAAACTAAAATATAGAAAGTATGTTGTCATGATTGAATTTAAACTGTTACCTATATTCAAGTTTAGAGCACATAAACTACTCTATTATAATGTAAAGGAGTATAAACTACTAGCCTAATTTTTTTATTTTTTTATTTTATTTTTATTTTTTTTTGCTAGTTAAACTTTTTATTACGAGGAAAAACAATTTAAACAGAAAAAGATAAAATCTCCGAATCACCTATATAGAACAGGAGCACTAAGGTGTTCCCTCCGTATCCACCCCGGTCCTCCGCTGCTTAGAACTCTGGCTGCTGTGTTCAAATGGAGAGTGAAGAATGGTGAGCTTCAGACTTCCCTCAGGGCCGGAGAAGCTGCTGGACAGGACGCTTGGACTTCCATCGTCTGTGGCAATAGTATCATCTGAGGAAACTTCAGCCTGGGCTTTCTCTCTTTCATCTCTCAGTGCATCCTCATACAAGTGTGGGAGAGCAGTGGGGTCATTCCCAGTGACCCTAGTGAAAAATGTCAGGACTTTCATCTTGGTGGTTTCAGCATGGGCTCTTGGACCCCACAGGAACTCATGGCATGGAGGATCACTATTGGGCACCTGCTGGTATTCCAAGTACTTTTCCTGCACTAGATCTTCAGTGATGAGCTTCCTGGGCTCCCCATAGATGAAATTATTCTTCCCAGCATGCAACCCAATCATATTCAGCACTTCCCAGATTCTCTCTTCTGAGGCACGGTGTCTGTGCATGAAGATTATGCCCAAGATGAATACCAGGAGGCCAGCCTTGGGCGTGCCCTGGACATCACTCAGCATCCCATCGTCGGTGAGGTCTAATAATTTAATGAGCATGTAGGAATGGCTGGTGGGGCCCACTTCCTTCACGTCAATGCCAAAGACAATCTCCATGCACTCACAGGCTCTCCTGAAGATCACAGGGAAGTGATCCTTGTGCTCTCTGATGACACTCTCTAGCATTTCTGCCTTTGTGATGGGCTCCTTTGTGGCATACTTGATAATCAGGTACCGCACCAAGTCATACATCGTATTTTTTAGCACTTCAGTGAACAAGGACTCAGGATTTGGTGGAGTCTGCAAGGTACTTGGGTCCTCTTCTTGGTGGCTTGATAGAGTGACTGTGTTGGCAGTGGAGGAGGAGTAGGTTATCTGAAAAAGACTAAGTATCCCAGTGGCAGGCAAATCCTCTGGAGTGCCAGGGGTCAAAGGAGAGAGAGAGGAGAATGAGGTGTTGGTACTGGTGGCTTCTTCCTCTTCAACTATGGGAACCTGTAAACCTACCAGGCCCTGTGCCTCTCTTGGGGCCTGAAGGTCTTCCTTAAGGTTGCAGCTCTCACTATTCCGACTGTGAGGCATGACTTGTGTTGGGGACAGCTGGCCAATTGGGACCCACAGACCTTAACGCTTGGCAGCACCTGGGACTCTTTCCTCTGCTGATCTGACGTTACAACTCTGCCACTAAGCTTCACTTTCTTCAGGCTCCTTGATGACTGGCAGAGTCTGGGACTCCTCACCTCTCTGATCTGATTCTGGTTATCTCAGTTGAAGCCTTATCTCCCTGGAACTCCAAAAGTCAAAGTCGGAAAACAGTACCTCCAAGGATCCCCAGACTGAAAGCAGGCTCAGAACAGGCTAGGGCTCATTCTGTTCTGTTCTGCTCTGTTCTACTACTTGCCTAATTTTAAAAAGATCAGCCCAATTTATGCAATTTTTTAAAGCATTAAATAGATAAAATACTAATCCTCTCAACCCATAAGCAGACTGATTAAGGTCTTCTTGGGAACTGAGGTTGGGTTACAGGAAGCAAATTGATCTCCTATTTTCTAAGTAAAGCCTTCCTGGTGCTGCAGGTTTATCCACAAGCAAAATTATGAAGTCAAAAGAGTTTTGAAGCAGCTTGCCTTTCTTCTTTTCAACCAACCAAATAGGGACCTCCAGCTCCCAGAACACTGCCTACCCTACAGTCACACTTGGTAGATCTCGTATGAGTGAATGCAGGGACCGAATGAATGAATGAATGCATAAAATGAGTGCAAAAGTTAGCGAGCATTACCAAGTTCTCAGAACCCACATGCCAACAGTGGAAACTGGATAGCATAGGAAACAATAGAATAATACAATAGGAAAGTATTCTATTTTCTATTAAAGTAGGAAACCAACAGCTGCTTTGGTAGCAGTAAGTGTGGCATGCTAAAAGTCATCCAGGCTCTTGCCTGCTTCCACCCTTTCTATCTCTTGTGTTTTTGTTTGTTTTGGTTTTGGTTTGTTTTTCCATGCCACCTGCATCCCCATTTCAGCCATTCAACAAGTATTTATTGGCTACCTCAACACACAGCCCAGCATTTTGTGAGTGAGGTTCTGTTCTAATTATTCTGACTCCATAGATGAGAGCTATAGGCAATTTGCCCAAGGTCACACAAAGAGTGAGTGTGGGTAGCAGAGCTGGGATTCTAATTCAGGTACCTTGGCTCTAATCACTACCCACTAGGCCTCTCACAAATCTGAGCAAATACAGTGACTGTGGTGTGCACATGCTATTAAGAAGGACTGGCAGCCCAGTGAGGGAACAGTGTAGCAATGGAACCGTCCTGAGGAAGGGAGACTCCCACACTGGAGAATTTTAGGGTGCTAGAAGGCATTACAGAGAGGACAAGTTGTCCCTATGCTGTGGAAGCAGGGCTACCGTGATGCAGGTTATGCTGCATCATACACCATGCTGAGGGCTTGGCCTTTATCCTCTAAGTAATGGGGAGCCTCAAGGAAGCAGCATGACCATAATTACACTTTAGAAAGACGACTCTGGGATGTGAGGAAGATGACCATGGAGGAGGAAAGTGGGTCAGAAGACCACTGCCAGAGTGCTCCAGGACAGTGAACAAAGACAGGGGCAGATTCATGACTTATTTAGAAGATATAAATGAAAAAGGTGGTGCTTGCTGAATGAGAATGCTGAAAGAGAAAGAAGGGATGAGGAAGACTCTCCGATTTCTGGCTTGGAAATTATGGGAGACACTACCGTTACTGGCAAGGTGACTAGACCTTGGTCCTTGTCTTCTTGAAGGAAAAATTTAAATCAAGGGATAAAGTGTAGGAAAGTAAGAATTTATTGGCTGCAACAGAAATATACTTATGACAGAGAAGGAAGGAGGGGCATAGAAAAAGCTACAGGAGAGCCCAGGCTGGGCTGCTTTGGCTCACTGGGAAGTCAGAGAAAAGGGGGCCTTGGAGACAGGTTCAGGGGGTTAGCCTGGAATGAGCTGCCACTGCCCGCTGCTCCCCTGGTTGCAAGTCTCATGGGGACCCTTATAGGGAAGAAGGAGGAAGGGAATGGCATGGGCGTGCTCCCCTGGGGGAGAGTGTGTACTAGGTCTTTCATTCTGAGTATCTCTCTCCCTCTTGCAGGTGGAAATCCTAGGGGAGTTCTCAGGGGAGGGTCTTAATAGAATATTTATCAAATTTCCAGGTGTGCTCTTTCAGGGTCCTGGTCTCCACTGATTGATCAGTGCCAGGGCAGAGGGTCATTAGTCAAAGCAGCTCATCCTGAGGCAGCCATAGTGTCACTTGTCTGGTTTTGCTGCTTTTCTGCTCCTGGAGCTGAAATACAACTGAGGCCCAGATGTTATCTTTAGGGAAGAAAAAGTCAGGAAGTCTAAGCCACATGACCAGTCATATGCTAGGGGAGGACAGGTTACCCTGGGGGTGAGGTCCTTGTTCTCTCAGTTTTGCCCCTTCTAGACATCTGGGGCTTTCTGCCCTGGTGAGTTTCTGTACCTAGCCCATCTCCCTTGCTTTCTCTGCTCATGTCTGCCTAAGTGCCTATAACAGAACCACTCCTGGGCAGGAAGAAAGGAAGACATAAATCTCTCAGGAGCAAGAAACTTCTGTGTCCCAAAGTCAGGAAGTTCCTCATTCTTTTTTACTAAAACTTATCCTATATAATAAAAGCCTAATATGCTAAGTGTCCAGTCATCGATGGTCATCCATTCAATCAACCAAAGCATTATATGCTAATGATATGCTAAGGCCACTCAACCGCTCACTATGACGTGCACTGACCACCACGGGGCAGACGCTCCGACCAGTAGGTTAGCTTGCTGCTGGGGTCCGGCCAATTGGGACTGAGCGAGCTGGGCCGCACATGCCCTGGAGCCCTCCTGTGGTCCCTCCCTGGCTGGCCAACCTCCTGCATCTCTCCCCAGCCCCAATTGTGCACTGGTGGGGTCCCTCAGCCTGGCCTATGCCCTCTTGCAATCCAGGACCCCTCGGGGGATGTCAGAGAGCCGGTTTCGGCCCCATCCTGCAGGCCAGGCTTGTGCCTCATCTATACCTTTGGCAACAGGGAAGAGAGCTCAGTATAGGTTTCATCAAGGCCTGGGAGATGCTTTCTAAAAATTCATCTCTACTTTGCATAAACTATTTTTTTTTTCTCTTCTTAGTGAGAACCAAATATAGAACAAAGAAATTGGGGTGGTTTGTAGTGCGCTTTCCTTGGGAAACCTCAATCTCATCAGCTCCTGGATCCCAGCATGCTGTTGCTACACTTCCCCATATACCATTCTAGCAAGCCCTGCTTTATTCTGAGCAACAATGAAACTGAGCCATCATGATGTCAGCAAGTACCTATGCTTAGAGAAGGTGACCTGTACATGAACAAGTGACAGAAACTCAATCTTGTTTTGTTTCATTTTGTTTTGTTTGCATCTTTCCTGTTTTTATTGGAACACCAGAGGCCCGGTGCACAAAATTTGTGCTCTGGGGGAGGGGGGGGTCCCTCAGCCTGGCCTGACCCTTCTTACAGTCCAGGAGCCCTCAGGGGATGTCCTACTGAGGGAAGCCACAGTCTGGCCTCCTTCTGCAGGAGGTGACCTGCCGATCAGTGGAAGGCATCGCTCCCATCACCCCCTCGCTGCTGCTGCCTCTGGCTTCCCTCTGCGGGAAGCGATCCAGTGATCAGGGGAAGGCAATACCCCAATCACACCTCTGCTGCTGCCACTGCCAGCTGCGAGGCTGACTGAGCCTCTGCCACTGCAGCCACTGTGGCTTGCCTGAGCCTCACCCAGCCCTCATTGCCTGAGCCTCGAGCCCTCGAAGTGGCAGCAGCCATCAGCAGCTTGCTGGAGGCCCAGGATGGCCCTGGGCAAGCGGCAGAGGCCATTGGGAGCACTCACAGCTGCCACCGCCATGTGGGGAGTACAGGCCATCCTCTGCCAGGCCCTGCCTCCCCGCCCCCATCCCTGCTGCTGCTTGCACAGTGGCCATCAGCAGCTGTCTGGAGCCCCAGTGGCCATTGGCAGCTTGCCGGAGCCCCAGACCAGCCCTGGGCAAGTGGCAACCACCATCGCAACCCAACGCTGCAAGTCCCCACCGCTGTCCCCGACACTGCAAGTCTCCACCCACTCGTTGTGCATGCAGCCTGCTGATCGGTCATTATTGTGATAGCATCCCAACCAATTTTCATATTACCCTATTATTAGATAGATACTGCTTTATTATTACAGTCAAATATATTTTTCCAAAAACCATTGCATTATCATTTTATTAAATTCTTTATTATTGAAAGTATTACATATGCCCCCTTTTCCCTCATTGACCACTCCCAGCCCACCTCACCCCCCAACCTAGACCTTCAGCACACTATTGTCTGTGTCCATTGATTATGCATATATGCATACAAATCCATAGGTTGATCTCTTCCCACCTGATCAATGCCCCCTGCCTCTCCTATGAGGTTTGACAGTCTGTTCCATGCTTCTATGCCTCAGGATCTGTTTTTGTTCATCAATTTATGTTGTTCATTATATTCCACATATGAGTGAGATCATATGATTTGCATCTCTCCAATGATTAAGTGACTGAGCATCTTATATAATAAAAGGCTAATATGCAAATTGTCCCTCCATCTGGAGTTTGACCAGGAGTTCGACCAGGAGGCAGCTAGACTTGGTATACCTTGGGACTTTTGCTAAGTGGCCTCAGACCCAGCACTGGCATTGAGTTTGAACCTGTATCAATCTAATACAGATGACTCACCCCAACCTAGTGACTCACTGAGAACCTACCTTATGGAAGATAATACTACCATATTGTATATAGAGAACCCTAAAGATTCTATGAAAAAAAATACCAGAACTGATCAATGAATTCAATAAAGTAGCAGGATACAAAATAACTATTCAGAAATCAGTTGCATTTTTATACACAATAATGAAGTATTAGATAGGAAAACAAAAATCCCATTTACAATTGCATAAAAAAACCACCTAGAATACATTTAACCAAGGATATAAAAGCCTATACTTGGAAAACTATAAGACAATGAAGAAAGAAATTGAAGAAGATACAAAATAAGTGGAAGCATATCCTGTGTCCATAGATAGGAAGAATTATCATCATTAAAATGTGCATATCCAAAGAAATCTACAGGTCCAACTCAATTCCTATTATGGCACATTTCACAGAATTAGAACAAACATTTCAAAAATTTATATGGACCCCCAATAACTACAGCAATCTTGAGAAAGAGAACATAATTGGAGGAATCATGCTACCTGATATCAAACTATATTACAAGGCCATAGTAACCAAACAGCATAAAAACAGACATATACATTAATAGAAAAGAATAGAGAAGCAAGAAAATATCAATTTTTAATGGTCAATATTTGACAAAGGAGGCAAGAACATACAATAGAGTAAAGACAGTCTAGGCAGTAAATAGTAATGGGAAAATTGGACAGATATGGCAAAAAAAAAAAAGAGAAACTAGACCACCTCTTACCCATATACAAAAACAAACTCAAAATAGATTTAAGACTCAAAACTATAAAAATCTATAAGAAAACAGGTAGTAAAATCTCAGACATTTCTCATAGCAGTATTTTTTTTCTGATATATCTTCTCTGGGAAAGGAAACAAAGAAATACTTTGAAATACTTGGGACTACATCAAACTAAAAAGTTTTTGCACAGCAAAGGAAACCATCAACAAAATGGAAAGATAGACCACTGAATGAGATAACATATTCACCAATGATACCCCTGATAATTGGTTAATATCCAAATTTATAAGGAGCTTGTACAACTCAACACCAAAAAAAAGCAAACAAAAAACAATCCACTTTTAAAATGAGCAAAAGACCTGAATAAACATTTCTCTAAAGAAAATATACAGGTGGCTAATATACATATGAAAATATGCTCAACTCACTAATCATCAGAGAAATGCAAAATAAAACCACAATGAGATATCACCCCAGAATGGTTATCATCAATAAATTAACAAACAAGTGTTGGCAAGGATGTGGAGAAATGGGATGGGTAGAAATGCAGATTGATGCAGCCTTTGTGGAAGCCAGTATCGAGGTTCCTCAAAATATTAAAAATGGAACTGCCTTCTGACTCAGCAATTCTATGTCTGAGAATATATCCAAACAAACCCAAAACAATGATTCAAAAGAATATATGCACCCCTATGGTCATTGACGCATTATTTACAATAGCCAATATTTGAAAGCAATCCAAGGTCCATCAGTAGATGAGTGGATAAAAAAGCTGTGGTACATTTAAACAATGGAATATTACTTAGCCATAAAAAAGAAGGAAATCTTGCCTTTTGTAATAGCATGAATGGATATGGAGAGTATTATGCTAGGTGAAAGAAGCCAGTCAGAGAAAGATAAATACTAGATGATTTCATATGTGGCATCTAATGAACAAAATTATTAAAATACAGACTCATCGTTACAGAAAAAAGACTGACAGCTGTCAGAGGGGAGGGGGATTTGAGGGCTGGGTGAAAAGGTGGCAAGCAAAACAATAACAACAACAACAAAAACCTCCTAGATGACCACAGTATGGTGATTACCAGAGGGAAAGGGGTGTAGACGGAGGTAGAAGAGGTTAATTGGGGGATAAATGGTGATGGAAGGATACTTGACTTTGAATGTTGAACACCCAATATAATATACAGATGATGTATTATACAATAGTGCACTTAAAGCCTATGTAATTTTATTAACTAATGTCACCCCAATAAATTCATTAATTTTTAGAAATCAGGTAATAAATACAAAAGGCAGAAGGGAAAGCTCTTTAAATATAATGCCAACTAATATGTGTAGAGACATGATGAAAATAATCACCACTTGGCAACCACCTCGGCAGTGTTTGATATGGGCAATTGTTGATAGTACAAGGTTTGGTGGATGCAGATTTGAGGACTTGGACAATTTCAGAACATCTCTCCACAAAACACTGATCATATGCAATGGGAGAAATAGTGACTTTACTTGAAGAAGCCTGGCAGATACCAACTTGCTCAGATGATTACAATTAGCCAACATCATGTGCCCACTTACATGAAGCAATGAGAAGGGCAATTTTTGTGCTATTTCTGTCAAAAATATGTGGTTTGAGTCTGGTCAAGATGAAACATAAGTCTAGTTCAGATTGGTGGTCCCACTAGAGACCACCTGTATTCTTTACACTTTGCAATGAGGATGAGAACAGTCTGAGCAACTGTTTCAGACTGAAGGAAATTGATGTGACATGGCTACAAAATGCAACACATGTTCCTAGACAGGCAGGCTTTGGGACCAGAAAGGAAAATAAGGCACTATTTGGGATAGTTGGCCAAATCTGAGTGGGGTTTGCGGACTGGTTGGTAATATTGTATAAGTGTTGGTTTCCTGATTTTCAGAGGGTTGCACAGTGTCTATATAGGAGAGTGTTCTTATTAAGGGAAGTACATCTCAGAATATTTAGTGGTCAGGGAGTATCTGGGTAACAGGGATAAAGGAGTGCTTTGTTTTGTTCTTGAAATTTTTCAGTAGGTTTCAAACTATTAAAAACAATACAAATGACTGGAAGAAAATAAAACAAAATACTAATATTGGTCACACTCTGAATCCTAGGATTATGCCTGATTTTTAAAATGTTTGTTAAATTTTGCTATACTTTCCAGATATATCACAATAAAAAATACATTTTCTAATTTAGGGGAATTATAATAAAGTATATGAAGAGTACCAATTGATCTCTTACTTGTATCTACATACTATAAGGCTTCCATAGGTGGCTACCCCATTTATATCCCCGCACAAGAAGTCCCCATTATTCCAACTCTATCAACGCTTTTACCAGTCCTTGAGTTGCATATAGATGGAACCGCGCAACATGCTTTGTTTGTACCTGGAGTCTTTTGCTCAATATACCTGTGAGAATCATTCCTGTTACATCTACAAATAGTTTTTTCCTTTTAAGTGGAAGTATTCCATTGTATGAATACATCACAATTTATCCATTCTCTTCCTGGTGAGAATTTAGGTTACTCTAGTTTGGGGCTATTGCAATAAAACTTCTATGAATGCTCTTGAATATTTTATTTTGCACTCAGAAGAGAAATTGCTGGGACAGTGGTTTGCTTTAGTAGAAACTGTGAGTGGTTTTCCAAAGAGGCTTCTCATTGAAAACTCTAAGCAATACTCTACAAGAATTCAGTATTTGCTTTCCATCCTTGTCAACACCCAGAATTGTGAATCTTTTTATTTTTATCCATTGTATTATAGTATGCATAGTATGTCTCACTGTGATTTTAATTTGTAATCTCATGATATTAGTGACTTTGAGCAATTAAAATATATATTTTTGAGCCAACTGAATTTCTGTGAGGTGCTTATTTAAATATGTTGGACATGTTTGGGTTGTGTCTCTTGGATCTGTAGGAGATCCTATCCTGGCTATGAGTTTGTATTACCTATTGTTGCCTACCAATATTACCACAAACCTAGTGGCATAAATATCACACATTCATGATCTGACAGTTTCTGTGGATCAGGAATCAAGCCTGGTTTAGCTGGGCCCTTCACTTCAGAGTCTCTTGTGGTTGCAGCCAAGGTGATGTTCAGGGCTGTGGTCTCATCTGTGGATAAAATGGGGAGCTTCCAAGCTCACAATTGTTCACAGCATTCCGTTCCTATGGGCTGTCATTTTGTGGGCCTCAGCTTCTTGCTGGCTGCTGCCTGGAAGTGGCTCTTCCCTGCCACCTGGACTACTACAACATGACCACTTGTCTCCCAAAGCCAGCATGGGAGAGTGTCTCCTCACAAGCTGGATGCTACAGGCTTATGGAACATAATCACACACCTCCAATCATCTTTGCCATATTCTGTTGGTTAGAAACAGGCCTTAGGTCCCACCTGAACTCAAGGAGAGAGGATAACACAGGGTGTGAATATGGACCAGGGATTATGGGGACCTTCTAGAGTCCTTGACAGATATATGTATCATAAATATCTTCACCCAGTCTGTAACTTGCTTTTTCCTTTTCTTTGATAGAAAAACAATGGTTTTATTTTAAATAATCAAATATTCATTTTTTATTTTATGGGTAGTTTTTCTTATGATCTGTCTGTCAATTAGATCATGAAAGCATTCTCCTATGTTTTCTTCTAGACCAGGGTTTTCCAACCTTGGCAGTATTGACATTTTGGCAGTATTGACTAGATAATTCTTAGTTGTGGGACTCTCCTGTGCACTGACACACGTGTAACAGAATTCTTCTACATTTCAATAGCATTTCATCCCAATTGTGACAAATGTCTGCTGGGGCCACAAAGCCCCTGGTTGAGAATGTCTGTTCTAGATGCTTTCGAATGTATGCTTTTGGAGTATTTCTATGATCCATCAAAGTTGTGTGCCTGCTTCATATTCTTCCCTATAGATATCTAATTTCTCTGCAACATTTATTGAAAAGCACATAATTTCCCTCATGAATTGCATATATTGCCTTTGTCTTAAATTCAGTACCCTAATATATATGGATCTACTTTGGGGCTAACTATTCTGTTCAATTTATCTATTTTCTATCTTTATGCCAATAAAACACTTAAAGTCATTTTGGGGGGTAACTCTTGAAATCTGGTAATCTTCAAACTTTGTCACCGAGACTGGCTTGGCTATTCTATTGCATTTCAATATGTATTTAAAATCAATTTTTCAATTTTTTGAAAATCCTCAACCTGAGAATTTTTTAATTGATTTTAGAGAAAAAAACAGACTACAGGCCAGATTTGGAAGTAGTCACATGGCCCTCTCAACCCTGAACATCACTACACAGAATCACATTGTTGGGAAATAGTTCTCCAAGGTCTCTCATAAAGCAGAGTATTAGCAGCTTTTGTTCCAGACCATTTCTTCAAGGGTATCTATATAGCACAAAGCCCATAGACATAGAAACTGCTGGTTCACTATCTAAAATAGAAATTGTTTGTTCACTGCCGAATATAATAGAGATCATGTCTTCCTGAGGCAACAGAGGGCCAGTTTTCTGGGAGCCTATTAAAAAGATTGGGGCTCCAAAAGCTCTGAGTTCCTCACCTGAGACGCAAAAAGACTCACATAGGCTATGTGTACAACGTCTCCATATCACCCCCATAGGATTTGGGGGCAAGGAGAAATTACACAAATGTGAACTTCCTGCTGCTTTGGTGCTACAAGAAGTGAAAGTCCTTTGCTTCCAACCCAGCATATTGTGTCTTCCTTCAGCATCCATGAAACTGTAGCAGGCTAAGTCACAAGACAAAGACCTATGTGAGTCTTTTTAAAAAAAGATATTTTATTATTTTTGTTTTGTTGTCAATCCTCATCCAAGGATATTTTCTCATTGATTTTTAGAGAGACTGGAAGGGAGGAGGAGCGACAGAGAGAGAAACATTTATGTGAGAGATACACATTGATTGGTTGCCTTCTGCACACGCCCCCCACCAGAGCTGGGGATCTAGCCTGCAACCAAGGTACGTGCCCTTGATCGGAATCGAACCCAGACCCTGCAGCCCAAGGGTTAATGCTCTATTCACTGAGCCAAACTGGCTAGCGCCTATGTGAGTCTTTTATAACAGTGGGGCCACTTTCATTTTTGTCACTTCATTGGAAAGATTTTTCCTGAACCACTTCCCTACACATCATCCTATCTATTTCATTCATAGAAATTATAACAAAAGGAAAAATAAATTGTATCTTTATTTTCCACTTCCCTCCTCCTGAATGTAAGCTCCTTGAAAGCTTCCATCACCCTCTTCAGTGTCAAGAAACAGTGGTCTAGCACATATTAGGGACTCAAAATAGCTGTTGAAGGAAGGGAGAAAGAGAGAAGAAGGAAATTAATGTGGGTATCCCCAACCCACAAATGGTCTGAGTCCTTTTCTCTAGCTCCAGAGCTTAAGTGCACTCAGAGGTATTGACCAAAGTGATGGCTAAGCCTTCAGGAAAGGTTAGCTATCGGGAGTCAACCCAGATCAGGAGATCTCCCATCAGGAACAAGACTACCTGACTGTTCCCAGGTCAAACTCATCCCTGAAGGGAACTAGAATTTCTCCATTCAAGGGATAGGTTTGGGTGTAGGTATTGACTGGCCTTGAACTGAGTTTTCTGGAACCCTTTACTCTGTCCTGCAAAACTAACCCTGACAGTACAAGGAGAAGGCCCAGGTACCAGTGCTTCACAGGAGTGAAGGTGGAGAGAGGATGGGTTAGACAGTTTCTCTTTAATTTGCATCTCTCCCTTAGCATGAACTTTATAAAATTCTCTGTACCTTTTGTGGATTTGTTTCCATTCCAGTGGCTCCTATAATTTTTATTTATTTATTTATTTATTTATTTATTTATTTATTTATTTATACTTATATTTTTTAAAATATTACAGGTGTCCCCTTTGATTTCCTCCATTGATTTCCTTCACCCTGCTCACACCCCCTCCCCAGGCCTTCACAGCACTATTGTCTGTCCATAGATTATGCATGTATGCATATAAGTTCTTTGGTTAATTTCTCCCTCCACACACTTCTCTCTGAAATGCATCAGTCTGTTGCATGATTCAATATCTCTGGATCTATTTTGTTCATCTGTTGTTTTTGTTGTTGTTGTTGTTTTCATTATATTCCACATATAAGTGAGAACATGTGATACTTGTCTTTCTCTAACTGGCTTATTTCATTTGGCATAATACTCTCTATGTCCATCCATGCTGTCTTAAAGAGTAAAAGATCCTTCTTTTTTATTGCTGCATAGTATTCCTTGGTGTAAATGTACCACAGTATTTTTATCCACTCATCTAGTTGGGCACTTGAGCTGTTTCCAGATCTTAGCAATTGTAAATAGTGCTGCTATGAACATAGTGGTGTATATATTCTTTCTTATTGATGTTCTGGTTTCTTAGGAAATATTCTTAGAAGTGGGATCACTAGGTCAAATGGCAGTTCCATATTTAATTTTGAGAAAATTCCATACTGCTTTCCATAGTGGCTGCACCAGTCTGCATTCCCACCAACAGTTTACTTGGGTTCCCTTTTTTCCACATCCCTGCCAGCACTTGTCGTTTGCTGATTTGTTGATAGTTGGAGCCATTCTGGCAGATGTGAGGTGATACCTCATTGCCACAGCAATCTTGAGAACGAAGAACAAAATAGGAGGGATCACAATACCTGATATAAAATTATACTACAAAGCCACTGTTATCAAAACAGCCTGGTACTGGCACAAGAACAGATATATAGATTAATGGAACAGAACAGAGAACCCAGAAATTGACCCAAGCCACTATGCTCAATTGATATTTGACAAAGGAGGCATACAATGGAGTAAAGACAAGTACATGCAAAAAAATGAAATCAGACCACCAACTTACATCATACACAAGAATAAACTCAAAATGAATAAAAGACTTAAATATAAGTCATGAAACCATAAAAATCCTAGAAGAAACTATAGGCAGCAAAATCTCAGACACCTCTCATAATAATATGTTTGCCTATACATCTCTTATTCAAGGGACACTAAGGAGAAAATAAACAAATGGAACTACAGCAAAGGAAAAAGCTTCTGCACAGCAAAGAAAACCCTCAACAAAATGGAAAGCAATCTTGCTGTATGGGAGAACATATTTGGCAATGATACAGCTGATAAGGGGTTAATTCCCAAAATATATAAGGAATCACACAACTTAATAAAAGGAACGCAAACAATCCAATTTAAAAATGGGCAAAAGACCTAAATAGATACTTCTCCAAAGAGTACATACAAATGGCCAAGAGATATATGAAAAACTGCTCAAAGTTACTAATCATCAAAGAAATGCAAATTAAAATTCCTATAATTTTTAGATAAAACATCTTGCACCTTCCTTTCCTTGCCCTGCCAGATTTGAAGGGGAGACAAAAAGGGTGATGTTTTTGTAAAAATATGTTTTTCCCCTACTTTGCCATGATTTCTTTCCAAAACTATTATTTTTGTTCTCTCCTGCTCTCTTAGCATGACCCTCATCTACTCCTGCTCTTCACTTTCAAGCTTTCTTTGGGATTTCCCCTGAAATACACTATGTTAGCCTGTATATGTTGATATTTTCAGTATCTCTTTCTTACCTGAACTTCAGGTATTGCAAACAAGCTTGAAAGAATGATGGCAGTTTTATATTTTAAATTGCAGCAATTGTTCAAAGACTCGATAACTTTTTCAAAGCAAGCTAAGCAAATGTTTACATGTGTAAAGGAGGGCAAATAGGAGTCACACATTTCTGATGCTTTGGCATTGCTTTCTGTGCTGACTAAAACTGATTCTCAGAAAGGTACTCCTACAGAATAGTTTCCCAATGAGATGGGCTAACATATGCTCAAGTTTTAACAACATTGTTTTCCCAATTACTTAAAGATATGAGATGAATTGAAATATTTTCTCAATTTTAAGATTTTTCTCCAATAGTGTTCACACATGTGGAAGCTGCTGCTGCTTACCTGTTAACACAAGTCACCAATCACTAAATCTAATAAGTAATCAATAGCAAGCAAATATTGACTGGAAATTCAGAACCTGGTAATCTTGCTAAATCTGATTATATTTTTTTCCAAACACATAATTTCATGTCTGAAATGATTCCAGATTTCATGAGGAAATAACCTCAACATTGGTGGATTTATAAAATGAAGTATTTCATTTCTAGTTGTTCTACTGTCTAAACACTGTATGACTCATTATTCCAGACCATAAAATGGATCACTGTTCCCTCATAATTGAGAAATTGCTAAAGTGTTTAAAATTTAGCCTTAGAGACTCTAATTCTACCTATTCTACTTTCTTCAACATTAATGAACTCACCTAGTCAGCCCAGGAGAGACTCCTAAATGAACAATAAAGAAGGCCAAAATTCTAGCACACGATTATACCTCCCATTGTGGACTTTTTCATCTGCTTTTTCCACCTAAAACCACAAAGTCAGAATGTTTATTCCTTTCTATATATGTCAATTTGAAAAATGGTTGTTCCTGTCTACGAAGTCTTGGCTTACTTAATGCCAAGTGGACTTAGGATTCTTTCTTTGTTGGTGATTGTGTTGGCTATGGATTGTCATCTTATTATCATTTCTTATTAGTTGATGTGTGTGTGTGTGTGTGTGTGTGTGTGTGTGGTGAGTAAATTATAAATAATTCAAACTCAGGTCAACAAAATGATTTAAATCCCTATCTTTGTAGAGCCATTTAAGATGAAAACATGTAAATCAGGTACTATGAAATAATGAAGGAAACATAATTCACCAAACTGTTAGTCTGCAGTGATGAGACTGGATGCTAAGCTTGGGCAAAGATAAGTAAAGACATCTTACAACAAATTAGACATATGGATGCTGTGTACCCAAGTGTCTATGGTGCAGATAATTTTTCAGGAGACTTCATGCCTCCACTGAGAGAATACTCTTGATATTTATGATCCATCTCCAACTCAAAATTCACTTTGGTTTTTATGTGCCCAGTTCTCCCAATCTTCATGCCCAAGAGAAAGAAAAAATGCAATTGGCTTCCATGGATATATTGTCACTCTTTGCATATTATAGTGCAGTTGCACATTTTAATTCCACTTGTCTGCACATTTAAGTGTATCAATAAATTGTTCTCATCAGCTTTTCCCAAGTAGATGAAATGTCCAGAGTGGTGTTACTTTTTCCAAAGTCTAGTTGCTTTTAAAGTTATTATAAAAGAGGTAAGGAGATACCTTGCCTGTATTGACATAGATAACCAGGGCAATATGGTCCAGCACTGCATGAAAAGTGAGTACTAATCAGTATACTGACTGAAAGCCAACTATTATTTCTTATCCAACTAAAATTCTATGCTACATAACAATTATGTGAAAGATGAAGAATTCATTTGGTTTTCTGGTCATAATCTAGAGCCTGTCTATTCTGTTTCCCAATAAATAACTGCTAATTTTGTGCTATTTAACAAGACAATTGTGATAGAGAATGAGAAAATAAAGTGAGTTTCAAATAGTGTCTATGACAAGACTTCTGAAATACGGAGGAAATTTTGACCTTGAAGGAAGTGGCTAGGTCAAGAGCACTATGCCAAAATCAAGATGGGCCAGGTATCCTCTGAGGCATACAGTCCCCAGGATGTTCCCATTTCTCTGCCCACCACATTAACTTTAATGTTTTGGGGGATACTCTCCTGGTCCATGACTCTTCCTCTGTATTTTTTGTCTATGCAATTTAACCCATAATCATGACTTCAGTGGATACTAGGCAGGTTTGTGTTCTTGCCCCAAACATGCCTCCAGACTGCATGCCCATATTTCCGACTGGCCCAATGGCCTTGCAGAGGCCACTTTAGGTACTTCAGATGCAATGTGACCACCTCTGAAGTCTTTATCTTCCTCCTCTCTAATCAGCTTTCCTTCCTTTCCTTCTGGGAATGAATCTACCTCATTCCCATTGCCCAAGCCGACCTCCTTCACCTATTTCCACTACTCTGACTTAGGCCCTATCATCTCTTACTTGATCTAATACAATAGCATCCTCACTATTACCTGTCTCTAGTTTCAAACCACATTAATCAACCGCTCAAAATATTTTTCTAGTATGAAAATTGTAGCAAGTCTTTCCTTTGATAAAAATTCTTCAAGATCTCACCCTCCCTCAGGACAAAATCTTAACTCCACCAAGTTCTGCATAAATCTAGATACTAATTCTCAAATCAGCACCATTTTCTTAATTTCACCACTTTTAAGACATTCATGTTTTCAAATTTTATCAAAATAATACATACACATAGTTTTAAAAATCAAGTAATACAGAGATCCCATAATTAAATTCTCTCTTCAATTCTCTCCTCTCCCAGTCCAGATCCCCAGAGAAAGCACTTTCCATCACATGTTCCTAATTCTTCTGATGTTTACTAGTATATTAGTAGATAATAGATTTCACTATCATTTTTTAACTTTAGGGAGTCCCTTACCTGCATTGTCCACCTCCTCACAATATAGTCATATTATCTATTTATCTCTCTACTGATCACCTTTTTGAACTTCAAATACTAAAGCTAAAGTTCTATTTCTTATATCATCAATTGTAGATATTATCTTTCAACCCTTCAGATTGTAATATGAGGATCTTACCTTCCCCTTCACCTCTTCCTCTCCCCCAACCCCAACCTCTTCTAACTTGTCATGTGCACTTTTACTTTTACAGTCTTTATATAATATTTGGTAACAATAATGTTTCTGCTCTTTGTCTATAGGTGGATTCATATAGTTTTTAATATCAATAGCACACTTATACTATTGTGTAGATACAGCTATTGGTCACTCAGAGTTAGTGTAATATGATCATGCTTCTTCCCCTTAACAGCTCTTATGTTCTAAAATACCTAATTGCCTTTCTAGTATTTCCTCCCTTTATTATTTTCACCCAGCATCTCAGTGGTGCTCTCTGGTCTGTGGATCCTGTTTTTCTCCAGGAGCTCTCAGGGACTTGTCCATCTTCCTCCTACATTCTGTTGCTCCTGGACTCCTACTGTTCATCTGAGTAGGAGCCATTGTTTCCTGGATCCCTCCCTCTGTTCACTGTCCCATTTGGCTGCAACATCAGTGGCTTTCTAAGTAGTAATTATAGTGCATGTAAAACAACAATTCTGCACCTTGGTATACTTAACAATATATTCACTGACTCTTCACATTTGATTAATGCCAAGGCTTATATACCATGGTAGATAGCATTCTAAGCTCTTAATGTCTTACTCTTGAGTATAGGTGTGACTTGTGACTGGCTTCTAACCAATATATCACAAAGATGATGAGATGTCATTTTTGTGATTCCATTATATCAGACTGTAACTTCCATCTTGCTAGCAAACTCTCTCTACTGCCTTCTCAGCCTGTACCGTATATTTTGATGGCTCAAGCTGCCACAGTGGAGTAGCCCATGTGGCAAGGAACTGAAGAGAGCCGCTAGCCAAAGCTGGCTAGGAAGTGAGGCCCTCAAGGCAACAGCCCACAAGAAACTGAATCCTGCCAACAACCACTAAGAGAGCCTAAAAGTGGATCCTTCCCTGGTCTAACCTTGAGAGGAGGTCCTGGTTCTACTTGACACCTTGATTGCTACCTCATGAGAGAGCTGGAACCAGAGGACCAATCTAAGCCATGTCTGAATTCTTGACCATAGGAACTTGTGAAATAAAAAATGTGTGTTGTTTTAAGCCTCTAAGTTTATGATAATTTGTCACATAGCATTAGATAATTAATACAAAGAGCTAAGAACTCAGAGTGAAGGACAATATACTAAGGTGAGTTACACCTTCTTTGCCCTCCCCCACGCCTCCATTCCTCCGGGAATTGCTCATTTTCAGTGAAAATTATTGAAGCTGAGCAGAAAATAGCCTCCTAGAGCTTTTTACACTTGGGAGGCAAAAATTAAACTCTTGCCTCCCTCTTTCCTTGCTCCCTAGGTCAGAGGTACAAATGAATGGGGTGTTTTGCTGTGGACCCCCAGCCACAGTGATGGCTCTGCCTCACCTCTGCCACGAAGCACATGGAGCCATCAGCAGGTCCCCTGCATCTCACTGCTCACCAGTTCCCATCACAGAGCCAGCAGGGAACCATCACCTCATTTCCCTCTCAGCTGGGCTGATGTGATGACCAGGAGTCACATAAGAATGGAGTGAGAATATTTTGACCACTGATCTCTCATAGATGGAGGCTGTTGTATATAACTGACAATGAACCACATTCAGATGGGGAAACCTCTTAATCTTCCTGCACTAAAATAACCTTTGCAAAATCAGTGGGCAGATAAAACTAAAATAACCTTTGCAAAATCAGTGGGCAGATAAATCTTATAATCTTAAGTATTGGAATATATATAATATATATATATATTCATTATCAAGAACTAACCTGCAAGTGAACATAGGATGTCTTAGGATGAGTTAGGGGGCTTTATAATTTTTTTGTGTATTTACAGGTATTTGCTTTTTTCCAATTAACTAAATTAGCTTTGACTTCCAAGTAAGGTTATAGAATGAAATGATTTGGAAATAGATTGTGACAAGAGCACATAAAAGCCATGTCTTTTATATTTTTAAGAGGGGATTACAAATTGATCACTTATTGACATTTAAGTATAAACTTCCCGAAAGCTTATTGAGAGAAAAAGAAGGAGAGAGAGAGAGAGAGAGAGAGAGAGAGAGAGAGAGAGAGAGAGAGGAAAACCTATTTTCCTCCTTTTGAGTTGTTTCACAGACTACCCAGCAAATCTATTAAATTTCATTATTATACTATCAATCTAATAAAATTTCATTATTAGATTATTATCTCTGATTAGATTATTATTTATCCATGTATTCTGCTTTCTTAATCGATTGGCTTTCTTCATATCACTGGGGACATGATATGATATTTCTGCCTCTTAATTCCAAACAAGTGAGTCAGTGCAACTTTCTGCATTAATATGTCAGAACAAAATATCACTGTTAGGTTCTGATGAAAGGGGATATTTTTTGTTTTTCATAAGGTGCTTTAACCCCCCAAAAAGTTTTGTCATATGCTGATGTAAATGTCTAGGTTGTGTTTTCTTCATTTTGTGAATTTCCCTTTGGAATCATACAGGCAGGTATTTGTGGGCTCATTACAGAGCTAATATAGTGGGTTTATCTAATCTGTACTGGGAAGTCTTTTAAACCCACTGAGAGGTTGGCATTGGTAGCTAAGGAAATCCTACTTTGCAACATTATAAAATTATATGCTAAATTGTCTAGTCACCTACAGCCATACCACCCTGAACACAAAGAGCTAAATTGTCTAGTATATCAGCCTTCAAACTGTGAGGGCTATGTATGTTCAATAGAATCAGTTTCCAGATCTGCACTTGCATTGATACTCTGAACTTTGTGCTGCAGGTACAGTTTCTCCGTCTTCTCTCTTTCACAATTTCCCTTCTTACTCATAAAAAAAAAAGGCCTATGGCTCCCATCCCCAAGCTCAATAAATATATATTATTCTGGGTAGATCTCTGGGTGCAAAAGAAAGGATCCATTCAAAATCTGGGTATCAGCAATGGGAAATTACTAAGTAAAAATCCTTATATAAGTCAGGTGGTTTCAATTCTTTGCTCCCAATAAAACTGAAGGATGATTTAATGGAGTTATTAGCTGGTGAATTAATAAAAATAATTTTGAATGAATAAGTTACTGTGTAATTTTTGGCATGTAACTCGGGATTTCAAAGAATAAATGAAAACATTATTATATTTTTTTCATTTCCATCTACTTATTTATGTGCTTACATCAATAAAAATTAAACTAGTAACAAATAATACTGATCCATGATATATACATTTTTATAAAGCTCAACTGATTTCATTTAATTACATTTCCAAAAAAGTACTTTCTTATATTTAATACTTATCAAAAATATAAATGTGGTTTTAATAAATTTATCTTCATAATAATTATACTGATAAACCAACCCAGAATTTTTAAACATTTAAAGACTTAGAGTCAGAGAAAATTTTTAAAACACACACACACACCCACACATACTTTGTTGCCAAGAAATATAATAGATTATTAATAAGTGACTTTTGAGAATTCTGGGCATAAGTTTAAGGAGACAAAGCAATGACTTAAGCTTCTGATTATAAACAAGGGACTCGTTCCTGTATTTTTTTAGATAAATGATGGTAGGTATTAAATCGCCATGGTAGTTGGGTTCATATGGATAAATCAAAAGTGATTTTGCAGATTCATTTTAAATATTTTACAATATACTATAATTGTACATTTTATAACTATTCAAGCTGTCAATGTATAATTCACAAAATGTTAAAACATAATTATCATACAAATAGTAACTAAAAATTAAATATCATACAAATAGATGAGCCAAAGTTTTAGTGGGAACTTTGAGAAGGAATAAGCATGAGACAAAATCATTTCTAAAAGGAGAAAGTAAAACTGTCATTATTCATATATGACATTATATTGTACATAGAAAACCTTAAAGACCAAAAAACTACTAGATCTAATAAATGAATTTGTCAAAGTAGCGAAATACAAAATTAATATTCAGAAAATGCTGGCATTTCTATACACCAATAATGACCCATCAGAAGGAGAAACTAAGAAAACAATAACATTTACTATTGGAGAAATAATAATAAAAAAATCAGGTACCTAGGAATCAATTTAATCAATGATATAAAAGACCTGTACTCAAAAAATGATATGGCATTGAAGAAATAAATTGATGAAGATACAAATAAGTGGAAGCATATACTGTGTTCATGGATTGGAAGTATAAACATCATTAAAATGTCCATACTACCAAAAGCAATCTATAGATTCAATAAAATTCCTATTAAAATACGAATGTCATATTTCACAGATCTAGAACAAATATTCCAAAAATGTGTATGAAACCAAAAAAGACCCTGAATACCTTCAGCAATCTTGAGAAAGAACAAAATTGGAAGTATCACAATACCTGATATCAAGCTATACTACAAAGCTATCCTATCTAATAAAAGAGAAACATGATAATTAGCTGTACCTCCGCTACCCTTCCCATTGGCTAATCAGGGTGATATGCAAATTAACTGCCAGCCAAGATGGCAGCCGGCAGCCAGGCAGCTTGAAGCGAACAGGAGGCTTGCTTGCTTCAGTGATGGAGGAAGCCAATGTTCCCCGCCTGCCACTGCCAGCCTCTGAGCTTGCAGTTTGAAACATTGTTACAAATATAGAAGCTAAACAAAACCCCAGAAACCTGCTTTCAGCCAGCCGGGATCTCAGAGCTGGAGTTGAAACAGCGTTTTGATTATAGAACCCAAACAAACCAGATACCTGCTTTCAGCAGCCGAGGCCTCAGAGCTGGAGCCAAGCCTCAGAGCTAAACCTGGCCCAGAATTTAAAAAAAGAAAAAAAGGAGCAGTTGGGAGCTTCAGTCATCCGCCAGCCTGAAAACAGCCCTCAGCCCCTCACCCAGACTAGCCAGGCACCCCAGTGGGGACCCCCACCCTGAAGGGGGTGTGACCAGCTGCAAACAGCCATCATCCCCTCACCCAGGCTAGCCAGGCACCCAAGCAGGACCCCCACCCTGATCCAGGACACCCTTCAGGGCAATCCAGCTGGCCCCCACCAGTGCACCAGGCCTCTATCTTATATAGTAAAAGGGTAATATGCCTCCCAGCACCGGGATCAGCGGAGCCGCGCGGCCTCCCGGCACCAGGATCAGCATTACAGGGGGCAGTGCCCAAACCCCCTGATCGCCCTGCGGCTCTGTGTGTAACAGGGGGTGGAGCCACAACCTCCCTATCCACCCTGCTCTGTTCGTGACAGGGGAAGGCGTCCCAACCCCCTGATCAGCCGTGCTCTGTGCCTGATAGGGGGGAGGTCCCCAACCCCCTGATCGCCCTGCGGCTCTGTGCGTGACAGGGGGGAGCTCCTCAACCTCCTGATCGGCCCTGCTCTATGCATGACAGGGGGGAGCGCCCCAACCCCCTGATTGACCCTACTCTGTGAGTGACAGGGGGCAGTGCCCCAACCCCCTGATGGGCCTTGCTCTGTGCGTGACAGGGAGTGGTGCCACAACCTCCCATCGACCCTGCCTTGAGTGTGACAGGGGCGGTGCCCCAACCCCCCAATCGGCCCTACCCTGAGTGTGACTGAGGGTGGCATCACAACCTCCCGATCCGCCCTGCTCTGTGCATGACAGGAGGCCGCACCCCAACTCCCCAATCAGCCCTGCTCTGAGCCCGACCAGGGGCTGCACCTAGGGATTGGGCCTGCCTCTGCCACTTGGGAGCAGGCCTAAGCCAGCAGGTCGTTATCTCCCGAGGGATCCCAGACTGCGAGAGGGCACAGGCCGGGCTGAGGGACCCCCCTCCCCCCCGAGGGCACAAATTTTTGTGCACCAGGCCTCTAGTTATAATAATAAAATAAAATAAAAGCCTGGTACTGGCACAAGAACAGACATATTGAGAAATGAAACTGAATGGAAACCCAGAAATCAACCCATACCAATATGGTCAATCAATAGTTGACAAAGGAGGCAAATGAATGCAATGGAGTAAAAACAGTCTCTTCAACAAATGGTGTTGGGAAAATTGGACAGGTGCATGCAAAAATGAAACTAGACCATCACCTTACACCATACACAAGAATAAACTCAAAATGGATAAAAGACTTAAATGTAAGTCACAAAAACCATAAAAATTCTTAAAGAAAACATAGGCAGTAAAATCTTAGACATCTCTTATAACAACACTAGAGGCCTGGTGCATGAAATTCGTGCGGGGGGGGGGGGGGTGTGACCCTCAGCCCGGCTTGCACCCTCTCCAATCTGGGGCCCCTTGGGGGATGTCCGACTGCTGATTTAGGCCCGATCCCTGGGATTGGGCCTAAACAGGCAGTCAGACATCCCTCTCACAATCTGGGACCACTGGCTCCTAACCGCTTGCCTGCCTGCCTTCCTGATTGCCCCTAACCACTTCTACCTGCCAACCTGATAGCCCCCTAACTGCTCCCCTGCCAGCCTGATTGACGCCTAACTGCTCCCCTGATAGCCTGATCACCCACAACTGCCCTCCCCTGCTGTGACCTGCCTCCTCCACCAAGCCCCGTCTACACTGTGCGCATGGCCATCTTGTGACGACCATTTGTGACGATGTTAGGGCATGATGCGTGAGGGCATGATGACCACCTAGGCTATTATTAGTATAGATTTTTTGCTGATATGTATCCTAGGGCAAGAGAAACAAAGGAAAAAATAAACAAATGGGACTACATCAAATTAAAAGCTTCTGCACATCAAAAGAAACCATCAAGAAAATAAAAGGGGAATCCACCGTGAGTATGGGAGAACATACTCACTAATGATACATTTGATAAGGTGTTAATTTCCAAAATATATAAAGAACTTATAGCTCAACACCAGGAAGACAAGCAATTTAATTAAGAAATGGGCAAAGGACATGAATAGACACTTCTCCAAAGAGAACATCTAAATGACCAAGAGACATATGAAAAAAATGCTCAATGCCATTAGTCATCAGGGAGATCCAAATTAAAATCACAATGAGATATCACCTCACACCTGCCACAATGGCTACCATGAATAAATCAACAAATGACAAGTTCTGGTGAGGATGTGGAGAAAAGGGAACCCTAGTACAATGTTCATGAGAGCACAGACTAGGGAAGCCATTATGGAAAACAGTATGGAGGCTCTTCAAAAAATGAAAAATGGAACTACTTTTTGACCCAGCAATCCCTCTTCTGGGAATATATCCTAAGAATCCTGAAACACCAATTTGAAAGAATATATGCACCCCCTATGTTCCTAGCAGCATTATTTACAATAGCCAAGATCTGGAAGCAGCCCAAGTGCCCATCAGTAGATGAATGGATGAAAAAAGCCACGGCACTGCCCTAGCCGGTTTGACTCAGTTGATAGAGCATCAGCCTGCGGACTCAAGGGTCCCGGGTTCAATTCCGGTCAAGGGCATGTACCTTGGTTGTGGGCACATCCCCAGTGGGGAGTGTGCAGGAGGCATCTGATCGATGTTTCTCGCTCATCGATGTTTCTAACTCTCTATCACTCTCCCTTTCTCTCTGTAAAAAAAGATCAATAAAATATATTTTTTTTAAAAAAAAAAAGCCATGGCACATTTATATAATGAAATGTTATGTGGCCATAAAAAAAGAATGAAACCTTACATTTTGTAACAGCATGGATGGACCTGGAGTTTATTATGCTAAGTGAAATAAGCCAGTAGAGAAAGAAAAATACCATCTGATCTCACTTATATGTGGAATCTAATGTACAAAATAAACTGAGGAACAAAATAGAAACATAGGCATGGATGCATGAAATATACTGTCAGAGAGGAGGGGAAGGAAGGGACTGGATGACAGGAGGTGAAGGGACAAAGAACATATATGCATAACCCATAGACATAGGCAACAGTGTGGTGATGGCCAGAGGGAAGGGGGTGGGGACTGGGTGAAGTTGGGCAGAGGAGGGAAAATGGGGATATTTGTAATAGTGTCAACAATAAAAATAAAGTAAAAATAAGGATGTGAGAAACTGGGATTATATGCAGTCATTGAAAGAAGGGATGCTGAAACAAAATTGCTAAATTAGAAACAAAACTGATTAATGTGCAATAAAATCATAATCCTTAACGTTATCTGCTCTAGCAGACAGAGAAGAAAAATCAACACATTAACATTTTTCTACAAGCTAACCTCTAACTTTACAAAATTATTAAATGACTGGGCCCTAATCAAGGGCAAAACTAAGTCAAACTAACTTTCCCTGAAGAATCAGATTATCTTCAAACTGGCTTGTTAGAAAACACTTAGCAAGATGTGAAAAGTTTCCATAATTGTCTTATTTATAAGTTTTTAATAATTCTTCTCAGTAAAAATTTTGATGAAACATTTTAAATATCAACTTAGAAAAATAAGAAACATAATTTTTCAACATTCTTTTAGAGGCTACATAAACAATAATGCTATGATTGAGGTTTAAGAATGAAATTCCTTTTTAGCTATGTTTTAAAGAATTGTAGGTGCCTTTTGCCTAGATTTTACATGGACTTTTAAAGAACAAGACCATAAATAATAGCAGCATTAGGGTCAAGCTCAGAAAATTTAACATAGAATTCTAGTAGCGAATCCAAAATTCATATTCAAATTTCATCAATTATCCCAATGAAGTTTTTATATTTATTTCCCCTATCTGGGGTCTAATATGTGAGGAGATATGATCCATACTAAAAGAACTGGGTGATATTTCTAATTCATATAAAAAGAAAACGAATTGTACCATTATTCACCATGGCCAAAACATGGAAACAAGCAAAGTGATAGATGATTGGATAAAGAAGATATGGTACACATATATAATAGAACTAGAGGGCCAGTGCATGAAATTTGTGCACTTGGGTGGGGGGATGTTCCTTCAGCCTGGCCTGCACCCTCTCACAGTCTGGGACCCCTCAGTGAACATCCCTCTCTCAGTCTGGGATCCCTCGCTCCTTACCGCCTGCATGCTCGCTGCTCTTTACCCCTTGGCTCACTGCTCCTTAGTGTAGCTAAGGAGGAGGGAGAGGCTCCTGCCACCGCCACTGCACTCGCCAGCCGTGAGCCCGGCTTCTGGCTTAGCAGTGCTCCCCCTGTGGGAGTGCACTGACCACCAGGGGGCAGCTCCTGTGTTGAGCATCTGCCCTCTGGTGGTCAGTGCACATCATAGTGACTGGTTGTTCCGCCATTTGGTCAATTTGCATATTAGCCTTTTATTATATAGGATACTACTCAGTCATAAGAAAAGGTGAAATACTTCCAATAACAAGGATGGATCTTGGGAATATCACATTAAGCAAAATAAATCAGATAAAAAGAGTCAATGACCATATGATTTCACACATATGTGGGATATAAAGCTGAAAGCAACAAATGAACAAACAAGGAAAACAAACAAACAAAAACTGATAGATCCAGACAATAGTATGGTGGTTACCAGAGAAAAGGGGGGTGGGGAGGTAGTAAAGGGTAAAGGGGGTCAAATACATGGTAATAGATTTAACTTTGGGTGGTGGGCACACAGTGCCATATACAGATGATGTATTATAGAATTGTACACTTGAAGCCTATATAATTTATTAACCAATGTCAATCCAATAAATTTAATTTAAAAAAAGAAAAGGGAAATATATGTGGGAATGGGTCTCAAGGTGTGGTATGGATGAGGCTGAAATTGTCAAGATGGGCTCACTAACTAAAACTCTGAATTCAGTGTTTCAGCCTAAGGGATTAGGAAGAGCTCTGTTTGGTTGAATGAAATATGGACTAAAGGTAGCCGAATGCCAGAGTGACTTCATATGCTGTAGAGGGAAGCAGTAAAAGATTTAGGTATACTACAATGTTAAAGTAGATTTATTGTGTAAATCTGGCTCTTCTGCTTTGGCAGGGTCCAGGGAACAAATTTTTTATCATGATTATGAAAAAAAGATTTGAGAGGGGAGTCTGAGCATCCCTGAATTTCTCTGTGGTTGCTCTTCTCTGTAGATCAGAAATTACAGTGGGAACAGTTCCTGCTGAATTGGGATCTTAAATGCAGTGTGGATTATGGGACCTTATTATGCTAAGCTAAATAAGCCAGTCAGAGAAAGATAAATATCACATGACCTCACTAATTTGTGGAATATAATGAACAATATAAATTGATGAACAAAAACAGATCCAGAGACAGAGAAGCATTGATCAGACCGTCAAACCTCAGAGGAAGGCAGGGGAGGGTGGGGGTAAGGGAGAGAGATCAACCAAAGAACTTGTATACATGCATATAAGCATAACCAATGGACACAGACAGTAGGTGGATGAGGGCATGTGATTTAGGGGTGCGAGTGGCTGGGGAGATGTCAATAGGGGGAAAAGGAGACATATTTAATACTTTAAACAATAAAGAATTTAAATTTTTTAAAAAGAATACACAAGGCAAAAATTAAATTAAGATGATACTAAAAAAGGTGGAGGCTGCTTAGATGTTGAGGGCATTAGCCATATGAGATAAACTCAAAATTTGCTGTCATGGCTCCTGGGCGAAGGGTGTGGAGATGAGTTCCAAGGCACAGATTAGAAGAGCTAACAGGAGGTGTCTCCAAACAAAGCTGCGGCCACAAAGGCCTGTCCCCTCAGTGCTAGTGTGAAGCCAAAATCCTCCACCTTGCCACAGGGACTATAAGGAAATTGCCTGTCTCCTACTTTGGCTAGGGTAGAAGTGAAAACATTTAATATGGTCCCAGTCAAAATGCCAACAATTTTTTTTTTTTATTTCCAAGCAGTCAGTAGTACTTGGATGTACCAGGCCTCAGAGCTACTCTCAGTATTTCCCCACATGGTGTAAGAGTCTCTCCTTCAGAGGTGATTTTTTTGTGTTCTACCATGACTAGCCACCTGATCCATGCCTTCTTCCTGCACAGTCACTGTGAGATTGCTCCAGGGAAAGGCTCTGAGTTGTGATAGTGTCTTTTGATATGTGCTTTCCCCTCTACCTGTCCCTTGTTACAGAGAAGACCTTCCTCCATCTCTGCAGGCCTGATTGACCTGATAGTGGACACCTCATTGGCCCTGTAAGCTTGTCAGTTTCTTCAATGATGGATTTGGTTTGTTGCTCCCTCAAAGTACACATAATAAAACTTGCACTGGCCGGTGTGGCTCGGTTGGGCAGGTCTTGTCCCACGCACCAAAGGATCACTGGCTCGATTCCCAGTCAGGGCACATGCCTGGGATGCAGTCTCAATCCTCAGTAGGGGCCATGTAGGAGGCAACCAATGGATGTTTCTCACATCGATGTTTCTTTCTCTCTCTCTCCCTTCCTCCTCTCTAAAAACATATTTTTAAAGTAAATAAATATTAACATGGGAGACTTTGAAATAGTTACATCATCTTCCTCTTCAGAACACCCAGGTTTTCCTCCCAGGGAAATGCATTTATCAACCTTATAGTGAGGGCATGTGTCACTCACAACACATAATAGAAAAGCAGAACCATACTAATATGTGCTTTACAGAGCATTCCTATTTAAATCATTATCCATTTTTACTCGCTAGGGGAAATAAAGTTGGATTCATCTCTTAGAATAGAATCCCCCTTGAAAACAGAAATAAACTCAATTTTTGCAAAGGCTTCTAAAACAATTTGTTGGAACTTTATTTAAATGCAGTGATGACTTTATCCATTAAGATAATTTCCCCTTACTTCTGCTTCCTAAAGAGTGTTGACCCAGAGAAGGAATATATCTGCCAAGAAGGACTTCTCATTGTTAGCTGGGCCCAAATTCCTAACTGGTCTAGCAGCCATTGCTGAAAGAGACTTCTCCAACACACTGCACTTCAGGCAAAAGCCACAGAAGGAGCTGCCAGTCTCATGGCTTGTTTTCCTGCTATCTGAACCATATACAGGAGTTCCTAGTATTGTCCTCCAACCAATAGGCTCAAACCTGCCTGTCCAATCACAACTATGCAGCTATATCCTCATTTGAATATATACTGACCAATTAGAGCGTCTCTATAACAACAAATCAGCACCCGTGATTCTGACCAATCAGGACAGTGCTATTTGGACATCAGACTATGATTTGGAATCTTCATTTGCAAAAAAATAGGTCAGTTGGGGATCCCTGGCAGGAACTTTCTCCATAAAAAGTAGCCTTGCCTTTGAGTGTGCCCCCTTTCAGTTTCCTCTGGAGGCTGTGTCTCCTGGGTTGGCAAAGTGTTTATCTGAATAAAGTTTCTCCTCTTTCTGCACCCCAGACTGGGGACTTTTGTTGACATTAGGTGGGTGGTGGCAGCAAATTTTTGTTGACAAGAGACTCTATGGAAATTTTCTACATTAGCAGGTGCTGAGCATCTTAAATGTCAATCTATTTTATCATTTGAAATAGTAAGAAGCCCTAGCATGGTGCAAAAGGCTGGCTTCCAACTTCATCATGAAGCAATCTTGACATCAATTTGTTACACACCATTTCTCTGAGTTGCTCTGTCTTCTGTGATGAAGTCTGAGAATACCAAGAGGTGATAATCATATGGAAAGAGACATGTTAATGAGCTGCTACAGAAATGTCACCAGGCCTCATACCTGTAGGTTCTAAACCTGTGTGATGACACAGAGAGAAATGTATAACTGTCACTAAATGCAGTTTTAGGACAAGGCCAGTTATATTTAAGCTGTACATAAATACATGTGGAATTTATTTGGTAGAGAAAGCACTGGTCACACATTAAGTATAATACATGTAGCCCTAGCTAACACTTACCAGAGTACACAGGTAAATTTGAGTTCCAGCCGGGTAAAACAGAATCTTGAATGGTGTGGTGGGAAGAATAATGGCTTCTGGAGATGTTCATTGCTAATCCTCAGAATCTGTGACTATGCTACTTTACATGGCAAAAGGTATGCATATATGATTAAGTTAAAGATTTTGATATTGAGAGATTATCCTGGATTATTCAGGTTGGCCCAATGTAATTACAAGAGCTCTAATAAGAGGAAGGCAGGAGAGCCAATGGTAGAGGAAGGTTTGAATATGATATGAAGAAAGAAGCTGCAAGGAAACTAATTCCTAGTTTAAAGGGGAGGAAGCAGATTCTCCCTGGAGGCTCCAGAAGGAAGACAGCCCTGCCAAAACTGGATTACTGGCCTAGAGAGATCTCTTTCAGGCTTCTGATCTCCAGAACTGTAAGATAATACATTTATGTTGTGAAGACAATAAGCTGTGCTCATTGGTTACAGCAGCGATAGGAAACTAATACAGATGGCACATGGAAATCCCTGGCCAGGTGAAAAGTTTCTTGTTCTTGCCAGTTGGAAGTTGAAACTTTGTATATACATTAGAGATAAAAGGTCCCAAAAAGTCTGAGTGTGTTCAAAGAGTTTTATGATTGACACCTAATGTGAAAAGGAAGTCTAAATTTTAATTAATCCTTTGGGTCCTTGGAAAAGTCATCAGATAAACAATGCCCAGTATGCTTCTTCGATGCCAAAGGAAATGCAATTTTATAAGCAAATAATTTGTACCTTTGTTAGATCCAGAGGCCCAAGCTAAATCATACACAGGATTATCTCATGCCCTCTTTTTTTTAGGACTTCTTATTGGCAACTTTATTCAATTCCCTTTGCCTGGGAGTTTTTGGATGTCCTATATCCTATATTTCTGTTTAATTTTGTTTTCAATAATTAGAGCCATATACTAATAGCACACAAGGATTATAAATTAGATATATGGCTCTCCCAATAATTTGTTGACTATGGAAATTTATGAGAACTGGAAAAATTAGGAGCAAAATGTCAGGAATGATTTTTAAATACAAGACACAGTTTGAATGTAGATTTGTATATACTATGCTCGATGTTTCGATTCATTATTACTTTTAGCTTATTACTCACAACAATCCTAAAAGGTAGGAACTATTACTATACCCATTTTATAAAAGAAAACATTGAGATGTAGAGAGGTTAAGTGATTTGGCCAGAGTTGTATTAAGTTATAAAGCCAGGCCCAAATTCCAGGTATTATGTCAAATTTGAATCATATGAGTCCCTTTTTTAGGTAATGTTGCTCATGGAATCTGGCCATCAGCTTAAATTATTTTCATTGTGATTTACTTAAATATTTAAAATTATAGGGCTTGTATAAATCTGTCTTAGTTTGCTCAAGTTGCCATAACAAAATACCATAGAGTGGCTTAAACAACAGAAATATATTTCCTCACAGATCTGGAGGCCAGAAGTTCATGGTCAAGGTGTCAGCAAGATTAGTTTCACTCTGGGGCCTTTCTCTTTGTCTTTTTTAAAAAATAGAATATGCTAAACATTATTTAGCTTCTTCTGGATAAAGCATGATTATTACTGACTAGAGGCCTGGTGCACTAAATTTGTGCACAGGTACAGTCCCTAGGCCTGGCCTGCGATCAGGGCCATCTTCCCCAGCTGTCTGCAGCCAGCCCCGCTCCCAGCCCCTCCCCCACCCCCCCCCGATTTCCCGTTCATCATCGGGTGATCCGTGCCTGACAGCCAGGGGAAGGGACCAAGAGATCAGTGGTTACTACCCGCTCACTGGCCCCACCCTTGCTGTGGGTAGCCATCAGGTGATCAGAGCCTACCAGCCGGGGAAAGGGACCAAGAGATGGTCAGTGCCCTTCATAGTGACTGATCCAGTGGTCATTCTGGTTGTTCTGCCATTAGAGTCAATTTGCATATTACCCTTTTATTATATAGGATAGAGGCCTGGTGCATGGGTGGGGTCCGGCTGTCCTGCCCTGAAGGGGGCCCTGGATCAGGGTGGGGAGCATCCCTAATGGGGGTCAGGACGACTGGGCAAGGGGCTGACATGGGTTTGCAGGCTGGCCACACCCCCGGCTTTGTCAGGAAGGATGTCTGGAATGATGTCAGGAAGATGCCCAGTCTATTAGGTCTAATTAGCATATTACCCTTTTATTAGTATAGATAACAGCTTTTTAATGGAAATAGAGTAATGTTCTCAGAACTTATTGATGTGTATGTTCTATCTGCTGTTACAGTAAATTATCACTTCTGTGTTATTCTTACTTTTTTAATATATTTGTATTGATTTAAGAGAGGAAAGGAGAGGGAGAGATAGAAACATCAATGATGAGAGAGAATCATTGATTGGTTGCCTACTGCATGCCGTACACTGGGGATAGAGCCGGCAACCCAGGTATATGCCCTGACCGGGAATTGAACCATGACCTCCTGGTTCATAGGTCGATGCTCAACCACTGAGCCATGCTGGCTGGGCCTGGGGCCTTTCTCTTTGACTTGTAAACAGCCACTTTCTCGCTGTGTCCCTGACATGGCCCTCTCTGTGTGTGCGTGGAGAATGAAAGACATATCTAGAGTCTCTTCCTCTTCTTATAAGGACACCAGTGGGTCCCACCCTTATGATTTCATTTAACCTTAATTACCTCCCCTAATGCAGACACATTAGGAGTTAGGGCTTTGACCTATGAATTTGGTGGGAAGACAATTTACTCCCTAACAATTTCTTATGTTATCACTATTATACAACTATGAAAGCAAAATCAATATACAAAGCACATAAAAACAACATTCCCAAGTCAATAAAATTAATTACATTAATTTAGTGTGACATATTTTTCCTCCCTAAAACTAAATAACTGGTGTTTAGTTTAATAGTAGAAAAATGGAAACTCAGGTCTGGTTCTATTTTAATTCTATTTGCACTCTGACTTCTAGAGCTCTATTGCCTAAGCTTCTTTTTCACATAAATATACAGTACAAAATATTATAAACTCAAGACTTTGATCAAAAGGGCCCAGGAAGACACACATCTACACACACACACACACACACACACACACACACACAGAGGGAGGGAGGGAGGGAAGGAAAAAGAGAGAGGTGGGAATAAAGGGAGAAGGGAGGGAGGGAGAAGGAGAAAGGGGAGGCATAGGAAAAGAGAGAAGTTGCATTCAAGATGATTATCATTTTTTTACTCTCCATAATAACACTTTTAATAAGAAAAAAAGTAGAAGTTCCTCAACCTACCTTCCTGATATAATCAACATAAGCAATCCAACTCAAAATTATTGCCTTAATGTCTAAACTTAGCTAAGTTGTCCTACTTCTCTTGCTTCTATTTAATCTCCCATAAAAATTAAAAGTGTGAAATGGCAAATAACCAAAATAGATGGATCCAATTTGCTAAAATTTTGTTGAGGATTTTAGTGTCTATGTTCGTCAGGGGATATTGGTCAGTAGTTCTCTTTCTTTGTTGTGTCTTTATCTGGTTTTGGAAATAGGGTAATGCTGGCCTCATAGAAAGAGTAAAAAACTGTAGTACATCTACACAATGGAATACAACGCTACTGTAAAAAAGAAATTCTTACCATTTGCAATAACGTGGATGGAACTGAAGAGTATTATGCTAAGTGAAATAAGCCAGTCAGAGAAAGATAAATATCACATGATCTCACTCATTTGTGGAATATAATGAACAACATAAGCTGATGAACAAAAACAGATCCAGAGACAGAGAAGCATCAATCAGGTGCTCAAACCTCAGAGGGAAGGTGGGGGAGGGTGGGGGTAAGGGGGAGAGATCAACCAAAGGACTTATATACGTGCATATAAGCCTAACCAATGGACACAGAAACCAGGGGGGTGAAGGCATGAGTAGGGAGATGGGGGGTAATGGGGGGGGGATAAGGACACATTGTAATACCTTAATCAATAAAGAAAAAAATATATACAAATAATGTATTATAGAATTACACACTTGAAACCTATATAATTTTATTAATTAATATCACCTCAATAAATTCAATAAAAATTAAAATAAAAATAAACTTTGAAAGTGCTCCTTCCTCTTGAATTTTTTTGAATAGTTTGAGGAGAATAACTATTAGTTCTTCTTTGAATATTTGGTAATGTGCCCCTGTGAATCCATGTGGACCAAGGCTTTTGTTTGCTGGGAATTTTTTGATTACTGCTTCAATTTCATCAGATATTATTGGTGTATTCAGGTTATCTGACTCTTTCTGATTGAGTTTTGGAAGGTTGTTTTTTTCTAGGAATGTGTCCATTTCATCCAGGTTGTCTCCTTTGTTGAAATAAAATACTTCATAATTTTTTTTAAGATTCTTTGTATTCCTGTGGGGTCAGTTGTTACTAAACCTCTTATGATTTTGTTTATTTCAGTCCCCTCTCTGTTTCCTTGTGAGTCTGGCTAGAGGTTCATCAGTCTTGCTTATCCTTTCAAAGAACCACCTCTTGGTTTTATAGATCTTTTGTACTTTTCCCTTTCCTTCCTTCCTTCCTTCCTTCCTTCCTTCCTTCTTTCCTTCCTTCCTTCCTTCCTTCCTTCCTTCCTTCCTTCCTTCCTTCCTTCATTCTTCTTTCTTTCTTTCTTTTTTGGTCTTTATGTCATTTATTTCCAATCTGGTCTTTATCATTTCCTTCCTTCTACTTATTCAAGGTTTTTCTTGTTCTCATTCTAATTCTTTAAGTTGTAAGGTTAGATAACATTAAAATTCTTTCTTGTAGTGCTATGAACTTCCCTCTCAGGACTGCTTTCACTGTGTTCCACAGATTTTGGGGTTTTTTGTATTTTCACTGTCATTAGTTTTCAGGATGTTTTTTATTTCTTCTTTGATCTTTTTGGTAACCCATTCATCCTATCTAATAAAAGAGAAACATGGTAATTGGCGTACGACCGCTACCCTTCCCAATGGATAATCAGGGCGATATGCAAATTAACTGCCAGCCAAGATGGCGGCCGGCAGCCAGGCAGCTTGAAACTAACATGAGGCTTGCTTGCTTCAGTGATGGAGGACTCCAACGTTCCCCGCCTGCCGCTGCAGGCCTCTGAGCTGCAACTCTAAGCAACTATGTAATAAATATAGAAGCTAAACAAAACCCCAGAAACCAGCTTTCAGCTAGCCGGGATCTCAGACCTGGAGTTGATAAAGAGTTTCGATTATAGAACCTAAACAAACCAGATACCTGCTTTCAGGAGCAGAGGCCTAAGAGCTGGAGCCTCAGAGCTAAAGCTGGCTCAGAATAAAAAAAAAAAAAAGAAAAAAAGGAGCAGTTGGGAGCTTCAGTCCCAGCCTGAAAACAGCCCTCAGCCCCTTACCCAGACTGGCCAGGCACCCCAGTGGGGACCCCCACCCTGAAGGGTGTGTGACCAGCTGCAAACAGCCATCATCCCCTCATCCAGGCTGGCCAGGCACCTCAGTGGGGACCCCCACCCTGATCCAGGACACCCTTTAGGGCAAACCAGCCAGCCCCCACCCATGCACCAGGCCTCTATTCTATATAGTAAAAGGGTAATATGCCTCAAGCACCAGGATCAGTGGAGCCACGAGGTCTCCCGGCACCGGGATCAGCATGACAGGGGGCAGCGCCCAAACCCCCTGATTGCCCTGTGGCTCTGTGTGTGACAGGGTGCAGCACTCCAACCCCCCCACCCCACGGGCCCTGCTCTGTGTGTGATGGGGTAGAGCCATAACCTCCCCATCGGCCCTGCCCTGAGTGTGAGAGTGGTGGCGCCCCAACCCCCTGATCGGCCCTGCTCTGTGTGTGACAGGGGGCAGTGCGCCAACTTCCCTGGGAAACTCCTCAACCCCCTGATGGGCCCTGCTCTGTGCGTGTCAGGGGGTGGCGCCAAAAACCTCCCCATCGACCCTGCCTTGAGTGTGACAGGGGGCTGTGCCCCAACCCCCCAATCAGACCTACCCTGAGCATGACTGAGGGTGGCATCGCAACCTCCCAATCCGCCCTGCTCTGTGCATGACAGGGGGCGGTGCCCCAATTCCCCAATTGGCCCTGCTCTGAGCCCGACCAGGGGCTGCACCTAGGGATTGGGCCTGCCCTCTGCCACCCAGGAGCAGGCCTAAGCCAGCAGGTCGTTATCTCCCAAGGAGTCCCAGACTGCGAGAGGGCACAGGCTGGGCTGAGGGACCCTCCCTCCCCCCCCCCCCCCCGAGTGCACAAATTTTTGTGCACAGGGCCTCTAGTTGTTTAATAATATGCTATTTACCCTCCAAGTTTTTGAATATTTTTGAATGTTTTTATTGTAGCTGATTTCTAGTTTCATGCTATTATGATCTGAGTAGATACTTGATATGATTTCAATCTTCTTGAACTTGCAGAGACTTAGCTTGTTTCCTAACATGTGGTCTATCTTTGAAAATGCCCCATGTGCACTTGGGAAGAATATACATTCTGTAGCTTTCGGGTGAAATGTTCTGGAAATGTTAATTAATTCCATCTGATCTAGTGTATAATTTAGAGTAACTATTTCCTTGTTGATTTTTTTGTCTAGAAGATCTATCCAGTGATGTCAGTGGGATGTTAAAGTCCCCTACTATGATTGTATTACTGTTGACCTCTCTCTTAATATCCTCCAGAAGATTTTTTTATATATTTTGATGCTCCTGTCTTGGGTTCATATATGTTCACCTGATTTATAACCTCTTGTTGTATTGATCCCTTTAGTATTATGAAGTGGTCTTCATTATCTCTTGTTATGACCTTCACTTTGAAGTCTATTTTGTCAGGTATGAGTATTGCTACATCAGTTTTTTGTTTTGTTTTGTTTTTTGCCTGTAAAATTTTTTTCTATCCTTCACTTTCAGTCTGTATGAGTCTTTCATTCTCAGGTGGGTCTCTTGTATACAGCATATATTTGGGTCATTATTTTGTATCCATTAAAGTCCCCTATGTCTTTTGATTATAGCATTTAAGGCATTTACAATTTAGGTTATTATTGGTAGATACTTATTTATGGCCACTCTTATTCTTTATGCCCGTGTTCATCTCTTTCTCTCTATTTCTTCTTCTTACACCAGTTCCTTTAGAATTTCTCTCAGTGCTGGTTTGGTGGTACTATACTCTTTTAGCCTTTTTTTGTCTGCAAAGCTCCTGATGTTATCTTCAATTTTGAATGACAGCCTTGCTGGATAGAGTAGTCTTGGATTCAGTCCCTTGGTTTTCATTACTTTGTATACTTCATGGCACTCCCTTCTGGCCTGAAATGTTGCTATTGATAAATCAGTTGATAGTCTAATGAGAGCTCCCTTGTAGGTAACCTTCTGTCTCTCTCTTGCAGCCTTTAGGATTCTTTCTTGTCTTTAACGTTTGTCATTTTAATTATGGTGTGTCTTGGTGTGGGTTTTTTTGGGTTCATCTTATTTGGGACTTCTGTGCTTCTTGAATTTGTGTGGCTTTTACTTCCTAAAGCCAGGGAAGTTTTCAGTCATTATTTCTTCAAATAAGTTTTCTATTCCTTGATCAGCTTTCCTTCTGGCACCCGTTATGTGGATGTTGTTTTGTTTCATATTGCCCTAAAGCTTCCTTAAATTCTCCTCCTGTTTTTTAATTTTTCCCCCCATTGCTGCTCTGATTGGATGTCTTTTTCTACCATGTCTTCTAACTTGCTGATTCAGTCCTCAGCTTCTTCTAGTCTACTGTTGAAAACTTCCAGGGTGTTCTCTATTGTAGCTATGTCATTCTTCATTTTCTCATGATTCTTATCCATGTTGGTGTCTTTCTCATTCAGCTCCTTATAATTCTGATTGAGTTGCTTGTAATTCTCAGTCAGATGTTTAAGCATCCTTATAACCATTACTTTGAATTCTTTATCTGACAAATTACTTGCCTCCATTTCACTTAGTTCCTTTTCTGGTAATTTCACCTTTTCTTTCATTTGGGGGTTGTCTCTCCATTTTTGCTATCCCTTTGTACTTGTTTCTACATATTAGATCAAACTATTATGCCACCTAGTCTTTGTGGGGTGGTTGTATGTAGTAGGTGTTTTGGGGACGGACCCTGTGGTGTAGTCTCTTAGATCTCCTCAGCTGGGTGCTCTAGGAAAGCCCCTAACTTGAGCTATTTGGGTTCTTCTGTTGTAGATGGGTCTTGAGTGTTATTGTCCCATTTGTGGATGAGTGTCCTCTCACAGTAGCTATGTGGTCCACCCTCGACCATGTCATTGAAACTGTTGTGGAGGTGCTGGCCAAACAGAACAAAATACAAGACAAAATACAGCATGGAGGAAACAAACAGGAACATATATGACACCCCTACAGCAGCAACGAAAGCAACCACCAGAGAAGAAAAAATTAGGAAAGAGAAAAGAGATCAAGAATAATAGGAAAAAAAGAACGAAAAAATATGGAGGAAAAACAAACCAACCAAACAAAAATGCACCAACAAGAAAAGGAGGAGCAGACTATGCAGATGCAGAGCTTAAATAAGGAAAATGAGAATTAGAGGAATAGGGAAGGTTAACACTTAGAATAAAGGAGGGAGAAAAGAAATGAAGACAAGAAAAAAATATGAAAAGGAAAATAGAGGAGAAATCAGATAGACCTAAAATAAGAAAAAGAAAATTGATAAGAAGGCAGGAGAAAAAGAAAAGAGAAAGAACAGAGAGAAAAAAATTAAGTAGTAAAAAAAAGAAAGAAAAATTGAGTAGGAGGGAAGGGGAAAAGTAGGTATATGAATGAAACAGCAGGTACTAGAATAGTAACAAATCAATAAAGAAATAGACAAGTAAGATAAATTTAAAAGGGAAAAAAAGAAAGGAAAGACAAAAACTAATAAAGAGAAAAGAAAAAGGAGAGCAAAAAAGATAAAAGAAAAAAATGAAGTGGCATTCATTTCAGCTGAGTTCATTGCCTCATGGGAACTCACTTTGGACTTCACTCTTCTGTTCTGTCTGCCAATTCTGGGCTTCCTGTTAGGTACTTAAAAGCTAACCACTGCCAGACTCTGTCTTGGCTTTCAGCAACCTGCTTCATGTTCCCAGTGATCCATAGGAGGGGCCAATCTGCCCTCTAAAAGAGGTTTGTTAGCAGCATGGGGCTCAGGGCTGGGTCAGTTAACTTCTCCCTATTTCCCAGGGCTCCACCTCTGCCTGCCTTTGCCTGCTAGCCAGCTGTCAATCTTAATCACTCAAAAGTCTGTTTCTCAAAGGGCTTTAAGCGGGGGTGGTGCTGTTTAGCTTTCAGAGAATATAGTGTGTTTTCCTGTCCCAGAGCTCCTCTTCCACGAGTGGCCTAAAATCTTACTCTGCCCTTGGCTGGACAAAGATCCTTGTATAGAGACCAATGGGGTAGGCTGAGAACCTGGAGTTTTTATCAGTCTGGTTCCCACAATAGTGGGGCAGACAGCCCCTTCTCCAATCCAGTCACAGAGGGCTCCTTGAAACTCTTCAGACCTGTAAGCTTGGCTTATGCCTGTTTCCTCTGAAAAGTTCAAAATACAGGGTGTGGCATGCAGGTCTCCTGAGGCTTCTGGGAGGGGCTAGCATCAGCCGTGGGCAAACTACGCCCTCGGGCCGGATCCGACCTGTTTGAAATGAATAAAACTAAAAAAAAAAAAAGACCGTACCCTTTTATGTAATGATGTTTATTTTGAATTTATATTAGTTCACACAAACACTCCATCCATGCTTTTGTTCCGGCCCTCTGGTCCAGTTTAAGAACCCATTGTGGCCCTCAAGTCAAAAAGTTTGCCCACCCCTGGAGCTCCTCTCAGGAAAAATGGCTGGTTATTAACTACCAAATGCAGGACTCCTGGCTACTGCTCTTCCACATCTACCTGCCCTGTCTCCCACCCCAGCCTCTCTTCAGGCACCTAAAGTCCATGCCTCCCTTCCTGCACCAAACCCTTGGGTGAGTAGTTGCAAATGAAAACTCCTGTGCTCTGGGTTTAGAGAAAAAACAAACAAAAAGACAAAACTGCGGCTTTTCTCTCAGATCACCTTCAGTCTGCTGGCTGGCTCCAGACTCTGCCTCAGCCAGCAGTCCTGCCACCGTTTGGCCAGGGTCACAACCCTGGTGCTTTGGGCTGTGGAGCCCAGCCTGGGCTCTGTCTTCTGAGAGCACAGACCCTCTCATAGCCCAGTGCTCCCTCCTCTCCTGGCCCGCTGGCCCGCCGCCTCTGAGAACTGGGTCCTCTCCTCTCGCTACCTCGCCCTTCCTACGTGTCTCCAGGTGCTTTCTGTCCTCCCTTGATATACGTCTTCTCCTCAGCGGGACCTCAGTTTGTAATTCCAGGAGAATGTTCTCCAATTTAGTTGCATTTCCAGTCTGGCCCTGGGCCGAGGTGCATGACAAGCCTGCCTATCCGGCCGCCATTTTCTCTGCTCCGTAACCTTTGCATTCTTGAATCTTTCTATTCGGCTGGACCTTCATTCCATCATCACCTTCTCAGAGGCCCTGTCTGACCACTCCATCAGAAGTAATCCCCTACCCAGACCCGAGTCTATCACAGGACCCTGTTCTTAGTGTCTTCGTTTATCGCTATTAGAAATCATCTTGTCCATTAATTTGTTTACTGGTTTTTGTCCCTTCTCCTTACACTTACCCTTACTCCTCCAGGAATGAGTGCCTTTTGGCCGCAGCCCCTTTGGCGGTCGAACGACCCTTTCACAGGGGTCGTCTAAGACCATCCTGCATATCAGATATTCATATTATGGTTCATAACAGTAGCAACATTACAGTTATGAGGTAGCAACGAAAATAATTTTATGGTTGGGTCACAACATGAGGAACTGTATTTAAAGGGCCAGAAGGTTGAGAACCACTGCTTTAAAGTGAAAACATCTGCTGAAAGATCAGAAACAAAGCCTTCACTTTCTAGGTAGGAGGAAAACTATTTTGCAGCTGACATGTTTGTAGAATGCTTGGGAACATAAAACAGTAGTCTCCAGCATGTGCCAGGCATTCACAGATTCCAGGGAAAAGTGGTGAGCAGCACAGACAAGGGCCATCCCGGAATATCTGGCACATAATAGGTGTTGAATATTAAACAGTGGCTGAATGAATCTATTCATTTTAGTTTACAGAAATTACATCTCTGATTATGAATTGACGACAATAGAAAATTCTTACAAATGTCTATTATATATTTTTGAGAAAAAATAGATAAAAAATTATAAGGGCTTGGATGTGGCAGCACTAGAGATATTCAATAAATGAGGGTATTCAGAGAGCACTGATCTTCACAGACCCGTGCAGTGTCCTGCAGGCTAGTGTGCTGTTGTTTTATCGTCTCCGTCTCTGGAGGCTGTTTGGGTCTGGCTTCTGGCTTATCTGCAAGATGTGAAGAATCCTGCAAAGTCAGATAACTAGCTTTGGCCACAGAAGAAATAGCTTAAAAGCAAATACAACATTCCAGTTATTCCACATACAACTCCTTGAGGTTGACATCCCGAGGATAAAAATAGCCATTTGGAAGTAAATTTCTACTAAAAAAAGGCAAAGGAATAAAACAATATCTTTCCTGGAAAGTTCAGATTAAAAACTTAGTTCCTAAGATATGAACTATATGGCAACCAGTTCCCAAACAGCATCTCCAATTCATTACATAATACAGATCATGGTTTTATAGTCTCTGTATCACCACATTTTCAAATGTCTAATGGTTTCCTCTTAAGGGGATAGGTTTTTATTAATGTTTCTCTCTGAAAACTGTCTTTACTGAGCTGCAGCGTTTTTCTCTGAGTTCTCTAATCCCCTTCCCCCACTCCTTCTAAGCTCCCGTTCTAGGTTGAACTAATAAACGCATTTGAGAAATCAGAACCTTAGGCAAAAACATTTTATTTGTGGTTAGGCTTACATAGTTCCAAAAAGTAAACATAATTCACAAAAGGCCTGAAGGTACCAGATGAGGTTCTCTGGTATCAAGAGAAGGCACTGATTGTAACAGAGGAAGCGCAAGATTTGTCTTTATGTTCCAAGGCCAGTTTGATCCTATCAAGTGAATATGCTGTTTTCCAAGTGTGACGACTGGTAGGCAGGCACAGAAAGAACTGAAGACTGTCCTCCACTGGGCTAGGCAGCCAGGCCCTCCAGGAGTATTATTACAACTGACAAGAAGGTGACGATGATGGTAGCAATGACAATAACCAAGCTACGACAACGATGCTGAAGTCAGCAGCAGCAGCTGACAATATCTATAAATTCCTTGGGTGCTTCTACCCAGCAGATCATCTGTTCCTGATCCATTTCTTCGACAGACCACAAAATCCACTTTAAGAATCATAAATGCAATGCATTCAGGTGACACTGAAAACACATAGGTACTCTTATTTGCTGATTTGGAAAAAAATGGTAAATACTCTGGTATCATTTTGGAAATGAGTGAAATCTAAGCTACGAGAGAAATATATTGTTAAAAAGCACATACACATGGGGACTTTTGGTGGTGTGGCTTTAAAACCTATGCTTGGCTAGACAAGCATTATAAGCAAAATTAACAAATAGCAGTTTTTATTTTAAAAAAAAGAAAAGAAGTATTTTGCTGTACCAAAATTAGTTTGACATATCAAAGTCAATTTTTCTGTAAATATCTTTAGAAAATGGAATTATGTAATTAAAACATCATATGACAGAATACTTTTTACAAATTAATAGTAAATGTGTTAAATCACTATATATTAAAGATATAATTTGAAAATTAGAGCTGTTTCACAATATCATGTTCAAATTTTATTCTTTAAGAACTCAGAAAAATTGGCAAATCAATCGTGCTGTCCTTCCAATTGGGTTTCATGGTACCTGAGAAGGGATACCTATTCTGAGTCAAGAGAGAGTCATTAAGTAACATTTAAAGAAAAAAAAGAGCAAAACATCAGGTAAAAATTAATTTAATTCAATTCCAGAGACTTACATAGAGCTCACTGATTTAAATAAAACATGACAACTTTGTTTTTAAATATTGAGGACACAATTTCCTGGCAGCATCCAGCACACTTTCCTGTTACAAGCAAGCAAGAAAAGATAGCGCTTCAGGGAGAAACAGGACACAGAAGAACCACTAAAGAAGTGAAAAGTCCCCACAGAAGACTTCTTTTTTTTATGAGGCACAAACAGAAAAAGAGATAAAACATAACAACCCTGATTACAGACTATGGGGAATTTCATAGCTAGACTCTTTAAGATGTTTTATGAATCATCCCTAGTATGGCATTATTCCTATCAGGCAACCAACAAATAATTTTCACCATCAACAATACAGTTACAAGTTCACACCATGGTAATATCCATGTCAATCAATGTTCCTTCTCTCTCTCTCCGTCTCTCTCTCTCTACACGTGCATGCACGGACACACACACGCACCCATACAGAATGATAAACAGTCGCATCTCTCTGGTCTCATGCCCCCTGAAACCTTCATTAAAATGAAGAGAAGGAACAGAAAGGAGACTTCTGGTGCTATTTATTTTCCCGTGACAGTAATAAAGCTGCTGTGCCACAGCTTGGAAACCACACAGGAATCATTGTGTAGTACAACAATGCAGAATGCAAAAGCAAGTGATTTTTCCAGGAAAAAAAACGGTTCCTTTATGATTCTGTTTCCTCCCCCCTCAAAAAATACCACATACAGGATGTCCACCAAAAGTCAGGAAGCTTCTGCGGCATACGTCAAGTAGCACATGGACAGCCCACAGGCGGAAGCTAAAGTCTGGGCTTCTGTTTGTGCTCCTAGGTCCCCAGGCTTTATAACTCATCTTCAAAGCCTTTTCGTGTCTCTGGCCTCGCTTTGTCTTCCTTGCTGGGTGCCAACCACGTGACATAAACCTTCAATGGGTCACTGTTCCAGTGTTTATGGAAGGATATGGGAACCTGATGAGAAAGGTAGTCCTCAGGGTAATCCACGGGCCGGGCCTGCAGGAAGAAAGGAGAATTATGCTCCCTCCTTCATTGAGAACAATTTTGCCCCAGGATAGCATGTGAATGTATGAAACGATTGCATTCTTTCAATATTTGATATTGATTATGTTAATCTAAAGCAAGAAGGAAAATCTGTTCCACTAAAACTTTTCCTCTCACTGTAGGCTTGTAGCCTTTGCGTCTCCAGGTACTTTAATATCCCAAATGCATCACTTTATGCCTCTGTGGGAGATTCCTTGGCCACAGGTAATAAATATAGAAGGCTTTGCATGGTAATTTCAGTTACTATTAGGACTTCTGCAAAAAGGCAGAAAAAATTATTTCCCAGGTCCGTCTACAGGTGCTCCGGCCAGGTGGGGCAGGACATTCTCAGGGCTCCCTTTGCCTGTCTCCTGCTGACAACTCACTAGGAATGCCTGTGTGGTTTAGTGGAGGGAATGTGAGGCTAAGTGACCACTCACCTCCTACCTGAACATCTCATCTGGCTCCAAAAGTGTAAATGGACATTCTGCATAACCCAAAACTTTTTAATGCCTAAAAAGCATTTGTATTATCATTTCAAAATTCTCTAAACTTAAGAATTGAAATTTAAGTAGAATCAGATATAGCCTAGACCAGTGATGGCGAACCTTTTGAGCTCGGCGTGTCAGCACTTTGAAAACCCTAACTTAACTCTGGTGCCGTGTCACATATAGACATTTTTTTAATATTTGCAATCATAGTAAAACAAAGATTTATATTTTTGATATTTATTTTATATATTTAAATGCCATTTAACAAAGAAAAATAACCAAAAAAATGAGTTCACGTGTCACCTCTGACACGCGTGTCATAGGTTCGCCATCACTGGCCTAGACAGACAAGACTGAATAAGTAGCTTAAAAGGTTTGGAAGCAAACTGATACCAGATCCTGTTTTGTTCGCTCTAAAGAAAGCATCCATCTTCTGTCAATGTTCATCTTGTTTATACATCTCTACAGCCTATCTGTGTTATATAATAACTCACTGGGTTAGAAATACTAAGAGTCTATACCTTAGTAAAACTAGAAATGATACATTTTAAGAACAAGTCTTTTCTAGACTAATATTTTATTAAATTTAGCTTAAATTTTTCGTAAATATTTAAAGTCTTATGAATGGTTCCCAGAATACCTTCATTAAAATTTTATTTCATCCAGTCCTTGAAACAATCTTGCAAGATAATCAGATTATCATGATTCATCTCTAATTTATAGATAAGGAAACCAGAGCTCAAAGAAGTTGTGACTTCCATGGGGTAGTATGACTAGCAAATGTTGGAATGGGGGCAAGGGCTGGTGCCAATTGCTAGTCCAGTGTCCCACCAGGATGCCTGAGGTGGACCTCAGTGCACAGGCCTGGCACACCACCTGTGCTTTAGTTCCCCAGCCTTCCTGGGAGGCTGTGTGCAGTGGTGGCACGTGTATCCTGCTCTTATGAGTGCTCAAACGATAATACCTGTGAGGAAGGCTTCAAAGTAATGAACGGGGAGAACCTTCACACTTGTCAACATTTGGTATGGCCACTGTATTTCCCTTTAAAAATTCTAAGCACTCATAGAGTTAAAAATGTAAAAAGGAAATTTAAAAGGAAAATACAGTGAGATAGCAAAAATAAACTAGATTTCGGTCTAATTGAGTTGGGAATGTTTTGAATATTAGCTGAGGGAATTCATATATTTTGTGATGTTTATTAGCAAGGCTGTCTGAGAGTTTGCTGGCAGGAAGGAAACCCTAGGAGAAACTTACTCCCAATTCAATTCTCAGATAATCCCACAACGGCCCCAAAGAAAGAAAAAAAAAAAAAAGCTGTAGAAACAAATCACTGCTTGTTTTTCACATTTAGAAATGAAAGGTGGGAGATACAGATATGCCTAACAGGAAGAAAAGAAATGTGTAACACCTTTCTCTTTATTAATTTCTTGCAAATAAACAAAAACAAAAAACAAAACCCAAACCTGACAATCGATTTATTTCTCTAAGTTAATAAAAGAAAGTAATTTTATGGATCTACAAACTTCTAAAGTCTGAGGCTACCTACTGTCTTTCCCTCTATTAATATAATTTAAAGTGATAACTGCTTCTCAGCAGCCCTGTATGCAAGGGAAGAGCTGGCCTAACAAGCATTAGAAGGTGCTAATCATATCTGATAAATGAGGTCACAGAAAAGAACATGACAAACTAGAAAAGCGAAATGATCCCAAGAGGCATCTATAACATTGAGACATGTACTAGGAAATAACCTCTCATAATCACACCTCTGTGCCCAAAATGCCAAAAGGAAATCCAAACTGGGCAGGGTCAGCATGAGAACATAAATTGGGCAAAATTAACATCTTTTACCTGTACAGATTAGAGCACACAAAATAGTACAACAAATGGAGATTAAAACTGTATTTCCTTAGACATATATCCATGTGTTATAGCTGTATTGAGGTGTACTTTATATATATACAATTCACACACAGTTATGGTAGTTTGAAAATTTTTGGTAAATATCCAGTTAGCCAACCACAAATCCAGTTTTAGAACACTGTAATTCTCCGGCAAGGGTTTGTAGTCAATCCCTGCCCCCACTGGCAGACCCAGGAAACCTAATTTGCTTTTTCTCTATAGTATTGCCTTTTCTAAAACTTTCTTATCAGTGGAATCATATAGTATGAACTAGAGGCCAGGTGCACAGATCCGTGCACCAGTGGGGTCCCTCAGCCTGGCCTGCACCCTCTTGCAATTCGGGACCCCTCGGGGGATGTTGGACTGGCGGTTTCAGTCCAATCCCCACTGGCGCACTGTGCGCTGGGCCTCTAGTATGCATATAAGATCTTTGGTTAATCTCTTCCTGCCCTCCCCCTTCCCCCTCCCCTCTGAGATTCATCAGTCTGTTCCATGTTTCCATGCAGTGTGTTGAGTGTCTGCTCCCTGGTGGTCATTACACATCACAGCTACCAGTAGAATGGTCAGACAGTTGCTTAGGCTTTTACATATATATACTAGAAGCCGGTTACACGAAGATTCGTGCAATAGGCCTTCCTTCCCCTGACTGCTGCCACCAGTTTTCCTCCGGCACCCAGGACCCAGGCCTTTGGTCCGGCCGCAGCAGAGAATCCAAGCCTCTTCAGTCTTCAGTCTTCACTCCAGCTGGAGCCTTCAGTCTACACTCGGCACCTGCATATGCAAATTAACCGCCATCTTTGTTGGGTTAATTTGCATAGTCGCTCTGATTGGCTGGTGGGCATAGCGGAGTGACACCAATTTGCGTGTTTCTCTATTATTAGTGTAGATATAGATTTTGTGCCTGGCTTCCTTCATGTAGCACGGTTGCATTATCAATGGTTCATTCCTCTTACTGCTGAGCAATACTGCATTGTGTGGAAGTACCACACAAACAACAAACATTTCTGATCACATAGCTTTCATGGGTCAGGAATCTGGACACACTTAGCTGGGAGCTCAGCTTCATAATCTCCAGGAGATGCCAGCCCAGGCTATGTGGTTTCATCTGAGGCTCAACTGAGAAAAGAGCCATTTCCAGGCTCACTTGGTGGTCATGGTAGTATTCAGTTCCTTGTGGGCCAGTGGACTGAGGGCCTCACTTCCTTGCCCCCTGGGCAGCTTGCTTTACCAAACCTTGTGAACCAAAAAAGCCACAGGGAGAGCCTGCAAGGAAGATGGAAATCTCCTAACTACAAAAGAAACATCCCATCATCTTTGCCATACTCTATTGACCCACACCAAGAGGAGGGGAGTACACAAGAGTGTGAACATCAGCAGAAGGGGACCATTGAGAACTATGTCATAAATTGCCTTCCATGTGTATGTTTAACTTTTAAGAAACTGCCAGAATGTTTCCAAAGTAACTGTCTTTTATATTCCCACTAGAAATAAAGGAGAGATCCAGTTTTCCAAATCCTCGTCAACATTTGGTATGGTCTCTTGTTCTGCTTAGCCATTTCAGTAGACGTATGGTGGTGCCTTATACAGACTTTAGTTTACATTTCTCTTTAAAGACTGATAACATTGATCATCTTTACATGCACTTATTAGCCATTCATGTATCTTCTTTAGTGAACTGTCTATTCAAATGTTTGCCCATTTTAAACTGCATGGTTTGTTTTCTTATTGAGTTGTAAAAGATTGTTACATATTCTGGGCACAGGCCTCTTTCAGATATATGAACTGCAAGTATTTCTCCAAGTCTATGACTTGGATTTTTTTTTTTTTCTTAATGATATCCTTTGAAGAGCAAAGTTTTAAAAATTTGTATGAAGTTCAATTTGTGAGTTTTTTTTATATGGAACATGCTTATAAAGCCAGAAGAAATCTGCCTCAAAAAAGGTCACAAATAATTATCCCTATGTTTTCTTCCAGAAGTGTATAGCTTTAGGTCTGATATTTTGTACTATGATCCATTTGAGTTAATTTGTGTGTATGGTGTGAGGTAAGGTTCTACATGGATATATATATAATTGTTCTAGCACCATTTGTTCCATTCCCCACTGGTTGCCTTGGCACCTTTACCATAAACGGGAGGGTTTATTTCTAGAATCTCTATCCAGTTCCATTGTTTATCTTTATACTAACCTCATATTGTCTTGATTATTGTAGCTTTATAAGTTTTGAAACCTGTAAGTATAAATCCTCCAATTTTCATCTCCTTTTAAAAATGTTTTATATTTCCATATACATTTGAGAATCAGATTGTCAATTTTTATGAAGAAGCCTGCTATGACTTTGATATGGATTTCACTGAACCTTTAGATCAATTTGGGGAGTGTGGGGAAAGAAAATTTCCCTGAATTAGTTTTCATATAAAAAAATAAAAAAAAAAGAAAAGCTTTAAAGCTGCCTATTGAAACATCTCATAGCCCATGAGAATCAGATTTGTAGCTATTTGTCTATCTAATTTCTCTGACCCAAAATGACAGTAAAAGTTTCCTTATCTTTTGAAGAAGTCCAATGGTTACATCCTTGTATTAGTCCCTAGGTTAAGCCCCAAGGTGCCAGGAAGACCTGAACACTATCACCCTAGGGATAAAATTACATTTAAAAAAGGAATATGGTCCCTGAAGATATATATATATATATTTTTTACCAAAAGGGGAAAGGGACTGCAGCCTCCCTCACCTTTATAAACAGAGAAGATGATTTTTTCTTATCTCTTGCCTACAGGTATCTGGCTACTTGTATAGGACAATTGACCTGGCTCTCATCAATATTGCCCTAGGCAGTGGTTAGCAAACTGCGGCCCCTTGAGTGTGGCTCTTCCACAAAATACCATGTGTGGGCGCGCACATACAATGCGATTTTAATTTCATGGCCACACTCAAGGGGCCAAAGAGCAGCATGTGGCTCGTGAGCCGCAGTTTGCCAACCACTGCCCTAGAGGAAAAAGCCAGGTCAAAGCGTTGTGGGGGAGGAGGGTCAAGGTGTACTTATTATTTACTGTGAGAAATTTAATTTAAAAATCTTTCTGATACAGAATATTTCATGTACACATTTAGAATAAAGTGAATTTTTAAAATATAAGAAATTAATAAACATTTTTTAATGAATTTAAAAACATAAACAGTGAAAATTTCCATCATAGCAATATTGTGTCTTCCAAACCATAAATGTGTATTTACATATATACACATATGCATACATGCATACAAACAAATGCACAGTCTTTTATATTTTCCCTCATGTTAACCCGTCCCAGTATTATTCATTCCTTCTGATATCTTCCAATTACCATATGGAATTATATCCTTTCAGCCCAAAGGATTTCCTTTAGTTTTTCTTGCAGGGAATGTCTACTAGAAAAGGATTCTCTCATTTTTTATTTATCTGGGAATGTCTTTAATACACTTCCATTTTGGAAGGAAAATTTTACTGGACATAGAATCACTGGTTGATTAGTTCTTTTTTTTCTTTCTGCCTTTAGGCTTTTATTATTTCTAATGAAAAATAAATCAGCAAATAATCTTATTTTTTGTTTCCCTTTTCATTAGGCTTTCTGATATTTTTAAGATTTTTCACTTCTTCATTGTCTTTCAACAGTTTGTGATTCTTTTTATAATTATCCTACTTGAGTTTTATTGAGCTCCTTAGGTCTATAGATTAATGTTTACATCACATTTGGTAGGTTTCAACTCTTATTTCTTAAGAAAATATTGTTTTGGCCAATTCTCCCCTCTTTTTTTTAGTACTCTCATTAAATGTATGTGGATATACTCTATGGTTTACTCATGTCTCTAAGGAGGCTCCGTTCATTTTTCTTCAGTCTTTTCCCTCTCTTGTCTTTGGATTAAGTCACTTATATTGTTTGCCTTCAAATTCACTAATTGTTTTTTCTACCATCTCAAATTTACTGTTAAGTCCATCTACATAATGTCTCATTTTAGTTAATAGATGTTACAACTATAGAATTTTTATTTGGTTCTTTTATCCTAGTTTCTATTTTTCTATTAAGATATGCTATTTGTTGTTATTGTCATCATATTTTCCTTTAATTATATGAACACTATTTCCTTTAATTATGTGCCTATAGTATTATTAATTCCTTTGAAGTCTTTGTCTATCAATTCCACGATCTGGTCCCACTCAAAGTCAGGTTTATTGATTACATTTTCCCCTGAGTATGTCTCTTTGCTTGTCTCATGATAATTTTTTTAAAATGATTATTTTAGATAATGTATTAGAGCAACTCATAAATCTGTTTACCATTAATACTTTTTTTTTAAGTAACTTGCTTGGACTTACACTGTGGAACTTTTTTCCTGCAGTGTGTGGCTGCTGGTATCTCCATTCAAGTTTAGTTCTTATTTTTATGTGGCCTGCTAGAAGTTATCCTTGTGCTTGAATAGCTTGGTAGTCAATTTAAGATATTGGCAGGGATTGCACTCAAACACCTCGAGTCCATCAGGTTCTTACCAATGTGTGGGTTGAAAAGTACATTCAAAGCTTCAGTGGGTTTCCAAACATGTTTTGGCTTTTACTTTCTACTAGGCTCATCCACGATCCTATGTGTGTACACATAGTTTCTTAGCAGGCCAAGAATTGTGTGGAGTTTTCCTATTCATACTCTTGCTCTCTCATTTACAGGGTATTGGGTATTGTTACATTTTTGACTAGTACATCTTTTACTGTATCCTAGATTGCAACTTCAGGCCTGTAAGAGGTACATGTTTTTCTAGTTTGTTTCCTATCAAACTTGACAATTTTAGTTAACAATTTTAGTTTCATCTCTCCCTCCCCAAATCAAGTTTACTGACTCTGACAGCAAAACTGGTGTTCTCTCCATCCAGGCCCAACCAGTAAAACTGGGGGGACTTCTGGCAGAAAGGGCTCAGAAGACCTCAGACACTGTTGTTCTTACCCAAAACTATAGAAGTTTTTCAGCAGTAAATGCTTCTGGTTGATTTTCAGAATCTGGAAATGGTTATTCTGACAATTTTATGCAGAGGGTTCACTGGCCATTGCATGTTGCTATACCCACCAGTAGCATATCATTTTGGAAGAACAGAAAACCATATGCTCTGGGAACTTTCTTTGTAACAAAGGGATTACTAGGATACACATTTCTTAAAGCTCCCTTCTAAACTATAATTTTACCATAACCTTCCCTGACTAAAAAGAGGAGAGTGGTTCAGGCAACTTTGCATCTGGGACTGCTTCCAAATGCCCACTGCATCTCTAACTCATCAGGAATCCACGATTTTCTCTTTTCGCCTCATATCCATTTTTCAATATGAACAAATATAGTTTTTGGATCAGTGTTCACACCTTACAAATGGAAAGTAAATTCAAAACACAGCAAATTCTCTAAAAGGGCTTAAGAACAAAAAGGTATCACAGTACCTGTTCGGAGGTCAGGGTTTAAGTACATTTTATGATTTTGTAAAGGCTTAAAATTTATTATGTGGACTACAGAAATCAAGAGTTTTACGATGTAGGGAACAACAATTTTTAAAAATTATCTTCAAAGGACTTTCACTCAAGGAAAATTTCCATCTTTCTTTTCTCCCTATCATGTTATTTACTCATGTATTCTTTCTCTAAGTAAAAAAGGTTGTCATAAAAATCCAAGACATATTAACAAAGATAATATATTTCCCTTATACACCAAAAGTTTTAATCACCCTTCCTTTTTTATGATAGAAACATGAGATAGAGCAAGAGAGAAAGCCAGAGAGAATAATTTGCTTTTCTAAGTCAATATAACACAACACAAAGACTGAAAAGGGTAAGACCATTCAAAGTTTTAAAAGATGGATAAGTATCTTCTGACTGGTACCATGAAGGAGGTTTCTCATGCATTTCTTATTATTTAAGGTCTATTTTTTTTCCTTCCTTGTGGTTCACAAAAATGTGGAAATGGATTCTGCCTTTTTGATGCAAACATCTTCTTTACCTTGCTCACATTACTTTTTATAATGCTATTTCTGTCACGCTCAATTTTCTATATTGCTATGATAGCATCTGCTGCTGGCTACAGAATCATAAAGACCAAGTTTTCAATATAAGGAGAGCACTGAAGATACATGCATTCCTACATTTCAAATTTCAAAAAGCCTTGTATTGAAGAAGAGCACTGAATGGCTGTGGGCTATGCTTATTTTTAGAGAAAGCATATCTGCTGTTAGTCTTACAATATCAGAACATCCACTGACACAATTCTTAAAAAACTTACTAAAAATAATGCAGAAAAATTGCCTTCTCCAACCCCAAACTGCAGTATGGTGAAGCTACTAGCACCAGCCACCCCTGGTAAACATCATCTTGTCTCTTCTATGACTCCCAGAATATATGCTTATTGAGATTTATAAAGTTTAGCCACTCAGTTTAATAGCAACCAAAGGGGGTAAGCCCAATAAAAAGGTAGCCAATGGGCAGCATAAAAATGGAGGACAGTATAAAATTACATACATTTGATGGCCTGCAAGACAATATTAGGTCAATCCTGTATATTTCTAATAATTCTTAAATGCCATCGACTCTTTAACTCAAAAAAATAAAAATAACATAAAGGGGAAAGAGAACAAATTTTCCCTGTTGTTACAGCCAAGGGTCCTGCTCAGACTCCATTTCATTTTCTAGATTGTTCTGCCTTCCATCTTCCTGCCGCCCATGGTACAGCATCAACCCCCTGGACAAAGTGGTCAGTAAGAATGCCTATAGAGCCTGTCCATGTGGTTCTTAAGACTGTTTCCAGAAACATGTGAAAGGCAAGGAGGAGAATCTTTCAATGAGAAAAAATCCTTCTGAGGTAGAAATAAAAAGCATGTCCTCACCTGGTGGAAGAGGGGGCTGTGTGTCACAGGGACTCCCAGGCTGCCGAAACACATCCCCAGGACCATGTCATCAGGAGCATCATTGCTGTAGCAACGACACTTACTGCCAAGAAGTCTCCTGATGGCTTCTCTGCTGAAGACCATTCTAGTGGGAAATCAGAGCAGACATAAGGGTTACAGCTGCCCCTTGAAACCATTAATCTGAATAAAGAAATATCATTCCAAGGCCACATTTCTGATAGAAAAAAATATCATACCAGCAGTACTGTATATTTAATATAAATTCTAGGGTAAATAGCTTTTGTGCTTTCTATGAAAGGAAAAACATTTATCTAATAGGTAGTATGATTTCTTTATATATTTCTTGCTAATACCATGCCATGTCCTTTTTCTATATGCCATTGGAGACTGGCATCATTCTTTAATTCCAAAATCTCAGTGAGATCAATAACAAAATCTACACTCCCAGCAGGTAGATGGGCCCAGAAAAAGTAGGTACCTCACTCATACAGGTAATGACCGACAATGAGATCAAATCTAAGTCTACAGAAGCTTCCATAACATGATTTTGAGAAAGAGAAAAAAGAAAACAGAGGGAGGAAGACTAATTAGCCTCAAACAGTGCTCTGATGGTACTTGACCTGATGCGTTGGGTACTTCTGGTGGGACTCATGTCCACTCCTGCCTTTCCAGACTCCCTCACCACCCATCATAGCTTACAAATAGGGCACAACCCTGGGGAAGGCCTCTGCACTGGCAGTCTCTGGGACTCCAGCAGAAGGTTGGCAGCAGTCTCATTCAGTAGCAAGGAGCAAGTCCTAGGTCTGGCTCACATGCAACACTGTGACCGACAGCAGCAGCCATAGTAGCCCACACAAATGGGTTCCGTAAAATGGCATTTGCTTTGCTCCTCCAGCTATAGGAGCAATAGTAGCTTTCTCTGGTTACCACCTCTAGGTAAGGCCACTGCGCCCTTTTCCAACACTTTGTACCAAGCTCCTGAAAAAAATTCCCCTTTTAAATATACAGATTGGTTTCTGGCTTCCTCTCTGGTCCTAGGGTGGTAATGGATCATCTCCTACAATGAATAACCCAGTAGCGATAAGGTTTAAGGGACAAATATGGTTTACAACTTCATTCCCAATAAGTAACAACACTCTTGAAGGCAAAACTGTCTAAAATTTATCTACATATTCCCACAGCCGAATACAGGGCCTCACACACAGTAAGCACCAAATAAAATTTTGATGTATCAAACAAGTGAGAATGAAGCTCCCTTTGCAAAGATCTTCCTGAAGGAGGAAGAGTTCAACGGATCAGTCTAGTAGGAAGGGAAAAAGGACAAAGCTTGGACATAATCACTGATGCAAAAATGGTGATTCCACACTCAGCTGGGCTCAGTTCAGAGCAGTTCAACTAACATAAGTGAACAAGCGGCTGGCAACGCAACAATGCGGAGACGCTCTCCCTGCCCTTACAAGTCAGAAGACACACTATGATCAGACAAGAGAAAAAAGAAGCTCTTTAAGATTATACAGCAAAATGTGATTGTATGAGGAGAACTACAAAAAGGGAAACCACAAGCTTAAAACTCACCATGAATTGTCTTTCTTTTAGAAAGTCTAGTGCCCACCCATGACCCTGGGCCTCACACGTACGTGGCTGTGTCAAACTCCAGCTCATCTCACTGACCTGGGGAATAGGAGATGAGGAGACACACATGGACTGTAAACAGTCCCCTTAAATGCCACCTATCTGATGCCATAGCAAGGACAATTTCACAAGTGTGCTCGTATTCCAATAGTTGTGATCTTGTTCATTGTCAACCCAATTTATTTATTTATTTATTTTTTAAATTAAATCTTTATTGTTCAGATTATTACATTTGTTCCTCTTTTCCCCCCCATAACTCCCCTCCTCCCAGTTCCCGCCCCACCCTCCGCCCTCACTCCTCACCCACTGTCCTCATCCATAGGTGCACGAGTTTTGTCCAGTCTCTTCCCGCATCTCCCACACCCCTTCCCTCCCCAAGAATAGTCAGTCCATTCCCTTTCTATGTCCCTGATTCTATTATAATCACCAGTTTATTCTGTTCATCACATTATTTATTCACTTGTTGATAGATGCATATTTGTTGTTCATAATTTGTATCTTTACCTTTCTCTTCTTCTTCCTCTTCTTAAAGAATACCTTTCAGCATTTCATATAATACTGGTTTGGTGGTGATGAACTCCTTTAGCTTTTCCTTACCTGTGAAACTCTTTATCTGACCTTCAATTCTGAATGATAGCTTTGCTGGATAAAGTAATCTTGGTTGTAGGTTCTTGGTATTCATCACTTTGAATATTTCTTGCCACTCCCTTCTGGCCTGCAAAGTTTCTGTTGAGAAATCAGCTGACAGTCGGATGGGTATTCCCTTGTAGGTAACTGAGTTTCTTTCTCTTGCTGCTTTTAAGATTCTCTCTTTATCTTTTGCTCTTGGCATTTTAATTATGATGTGTCTTGGGGTGGTCCTCTTTGGATTCCTTTTGTTTGGGGTTCTCTGTGCTTCTTGGACCTGTAAGTCTATTTCTTTCACCAGGTGGGGGGAGTTTTCTGTTATTATTTCTTCAAATAGGTTTTCAATGTCTTGCTCTCTCTCATCTTCTGGCACCCCTATAATTCTGATGTTGGTACGCTTGAAGCTGTCCCAGAGGCTCCTTACACTATCTTCGTATTTTTGGATTCTTTTTTCATTTTGCGTTTCTGGTTGGGTGTTTTTTGCTTCTTCGCATTTCAAATCTTTGACTTGATTCTTGCGCTCCTCTGGTCTGCTGTTGGGAGTCTGTATAATATTCTTTATTTCAGTCAGTGTATGCTTAATTTCTAGTTGGTTCTTTATCACAACATCGAGGGTCTCATTAGATTTATTGAGGATCTCACTACATTTATCGGCAGTTTTTAGAAAATTATTGAAAGACCTTGAAAGTGTGGTTTTGAGCTCTATAGCTTCCATTTCTGACATCTGCATCCTGTTTCTTTGTCTCCGCATTTTTTTATGTTTTCTTGGTGCACCCCCTAGTGGTCTTTGTGTGCAGTCTTGTTGTAGTTAAGCCTTGATTGTTGTAGGTAATACTGGGGGGGATTTGCCCTCAGGCCAAGTGTCTATGAGAATCAGCTGTGTCTGCAGTGAGAGAACTTCTGTCCTCTAGGGAGGTGCTAATCTAGCCTTTGCCTGAAGCTATCCGGCAAATGGCTCTGTGCAGGGCTTGGGCGGGGCGTGTCCCAGGGGATCTACAGAGCGGGCGGAGTGAGCAGTTATGGCTGCTCTTAGTCCCGTCCCGGGGGCTCTGCCTCTCAGAGTCCCAAAAACCGCTGCAAACCTCGGAGAGAAAGCTGCCTTCAAGTTCCGACCGATGCCAGACAGTCCCGCTTCTCCCGTTTGAGTCTGGGTCCCTAGAGACTCGCCCGGATCTGGAGCTCAGAATCTGAGACTCCCTCCCGATTAGAAAAGACAACTGCGCCCTCAGCCGCCAGCCCACTCCGCGCACCTCCGCACCTTAGTATTTGACATCAGCACTACGCCTCCTCTGAGTCTAGCTATGTTATTCTCTTTCCTCCTAGTTGTAGAATTTCCACTCAGCCAGCCTTCCTGTGGTTCTGGATGATGTCCATTCTGTCTTTTAGTTGTATTTTTGAAGTGGCTGTACAAGGCAGCAAACTCCGGCGTTAACCTATGCCGCCATCTTGGTTCCTCGGCCCATTGTCAACCCAATTTAAATAAAAATAATGCCTTTTTTCCTTTTGCCAGGATCTAGTAGAATGAGAAAGATCAGAAAGGCCTTTTATATGAGCCCACTCTTTAAAAACTTTACTTTATAGGAAGACAAAATGCAAGGGTGAAATATTTACTAGTATTTTTATTTGTGCCTTCTCGCACAAAGCAGTCCTATATTTGTTATTCACATAAAATAAGTACACAGGACCTTTACTGACATATGTTTATTAGTGTGCTGATGGGTTCTTTCAAAATGAAGTTGCCCCCAAAATGGAAAGTTACCAGTCATATCATGGTATGTCTGCTATCTGCCAACTTTTAAATATTGAAAAGATATCGAAAGGCAGTAAGACTAATAATGTGATTTCCTTTACCATACAACATATTAATTTAAAATAAGAAAAACTGCCCAGCTGGTATGGCTTAGTGGTTGAGCGTTGACCCATGAATCAAGAAGTCACCAGTTTAATTCCTGGTCGGGGCACATGCCCAGGTTGTGGGCTTGATTCCCAGTACAGAGCATGCAGAAGGCAGCCAACCAATGATTCTATCTCATTATTGATGTTTCTTTCTCTCTCTCCCTCTCCCTACCTCTTTCTCTAAAAATAAATAAAAATATATTTAAAAAATAATAAGAAAAACTGAAATAGGAGACAGGGAACTGCCCCAGGGAGTACCAGAAAGTCAAAAACACACACTGAAAAAAAGTGCCTCAGGCAGGGGGAACTGGAGGAGAGTAAACAGGGGATAAATAGTGATGGATGGAGCCTTGACTTGAACGCACAATACGATATATAGATGATGCATTGTAGAATTATGCATGTGAAACCTGTAGAACTTTGTTCATCAGTGTCACCCCAACAAACTCAATAAAAATTTTAAAAAAAGATAAAGCACCTCAGAAACGTGACACCCTCCTCCTGACTCAGCTCTGACCAGTTTAGCAGGATGGTTTCAGACAGTAATTTTCAAAAACTTACTTGACTGTAAACCACAGTGAGAAAACAAGCAACACATCCGATATTGAAACATTTGTGTGTGTGTGTATAAAACAGAAACAAAAATTTCACAAAACAATACTTGCCCTTAACTACATGTGATACACTATAATATTCCTAGTTTATTCTATTCCATTCTAAATTTAATTATTTTAAAGTTTTGGTTTTATAAGCCATTAATTGATCCTGACTTACTGTTGAAGAAAGAAAAGGAAGGAAGGGAGGGAGGGAGGGAGGGAGGGAGGGAAAAAGAAAGAAAGAAAGAAAGAAAGAAAGAAAGAAAGAAAGAAAGAGAGAGAGAGAGAAAGAGAGAGAGAGAGGAAGGAAGGAAGGAAGGAAGGAAGGAAGGAAGGAAGGAAGGAAGGAAGGAAGGGAGGAAGGGAGAAAGGGAGGGAGGGAGGGAGGGAGGGAGGGAGATAGATGTTGGTTTTTCAACTAGACCATTGGAAAAGTCTAAGCCAGTGGTTCTCAACCTTCCTAATGCCGCGACCCTTTAATACAGTTCCTCATGTTGTGGTGACCCCCAACCATAAAATTATTTCCGTTGCTACTTCATAACTGTAATTTTGCTACTGTTATGAATCGTAATGTAAATATCTGATATGCAGGATGTATTTTCATTGTTACAAATTGAACATAATTAAAGCATAGTGATTAATCACAAAAACAATATGTAATTATATATGTGTTTTCTGATGGTCTTAGGCGACCCCTGTGAAAGGGTCGTTCGACCCCCAAAGGGGTCGCGACCCACAGGTTGAGAACCGCTGGTCTAAGCAATACTAGAAAACAGATTCAACATTGAGTCTGCCGATTTTATCAAAGGTTGACATGAGACAATCTCATGAAGAATGTTTCTGCACCTTTGTACTAGTAAAAGTGCTATTAACAACAGAATAGTACACTGGCCAACATTAGTTATGTAAAGATCAGTGCTCAGTGATCTACATTTGTTTATTCAGTTATTCATTGCACCTTATGAAAAAAATGAGTCCTATGCTAGGAAACAAGACACCAGCACTGCCTTCAAATAATTCTTAATTTAGGCAGAAAACAGAAAAGTAACTAGGCATTTAAATAATGGTTTCCACATATGACATTAGAAAGGCATCAACACAGATTTGAGAGGCTAAAGGAGGCTGAAGGCTCCCAGGAATAAATAAATGACTATATTGAGTCCAAAAGAATGAAAAGGAGCCCTGGCCAGTGTTGCTAAGTGGTTAGAGCATCGACCCTTGAACTGAAGGTTGAACACAGGTTCAATTCCCAGGTAAGGGCTCATCTCTTGGGGTGTGTGCACGAGGCAACTGGTTGATGTGTTTCCCTCACATCGATGTTTCTCTTTCTCTTCCCCTCTCCACTCCCTTCCACTCTATAAAAATAAAGGATTAGCCAGGTGACAGAAGCAGAAAGTTGAGGTGGCAGAACAATGCTATGTAGAGACCAGCAGATGCCACATAAGGGGAAAACTAGGCCTCTGAGGAACTGAGATAAATTCAGCATGAATCCTTTAAGCTCCAGGGTATAGATGAATGAGGCATTTGCCAAGATCATGAGAGGGCTGGTAGCCTTTATGTGGAATGTGGAGGCACTGGGAGTTATAAAAGGATGCAAAAGACTCCCTTGGCGACCACAAGAAAAAACAACCACATTAACCTAAGGAATTTTTGAAGAAATGGATGATATGAAGCCCAGATGGACTAATTCGTAGAGAAAGGCATACTTCAAAGGCAGGGAGCAAACTGTGGCAGCTTTTAGGGACAATGGCCTAAGAGCAGGAGGGTGAACGAAAAGACCTGCCAAAGACTCTGGCCCCAAGGCAGTGGCCTCAGGAGACCTGGGTGGCTGTGGATTAGGCAAACTCAAGGTGATAAAATGAGGCCTCTCTTGTTGAAAGCTGAATGATTATCTCCTAGTCTTAAAAGGCCAAAAGTTTGGAGAGGTAAACCAAAGAACTTATATACTTACTAGAGGCCCAGTGTACGAATTCATGCATGGGTGGGGTCCCTCGGCCTGGCCGGCAATTGGGGCCAATTGGGGCCATCTCACCTAGTCCTGATTGGGGCCGATCAGGGCTGCCGGCCAGGGGAAGGGACCGCGGGAGGTTGGCCAGCCACGGGAGGTTGGCTGTGAGAGCACACTGACCACCAGGGGAAAGCTCCTGCATTGAGCGTCTCCCCCTGGTGGTCAGTGCACGTCACAGCTACCGGCTGGTCATCCAGTCATCCAGTCATAATGGTCACTTAGGCTTTTATATATATAGACTAGAGGCCCAGTGCACGAAATTCGTGCGGGGGGTGGGGGGGGTGTCCCTCAGCCCAGCGTACACCCTCTCCAATCTGGGACCCCTCAAGAGCAGTCGGACATCCCTCTCACAATCCAGAACTGCTGGCTCCTAACCACTCGCCTGCCTGCCTGCCTGATTGCCCCTAACCGCTTCTGCCTGCGAGCCTGATCACCCCCTAACCACTACCCTGCCAGCCTGATTGACGCCTAACTGTCCTCCCCTGCTGGCCCGGTCACCCCTAACTGCTCTCCCCTGCAGGCCTGGTCCCTCCCAACTGTCCTCCCCTGCTGGCCTTATCGCCTACAACTGCCCTCCCCTGCTGGCCATCTTGTGGTGGCCATCTTTGACCACATGGGGGCGGCCATCTTATGTGTTGGAGTGGTGGTCAATTTGCATATTACCTCTTTATTATATAGGATATGTATAACCCATGGCACTGGCAATAGGGTAGTGAAGACCCGGGGGCGTGGGTAGGAACTGGCAGAAAGGGGGTAAAGAATGGGGGTGGGGGGGGCGGGCGGGAAGATGGGAGACATCTGTAATATTATCAACAATAAAAAACATATTTAAAAAAAGGCCAAAAGAATAAAAGGGTTCATACTCTTGGGGAAAAACCAAAACAATGGGAAGCCAGTAAAGGCCTCTGAGTAGGAGAGGGCTTTGAGAAAGGGTCTTGAGAAACGTCTCTCTCTGACTACATTGTGGACAACTTCATGGAGAAGCAGGGAGACCAGGAGGCTGCTGCAGAACCCACCACACAGGAGATGATGGTGAACTAGATTAGAACTGTGGAGGTACCAAGAGAAGTATTGACATAAGAGATATTTAGGAGATAAAATCCACATGATTTAGCAATCCAGTCGATTGCAAGGGAGTGGGGAATAAAGAGGAAGGGTAAGAGCTGACTCACAAATTTCTGGGGTAGGAACCAGCATACATTGGTGTCTTACCTGGAAAGGGAGGAACACTGGAAATACAGAAAACCAGAGGCTCAAGTCAGAAACAAAGAGGTCAGTATGGGAGGTGCTGAGTTTATGTGGCCATGAATCATCCCAGGGGAGAAGTCCTTTGGTAAGTGGACATTTGAATCAGGAGGTCAAAACAGAGTTCCAGTCTGGGGATAGAAGTTAAGGTGTACTCGGCACCCAGCCATGGGGATGGGTGAGATCAGTGAGAGAGTGAGAAGAGAAGAAAGACTAGAAAAGATGACTGGAAAACAGACATTTACAGACTAGATAACAGGAACTGAGAAGGAATGAGCAAAAACAGAAATACACAACAATAGGAGGGCGCTCCAGAGAGTAAGAGAAACGGTCAACTTCATCAAAGGCTGCTCAGAGGTTAAAGAAGATGAAGACTAGAATGGATTTGTCTGTATGGATCACACTGATGAGGTGGTTTAGGCAGAAGGCTAGGCTTAATCTGGCCCCAAGTCAGTTTAAGGTCTGGCGGCAGTGGGACCAAGGAAGTGGAAGAGTGAGAGGAGTGAATTCTTAAGATGTTTTCAAGGGAAGAAGGGAGATGGTGTGGTGGCAGGAAGAAGTTTTAAGATGGGAAAACTGGAGGTGTCAGAAAAGACAGTAGCAAGGTAAAAGTTCAACATGTAGGAGACTAAAGGTGCCACCTTAATGGGTTAGCAGTGGATGCCCGGGCCAATCCAGCAGTGTACTGGAAGCTGGCCCTCACCTGTCACACACTGGCTTTTTGACTGAATGAATGACCAATTAACTGGAACAGTAAAAGGCAATGTGGGTAGTTAAGATAATACCCAGCTTCAAAAGGCCTCTAGTGCCCGTCTCAGAAATAACAGGAAAATCCAATAGGCCAGGAAGACAACAAAAGAGTCTGCTTACAGAGCCCAGCCACTGTCACTCAGTGGTTGAGTGTCAATCTATGAACCTGGAGTCATGATTTGATTCCCGGTCAGGGCACATCCCTGGTTGCAGGCTCAATCCCTAGTGGGTGGCATGCAGGAGGCAGCTGATCAATGATTCCCTCTCATCACTGATGTTTCTATCTTTCTCTCCCTTTCCCTTCCTCTCTAAAATCAATAATATACTTATGTATGTGTGTGTATGTATGTATATGTATGTATTTATGTATGTGTGTGTGTGTGTATATATATATATACACACACACACATACATACATACTAGAGGCCCGGTGCACAAAATTTGTGCATGGGTAGGATCCCTAGGCCTGGCCAATGATCAGGGCCAATCTGCGGGGCAACAGGCGGGGTGATTGGGGGGCCTCCGCTGACACCCACCTTGGCTGACCTGGTGCCACCAGCTCACCAGCCCCGCCCCCCCGCTGCCACCACCAGCTGGGGCCTGTGGGCTGTGGGCAGCTCCTGTGTTGAGCATCTGCCCCCTAGTGGTCAGTGTGCATCACAGTGACCAGTCATTCCGCCATTCGGTCGATTTGCGTATTAAGGTTTTATTATATAGGATATTTTTAAAGAGTCTGCTTGCAGGAAGCACACAAAAAGTCACTTCTAGCTTAAAAGTCTATTAAAACCATTGTGCTACAAAATATATAAACCCATATACAAACACCAGGGCCCCTTTCAAAAGTGGAGAGTTCTGGCTTAATAGGTACTATGCCTTAACTGGCTCCAACACTTCACCCAGAAAACTAAACGCTTTACCATAAGGCTATAAAAAGCTTGAACATTTTTTTTAAATGAAAGGGTCAGTACTCGGCCTTACCTTTTAACCTCTTTTCAAAGGCCTATGTGGACCCTATCTCCTGTTGCTCATGACCTTAGGTAGATGCATGCCACTGCTGAACAAAGACCTGCCCAGGCTTGGTTATCACTGTGAAACAGCCACCCCCATGACCATGTTGCATACACAACTGAATCAGATAGACCAAAGTGAAACACTTGGATATGATTCTTGAGACCCTATAGTACAGCGGTTCTCAACCTGTGGGTCGCGACCCCTTTGGGGGTCAAACGACCCTTTCACAGGGGTTGCCTAAGACCATCCTGCATATCAGATATTTACATTACGATTCATAACAGTAGCAACATTACAGTTATGAAGTAGCAACGAAAATAATTTTATGGTTGGGTCACAACATGAGGAACTGTATTTAAAGGGCCAGAAGGTTGAGAACCACTGCTATAGTAGGAACTGTTCTTATCTTGGGGACTGCAAAGTAAAAATATAAAGTCCTAGCCTTTCAGAAGTTTATAATCCAGTGCCTGGAATTTTGCCCAAAATATAATGGTCATTCAACAAACTCCTTTTAGATGAGTTTAAATTACTATCCTATATAATAAAAGCCTAATATGCTAAGTGTCCAACCATTCCTTCGACCATTCGACCAGTCGCTATTATGCACACTAACCACCAGGGGGCAATTGCTCCAACTGGTAGGTTAGCTTGCTGCTGGGGTCCAGCATCAGGACTGGGCGAGATGGGTCAGAAATGCCCTGGAGCCCTCACGCGGTCTCTCCCCAGTCAGCCAACCTCCCGCGGTCCCTCCCCAGCCTCTAAAATATTTATTCAAATTACTTTCCTTTCAATGTGCACAAATCCATGCACCAGGCCTCTAGTACTTAATAACTAAGGTACGGGGGCAGTTGCCGGTTCAGTTTCTGGTCAGGGGATGTGCCTGGGTTTCAGCCTCAAGCCCCAGTGAGGGCATGTGGGAGGGAGGCAGCTGATCAATGTCTCAGTGTCCCATTGATGTTTCTCTTCCTCTCTCTCTAAAAGTCAATAAAAATGTTAGAAAACAACTCCCACCCTTTGATTTTAACTGTTACTTGAAACCTATAAATCCTATACAAACATCACTTAATTGCTTGAGTCTAAACTTCTACACTACTCTTTTCCCAAATATGATTTGTCAGAACTAGATCATTTAAAAATCTGATGACTTGTTTTCTGAAAATAAAATAAAATCTATATCCAATTATTTTTCCATTTAAACAGACAATCAAAACTAACTGGCTACCCAGAAGCAAGCATTACTACAGGGACATTTCTACCAAATACCTTGACAAACATTTTTATACTGTCTCTTCAAGATACAAAATATTCCTTACTATGGTTAACAAATTGATGTTCACTTCCAGCTACCATTTACAGAGCTTACAGAGCACCACCAGAAGACCCAGCCCTGTATCCAGAAACAGAAGTGTAATGTGGAGAGAATTAGCAGAAAGCCATGCTCATAGTTACCCTCCTCCTCCCGTGATGTAGCTGTAGCCGCCAGTGCCCAGACCGTAGCCATAGCGCTCTCCCAGGAACACTGGTTCACCCGACTCGTAGCAGCTAAGCAAGTGCTGGAGCCTGGAGATGCTAGGATTCCAAAGGGAAAATAAGCAATGACTATTTAATTCAGTAAATATTTTATTATATTTTATTTATTAAGATATTAAATATGTGTCCATATCCCCCATTGACCACCCCCCCCACTCCCGTACATGCCCTCACCCCCGTGCTGTCTCTGTCCATTGGTTATGCTTATATATGCATGCATACAAGTCTTTTGGTTGATCTCTTCCCCTTCCCCTCACCCTCCCCTACCTTTCCTCTGAGGTTTGAGCATTTGATCAATGCTTCTCTGTCTCTGGATCCATTTTTGTTCATCAGTTTATGTTGTTCATTATGATCCGCAAATGAGATCATGTGATATTTATCTTTTTCTGACTGACTTATTTCACTTAGCATAATGCTCTCCAGCTCCATCCATGCTGTTGCAAATGGTAGGAGTTCCTTCCTTTTTACAGCAGCATAGTATTCCATCGTGTAGATGTACCACAGTTTTCTAATCCACTCATCTGCTGATGGGCACTTAGGCTGTTTCCAAGTCTTAGCTATTGTAAATTGTGCTGCTATGTAAATATTTTTATGGTTCTTACACCCACTGGTTACATTATAGAATATAATACTGAAATTATTCAGACATGAAATTCAAGTGATTTACAGAAGAAATTAATTTTTAATAAGAAAAAAAAGAATTGAACACTGAACGTTATTGAAAACAGGAAAATGAGAAATACAAGCCTTACCCCCCAGTTTTAATAAGCCCCTGGCAGCACAGGTTGGGTGGCTGATTTATGAAGAAGGTGATATAGCAAGTGTACTATATAACTCACTTTTACCCATCCTGTTTCCCAGGAAGTGTGAACTAATCATCACAGCTCCTCAGATGTACTTGCTGTATTTTTTAAATTCATTTTAGAGAGAGAGGTAAGGGGGGGGGGGGAGGAGGAAGAAGAGAGAGAGAGAGAGAGAGAGAGAGAGAGAGAGAGAGAGAGAGAGAAACACCAACAATTTGTTGTTCTACTTATTCATGCATTTATTGGTTGATTCTTGTATGTGCCCTGACTGGGGATTGAATCACTCTAACCAACTGAGCTACCTGGCCAGGCAGGGTTTTTTCATTCTTGATGGCCAAAAAAGGAACTTTTGAGGAATAAATGAGATGCATATTAGCGTATCTGGCAGGTGAGGAAGGTAACTTGGGTGAGCAGGGTTTCCAGGAAACACTCCAATTATGATGCACAGCTTGGGTTTCCCTTGAGTAAGGTGCCCTAGTCTGTGATTTTTTCATGTCTATTTGTTTATATCTCTGACTCTGATACTTATTCATCATGTGTCAACAATGACAGCTTACAAAGCGCAAAAAGATTCAAGGGCTGGTCAGAAAAATGCCTGCAACTGTAGTTATTGTAAGGATGAGAAAAGATTTCACAAGAAAATAAAATCTAGAAATAACTTTTTAAGGTGACACAAAGGTTGATGTTAAGAAAAACCAGTTTTTCCATGTGGTGAGAACTTATACCACTTACAAATGCCTTGTGAAGTCCTTCCACTCTTTCTTCTAAACTAGAGCTTCCACACCACCCAATCCAGGTTCCCTCATGACATTAGTCAGTGTTCCTTGGTGAATAACTTTGGATTACATTTTCTTTTTTTTAATCCAATAATATATTTTTTATTTTTTTGAATTTATTTTTATTGTTGACATTATGACAGATGTCCCCCATTTTCCCCCTCTTTGCACAACTCCTCCCAGCCCCTACCCCTGCCTGCCCTGGACTTCACCACATTGTTGTCTGTGACCATGGGCTATGCATATATCTTCTTTGGCTAATCTCTTCACCTTCTTTTATCCAATCCCTCCCACCCCCTTCCCCTCTGACATACCTGTCTGTTCCAATGTTCCATGCCTTTTCATCAGTTTATTTTGCTCATTAGATTCCATATATAAGTGAAATCATGTATTTATCTTTCTCTGACTGGCTTATTTCACTTAGCATAATAATCTCCAAGTCCATCTATGCTGTCTCAAAGGTAAGAGTTCCTTCTTATTCACAGCTATGTAGTATTCCAGTGTGTAAATACACCACAACTTTCTTTTCCACTCAACTACTGATGGGCACTTGAGCTGTTAACAGATCTTAGCTATTGTAAAATAGCACTGCAGTGATCATAGGGGTGCATATATTCTTTCTGATTGGTGTTTCAGGATTCTTAGGATATATTCCCAGAAGTGGGATCGATGGGTCAAAAAGGCAGTTTTTTAAAGGAAACTCCACACTGTTTTCCACAGTGGCTGCATGGAACTGCATTGCCTCCAACAGAGCACTGTGGTTCCCTTTTCTCCACATCCTCGCCAGCACTTGTTTGTTGACTTATTTACCATAGCCATTCTGACAGGTGTGCAGAGATACTTCATTACAGTTTTAGTTTGCATCTCTCTGATGACTAGGACATTTAGCATTTATTCATATGTCCATTGGCCATCTGTAAGTCCTCCTTGAAAAGATGTATAGGCAAAAATGTTGCTCCAAAGGATGTCTCAGATTTTACTGCCTATATTTTCTTCTAGGATTTTAAGGATTTAATGACTTACATTTAACTCTTTTATCCATTTTGAGTTTATTCTTGTATATGGTATAAGTTTATGGCCTACTTTTTTTTAAAATTTACCTACCCAATTTTCCCAACACCACTTATTGAAGGGACTGTATTTAGTCCATTGTACACTCTTGCCTACCTTTGTCAGATATTAATGACCATAAAGCCATGAGTTTTCTGGGCTCTCTGTTCTGTTCCATTAATCTATATGCCTGTTCTTGTGCCATACCAGGCTGTTTTGATTAAAATGGTCTTGTAGTATACTTTGATATCTGGTATTGTGATATTTCCAACTTTGTTCTCCTTTCTCAAGATTGCTGAGGCCATTTTGGGTCCTTTTTGGTTCTAAATTTTTGGAATATTTATTCTAAATCTGTGAAATATGACAATGGAATTTTCTTTTCTTTCTTTCTTCATTTATTTTTTATAATTCTTTATTGCTGAAAGTATTACATATGTCTCCTTTTTCCCGATTGACCCCATCTAACCTGCCTCCACCCCCCGCCAGGACCTCATTGCCCCATTCAATGGTATTTTAATAGGAATTGCATTGAATCTACAAATTGCTTTGGGTAATACTGATATTTTAATGATGTTAATTCTTCCAATCCATGAACACGGTATATACTTGTACTTGTTTGTGTCTTCCTCTATTTCTTTCTTCAATATCCTATAGTTTTCTGAGTACAGGCCTTTTACTTCCTTAGTTAAGTTTATTCCTAGGTAACTTATATTTTTGGTGGAACAGTTAATGGGGTTGTTTACTTAGTTTATTATTCTGATAGTTTATTATTGGTGTATAAAAATGCCATTGATTTCTGACCATTAACATTGCATCCTGCTACTTTGCTGAATTCTTTCATTGGATCTAGTAGTGTTTTGGTGGAGTCTTTAGGATTTTCTAAGTACAATATCACATCATCTGCATATGACAGTTTTATTTCCTCATTTCCAATTTGGTTGCCTCTAATTTTTTCTTGATTTTGACTGATCGCTGTGGCTAGGACTTCGGGGATTATGCTAAATAAGAGTGGTGAAAGTAGACATCCCTGTCTTGCTCCTGATCTTAAGGGAAACACTTAGTTTTTGCGCATTGAGTATGATGTTGGCTGTAGGTTTTTCATATATGGTCTTATTAGGTTGAGGTATGAGTCCTCTATTCCAGCAGTTCTCAACCTGTGGGTCGCGACCCCTTTGGTAGTCGAACGATCCTTTCACAGGGGTTGCCTAAGACTATCCTGCATATCAGATATTTACATTATGATTCATAACAGTAGCAACATTACAGGTATGAAGTAGAAACGAAAATAATTTTATGGTTGGGTCACAACATGAGGAACTGTATTTAAAGAGCCAGAAGGTTGAGAACCACAACTCTATTCCAACTTTGGTGAGAGTTTTTATACAAAATGGGTGCTAGATTTTATCAAAGGTTTTTTCTACATCTATTAATATGGTAATGTGATGTTTATACTTCCTTTTTTTTTTTTTTAGAAATTAGCTATTTTATTTTTTTATATATTGTTTCTCTCTTTATTGATTAAGGTATTACATATGTGTCCTTATGCCCCCATTGCCCCCCACCCTCCAACATGCCCTCACCCTCCTGGTGTCTGTGTCCACTGGATAGGCTAATATGCAGGCATACAAGTACTTTGGTTGATCTCTCCCTCTTACCCCCACCTTCCCCTACCTTCTCTCTGAGGTTTGACAGTCTGATAGATGCTTCTCTGTCTCTGGATCTGTTTTTGTTCATCAGTTTATGTTGTTCATTATATTCCACAAATGAGTGAGATCATGTGATATTTATCTTTCTCTGACTGGCTTATTTCGCTTAGCATAATGTTCTCCAGCTCTATCCATGTGCTGTTGCAAATGGTAGGAATTTCTTCCTTTTTATAGCAGCATAGTATTCCATTGTGTAGATGTACTACAGTTTTCTAATCCACTCATATGCTGATGGGCACTTAGGCTGTTTCCAAATCGTAGCTATGGTAAATTGTGCTGTTATGAATATGGGGTGCATACATCCTTTCTGAGTGGTATTTCTAGTTTCGTGGGATATATTCCTAGAAGTGGGATCACTGGGTCAAATGGGAGTTCCATTTTTAGTTTTTTGAGGAAACTCCATACTGTTCTCCATAATGGCTACACCAGTCTGCATTCCCACCAGCAGTGCACTAGTGTTCCTTTTTCTCCGCATCCTCGCCAGCACTTGTCGTTTGTTGATTTGTTGATGATAGCCATTCTGACAAGTGTCAGATGGTACCACACTGATGTTTTCATTTGCATCTCTCAGAACATTAGTGACTTTGAGCATGTTTTCGTATGTATCTTAGCCTTCCTTATGTCCTCTTTCAAAAAGTATTTAGGTCCGTTGACCATTTTTTTGATTGGGTTGTTTATCTTCCTTTTGTTAAGTTGTATGAGTTCCCTGTAAATGTTGGAGATTAAACCCTTATCAGTGATAACATTGGCAAATATGTTCTCCCAAGCAATGGGCTTTCTTGTTTTGTTGATGGTTTCTTTTGCTGTGCAGAAGCTTTTTATTTTGATGTAGTCCCATTTTTTTATTTTCTCTTTAGTTTCCATTGCCCTCAGAGTTGTATCGGTGAAGATATTGATATGATATATGTCTGAGATTTTGCTGCCAATGATTCCTCCAGCGTTTTTAAGGTTTCCCATCTTACATTTAAGTCCTTTATCCATTTTGAGTTTATTTTTGTGTATGGTGTAAGTTGGTGGTCTAGTTTCTTTTCTTTTTTTTTTTTTTAGCATGTATCTCTCCAATTTTCCAAACACCATTTATTGAAGAGACTGTCTTGACTCCATTGTATGTTCTTGCATCCTTTGCCAAATATTAATTGAGCATAATGGTTTGGGTCGATTTCTGGGTTCTCTATTCCATTCCATTTGTCTACATGTCTTTTCTTGTGCCAGTATCAGGCAGTTTGGAGAATGGTGGCTTTGTAATACAGCTTGATATCTGGTATTGAGATCCCTCCTACTTTGTTCTTCTTTCTCAGGATTACTGCAGCTATTCAGGGTCTTATTTTGTTTATTCCAGATAAATTTTTGGAGCGTTTGTTCTAGGCCTGTGAAATATGCTGTTGGTATTTTAATGGGGAGTGCATTGAATCTATAGATTGCTTTGGATAGCATGGACATTTTAATAATGTTGATTCTACCAATCCATGAACATGGTATGTTCTTCCATCTGTTTATGTCTTCCTCTATCTCTTTTTTCAGTGTCCTGTAGTTTTCACATATAGGTCTTTTACCTCCTTAGTTAAGTTTACGCCTAGGTATCTGAACTTTTTTGGTGCGATGCTAAATGGGATTGTTTTTTAAATCTTTCTGTAAGTTCATTATTGGTGTATAGAAATGCCATAGATTTCTTGTCGTTAATTTTGTATCCTGCTACATTGCCGAATTCATTTATTAAGTCTAATAATTTTTTGATGGAGTCTTTAGGGTTTTCTATGTACAGTATCATGTCATGTGCAAATAATGACAGTTTTACCTCTTCTTTTCCAATATGGATCCCGTTTATTTCTTATTCTTGTCTAATTGCTATGGCTAGCACTTCCAGTATTATGTCAAACAGGATTGGTGAAAGTGGGCATCTCTGTCTCATTCCTGTTCTTAGGTGAAATGGTGTTAGTTTTTGCCCATTGAGTATGGTTGGTTGTAGGTTTGTCATATAAGGCTTTTATTATGTTGAGGTATGATCCTTCTATTCCCATTTTGCTGAGGGTTTTTTTTTTTTTATCAAGAAAGGGTGTTGGACTTTGTCAAATGCTTTTTCTGCATCAATTGATATGACTATGTGATTTTTATCTCTCAATTTGTTTATGTGATGTATCACATTTATTGATTTGTGGATATTGTACCATCCTTGCATCCCCGGGGTAAATCCTACTTGGTCATGGTGTATGATCCTTCTGATGTAATGCTGGATCTGATTTGCTAGAATTTTGTTAAGGATTTTGTAATCTATGTTCATGAAGGATATTGGCCTGTAATTCTCTTTCATTGTGTTGTCTTTATCTGGTTTTAGTATTAGGGTAATGCTGGCTTCATAGAATGAGTTTGGAAGTGTTCCTTCCTCTTGAATTTTTTGAATAGTCTGAGGAGGATAGGTTTTAGTTCTTCTTTGAATGTTTGGTAAAACTTCCCCGTGAAGCTTTTCATGTTTTTTGAGGTAGGCCTGTAGAGCTATGAACTTCCCTCTCAGGACTACTTTCAAACCCCATAGATGTTTTTAATTTCTTCTTTGATCTCTTTGATAACCCAATCATTGTCTAATAGCATGCTATTCGGCTTTCAAGTGTTTTAATTTTTTTGGTTGTTTTGTTGTAGTTTATTTCTAATATTATGCCATTGAGGTCTGAGAAGATGCTTGGTATGATTGCAATCTTCTTGAATTTGGAGAGACTTTGCCTGTGACCCAAAATGTCATCTATAATTGAAAATGTCCCATGTGCACTTGAGAAGAACGTATATTTCTTGGTTTGGGGTGAAATGTTCTAAAGATGTCAATTAAGTCCATCTGATCTAGTAAGTCATTTATGATTGCTGTTTCTTTGCTGATTTTTGTCTAGAGGATTTATCCAAGTGAAGGCAGTGGGGTATTAAAGTCCCTTACTATGATTGTATTGCTGTCAATCTCTCCCTTAATATCTTCCAAGAGTTTTTTTTATGTATTTGGGTGCTCCTGCATTGGGTGCATATATGTTTACCAGGGTTATATCCTTTTGTTCTATTGATCCCTTTAGTATTATGAAGTGGCCTTTCTTATCTCTTGTTATAGCTTTCACTTTGAGGTTATTTTATCAGATTTAAGTATTGCTACCCCAGCTTTTTTTTCATTTCCGTTTCCCTGGAATATATTTTTCCATCCCTTCTCTTTCAGTCTGTGTGAGTCCTTTGTTCTGAGGTGGGTCTCTTGTAGGCAGCATACATATGGGTCATGTTTTGTTATCCATTCAGTCACTCGATGTCTTTTGATTAGAGCATTTAGTCCATTTACATTTAAAGTTATTGATATTTATTGTTTGTAGCCATTTTTAATTTTTGTGCCTGTGTTCCTTCTTCCCTTTTTATTTCTTCTTTTTACACCAGTCCCTTTAGCATTTCTTGCATTGCTGGCTTGGTAGTGACAAACTCCCTTATGCTTTTTTTGTCTGTGAAGCTCCTTATTTCCCCTTCAATTTTGAATGATAGCCTTGCTAGATAGAGTACTCTTAGATTCAGACCCGTGCTTTGCATCACTTTGTAAATTTCCTTCCATTGTTTTCTGGCCTGATGTGTTTCTGTTGAGAAATGATTTGATAATTTAATGGGAGATCCCTTGTACATAACTCTGTCTCTCTCTTGCAGCCTTTAAGATTCTCTTTGTCCTGAACATTTACCATCGTAATTACGAAGTGTCTTAGTTTGGGACTCTCTGTTTGTGTGACTTTTTTCTTCCCCACATCAGGGAGGTTTTCTGACATTATTTCTTCAAATAGGTTTTCTAACCCTTGTTCCTCTTCCTGTCATTTTGGCACCCCTATTATTCATATGTTGCTGCATTTCATGTTGTTCCAAAGCTCCCGTAGGCTCTCTTCCTGTCTTTTCATTTTTCTCTCCAATTGCAGTTCAGTTGGGTTCGTTTTGTATCCCTGTCTTCTAATTCACTAATTCGGTCTTCCACTTCTCCTAATCTACTGTTGAAACTTTCCATGGTGTTTTTTATTGCAGCTATATCACTCTTTATGTCTTCTTGATTCTTACATAAGTTGTTGATTTTTACATCCATCCAGTTTATGAACTGTATGGCCCTTATTCAGACACATTGTATGACTCCATTTCAACTTAGATGCTTTTCTCTTGATTCTTCCTTTTCTTTCCTTTGGGGGTTTCTCTGTCTCCCCATTTTTGTTCTCACCAAAAGATCTAGGTGTCAAGTCATGCGAGGGCTGCTCCTCAGGCAGCAGTGGCTTTTTGGGTGATGGCTGCTCCTCGGGCAGCAGTGGCTCCTCGGGCGGCAGTTGCTCCTCGGGTGGTCGAGGCAGTGGCTGCTCCTCAGTTGGTGGCGGCCAACAAAGATGGCAGCTGGCAGCCACGCAGCTGAAGTGAGCAAGAAGCTTGCTTGCTCCAGTGATGGAGGAAGCCAAGCTTCCTCCCTGCTGCGGCCGGGCTCTGAGCTCCACTCTAAGCAACAAAGTTGCAATTATAGAAGCTAAACAAACCCCAGATACCTGCTTTCAGCAGGCCATGGCCTCGGAGCTGGAGCGACAACAAAGTTTCAATTATAGAAGGTAAATAAATCCCAGAATAAAAAAGAAAAGATAAAAAGGAGAGGCTGGGAGCTTCAGTCACTGGCGGGCTTGGCCAGCCTGAAAACCCTCAGCCCCTCATCCAGACTGGTCAGGCACCCCAGTGGGGACCCCCACCCTAAAGGGGGTGTGGCCAGCCTGAAAACAGCCATCAGCCCCTCATGCAGGCTGGCCAGGCACCCCAGTGGGGACCCCCACCCTGAAGGGGGTGCAGGCAAAACAGCCATCAGCCCCTCATCCAGGCTGGCCAGGCACCCCAGTGGGGACCCCCACCCTGAAGGGGGTGTAACCAGCTGCAAACAGCCATCATCCCCTCAGCCAGGCTGGCCAGGCACCCAAGCGGGACCCCCACCCTGATCCGGGACACCCTTCAGGGAAAACCAGCCGGCCCCCACACATGTACCAGGCCTCTATCCTATATAGTAAAAGGGTAATATGCAAACTGACCCTAACAGCAGAAAGACTGGGAATAACTGGTCACTATGACACACACTGACCACCAGGGGACAGATGCTCAATGCAGGAGCTGCCCTCTGGTGGTCAGGGCGCTCTCACATGGGAGGAGCTCTGCTCAGCCACAAGCCAGGCTGATGGCTGCCAGTACAGCGGTGGTGGTGGGAGCCTCTCCTGCCTCCTCAGCAGCACTAAGGATGTCTGACTGCAGCTTAGATCTGATCCCCGCTGGCAAGTGGACATCCCTCGAGAGCTGCTGGGCTGCCAGAGGGATGTCTGATTGCCAGCTTAGGCCCAATCCCCTGGGGAGCAGGCCTAAGCCAGCAGGTGATCATCCCCAAGGGGTCCCAGACTGTGAGAGGGCACAGGACGGGCTGAGGGACTCCCCCACCAAGTGCACAAATTTTTGTGCACTGGGCCTGTAATATATATATATATATATATATACATACATACATACACACACACAAGGGCCCTCTGTGTGTGTGTGTGTGTGTGTGTGTGTATATACATATATATATATATATATATATATATATATATATATATATATATATACACACACACACACACACACACACACACACATTTAGTTGCTCCCATATTTGGTGCATATATGTTTAACAGGGTTATATCCTCTTGTTGGATCTATCCCTTTAGTATTATGCAGTGACCATCTTTGTATTTTTTATGGCTTTTGTTTTAAAGTCTATTTTGTCCAATATAAGTATCATTAACCCAGCATTTTTTTTCCCCCGTTTCCAGTTGCATAGAATACTTTTTTCTATCCCTTCATTTTTAGCCTGTGTGAATGTTTTGATCTTAGATGAGTCTCTTATAAACAGTATGTTTTCTTACTCATTCTACCATATTTTTTTTTATTGGAACATTTATTCCATTGTCATTTAAGGTTATTATTGATAGGTAGTCATTTATTGCCATTTTTCTTTATACCTGTTTCTTTCTCTCTGTTTCTTCTTCTTAAAGCAGTCTTTTAACACTTCTTGCAATGCTGGTTTGGTGGTAATAAATTTTAACTTTTTATTTTGTCTGGGAAGCTGTTTATTACAAGTTCAATTTTAAATGGTAGCCTTGCTGGATATAGTAATCTTGGTTGCAGGTCCTTGCTTTACATTACTTTGAAAACTTCATGCCTATCCCTTCTGGTCTGAAGTGTTTCTGTTGAGAAATCAGCTGACAGCCTTATGGGAACTCCCTTTTAGGCAACTTTCTCTCTTTTGCTGCCTTTAAGATTCTGTCTTTGTCTTTAATCTGGGCCATTTTAATTATTATATGTCTTGGTATGGGTCTCTTTGGGTTAATCTAGATTGGGACTCTGTGATTCCTGCACTTGTGTGACTTTCCTTCATCAAATTATGGGAGTTTTCTGTCATTATTTCTTCAAACAGGTTTTCTATTCCTTGGTCACTTCTCCTTCTGTGTATATTGTTACATTTCATGTTGTCCAAAACTTCCCTAAAATACCCTCATTCTTTTAAATTATTTTTTCTTTTTGCTGCTCTGATTGGGTGTTGTTGTTTTTTGTGGGGGGGTTTTCTAGCTTGTCTTTCAAATAGCTGCTTTGATCATCTGCTTAATCCAGCCTGTGTATTCCTTCCAGTATATTCTTTATCTCAGATATGGTATTCTTCATTTCTGACTGGTTATTTTTCATGGTCTCTATGTCCTTTTTCATGCTACTGACTATCTTTAAAAACACTAATTTGAACTCTGTTTCTGATAAAGGGCTTGCCTCTATTTTCATTTAGTTATTTTTCTGGAGATTCCTCCTGTTCTTTCATTTGGGGCCTGTTTGTTTGTTGTTGTTGTTGTTGTCTCCCCAGGTTGGCTGTTTCTTTTTGTTTGTTTCTCTGTATTAGATAGAACTGCTATGATTCCCAGTCTTGGTGGGGTGGCCTTATGTAATATGTGACCTGTGGAACACAGTGGCTGAGTCTCCTTGATCTCCTGTGCTGGGTGCTCTAGGAAAGCCCCTTTTGTGGGTTATGTGGGCACTCCTGTTATAATTGGGTCTTGATTGCTACTGGCTCATTTGTGGGTGGAACTGACTCTCAGGCTAGCTGTGAGTATCAACCCCTACCATGGCATACAAGCTGCTGACAAAACAAAACATAAAACTAAAAAACACACAACAGCACAACAATTAAAATAATAAGAAAAATTAAATATAATATGGAAAAAAGTAAAAGAGAAAAGGAAAAGAAAAAAAGAAGAATATGAAAATTTTAAAAATAGTAAAGGATAAGAAAAGAGAAATGGGAAGAAAAGAATATGAAAATTAAACAGCAAATAAATAGAGTAAGGAAAGGAAAAAGAAAAAAATATTTTTTAAAAAAATGAAAGTAATAAGAAAAACAAAGATGTATAAAAGAGGAAAGATCCCAGCTGGTATGACTCAGTAGTTGAACATCAACCTATGAATCAGGATGTCACAGTTCAATTCCCGATTAGGGCACATGCCTGGGTAGTGGGCTCAATCCCTAGAGTAGGGGGTAGGGAGGAGGGGGAAGGGTGTATGGTAGGCAGCCAATCAGTGATTCTCTCTCATCATTGTTGTTTCTGTCTCTCTCTCTCCCTCTCTTCCCCTCTGAAATCAGTAAAAAAATATTTTTTTAAAAAAAGAAAAAAGAAAGAAAAGAATAAAAAAGTGGAGTTCCCCTCAGCAGGCAGTCTCCCTTTTGATTTGCTGTTTTTGACACTTGTTGGATCCTGCTCCAATATTGTCTAAAGCTGTTCACTTGGTGTATTGGTTCGGGGCCTCTTTGGAGAAATTCTGGTGTATGCCAATGTCATATGCTGTCCATGTCTAGCCCTGGGCAATTTGTTTGAGGCTACATGTAATGCACAGCTTGTAATACTGACCTTGGCTAAACATGAGAAGGGCCAAGCTATACTCTAGAACTCAATTTTACCAGCACATGGCAGAAGGGCTAGTCAGCAAACCTCTCAAGTAACCCTGGGACCTGCCTCCACCTTCCAGCTGGCTGTTAAGCTTAGTCACGGAAAGGGCTTAGTCTCTAAAAGGCAGAATCACAAGGGGTGGTTTTGGATCTCCTGTGAGGGGGAAGTGCTATTTAGACTTTAGGAAAGATGGTGGGTGTAATCCTCCATCCAGATCCACAGGACTGAGTCTGTCTCAGATTTTTCCCTGACCTTGGCAGGGTGGAGTCCCAAGTCTTTTTTTTTTTTTTTATTAGTTAAGGTATTACAAATGTGTCCTCATCCCCCCCTTTAACCCCCAACCTCCACCCCCACACACAAACTCATGCTCCCATCCCCCCGTTGTCCATGTCCATTGGTTTGGCTTATATACATGTATACAAGTCCTTCTGTTGATCTCTTCCCCTTACCCCCGCCCTCCCCTACTTTCCTTCTGGGGATTGATAGCCTGATCGCTGTTTCTCAGTCTTTGGGTCTGTCCTTTTTCATCAGTCTATGTTGTTCTCTATAATCCACAAGTGAGTGAGATCATGTGGTATTTATCTTTCTCTGACTGGCTTATTTCACTTAGCATAATGCTCTCCAGTTCCATCCATGCTGTTGCAAAAGGCAAGAGTTCCTTTTTTTTTTACCGCAGCATAGTATTCCATTGTGTATATGTACCACAGTTTTCTAATCCACTCATCTGCTGATGGGCACTTAGGCTGTTTCCAAATCTTAGCTATGGTGAATTGTGCTGCTATGAACATAGGGGTGCATATATCCTTTCTAATTGGTGTTTCTGGTTTCTTGGGATATATTCCTAGGAGTGGGATCACAGGGTCAAATGGGAGTTCCATTTTTAGTCTTCTGAGATAGCTCCATACTGTTCTCCACAGTGGCTGCACCAGTCTGCATTCCCACCAGCAGTGCAGAAGGGTTCCTTTTTCTCCACATCCTCTCCAACACTTGTTGTTTGTTGATTTGTTGATGATAGCCATTCTGACAGGTGTGAGATGATAACGCATTGTCGTTTTGATTTGCATCTCTCGTATAATTAGTGAATATACCGTGTTCATGGATTGGTAGAATCAACATCATCAAAATGTCCATACTACCCAAAGCAATTTATAGATTCAATGCAATCCCCATTAAATTACCAACGGCATATTTCACAAATCTAGAACGAACGTTCCAAAAATTCATCTGGAATAAAAAAAGACCCCGAATAGCTGCAGCAATCCTGAGAAAACACAAAGTAGGTGGGATCTCAATACCAGATATCAAACTGTATTACAAAGCCACTGTTCTTAAAACAGCTTGGTACTGGCACAAGAACAGACATATAGATCAATGGAATAGAATAGAGACCCCAGAAATCGACCCAAACCACTATGCCCAATTAATATTCGACAAAGGAGGCAAGAGCATACAATGGAGTCAAGACAGTCTTTTCAATAAATGGTGTTGGGAAAATTGGACAGATACATGCAAAAGGATGAAACTAGATCACCAACTCACACCATACACAAAAATAAACTCAAAATGGATAAAAGACTTAAACGTAAGATGGGAAACCATAAAAATACTAGAGGAATCCACAGGCAGCGAAATCGCAAACATATGCCGAAGAAATTTCTTCTCTGATAATGCTCCTAGGGCAATGGAAACTAAAGAGAAAATAAACAAATGGGACTACATCAAAATAAAAAGCTTTTGCACAGCAAAGGAAACCATCAAAAAAACAACAAGAAGACCCACTACATGGGAGAACATATTTACCAATGATACCACCGATAAGGGTTTAATTTCCAACATATACAGGGATCTCATGAAACGTAACAAAAGAAAGATAAACAATCCAATAAAAAAATGGGCAACGGACCTAGATAGACACTTTTCGAAAGAGGTCATACAGAAGGCAGAAAGACATATGAAAACCTGCTCAAAGTCACTAATTATACGAGCACCAAGTCTTGTAGCCGGGTGGCTGGGGCTTCCGGAGCCCAGAGGTTGAGTCTTCCAGAGGCCAGGAGGGTATTCCTATAGGGTCTCCCATGAAGGGGAAGCACCAGTCTGGTTTGTGGGAAAGTGGGGGAAATGGCCCAGCCCCAATTCCAGTCACTGACACCCACAGAGTCTGCCCAGGCTTTCCCTTCCTGCCTATGCCACTGACTCCTCAGCAGGACTTAAGATGCAGGGTGGAGTGAATGGGATTCTTGATATAATCCCAGGCGGCTGCTACTTGGAGGGTGTTGCACTGCCCAGGAAAGATGGCTGCTGTGGTATCAGAGGATGAACCAGTACAGGGATTTCAGCAACTGCTCCCCCATATCTCTCTCCCAAGCCACAAACCAGACTCTCCTTAGGCAACTCCAGTCTGTACCACCCTCCCTCCTCTGGAGCCCAGGTGAATGGCCGCAAACAAAACTGCGAAATGGCTCTCCAGAGCAAGCGTTTGCCTCCTTTGGGCTCTGCCTCTCCTGGGTTACATTTCCTTAATTGGCTAAATAAATGTCAATGTTTCTCATGCCTATGATTCATCTCATTTCCAAAAGGTAGATGTGATAGCGTTTCTCTAAATTATTTATTACTTAGTCTGTTCTCACAGGACGGTACCAACATTTAAAACACTAGAGTTCTAGTATTTTGTTTTTTCTCTTTTGGCAGAATGGTGGGATCCTAAGAAAACAAAACAGAGATGCCGAAGAGGAGGTCATCTTTTCAATCCATACTCATGCTGCTTACAAAAATTCCCTAGCTCATAGACCTAAGGCTGAGAGTGAAGAAAATAAATTTAATGTATGAAAAAGAAATCTCTCACAAGTACAGTGCTGAAAGAATCTACAAGTCTTCTGATCAGGTTTATATTTGTATGAAGGTCAAGGCCTCTGATATTTGGCAATTTCTGAATGGCCAAAAAAACGTGATCTTTGGAAACAATCTTGTTTTTGGCACACAAGTTAAACATTCTAGGCAGCTAATCTGGAATCAGTCTTGAGGAAGTCGTTTAATGAACAGCTCTGCATGGGTAGGCCAATAAGTGTGTGGATACCTATAAAACACCACTAAGTTATGGAATTGAAGGTCCCTAAGGAAATCACAGCCTTTGGTTGATAACAGGCCCTGTAAAACTCAAAGCCTTCTCCAGAAGCCTTCTCCACATGCATGTCTCCTTCTTGACCAGAAAATAAATTAATGTATTTCTCTTCCTCCTGCATATTGCAAAATTATCATTTCAAACCCTCAACCTTCAATTCCTGAAGTTAAAATAACACATACAGCATCTCCTCTGGATTTCTTTTCCTAATGACATTAACTATTTCCATAGTCAAAATATCATTCATTTTAAAGCTGGAGAATCATAAGCTGAGTCTGAAAACTATCACATCGTTCATATAAACTGTCAATGTGGCAAACGCCAACCAATCTCCAATTCCATCCAAGTGGACTGACCCTAAATATTGCAATTATTCAGCCTCATGACTTCAGAAAAGTTAGAGCTCATGGTGATCAAAGATGATGTCAGAGTCTCAAAAGAAAAAGATGACAAGATTCAACTCAAAAACACATTTAAGACATCATTGAGTAATTAGATATTATTGCTGGTAAATATTGAGAAGAAAAAAAAGAAACACAAAATGAAGATCTGGCAAAACTTCCAGGTGGAGTAACTGCCCTGGATCGGTGGCATGAGTGCTGCAGTTAGAGATGCAGTAAATGCTGCACGAGACACTGTCAACAAGGACACAGTGTGGCGGTGGCCACGTGCAGCTTTGATGCTGACAGCTGTGCTTGGGGTTCACTGAGCTTGGATCAGTGGGTTTAGCATTTTCATTAAATTTGGAAAGTATTTCTTTAAATATCTGTCATGTGCCCCTTCTCTTCGGAGGACTTCAATCACATATATACAAGGACACCTGGAATTGTCCCACGGCTCAGGGATGCTCTATTCACTTGTTTAAAATTATTTTTTATTTTTGTTTCATTTGGGTAGTTACTGTACAGTGTCCCCAAGATTAGTGAACCTTTCTTCTGTGATGTCTAATTTGCTGTTAATACTATCCAGGGGTTTTCACCTTACACAATGTAGTTTTCATCTCTAGAAGTTCGACTTCAGTCTTATGTATACTTTCCAAGTCTCTTTATTGAACATAAAGTATGGAGTTATAACTATTTATGAGTGACAGCTTTAAAACCACTAATTCTAATGTATCGTTTCTGGGACAGTTTTAATCAACTTAGTTTTCTCTTCATTATGGGTGAATTTTCCTGCTGCATTGTGTGCCTGATAACTTTTGATTGGATGCCAAGCATTGTGAATCTTTTTGGAGCTGGATATTTTGGTACTTCTATAAATCCTCAAGTTCTGTTCTCGCATATGAGCTCATTACTTGGAAACAGTTTGGTCTTTTAGGATCTTGCTTTTAAGATGTGTCAGGCAGGACTGGAGTAGTGCTTAGTCCTAGATTAGTATTTCCCAATATTAGAGGAAGACCCTCAAAGTGCTCTACCCAATAATTCATGGAACAAGGGCATTTCAGGCTAGCTTGTGTGAACAGGCCTGTGAGAGCATCAGGCATCATTCCTTCTAATCATTTTGGTAGATTCTTTCCCCAGCCTTCAATAATTTCCTCACATACAGTGCTGATCAGTATTTAAGGGGTGCCTCGAGAGATATCCTGTGTTCTCTTTTAGTGCAGCTCTGTCCTCTCCAGTGCTCTGTCCTACAAACTCTAGTGGCCTTGGTCTCCCAGACTTCAGCTTTAATCCTCATTTTGCCTTGGCCAGTGTGGCTCATTTGGTTGAGCATTGTCCTGTGCACCTTAAGGTTACAGTTCGATTCCCAGTCCGAGCACATACCCAGGTTGTGGGTTTGATCCCAGTCATGGAGCATGTGGGAGGCAACCGACCCATGCTTCTCTCCCACATCAATGTTTCTCTCTCTCTCCCTCTCCTCTTCTCTCTCTCTAAAAATCAATAAAACATTTTAAAAATTTTCATTTCATATATTTTAGTCCCTTTGGGAGGTTGTTTCATCTGTGAGAGTAAATTCAGTCCCTGTTAACCCATCTTGGCCAGATGTAGAAGTACCCACCATAGTTTCTAAATATGAATATATATAGAATTGGAAGCCATCCTGGGATGAGAATGGCTCCTTACCTTATTAATGTATCATCATCCACAATGACTAACCATGCTATTTTGCCATGGCTGTGATTCAAAAATCTTTCCAAAATGGCAAATGTCTTTCCACAATGACCTAGGAAAGGCAAGAGGAAAACTTACAATGTAATATTTTCTTTAAAAGATATATAATTCATTTAAAAATATTTTTGTTTTTGAGTTTTTAAAAGAAAAGGCTTAAATGTTGTCATGTACCTTAATAATTTAAAATTTTCAAAATTAGCTTCACTAATTTTCACAGGCATAGTGAACCAGGAGAAATTTTAGAAATCGTGAAGTCTAAGCCATTCATTTCACACATTAAGAAATGAAGAATAGAGAGATGAGATGAGGCAGGGATAAGACTAGTACCTTCACTCTAACAAATAAGAAAAAAATTACAAAGCCTGGCATCTGTCCTTCGATATACTTATTCTGAAGCAACTGGTAGAACCTTAAGTATCACAACCATAGGGAAACAAACAGCAGTGCAAAAGTGGACTTCTAAATCTTCGATCATTTTGTAAGTACTTGCTGTTAAGTTTTAATATGCTGGATCCAGTGGCAGGTTCTAGGCTAGGCACTAAGGTAGTCATAGGCTTTGGGGACATGAGATAAATGTAAATGTGTTATTGGAAAATGATGAGGCCATGATAAGAATAAAATGCTCGGGAAGAGAACCCAAGTTGATAAATAGAAAGATGCCTCGCATTTCAACAAAATATTTGGTGACATGCCAGAGAACAAGCTAATATTAATTAATATTAAACCACTCAAGTTGACCATTATTTTTGTTATTCATGATCTCTTTCTGTACTTTTAGCCATTATGGTATGTATTTTTGAAAGCCACCTCAAATTCCTTTAAGAATACAGTAGAATATATATATAAACAATAATATTGGATTAAAAATAAAGTAAGAATGAATAAAGAATGAATGAATAATTGATTATTAAAACCAAGCTAAATAGAAGTTTAAAAAGCAAGATTTAAAAAAAAAAATTCATCTTAAGTAATTTTTCCAAAACAGACAATAACAAATTCAGTAATACATTTAACCTTGTCAGAAGAACTGATAACTACAGGAACAGCATATCTGATTCTACATAGTACTTTTAATAGTACTTATTAATCAAGGCATTATGAGTGACATTACCATAAAACAATAAAAATAAATGACTCTATAGAACTAGAAAATCAATTCACTACTTTATTGTTTTATTCATAAACTATAGGCCCAGTGGGGTTCCTCGGCCTGGCCTGCAGGGATCAGGCCAAAACCAGCTCTCCGACATCCCCCAAGGGGACCCAGATTGTGAGAGGGCATAGGCCAGGCCGGGGGACCCCCACCAGTACACAACCAGGGCCAGGGAGAGACCGCGGGAGGGCTTCAGGGTGTGTCCAGCCCGTCTCGCCTAGTCCCGATTGCCCACATCCCGATCGACCAGACCCCAGCAGCAAGCTAACCTATACGTTGGAGCATCTGCTCCCTGGTGGTCAGTGTAGATATAGCAATGGGTCGAACGTCGAACAAATGGTCAGACACTTAGCATATTAGGCTTTTATTATATAGGATGGGTTTGGGGAACCAGAAAATTAAACTTGAAATGTGGCAGGAACACCAGATAAAAATTAAGATGAACAAAGACCATCTGAAAGGTATCTACTTACAGATAAAGACAGTACAAAGAAAGAATTACAGGCCAATATCTCTAATAAATTTAGATGCTAAAATCCTCAACCATTAGCAAATTGGATTCAGCAACACATTAAAAAAATCATATAACATGATCAAGTGGGATTTATTCCAGGGACGCAAGGCTGGTACAATATTCACAAATCAATAAATGTGATACATCACATAAACAGATTACGTGAAAAAAATCACATTATCATATCACTGATGAAGAAAAAGCACATGAAAAAACCCAACACCCTTTTTGATAAAAACTATCAGCAAAGTGGGAATAGAGGGATCATATCTCAACATAATAAAAGCCATATATGACAAACCTATAGCCAACATCATACTCAATGGGCAAAAACTAAAACTATTTTCTCTAATAACAGGAAAAAGACAGGATGCCCACATTCACCACTCTTGTTCAACACAGTACTGTAAGTGCGAGCCACAGCAACCAGACAAAAAGAAAAAATAAAGGGCATCTAAATCAGAAAGGAGGAAGTAAAAATCTCATTATTCACAGATGACATGATATTGTACACAGAAAACACTAAAGACTCCACCAAAAACTACTAGATTTAATAAATGAATTTGGCAATGTAATAGGATACAAAATTAACACCCAAACATGTATGGCATTTTTATTTTTTATTTTATTTACTTTTTAATTTAATTTTTCGGGTATCAAAGGTGCAACCCAGGTGCTCTACAGTGGCGGTGATGAATTCATAACCATGGTTGGCCTCCCACTCATGTCTAGGCTCCCAGGCTGCTCCCTTACGCGCCCTGGCCACTCCCTCTTCCCTGCCCGCCTTCCTTGCTCCCAGGCTCCTCATTTCTATGGCATTTTTATACACCAATAATGACCCCTCAGAAAGAGAAACTAAACAAACAATCCCATTTACCGATACAAAAAAAAAAGTTAAGACACTGAGTAATAAACTTAACCAAGGAGGTAAAAGGCCTGTGTTTGGAAAACTATAGGACATAGAAAAAAGAGACAGAGGAGAGGAAGATATAAACAAGTGGAAGTATATACCATGTTGATGGACTGGTAAAATCAACATCATTAAAATATCCATACCCAAAGCAATCTATCCATTCAATACAATCCCTATTAAATTACCAATGGAATATTTCATAGATCTAGAATAAATACTCCAAAAATTTATTTGGAACCAAGGAAGACCCTGAATAGCCACAGCAATCTTGAGAATGAAGAACAAAGTTGGAGGAATCACAATACCAGATATCAAGTTTTATACTACAATGCCACTGTACTCAAAATAGCCTCATATTGGCACAAGAACAGGCATATAGATCAATGGAACAGAACAGAGAACCCAGAAGTTAACCCATGCAATTATGCTCAACTAATATTTGACAAAGGAGGCAAGAGCATACAATGGAGTCAAGGCAGTCTCTTTAATAAATGATGCTGAGGAGAACCAAAATGGCGGCATAGGTTAACGCCGGAGTTTGCTGCTTTGAACAACTACTTCAAAAGTGAAACCAAAAAACGGAAAGGACATCACCCAGAACCACAGGAACGCTGGCTGAGTGGAACTCAACTACAACTAGGAGGAAAGAGAAACGCATACGGACACTCAGAGGAGGCGCAGTGCTGAAGTCAAATTCTGAGGTGCGGAGTGCGCGGAGAGGGCTGGCGGCGGAGGGCTTTCAATCAGGAGGGAGTCTCAGACTCTGAGCTCCAGATACAGGCGAGTCTTTAGGGACCCAGACTCAAACGGGAGAAGCGGGACTGTCTGGCTTCGGTCAGAGCAAGTGCAGCTTTCTCTCCGAGGATTGCAGCCGTTGCTGGGACTCAGAGAGGCAGAGCCCCTAGGGACAGGACTGAGAGCCGCCATAACTGCTCTCTCCGGCCCACCCTATTGATCCTGTGCGACTGGCCCCACCCAAGCCCTGCACAGAGGCCTTTGCCGGATAGCCTCAGGCAAAGGCTAGATTAGCACCTCCCTAGAGGACAGAAGTTCTCTCACTGCAGACACAGCTGATTCTCATAGCCACTTGGCCTGGAGGTCAAACCCTCCCTGGTATTAACTACAAGACTGCACACAAAGACCACTAGGGGGTGCACCAAGGAAACATAACAAAATGCGGAGACAAAGAAACAGGACAAAATTGTCAATGGAAGATATAGAGTTCAGAACCACACTTTTAAGGTCTCTCAAGAACTGTTTAGAAGCCGCCGATAAACTTAATGAGATCTACAAGAAAACTAATGAGACCCTCGATCTTATATTGGGGAACCACCTAGAAATTAAGCATACACGGACTGAAATAACGAATATTATACAGACTCCCGACAGCAGACCAGAGGAGCGCAAGAATCAAGTCAATGATTTGAAATGCGAGGAAGCAAAAAACACCCAACCGGAAAAGCAAAATGAAAAAAGAATCCAAAAATGCGAGGATAGTGTAAGGAGCCTCTGGGACAGCTTCAAGCGTACCAACATCAGAATTATAGGTGTGCCAGAAGATGAGAGAGAGCAAGATATTGAAAACCTATTTGAAGAAATAATGACAGAAAACTTCCCCCACCTCGTGAAAGAAATGGACTTACAGGTCCAAGAAGCGCGGAGAACCCCAAACAAAAGGAATCCAAAGAGGACCACCCCAAGACACATCATCATTAAAATGCCAAGAGCAAAAGATAAAGAGAGAATCTTAAAAACAGCAAGAGAAAGAAACTCAGTTACCTACAAGGGAATACCCATACGACTGTCAGCTGATTTCTCAAAAGAAACTTTGCAGGCCAGGAGGGAGTGGCAAGAAATATTCAAAGTGATGAATGCCAAGAACCTACAACCAAGATTACTTTATCCAGCAAAGCTATCATTCAGAATTGAAGGTCAGATAAAGAGCTTCACAGATAAGGAAAAGCTAAAGGAGTTCATCACCACCAAACCAGGATTATATGAAATGCTGAAAGGTATCCTTTAAGAAGAGGAAGAGGAAGAAAAAGGTAAAGATACAAATTATGAACAACAAATATACATCTATCAACAAGTGAATCTAAGAATCAAGTGAATAAATAATCTGATGAACATAATGAACTGTTGATTATAATAGAATCAGGGGCATAGAAAGGGAATGGAATGACTATTCTTGGGGGGGAAAGGGGTGTGGGAGATGCGGGAAGAGACTGGACAAAAATCGTGCACCTATGGATGAGGACAGTGGGTGGGGAGTGAGGGCAGAGGGTTGGCTGGGAACTGGGAGGAGGGGAGTTATGGGGGGGAAAAAAAGAGGAACAAATGTAATAATCTGAACAATAAAGATTTAATTAAAAAATAAAAATAAAAAATAAATAAATAAATAAATAAATGATGCTGAGAAAACTGGACAGGTACATGCAAAAAAATGCAACTAGACCACCAACTTACATCATATACAAGAATTAATTCAGACTGGATAAAAGACTTAAATGTAAATCGTGAAATAATAAAAATCTTAAAAGAAACCATAGGCAACAAAATCTTAGACATCTCTCGTAGCAGTATGTTTACTGATACATCTCCTAGGACAATGGAAACTAAAAGGGAAAGTAAACAAATGGGACTACATCTCTTTTGCACAGCAAAAGAAACCAAAATAACAAGAGATCCTCACTGCATGGGAGAACATATTTGACAATGCTACATTTGATACATGTTAATCTCCAAAATATATGGGAAATTCATACAACTTAACAAAAGGAAGACAAACAATCCAATTAAAAAATGGGCAAAGGACCTAAATAGATACTTCTCCAAAGTGGACATACAGAAGGCTAAGAGACATATGAAAAAATGCTCCAAGTCACTAATCATCTGACAGATGCAAATCAAAATAATAATGAGGTGCCACCTCATATCTGTCAGAATGGCTATCATCAACAAATCAACAAACGACAAGCGCTGGCAAGAATGTGGACAAAAGGGAACCTAGTACACTGCTGGTGGGAATGCAGACTGATGCAGCCTCTGTGGAGAACCGTATGGAGTTTGCTCAAAAAATTAAAAACAGAACTCCCATTTGACCCAGTGATCCCACTTTTAGGACTACTAGTATATCCTAAGAAATCAGAAACACCAATCAGAAAGAATATATGCACCCCTATGTTCATAGCAGCACAATTTACAATAGCTGAGATTTGGAAACAGCCCAAGTGCCCATCAGCATATGAGTGGTTATAAAAGCTGTGGTACATTTACACAATGGAATACTACACAGCTATAAAAAAGAAAGAACTCTACCATTTGCAACAGGATGGATGGCCCTGGAGAGCATTATGCTAAGCAAAATAAGCCAGTCAGAGAAAGATAATTATCATCTGATCTAACTCATTTGTGGAATCTAATGAACAAAATAAACTAATGAACAAAATAGATCGAGAAACACAGAAGCATGGAACAGACTGTAGAGCCTCAGAGGGAAAGCAGGAGAGGGTGGACGGGCAGGAAGAGCACAACCAAAGAACTTGTATGCATATACACTTAACCACTGGACACAGGCAATAGGGCCTGGGGTGGCGGAATCGGGGAGGGAGTGGGCTAGAAGAGGTCAATGGGGGAGTGGGGGTGCGGGGAGTGGACATATGTAATACTTCCAACAATAAAGATTTTTTAAAAAGAGGGGAAATACGGTCTAACAAAAATGCCCAAGAGATCAAGTTTGTATTTGTAAAATATTCTTTTTTAATATGAGGGTTTGGTATATTTGTCTCTACTTTTTTCATACATGATATATTCTATAAATCAAAGACAAATAAACCATTTACCTTACATATGTTTTTAATTAGAAAGCCTGCAATCTGAAGAGAAAATCTAGTGTACTTTCAACAGTTTGCTAAATAGATAACCAGTGTGGAATGTGGTTAAGTGCTACTCAAAGATACACACAAAACAAGCTCAGACCATAAGCTTCCTGAGGGCAGAAACTACCAGATTCATTCCTACTCCCCCTGGCATCGAACATAGGCTGGTATACAGCAGTTGGATAATATCCTGACTGGTTAAATTGTTAAAATTAAATGAGGAGAAGCTTTGGTGGAAAGATGATAAATTCACTTTCAACATCCCATTGGGCCACAGTGAATTCTGAAGGTATGAAAAGTGTATTGTCAAACTTGAACATAATTGTCATGTGCTCAGTCATATCAATATGGCTTATTAAAAACTTACAACCTTTCTCAGTACATATAATGCAGTGCTTAATCTGCAAAAGAAAATCAGCCTATATCTATGAGTAAAGACGTTGAGAAGAGAGGAAGAAAAAAACTTACATAAGGCAAAAATTATAGCATCTATAAGATATTTCATTTTATTATTAGTTGAATTTATTCTATTTGCAGAATGGACATGCTGATTAAGAGGAGCGGTACCAATGAAGGACTCACCTCTGTCTGTATTAGGAATTCCCAGATCCACTGTAGGAATGGAACTTTCTGCATAGTCACTGTAGTATTCAATGAGACTGGCCTGACCCGCCCACGTCTGCTTTACAATGGGGACTGAAAAAATGAGAGAAGTGATAGTCACTGACAGTTGTATAGAAAAGTTTGGAATCTCAAAGGGGCAGCACAATCCCCTATAAAGAAAGAGAACTGTTACTTGTTCGTTTCCAGGTGTTCCAAGCCTTAGAACTCGCTTTTCTACCCTGAGAAATGCCATATGCACATGAATAAACCCTCTTCCTGGGCCATTTTCAATATACTCTAGAGCCAAGCACTTTTTACTCCTGGTGATAAGTACACTTGCTTCCATATAATAATAAATTTTCTGATTATACTTATTGTGTTTAATCAGTATATAATCAGCAATCTGATTATACTGTTGCATTTAAATTAATTGTAACTAATTTTTCTCTTTGCCCAACTGAGTTCATTTAAAATTTGCAAGTGGATTTTTATAAAGCTTTTTAGGGAGGTGGAAAATATAATTACTTCCAAAGATGAGAATAGTCTTTATGGTTCTGACTGAGATGCTATTTTGTCTTTTAAAATGGGGGGAGGGTATCTTTTCAAACTACACTGTCCCACCCAGAGATTCCAATAGGACCACCCAACTCTATAAAGGGTGGTCCCAACTCTACCATTGGGAATCACTCCATATAATGACTGATGTTATTATTGTACTTTTGAAATATGTGAAATAAGATCTGGAGAACCACTGCAGATTTTAAAACTCCATCATTAACAGATAAATTGTTTTAATACAATAAACACAAACAACAAAAAACTTTCCTGGTTTTCTGCATTTTAGGGTGAGAGGTTAAAAGGCAGCTCTGTATCCACGCCTGATGTAGAATTCTGCTTGATCACTATTTGATATTAATTCACTTGACCAACTATCCAAGTAATTATTTGCTTGTGTGTTTTTTTTAAGTTACTTTTCTGCATCTATAAATATTAAGGAGAATAAGGTGTTTCTGTTGTATTTTTAATAGAAAAAGCCTTCCTACCTAGATTTTATACCCTATTAATTTAAGAATCTCTACTCTGATAAAGTCTTCAGATCAATATTTTAAGACTTTATCAGATCTTTTCCTTTTTCCCAGACCAAATAAAAATAAATTATATGCAAAAGCTGCCAATGCAATGCCAAATTTAAGTGGTTAGCTATGTAAATCAACAAATTCAGTCAAACTCAGATAGCCTTTGTACATAAAATGCAAAAGTGCACCATTTTGTAATCCATTATTCACCAACTTTAAGAAAGATAAAGACCTATAAATTCTGGATATTTTCTATAATAATCTCCAAAATACCTATTCTATCCCACCAAATATATTTTATACATTAAAATATAAATTTCTGCAATCATAAAAAAAGGCAGATACAAAGACTTCTCCAAGTCAAAACAAAGATGCAGTAAATGATATGGCTGCTATGGGGAAAAATAATCCACACTGTTCTACTTCCAAATTCTAGCACAATAAAAATCTCCATCATGACATTGTACTGGCAGGCTGCTTTGCACATAATGAGCAGAGGACTTCCCCAGAAAGGGCTCCCTGCAGCCTGCAGCCACTAAATATTCCCACTCTTGGGTGAAATGTTCCCCAATGCATAAGGCTGGAAAGGTCAAGAACTTTCCTCAGTCCCCAGCACTGGGTTTTATAAGCCATAAAAATTCTACTTCCATTTCTCTCAGCCCTTAGTTGTCAGTTCCTATTGGCTCTAATAAGCCTTATTAAACAGCATAGGTATTTCTTCTCAATTAGCAGATTTAAATGAAATAAAACTCGAGTGTGAGTTAGCTCTTTGCCTCTATTTTTTGTTTTCAGTTGAAACAAATTTCACTAAAGGTCAGAATTACTATATAAATGGTTCCCCACCAACTAGTACAGTGACTGGGATGTATTAGGCACTTAATAAATAGTTAAATGAGGATTAAATTTTGTAGAAATTCCAACAAGAAGCCTACATCTATTTTTGGAACTAGTGTAAAGGAAAGTTTTATTCATAACAGTGATTCTTTTGTACAAGATGGGTATCCCCATTACCAATCATTTAAAAATAAACTAACCATTTTAATATAATGAAGTGTTATGACTCGATAATACCAAAAGCATTCAACAGTTTGTGTTATCTGTCACTATAACTCATGTGGATTTGTCCTATGTGCCAACTGCAAAGAATTTCAAGCTAAGGCTAAGTTTTGTATACTGGTAACAGTAGGTAAAGGCTTTATTTTCAATTAACCAGTGTTGATTCTAAATTATTGAACACTTTAAAAATATTGGTCTATTTTATTAGTTATTTGAATTCTAAATTGAATTCATTATATTACTTATATTTTATATAGTATTCAAGCAGAGCTTTCCTAAAGATATTAAACATTGAAAAATATTTCAAAATAGTTACATGCTCTAGTATCTCATTTTCACATTAGCTTATAGATACTTGATATTATATGGTAGAGAACCAAACTTTCTACCATATAATAAAACAACAGTGAATGCCTCTTTCCAGGTTTGCTGCAAGATAAGTTAAAATTGGAGCAAAGTAAAAATTGGACTACAACAAAACTCCACTGCACAAAAGGCATAAATCTTCCACGTGCCCTTCCAGTCTTGAGGGGGGAGGAGCAGTGTCACGCTATGAGGCAAGGAGCACACATTTTTACCCTGAGTTAATTTACCTGCAAAACTCTAATTTCAAATGAAGAGGAACTTGACACTTGAACACAATACAAAAACCACCACACAATCAACTGTGATTCTTGATTTTATGGAATCTGCTGTTTTTGACAAACAGACCTATTGTTGCCTCAGTATGCACGTCAATGACCACAAAATTAGAGATACCTGCCTAAACTGTGTTCTAATTCCTGTCTGTAGAGATGGTGTGGATGGAAGACTGTAAAGCATCCCTCATGGGTGATCTGAAACATTTTAGGGCAATCTGGGATATCTTCACCTGTTCCAAAGCCAGGAGAGAACGAATGAGCCAACACTTGACTCCCTTCCTCTCTTTAAGAATTAATCTAATCACTCCACTTAACCTAGGTGTAGCCTTGCCCCTTGCTGCATTTTAATCCAAGCCTCACGTTTTAAATTAGCAGACTGCAGGGCAGCAGCTGTCAGACTCTCTATGGTAATCAGAGAACACAGCTACCGCAAACTCCTTTTAATAACTTTGTTCAGATCCTCCTCTTCTAGACAAGATCACTGCAGTAAAGATATCAAATGGGTATTTTTTAACCTAAAAAGGATAAAGTGTTTATTTTTAGGAGCTCAAGAAGTCATGAAAAGGAACTAAAGGCTGAGCAAATAGCAATTTAACCTCTGTAATTAGAAGGAGATGGCAGAGGAGCATCTTACAATCAACCATCTGATGAACATGAACCGTGGCTGCCCTGAGATACCTGGGACATGCATACAGGCAAAATGATGCAAAGAACATTCTTCACATTTTCTGACAGCTCACATCCACGTAGTGATGAACACTAACCCAAGAGGAAGTGATCGTGCTGAATATTAAATTCCAGAGATCTCCTTGCTTAAATATAATCGGACATGCTATGCCCAATTTCCTTGCTTTATATAATTCTTACAGTTTCTTAAAACCCTACTAAATGCTTGTGTCTCAGAGAGTGTTGCTGTTTCAATGGTAACAACATGTATTTCTTACTTAAGCTAAAAGACAAAATATGCTTTTGCTGCCCGTGTTCTAAGATTTTTTTTTTTTTCATTTAAATCAGAATCCAGACATAAGTAGTTACATAATTGTTAGTTTCACTAATAGGGAAAAAAATACAGGAGGTGAAATAACTTTTTTTTAAATTTTTGAATGTGGCTTTATAGGAATAAAGCAATGAGTTCAATGTATATTTTCCCTTGTCTTGATTAGAGTCTTGGACAGAGTGTCCATCCTTCACCCTTTTCCCTGGGGGTTGGCCGACATTATAAGGAGCCAGGAGTACAGGATGTCACTAGTATCCACTTACGCTCAGTCCCTGGGGGCAGCATACCCACAAGTGACAACCTGCCACCAGATAACTCACTAATGCTACTGCCCACTCTCAATTGGTTAGGCAAACACAGTCTTATTTTCCTTCATTGCCATTTGGCTTTGTCACTTCAAATGTTTCTACCACAGGAAGGAAAAAAATATACACCCCAATCCACATATCCTGCTCAACTACAGCTGTAATATGCTTGGACAGGTTAGCAATCTAAAGTCCCTGCTTGATTTATATTTGAGATGACCTGTGGATTTCAGTTCCTGTCTATCCCCATTGCTGCTGAAAATAAAGGCTACTTCCACAGCATCTGTCCAAGTCAAACTTGACCTTGCGCATAGCAGAGCATCAACACAAATATCAAATAGGATTTATCCCGTGTTCGGTTTGGAACACATCCAAGGAGATCACGGTACGGCTGCGCCGCGGCAGAGAGAGTCTGCGGTTGGAGCCAGAAAACCGAGCTCCTGCTGTCCCACCAACAGGCCGCAGGAACTTGGGCCGTTGTACCTATTTATACTCAGCTGTCTCTACAATATCAAGGGAACAGCATTAGTTATCACATCACAAAGGATATTCAACAAGAAATTAGACGACAGAACGTGTAGAAACACACCAGAAAATGTAAAAAAGATAGCAGTCAGCAGCAGTTACTGTGGCACTGTCATTGTAACTCACAGGATTACTAGATAATTATTTGTCACAACTGGTGGCTAGACTAGACTTAAAAAAAGGAAGGCAGAGCCCAGGGGCGCGTCAGGCTTCACTTACATCCAGCCAGTGGACATCAAAATCCCTAAAACCCTGCTGCCTCAGACTATCTTTCCAAACAAACAAGTCCAAGTTTAAGGAGGGCTGGCCACAGAAACCCACCTGTGAAAGCCTTTTAGATTTCACTGACCTCCAGATCCAAATTAACAGCAGCAATAAATGCACCTGGCTTGGGGGGAAGGGGGTTTGTTTGAATGCTCCTGACATATTTTTAAGATTCCTTAATTTTTAAAGATTTTGACTCAAAATTAAAATACAAAAGCATCAGATGGATATCTTAAAAGATTATTTCAACCTTATGCAAATAAGAGTAATAAAACAGATTATTCAAAACTACAAAATTAAAAGTAGCAACTTTTTCATTTCTGTAGCACATTAAAAATATAATAGGAATGGTCCCTAATTTTACTGTCACTTGAAAAATGTGTTTCAAAAGAGAAAATACCACTACCATCACCACCACCATCATCACCACCATTATCACTTCCACCACCGTTCTTAATATTTTAATGTCAAAGCACTCACTACTCTATGTGCAGCATCGATCCAAGTAAAATAAATTAATTCAAACACTTCTGTTTGCTGTTAAAAAAAAAAAAAAAAGCGCAGCCTAGTTCATTTCCTTTATACTTTTTGTGAAAGATATTTTTCAAGAATCATCCCACAAAGCCATTCTAGATTATGGTAAAAGCAAAAGGATATTAAATCTAGGTTAAATTTGTGATAAATGAAAAATTTACCTGCTACATTGAATTTAATAGTATTTTATGACTCCTTATATAATGAATGTTATATTTATTTAGGCTGATTTAATATGACTTGGAACTTAAGATGACTATTTTAGGTAAACATAAAGGTTTATAGTGAACCTATTTTAAGATACTGTTGATTATAACCACATTTTAATTGATGTCAATGTCTTAGAATTCTGGATGGATGGAAAATTTTAATAAAAACATCCACCTGCATGCCAGGATTTCCTTATGAAGGGACCACTGCTTATAAAGCACTTTTCCCCCTTTCTCTGATGTATTTACTCATGAAAAAATTCATGTCATAAAAGTTCCAATATGTGCATTTGAGATAAATGTAAAAAGAAGGGACAGTCTTTAAGAAACATTCCTTCTTGGTCACATTGAAATCCCATCTAATATTCTCAAACTGAAAGTTCAGAGACTGTGCATCAATATAACGGGACATTGTTTTGCAAAATGCATTCTTATTCACATAGTGTTCCAAGATTGCAACAGCTGAGCGTGTCCATTTCCCATTTAAAACACTGCTTTAAATAGTAGTTAGAAAAGTTAGGAGTACTCAGGTTCCAATATAAAATTGTCCTTTCTAATTGCTCTCGGTGATTGAAATGATATGACGAGGAATATTGGTTAATTAATGCATTCACTTCAACGATATATGTGTCACTATGCCTTTCTTAAGTTGATATCTGGTTTTTACTTTTTTTAAGATGGCAATTCGGAATCTAAAAATTCAATAAAAATGAATAACCCAAAACATACTTCTATCATCATGAAATTTCTTGCACGTTTTTACTGCAACAAAAATATCCTCCTTCTTCACTGGATTTCCCTAAAAAACAAGAAAGAATAGATGCATATATGAGTGCATGTTATCTTATCTTCCTACCCACTTCAGATCTCACATGCTCTAGAGCTCAAATGCATTAGTGTCAGGGATATCTTCCTGTTTCCAGGAAGAAGTTTTAGGGGGGAAAGGAACTGTAGCTCAACTGAAAACAAAGTCTTTGATGTCAGCCAGACCAGGACTGGAATCCTAGCTCTGCTACTCATACAACGTGTCATCTGGACAAGTCCATTCCACTCTCTGAATTTCAGTCTGCCATTTAAGAAGTGGGAGAAGTAACCACCAGTAAAACTGCTTTTATTAAAGTACACCATAGGTGCCCAATAAATGTCAGCTTTATTCCCTTTTCTTTTTCTGGTTGGTAAAGATTTTAACAAAAGGAGAGAACTAAGGGGATGTCAGTGTAAAATAAGAGATGACTCCCTTTGGTGGGCCTGAACTTACTGTAATGTTTAAAGTATTTTTATGGTCCTTTTATTGTCTATCCAAGTCTAGGCTACACTGCTGTTCTGTCCTATGCCAAAGGTAGAATTACTTCAAACATCTGATGGCGGGGAGGGCTGGAGCCCTGAGCTGGCTCCAGTCCAGCTGATCACTCAGATGAAAGGGGGCACATAGAGAGCTCTGTGGACAACTCACTCCCAAGGCCACGGACTGCATCATGGGAGTTCTGACCGCTTTATCACCTGTTTAGGCCTTCAATAAAAGTCAGTCATGCCTCCTACATCACTTGGGATTGGTACATAGTGACATTTAACCACAGCTCTGTCATGTCACTCAATGTACTAAGAGGTCGCCCTCCCCACTAGATTCCCTAGAACAAGCATTAAAGAATAAGCAAGTATAATGTCTACAACTGAGCAAACATTACAGATTCACCCCATTGTTGCAGTGTGTGTGTGTGTGTGTGTGTGTGTGTGTGTAAAAGAACATATATTCATCTTTCAAAATGCAACACATAGACTTCTGTGTGACTGACTTGAGAATAACAGAAAACATGAGGGTGGTGAGTAAATGTTTCCTTATGAGGAAGAACTCGTCACAACCTAGTGAGCTTCGGGGTCTTCAGGCTTGTCCTGGGGAATGGACTGAGGGCTGCCATAAAGAGGAAGTTCATTCTGGACGTTCTGGACAGGGTCAGGTGAGATCAACATGGGGTCACCAGCTGAGAGAGTAAAGAGATGGGCTGAGGAGAGGCTTGGGTATCATGGGAAATGTTTGAAATTGCCTCTCTAGGAAATGAACTAGGTATTCCAATAAACACTTGCTATATCATCAACAAAAGAAGTGACTCTGAAGAGCGTGGCAGGCAATGCTGCACGAAGGCTCTGGGGGAGGCTGTGCGGGTCACTGTGCAGCCTTGAGCAAGGATTCCTCAGTGCTTCTCTCTTTCCTCTGTAAAATGGGGTGGCGGCAGTGCTTACCTGAGAGGGCTGTTATTAGTAGAAACATGACGTACAGTTCTTACCTGGGGCACGACAAACAATTTTTTTCAGTATGTAAAGTGCTGGGACAACATATGCAAAGCAGGTACATCATCCTTTGACGTGCAAGGACGTTTTTCTTCTATTACTTACACACAGGGGGAGGGAAGAGTGAAATGTGGTAGCACAGTGGGCGTCCATGCCATCTGTACACAACTCAGGCACTGGAGTAAGGGGAGGTCCGTTACCGTTGTCCCAGATGTAGAGGGCGATCTGTCAGAAGGCAGGAGACCAGCAGTGAGGGAACGAACTCAACCAACGCCACACGTATAGAAGGTATGCAACAGTTCGAGGAAGAGCAATCACACTTTCTATAGGCAGTATGAGATGGAAGCATGTCAATTTGTCAATATTCAACAGCTCTTTACTTACAAAAACAGTAATTCCATATGTACTGACCTATCTTTTATTAACAACAACGAACTAAGAATCAATATTCTGACCTGCAAAAAATTCCGAAGTTGTTACAATCAATTGTAGGGAAGCTTTATGAGGATTCCCAAACATCACAGAGAAAGATGCAAGAAAATATTATCATGACTGGTTTCCTGCAGTATGGTAATGACATAGCCTAACCACCCGACTTGCTGAAAATATTGACAAATGTAGACAAAATATCTTTAAAATCACTGTAAATGGCTTGCTAAATTGGCACAAGAGTGTGGAGCTTGTAAGGACAAAAATGCAAGAGTGAGAACCTGGGACAAGGACATCAAGGACGACAGTCTTCCTGTGGGATGCGGAGTTTCTGTTCTGCGCAAACAGCCTATGACCCACCGAGGTGGGGTGTCTAACAGAAAACCTCACAGAGCTGGGAATCTGGAGCTAGACGGAGGGGAAACATCTCCAAATCTCCTCTGGGATTTTGTAACCGAAAGCTAGGCCTTCCTAACTGTGCCACTTACGTGGTCCAAACACCTCAGAGGGATTTAAAGTAGCCCCACATCAGTACAACTGGCAGCAAAAGCAAGTACAAGTCCTTGCTGAGGAGCCAGGACCTCAATGCAGGACTCAGAGGATTGTGAGACAAAGTTCCAAAGGAGCAGGAATACTCAGAGAACCCACAAAAACACAAAGAAATGAGCTAATGAGCAAGCACCAGCAGACACAACTTCATCCAGATTGGCCGGAGTGGAATGACCTCGGTGGGGAGAGATGCATGGGTGGTGGGGGAGGATGCGCTGATAGGGAATACAGAACACCTTTTATACCAGAAGACATGAATTCCTGATTACTGAGACTTTTAACCAAATAAACCATGACATACCTCATGTTTCAAATCTATTGTAAAGTCGGATCTCAGGGCCTCACTCTTTAGCCTCTTGGTAAGCCTAGGAAATAGAGACAAGTTGATGGTTTTTCTTAAAACAGAAGTGTCAAACAAGAATAAAACATTCTTGAGATTTTCCCATGTTTGAAAACAGGCAAAAGTACAAATTTTAAAATGAAAACAGGAATTTAATATCTGTGATACAAAGGACTGTGAAAACGCAAGGATTGTTTCAAATGCAGCATACATTATTATAACATCTAGCAAATAATGTAAAATACAACACAATAAAAATGCCTTTAAAAAAAAGCCCTAAAGTTTGTTGACTCCTGATAATCCTTACACTAAATAATGACAGAGGAAGAAAAAGATAGAAAAACAAAAAGCTTGCTTTTCACCCTCCAACTTCTACCCAAATGAATTATAATTTGTGAAGATTTTAGTGGAAGAGAGCATGTGGTGCTGGGGAAGAATGTAATTTTCTTGCTTGAAAAATCTTCAGTGGCTCCTTGCAATGCACAATCAAGCTCCAAGCCCCTGGGCCCAGGCATGAGAGCCCCTCCATGCCTCTCCACCTCCCCAGCCCCTCAGCACCCACCTGCCCCAAGCAGGGCACACTCCTGCCTTATCTCTTCTCCTGCTGCACCGCTGCCTCGAAAGCCCTCACCCAGGGCTTTACTTCGCAAACTTCGCAAACTTTCTTCAAGACCAAACTCAAGGCCACCTTCTCTGTGAAACCTTTCCAGACTTACCCACCAGAACAAATGAAAACTTCCTTTGCTCCCAGAGGAGGAAGCACTGCCCCATTAGCTTTACCACATTCATTAGCCTGTTGTGCATACATCCTTCCCTGTGCTACACCTTCTGAGTCCTGCCAGCACTGCCCACCGTGCCTTGGCCAAAGTGAGCATTCAGTGAGCAGCCTGAATTGACAGGCAGGATATTCTTTGATTCCAAGCTGAGGGAGGTAGAATTACATGCTTACCAAGACCAATGGGATTCCATATGGCTCTATAGATTCAATACAGGGTTAGAGATGAGACCATCAATTCCAATTATAAACCTCCTAATATAAACTTTAAGTATAAAGAAATAACGGTGATTTTAAAAGAAAGTAGTAATAAGTTTCCAAAGTGTTTACTGAGTTTTTAGCCTTGGTTAAGCCAGAGGTATTTCTTCAAAAAAGTACTTTTTATTAGAGAAAAGATAAAGAAGTTATAATTTCAGTTTAGTTATAAAACATTTGTCTCATGGTTGATGCTAACGTAGCCTGGTGTCAGGTGGCTCCAAAAGAAGCCCCATGCAATCTCTGTCGATTCCTACTCGGTCTCTGCCCACAGATTTGTGAATTGAAGTGGGCAATGGTACAGGAATGGACAATATTCTCAGGCATAGTCCAATATACATCAAAAGAAAAAAGGTCAGCCCTGGCATGGAACCTTATCCAGTTTGAATTCTACTAATTTGGAGCCAGTTTTTATAAGTAAACGATATCAAGGTAACTTTGGAAACTGGACTCATGCCAAGTGCCTCCAAAATCTGATCAGACCACAGTTAGGCTCCAAAGACAGAAAAAGTCAGACCTTGATACAAGCAAGGGACACAAAGCTGTGATCAGAATCCAATGTCAGGCGACACCCATTGTGAGATGGTCACACTACACATGCCCCTTCTTAACAGACAATAAACACCTCTAAACTGTTAGCCTAAATATACCCTCTACCTTTGTCTTTAAGTTTCTCATTCAATTCTTGAATTTTTTTCTTTGGGGGGAACCTCAGAGAGGGGAAAAGTGAAGACCAAGGATTGTGTCTTAAAGATAAACAATGACCAACTGGAGGACAAATAAATATGTGCACTGACATTTTTAAGTGGCTGTGTCTAGCAGCCCATGGAGTGATGGCTACCTGAACATCATCAAGTTCATGTTGATGGGTCACCTCATGCGACCACATGACACGGTGAGCTTAAGTCAGTCACCTGCAAATGTATTTAGTTCTAAAAGTATGCAGGATGAAAAAACCAAGATGGCGGCATAGGTAAACACCAGAAATTGCTGCCTCGCACAACCACTTCAAAAATACAACTAAAAGACAAAACAGACATCATCCAGAACCACAGGAAGTCTGGCTGAGTGGAAATTCTACAACTAGAAGGAAAGAGAAAACACTGAGACTCAGAGGAGGTGCGGAAGTAAAGTGCAGAGGTATGGAGGCACACGCGGCAAGGGCTGGCAACTGAAGATGCGGCTGTCTTTTTGAATCGGGAGGGAGTCACAAGTCCCCGACTGCTCTGAACTCCAGTTCCAGGTGAGTCTCTGGGGACCTAGACTCATATGGGGAGAAACTGGACTGTCTGGCAGCAGGCAGAACTCGAGGGCAGCTTTCTCCCAGAGGTGCTTGCAGCAATTACCGGGCCCCTTAGGGCAGGGCTGAGGATCAGCCATAGCTGTTTGCTCCACCCTGTTGATTCCCTGAGACCCCACCCCACCCAGGCTGCTGCAGAGGCTTTTGTATATGAATGCCCTGGCCCTTTGCAAACTGAAAATTACCTAACAAACTGCAGCTGGGCCAAACAGACCCAGAACTTCCAAGAGAAGGCCCAAGGCCAACAGCAGTTTGCAATACTTCATAGCTGGGCCTCATGTGGGCACCTCCAACCCCAAACAAGGAAGGGGAATCTGCAGATCTCCTCATAGCTCCCACTGGGTAGCTTCAGGCAGAGGCTAAATTAGCACCTCCTTAGATCCAAGAGACAGTGTAGCCAGTGGTCAGAGTGGGACCATCCAGATTGCAACTCCTCAGATCCATAAGGGACACACTCAGGGGGCAGACTCAGTGAGCACCAAAGCTCCACTGAAGCAAGTCTTGCCCCAGAAGGGTGTCTTCAGCACAGAAGTTCTCCCACTGTAGACACAGCTGATTCTCACAGCCAATTGGCCTGGAGGTCAATTCCTCCCAGTGATACCTACAACAATCAAGGCTTAACTACAACAAGACTGTGCACAAAGCCCACAAAGGGGTGCACCAAGAGTGTCCACCTCAGGTAATTGGGGAGGCTGAGCCACTGGGCCCTATAGGACACCTAGCAGACAAAGCCACTCTACCAACACAGGGAAGCATAAAAAATGTGGAGACAAAGAAACAGGTCACAAATGACAGAAATGCAGGAAAGTAAACGACTGGATATAGAGTTCAAAACCACACTTTTAAGGTTTTTCAAGAACTTTCTAGACTGGTGAGACTGCCAATAAATGTAGTGAGACCCTCAAGAAATCTAGTGAGACCCTCGAGGTTATGAAAAAGGACCAACTAGAAATTAAGCATACACTGACTAAAATAAAGAATATTATACAGACTCCCAACAGCAGACTAGAGGATTGCAAGAATCAAGTCAAAGATTTGAAATATGAAGAAGCAAAAAACACCCAACCAGAAAAGCAAAATGAAAAAAGAATCCAAAAATACGAAGATAGTGTAAGGAGCCTCTGGGACAGCTTCAAGCGTACCAACATCCGAATTATGGGGGTGCCAGAAGAAGAGAAAGAGCAAGATATTGAAAACCTATTTGAAGAAATAATGACAGAAAACTTCCCCTACCTGGAAAAAGAAATAGACTTACAAGTCCAGGAAGCGCAGAGAACCCCAAACAAAAGGAATCCAAAGAGGACCACCCCAAGACACATCATAATTAAAATGCCAAGGGCAAAAGACAAAGAAGGAATCTTAAAATCAGCAAGAAAAAAAGAGTTAGTTACCTACAAGGGAGTACCCATATTACTGTCAGCTGATTTCTCAAAAGAAACTATGCAGGCCAGAAGGGAGTAGCAAGAAATATTCAAAGTGATGAATGCCAAGAACCTACAACCAAGATTACTTTATCCAGCAAAGCTATCATTCAGAATTGAAGGTCAGATAAAGAGCTTCACAGATAAGGAAACTATAATAATCTGAACAATAAAGATTTAATTAAAAAAAATAAAGAGGAGAGAACCAAGATGGCGGCATAGGTTAACGCCAGAGTTTGCTGCTTTGAACAACTACTTCAAAAGTGAAACCAAAAAACGGAAGGGACATCACCCAGAACCACAGGAATGCTGGCTGAGTGGAAGTCCTACAACTAGGAGGAAAGAGAAACGCATATGGACACTCAGAGGAGGCGCAGTGCTGAAGTCAAATTCTGAGGTGCGGAGTGCGCGGAGAGGGCTGGCGGCGGAGGGCGCGGTTGGCGTTTTCAATCGGGAGGGAGTCTCAGACTCTGAGCTCCAGATACAGGCGAGTCTTTAGGGACCCAGACTCAAACGGGAGAAGCGGGACTGTCTGGCTTCGGTCAGAGCGAGTTCAGCTTTCTCTCCAAGGTTTGCAGCCATTGCTGGGACTCAGAGAGGCAGAGCCCCTGGGGACAGGACTGAGAGCCGCCATAACTGCTCTCTCCGGCCCACCCTGTTGATCCTGTGCGACTGGCCCCGCCCAAGCCCTGCACAGAGGCATTTGCCGGATAGCCTCAGGCAAAGGCTAGATTAGCACCTCCCTAGAGGACAGAAGTTCTCTCACTGCAGACACAGCTGATTCTCATAGCCACTTGGCCTGGAGGTCAAACCCTCCCTGGTATTAGCTACAACAATCAAGGTTTAACCATAAGACTGCGCACAAAGACCACTAGGGGGTGCACCAAGGAAGCATAACAAAATGCGGAGACAAAGAAACAGGACAAAATTGTCAATGGAAGATATAGAGTTCAGAACCACACTTTTAAGGTCTCTCAAGAACTGTTTAGAAGCCGCCGATAAACTTAATGAGATCTACAAGAAAACTAATGAGACCCTCGATCTTATATTGGGGAACCACCTAGAAATTAAGCATACACGGACTGAAATAACGAATATTATACAGACTCCCGACAGCAGACCAGAGGAGCTCAAGAATCAAGTCAATGATTTGAAATGCGAGGAAGCAAAAAACACCCAACTGGAAAAGCAAAATGAAAAAAGAATCCAAAAATGCGAGGATAGTGTAAGGAGCCTCTGGGACAGCTTCAAGAGTACCAACATCAGAATTATAGGTGTGCCAGAAGATGAGAGAGAGCAAGATATTGAAAACCTATTTGAAGAAATAATGACAGAAAACTTCCCCCACCTCGTGAAAGAAATGGACTTACAGGTCCAAGAAGCGCGGAGAACCCCAAACAAAAGGAATCCAAAGAGGACCACCCCAAGACACATCATAATTAAAATGCCAAGAGCAAAAGATAAAGAGAGAATCTTAAAAACAGCAAGAGAAAGAAACTCAGTTACCTACAAGGGAATACCCGTACGACTGTCAGCTGATTTCTCAAAAGAAACTTTGCAGGCCAGAAGGGAGTGGCAAGAAATATTCAAAGTGATGAATACCAAAAACCTACAACCAAGATTACTTTATCCAGCAAAGCTATCATTCAGAATTGAAGGTCAGATAAAGAGCTTCACAGATAAGGAAAAGCTAAAGGAGTTCATCACCACCAAACCAGGATTATATGAAATGCTGAAAGGTTTCCTTTAAGAAGAGGAAGAGGAAGAAAAAGGTAAAGATACAAATTATGAACAACAAACATGCATCTATCAACAAGTGAATCTAAGAATCAAGTGAATAAATAATCTGATGAACAGAATGAACTGGTGATTATAATAGAATCAGGGGTATAGAAAGGGAATGGAATGACTATTCTTGGGGGGGAAAGGGGTGTGGGAGATGCGGGAAGAGACTGGACAAAAATCGTGCACCTATGGATGAGGACAGTGGGTGGGGAGTGAGGGCGGAGGGTGGGGTGGGAACTGGGAGGGGGGGAGTTATGGGGGGGGGGGAAAGAGGAACAAATGTAATAATCTGAACAATAAAGATTTAATTGAAAGAATAAAAAAAAAAGAAAGAAAGAAAGAAAAAAAAATAAAAGTATGCAGGATATTCCCCTAAAAAAAGGTTAGTCCTAGTAGTGGGAACTTATTTTCACTTTTCTATATACCAAGCGAGACAGCACAAGGGTTTTTTTAAATGCTAATTTCAGTAATCAACAAAGCCCCCCAAAAAACAATTAAGGCCAGAAATTTCAATTGCTTAGATAAAATATTTCCGCATTAAATATTCAGTTCCTGTCAAATACGACATTTGATATTCAGCTTTCCCATTGTTAGAAGGCGTTAAGTCATGCCCCAATAACAGTTCTAAGGGCACACCAGCTAGACTGGAAACTACAACAGATGTAGGGCCTCTTCGACTCCATTCCAGGAAATCTTCCCATGAGACTTTTCTGGTTCCACTTGCAAGCCAGTCAACAGAGTGAGCTATTGAAGGAAATCTAGGTTAAGGTTTGCTGGTGGGAAAATAATGGCGAGCAGTAACAGTGTTCTGTAGTAACACCTAACTGAAGAAATCACCTTATTGGAAATTAATGAGTTTCTCCGAAGATGCTAGCATGTTTTTATGGATACTCTTAGAAGATCCCACAGGTGGATCACCAGGAAATTTTGAGCAGTGTTAATTCAAACCTCACTGATGTGAGACTGCTAGGGCAAATAATATTTTTGGTGGGAAAATAGTCTAAGAAAGTGTGTCTTGACCACCTTTAAGTAACCAGTTTATCTGGTGACTTGAGCTGGAGAAACACATTTGTAACTATAACTATAAATTGTTCTGCCTACTGCATGAGCTAGAAAGTCACGGAAAGGAGACAGAGGGAATCAACATTTTTATGGAGGCTGCTGTCCATCACCTACACAATACAGTTTCCCCTTCCTTCTTCCCAAGAGATTCTGGTTTTGAATAATTCTTGAACTCGATAAATGGACTCCAGGGTCAGAATTAGTTTGAGCCCAACCCAAGCACTGAAATTCCCTGGCAAGTGTTAATGGTCCAGAGGTTGGTACGTGCCTGAAGTTGATCCAACCAACTTCACTTGGAAAAGGTCCAACTAAAGACTGAGGATAAGCATTTACTTCCATGGTTAGAGAGGTTCTCTACTCCTGGACACAAATAAAACACATTAGTCCATAGTGTCTTGAAACCACAAAGGGAACCAGATTTAGGATGAAGTGAAGCTGTGTACTCAGCAGGAGAGACAGAGAGAACCAGGTTCCTCAGCAACACTGTTGATCTCCTGCAACAAACCACCACAGACCTCACCTTCCACAGACCTCAGACATCAGTGAGGTTTGAATTAACAGTAATAATATGTCCTTCATCCAGCCTGAGAACTACATAGCTCACAATTACAGGAGGAAATCAAGTCGGCACATTATCTTTGGAATGGGGAGAAGCCATCTGGGAAGAACCAGTTTTGCAATTGATGGAGCTAATTGGTACTTATGCCTCCTTTATTCTAACTATAATACTAATTTCTTGAAAAAAATAAGTAAGAATCTCCTATTGGGAGATCTGTATCTGAGTCACACTAGCTACTATGCTAGATGGATTATATAATTTTTTTTTTGTTTGATTACTTGTCTGTATCACGAGAAAAAGAAAATACAGTCTAAGAAAAGCAGAATTTTTAATTTGGTCCTGTGGTAGAGTCTGCATTTTTATTTTGTTTTGTTTCTGCTGGCATGGAAAGGGAAGAAAGACAGGTAAAAGACCATGAATATTAATTAACTATAAACATTCCATGGTTTGTTGGTAATTGTTCAGTGTTGTGAAAGCAGATGACACTCAATATGGAAGCTAACTGGTGCCTCCTTCCTCTATCATGCTATAATTATGGGGCAAGTACTAGAAATTTTCTGAACTCATGAAAAAGATTAGTCTTTTGGCCCAAATTCCCTCAGCTGTAGCTCCCTACACATACTACTGCAGTGGCATGAGGTACTAAGCTTGTCCAAAAGGGAGTGAGCTGGCACTTGTCAACGGGTGTTTTCAATGACTTCATAAACGCAAGGAAGAGAATGATGTGCCTGTGGGACTACTTCTACAGGATGCTGGGCGATCCATATCATAAGTGTCGAATATGTTGGCTGGTGCAGAACCTGCAGCCCCAATTCACAAAGCCCTGGCAGCTGGTCACATGGTGACATGAGGTCGTTAGGAGATGAGCCGTGGAACCTGCCAATGCTTGGTGGCCTCTAAACATGTGAGCAGTGAGGCCAGAGAGCGGAATCATAGACCCAGAGGTTTCATACACCAGGTGAAGCCTTAATGCCAGCATGGCGAGCAATAAGACTGGACAAAGCTAACCTGTATGAGGATAGTGGGAGTCAAAGACATGTTCAAGACATCACTACCAACCACCTGGTTTAAAAGGGGAAGATAGGTATTTATTTTTTTAATATGTTTTTTTTTAATTCTTTATTGTTTAAAGTATTACATGAGTCTCCTTTCCCCCCCCCCCCATTGACCTCTTCCCTGCCACCCCCTCCCCCAAGCACAAGCCCTCACCCTCCTACTGTCTGTGTCCATTGGTTTTGCTCATATGCATGCATACAAGTCCTTTGGCTGATCTCTTACCCCCCACTTCCCTCATAGATTGTACAGTCTGTTCGATGCTTCTATGTCTCTGGTTCTATTTTTGTTAATATGTTTTTTATTGATTTCAGAGAGGAAGGGAGAAGGATAGAGATAGAAACATCAATGATGAGAGAGAATCATTGATCAGCTGCCTCTTGCACGCCCCACATTGGGGATCGAGCCTGAAACCCAGGCATGTGCCCTGACTGGGAACTGAACTGTGACCTCTAGGTTCATAGGTAGATGCTCAAGCACTGAGCCAAGCCAGCCAGGCAAAGGTAGGTATTTCTTACACCTAACTCAATAAAAGGTGAATTGCATTCAGCATCGAAATAGGTCTCTAAGAAGGTCCTTGCTAGCTGGGGAAATAAGGATGGAATAAGGAAGGTGAAACTCTCTAGACTAGCAGGATTTGTATCCAGAATGAGAGGCCTCCAAGTTCAGAGGGGTGGGATAGAGAAAGCAGTTATGCTGGTTTCAGAGAAATGGTTATAACCCAGGCTTTCTGTACAGGCTCTTTGTAGGTCTGTTGGTTTCCTCTTTGGCCCTGGGGAAGGAGGTGCTGTCTGCACTCAGAGAACACCATAGGACAGGTTACAGCTGTACTTGTCCCTCTCTCAAGAGAAAGACAATTCTCTCTCCTCAGTACCCCTGCCCTCTGCCCGAGCCCATCTAAGAATGGAGCAGGGAAACTGAGGATCCTCCTGACATGCCTGGTGCAGACTGGGAGCAGGGTGTCCTTGCTCTGCTATCTCAGGACAGGCATAGGGTCACAGTTTTAGTTGAAAATAACAGAATCCACTGTCATCAGTTTAAGCACAAAATCATATATAATAAAGAGGGGAATAAGCAAAATGACCATCACTCCATCACAAAGATGGCTGCACCCACAGTGGAGGCGGGGTTTCCATAACACAAGATGGCTGCACCCATAGCAGAGGCCAAGTTCCCGTAAAGAGTCTTAAGGAGCAATCAGCAGGGACCTGAGGCTACATCCCTATCCCCCGTGGGGCTGGACAGGGAACTTCAGATTGTGCCCCCCATCCTTGCGCCAGGTGTGTGGACCTCAGGCTGGGCTTGGCAGGGGACCTGAGGTCACGCTCCCTGCCCGGTGGGGCTTGACAGGGGACCTCAGGCCACGCCCCCCACCCAGCAGGGCTTGATGGGGAACCTCAGGCCGTGCCCACTGCCCCGGTGCCAGGCCGGGGGACCTCAGGCCGTGTCCCCCACCCCGGCACCAGGCCAGGAGACCTGAGGCTTCACCCCCTGCCCACTGGGGCTTGACAGGGGTGGGACTGGCTGGGTCTGTATCTAGCCCAATGGGGGTGGGGCCAGCTGGGTCTGGGTATCGTGTGATTTCGAGGCGCACGTGGGTGGGTGGGGATTTGACTCTGGGTCCCATGGTGTGCCCCAGACTCTGACAGGAGGAAGATTTTCATATACATTTTACTAATTTTCTTTCATCTCTGACCCTTCTATTATAGAAAAAGGGCAAATAGCAATATTAAAACATTTCCTCAAATTAATCTCCTTTTAATGTGCACAAATTTCGTGCACCAGGCCACTAGTACATTTATAAAAGCATATAGGAGGCTCACAGGCTTACTGGAAAGTCAGAAGAAACTCTAGGCAGAGATTGTCAGAATAATCCGACAGAAATGGGTGGTCAAGGGATTGTGGCCTCTGCCTCCATTAGGAAGCTACTAATCATCAGGGAGCCACTGTCTTGGCTGCCAGACTCCAAATGATCCCTCTCCTATCATAACCTCTCAGACCAAATGGTTCCCCATGCATTATGTCTTTCTCCTTATAACTCAGTTCCCAAAAGGAATTTTCCATGGGTCACTTACCTGATGGAAGCTGCCCCCACCCCGCCCCACCCCCACCCTCATGTGGGGCTGTTCCCTAACAGTAAGGAAGGCTAAACAGCGAGTGCTGTTGATGTAATTTTTGGATTCTCAACAGAAAATATTATTAACCTTGAAAATATTTTGTCAAGGAGGGAATTACACTATAAGGAATTTTCAAGTGTCAGGGGACTCATCAAGCAGTTTCAGCCAGACACTAATGACAAGGTACCTACTACCTCTATACCTACAACTGGCCAGGAAGCTTTTCAAGACTCCAAACCCTAGATATAGCACACTTCATGTAAGAAATAATAGAAAACTTTCACCCTTGAAGACATAAAGGCCACAACTGCTTTATCATCTTTCCATTCCTTAAAAATTACAAACACATAATAATCTGAAGTATTCAGATTAAAGAGGACCTGTTAATTACCACATTTCTCCAGAATTACAACTTAATTATCTTTATTTTCCACATCTAAAAAACCTTTATAAAATTAAATAAATAAAAATAAAAATAAAATAAAAAGCATTAAATAAATAAATTATTAAATAAATAACAAAAAATAAAATAAAAAAGCATTATTGTAATTATACACACAAAGAGCTGGGTATGAGTATCTACAATGCCTCCAGTCCCTCTGTGTGACCCATGTTTAAGCATGCACACCCATACACATGACTAGTAATCAACTGCCAATCCCAGGTGTGTTACTGATTTGCTTTCTTACTGACAAAGTCAGGCCTATTTATTGTTAACTAGATCCATTAACAACAGTAATAACAATCTTTTGAGATATATATATATATATATATGTATATATATATATATATCCTATATAATAAAAGCCTAATATGCTAAGTGTCTGGTCGTCCATTCAACCAATCAAAGTGTAATATGCTAATGATATGCTAAGTCCGCTCAACCACTTGCTATGATGTGCACTGACCACCAGGGGGCAGACAGTCGACTGGCCAACCAGTTGCTATGACATGCACTGACCACCAGGGGGAAGATGCTCCAACTGGCAGGATAGCTTGCTGCTGGGGTCCAGCTGATCGGGACAGAGTGAGGTGGGCCAACACGCCCTGGATCCCTCCCGTGGTCCCTCCCCAGCTGGCCAACCTCCCACGTCTCTCCCTGGCCCCAATCATGCACCAGTGGGGTCCCTGGGCCGGGCCTGCACCCTCTTACAATCCAGGACACCTCGGGGGATGTCAGAGAGCCGGTTTTGGCCCAATTCCACAGGGCAGGCCAAGGGACCCCACTTGTGCACAAATTCGTGCACTGGGCCTCTAGTATGTGTATATATCTCTATATCTCTATATCTATATATCTATTTATCTATATATCTATATCTATATATAGAGAGATATGTTAGATAGTGAGGGAGAGGGAAAGAAACATTGATATGAGAGAGAAACATCGATCAGTTGCCTCCTTCATGCACCCTCACCAGGAATCAAACCCACAACCTGGGTATGTGCCCTGACAAGAATTGAACTGGTAACCTTTTGGTGCAAATGACGATGTTGAACCAATGAGACATACCAGCCAGGGCAACAACAGTAATAATCCATGAAGGTAGACTTCTCCAAGCATGTATGTGCCCTCCCTTAGTCTCACAATTTATTTTTTGTTTGTTTGTTTTAATTTTTATTGAATATATTGGGATAACATTGGTTAATAAAATTATACAGGTTTCACATGCATAATCTATCACCTATATCACAATTAATTATTCACCTTATTTTGCAGGTGAGTACTATTAATAAGGAAGCACAGAGGGGTTGAGTGATGAGTCTGAGGGGACTAGTAAGTGATCAGGCAGAAGAACTTTCTGCTCTACCACACACTACCTCTGGCTGAAAACCTATTTAAGATCCATCAATTCTAACACTCAACAAAATATAAAAAATCTAATAAATTCTTACTTGTTTAAAAGTGGAATACTAAGGGCCCAGCCAGCAGCAAAGTCCGGGTATTTAAAAATTGTAGGATTTTCAGAAAAGGCATAATGGTGAATTATTGTAGATTCTTCATCATGTAATGCTTTTCCTAAAAACCAGTCCTGTTAAATAAAGATATAAAATGTCGTTTAAAAAAAACATTCATGTCACACCAAAAACAAAGTCTTATAAGTAGTTTTAGCTAATATTTGAGGTAATAAAGAATTAGCACAGATTATATATTTTTTAATTTTCTTAACAAAAATATAACTAATATTCATGACAGTTAACAGAGCATAATTTTTGTCTATAAAGAGAGTAATTTAATATATCATCAGGCTAAATAAAATCTAGTCATTACACCATAACTATATAGGTAGTATTTTATAAAATATTCCATATCAAAACATTATTAAGGCAAAGTAAACAGTTTACCTTACACCCCACAGAAGTGTGCAAAGAATTTGAAAAATTCCTTCCTGAATCAGTGCCTATTTTATTCATTTATTCATTCATTCACTCCATTAACATATATTATTAGTTATTATCAATTACCATTTAACTATGATTCCACATCAGACAGGAACATAGCTTACACAATAGTGGGAAGACAGAAAATAAGGGAATAAAGTGAGTTCAGACAGTGACTGCAATGTGCTATGATGAAAATGTACACAGTGGCTAGGGGACTATCCTGGAGAGAGGTGACAATTGAACTAAGTACTATTAAGGAGCTAGCTATGCACAAATCTGGGGAATAAAAGTCAAGGCAGTTAATACAAAGTCTCTCAGGTGGGAAAGAGCTTGATACATTTGATGAAAGAAGGAAATCTAGTGCGGCTAGAATATACTGGGAGTGAAGAAACGAGGTATAAGAGAAACGCAGAAGATAGATAAGAGTGGGTTTTACATGCCAGTGGAATGTAACATAGACTTTATTCTAAATGCAGTGGAAGACTCCCACTTCTGGCCACAACAGAATAGCCTGGCTCAGGCCTACTCCCACACTGATGACAAGTATAAAAGCTGGAGAAATTACTTTAAAAAAATTGATTGAGAGCGTCAGAAAACAACAAAGATAGTAAGGGCTAATAACCCAGAGAAAAGGTGTGTCCATCCATGGAACCCCATATCCATCTCCTTTTACTCTCAGGAATTTACTGATTCCCAGAGCAGAGAGGAACACACCACAGAAAGCAGCAGCTGAGGACTCTGCAAACTCACTAGACTAAAACAGAGCTGGAGCTGGGGATTGCTCAAAAGGTAGAGATTTAAGAGGTTCCCAGTGACGTGAGCCCCAAATTCCATATGTAATCTTCCTTCAATAACAAAGCCAAAGGAAAAATCAAGAAGTGGAAAACAGGAGTGCAGAGGCTAAAGAACTGAGCACAGACTTCAACAGTGATGCAGGGGAGCCCCAAGCTGAAGTACAGGGTCTGCCAGGGGAGAAGGGTTATAAGAGTAAGGACATAGACATGGCCAAACAAGGTCTACAACCTAGAATATTCATTTCTCCTGTAGGATGGGTTAACATCCACAGGCTCTTTAATTTTTCTGTTGTTTAGTGAAAAATGACCAGGCATGACAAGCAACAAGACCCCACCAAAAGCAAAAGGAAAAGAAAAAACAGAACCCCACAGATAAATCAGATTTTGCAGTTATCAAAAACATAATTATGACTTACATATTTAATGAAATAGTTGAAAAGATGAAGTTTACCAAAGAACTAGAATATGTAAACAAGAGTCAAATGTAAATTCCCAAACTGAATAATACAGTAACTGAAGTTAGGAATTTAAGAGGGTATTAGACACAAGAGAAGGGAGAATTAGTGACATCTAAGGCAAGTCAGTAAAAAACATCCAGATTGATATACAAAAAAAAAAAAAAAAAAAAAGAAAGAAAAAAGAAATCAAAAGCAGGAAAGTACAAAAAAGGGCATAAGAGTAATATGGGACACCATGAAAAGATCTAAAATAAATGAAAAATAAAATAGGAGGAAAAGAATGAAACGGAATCAATTTTTGTAGAAATACAGTCTTAGAATCTTCTAAAACTGACAAAAGTCATCAAGCCATAGATTCAAGAAGGTCTATAAACTCCAATCAAGACAAATACAAAAAGGCCCATAGGGGTGCATATATCCTTTCTAATTGGTGTTTCTAATTTCTTGGGATATATTTCTAGAAGTGGGATCACTGGGTCAAATGGGAGTTCCATTTTTAGTTTTTTGAGGAAACACCATACTGTTCTCCACAGTGGCTGCACCAGTTTGCATTCCCACCAGCAGTGCACAAGGGTTCCTTTTATCTCCAAATCCTCACCAGCACTTGTCATTTGTTGATTTGTTGATGATAGCCATTCTGACAGGTGTGAGATGGTACTGCATTGTTGTTTTAATTTGCATCTCTTGGATGATTATTGACTTTGAGCATGTTTTCGTATGTCTCTTGGCCTTCCTTAGGTCCTCTTTCGAAAAGTATCTATTTAGATCCATTGACCATTTTTTGATTGGGTTGTTTATCTTCCTTTTGTTAAATTGTATGAGTTCCCTGTAAATGTTGGAGATTAAATCCTTGTCGGTGATAACATGGGCAAATATGTTCTCCCAAGCAGTGGGCTTTCTTGATGTTTTGTTGATGGTTTCCTTTGCTGTACAAAAGCTTTTTATTTTGATGTAGTCCCATTTGTTTATTTTTTTTTAGTTTCCATTGCCCTAGGAGCTGTATCAGTGAAGAAACTGCTTCAACATATGTCTGAGATTTTGCTGCCTATAGATTCCTCTAGTATTTTTATGGTTTCCCATCTTATGTTTAAGTCCTTTATCCATTTTGAGTTTATTTTTGTGAATGGGGTAAGTTGGTGGTCTAGTTTCATTTTTTTGCATGTATTTGTCCAGTTTTCCCAACACCATTTATTGAAGAGGCTGTCTTAACTCCACTGTAAGTTCATGCCTCCTTTGTCGAATATTAATTGAGCATAGTGGTTTGGGTCGACTTCTGGGTTCTCTATTCTATTCCATTGATCTATATGTCTGTTCTTGTGCCAATTCACCATAGCTAAGATTTGGAAACAGCCTAAGGGCCCATCAGTAGATGAGTGGATTAAAAAACTGTGGTACATATACACAATGGAATACTACACTGCGGTAAAATAGAAGGAGTTCTTACCATTTGCAACAGCATGGATGAAACTGGAGAGCATTATGCTAAGTGAAATATAAAGTCAGAGAAAGATAAATTTCACATGATCTCACTCATTTATGGAATATAATGAACAACATAAACTGATGAACAAAAACAGATCCAGAGACAGAGAAGCATCGATCTGACCATCAAACCTCAGAGGAAAGGTAGGGGAGGGTGGGGGTAAGGGGGAAAGATCAACGAAAGGACTTATATGCAAGCATATAGGCCTAACCAATGGACATAGACAACAGGGGGGTGAGGGCATGAGTGTGTGTGTGGGGGGGGGGGGGTAACGTGGGGATAAGGACACATATGTAATAACTTAATCAATAAAAAAAAATACAAAAAGGCCCTGGCCAGGTAGCTCAATTGGTTAGAGCATCCTCCTGATACTCCAAGATCGCAGGTTGGATCATCAACCGATGAATACATAAATAAGTAGAACAACAAATCACTCTCTCCCTCTCTCTCTCTCTCTCTCTCTCTCTCTCTCTCTCTCAATAAATAAAGTACTTAAAATTTAAAAAGACAAAAACAAAGAAAACTACACATAGTTATATGTTGGTTGAAAGACCATATATAGAAAATCTTAAAAGTAGTTGGGAAGGATATACACATTTCTTTCAAAGGAATAAAAATAAGACATACAGCAGACATTTAAACAGAAAAAAATAGAATCTGAAAGACAGTATAATAATATCTTTACAGTAATAGGAGACTTCGGCCAACCAAAAATGCTGTATCTAGTGAAACTATCTCCGGTGGAATGGGAAACCACTGGAAGTTTGCAAGCAGGTAAATGATTATCAACTGAATTATAGAGAGGCTAGAGTATTAGCATGGCAAGAGCAGAAACAAGGAGATGAGTGAGGAGGCTCTAATAATGGTCAAGGCAAGAGATGATGAAAGCATGGAGCAGAGTGGTAGTATTACATATGGAGAGAGGATAAATGAGAGGTGCATTTTGGAGGTAGAGTCAACTGAACATGCCAACATGGGATTGAGGGAAAAAGAGGAATCAATCATGATGCTTGGTTTTTCATATGAACAACTGGGTAGATGGTAATGCCATTTCTGAGATGAGAAAGACTAAAGATGGAAGGGGTTTAAAGGGTCATTAAGAGTTCAATTTTGAACATATTAAATTTGAGGTTCCTATTAGACAAATAAGTGGAGGTATTAATTAGGCAGTTTGATATACGAGTAAGGAGCACATGTTTCACTCCCTTGGTTTCTTCACCCTCTGTTCAAATGTAACCTGATCAGTGAGATATTCCCTGGACACCCTACATAGAATAAGCCCACCTCTAATCTATCCTTTATCCCTCCTATTCTGCTTTATTTTCTCCATAGCACCAATGGTCATCTTACACATTATTTGCATTTTTGCTTATTGTTTATCTTTCCTGCATCAAGAATAACCCCTGCCGCCCTAACCCATTTGGCTCAGTGGATAGAACATCGGTCTGTGGACTGAAGGGTCCCAGGTTCGATTCCGGTCAAGGGCATGTACCTTGGTTGCAGGCACATCCCAGTAGGGGGTGTGCAAGAGGCAGCTGATCAATGTTTCTCTCTCATCGATGTTTCTAGCTCTCTATCCCTCTCCCTTCCTCTCTGTAAGAAAATCAATAAAATATATATATATTTTTAAAAAAGAATAACCCCTGCCTGTGGGCAGGGCTCTTGTTCATTCTGCTCACTGCTATGTTCTCAGAACACCTAACATGTACTAGGTGCTCACTAGTTTTTTGTTAAAAGCAAGCCCAGGACAGCTTTAAAAGGCAACCACCCCTATAAAAAGAAACTAAAGCATATAATTTAAACCAAGTAGCCTAAGTTCTAATAATTTTACATATTACATATTTTCTCTTTCGAACCATCATCACCTCACTCCTTATCCTAATCTGAACATAAAAGCAGGAGGGATACAGTACTATATTTAAAGAGCCCCTTCCAGTTGTGGTTGTGTCACAAATACCTTCAGAGTCTTAGTATTGGTCAATTCAGCAACGGGTCATAAATGAACATAACCTGTATGTTTAGGTTCACAGTTCCACCTGATGTTTTTTTTCTTGATACTTTATAAAGATATTAAGTCATCACTGAGCAACAGGTAACACATATATGCATATAAGATCTTTGATTAATCTCTTCCTGCCCACCCCCACCTTCCCTCTGAGATTCATCAGTCTGTTCCATGTTTCCATGCCTCCGATTCTATTTTATTCATCAGTTTATTTTGTCCATTAGATTCCTCGTTCATTTATTTTGATTTTTAGATAATTATTGAAAGATATGTATTTATTGCTATTTTATTGCTCATAATTTTTTCTTCCTCTTCAATAAAAGGGAAAAGATAGAAGAAAAGGTTAATAACACAGATGAAAATACAAGAAAAAAGTTTAAGCAAATAAAATTAAAGGAAAAATCCAAGAGCAATCAGCCAAAGAAGAGGAAACAACCAGTGTTGGCTCTGAAATCTGAGGATGAAGATAATGCTATAAGGAAAAAAGGCGATTGAGTTTGGATATAAACAAACTTCCTCGAGATAAATTTGGAAAAGTTGTTCATATAATACAATCAAGAGACCCTTCACTGAGAAATTCCAACCCTGATGAGACAGAGATAGACTTTGAAACACTGCAAACAATAACACTGAGATAGCTAGAAAAATATGTTGCTGCATGTCTAAGGAAAAGACCCCTAAAACCTCACAATAAGGAAATAATGAAGTTTAATGAAGAACTTCATTCACAGAAAAAAATAGGAGTTGGAAAAGCAATTACTGGATGTCAATAATGAGTTAAATTCCAGAAAATGTCAACCAAAATCTGAGAAAACTCCATCATCCAAGACTATTGTTGAAATTTGTTACCAAATGAGTGAGAGCAGCAGCAGTTCGTCAGAGTCTGAAAGTAGCAGCAGTGATTCCGAATCAGAAATGTTACCTAAAGTTACTGAAGTGAAACAGAATGATTCTCCTTCTAAAGAGAAAGTAAAATACAATCTTCTATGGAAGATACAACCTCTTACTCTATTGCCCTTTTTCATCAGACTACACATTCAAGTGGAACACCACCAAATCACCACAAGTTAGCATTTAATAATCAAGAATTACAACATATACAGAGTGTAAAAAGCATTTCACCTTTATAAATCCTGCCTCAGGTGATTTGAAAAATCACTTGAATGGCCTAATTGTGATGCATCAGTCTGGTGATGATAATGGTTTTTGAGTCTGAATGTCAAGTTTCTGTACAGAAGGATATACAAATCAAAAATGCAGACTCTTAGAAAAGTTAGGCAAACCAGTCAAAATGTCAGGTTTCCTCAGGTGAGCTCTTCAACCAATTTAGAAAAGCAGCATTAGAAAAGGAAGTAAAAGCTTGAACACAGGAACTAATACAGAAACATCTGGAACAGAATACAAAGGAAGCAAAAGTATTTCAAGAAAATCAGAGGCACCCTGGATTCACTCTAGAATATTTTTCAAATAAGATGCAAAACAAGTGCCTTGGAGATGAGAAAAAAGAACATCAGCAGTCATTGGTAGCTCAAGAGAATGGTAAACTTTGGCTTCTCAAAGACTATAATTTAGAGCAAGGGAGAGAGAGTAAGAGTGGATGAGGAGAGAAGCAATGGCTAGTGCCATTAATCTGACTCTTCAACATAAAATTATGACAATGTTTAAAAACAACTTTGATTAAAACTCAGTTTTTGAATTAACCATCAACTTAAAATGAATGAAATAAAAGATTAAGATGCATATGGCCAAATGATTGCTTTCTGACACCAAGACACCAATCATAGTGTTGTATTTTGACTGCTCTAAAGTGATTAAACAATTTTCACATTTCTTAAGTATATATTCATTTTTAAATGACATAATTACAGGAAATTTTATAATATTGGATCACTAAAAATTGAATTAATTCCCAAATGTTATTCATTTTATAAATAATTATCTGCTATGTGTTATAGGCCTTGTCTTAGCAATGAAAATCCAAAAGAGATAGTCACTGCTTGTTTAAAAATTAATATGTAAAGTTGTATCAAAAACATAGTTCCAGAAGGCAGAGGAGGGTGGGTGAGTGGGAAGAGATCAACCGAAAAACTTGCATGCATATATGCATAACCCATGGACACAGGCAATAGGCTGGTGAAGGCCTGGGGTGGGAGGAGGGGTGGACTAGAAGAGTTCAATGGGGGAAAAAAGCGCACATATGTAATACTTTCAAAAATAAAGATTAAAATAAAAAGACACAGATCCTGTTGAGTTTTTAACTTTTAAAACAAATGTTTGTCTGCCTTCAAAAATATTTAGAACATCTAAGAAATAATAGTTGGTTTTTTTGAGTGTCAGGTTACGTAAGATTTTCTACTGATTATATATTCAAAATTTATATTGATTAATTCAAAGAAAATATTACCTATGGTTTGAAAGATGTTAAACTTGAGGCAAAATAACTAATAGTAAGTATTAATTATGTATATAAGTCTCTATAGGAACTTATACAGCACTTCTTAACATGTATGTGTGATAGCAATGGATGTTTAAATCTTAATTATAATAAAGTTCTTTATTTAAATCTGTAAAATATTTTTCTTTCATTATTCTCAGGTTGCTATTCTGTACAAATCATGTGTATCGGCTCCATGTATTTGAAAATTTTGGACTCTAGAAGTGTAATACGATTCAGGCACTATTCTGATACCTCTAAAGTAAAAATTAAAAATGTGTATGTATTATAGAGAGAAAGAAAAAAGAAAAAAAATGCCAATTTAAACATTCAATAATAGGAATTGCTTGTGGCACATTTATAAGATAAAATTGTAAATAGACATTAAAAATTATAATTACTGTCAACAAACTAGTAGAATAATGCAAAAAATTAAAAAGTCAAGACATCTCAGCAAATGCACACTTATGTTAAAGGCATACAGTGGGAAAAAGAAAGACTTCATCAAGATATGGAAATTTATAGAAATAACCTGTAAAGGCAATTTAACAAATATTAATTATTTTAATAAAGATTAAATTTTCCATTTAAAATATTGTACAACAGCATAAATTGCATTAGTAAGAATGACAGGAAGATATTGAAGGGAAAAATGTCAGAATAAAACAAAATAACTGATACTCTACCACATTACATCTTATTATTTTTGTGTAGTTTATTTGTGTTAACAGCCAAGCCAGACTTGCTTTATACATTTATTTCTAAAATGTCAAATAGTAGAGGGAGGGAGGGGGAACAACACTGGTTAGCTAACTTCAACATTATGTAATTTTTATTACTAAGTGCTAGTTTTAAAAGAAATAAAGAATCCTAGATTTTTTTCCTATCGCAGAGTTCAGAAAAGAGGGGGAACCATCTCACTTTTACTCTGTTCTTGCTTTTCATGAACTTGCTTTGAACTTTTGAATTTATTCCAATTTTCATTAAAAAGCACTGTGAGTCACCATCTTCTGAAGAGAATTAGAGCTATGGATAATGGAAAAATAATCTCCAGGTGAAATGAACACTTGGAGGAGATTAAAACTCCTACATCCTGAAAAAGATTTGGGAGTTTTTCCCAAGTCAAAAGGAAACATAAACGCCTAACAAATGTTTTACATAAACCATGGCAAAAGGTACATAGATGCTGGTTAGCATCATCTCAGACATGGTCATAATTCTCTCTTTTGAAGGAATTATTTTTTTAACCTAACAACTGTGTCACTCAATTATACTGTATCTTCCCAGAAAGCAAAGCATGAAGAAAAACTACAATGGATCCTTCAAGCATTTAAACAACATCGAAACTGGTGGTTTTATGACAGTAACAACATTCTAGTGCTTGAGAAATCTAATGTTCACTGTCCCCCAATTTTTAGGGTCTATTATCAACAAACCAAACAGGCAGCCAAAAGCCACCTTTCCTTCCCGGTGTCCTCATTAAACCTGACCCAGTTCTGAATGGGCATGGGTGGGCCAGGCATCCAGTAGTATCAGAAATGGCCCATTCTGTTTATTCCAAGTTTAAAGAATTCTATAAGGTGATCAGGGTGTAACCTAGGCTTCTCCAGAACAGAGCAGCCTGATTTATTCCCAAGATGCCCCTGAATCAGCACTCTACACCTGCAGGGGCACTGACCGGAGCCCAGGAGGAAAGCTGACCTCACAGGATTACTCAGTTGTTTACAAGTGTTTATTGACCACCTATTAAGTATTCAATACTCCTCTAGTGCTAGGGATTAGAGGTAAACAAGAGCCATAAAACCATAAAAATATTAGAGGAATCCAAAGGCAGCAAAATCTCAGACATATGCCGAAGCAATATCTTCACTAATACAGCTTCAAGGGCAATGGAAACTAAAGAGAAAATAAACAAATGGGGCTACATCAAAATAAAAAGCTTCTTTGGGTGTGGAGAGAGCAGAGTGCCTGAAGAATGGCTTCTCTGTGTACAACACATCCAACAGCAACTTGGGCTTACACCTCACGGGTGGCAGAATACTATGGCCTTCCTGTGACATTACGCCCTATACATAAAAAAAAATAAAAATAAAAATAAAATAAAAAGCTTCTGCACAGCAAAAGAAATCATCAACAAAACAACAAGAAAGCCCACTGCATGGGAGAACATATTTGCCAATGTTATCACCGATAAGGGTTTACTAGTAATCTCCAACATTTACAGGGAACTCATACAACTAACTTAACAAAAGGAAGATAAACAACCCAACCAAAAAATGGTCAATGGATCTAAATAGATACTTTTCGAAAGAGGACCTAAGGAAGGCCAAGAGACATATAAAAACATGCTCAAAGTCAATAATCATCCAAGAGATGCATATCAAAACGACAATGCAGTACCATCTCACACCTGTCAGAATGGCTATCATCAACAAATCAACAAACGAAAAGTGCTAGAGAGGATGTGGAGAAAAGGGAACCCTCGTGCACTGCTGGTGGGAATGCAAACTGGTGCAGCCACTGTGGAGAACAGTATAGAGTTTCCTCAAAAAACTAAAAATGGAACTCCCATTTGACCCAGTGATCCCACTTCTAGGAATATATTCCAAGAAACTAAAAACACCAATCAGAAAGGATATATGCATCCCTATGTTCATAGTAGCACAATTTACCATAGCTAAAATTTGGAAACAGCCTAAGTGCCCATCAGCAGATGAGTGGATTAAAAAACTGTGGTACATATACACAATGGAATACTACACTGCAGTAAAAAAGAAGATATTCTTACCTAATTTGCAACAGCATGGATGGAACTGGAGAGCATTATGCTAAGCGAAATAAGCCAGTCAGAAAAAGATAAATATCACATGATCTCACTCATTTGTGGAATATAATGAACAACATAAACTGATGAACAAAAACAGCTCCAGAGACAGAGAAGCATCGATCTGACCGTCAAACCTCAGAGGGAAGGTAGGGGAGGGTGGGGGTAAGGGGGTGAGATCAATCAAAGGACTTGTATGCATGCATATAAACCTAACCAATGGACACAGACAACAGGGGGGTGAGGGCAAGAGTGGGAAGGATGGGGGAGTAACGGGGGCATAAGGACACATATGTAATACCTTAATCAATAAAGAAAAAAAAGAGTCAATGGCTATATCGTATTTGCACAAAATAAAATATGAAAGTAGCAGGGTACCTAACATAAGATGCATCCCTTCTCACCTCCAGACCTTCTTACATATAACTGCTTAGAACACTTTCTCTCCTGTTAATTCCTACTCATCCTACGTGACTCAGATTAAATGTCAATTCCACTTGTGACCCTTCCAGATTAAATATGATGACCGGCTATGTGCTTCTAATAGCACCTCACATTTCCCTTATTAAAAAACGTTTCATTTTTTATTGTAATTGCTTCCTTAATGGTCTGTTGTTTTCTTATTATCCTGTACCATCCATGTGGTCAGGACCCTTGTCTGTGTGCCCTGCTATTACAGTGGTACTCAAAATATATTTCTTATCTAAAATACTATGTGGTCACTGTTCATAAAGAGAAGCATAACTTAATTCTGGGTTATAGTTTTTGAACTTTCTGAAACTGTTAGCACATATAAGTAGATTTTTCTTCTCATTTAAGAACAGCTCATGGTAAGTTCCATCCCTCTGAAAGCTACAAAACTTAAAGAGAATTATTTAACATTGCTTCCAGATTTTCAACTATTATTACATTCTCTTTCATTTTAAATTACTTTATTAGTTTTAAAAACCTTATAGTCAAAATATTCTTTTAAGCATTTCACCCAAAAGCTAAACACTGGTATTGAAACTGTATTCACCTTTGAGGTATCATATCTTCTGAGTGTTTCTAAGAGTTCTGGAACTCGTATTCTTGTCTCTTCTTCACAGAAGAAAATCCATGATGAATTTCTGCTATATGTTGCAGAAAAGCTGACAAAAGGAAATAGGCTCTAGTAATCACTTCTATAAAGCAAGTTTATAATAAGATTTAAAACTGATAGGCAGGAAATGATGAAGGACATAAATAAAATGGCAAGAAATCTAAAGTTTTACTTATACTTTTTTTCAACATATAGTTTCAGCATATAGGAAAGCCAAATAATAATGGTTTATATAACAGCTAGAGATCCTAAAGTGAAATCTCTCCATAACAACACCAGTTCAGAAGACAGATAATTGTCAAACATAAATATCAAATATAGAGACTTTTTATCTTTTAAAAAAGAAACACTTAAAAATAAAAGTCATTCATGGTTAAGAAGAAATCGGGTTAATGTAATAGTCATAAAAAACTGAGTTCAAATTTACTTCACTTACTGGCTCTGAGAAAAAAAACACACACCCTCTTATAAGAAAACTAGGGAGCTTACGAGTTTCCAGGTAGAAATGTCAGGAATTGACACATTTCCAGTTAAACGTACTGCGGTAACAGTGGAAGGATGGTCCATGCACCTTCCTGCTTAGACAGCTCATGAAGCAGAAGGACTCTGGGGAGCTCCTAGAGAAATATAGTGCATAACATTCCCTATCAGTCATACAGTTCATACAAGTTCATTATTTAAGAAGAAAATTGTTGTAATATAAATCTTTGGAGTTAAATATCAAATAAGCTTCATTTCTTTACATAATGTAGCATTTATTTTAACTTCCATATACACAAATGAAATGCAAAAACAGTAATCAAAGGTTCAATCAGACTAACAACACGGCATGTTAGAGAAAAAAGTAAACCTAAAGGCTGAATTAACAGTTGCCCAAGATAATCAGGGCTTTCCTATTGTTGAGTCTAAATTATTCAGTAATTTTCACTGCCTTTAAAAAAAATACTATAAGTTTTATACACTCGCACACATATATTCATGAGGGATTATTTAAAAATAACTATCATGTATGAAGAAAACTAATAAAGATAATATTTGAATAAAATTTTCAAATAATTATGGGAGCATGCTAATATGAGCAAACTAGAAAAGAAATAGTAAATACTAAATAAAGTTTTATAAGAAAAATAAGTAGCAAATGAGCTATTATATAGCAATTGAAATTATAATAGTGAAGACTTTATAACAATGGAAGCAACTTTATGTTGAATGGAAAAACACATGATTCCAGCAACATAAAACAAATTCACATATGAAGAGAGACTAGAAAGGAACCAGAAAAATGAAAATATTCACGTCAAGATGACAGAAGGCATCACATGCATGCTTTAAAAACCCTTTAATGTAGTTAAAACATAGTTTAGTTTTAAAAATGTCTTTATGAAAAAGGAATGAACCTCAACATTTTTCTCCCCAATGAGTACTATCCTTCTTAGCTATAGGAAATACAGGATGAGACAAAAATAGGTTTACAGTTGTGAGTATGCGAAACACAGAGTTTATTCTTGTACTATTATTAACTAGAGGCCCAGTGCATGGATTCGTGCACTCTCACAATCTGGGATCCTTCAGAGGATGTTGGACTGCCAGTTTCGGCCCAATCCCTGCAGGCCAGGCTGAGGGCCCCACCAGTGCACAAATCCATGCACCGGGCTTCTAGTGTGCATATAAGGTCTTTGGTTAATCTCTTCATACCCTCCCCCTTTTCCCCTTCCCTCTGAGGTTCATCAGTCTATTCCATGTTTCCATGCCTGTGCATTGAGCATCTTCCCCCTGGTGGTCAGTGCATGCCATAGCTACTGGTCGAAAGGTCAAGCCATCGCTTAGGCTTTCATATATATATATATATATACATACATATATATGTATATATATAATATATAATATATAATAATATATTATATATATAATAATATATATATTATTGTATTATTTTCCATACGAATAACTGTAAACCTACTTTTGCCCCACCCTGTATGTAAGTGATGTCATTAGATATTAAACCTAGACAGGTAATGTCAGCAGAAAGGCTGTGAGGGCACTTTCCTGACAGAGATGCAAAGCCAGGCTTCTGACAAATTTCAGTCACAAGAAAAGTGCAGCAGGCACAGGTTTAGTCAGCACAGAGGGGAAGTTAAATTCTAGACTAAAATAAACTCTCTGGTTTACTGGTGAACTGTAATCATTACTTCTTTGTTCACTAATCATATGCCAGGATTTTGTATTTACTTCAGTTGGTGAACACAAAAATGGCAATCAAGCTTTCTGTACCCCTATATTTCCAAATAGAAACCCTTCAAAAACTTGTATGCTGTCATTAACTGTCTCCACAGGGTTTTTAAAGCAAAGTTCTCAAATATATAAAGTTCTACCCTGACACTCAGAAGCCTGGTCTTGATTTAACTCTTCACTAAGCCAAGGCCACTTTATAAATAATTTTTTATCTATTAACAATACTCAAAAAGCCCCAAAAGCTTTTATTCTTGTTTTATATAGTACATGTATGTGTATATGTATGTATATATGCATGTATGTATATATGTATGTATATATTCAGTGTGTGAATACAAAAGACCCAAACAGATATACATATTACTCATGTGTACTAGCACTTCTAAGATAAAATAGTTTAAAAGATCACAATAAATTTCCCATCAAATGGTCTTATCCCCAGATCTTACCACTTGGAATTGTAATCATTTCTGTTCTGTTTGTCTAATACCAAAACGGGGTTTAGACCTCCTTAAGGTGCCATATCACCACCAGCCTAAGGCACTTTAAATGAAAAGCTTACTTTTCTAATATGTAATTGCATGAATGACTAAAAAACAGTTTTCAAATAAAAAATCAAGGGGAAAGTAAAGGCTATAGAAGAAACACTTGTGCATGCAGCCCTGTCTGCTGTCTATCTGAGCTGTGTCCATTCACCAAACCATGCTATTTCAAACCTAAAAGATAAGACAAAATCCTACCACTAAGAAAACTATGCCACAAAAGAGGCAAGCATAAAGGGGCTAAAAATACAAATGCTCAAATGAGGGAAAATGACAGAAAAGGGAAAGAAAATGAAAAACTTTATCACAATGATTTAAACTTTTTATGTCACCACGACCTACCTTGTTGAACCAAAGTCTACCTCTACTTCCATCCTCAGCATCTACCAGTGTCCTAACAGGCACTTTATACTCAGAAAGCCCACTGGACTTTCAGTCAGTACTTCCTTTGAGCATATTTCTTATCAAGGCCTATATTCACATTTAAAGCCTCTAATAATTATTAAAAACGAACAAGTTCAAAATCTACATCTAACTCATCACCTGCTTATTACACATATTCATCATCTTCATTAAGGAACCGGGTTCAAGTCCAGAGCTGAGCACTGTAAAAAGGCTCTGAGAATGGAGAAAACCCATTATTCTTGATATGGAGGGAAAACGATGAAAAACTGATAGCTAGAAATATGAATAGAATGAAATAAAAAACCAACATTGGAACGTGGATGAAAACAGATTAATGTTAAAAATATCACAAATTGCTTTCATTATTAGGCAGATTTGGTTTTGAAGCACTTTAGTTTTCCTGTGTCTGCCTTGAAAGAATTCCACTCATTTAACCCCATGCTGTTGGCCTTTTCCACGGTCCACAAACTGATTCCCAATATTTGTAACTTGTCCATCCCTTAATTAAAAATATAAGCCTAGCAGTACACGAATTTATGGTCTAATTCAGTCTGACTATTCAGTCCAAGGACTAAATTAGAAGTAAAAGCCCAGGCATTTGTTCAGAATTAGGCAAAAGTTTTAAAAGGCTGACCCTGTTTAAAGAGTGATTCCAGTTCAACTGTATTTCCAAAATCCAACTGTTATATAGTTCTTCAGCATTGAACTGAGCTTTTAGACCAACAAATAAATTATGATGAAAGTTAACATCTGTTTACTGTTATAATTTCTTCCATAAGAAATAGGTATATCTTATGAGGATAATAACAGAGATATATAATATTGCTGTTTGAAGTATATAGTATCAGACAGATTTACTAGCCTTTAAAAACCCAGTATTATTTATGGACCAGTAGTTTATATATGATGCTATAATGTATCTTCCAGGAATCTGAGCCTATTTTAAAAAAAATATTTTTCCAGATACCTATCTTAATCATTAACTGTCCTTTCTTATTAACAAGAGAAAAATATCACCTCATTATTTATAAAATTTATTTTTATTAACTGTCTACTTTGAGATGCCTTACTAAGTACATTTTTATAGCTCATATAAATCTGTCTTAACTAATCATTCATTCACTCATGAGAGGCAGTAAAACTTAGCATCTAACGATCTGATTTCTGGACCAAAAGTGCTTATATGAGAATCCTCGCACCATGTCTCTGGGCTGTGCAGCCTTGAGCAAGTTCCTTGACCTGTCTGTGCCTCTGTTATCTCATTTCTAATATTGGGATAACTATAGTCCTGGGAATCAAGTGAGTTACTACATGCTTTCACGTGGTACAGGATATGTATGTGATAGTTTTTATTATTATTCATTCGACAATATCTGCGTAGCTACTATGTGCCAGGCACAGTTCTAGGAACACAGTAAACAGATGTAAAAGGACAGGGCCGAGTCCCTGCCCCCTTGGATCTCACATTCTAGTGAAGGAGGCAGGCAATAAGCAAATAAATGTAGAAGGTAATGTCAGGGATACATGGTATTAAACAATAAAGCCAGGTAAAGGGATGGAGTGAACAAGAATCCGTTGACTAACAGCGTGGAATTCTTCGCACACATCAGCTGCACCCATCTGCCGTGACTGAGCCCCATCTGTGTGTCAGGAGGCAGCAGAGCAGACGAAGAGGTTTTGGAGCCAGTCAGACTGAGATATCGGCCTGGTTGCTCTATTTATTAGTGATATTCCATGTGCAAGTCACTCCATCCCTCTGAGCCTCAGTTTCCTCTCTGAAAAATGGGAAAATAACTGTAACCACTTCACAGACTTAAAGGAGCGGACACTCGAAAATGGCACAGCACAGTTTCTTGACAGGAGCACTGAATAAAATAATAGAGACGTGCACTCAACGAGAGTCACCTGACTACTGTCCTTCCAGGTCGGTCTCCATTCCAGGCCCTGACCCCATATACCCCAAGTCTCACTGGTCCCTTCAATCCCACCTTTCCAAACATGAACTCATCATGTTAGCTCAGAGCCATTGGCCTTCCTTTCATTCACCCACTCACTAACATCCAGTGGAACTCACAACTGACCTCCCCCCATTAGAGTCCTCACAGTTGCCCCAGGCGGGGGTTAGCAAGCTCTTACTAGTCCTTCCAGGCTCAGATGCCCTAACAAAGTCTTTCCTGACGCTGCAGGCAGTGTTGGCCTGTCCTTGCCTGTGCCCTCATCTTGCTATGCTTCATGCAGCAGCACAAGGAGCAGGTGGGGCTCACACATCCACAGTAACTCACTGGGAGCAAGCCACCTGATGGGCACCACCCACCAGGGGCACCGTCTACATGGAACACTAGATACTGGACTCCGAGGTCACACCACAGGAGTGGGTTCTGAAATGACTGGCTTACATGGGTCCCTGGCTCCAGCTCAGAATCCTGCCTGGCAATGTCCAAGTAGCTACACTCAACCACAGGTGCCCTCCCTGAGCTCAGGGAGCCCAGTGTCTACCTCTGACATTCTTAGTGGGCCACGGCCCAGCTCCCACCAGAATCCCATGAGTAGAATTCTACAGTACTGACAGGAGTTCAAATGCTGGGCAGCCAAAAAGAGACAAATGTTCATGTCACGGCCGTTCACATGGTATGAAGAATTAATTACTGCTGAGCAACAGCCCCGCACCTCGGAAGCAGATGTAGTCTCACTGGGGCATCTTGCCCAGGCCCTTGCATAAAGTAAATGCCCAATAAAGTTTTATTACATAAATGAATGAATAAATTCTTATTCAACAGCAATGTAATCAAATCTACAGTTTAACACATTAACACCTATCATTTACTACAAAAAAATGAACTTTTAATCATTAAGCATCCAATTGCTCTCACTTAAAAAGAAATTTAGTGATAGTGACATAACTCTCAATGCTAACCTTTTAATGAAGTACCCCCCACTGTCTCCTTGCCAATTAAAAAATCTCTAAAAACAGAAAACACAAGGCCATCTTTCTCAAGCTTCTTCACACTATAACCTATGAAAAGCTTTGCTCTGGCTCCCCTGGCTTATTTTATGGAAATGAGATTTTTTTTTTAAACGAATAAGCCAAGGCCTGACTAACTTTTCCCATGAAAATAGTGATCTCCAAAACTTTCTGTGAACAAGCAAACATAATCACTTATTTGTGAGATTAAGAGTCTGCCAGGTTTTCAATAAAGTTCATATCACAAAAAGCCAATAAAATTAGAAGTGTCTGTTCCCTTCAAAAGCTATTGACTTGCGGGGGATGGGGGGTAGAATGGGAAGATTTCTAGCAGCTCGCCTGGCTCCATTTGGCCTGAAGCAAAAATGTAATCCAATATCAACCATAAAATGTAATTTACAACTGCACCAACCCCCCAAAATAAAACCTCATAAGCATATCCCACTTCTAAATTTGTTTTCCTGTATTTGCTGCCTTAAAAATAGTACCACAGTTTATCTTGCTGTGCTGACATAGCTTCATGCAGCAGCACACAGAGCGGTTTATCTGTGTTTCTGCCTCTTCCCAGGTCCTGCGTTCATTCCAAACTCCATCCTACTCTCTCCCAGCACTCACTCCTTCGGTCACTTACTTCCCTGTTCCCCATGCAAAATGATTTCCTAACCTCGCATGATCCTTGCCCTGCACTAAGGTTCAAAGTCACACTTTATAGTCTTCAAAATGGTGTGTGGATCCTTATTTTATTAGAACCTACTAAAAAGCCCCCACACAATGATGCTTTATCTTCTCTTCTTTACTGTTTCCAATTTCATAGCATTTTGAAACTCCTTTGGAGGACAACAGTTTCCATAATGTTAGACAATGTTAATGCACTTTTGAAGCTACAGTGGAAATTATCTTTTTCTAGCATCTCACTGGTTACTGGACCCCAGATCCAAAGGGAAGAAAGACCCTCCTCTGACAACCTGTCCATCACAACATCAACACAGGACACTCCACGGGAACCCTCCTCAGCCTCAAAGCTCTTTGCTCCCATTTCATGTAACAAACAAAATACACAATTTTTCACACAAATAGCCACTTAAGAAGGAATTCTTTTTAAGTTAAAAAAAAAGACAGAAGTCAAATCATAATTGGCACACAGATGCTATGCACACAGAAGAAAATGCAGTAAAATGTCTGATTAATTCGGAGGTCATCTCCAAACACTCCTGTGGGCTTCCATGAGCCCCCTCCACTTAGCTTTTTGATAACACACCTCTTTAAATAGTCAATATTTATAATGTCATAGGACCCTTCCATCTATCATATAAGGGGTTGGAAATCTCAAGAAAAAAATAGCACTTCTTCAAAATCTGTATCCTTATATCTGTGCATTTGCCTTTAAGAACCACATTTGTCCACCAGATACCCATGTCTCACCAACTTTGATTGCCATCTGCTCCCGATCTAAAAAGATCGCCATTCTATTGCTCCCAGGTGCTTTACTCACCCCACATTGTGCCTCCACAAATGCCAGTTCCAAAAGTAAACTCCAGGAAATTCATGTCTGCATCTTCCAGTCCGGTTCCAGGTTCTAAGTCAACATCCCATAGCTAATGTCCAATCTTCCTACCTGAGTTGACAAAGCCTCCTTCTTTATTCTCAGGCTTCACATGCACAATTAGCACATTACTAACTCGTGCTTTTTACACTCTACTTCATTTTTTTTTCTAATGTTTTTTTTTTCAATCCTCACCCAAGGATATGTATTTGCTTTTTTAATTGATTTTAAGAAAAAGAGGAAGTGAGAAAGAGGAAGAAACATCAATGTGAGACAGAAACTTCGACCAGTTGCCTCCCGTACATGGGCCAACAGGGATTGAACCCACATCCTAAACTCTGCTTCTTAAACAGCTTCAAGTAAGCATTCCCTTTCTCTAGGGCCCCATGTGTTGTCCAGAGATGTCATTTCATATTCAAAGGCACCTACTGTAACTATGGATGTCTAATTCATATTTTTTGAGTAATACTTTAATATACTTTAGGTACTTATTTTGGACTTCTAATTCCTATTTAATTATGTAGTCATTTCTATTATGGAATAGTTACCATCTAAATTATCAGTAATTCAAAGAACTAGAATGTCTTTTCTAATTCCCTTCCAACCCTCTGCTCCATAGCATTCTAGAATAATACTCCACACGTAGAATAGCACTTGCTAAAGTCTGCTGGCTTACTGATTAAAAGAAATATATAATTATAAACATCAAAGCCATTATAAGTTTTAAAACTGGAGATGGGGGAGGAACCAAGATGGCAGCACAGGTAAACACCTGCACTTGCTTCCTCCCACAACCACATCAAAATTACAACTAAAATACAGAACAACTATTATTCAGAACCATGGGAAAGCTGGCTGAGTGGAAGTACTACAATTACAGAAGTAAAAAAGAAAGTGCATTGAGACCGGTGGGAGGTATGGAGGCGGGGAACGGCTGGTCCGGCACCCGGATGTGCCGCTTTTTTAATCGGGAGGGAGATTGCCTCTGCAGAGGCCACCTGGAGGAGCAAGGCCTCATCTGGGAACTTCTAAACCCGATACAAAGAGGAGGAATCTGCAGATCTCTCTGTAGCTCCTGCTGGGTGGCCTCAGGCAATGGCTGACTTTGCACCTCCTAGGACAGTGATGGCAAACCTTTGAGCTTGGCGTGTCAGCATTTTGAAAAACCCTAACTTAACTCTGGTGCCGTGTCACATATAGAAATTTTTTGATATTTGCATCCATAGTAAAACAAAGACTTATATTTTTGATACTTATTATATATATTTAAATGCCATTTAACAAAGAGAAATCAACCAAAAAAATGAGTTTGCGTGTCACCTCTGACACGCGTGTCATAGGTTCGCCATCACTGTCCTAGGAGATCTAAGAGCCAGTGTTCTCAGTGGTCAGTGTGAGACCATACCAGATTACAACTCTTCACATCCATAAGTGACATATTCAAGGGACAGACTCAATGAACACCAAAGCCCCACTGAAGCAAGTCCTGCTCCATAAGGGTGTCTCTTGCACAGCAGCTCTCCCACTATAGTCTCAGCTGATCCCCACAGCCAATTGTCCTAGAGGCCAATTCCTCCCAGTGATACCAACAGCAATCAAGGCTCAACTACAACAAGACTGTGCACACAACCCACAAAGGGGTACACCAAGAGTGTCCACCTCAGGTGACTGGGGAGGCTGAGCCACTGGGCCCAATAGGACACCCACAACATAAGGCCACTCTATCAATTCAAGGAGACTTAGCAGCTACCCAATACATAGAAAGAAACACAGGGAAACAGCCAAAAGGCAGAGACAAAGAAACACGTCACAAATGAAATAAATGGAAGAAAGCAAACTACTGGATACAGAGTTCAAAACAACAGTTATAAGGTTACTCAAGAATCTTCTAAAAACCTCCAAGAAACTCAGTGAGACCTTCAAGGATCTTAGTGAGAATGCCAAAAAAAAAAAAAAAAAGAAAGAAATGGAAAAGGACCAGTCAAAAAATTAAGCATACACTGACTGAAATAAAGAATAACATACAGGGATTCAACAGTAGACTAGAGGATCCCAAGAATCAAGTCAATGATTCGAAATACAAAGAAGCAAAAATACCCAACCAGAATAGCAAAAAGAAAAAAGAATCCAAAAATATGAAGACAGTGTAAGGAGCCTCTGGGACAGCTTCAAGCGTACCAACATCTGAACTATGGGGGTGCCAGAAAAAGAGAGAGAGCAAGATATTGAAAACCTATTTGAAGAAATAATGACAGAAAACTTCCCCTACCTGGGAAAGAAATAGACTTACAAGTCCAGGAAGTGCAGAGAACCCCAAACAAGAGGAATCCAAAGAGGACCACACCAAGACATATCATAATTAACACATTGTATGCGGGAAATGTATTTATATGTTTTACGTTGACTGGTAGTAGAGCACGGGACACGTATTAATACGTTTTTTATAGACTAGCGGTAGAATGCGGGTAACATATAAATACGTTTATTTTTATACTTTTTTATTGCTCTAAAGGGATGCTAACATGCAGATATACGAATTCCAAAGGACAAAATTTGGGTCTCTAACACATACAATGGTGAATTATGTATGTACTTCCAGGTATAATGGTAATCAATCTATTCAACTGCAAAAATGGCCTGCGCCACCTGTTAGCGCGCAATAAAAACTACCCGCAAACAATGTGTTAAAATTCCAAGTGCAAAAGAAAAAGAAGAAATCTTAAAATCAGCAAGAAAAAAACAGTTAGTTACCTACAAGGGAGTACCCATATTACTGTCAGCTGATTTCTCAAGAGAAACTATGCAGGCCAGAAGGGAGTGGATAGAAATATTCAAAGTGATGAATAGCAAGAACTACAACCAAGAATACTCTACCCAACAAAGCTATCATTTAGAATTGAAGGTCAGATAAAGAGCTTCACAGACAAGAAAAAGCTAAAGGAGTTCATCACCACCAAACCAGTATTATATGAAATGCTGAAGGGTATTCTCTAAGAAGAGGAAGAAGAAGAAAAAGGTAAAGATAAAACATTATGAACAAAGTGATAACAAATACATATCTATCAACAAGTGAATCTAAAAATCAAATGAATAAAAAATCTGATGAACAGAATAAATTGGTGAACAGAATAGAATCAGGGTCATGGAAATGGAACAGACTGACGATTCTCAGAGGGAAGGGTTGTGGGGGGTGCGGGAAGAGATTAGACAATGATCTTATAGGCATGTATGCAGTATGTATGGGCACAGACAATAGGGTGGCAAGGGCCTGGGGTGAGGTGGTAACCAGGTGGAGAGGAGCTATGGGGGGGGGGGGGAGGAACATATGTAATAATCTCAACAATAAAGATTTTTTTAAAAAGTACAGTCCTGAAAAGTGAAAAAAAAACACAAAAACCTGGAGATGGGAATGACAACTTACAATTACCCCAATCCTATATAATAAAGAGGTAATATACAAATTGACCATCACACCCTCACACAAGACAGCTGCCCCCATGTGGTCAAAGATGGCCGTCCCCATGTAGTCACAAGATGGCCGGCAAGGGAGGGCAGTTAGGGGCGACCAGGCCAGCAGAGGAGGGTAGTTGGGGGTGACCAGACCAGCAGAGGAGGGCAGTTGGGGGTGACCAGGTCTGCAGGGGAGGGAGTGCAGTTGGAGGGGACCAGGCTGGCAGAGGAGGGCAGTTAGGGGCAACCAGTCCAGCAGGGGAGGGCAGCTGGGGGCGATTGGGCCTGCAGGGGAGCAGTTAGGTGTGGATCAGGCTGGCAGGCAGAAGCGGTTAGGGGCAATCAGGCAGGCATGCAGGCGAGTGGTTGGGAGCCAGCAGTCCGGATTGTGAGAGGGATGGCCGACTGATGGGAGTCGGAAATCCCCCGAGGGGTTCCAGATTGGAGAGGGTGCAGGTTGGGCTGAGGGACACCCCCCCCCCCAGTGCACAAATTTCGTGCACTGGGCCTCTAGTTATTTCAGAAAATAAAGGAAATAGTTACACCACTCTTGTAATGGCTCTAAGTGCAGTATTAAATTTCACATTGAAAGTGGGATATTTAAAAAAAGTTGTATATTTACGAATTATAAGGATAAAAAATGTTTCTGAATTTTTTTTGTTGTTTTTAATCCTCACCTGGGGATATTTTTTCCATTGATTTTTAGAGAATGTGAAAGGGGAGGGGGTGGAGAAGAGAGAGAGAGACAGCCATGAGAGAGAGAGACATCAATTGGTTGCCTACCACATACACCCCAGTGTCGAGGATGGAACGAGCAACTGAGGTTCGTGCACTTGACTGGGAATTGAACCCAAGACCCTTTGGTGCTCAGGGCAAAGTTTTAACTACTTAGCAATACTGGCCAGAGCAATGTTTGTGTTTTTAATAAGACCACATTTTAGCACCTTGAGGCAACATAGGCACAGGTAATTAATTACTTGCCAAATCAGAAAGAACAGCTAGAAGCAGATGCATAATCACAGAAACCATTTCATTCTTGCTCCTTAATTGTTTGGGCAGATATTGGAGTCAAGTGCAACCTGACAAAAAGTAATGAATAAATAAATAGCAATTCTAGACATCTGATCAGATGAGAGGAATAAATATTCAGGGCTATAAGATAAATATTCAAATGATAAAACTTACTGTGAGTTCCTCCCTCACTAAACCACTTTTGTGACTGCTCATGGTGGGTTAATCGATGGAGAAACCCAAAGTTGCCACATGAAGACTTTGTAGTCAGGTCCCAGGGGACAGCCTATTCCATTAGAGGTCCATTACACACCTGCCAACCCTTGGGACTGTCCTTTAAAGGAGCCAGAACACTCCCCGCCACAGTGCTGGGGACATCCTGACATCTTCCGCCTCAGAATCTGTTTCTACAGCTCCTGAATGAGCTGTCCATTCTTTCTAGAGAATATGTAAATTTCTTAAAACAAGTTCTAATTAAGTTTTAACTAGGGGCCACGGCTGCCTCTTAGAAGGACTTTGCCTCCCTCGTTTTGTGCATCTCAGCATTCAGTTCTCTGTAGTTAGTTCATCTTTTCTAGTTTCATGTACTAGTAGTTCTAGATCAGGGTATTTCATTGTTACCCCAAGTATTGTCTGCAGATCCTATGTTAGTCATCAACAATCTTTGAATCTCTAAAATACTATTCATGGGATAAATTCAACTTTTAATCACATATATAGCATAAAAATTCTATAAAGAGAAAAAAAGGAAACAGTATTAAGTTTAGTTGCCCACTCCAAAATCTTTCTGGCCATTTGAACAACCGAAAGACTTGTTAACCCAAACATAAAATGATCTAAATCTTAACAGGACACTCTGGATCTTGCGAGTGAATTAAATCCAAGGGTTAAAGTTTTGTCATAACTAAAACAAGTCCTCAAATAACATCATTCATTCAATGTTATTTTGTTTTAACACTGATGAGGAAAAAAAATTGATTCCCATCAGGGCTACTGTCTGTGTAGAGTTGATATTTTCTCCCCATTTTTCATGGGTTTTCTCCTTGCCTTCCGGTTTCCTCCCACATCCCAAAGATGTGCCTGCTTGGTTAGCTGACGTGTCTACATTGTCCCAGTCTGAGGGAGTGTGAGCATGGGTGTGAATGAAGGGTCACAATGGAAGGGCGTCTTGTCCAGGGTGGGTCCCACCTTGTGTACTAAGCTGCTGGGACCCAGAACTAGAATAAGTGGGATGGAAAATCACTACCTCATTTTTTATTCATCTTTCTTAAATGGATATATAGCTCACCTTGATTTCAGTATTAGAAGAGTTTGAAGTATTAGAAGAGTTATTTAGAAATCTGGTGATGTTTTTGTGACCAAAAATATGCCATAGAAATGTAAATGTAACACTTGTTTCTATCAATTAGCCTAGGGTGAAACTGGTTTCATTAAACCTCGCTTCTCTTAAAATCACAGTTCCCAAGAACCTATCAACGTTAGGTTCTTGACTATACTTGAGCATTAGAAGAATTTCAGCATAAGAAAACTGTGCTATCTTATCATTAAAGAGAGGCTCCCTTACTGCTTTAGTTCATATTCCATTTATTATCACAAAAAACTAAATGCTGGGGGGGCAGGGGATTTACTAATGAGATTGCTTAAAATGTATTTAAATGTAAAACCAATATTGCCACCTAGTGGTCAACTGGGTCACCTACAAGACAGGCTGTCGTAAATATCAAGGACAATAACATTATGTATATGCACACAAACTAATAAATAAGCACAGAATAAAGTGCAAGATAAGTTTAACTATTTCTGATGAACAAAGCTGTTATCTATATTTTAGAAGCTGAGGAAAACGCATCAATGACAATACAGTTGCTGATGTGTTTGGCATCCTAAGTGCCCTGGGGGATACAGGGAGGAGCACAGAGGGATCTCCCTTCCTTCTGACACTGAGGGCAGGACAGTGCCCTAGAGGACCAAGGACACACAGGGCGCCCATGTTGGGGCCTCAAATGAGCACCAAGTTTACCAGTAGAACATGGAAGAAAGTTCATCAAAATAACAGTGATAACAACATGCAGCCACAGGCTACAACCTTGAGGATGGACGGGTCTGGAGGCCATTATGCTGAGTGAAAGAAGCCAATCATGAGAAGTGTATGATTCTATTTATAAGAGGTTCCTAGAGAAGTCAGTTGGGAAGGTTAAAAAGTTCTGGAAATGGGTTGCACAATGTAAAGGTACTTTACACTATAATATTGTATACTTAAAAATGATTAAGATGGCAAATGTTATGCTGTATGTTTTTTTAATCATAATTAAAAATAACAACAGTAACAGTGGCACCAGCAACAAGAAAACAGTGGGTGGGACACCTGCTGATGTGAGGGCATAGGCAGTGGTCCACACAGACAGCCCAGTCACATGGACAGTTTGAGACCCTCCCACCAGTCCTCCCTGGGGACAGAACTGTGTGCAAGGCTCAGGTTCTCTGACGTAACATGAGGCACCTTCTTTCTGTATCCAGAGAGGGCTGCTCATGCCCTGACCAGCCCCAGGATGTGGGTTCCCCAGAAGCCCCCAGGGTCCCACTGCTTCCTTGGTTCCAGCTTTCAGTCACTACCTATGAATGCTGCTAACTCCCAAACCAGCCATCTTGGGCCAAAACCTTCTTCCTGAGCTTCAAACAAATATGTAGCTCCTAGCCACTGATAACCTCTACCTCAGATTTCATCTACAAAATCTTAGTCATCTGCACCCCATAACCTGCAAATCGGTCAGCCTCAGCCTCAGATGGTGGCCCCACCCCACCCTACCTCAGTCCTAGTTTGATGCCTGTCCTGACCTCTCCTTCAGCCTCACATGGGCCCAATCTCCAATTCTGGCCCCACGTTCACCCCTGCCACCCCTCAGGTCAGTCCAGTGCTCCTTAAACTGCCTGTGACGAAGAAGGGTCTGTGCTCCCACTTTGGGCAGCATTGCCCTGGATGAGTCCAAGGGCCTTAGAACTAGGCTCCCACTCCACTCTTGGCTCTCTTAAAGCTGCCCTCCTCACAGCCACCACTGAGAGTTTTAAAATGAAAATCTGAGCAGGTCAACACCTTAGGCCCGTGGTCAGCAAACCGCGGCTCGCGAGCCACGTGCAGCTCTTTGGCCCCTTCAGTGTGGCTCTTCCACAAAATACCACATGCGGGAGCGCACGTACAGTGTGATGGAAACTTCGTGGCCCATGCGCAGAAGACAGTATTTTGTGTAAGAGCCAGTATTTTGTGGAAGAGCCACACTGAAGGGGCCAAAGAGCCGCATGTGGCTTGCGAGCCACGGTTTGCCGAGCCGCAGTTTGCCTACCACAGCCCTAGGCACTCTCCCTAACAGTAATTCTCAACAGGGAATACTGTTAGTACAGGGACTAGGGGTTGCTCCTATACCTAGTGCCAGGAGGACATCAAAGAAATCTCTCAGAGTGCCAGTAAAGCCCCAAGAAAGGCCTGGATCCACAAGGACACACAGCACGTCCATGGCCAGGCTCCGAGCTCCCCGCCAGGCCAGCTGCCTACATGCCCACTTCCCCCTTTACACCCACCCAGGGCAAAAGGCAAGGTCCTCACACACCATGCTCCCACTTCTCACCTGGCTGCCTTTACCTGGCTGTCCACCTAGAAAGCCCTCCCCACTCCCACCCTCTCCCAACCTACCTACCTCCGATTTTTTTATTTAACACTAGAGGCCCGGTGCATGAAATTTGTGAATGGGGGCGGGGGGGGGGGTCCCTCAGCCCAGGCTGCACCCTCTCCAATCTGGGACCCCTCAGGTGATGTCCAACTGCCACAGGGATCGGGCCTAAACTAACAGTCGGGCATCCCTCTCACAATCCGGGACCGCTGGCTCCTAACCACTCACCTGCCTGCCTGCCTGATTGCCACCTAACCACTCCCCTGCCAGCCTGATTGATGCCTAACTGCTCCCCTGCTGGCCTGATCACCCACAACTGCCCTCCCCTGCTGGCGTGATTGCCCACAACTGCCCTCCCCTGCTGGCCTGATTGCCCATGCAGCGTGGAGCCGCGGGACCCCCAGGCCTCACTGCGCAGAGCGGCCACCGGGCCCTGCCTCCACTGTGCGTGCGGCCATCTTGTGGTGGTCATCTTTGTGGCAGCCATCTTGTGACAATGCTGCACACGAGGGCACAAGGACCACCTAGCTTTTATTAGTATAGATGGGCTCTCAGATCCTCTTAACAAATTTAGGCATACAACATAAGACTGTTGGCTGAAAGGACAATTTTGTAATTCGGATCTCTGGAGCTTATCCATCTGATTTAACTAAAACTTTATGCCTATTGATAACTCCTTATTCCCCCTCCCAGCCACGGCCCCTGGTAAAACCCTTCTGTCTTTGATTCTATGGATTTGACTATTTTAGATTCCACATATAAGCAGAACCATGTCTTTCTGTGTCTGCACTGCCACTCTGCTTTAAAATTGCCCATTTATGAACCCGTCTCCTCTGCTGGACTGTGGGTTCTTCCAGTATAAGGATCTTGGCTTGCTGATCCTTGAACACCCAGTACTTTGCCCACAGTAGCTCTATCAAGACTGAATAAGTGAATAAGAGGCTCACAGATAAATTCCTCCATTGACTAGGCAAGTCCCTGACATGTAAATGAAGTCCAGATTGAGTCAATTTGCCTGAGTCTTCACTCCTGCCTTCTTCTGTTTGGTGAGTAGAATCCCCTAAGTTTGTCTGATCCAAGGCCACTCAACTAGACATGACCTTTCCCAGCCAAGGTATATGCAGGTGATTACGTTCTGGACAACGGTTTGTCAGGTCACATCCTCAGAAGAAAGCCGCTTGCCCTCCACACACTGGCACGCAGATGCAATGGTGGGGAGTCAGCTTCCATCATGCAGATGAGGACACCTTAGCCCATGATAAAGTAATGAGATGGAGGACCCTGGAGAAGAGCTGCCAGCTGCTGGCCCACCCATAGCTGCACTGTTTGGGAGGGGACTTAAATCTCCAACTTCCTTAAGTCATTGTTCTGGTGTATGTGTGAATGAATTTTCTCGTTCTTCTCCATATTATCTCTCCAAGATTCAGTTAATTGTGAGATCATATTTTCCTAGCACCTCATCCCTGATTACTGAGCTTGGGGTAATTGCTGTAGTTCAATGGAGCTACATTCTTTAATACTTGCTGGGATCCAACAGAGGGACTATCGGGGCTATTGGCCACCTTCATCCCCATAGTAGCCTCCTTTGTCCACTCCGTTAGGGCTCCATGGAGCAAGGAGAAGATGCCCAATCAGTCAAGAGGGCAGCATGTCTGCCTTTCTGACGAAATCATAATAGGTTTATAGAAGAAAATCTCTAAAAGCTGGGTTTCCAGACAAAGAATAATTTCAAACTCATCAAGCTGCTCCTAGCTCCAATCACCAAAAAAAAAAAAAAAAAAAGCGGGCAATTGTTTCTTCCCCCTTAGAAGGTGTGATGCTCAAAGCAGAGGAGCCAAGGACCTGTCCTTGCAAGGATGTGGAGAGGCTGGATAAATTTTATATGTAAACCATTTCAAGATAAAGCACAATAAAGCTTAATCGCAGCCTTCAATCTCACTAACGTGGCTAATTTTTCCACTGCTATGTCCAACCCTCTATTTCCCAGCCTCCACCAACAGAAGGATAGCAATCCATCAAACATACATCTCCTGTCAGAGTTCTTCTGCAGACAAGAACTTCTTTTTTTTTTTTTTTTTAATCCTCACCCTAAGATATTTTTTCCATTGATTTCTAGAGAGAGTGGAAGAGAGGGAGAGAGAAAGAGAGAGAAACATCCATGTGAGAGAGACACATCAATTGGTTGCCTCCCACAAGTGCCCCTACTGAGGCTGGGGAACCTGCAACTAAGGTACACATGAGTCGAACCTGAGGTCTGTGGGCCTGAGGTCTGTGGGCCAACACTCAAACCACTGAGCCAAACCGGCCAGAGTTAAACACTTCTGTAGTATTTCTGTAGCATGGAGTAGCAGGCATGGAGGAATTTTTTTCTGCTTGGCCAAAGAGGAAAACACCTATATGGCAGTACAAGAAAACAGATTTTCCTTTGCCCCAAACCTCCAGCATTAAATTCAGTTCATGTCTATTTTAAACTTTATCAAAATGTACCTGTATATGTATACCTTTCTCTCCATGATCCTTCTCAGAAAATACATTATAATCAAATCAAAAGTTCAATTAAGAATGTCTAATTAAAAACAGATTAAGATACAGAGGAAACATCACATTGAGGTTAATGTAAATGTTATTTCAATATGATAATTTCCTTAGAACTTGCTACCAAAATTTTGAACATTAATTATCTCTACTATTGTAAGCTCTGCTTTAAAAAAGTTATTTCTTCTTTGTATCATACTTTATTACAAAACCACAATAGTCATATACAATTATATAATTCTCCTAAATTAAAACATCTACACTAATAAAAGAGAAAAATGGTAATTGGCATACGGCGATACCTTTTTCATTGGCTAATCAGGGCTATATGCAAATTAACTGCCAACTAAGATTGACAGTTAACTGCCAACAAGATGGCGGCTAATTTGCATATGTAGGCACAATGCAGGGAGGCGAAAGGGAAAGCAGGAAGAAGCCCCCTGCCACTGACAGTGATCTGAAACCCAGGGGGGAGCTAAGAGCTGGGGGGCAGGGCAAAGCCGGCCCTGGGGCCACCTTTGCCCTGCCCCCCAGCCATGATCAGAGAATCAGGCTCCTTTGCCACCCTGGCCAGTGATAGCAGGAAGTAGGGGTGGAGCCAGCGATGGGAGCTGGGCAAGGTCGAAGCTGGCAGTCCCAGGAGCTAGGGGTCCCTTGCCTGGGCCTAAAGCGAAGCCCACGATCGCGGGGCCCCCCGCTGCCACTGCAGGTCCCCGCTGGCTGGGCCGGACGCCTAGGCCAGAGGTGTTAGGCCTGGGCAGGGGCGGAGCCTGCAACCGCGGGGAGCTGGGGGTCCCCTGCCCAGGCCTGACACCTCTGCCGGAGGCCTCAGGCCTGGTCAAGAGGCCGATCCGGTGATTGGTGATCGGAGGGTGATGAGGGTCAACTCCTCTGGCCGAGGCATCAGGCCTGGGTGGGGGGCGGAGCCGGGGGTTGGGGGGATATGATGGTCCCCTTGCCCAGGCCTGAAGCCTGGGTCAGAGGCATCAAGCTTGGGCGGGGGGTGGAGCAAGCGATCAGAGGGAGATGGGAGTCCCCTGCCCAGGCATGATTCCTGGGCCAGAGGCCTCAGGCCTGGGCGGGGGCCAGAGCCAGTGATCAGGGGGAGATGGGGGTCCCCTGTCCAAGCCTGACACCTCTGGCGGAGGCGTCAGGCCTGGGCAAGGGGCCGATCAGGCGATCGGAGGGTGATGGGGGTCAACGCCTGAGGGCTCCCAGTATGTGAGAGGGGGCAGGCTGGGCTGAGGGACACTCTCCCCCCCACCCCCCACTCCCAGTGCACGAATTTCGTGCACCGGGCCCCTAGTATATATAATAATTTAGACTATGATGCTTTGAGCATTAGCAATTAACTAGCACATTTTAAACCATAAATAGTCGATATTAAATAAGCAAAACAAGTCAGAAGAGTTATTCTCATCTAAATAAAATTGATTCTCTACAGACCAAGAGCTTTGGAAAACATAAACATATCAACAAAAAAATAATTAGCAGACATCCTAAGCTATTTTGACATACCTGGGTAAGATCTGCAGCTTGCTGTAAGATGCTTTTTCTTAACTCTTCTGCTCTTTTTACATGAAAAGAATTACTTTGACTCTGGATGACAAACACAATTCCTTTCAAATCTAGAACCAAAAAAGAAAAAAGTTTTCAGGTATTTATTTTTTGACAACTGAAATGATCTTGAAAACAAGTTTAAACTCTCTGTCCCCACCCCCGACCCCCGACCCCAGACCCCCGCTACAAGATAAGCCTGCAGGAAATAAACTCTTAAAAGGAAAACTCAATTTATATATAATTCTAGTGATAAAATATCTTTTGAAATTAATCTCCAATATTTCTTCCCCAGAAATTAGCAAGTAAATAAGCTCATTGTATTAGACGAAGTCTATGGTAAGCAACTATGGATTTCTCCTGCCTCTGTCAAAAAGAATGACTGTAAACACAGGAAAGTGTGAAAACGTCTAGAACACTACCTCCCTAGAAGCTGAAAAATCTTGTTTGCAAGTAGCCTTTTAATAACTCACACATAATCCTACACTGTGCTGTTACCTGTTATGGATTGAATTACGTCCCCAAACTTCTTAGATTGAAGTCCTAACCCCCAGGATCTGAGAATGTGACCTTATTTGAAACTTGGTCTTTACAGAGATCAAGTTAAAGTGTGGCCTCGATCCAATATATTTGGTGTTCTTATAGAACAGTGGTTCTCAACCTTCTAGCCCTTTAAATACAGTTACTCATGTTGTGACCCAACCATAAAATTATTTTCGTTACTACTTCATAACTGTAATGTTGCTACTGTTATGAATCATAATGTAAATATCTGATATGCAGGATGGTCTTAGGTGACCCCTGTGAAAGGGTCGTTCGGCCGCCAAAGGGGTCACGACCCACAGGTTGAGAACTGCTGTTATAGAACAAGGAACTGTGCACACAGACACAGAGAGGAAAGCTGATGTGAAGACATAAGAAGACAGCCATCTACAAGCCAAGGAGAGAGGCCTTGAAAGACACCAACCTTGCTGACACCTTGATTTTGCACTTCCAGCCTCCAGAACCATGAGACAAAATTCTGTTGTTTGAACCATATAATTGGTGGCATTTTGTTTCTACAGCCCTAGCAAACTAACACACTACCTCAAGACTGTCTGGCTGACCCTACAAGGTGACATTCAAAGGTGATTGCATATGTCCCATGAGTTTACAAATAAATAACTCAGTCACCCCAGCCCTAACTCACAAGCCAGAACTGCGTGTTCTCTCCAGGAAAACAGCCACAGTTCCACAGAAGCAAGCTTTAGCAAAAAACTGTTGCATGTAGCAAAAAAAGCTCACCTATGACAACACGGGCAGAATTTGCCAACCCCCTAAAGATTCACTGGAAGGTGGCTGGCTTTTCTACAAAGGCCAGCAGGGCAGACCAGAAGGACTATCAAAGGCCATCCTGAGCAGACATGGTGGTTCAGGCCCCACTGTGGAGAAGCACATTGGCCTCCCCCTGTTCTGAGCTTGTAATAAAGAAGCAAATAGAAACTGTCACTGTGTCAGCACCCTGCCACCAGACAGTGGTGTTGGCAGAAGGCAGACGTCACATAAATTGTAGCCTCCAGCCAGGTTTACAGCAAATGAATGTGGGGACCATCCTCCCCTATAATTCCATTCATTTATTCACTCACTCAAATATTAATACAAAAAACAGCTCCACAGTAAGCCATTTGGTCCTAAAAATAATCCAAACTGCTCTTTGTTTAAAACTCAATACAAAATTTAAAAGGAAATGCTGAACCATCTACTGAATATGACCTCATTGCTCTCTGGTAGGAGTGTACTAGTATATAAATATGAAGAAGAGTCTACATATTGATCTTTACTTTAAGTCAGCTCTTGGATCTCTAAATTGGACACTGAAGGGCTTACATGCTGTTTTCTATTTCAATTAAAATGTAATTTTCCATCCACTACATCTGAAACATTAACACGAAGCAACATATTAAAAGAGGAGTTATAAGGATTTACGTTTATAAAGAATTAAGGAAAAACTTCAGAGAAACTTTGCAAAATTTAATAAAGTTGAGGATAGACATTCCCAATGACCCAGAATTCTACTGCTATTTACCACATTGAGAAACTCTCCCTCGTGTGTAAAGTGGTCTATAGTGGGCATGCGCCCAGCAGGATGTGTAAAAGGAAAACAATGGAAGAAACTCACGTATGCACTAACAAGATACACAAATTGGAAAAAGATTCAATAATAAAAATTAACTAGTTCTATGGGCATCAACCCAGATGAATACTGTAGATGAACTGTACAGATAGACTACTGAAAAAAGCACAAAGGAATAATTGTATAAATCAATGGTTTATAAAAACATAAACACATAAAGTGGATATGTGCTATATAGTATGCATCTATAAGTACGTATAGCTGATGTGAGTTTAAGGTTACTTGAGGATGATAAACAACATACCTGGATAATGGTTCAAAGGTTTCAGTTGTGTTAGTAATATTTTATTTCTTAAGCTAGGTGATAGATCCATGGGTGTTCATTATGTTATTCTTTGTAGCTTTTTGTATGTACAAAATAATTCACAATGAAATTTTTAAGAAAGCAGATCCATGTGTCAAAGGCTAATGCTAGGATCACCACAGTAACCAACTCCCACCATTTCTGCCAGACCAGTAGAGCTCCCACTGGTTTTTAGCTTGTCCAATGCAGAAAAAAGGCTTTGTAAGAAGAAAAATAAAAAATTTTCCCTCACATATTCGGGTCATGTGCTGTGAGCTGTATGTTTTGTTTTGGTTTGTTTTTTATTTTTAATATATTTGTATTGATTTCAGAGAGGAAGGGAAGAGAGATAGAAACATCTATACTAATAAAAGGGTAATATGCTAATTAGACTGGATATCTTCCAGACATCCTTCCAGACGTCCTTCCAGACAAAGCCACGATGGCAGGGGCCGAGGCAGAGGCGGTTAGGGGTGATCAGGCCAGCAGGGGAGGGCAGTTAGGGGCAACCAGGCCAGCAGGGGAGGGGAGTTAGGGGTGATCAGGCTGGCAGGGGAGGGCAGTTAGGGGCAACCAGGCCGGCACGGAGGGGGGGGGGAGGGCGGGGGAGGGGATAACCAGGCAGGCAGAGTGGTTAGGGGCAATCAGGCAGGCAGGCAGGTGAGCGGTTAGGAGCCAGCATCCCAGATTGTGAGTCGGACATCCCACGAGGGGTCCCGGATTGGAGAGGGTGCAGGCCGGGCTGGGGGACACCTCTCCCATGCATGAATTTCATGCACCAGGCTCTAGTCAATGACAAGAGAGAATCATGGATCAGCTGCCTTCAGCACACCTCCTACTGGGGATAGAGCCCACAAATCGGGTATATGCCCTGAACAGGAATCAAAACTATGACCTCCTGGTTCATAGGCTGAAGCTCAACCACTGAGCCACGCTAGCTGGGCTGTATGTTTTTTCTGCTAAGAAGTCAACCCCTTCCTGTTCCATGTGCTTCAACCTTGCATGCTATGTGCACTCATTCAGCAAACATCGCTGAATCTCTATGAAGTGCAAAGATCATGTCAGCATGGTCCAGTGTACTGTTGATCAACTGCAGACTGGTGTAGCCACTATGGAAAACAGTATGAAGGTTCCTCAAAAAACTAAAAATAGAACTACCATAGGACCCAGGAATTCCACTTCTGGATATTTATCCAAAGAAACCAAAAACACTAATTTGAAAAGATTTATACACCCCTATGTTTACTGCAGCATCATTTACAATAGCCAAGATATAGAAGCAACTTAGGTGTCCATCAGTAGACGAGTGGACGAAGAAAGATGTGGTACAATGGAATATTACTTGGTCATAAATAAGAATGAAATATTATCATTTGCAACAGCATGGATGAACCTAGAGGGTATTATGCTAAGTGAAATAAGTCAGTCAGAGAAACACAAATACCATATGATTTCACTCATATGTGGAATCTAAAGAACAAAACAAAATAAAAACACACTTGAAGAAACAGATGCCAAAGGTATGGTTGCCAGAGGGGAGGCAATGAGAGGGTGGGTAAAAAAAAAAGGTGAAGGGAACATAGTAATATTGTGATAGATGATTGCCCGAATTAGTGTGGGGTTCACACTGTAAGGTATATAAATATCAAATCACTATATTGTATAGTGATTGTTAGTTACCTGAAAGTAATGTAACTAACATAATATTGTATGCTATCTACACTTAAATTTTAAAAATAAATTTAAAAAATAAAGGAAGTATGCCATTATAACACAAAAGCAAAAGGGCAAAGCCAGAGCCCGCATGGGGTGCTGTGAGAACACAGGGGAGGGGGAGCCACTGCAAGGAGAGCTTCTGGAGGAAGTGTTTCCAGCTTCCCTTAAAAAGCAGCCGTTTTCTGCAGCTTAGGCTCGGGGAGTTCCAGATCAGCAGCAGAGAGGGAAGCACAGTTGTCACTGAGCCACAGCAGCCTTATATCTGTAGCATCCCTGAGTGGGTGACAAGGAAGTGTGACAGGCACTTCTGAGGCCAGGATGCAGGAACAAGTCAGTGATAAAGTTAGAGAAGGAGGCTGCCTCAGCCAAATCAGATCATGAAGGATTTATAGGCTTCACTCAGAGGACTCCAGATCAATAATTTTCAAACTTGAAACATGCTCAAGAACTGCCTGGGGCCCCAGACAGTAGGACCCAAACCTTCACAGTCATCCCCTCTCTTCTCTGCATGTCCTTAGGAGAGTATTCTCATCTTTTCTTAGGGGAATTTAAGACCCTCACAGTTAGGTATGGCTAAGGAATAGGATGCATATGTGGGAGTTACAGATATTAAGGCAAAAAATGAAAGGTGCTCCCAGTTCCTAAAATCCTGATCATAATGACAGAAAATCATCTCCATGCCATTCAGCCATAGCCCCTTCCAGAAGAGAACCAGGTTAGCACAGATTAATGCTAAAAACAGCCTATGTGCTTAACTCCTCGCTGTTCTGTAAATCAGCATCACTAAATATTTTCTTTTTTATCTTTACTATAGGAAATATTACATATATCCCATTTTTTTCTACCATTGAACCCCTATAGCCCGCCCCCATCACCCATCCCAAGCCTTCACCAGCCTAATGTCTGTGTCCATGGGTTATGCATATATGCATACAAGTTCTTTGGTTGATCTCTTCCCAACCACACACCCACCGCCACCTTCCCTTTGAGATTCAATTGGTGGTGGTCTGTTCCATGCTTCTATGTCTCTGGATCTATTTTGTTCATCAGTTTATTTTGTTCATTAGATTCCACATATGAATGAGATCATGTGATACTTGTCTTTCTCTGACTGGCTTATTTCACTTAGCATAATACTCTCCAGGTCCCTCCATGCTATCTCAAAGGGTAAGAAATACTTCTTTTTTACTGCTGCATAGTATTAGGTCCCACAGTTTTTTATCCACTCATATACTGATGGGTACTTGGGCTGTTTCCAGATCTTAGCTATTGTAGATTGTGCTGCTATGAACATAGGGGTGCAAACATTCTTTCTTCTTGGTGTTTTGGGTTACTTTGGATATATTCCTAGAAGTGGGATCACTGGGTCAAATGGAAGTTCCTAATTGAATCTTTTGAGGAAAAATATTCTTTCTTCCATAGTAGCTGCACCAGTCTGCATTCCCACCAGCAGTATACGAGGGTTCCATTTTCTCCACATCCTTGCCAGCACTTGTCATTTGTTGATTTGTTGATGGTAGCATTCTGACAGGTACGAGGTAATACCTCATTGTCATTTTAAATTACATCTCTCAAATAAGTGACTTTGAGCACTTTTTCATATGTCTCTTGGCTATCTGTGTGTCCACTTTGGAGAAGTGTCTATTTAGGTCCTTTGCCCATTTTTTAATTGGATTGTTTGTCTTCCTTTTGTTAAGGTGTATGAGTTCCTTATATATTTAGGATATTAATCCTTTATCAGATGTATCATTGCCAAATTTATTCTCCCAATCAGTGGGCTCCCTTTTCATTTTGCTGATGGTTTCTTTTGCTGTGCAGCTTTTTATTTTGATGTAGTCCCACTTGTTTATTTTCTCCTTAGTTTCCTTTGCCCTCAGAGATGTATCAAACATACTACAAGAAATGTCTGAGATTTTGCTGCCTGTGGTTTCTTCTAGAATTTTAATGGTTTCACACTTTACATTTAAGTCTTTTATCTGTCCATTTGGAGCTTATTCTTGTGTATGTAAGTTGGTGGTCTAGTTTCTTTCTTTTTTTTTTCTTTTTTCTTTTCTTTTTTTTTGCATATACCTGTCCAATTTTCCCAGCACCATTTATTGAAGAGACTGTCTTGACTGCATTGTATGCTCTTGCCTCCTTGGGCAAATATTAACTGAGTGTAATGGCTTGGGTCAATTTCTGGGTCTCTGTTCTATTCCATTTATCTATATGTCTGTTCTTGTGCCAGTACCAGGCTGTTTTGACTACAGAGGCTTTTAACTGGATATCTGGTAATGTGATACCTCCAACTTTGTTCTTCTTTGTCAAGAGTGCTGCAGCTATTCAGGGCCTTTCTTGGTTCTCTACAAATTTTTGGAGTATTTGTTCTAGGTAGTATTTGTTAAATAGGCCATTGATAATTTAATAGGGCTTGCACTGAATCTATAAATTGCTTTCAGTAGTATGGACATTTTAATGATGCTGAATCTACCAATCCATGAACATAATATATTCTTCCTTTATCTCTTTTTTCAATGTCCTATAGTTTTCTGAGTACAAGTCATTTATGTCCTTGGTTAAGTTTATTCCTAGGTATCTCAATTTTTTTGTTGTTCCCATGTTAAATGGAATTGCTTTTTGTTGCTATGGTAAATGAAATTCTCTTTCTGAGAATTCACTATTGGTGTATAAAAATGCCATCAATTTCTGGGTGTTAATTTTGTATCCTGTTACATTGCTGAATTCATTTATTAAATCTAGTAGTTTTTTGGTGGAGTCTTCAGGTTTTTCTACATACAATATCATGTCATCTGCGAATAATGACAGTTTTACTTCTTCCTTTTTGATGTGGATGCTTTTTATTTCTTCTTCTTGTCTGGTTGCTGTGGTTAGGATTTCCCATACTATCCTATGTAATAAAGAGGGAATATGCTAATTGACCCTCACACCATTGCAAAGATGGCTGCGCCCACAGCCAATAAGGAGGGAATATGCTAACTGACTGCCCCACCATCAAAGACGGTGGCGCCCACAGCCAATAAGGAGGGAATATGCTAAGTGACTGCCCTGCCCTCAAAGATGTCGGTGCCCACAGCCAATAAGGAGGGAATATGCTAATTGATTGCCCCACTGTCAAAGACGGTGGCGCCCACAGCCAATAAGGAGGGGATATGCTAATTGACTGCCCCGCCCTCAAAGATGGTGGTGCCCAGTCCCCTCAGCCACGAGCCTGCCTCCAGAGTCCCCCAGTCCCCTCAGCCCCCCAGCTGCCCAGGGCCGGCCCAAGGCACAGGCAAACCTCGGATGTTGGCTGCCCAGCTGCCCAGGGCCAGCACGAGGTGCAGGCAAACCTCAGATGCCGCCAAGGGCCAACCAAGGCTCAGGTACCCAGGGCCGACTGAGGCTTGCGCTACCAGCAGTGGTAGCAGCAGAGGTGTAATGGGGGCATCATCTTCCTCTGATCACCAGGTCACCTCCTGACTCTGAGGGCTCCCGGACTGTGAGAGGGGGCAGGCCAGGCTGAGGAATCCCAACTCCAGAGCATGAATTTTCATACACTGGGCCTCTAGTGTTGAATAAGAGTGGGGAAAGTGAACATTCCTGTCTTGTTCCTATACTTAGGGGAAATAGTTTTAGTTTTTGCCTATTGAATATGATGTTCGCTGTAGGTTTGCTATATACAGCCTTTATTATGTTGAGGCATGATCCCTCTTTTCCCACTTTGCTGAGCATTTTTATAAAAAATGGGTGTTGGATTTGTCTGATGATTTTTCTGATCATGGGAATTTTGTGTTTCAATTTATGTGATGTATCACATTTATTGATTTGTGAATATTGTACCACCCTTGCATCCCTGGAATAAATCCCACTTGGTCCAGGTGTATGATCTTTTTAATATATTGCTGGATCCAATTTGCTAATATTCTGTTGAGGATATTAGCATCTATGTTCATCAGGGATATTGGCCTGTAATTCTCGTTTTGTAGTGTCTTTATCTGGTTTTGGAATTAGGATAAGGCTGGCCTCATAAAATGAACTGAGAAGTGTTGCTTCCTCTTGGAATTTTTGGAATAGTTTGAGGAGAATAGGTGTTCATTCTTTTTTGAATGTTTGGTAAAACTCCCCTGTGAAGCTGTCGGGAAAGGGGCTTTTGTTTGCTGGAGTTTTTTTTTTTATTATTGCTTCAATTTCCTCAATTGTTATTGGCCTACTCAGGCTTTCTGATTCAGCCTGATTGAGTTTTGGAAGATTGCATCTTTCTAGGAATTTGTCTATTTCATCCACATTGTCCAGCTTGTTGGCACATAGTTGGTCATATTTTCTTACAATTCTTTGTGTTTCTGTGATGTTAGTTGTTACTTCACCCCTTTTGTTTCTGATTTTAATTATTTGGGTCCTCTCTGTTTCTTGATGAGTTTGGCCAAAGGTTCATCAATCCTGTTTATCTTTTCAAAGAACCACTGCTTTGTCTCTATATCATTTATTTCTGCTCTAATCTTATCTATTTTCTTCCTTTTGCTTTGAGCTTTTCTTACTGTTCTCTTTCTAATTCTTTAAGTTATAAGGTTAAATAGTTTATCATTAATTTTTCTTATTTTTTGAGATAGGCCTGTAATACTATGAACTTGCCTCTCAGAACTGCTTTTGCTGTGTCCCATAGATTGTGAGTTATTGTGAGTTCATTGTTTATTTCCAGGAAGTTTTTTAAATTTCTTTCTTGATCTCATTGGTTAGTAACATGCTATTTAGCGTCCATGTTTTTGAGTGTTTTTACTATAGTTGATTTCTAATTTCATTCCATTATGATCTGAGAAGATGCTCAAAATGATTTCAATTTCCTTGAACTTGTAGAGACTTATTTTGTGTCCTAACATATGGTCTATCTTTTAGAATGACCCATGTGCACTTGAGAAGAATGTATATTCTACACCTTTGGGATGAAATGGTCTATACATGTCAATTAAATCCAACTGATCCAGTGTGTCATTTAGAGTCACTGTTCCCTTGTTATTTGTCTGGAAGATCTATCCAGTGAAGTCAGCAGAATGTCAAAACTCCCTACTTTAACTGAATTGCTGCTGATCTTTCCATTAAAGTCCTCAAGAAGTTGTTTTGTTTTGTTTTAAATATATATTTAGGTGCCCCTATATTGGGTGCATATATGTTTACCAGGGTTATATCCTCTTGTTGGATCGATCCCTTTAGTATTATGTAGTGGCCTTTGTTGTCTCTTGTGATGGCCTTCATTTTGAAGTCTACTTTGTCAGATATGAGTATTGCCACCCCACTGTTTTTTTGTTTCCATTTGTATGAAAAAAAAATTTCCATCCTTTCACTCTCATCCTATGTGAGTCTTTTGTTCTGAAGTGGGTCTCTTATAGACAGCATATAATTGGGTCATGTGTTTGGATCCATTCAGGTACCCTATGTCTTTTGATTGGAGCATTTAATCCATTTACATTTACGGTTATTATTGATAGGTACATATTTATTGCCATTTTAATTTTGTATTCCTAGTTTTGGCTATCTCCCTATTTATTCTCATTACAGAAGTCCCTTTAGCATTTCTTTCAGTGCTGGTTTGGTGTTGACAAACTCCTTTAGCCTTTTTTCATCTGGGAAGCTCTTTATTTCACCATCTATTTTGAATGATAGCCTTGCTGGATATAGTAACTTGGTTTCAGATCCTTGCTTTTCATTACCTTGAATACTTCATGCCATTCCTTTCTGGCCTATAGAGTTTCTGATGAGAAACCAGGTGACAGCTTTATGGGAGCTCCTTTGCAGGTAACAAGTTGCTTTTCTCTTGCTGCCTTTAAGATTCTCTCTGTCTTTAATTTTTGGCATTTTAATTATGATGTGTCTGAACATGGGCTGTTTGGGTTCTTCTTGCTTGGGGTTCTCTGTGCCTCCTGAACTGGCATGACTTTTTCCTCCACTAGGTTAGGGAAGTTTTCTGCCATTATTTCTTCAAACACGTTCTCTACTCTTTATTTTCTTCCCCTTCTGGCACTCCTATTATGCTACATTTCATGTTGTCCCACTGCTCCCTCAAGCTGTCCTCCTGCTTTTTAATTGTTTTTCTTTTTGATTCTCTGATTGAGTGATGTTTTCTACCCTGTCTTCTAATTCACTGATCCAATCCTTGGCTTCCCTTAATCTGCTGTGTATTCCTTCCATTGTGTTATTTATTAGGGCTGTCATTCTTCATAGTTACTATATCTTTTCTCATGCTGTTGAGCATCTTTGCCATTATTCATCTGAACTCTATGTCTGATAAATTTCTTATCTCTATTTCATTTTAGCTCTTCTAGAGAATTTTCTTGTTCTTTCATTTGGAGCTTGTTTTGTTTTTTGTTTTTTTATCTCCCCATTTTGGCTGCCTGTTTGGGTTTGTGACTATATATTGGGTAGATCTGCTATTACTCCCAATCTCTGGTGTAAGTCAGAAACTGTTTCTGACTGGCTCTGAATATCGTGTTTGGACCTATCAGCAACCCACAGCTATGGCTCCCTCTGTTGGGGCTGGGTCCCTTTGTAAAGGACTGAGATGTGCACCAAGTTCTGCTTTTACTAGCCCCAGGTCCAGAATTAGATGAGGCAAAGACTCAAAGCTTTCAGAGACCTGCCTCTTCCTGCAGGCTGATTGTATTCACCCTTCATTAGCCTCAGGCTATAGACAACAGGGTGGGGAGAGTGGTTCCCCAACATGGTGAGGCAATTGCTTCTGCCTGCAGGCTAATTGTTATTTTCAGTCTTTTAATGGGCCTCAGAAATTCCACAGCGTGGGGGGAGGGGGTTTAAATAGGGTGGGGCAATTGCCTCCCCCACCCCTGGATAGCAAAGGTCCACTGGAGAAAGATATCCTCAGCAGTGTGAGAGAATGACTCAGCACAAGAAACCAGGGTGTCTGCCTTCGGAGGTCTCACCTAACTTGAGAGCTCCCAACCCTGGCCTCTGCTCACACAGCTCCAGTCCACTCTGCCCTCCCTCTGCCAGAGGCCAAGGTGAGTGGCTGCACATGAAATTTTGTGCATGGGCCCTTTAAGTGGGTGCCTGCATTTCAGTAGTCTCTGGCTGACAGAGAGCAACACTGCTGCTTTTCACAGTCAGATGTTATGTGGGCACCTTTCTTAGTTCTGGTGTTCTGGGCTCGGGGGCCCAGCTTGGGGTTTAGACCCCAGAGTTCTCAGTTAGAATCCCCCACATCTGAGATAATCCCCCCAGAACTTCAGCTGCTGTCTGTGGATGCCCAGCCAGCCCATTCATGCTTCCACACTTCCTACCAGTCTCTATGTGGTCTCCACTTTCTGTACTTGGTCAGGGTTCTTTCCAATTAATCTTCAGTTAATTATTCAGGATGGTTTTTTCATGAAATATTTTGTCACATGTCCTAAACCCTTCCTCACTGAGTCACATTCTAGCAGTGTCTAGATCACATGGGTCACCTTAGTAGAGTCTTCTTTGTTGACACTTTCGGCTGTGTGATTCTTAGGCTCCCACTGCCCAGTCACTGAAGCTAACAAGACAACTCCACTATTTCTCCTCACTTTGGCTGCCCTTCTCTAAACTCAGTGCAACTTGCTTTTAGCAGACAATGCCAACACTCAATACAGATTGTCATTGTTTCTCCTTCAGGAATGTGTGACAAATGGGTAGTACACTAAGTGCCTGACAATAATGATGAGTATGACAAGAAGATAAAGAACTTGGTCAAGTATATGGAAAGGATCAATGTGGTTCTGAAGCCAGTGGAGAGCTGCAGAGTATTATGTACAGGCAACAGAGCCAAAGGAGATTCGAAAGGGTCCCTTCAGGAGAAGCAATTCTTCTATGAAGGTAGAAGAAATCAAAGGTCCTCTATTTCTGCAGGTGCTAAGCACCTGTCATGTGCCAAACACTCTAAACACTGATCCTTCCTGATCATAAATTATCTGGAAACATGGATTTCACAAGACTGGTGTTTTTCTGATGAGAAAACAATGTGGCAGAGCTGGATAAGAAGTTGGCTCATGAGTTAAAGCTAGGGGATAAATATGCACACATGCACTCACACATGAAGAGTCACTCTCCAATTATGTGTTACTTGATTAGAATAACATCACTAGTGAATCTATGGATTTGGTGGTAAGTCAGAAAAAACAGACTGCCCATCCTTGGAGGCTGTCACCCAGCCCTGAGTACTGTGAGACCATGGCCTAAGTTCTTTGGCTCTACTGGGTAGCTGCCTAAGCAGCCCCTAGTCCTGCAGACTCACGATTGTGGCTGACAAATCCCCTGGGTCCTTTTCAGATGATCAGATACAAGTTAACTATCACCAGATTGGCCATCTGCACTGCAAGTCTAGGTAACTTTCCCTTGGTCCTTTCAAACCCATGTTCCCGACAATGGTCGTTAGTCCATTTAATAACCATTTATTATGAGGATACCCATCAGCTCCCATAAAATAAATATATAAACAAATGCCCAAACCCACAAGGTTGGCAGCAAAGGAGAAATCTCCACATGGGGAGGCATGGCTGAACCACAAATAATGTTTTCACAGAGAAGAAAAGGCAACAAAGCAATGTGGCTCCTTAAATAAGGCTGCTCTCAGAGCCCACAGACCCCCACCTACGCCCCAAGCTCCCCTGTGTGTGCAGGGCCTCAGACTCACCTATCCAGCACAGGCCACCCCACCACCACCCCCACACAAGTGTTCTTGACTCCCTAGAATCTGGGCCCAGGAAGGAAAGGCCTACAAAGGAAGACATATCTTTTCCCTCCTATCCCAGCCCATCTTCCAGGTCTCCATTGCCCACCCTGAATAATGGACAGTGACAAAATTCACACCCTTTGAGAAAAGACCAAGCCCTACTGACAAAGGTGTGACCTTACCCTCCCGTTGACACAATGCGGTATGTTTCCCACAGAATACAAAAAAAAATCTCACTCATGGTCACATCCCTGAAGACACAATATGCTAAGGGAGAAATATGCATTTAAAAGAGGCTGCAAATAAGGGTGTATATGGGCTGTGACAGAAGTGTGGTGTGTTTGCCAAGGAGCAGGCCAGGGATTAGGAGGAGTCTGACAGGAGACATGTCAATGAGTGTACCTGAAGGGCAAGTGGTGTCTGTGGGTACACAGTGGGGGACCTGGCTCCAGGCAGAAGAGGGCATGAACAGAGGCCACAGTGTGCCCTTCTCTCCCACAAGGATGGACCTCTAGTTCCAGAGACACTGTCTTATGCACCTGGCAGGGTAATCTGCCCTTATTGGAAACACAACAATATTTACACCATAAATAAAATCAGAAAGAAAAATGAATTTCACTGAAAAATAATTTACAAGAAATACACCTCAGTACATACTCTTAAGTTAAAAAAAAATCATTACATACCTATGTCATTTTTCCTTGATATACCACTTTTCTCCAAATTCTGTATTTAAAAAAAGAGAGAGAGAGAAATAAATCTCATCACATAACAAAGCTAACAAAGCTAACAATACACTGAATGAACACGTGTTACATATTAACATTCAGAGGGGGCGGGTACTGAAGATGAGAGCTTGAAAGTGCTTCTCTACAAACAGAGACCAGTATTAAGGGGGGGAAGCAATAAGGATGCCCTTCTGTATGGTGCACAACCTTCCCATGGGGCTGTCTCTTTCACATGTGATCTTGGGCAGTCATTTCATGAGAATTAAAATCACTATGTTAGCTTGTGTGCACCAAAAACAATATGATTTTAATTCTAAACGATGTTTTTAATTTTCAATTCAGTAGTTGTCATAACTTCTTTCGTTATCTCTGCAAACAGTTGTTAAGGATACAGTCCAAAGACTATTTTGCCCAATTTTAACATTCTAAAGATTTAATGCATAAGATGTGCAAGGCAGTTCCTTTGGGATGACAGCTCCGCTCCATTTTAAAGTAATTCCATTTCTTTACTTTTTTTTTTTAACACTTGTAAACTCTAAGCATTACAAACATATCACAGATTGCATCAGTTCTGGCAGTGTGTTCCCATGAAGATGAACATCATCTGGGTTCAGATGTTCTGTCAAAAGTGGTACCATGATGTCCTCTCCTGCCTGAGAAGCGACACTGGGCCCTGCAGGTGGTCAGCCTGTGCTTCATGAGAATTCATGAGCACAGAAGGGGCATCGGACAGCTGCAGAGGCCCTGACAGAAACACCTGAACCTGATACTGGGCAATCAGGGGAGGAGCTCTGAAAAGATTTCTCTGACAAAGTACCAGTCAGCAACTAAACCTGCCATTTCCATTGTCTCCTCCAGCAGAAAAGGAATTTTCTCTCTAGTTGTACTTTTCTGCTTTAACCACCATTTATACTAATAAAGATGTAATATGCAAATTGACCCTCATTCCATCACAATATGGCTGCACCCACGGTGGAGGCAGGGTTCCTGTCACACAAGATGGCTGCGCCCACAGAAGAGGCAGGGTTCCCGTAACAAACCGTAATGAGTGATCAGCAGGGACCTGAGGCTGCGTGGCACCAGGCCAGGTCGGGGTACCTGAGGCTGTGCCCCCCGCCCAGCAGGACTGAATGGGGGACCTCAGGCCACGCCCCGCAACCGGCAGGGCTTGATGGGGGACTGCAGGCTACGCCCCCCACCCCAGCGCCAGGCCAGGGGACCTGAGGCTGCACTAGGGGACCTGACGCTGCGCCCCCACCCAGCGGAGCTTTATGGGGACCCTAAGGCTGCGCCTCCCCACCCGGTGAGGCTTGATGGGGGTGGGGCCGGCTGGGTCTGGATCTCGCCCAATGGGGGTGGGGCCAGCCGGGTCTGGGTCTTGCATGATTTTGAGGTGCATGCGGATGGGCATGGACTTGACTCTGGGTCCCACAGAGCGCCCCAGACCCTGACAGGAGGAAGATTTTCATATACATTTTACTAATTTTCTTTCATCTCTGACACTTCTATTATAGAGAAAGGGCAAATAGCAATATTAAAATATTTCCTTTAATTAATTCCCTTTTAATGTGCATGAATTTTGTGCACCAGGCCACTAGTATGCTATAATTATGACAACTAGATAGTGGCAAATGTCTTTCCATTTTCTCCATAGACAGCAACAAGAAATTACCTACAAAATTGGAAGCAGCTTAAAAGCTAAGATACACAGAGATGAATTCTCTTGGACTGCCAAAGGGATCGACAATAGACAGGGAGGAGAGAGCAGAACAGAGGGGAATGTCTATCTTTGGTAGTATTTTCAGAAATTATCTTTGCTTCAAGAGCAGAAATACCACTGAGACAAGCATGGCCCCACAATCATGTATTCATTTGTTAGAGCTCTTGATCAAGTGACACTTTACTTACTCCTGATAAAACACATACTTTTTGAAAGAGCAAAAAGGAGAGAGAGAGAGAGAGAGAGAGAGAGAGAGAGAGAGAGAGAGAGAGAGAGACTAGAAAGCTCAACACACTTCTGTAAATGTGTGAACCAAAGCCAGGTACCATCATAAGTTAGCATGTGTGGACTCGCTATCTTCGATATTCTAAATGCCACTGTGGCAAACAGAACAGCCTGCTCTCAAAGAAGGAACACTGGCCTTTGATCCAGAGTCGCCTCTCCATTTCCACCATTGACCTGCTACCCCTTGGCCAAGCTGCCTTCTCCTTGGGAGCCACAGCTTTGGCTGCCAGATAGGCTCATGGAAAACTAGAAATATTACATCCAAAAATAGCATTGGAATGGATAAAGATGATGAGGTATATACATACAACAGAATACTATTAAGTCTTAAAAAGGAAATGCTGACACATGATACAATATGGATGAACTTTTGAGTACATTATGTTAAGCAATACAAAAAATAATATAAGTGGAGCCACTTCAAAATGAAGCCAGAGCCCTGGCTGCATTGCCCAGTGGTTAGAGCATTGGCTGGAGCACCAAATTCCTGGTCAAGGGCACATACCAGGTTCGATCCCCAGCCCCAGACAGGGTGCTAGCATGAGGAAATCAATCAATGTGATTCTCTCACATCAATATTCTCTCTCCCTCTCTCTTTGCCCCCGTCCTTCCTCTCTCTCTCTCTAAAAATCAATGGAAAAAATATCCTCAGGTGAGGCTTAACAAAAATAATAATAATCCTATATAATAAAAGCCTAATATGCTAAATGTCCAGTCGTCCAGTCAGCCATTCAACCAATCAAAGCATAATATGCTAATGACATGCTAAGGCCTCTCAACCACTCACTATGATGTGCACTGACCACCAGGGGGCAGACGCTCCGACCGATAGGTTAGCTTGCTGCTGGGATCCAGATGACTGGGACTGAGCGAGATGGACACACCCTGGACCCTCCCACGGTCCCGCCCTAGTTGTCCAACCTCCTGTGTCCCTCCCTGGCCCTGATGGTGCACCGGTGGCATCCCTCGGCCTGGCTGCACCCTCTCACAATCCGGGACCCCTTGGGGGATGTCAGAGAGTTGGTTTTGGGCCAACAGCAGAACGACCAGTCACTATGACATGCACAGACCACCAGGGGGCAGACGCTCAACACAGAAGCTGCCCCCTGGTGGTCAGTGCGCTCCCACAGGGGAGCGCTGCTCAGCTAGAAGCCGGGCTCATGGCTAGCAAGCACAGTCCCGCCCCTTCGTGGCAGCGGTAAGGATGTCCATCAGTCGTCAGTCAGACATCCCCCAAGGGCTCCTGGACTGCAAGAGGGTGCAGACCAGGCTGAGGGACAGCCCCTCCCCGAGTGCATGAATTTCATGCTCTGGGCCTCTAGTAATAATAATAAAATGGAGCTGGAGCTGACATCCCAGAGGAACTTCCTTGCACAGTCATGCCTCAAACCTTGGAATGTTAAAACAGGGCAAAATAACCTTTGGACTGGGACTAAAGCAACACTATGTTCCCGCATAAAAATGTTTGCAAAGATAACAAGAAAGCAGATCTTATGACTACTGGACTGGCTACAGGACTGAAACCTAAAAATATTCTTTAGAATTAGCATCACAGAAAAGAAGAAGAAAAGAAAAACAAGAATTAACATCACTATGTAAGCTTATCTGCACCAATAGAAATACTTTCTTTCTATTAATGGACTCTTCCTCTTCTCATCTTCTCATAAATACCCATTGCCTTTGTCTCTTATCAGAACACTATCTGGGTTTCTTCCTAAATCAGTGCTTCCCCAATAGCTTATTCTTTTGGATTTCACACAAATGCTTGTTGCCTCTCACTTTGCCTTTTACTTTCCAATTAACCTATCTGTAAGCCAGTAAAAAACAAACAAACAAAAAAAAAAAAACACACACCTTAGGATTCTGCTTATATGAAGCACCTAGAATAGTCAACTTTATAGAGACAGGAAGTAAAGTCATGGTTGTCGGGGCTGGGGAATGGGGAAAGGGGAGTTATTGTTTCTTGGGCACAGAGTTTCAGTCTGCAAGATGAAAAGAGTTCTGCAGATTGCCTGCACAACAATATTTATGTACTTATCAGTACTGAACTATAGACTTAAAAATGGTTAATATGGTAAATTTGATGTTATGTGTATTTTACCACAATTTTAAAAACCAGCAGTGAAGATAATCCAATACAACACTCTCCTTTTACAAATGAGATAATGGAGGCTCAGAAAAGATGAAGGATTCACCCATTGTCCTATTGGACATTGTCATTCTAGTTAGGATGAAAATTAACATCACTATGTAAGGATGAAAATCTAGGTCTCTGACTCCTTTCTAATGTTCCTTTCTTACACCCCCTCCTCACCATGAAAAATGCACATCCAGCCTGCCTCCAGAGCAATTCTTCGGAAAATGCGCACATTAGAAGCAGACAGGTTTTGAGAGTAAGCTAAAAACAATACCTACAACTGAGGCAGGATAGTAAGAAGCTAGGAAAATTCCTTGGCAAGTACAATGGGGAAACTGAGACAGCTAGCTGAACAAACTGGCAGAGCAATTTACAGCCAGATAAGGCAGATCACCAGGACGAACAGCCCTGGGTGCCCAGCAATGTACAAAACTGGCACTGGACCTCGTTCCCAGGGTGGCCTTTCCTCCTTTGGCATATCACTGGTCGTGAGGTTTAGGTTTAGACCTTCTGGCCTTCCCTCCCTAGAGATAACATCTAGGCTTCAGTTGTATTTCAGCTCCAGGCCCAGAAAAGCAGCAAACTGATAGAAGCAAAAATAGAATATTGGGGACCAACTACAATTGGAAGAAATATTAATCAGGCTCTATTAACCATGATTGTTTTGTTCTGATTAAAGAAAGCACATTCTAACACGTGGGACCTGGGAGCTCACCTGGAAATGAGGCCTATCCTCCACATCCAGGAGCTGTCAATTATCATGTAAAGATTAACCACCTTGTTGCAGAAACCAGAGCCACCAGCCCTTTGAAGACCCCCCAGCCCTTTACATATCACCAGCCTGTTGAAGATCCCAGTCCTTTGCATACCTGCTGGCCTTTGCAAATCCTCAGCACTCATTACCTGTAAACTGCCCATTTGGCATACCCTTTTGCCTACTTCCCCATATAATCTTCGTCCCAATATAAGCAGCTGGCTTATGGTGGGGAGGCAGAGCAGATTTTTGTGGATGACCTGCTGCTCTCCACATTGCTGGCATTATTGGAGTAAGTGCTCATACAATCCTGTCTCTGCTGAATTGACTCAAGTAGTGACAGGCAGCCCAGACTCACTGATTATCTGGTTACAAAACAAGGTGGGTGATGCCAGGCCCAGCTGCAATGACTAGTGGCTCCCTGCGCTGACACTGACCGATCAGTGGAAATCAGGACCCTGAAAAGGCTAATTCTATTCTATTGAGATCCTTCCTTAAGACCTCCCCTAAACTCCCAGCCTTTAAAACCCCCCCAAAAAAAAAAAAAAAGCAGCTCTCTCTCTACCTCCAGGGAGCATGCCCGCACCTTTCCCTTCCTCCTCTTCTTCTTCCACAGGCATGCATCTCCTAAACTCTAAGGGACCCCGTAAGACTTGCAACCAGGGAGCAATGGGCAGCAAGAGCTCATCTGGGACTAACCCCCTGAATCTGTCTCCAAGGCCCCCTTTTCTCTGACTTCCCAGTGAGCTAACAGCAGCCTCCCTTGGCTCACTTCCTTCCTGTAATATTTCTAGAGGCCAAAGCAGCCCCACCTAGTCTCTCTCCTGGTACTTCTTCTATCCTAAGCCCTTCTTTGATTCACTGTCCCAGCTTTAATACAGTTACTCTCAAAATCATTTGGACTCGTCTTGTGAAATCTTTCCTGTACAAAGTCAAGAACCCACATACTCCAGGCCATCCTTAGGCTGACCTGCTAAGGGCCAGGTCCCCTTTCCTGTAACACAACAACAGTCACCTTCATCAACAAGTCGCAAGATCAACAATATCCTGACTCAATGATTCCAAGCTGGGAATCCCACTGGACTTCCTCCCATGAGATCTTTGTGAAACCAAAGAAGAGCAACCAAAATAATAGCTCTCTGTCATCGAGCACTGCTGCACCAACTAGCTGACACAACAGCTAGGAAATGATTAGCTATTTCCAGTGGCTCAATTTATACCAGTAAATAGTAAAAATAAAATATCCAAGAAACCCTTGGATTCAGTGAACTGACATGGAACCAAAATAGTCTTGAGAAAGTTCCCCTTTGAGAAAGAAAATTAGAATAAGTGAACTAATTGACAGAACATTCAAAATTCTGTCTCCAACTTCCCTCATGAAAAGCCTTAATTCTTCCTAAGAAAAAAGATAGACATGGTGTGTTTTATTATCTCTGCTGCCATATGCTTCTTCTACTGACTATCAATATCAGTCCAAATGTGCTCACTGCCAATGTTTCATAAGCCTACTGAATTGCTACTCAGATCAGAAAGAGGTCTGTTTCTAACACCTATGTCTCACAGACAGTTCCTTCTCTTGCCAGAATAAGACTAAACCAAAGCACCATTAGTCCAGTTTTATTTTTAATGCACCACAGATCTGAACACTTTCAATCCATCTAGGTGAGGCTTGGTTATAAATTCTTCATTAAAAGAAAATAAGGCATCCTCAAAAGAATGTAATATGAAATCTTTTAAGAAGGAATAGGGATAAAATGGCATCTTCTACCCATTCACCAACAGCCACCACCACCCCTGAGATTCTCAGTAAAATGATTAAGCAGGACATGTTCATCAGAGCCCTCCATTGTAAGGTGGGCCTGTGTTCTTTCCACCTCCACAACTTACTAGCTCAAGCCTCAGTTTCTCATCTGTACAGCAGGAACCATAATTACAAGACCTGCTTTAATAGATTATATAATGCTAAGCATAGTGTCTGCCCAAAGCAAATGCTCAATAACTGTTAGCTCTCACACTTTCTAGCATCATCGCCTCCTTTATGTAATATCTACTACCATTGTAACAGAAATTAACTGACAAAAGCAGTAATGTCCATGGCTCTTCTTTTTTATTTGTTTAGGTTCTTCTTGAAAAGTTGCATAGGACATTTATTGCTGTCATATTAAATGGGGCCTGGGCTGTTCTACGTGATGGACACACACACACACACACACACACACACACCCCTTCATCTTCAAAGAGCTTTTTGAGACAGGCCATATTATCCAGTCTTACTGAGGCTGCTGAGGCACAGAAAGGTTTGGAAAGTTCCACAGCAGGTCATTGTTGGAGAAGGGATGTGACCCATTGCAATGTGGCTTCAGTGTCCAGTTCTAACACCTTGTCATATGGAATACAATGTCATGAGTCACCATAGGATGTAAGGCCAGGTCAATCTGCAGGCCGAACAGGTACATGGGCATGGCTGAGGCAGCATCCAGAACCTGGACCAGAGCCTGGAGGACAGGCTCCCTGAAAGTGGGCAGGTCCAATCCAGGACAATGCAGCGGCCAGGAGCCCAGAAGAGAAGCCCGGGCCTGGAGGCCAGGCCCCAGACAGGACCTCAAGGCACTGGCAGCACTCAGGATTTTCATGTGAAGCCACCTGGCACCAACCGGTGAATATGAACCATGTTTTGGGAAGGCCCTCGACCCTGTATCGGGCTGGCCTGTGCTCTAGGGCATGTCACCAAGTGAGCAGTGAAGTGAGGGAAACACAGCAGGCTACTTCTGAGCAGCACTGAAAGGGCAGATAAACTAATGAGAATAACTCCTGTCTCCAAGCCTGCTACAGACTTTGGTTGACCTTGGACAAGCTGATTCTTTTTTGTCTCCCAGTCTTGGGTATGGTCTACAGAAGGCATTTCATCACTGCCTCTCCTCGTGGGATTAATGGCTTATTTGGCTCTGTGGCCTTAGCACAGATGGGCTTAATGACATTTTTCAAGGGCACTTTTGCATGAAAAATGACACTAAGATAGGGGACTTTCCCTTTACCTCTATATTTAGATTTATATATGTATTTAAGTCAAAGAAGACATATATTTCTTCATTTGAAAAGATTAAGTAAAACCAGTATTTGAAAGTATTTCTAAATTTATTAGATAAAATTTTAGGTCCCTATTAGTAAATCTTGGGTAGCACTTTAAATTTATTATAAATGAGCCTCATTGTTGCCAAACACACACACACACACACACACACACACACACACACATTTTATAATGCACATGGCTGTGTAATATTAAATTGGTGTGAAAAATTCAAGAATTCAGAAAATTTGAATTCTCACTTCACCTCTTAATAGTTATGTGACCTCAGTTGAACCACTTAACTTCTCTGAAGGTAAATTTTCTGAGCTTTCCAAAAGAATATCTGCTTTGCTGTGCAGTAACAGAATCATTGAGAAGACTAAATTAAATGAAATGTCTGAAAATGCTTAATTAACTATAAAGGATCTTTAAATCTTAAGAAATTATTATTATTATTTCCCCCATGTAGGAATCCCATAGTATAGCTAGAACAGGTAAAAGAAACATTCTATTTTAAAATGCTTTTATACTAATTGGGGGGGGGGGGGAGTCAACTGAGCCTTAATTAATATGGCAAAAACAACTCCTATTTTTAAAGTATTATTTCTCCTTCTCGTGTGCTAAAACTACCCTTGTACGAAGCCCACATGGTAAAATTTAGATGAGGTTCTGGAACAAAATCAATGATGAAATTATGACAAAGCAGCAGCTCAGAGATTTGGGTGAGTGCTGCCCCTCTCCGTCGGGGCCCCAGATCTCAGTTTCTGGTTCTGACTGAGCATAGAGTCTGGATCTCTCAGTTAGTCCCAGATGCCCTCTAGTGGTGCCGCCCTCAAGGTGAGGGACACTCAGGCTCTTGCGACCCTGGAAACACAGCACAGTCCTTTCACAGGCTGGGGAAATTAAACCCAAGGCTAAGATGCGGTACAACTGGAGAAAACCGTCATATCCAAGCAAGACTTCTAACATGTCTAACTTCACATCAGAACATCTTCTTTATAAAGAAATCTGAAACCCAGTGGATATGCTTTAACTATAGGAGAATTTTCTTAAAAGCCAGCCTATCTGTTGGTTGCTGCTAGAAAGTCAAAATCTATGTTGACCAAAATTTCATAAATTCGTAAAAAAAAGAAACTTCACTGAAAGAAAAATTCATGACAGCTCCCATAAAGAAATCGCAAACGAACCTCAGATGAGAAGGACAGATTTGATCATTAGAATCAGTACCTTAGATGGTGTGACCTCCTTTACATCTTTAGAAGCCAATGCAAAAGCTGGAAAAAAAGGAAACATTTTTATATTAAAATTGGCCATTAAGATTTATTCTCACATAGAACAATTTTGCTTAAAATAAAAAAATAATGATATGACATATTTTGCTCATTTTTAAAAGCAGCTGCATTGCCACAAACCAGTATCATTGGCTGCCTTCATCTCCAGACCTAAAATAATTTATCAGTGAAAGCCAACAGACACTCAGGCTACAAAACTAAAAATATACTCCATCAGAGAAATTAGAACCTGTGTATACCATTGATGTCTATAGATATAAATCACAAAATAAATGCACACAGAATACAACTTCTTTGAAACCTCAACTCTGGTGCCATATGGTAAACAAAAACACTTTCACAGCCAAAAGTTCTTCTAAAAAAGGGGGGTATTGAGCCATACACTAGCTACAAAAGGATCAGGCCCTGGGGTGTGCAGTCTAAGCCACCAGCAGCAGGTGTGGAGAAGACAACATATCCGCTGTCTTGGGCTGGGGGTAGTTTTTATTTATTATGTTTGGGAGAAGAAAGATCTATGTTGTTTTGAAAGAATTTACATTGGCTACAAACAGAGAGGTGGAAAAGGTGACGGTGGCAGTTTTAGGATAGGTGAACAGCCTGTAAGGAAGAAATGTTTACTACTTTGGTGGTGGGCAACAGTCCTGAAGGTTCCTGCATAGGCGGTGGTGTCTGCTGGTCACTAATAGAGCCTGAAGGTAGATTCAAAGTTCCAACAGACATTCAGGAAGGTGAGCAGTTTACTGTTAGTTGACCGGTAGCTAGTAACTGTTCAAATACTCTATTCTCTTTCTCTCACTCACTTGCCACTGTAATTTAATTTAGGACACCTCAGCTATTTTTTTTGTGTCACTTCTTAAGCAAAGGGGAATTCGTAAGCATCTGGAAATCCACACATTCACAATCACTGCCAGAGCCTGGCGGCAACAGAGCAAAATGTGGCACCAGATTTCCATCTCAGGGATCATGGGATAGAAGTGTGGTGCAGACACTGCTGCTACGTTTGGGACACCTAAAGGAACCCTACTGAAGCCATAGGGTCAGGGGAGTGGGAGGAATTAAAACCATTCCCCTTTTAGAGCAATTTAATGTTTTGAGTCAGAGCCCATTTATAAAGATACCAGAGGCCCAGTGCACGGAATTTGTGCGTGGGGGAGGGGGGGTGTCCCTCAGCCTGGCCTGCACCCTCTCGCAATATGGGACCCCTTGGGGGATGTCCAACTGGCTCCTAACCACTTGCCTGCCTGTCTGCCTGATCGCCCCTAACCACTCTGCCTGCCTGATCACCCCTAACTGCCTCTGCCTCAGCAGCACCCTCTGCCTTAGCCCCCACTGCCATGGCTTCATCCAGAAGGTCTCCTGAAAGGTCGTTTGACTGTCCGGTCTAATTAGCATATTATGCTTTTATTATTATAGATAGATCCCTAGAGACACAACTAGGATCTACATTAAAAGTAATCTAATCTAATAAAAGACAAACAGGGTAATTAACCGTACCTCTGACGTGCTTCCCATTGGCTAATCAGGGCGATATGCAAATTAACTGCCAACCAAGATGGCAGCCAGCAGCCAGGCAGCTGAAGCAAACAGGAGGCTTGGTTGCCCTGGCAATGAAGGAAGCCAAGATTCCCCGCCTGCTGCAGCCGGGCTCTGAGCTGCACTCTAAGAAACAATGTTGCAATTATAGAAGCTAAACAAACTCCAGATACCTGCTTTCAGCAGCAGGGGCCTCAGACTGGAGCCGCAACAGTGTTTCAATTACAGAAGGTAAATAAATCCCAGAATAAAAAATAAGTAAAAAAAGGAGAGGTTGGGAGCTTCGGTGGCAGGCTTGGCCCACCTGAAAACGGCCCTGAGCCCCTCAAGCAGACTGGCCAGGCACCTCAGTGGGGACCCCCACCCTAAAGGGGTGCAGGCAGCCTGAAAACAGCCATCATCCCCTCACTCAGGCTGGCCAGGCACCCCAGTGGGGACCCCCACCCTAAAGGGGGTGCAGGCAGACTGAAAACAGCCATCAGCCCCTCATCCAGGCTGGCCAGGCAACCCAGTTGGGACTCCCACCCTGAAGGGGGTGCGGGCATCCTGAAAACAGCCATCAGCCCCTCATCCAGGCTGGCCAGGCACCCCAGTGGGGACCCCCACCCTGAAGAGGGTGCAGGCAGCCTGAAAACAGCCATCAGCCCCTCATCCAGGCTGTCCAGGCACCCCAGTGGGGACTCCCACCCTGAAGGGGGTGCGGGCAGCCTGAAAACAGCCATCAGCCCCTCACCCAGGCTGGCCAGGCACCCAAGCGGGAACCCCACCCTGATCCAGGACACCATTCAGGGCAAACCAGCCGGCCCCCACCCGTGCACCAGGCCTCTATCCTATATAGTAAAAAGGTAATATGAAAACTGACCCTAACAGCAGAAAGACTGGGAATGACTGGTCACTATGACACACACTGACCACCAGGGGGCAGACTCTCAAAGCAGGAGCTGCCCTCTGGTGGTCAGTGTGCTCCCACATGGAGGAGCTCTGCTCAGCCACAAGCCAGGCTGATGGCTGCCAGTACAGCAGTGATGATGGGAGCCTCTCCCGCCTCCTCAGCAGCGCTAAGGATGTCCGACTGTAGCTTAGGTCTGCTCCCCGCTGGCAAGTGGACATCCGCCGAGGGCTGCCGGGCTGCCATAGGGATGTCTGATTGCCAGCTTAGGCCCAATCCCCTGGGGAGCAGGCCTCAGCCAGCAGATGGTCATCCCCCGAGGGGTCCCAGACTGTGAGAGGGCACAGGCCGGGCTGAGGGACCTCCCCCAGCCCCCTGAGTGCACAAATTTTTGTGCACTGGGCCTCTAGTCCTATATAATAAAAGAGAAACATGCAAATTAACTGTCCCTCTGCTACACTCAAGCCACAACCACAAGCCACGCCCACCAGCCAATCAGGTGTGAGTATGCAAAATAACTCAACTAAGATGGTGGCGGCCACAGAGCTGGATCGAGCAGGAGGCTTGGATTGCTCCCAGTGATGGAGGAAGCCAAGCTTCCCGCCTTCCCTGGCTGGCCCTGGGCTCCACTCAAGGCTACAAAGTTTCAATTATAGAAGATAAAAAAATCCCAGAAAAAAAAAAAAGGAGAGGCTGGGAGCTTCCGTGGCTGGGGGGGGCGTGGCCAGCCTGAAAACGGCCATCAGCCCCTCACCCAGGCTGGCCAGGCATCCCAGCGGGACTCCCCCACCCTGAAGGGGCTGTGGGCAGCCTGAAAACAGCCCTCAGCCCCCCACCCAGGCTGGCCAGGCACCCTAGCGGGACCCCCACCGGGACCTGGGACACCCTTCAGGGCAAACCAGCCGGCCCCCACCCGTGCACCAGGCCTCTATCCTATATAATAAAAGGGTAATATGTAAATTGACCCTAACAGCAGAAAGACTGGGAATGACTGGTCACTATGATACACACTGACCACCAGGGAGCAGACGCTCAATGCAGGAGCTGCCCCCTGGTGGTCAGTGTGCTCCCACAGGGGGAGCTCTGCTCAGCCACAAGCCAGGATGATGGCTGCCAGCACAGCAGTGGTGGTGGGAGCCTCTCCCACCTCTTCAGCAGCACTAAGAATGTCCGACTGCAGCTTAGGCCTGCTCCCCACTGGCAAGTGGACATCCCCCGAGGGTTCCTGGGCTGCCAGAGGGATATCTGACTGCCAACTTATGCCTGATCCCCCACTGAGTGGGCCTAAGCCAGAAGGTGGACAACCCCCGAGGGGTCCCAGACTGCGAGAGGGCACAGGGCTGAGGGACCACCCCAAGTGCACAAATTTTTGTGCACCAGGCCTCTAGTCCTCTATAATAAAAGGCTAATATTCAAATCGACCGAATGGCAGGAAAACCGATCGCTATGACGTACACTGACCACCTGGGGGCAGACGCTCAATTCAGGAGCTGCCACCTGGTAGTCAGTGCACTCCCACAGGGGGAGCGCCACTCAGCCAGAATCCAGGCTCACAGCTGGCGAGCACAGAGGCAGTGGCAGGAGCCTCTCCTGCCTTCGCTGCAGTGCTAAGGACATCCTCTGAGGGGGATATCCTCTGAGGGGGTCCCAGACTGCAAGAGGGCACAGGCCAGGCTGAGGGACCCCCCGCCCCACAGTGCATGAATGTCATGCACTGGGCCTCTAGTAATAATAATAACAGTAACACTTTGAAAATGTAATCAAAATAATAAACCAAACAGGAAGGTGAACTGGGCAAAAAATAATCCTAATTTTACAGTGCATTTCTCAAAAGTATTTCACAGTTTGCTTTCTCCAATCAGCATCCCCAGAAAAAATGGGCAATGCCATTAAGCAAGAATTTACTTCAAGGGTGGAACAGGCAATTCCATGGAGCAGTAATGCAGCACAAGGCATGTGGGTAGTGGGGCTCCCCAGTGGGGCTCCCCAGTGGGGCACATATGGGGGTATGTGCCTGGGGCAACTTCTGGCTGAGCTGTGGGAGTCGATGGGGCCAGGTACCAGCATTGGCAGGGGTTCTGATGGCAGGAGCCGTGGGGGATCTGCGGGGAACATGGGAGCCCAGGCGCCGGCCAGGCCCGGGAAGGGCACAATGGGAGAGGACTTTACTCATTTGGGTGCTTCCCAGCCCCATCCTATATATCACAGCCTCTGACTCTCTCCATTAACATTTGCTCAAGGGAAATAATCTAAAACATAGTCATACTAAGAAGCCAATCATGAAGGTGGTTTGATCATTTCCATTTCCTAGTGACATTTCAAAAGGCAGAATGAAATTGAGATGTAAGTGAAATGAACCTCTATGTGTGAAATTTAGATAACAGCAGATACTACAGGAAGCCTCCTTGAGACCACTTCTTATAAATAGCAAATCCCCAACTCCACCCCCTGCCCTTCCCTCTCCCCTCCTTAACTTTCCTACAGAGCACATACCACCACTGACATAATATATGTTTAATTGTTCATTGCTTATCTTATATATTAGTTCATTGTAAGCTCCATGAAGGCAAGAATGTGGTTTTATTTACTACTTGCCCACGAACATAGGGCACAGACAGCACACACAAGAAGATCAATTAATATTATTAATATTTATTTAATGAGTGCTAAATATGAATAAATGAGTGAATGAGTGAGTGAATGCAAGTCTCCATGATGTCCCTGGAGTCACAACACTTATGGGTTGTCTATTCCTTACACTAGGCAGCATTCCACCCAGTAGAATGGAACAGTTTAGTGCCCCAACCTTAATTTGTTTTCACTAGGATTTGACCTATTTTCTTACTTTTACACACACACACACACACACACACACACACACAGTCCAAATCACTCATTAAGTTCTAAGAAGAAAGGAGAGATTTAACACCAAACACCCTTTAACCATTTAAATTTTGCTTCTAGGTATTCAATTTTTTAGTGGGGGGTGAGGAGATTAATATGGATAGTATACCTCCAACCTAGTATGCACATTTACAACCCACAAGAAGAATCAAATAAAGAATTAGTAACAAAAATCAGACAGGGAGGTCACAACATGTTAACCTCACTCAGCATCACAGAATTTTAGAAAATAGGATATTTCAACGACTTGCAGGCTATAAAAACTGTGGTCAATCTAATACATGACTTTGATGGCAAATACACATCTGCCAACCCCATCAATTCCTAATGTCAAACATGGACAAAGAACTCTCTGGGCTGGAGTTTACTCTTCTATAAGAAAATAATATCAACTGAACAGTGACTCGCCATCTAATAACCAGCACTTAGTCTTATGTCACTGTTTGCAGGGTCAGATGGCTATGTCAACACAGAAGCCCTTTAGAATGTAGACACTACTGAAGAAAAAGTAACTGTATTTGGTGGTACTAGTTCTGAAAATGACTAATACATCACCTTTCAAAAATAAGCAGCTAATATTGTTTGATGACGTTACTGTTTCAATTAGGAATGACATAAAGAAAAGCTATTCCTAATAAATCAAATGGATTCCACAAATCCTGCCTGTCATACTCAAGACCCCATGCCTTTATTCACATAAGGCTGAGGAGAGGGCAAACATTTTCATTCCAAAAATACACAGGCCTACAATTAAATATTCTGAAAAACGAACACAAAAAAATCATGAAAGTTGCCATTTCCCTCCATCATTCTGCTGCGAAATTAAGAACTTTTCCCCTGATAGAAACACATCAGAGTACTTTCAGGCATAAGATCAAATCACATGGCAAAATCATCACCATTAGATGAATGTGAAAAAAAAAATACTAATTTGGTTTTATCTTTGCTTCCATAATCCAAATAAAACAAGAACTCAACAAGGAACCAAATACATTTGGAAGACAGAGTACACTATATCATTATTAAGCCTGGCTTTATAAGATGAAGAATCATTTATAGAATTCCTACAATGAAATTTACAGCAGGAGGAAATGAAGGAGAAATGTACAAATAGAGGAGGAAAGTGAGAAAAAGTAGGGGGAACCCTTGGGGCCTCCGTGTGTGTGTGTGTGTGTGTGTGTGTGTGTGTGTGATGTTTGGCCTCTCACAAATTTCCAGATTAAATGGGGAAAAAAATTCTGGAAAGCCTGGCCTGAAGGCACAGTACAGTAGGAGAAATACTGCAAGGTTACTCATGTTCTTATATGTCAAACTGCTCTTTAAAAGTAATTTTCCCTTTACTATTTCTGACATGAATTTCTGTGAATTGCTACAGGGAACTATATGTAAAGTTCAAATCAGGGCAAAGAAGTAAGACCCTTTATGTTATAACCTTAAATAATTCAAGCCAACAAATGTGGGACACCCATCCTGAGAAATAAATCAAGATTTTAAAATGAACCTGGGACAAAGATTTATGGGCTCCCCGAAGAAAACTGGAGAGGAATTAATTGCACTGCATTTAATCAACACTAATCAACTATCTTTTCTTGTTCCTGAGAGGGAGCACAGGATCCCATGCCCACGCAGGAAAGGTGAGTGTCCCTCTAACTTCTTGCTCTGTTTTGTTCCTGTTCCCCAATCTGTCTTCCCAAACTCTCCAAGTAACATCTATCACAGAAACCAAATGAAAATAAATAATAAATAAATGAATAAATAAATAAATAAATAAATAACACCTCCAGGGGTGCTGCCAGGATTAAGTGAGTTAAGGATGGCTGGGCATGGATGACCAGCCCAGCGGATGATCATGGCCTTGCTGCTGGTGGTGAATATGGTAACACACTCTCAGTCTGGGCGTGTCTAGGTGTGGGTGTGCCCTGCACACAAGCCAAGAGTAGGAAGAAAACCACGTGCCCCTGGACCTGCCATCGGGACCTGCTCACAGCTCACATAGAAGCTGACAATGGGTGCCCCCCCTCAGGGTTGCACACGTAACACACCGTGGGAGGCAGCTTTGGGGGCTTTCCTTTCTTTCCTGTGACCTACTTACAAAACATCTCACTCAGCACATCTCCGCCCCCATAGCTCAGTTCCTGGAGCTTTCCAGGTTTCATTCGAGGTCTTCCAAAGCGGGCCGTAAACTCCAGGAGGCACAGCCCTCGGCCAATTTATTTGGTTCTAATTACCTGCTTTGAAGATAATCCATGGCAGCAGAGGGAGCAGAAACAAACTAACTCTAGCTCAGCCACAGTGGGCAGACCTGCCCTTCCTTCATCCTCAAACACACTGTCCCTGAGCTTGTGGACGTACTGGGTAGCAGCTCCATCCAGCCGTGCCCGAGGAGAGGATGGAGCACCTGTCACACTCCATGGGCTGGGGACAGTACCACTGCAGGCAGTGGCTGAGGATCACATGGTTAACATGTGTACTGTTCCTGGAACAGGGCCTGGCACTTGCAAAGTGCTCTGGGTGACAGCAGCTATTACCATTATCATTATGAATTTATATTTTCAACTGTTCAACAGAAAATTCAAACGTGGCCATGTGGGCATTCTAAGCCACACATGATGCTGGGAGTGGAGAAGAGGAGGGATGAGCTTCTCTCCAGGGAGCTCGTGGTTTAACAGGAGACAAGTCCTTCCACCAATGGCAAGCACAGAAGTGTGGCTCTAATGGCAGTTGTCCTGATGGTAGCATAGGAAGCACCTGGGGGTGGACAGAGAGCACCTCACCCAAGCAGGGGGCAGAGGTAAAAGAGGCTTCTAGACTGGGAACCTCAGGACTTAAGAAAGTAACGTCCAGGACACAGAGACTTCAAGGACAAGAGCAAGGGGGCCTGGAAACAGGCTTCTGCACACAAAGTACTGCCAACAGTCCAGTGTTTCCAGAGCATGGACACCTGAGGGGAGGGAGTGGCTGGGCCTGGAAGAGATGAGGCTGAAGATGGCAGGGGCCGTGTCACGAAAGGGATTGGTGTTGGGGAGTCTGGTTGTATTCTGAGTGCCACAAAAGCTTTTTAAGAAGGCAAGTGCTGTGTTGAAATGTGTGCCTTAGACAGCTTTCTAGGGGTGGTGTGTGGGTGGGCTATGAGAAGGACATAAGAAGACACAAATAAAACATCTGGGAAGCTAATTGAGCCAGGCAATGAGAGATAAGGGACTGACTTAAAGTGAGGCAGTGCCTGGGCACAGTAGGATTGTGAGCAAGAGCAAGTGTTGGGGATACTACAGAAGCAGAATGGACAGGCTTAGAGACAAGATGCTAGCAGTGGATATGGGTGGGGCAAAGAGGATCCACAAGGCTGATGAGAGAGATGTGAGCACAGGCGATCCCTATGTACAGGCCTTTGGCTCCAGGCCTGCTGTGCCATGAGGTCCCTGGTCAGAGACGCAGAGTCTAGTCCAGTGATGGCGAACCTTCTGAGCTCGGCGTGTCAGCATTTTGAAAAACCCTAACTTAACTCTGGTGCCGTGTCACATATAGACATTTTTTGATATTTGCAACCATAGTAAAACAAAGACTTATATTTTTGATATTTATTTTATATATTTAAATGCCATTTAACAAAGAAAAATCAACCAAAAAAATGAGTTCGCGTGTCACCTCTGACACATGTGTCATAGGTTCGCCATCACTGGTCTAGACTCATGCCACCTGGGATCCAATCCAGGTTCTGCTGCTTAATAACTAAGCAACATGGGACCAGTTACTGGGCCTCTCGAAGCCTCTGGCTCCCTTTCTGTAAAGGGGTGGGGGGTAGGGGGGGTCAAACAAGAATGAAATAGGTTATTACCTGTTCAAGTTCAGGACAGGATCTGTCCTATGGAAAAAGCCACTGAGCCTTTTGCTCAGGTGCCAACAGCACACTCTTAGGAAAAGGGATATGTTGGATTGGGGGTGATGCCAGCACAATTCTGCTACCAGGGCAAGTAGAGAGCTGGACAACATTTAGGGTCAGGACACCCCTTTGCCCATTCCATGGGTTCTACCACACTTGCAGTGATTCAGCCTTTTCAGAGAAGGAATGCGAGGAGGCGTGGCTCCCACCCAAGGATGGCAGAGAGCAGACAGACATGACATCCATCATCTTCTGAGCCCACTACCTACCCCCACTTGAAACACATCTCCTGTTTCATGGAAGAAGTCAGAGGGGGAAAATCACTTGTTGACAGAGTTTGCCAGGATCAGCAGAGTCTATATGCCACAGGGCAAACATATTTACAGGAAGGACAGGAAATAGGAAGAAAATAAGTAGGAAATAACCATATATTTTAGAAAGAAAAAGTTCATTTGCTTCTTTGAGTCATATCTCATTTAAACAAATGATATAAGAACCCAGGTGCCACTCAGGATATAAAAAGAATAAAATTCCAACTCAAACAGAGATTTAGGGGAGATTCGAAACAAGCTGAGTTACAGGTAAGGGGCAGAGGAGTCCCAGGTCACACAACCTGCTCCAGAACGCACAAAGGAGGTCCAAAAGAGCGAAGAGCAAAACACAGGACATCAGCACTTCGTATAATTCCTTCACAGTGCAGGAATATTATTGAACCATTAACCGTCAGGCTAACTTATAGAAACACATCTATGCTTCAATGTTGGTTATCTTATTTTTGACATAGAAAAAGTAGGTTTTAAATACACCCATCAGGACCACTGACTCCACAGTACCCACAGTCTATGACACTCTAATGCCTGTAGGAACTTACTTGTCTGGTGTCCAAAAATCTTTGCTGTAACAACCCACTCCCTAGTTTTGGAGACCTATGACCCACACATGATATTCCCTCCAGAAGCACTTGAAAATCTGCCAATCTGCTGGAACCAGAGAAAAACTTCTTAGTTTGAATTCGGGGGGGTTTGGTTTTGTTTCCCCAGCAGGCAAAATGCCTGACTGCTGAGTATTGAGCCTCGATACCATATGTTGCTGTCTCCGGAAACAGCCCCTAGTATCTTTTAAGACAAGGCCACTAGCAGTCATCTAGTTTACATAACCTGGGCCTCTGTAGCCCAGGCAGGGTTCCTGCACCTGCCAGCATATACAATTCACCTGGGGCCTTGCTGGAAATGCAAATCCACAGGCCTCATTTCAAATATTTTGAATCAGAAAGATCTGGAACCAGGAATCTGTATTTTAACAGGGGACCCTGAAGGGGATTCTTTAGGTCACTGAGGTGATTCTTGTGTGTGCGAAAGGTTGACACACATTGCGATGAACAATTGGGCAAGCCCCTAAGGGAAATGACTGGGGCTATTTTCACAACAAGCCCTGGACATTTTTTCTTACCTGCCTTTCCTCCCTTCATTTCATAAATGAAAAAGCCAGCTCCTGCGTCAATACCCTCAGGATCTCGAGAAGATAAATGAAACGTGATGTGTAAAGAGCCTTGAGTTCCTCACAGGAAGCAACGATGTAAACTAAATCATAACACCTTTTCAGATCATAAAATATTCTTTTAGGAGCAAAAATAAGTCACAGCCCTAAGGGGAAATGGCACTGCTACACTTGAATACACTCAAAACTTATTTGATGATACTTTTATGCACTTTTTTTCCCCCTAAACCTGTAGTTTTACATCATACAGATAAAGACTTTCCTCCCCAGCTTCTACCAAATCTTTTGGTGCACATACATTTTGAATAAAGGCTTAAATAAATCGACTTCTCAATCAAGGCTCTCCTCTTTAAAAAAAAAAAAAAAAAATCTATTCAAATTGACCCCAAATCATCTCTCTCCAGCCGACCTCTTCTCTGAGTTCCAGACCCACAGATCTAACTGCCCATCTGACATGGTACCTGAACATCTCACACACACCCTAACTTGTCCAAGCTGAGCTCTTCATCCTCACCACCCCTAAAAGTAAATGTTAGAAAAATGTCTGAGTAATGACAAAAAAACTATAACTTACAAGTGATTAAAGTGATAAATTTTATTTATACATTAACTATAATAAATTTATTTTTTTAATCCAGTCCTTCTCCATGAGTGCCCATACCAATAAACAGCACCCCTCTCTGCCTACAGCTCAGGACAGAAACCTTTGACTCCTCCCTAACCCCACTCTTTCTGTAGGTGGCTGTCCCAGTACCAGCTGCACCTATCAATCACTGTATCTTAGCGATTCTTAATCATCTCTCATGTAGCTGAGTCTAGCAGCCTCCTCATTGGTTCTCCACTTCCACATCAGCCCCCTCTAATCCCTGTTCTACGGGCCAACCAGAGGAACTTCTTACAAGGGAAGTCAAATGTCTCACTGCCTATGACAGCCCTTCAGCAGCTTCCCTTTGCTCTAGGCTAGGGCAAAATGCTCACCCTGCATAACCAGGTCCCTACTGGTCTTCCCAGCCCCTCTCTCAGCCTCTTCAGACAAGTCCCTTCTCACTCCATTCCTCCAGCACCAAGCTCTTCCCGCTACCAGACCTGCTCCCTTCCTCCCTCCACTGACTTCTGCTTCCCCTTCAGTTCTGAGTTCTGATGTCCCTTCCTCTAGAAAACCTTTCTTGAGCCCCTCCTCCAAGGTTTCTCAATGGCACTACTGACACTTTGGACCAGATAGCTGATTCTTTGCGGGAGGTTGTCCTCTGCATTGCTCAACAACAAGTTGAGCAATGTTCAACACCACCACTGACTCCAGATGCTAGTAGGACTCCTTGACAAACCACCCATGACAGCCCCAAAGTCTCTAGGCCAGGACAAACATTCCAGGAACACTCTCACCATCTCCACCCCTGAGATCACCCCGTTGAGAACCACTGCTGTATGCAGACTTCCTGCTAAAGCCACACATCTCCCTGAATGAACTCCTGCCACAACACTGAGTACAGCTGCAATGACGCAGTTTCCCGTGTAGTTAGTACTTAATGTTACCTTCTCTTCAAGACTCCAAGCTCCATGAGGCTGGACAGAAACTAGATCTGTCTTCTTTCTGCAAAATCCCCAACCCTTGATACACAGTAGATATTCAATCCTTTTTTGAATAAATGGAATGAAACTTTGAGTACAGTTTTTCCTACTATTTTAATACCACTTTTAAATGGTTAACCTTTAGTAGTCCAAATCAGCACCTACACTGAATCGGGTTTCTTTGAGAGGGCTTAGCGAACAGAGCTTTGAAATGGGTATTAAAGAAGCCTCTGGATCAATAATGGGTCTGATGAATCCCAACACTCACCATAACTTTTCCTTTCTATTGGGAGAGATGGAATTAACACTCCTGTATATTGTTCTTAAGCAAGAATCTGTGCAACACCAAAGATGGATCACACTTAATGCTACAAGGAGGCAAAACATGTAACATTTGCAAATTCCCCATAAGTAATCCCTTTGCCTAGATATTATGCTTGCTTTATATGTTTCTAATGCGAAATTATAAACTCAGCCCTTTGTGATCTGAATGAGGTCAATTATAGGGACTTGCTCAAGTTGAAGGCCCACACATTTGCCAGAGAGGAAGATAACAAAAGGTCTCAACATCTCCTCCCCATTCCACCCCCATTTGAAAGAGGTTCTTTCCACCTCCCATCCCACTGCCCCTACCAGGGGTGGGCAAACGTTTTGACTCGAGGGCCACAATGGGTTCTTAAACTGGACCGGAGGGCCGGAACAAAAGCATGGATGGAGTGTTTGTGTGAACTAATATAAATTCAAAGTAAACATCATTACATAAAAGGGTACGGTCTTTTTCTTTTTTAGTTTTATTAATTTCGAACTGGGCCGGATCCGGCCCGCGGGCTGTAGTTTGCCCACGGCTGCCCTAGACCCTAGCCCAAAGAGCTTGAGTATTGGCTATAAGCAAACTCCCTTGGGTCAAATTCATGACCAAGGGGGCCATGACAACCTGGGGGTCCTAGACTATCCAGACAACAACAAATCCATCCAGATTGTTAAACTCTGTGCCAGTAATGTCTGTGTATTCCCTTAGAAATAAAAGGTCTTAAAAATCAAAAATTTTAAAACGCCAAAAAACCCAGAGTCAGGTCTGACTCTTGATGTTCTAAATGTCTGGCTCACTGCAGTAAAAAGAACCTGAGCAAGATCTGGCTCAGAATAAAAACTATCCTTCATTTTGGCAGGTACTAAGACATACAATATTGACCCATACAGAGCAGAAGTAGAGATAAGAAAGATAAAACTGAATATCTATTATTTTAACATTGTAACAATGTTAAAATTAATTGGTACACAGAAGGACCAATTAGGATTAATAGACAACCCAGACAATTAGTGCTTAAATAAGACAGAGGTTTATTTGTAATCTCAGGCAATACAAGTCTGGTAATAGGTGATACAGGGCTACTAGCATGGTGCTCCACATCCATCTGGCACCCAGGTGGTCGCTATCCTTTCTGCTCTTACTATACTTACCACTGGCTTCTGTCAAAGTCACCTCCCGGTCACAAGAAGGCCACCATAGCTCCAGCCATCGAATTCACATAATAGGAAATGGGAAGAAGAATGAAACAATGGCAAAAATGGCCTGCATCCAGCTGGGTCAGCCACCTTTAATAAGCTTTACCAAGACCCACCCCAAAATCTTTACAGAGAACTCTCTGGCTACCCATATTTGCAAGCGCCACTGAGAAACTATTGGACACACTGCCACCATCACCAGCATTCCTCCACCCTTCCTCTTGCCCACTGTATTATTGCTCTTCTAGGGCTGCCATACAGAAACCATTGACTGGTTGACTTAAACAACAGAAATTTATTTCTTCACATTTCTGGAGGCTGTAAGTCCAAGATCAAGGTGTCAGCAGGGCTGGTTTCTACTGAGACCTCTCTCCTTGGCTTGTAGATGACCATCTTCTAGCTGTGTCCTCCCATGGCCTTTCCTCTATTTACATGCATTCCAGTGTTATTTTTTTATTGATTACTAGAGAGAGAGGAAGGGAGAGGGATAGAGAAACAGAAACATCGGTGAGAGGAACATCATCGATCTGTTGCCTCCTGCATGCCCCCTACTGGGTGGGGAGTGAGACTGCAGCCTGTGCATGTGCCCTGGCAGGACACACCAGCCAGGCAGTTCCAGTGTTTTATCTAGTCTATGGCTCTCATTTTATAGAACAACCACAGGAAATCACACAGTGGCTGACCTAAAAGCATGGATAAATCTCTGATTATACAACTGAAATTGTAGCGAATTTTTTCGGTATAAGTGTTTAAAATAAATTTTCTACATGGATTTTTCTCTAATGAATATGCTATACTTTGTGGGGAAAATAAACTATATTCAGTCAGGCCAACCTCATAAGGGAATGTTTAGGTATTTTTAAACACAATCCGGAGTGCCCAAATGCCTCCGAACTCTGTTTCAGCTAGATTCCAAGAATCTTTATTTCAAGATTTGTAGAGTGCCCCTCAACCTGCCCTAGCAGAGTTCAATAAAATGAATTCATGATTTATTTCAGATCTCCAAGAATACAGCTTCCTGTCTGCACCAATCCACGAAAGCCAGTTCACAGGGAACTTTTCATAGATACTATCTTATTTATTGTGCTTATCTGAATCCCAACACTCCCAATGCGAATAGACATCTCTTAAACTGTGTTGACATTTTAGTTCATTCTGAATGTCCTTTCACATAGTACCAACTTTGGGCAGTGCAGATATCCCCGCAAGGGCAATAAAAATCGGTACACTTAGCAATACAAATGTGCCTTTCAGCCCATATGTTGACTGTATTATGTACAAACCTTATATTCCCAGGACAGCACTATAAAGTGCAAGGCTATAAATAGAATCTTAATTTCAGCTACCACCCACCAGCTTTGGTTAGGTGCAAAACTTCCAGGCAGCAGGCCAACTAATGCAGCTAGCAGTCACCTAGCCCACTCCCTTCCAGCCTCCCTTCTCCCAGGGCTGCCCCAACAGTGCACTTCCTTCCGCTAAAGCAGATCTTTGTGGCTCCCAACTGTCCCTCACAGCCTTATCTGCCCAAGGTGCCCGCACATTTTTATTTACACTGTTACTTACTAAATCATGCGTGTGGGCAATTAATTACCAATTGATCCCACTCAATTTTCCCACAGTGAGCACCTATAGAAATGCCCGGGGTAGGAAAATAAGGTCCGTATTCAGAGAGCTTAAATCCAAACAAAACAGGGCAGCAAGTTCCTATAGGTGGGCCACCAAACAGCGACGTGCAACAAACAACACGACATCTTTTCCTAAATTGCACCATTCTGCCATTTCTAGAAATTACTGCCTCTTAGGCTGGACACACAAAAGTCCGGGTTAGACGACAATAACCTGAGAACACTGAAGAGAATCATGTTTCCACAAGCTTTCAAACTTGAACAAATCTCACATGAAAGTTAATTACAATTATTTTAAAAGAAAAACTTTTATCAACATAATTTTATCATGAAGGGGAGAACTAGCTCTTGTGAGGATGGAAGGAAAATGGGAGGAGGCATTACAGCAGCAGGTCTGACCGGCATTGTTTCCAGTAGAGTGCTCTACTTTTCCCCCATAAAGACCCAAGATTGGGGGGAGGGGGCTCCGCTGGGCCTCCCGCGGGCCAGGACCGCCCACGCTGAGGCCGGGGGTACCCGTCTTCCCCCGTCAAGGAATCTGGGGGTGGGAGGGACCCGTGCTAAGTTGGCATCGTAGCCTCGGGGGCCAGGGCATGTCCGTCGGCCCACGCAGTGAGCTCCAGAGGGGTCGGTGGGCACACGGGCGCCGCCTCTCAGCCCCGCGGGTGGTGCGGCCGGTGCGGGCAGGAAGGGCAGAGAGGTAAGGGGCGCGCGAAGAGATTCGGGGGGACGCGGAGAGGTGCGGGGAGCACCGGAAGGGCAGCGCACGGGGTGTGCGGGCGGGGCGGGCCCGCGTCCCTCCTTCCAAAGTTTCTTGCAGTCGCACAGCTACTCGCGCTTCCTGTGGGAGTGACGCCTCGCGCTTGCAGCTCGGCCGGCGGCCAGCTCCGGGCGGAGGAGGCGGAAGACGCAAGACGGACCGGCCGCGGCAGGAACCGGGCAGCCGAGAGGGGCCAGGGCGGCGTGTTCCCGAGCCGGGTCCACCGGGCACCGCGAGGGGGCGCTGCTGCGGGGGGCCAGACGGCCGGCTTCCGACACTGGGCTTCGGGGCTGATCGCCGGCGCTGCCCTCGGCGCTCGGAACGCCCGCGCCCCGCCCGTGCACGCCCGGCCGCCCGCGACTTACCCAGCGAGCAGGTGAGGAGCCAAAGCCGTGCCAGGAGCGCGCAGCGGCGGGCGGGCGGCCGCATTCGGGCAGCGGGGCTGCGCGCCCTGCTTGGACGCGGGGACGAAGACGCGCGGGGAGCGGAGCTGCGCCGCCGCCGCCCTTGCAGACCGGCTGACCCTTTTTCAGCGCGCGCCCCCCCCTCCTCCGCCGCCTGTTCCGCCCGCGCCCTCTGGCGGCCGGCAGCGGGAGCGCCGGCCTGGCTCTTTCTGAGCAGAGGTGCCATTCAGCACCCTCCTTCCAGGCGTCTGAGCTGGGCTCCCGGCTCCCTCCCTCTCCCTTACTGAGCCCCATCTTCTACCCTCATTCCGTCAGCTCTTTTTCCTGGATCTCTAGCAATACATCAATAGTTCCCCATCTGACCCCCCCACACACACACAAAGGGGAGTCACTTTTCCTCTCTATTATTGTACCACCTGCTATTTCAAAACAGTAATTCAACTCTTCGCTATTGTTGGCACCAGTGTTCTACTTTGATGAAGGTGTTTTTAATCAGCTCAACTAATTTACTTAATATCCTTTTCTAAAAATATATATTTTTATTGATTTCAGAGAGAAAGGGGGAGAGAGAGAGAGAGAGAGAGAGAGAGAGAGAGAGAAACATCAACAATGAGAATCATTGATCTGCCACCTCCTGCACACCCCCTACTGGGGATCGAGCTGATCGAGCCTGACCAGACTAGAACTGTGACCTCCTGGTTCATAGGTCCACCCTCAACCAGTGAGTCACACTGCCCGGACTTAATATCCATTTTTAATGGATTTGGCCAGTAGCTTAGGCCTGAAACATGGCTTTAATAGAAGTTTGTGTAAATGTAATTTCATATAAATGTAATTTTAAGCATTCACCATAATGGAGGAGGAAGGAAGGAATTCAAAACGTCTGATAAAAATTAATTAATTGTGTAATACACAGAAGTCAGTTGACAGTGGAAACGGCGGGACTGGCCAGGGGCTCCCTCCCACTAGGAAGAATGGTAGTCCTGGCAGTGATGGTGCCCCTTAGGTTGTGTGGTGGACTGAAGAGGACAGCAATTACAAAGGAAGGACTGCAAACCCCTCTCATGGTTCTGCACCGCTGTGCCTCCTCCAAGCCTTGACTCATTGATGTCTTAGCAAGTTGATAGGACCAAGTGCTCATCGCCTACCTGAGTTTAGAACCACGACTTCCTGAAGGTCCTAGCCATGTTTCCCTTCACACTTGGTGATATGTTTTAGATGCCTACTATGTACCTGGGACTATGCTAAGTAGTCTGTAAACACCAGTATCTTCCAGGGGGACTTGTAACACTCACCCAGTTGCTAAACATCAAAGGAAGAGCAGTACTAGGCCCTAGAATATATGTGAGATGTGGGGAGGTAGAGAAGAGGTGCTGAATAAATGTTTGTTGTCATGAGCCCTATAAACTTGAATGCTGGTAGGAATATGACCTCAAGTACATTAGGACACCCTTGTCATTTGTCCATGCAAAAGCTGCTGCAGGTTTTTTAAAAAGAGGAAGTCTGGAGACAATTGGTTTTCTCTTTCTGATTTATACTGACTTCTTAACACTAGGAGCTGAATGCTGTGCATATTACCCATTTTGTGTGAGTGCAAATAGTGCCATTTTGTCCCATTCAGCCAAGGTTTGTGGCTACACATCAATACCATTTTTAAGGGAGGGAAAAGAAATGTAAGAATCCTTCCTTTCATTTTCTTATTGAGTCCTTTCAAATTTATGGTTGATCCCTTTTTCCTTCTTTTAAAATTTACCTTCCTGGTTAAGAGTTCTAGAAGGTGTACAATTTCTGAAGCTGTTCAGCTTTTGTCCAAGAAAATATGTCTCACATTAGATATTAAACATGAAAGTAAGGTGGGTCTAAGTAGACATAGAAGCCTAATAATTAAATAGCTTGCTTGCCAAGTATGTGCTCAAATACCAATTCCACTTTTGGTAACAAGCAACTCTGGGCTGCTGAATGTTTTCATCAAAATTTGTCATGTCAGAGTGTCACTGTGCGGTGCAGGGAGAGAGAGGGGCTCTAAACACAGGGAGAGCACAGTCTATGTAAGTAAGAAACTCGCCTGCGTTCTTCCTTTCCACACAGACATGGATAAATGGCACATCACAGAGCACCATAACTCACATTTTAAAAAAGATTACCTTTCACTTACTGCAGTCCTATGATAAATGGACTTGCTGGGAGTTCTCTTTCCCCATTACAGGTTGAGAGTTCCCTGGAACAAAATGTGCTCATGAGGACATTACAGATGCATGGAAAGGCCTTGATTACCTTGGTGCTGCTGTTACTACCGGGAATACCAACTACAAGGGGACAACTTCCATTAGCAAAAAAAAAAAGACAAATAACTACCTTATGTTATGAAGAAAGAGCAGGCCATAGCTCTGTTGTCCTGGAGTTCACCCACCCTCATGCTGGCCCCGGAAAGAATGCCCTTGCCCTGCACAGGACTGAAGCAAGGAGTCACTATTGCAACATGATTAAGACACTGGTCATTTTCAAAAGAATTTTCTAAATACTAAAGAACATGAAGAAATATGCATAAAACCATAGATAGCAAAATAACCCAATAAACAAGTTCTAAACAGATGGTTGTGATCTTATGTTACTACTAGAGGCCCGGTGCACAAAATTCGTGCACTGGGGGGTTGTCCCTCAGCCCAGCCTGTACCCTCTTCCATCTAGGACCCCTCAGGGGATGTCTGACTGCCAGTTTAGGCCCAATCCCCGCAGGACCAAAGTCTGGACTCCATTCACTCATTCAACCCACAGTGAACACTCTCTTGCTAGCATGCCCATTGCCAGGCTCTCAGGAAAATACCAAGAAGCATGAAACGTGCAGTCTCATTAGGGAGGCAACAATATAAGTAATTTCACTGCCAAGTGATAAATGCTATAGTACAGATAGATGGAAACTACAGAAGGAAAGACGAGGTCTGTCAGGGCCCTGGGAATTGGTCAGAAAGGGGGAAGTAACTATTACATGATCTTAAAGGAGAAATAGGAGGGTCCTGGGTTCAGAAAGAAAGGAAAGACATCCCAGGCAGAGGCATGGCAAGCAGAACACAACTCAGGCCAAAGGAGTGGGGGGGAGGGGGAGTGGGATAAGGTGGCGCAGGTGTCTTACCGGGCTCTTTCTAGCATGATGCCTCACCCAGTAACTTGGAAGAGGCCTCCTGGGCACCTTCAGTGGCCCTCACATGGCTTCAAGGGGCCCTTCTCTTCTCTCTCTCTCTCTCTCTCTCTCTCTCTCTCTCTCTCTCACACACACACACACACACACACACAGGAGTGGCCTTATGAATTATTAGTGGCCTTAGGGATTATTTTCCAAACTTAAAATCAGGCCAATGGTCTGACAAGAGATTGTAATGTCTGAATTAGGGTCTCAAAGGCATAAAATAATTTTGATCATCATCAGATCTATTTAACCAGTTGCTAACCATGTCCCACACTGTCAGTGCACGCCTGGTAATGGGAAAGCAACTAGTCACTGTCCCTGATGCTATAACCTTTAGGGAAACAAGAGAACCTTTGCCCCCTATGGTAGAAGAGTGAGAGGAAGAAAGACCCAGCAAAAACCTTCATCAGAGTAGATCCAGTGGCTCAGCCTCCTTGGCAGCAGGAGCTTAGGAAGAAGGCTCTGATGCATAAAAAAGGAGGTCTGTCCACTGCCCTAGAGGGGCATATGTCACTGTGCTCCTAAGCTGTTCACAAATTATAGGCAAAACCCAGTCTGTCTAGTCAGACTTTCAACCAAGATTTTGCCAGAAGAGGCTTACCCACAGGATTCTTACTGACAGCCCCTGAACCAAGATCCAGGAAATAAATACAACAGAAGTTGCCATCTTGACAGGCCCCCAGGATAAGCCCAGAAATGCAAAGCTATTGCCATTCAATGTTCTGTTCTTTGGAAGACACAGAGTGGTATAAAGGCTTCTGTACAATAAATAAATAAATAAATAAATAAATAAATAAATAAATAAATAAAATGAGCTATCTCCTAGAAACTTCTGATCAGAAATAGAGTAGCCCCTTGGCTATTTTGTTCTCCTTTCTAGAATCACATGTCCTCCTGTTCTCAGTAAAGATTCCTGTGGAATCCCTCCTAACCGGCATACTCACAGGAGCACTGGACTTTTATTAAGAAAAGATGGCATGGGCTGTGAACGTTCCGCAGCCCACATGAAAGTGTTGGTGTTTTTGGTGTTGTTGCTGATAGGTAGTTGTTCATTTTACAACAGCTGCTTTCATATGTAGGATTCTGGTTCACAAGCTCAACAAAATGAGTCAACTTTTTTCATTTATCCATCAAGAAACAAGTCAGAGTGACTTCAGGAGTGGGGCCCTCATGTGACCTACTGAAAATGGGAAGAGAAATGCGTTTTCCTGGATTGATCAGACTCTAGTACAGTGATGGCGAACCTTTTGAGCTCGGCGTGTCAGCATTTTGAAAAACCCTAACTTAACTCTGGTGTTGTGTCACATAATAGAAATTTTTTGATATTTGCAACCATAGTAAAACAAAGACTTATATTTTTGATATTTATTTTATATGTTTAAATGCCATTTAACAAAGAAAAATCAACCAAAAAAGTGAGTTCGCATGTCACCTCTGACACGCATGTCATAGGTTCGCCATCACTGCTCTAGTAGATATACCTAAAGAGCCATGAGCGCATGTAGAACGCAGCAAGTGCCCTCAGAAGCACCTGAAGGAAATTTGACAAGCGCAGCACACCCTCTTGGGGACAGGAGAAGGCCTCACACACACAAGGCAGTTGAACTGAGGGTTAAAGAACAGATCGGCAATCATCAGTTGGAGAAGGGGAGAAGGGCATGCAGCAGAGGCAGCAGGGCGGGCAGGGACATGGAAGTCAGGGGAGCTGTGGGTTTAGAGGCTGATGAGTTCGGTTTGGCATGGTCTGGCCTCTTCAGGGAGGACTTTGAATGCCATGCTAAGAAGATTGACCTTCTGCTGAGTGCAGCAGTGGAGAGATGGGAAAGATGTGTCAACATTCTCCACTGCGAGACTGAGTCTGCAACCTTATCAGACAACCAGTGAGAATGAATACCCCATTCAGGGGTGCTGGTACTGATTTAATGAAAAAGTTATGCTGTGAGAAAATTAATTCAGTGGTAATGGTCTGGATATATTGGAGAGGGGAAGGAAAAGAAGGAAGACTTTTCTAAACAAAACCATGAGAAAAGAAGAAAGAAAGGGAAACTTGCTGTACACATGCGATAGCTGGGCACTCTGCCTGTTACTATCAAATATACCATTTCATTTAACCCTCACAAAGAGAGAGACTGTTCTGGTTCCCACGGAATAAACAGATGAGTAAACTGAGTCTCAGGTAGGTCAAATACCAATAGCCAGAGCTGCCATTAACAGCAGTGTTTCCACAAAATCAGGCTCTTTGAGGTGGTAGTAGCAACAGGAGTACAGGGAAGGAATGTCTCTGAAGGCTCCGCAGAGGCCAGATCAATAGTGCTTGTGAGGGAGCCAGCACGCAGATCGCAGCGCAGAGGATGGCCGCAGAGAGCCAGATGGAGCAGTTAACTGAAATGGAGATCTGCCAGAGGAAGGAGTTTGTGGAGAAAAATGGAGTATTATTATCATTACTACTGTTACAAACAATGTACCCTCACAATATCAGCAGTTGAAAAGCAAGGGCTAAATTTAATAAACACTTGTTATACACCAGGCACTCTACTACATGCTGTGCGTGCATTATTTCTTGTTAGATAATACTTCATTTAATTCTCAAAACTGCTTTGCTCTTGCTTTAGAGAGATTAAGGAACATGCCTGAGGACAGCACTTCTCACAGTGGGGTCCACCATCCTCTTACAGGTCCCCAGGTTGGCAAGGTCAAACCTTTTATGACAATACTGAAGCACTTGCTTTTTTTTTCTGTGTTAGTGCAAGAGCATCAGTGGGTGAGAGTGCCTACTGCCTTAGCACTAATCAAGGTGGTGGCAGCAAAAAGGCCAAGTCCATTTAGGACGATCCTTGAGGAAGCACGCACATTATTAAATGTATTAAATTGCACCCTTGAGCACACATCTTTTTTAAATTGTGTGAGGCAAAATGAGGTGTAGCATAAAAGTCCTTACGCTGTGTATCAAGCTATGCATATCAAGAAAAAGCACTTGTGTGAGTGCTTGAGTTGCAACCTGAACTAGCTGAGTCATTTGTGTGTGTTTTTCCGCAGTTAATAGAAACACTGGCAGACAAACTATGGTTATTCAGCATTAAGAACTGGGCTAATATGTTTTCAAAGATAACAAAGCAAATGTATCACCTCAAAGATGTTATGTGTTGCTAACAATAGCTTTTCAATCCTTAAAGACTTTTCAATTAAATCAATGGCGGTGTTTACAAATGTGATTTTTTTAAATCTTGTATAACAAAATGAGCCCGCATTTGGAAGACCCACATATTGTTGTGACCTCTGTGTGATATTACAAAAATGTTCCATTCAAAGTAAAAGAAAGACCAATGGATTTTAAGGTATCAAGGTACAAAGGTTCACTGTGTAACTTCAGATTCTACATTATAACTAAGAAACTTCTAATTGGCTCTCTCTCTTCAAGAAGGCAGAGCAACCTCCCCAGCAGACACAGAGATGCAGATCTTTGTGAAGACGCTGACTGGCAAGACCATCACCCTCAAGGTTGAGCCCAGTGACACCACTGAGAATGTCAAAGCTAAAGTCCAAGACAGGGATTTCGTGGGCAAAGAGCTGGAGGATGGCTGCACTCTCTCAAACTACAATATTCAGAAAGAGTCCACCCTTCACTTGGTGCTTCCTCTGCAGGGTGGCATCATTGACCTCTCCCTCTGCCAACTTGCCCAGAAGTACAACTGCAACAAGACAATCTGCCTCAAGTTTTGCGGCCACCTGCACCCCTGCACAATCTATTGCCACATGAAGTGCGGCCACACCAACAACTTGAGAAGGGTAAATAAGGCCCCTCTACCACCTCCTCAGGCCCACAGGATGGCCTTCTTCCTGAACCCCGTGGCCCTGGGGCCTCAATTAAGTCTTCTTTTCCTTGACTGGAGAAGTGAAAAAAAACAACAACCAACAACAACAACAAAACACTCCCGATTGTCTCGAGTTTTGGTGAGTTGTCAATGAATGTCCACAATTATATGAAAAGATTATTAAAATATTCCTCCACATTCCAATTGTGTGCCTGTGTACAGCTGGATTTTCTTCATTTACTTCACCCAAAAGAAGATCCCAACATATAAATGAAGAAGCAAATGTGAGAATCGACCCATCTTCTATAAACCAGATAAAAAATGTATTAAAATGTAATAATGATACTTTTCTATTTTTTTCTTTTGAAAACTAAACTTATTTTTCATAAAAATATAGTACAGGGTGTTTAAAGGTAGGTTTATAATTGTTTGTATGGAAAACAATACAATAATCCTAATATATAAAAGCCCAGGGTCGTAATGACCGATCATGACCGAAGGCTGACCAACCTGGAAGTCCTTCAGTCAGTGCTGGGTTGCTGTGGCGACACAGCACTGACTGCCCAGGGAAATGAGACTCAGAGGGAGAGGCAGGGTCTGATCCACAGCCTCAGTGGCAGCTGTTGATCAGTACTTGCCTCTCTTTCTCTCCCTCTTTCTTTCAGGATTCTTCAGCAGCTGGGCCTTTCTCTCCCAGCCTTCATGGGGGCTGCTGTTCAGCCCTGCCTCTCTGATCAGACCCAGAGATAGACCCAGAGATGCTGACTGGCATAGTGACTGACCAATCAGAACCAAATGTGGGTGCTGTGAGGAGCCAATGGATGCCTAGGTGGAGCTTCTGATGCTGACTGGCATAGAAACTGACCAATCAGAACCAAAGCTGGGTGCTGTGGGGAGCCAATGGCTGCCTAGCAGGTGGAGCTTTTGACACTGACTGGAATAGAAACCGACCAATCAGAACCAAATTGCCCAGCAGAGGAGGGCAGTTGGGGGCGAGATCAGGCCAGTAGAGGAGGGCCATTGGTGGCAAGATCAGGCAGTTAGGGGAGATCAGGCTGGCAGGCAGAGGCAGTTAGGGGTGATCAGGCAGGCAGGCAGGTGAGCAGTTAGGAGCCAGCGGTCCCAGATTGTGGGTCGGGCCTAAACTGGCAGTCAGACATCCCTCAAGGAGTCCCCAATTGGAGAGGGTGCAGGCTGGGATGAGGGAACCGCCCCTCCATGCACGAATTTTGTGCACCAAGCTTCTAGTTAATAATATAAGAGTAAACTCTCGTGTACTTACAACTATAAACCTACTTTTGCTCATCTACACTAATAAAAGAGAAAAATGGTAATTGGCGTACGGCGATACCTTTTTCATTGGCTAATCAGGGCTATATGCAAATTAACTGCCAACTAAGATTGGCAGTTAACTGCCAACTAAGATTGGCAGTTAACTGCCAACAAGATGGCGGCTAATTTGCATATGTAGGCACAATGCAGGGAGGCGAAAGGGAAAGCAGGAAGAAGCCCCCTGCCACTGACAGTGATCTGAAACCCAGGGGGGAGCTAAGAGCTGGGGGGCAGGGCAAAGCCGGCCCTGGGGCCGCCTTTGCCCTGCCCCCCAGCCATGATCGGAGAATCAGGCTCCTTTGCCACCCTGGCCAGTGATAGCAGGAAGTAGGGGTGGAACCAGTGATGGGAGCTGCGCACGGTCGAAGCTGGCAGTCCCAGGAGCTAGGGGTCCCTTGCCTGGGCCTAAAGCGAAGCCCACAATCGCGGCACCCCCTGCTGCCACTGCAGGTCCCCGCTGCCTGGGCCGGACGCCTCGGCCAGAGGCGTTAGGCCTGGGCAGGGGCGGAGCCTGTAACCGCGGGGAGCTGGGGGTCCCCTGCCCAGGCCTGACACCTCTGCCGGAGGCCTCAGGCCTGGTCAAGGGGCCGATCCGGTGATTGGTGATCGGAGGGTGATGAGGGTCAACTCCTCTGGCTGAGGCATCAGGCCTGGGTGGGGGGCGGAGCCGGGGATTGGGGGGATATGATGGTCCCCTTGCCCAGGCCTGAAGCCTGGGTCAGAGGCGTCAGGCTTGGGTGGGGGGAGGAGCAAGCAATCAGAGGGAGATGGGGGTCCCCTGCCCAGGCATGATTCCTGGGCCAGAGGCCTCAGGCCTGGGTGGGGGCCAGAGCCAGTGATCGGGGGGAGATGGGGGTCCCCTGTCCAAGCCTGACACCTCTGGCAGAGGCGTCAGGTCTGGGCAAGGGGCCGATCCGGCGATCGGAGGGTGATGGGGGTCAACGCCTGAGGGCTCCCAGTATGTGAGAGGGGGCAGGCTGGGCTGAGGGACACTCTCCCCCCACACACACACCCAGTGCACGAATTTCATGCACCGGGCCCCTAGTTGCTGTATATTAATGTGACAGGTTAATTATTATTTTCAATGAGTTAATAAATGAATATATTCAAACTAGAGGCCTGGTGCATGGATTCATGCACATTGAAAGGAAATTAATTAGAAGGTGGCTGGCGTGGCGGGACTGGGCGAGACAGGCCAGACCTGCCCTGGAGCCAACCTCTCACAGTCCCTCCCTGGCCAGCTGCACCTGAGGCAGTGCTGGGGCCCCAAGGGCATCTGTGGAGTGAGCAGGGTCCCTCCAGCAGGTGGAGTCCCTCGGCCTGGCCTGTGGGGATCGGGCCAAAACCAGCAGTCAGACATTCCCCGAGGGATCCTGGAGTGTGAGAGGGCACTTTGCAAAGTTGCTGTTGCTTGGCAGTTCCTGCGTTGAGCATCTGCCCCCTGTTGGTCATTGTGCGTTATAGATACCGGCCGATTAGCCAGTCGCTTAGCCTTTTATATATAGAGACTAGAGGCCCGGTGCACGAAATTCATGCATGGGTATGGTCCGTAGGCCTGGCCTGCGATCAGGGCCATCTTCTGCAGCTGCCCACAGCCAGTTCCGCCCCCCACCGCCACCCACCCCCGGTTCCCCGTTCACCGTCGGGTGCCTGATGGCCAGGGGAAGGGACCAAGAGTGGTCAGTGCACCTCATAGTGACTGGTCCAGTGGTCATCCTGTCATTAGGGTCAATTTGCATATTACCCTTTTATTATACAGGATAGAGGCACGGGTGGGGGCTGGTTGGCCTTCCCTGAAGGGGGCCCTGGATTGGGGTGGGGGGTCCCCAATGGGGGATGGGGCTGGCCGGGACGAGGGGCCATAGGGTTTGGAGGCTGCCCATGCCCCCAATTGGGGTGGGGGGCCCCGCTGGGGGGTGAGGCCGGGCTGGGCAAGAGGTCACCAGTGGTTTTCAGGCCGGCCACACCCCTGATCGTGGTTGGGTCCCCACTGGGAGGTGGGGCCAGCCTGGGGTAGGGGCTGCAGGTGGTCTGCAGACTAGCCATTCCCCCGATCGGGGTGGGAGTCCCCGCTGGGAGGCGGGGTCGGCCTGGGCATGGGACCACCTCAGGCAGTTTGCAGGCTGACACACCCCCGGCTTTGTCAGGAAGGACGTCTGGAATGACATCCGGAAGATGTCTAGTCTAACTAGCATATTACTCTTTTATTAGTATAGACTAGAGGCTCAGTGCATGACATTTGTGCACTGGGGAGTGTGGGGGGGGTCCCTCAGCCTGACCTGCACCCGCTCCAATCTGGGAGCCCTCAGGGGAGCCCTCTCCAATCCGGGAGTTTCTGTCTGTCTTTGCAATCATATGAGTGAATTGTCTGAGACCCCAACTCAGTTTGGTTTGTTGCTCACAGAATAATAGAGGCATTTTTTTTTTCTTTGCTTCATTGGTGAAAATTTCCTGGAAGTTTTAGGATAGCTTTCCTTTAATTTTTCCTAGACACTGATTTTACTTATGTCCCTCACCTTTGCTTTCCCTCCATCCCCCACCACAACAGTAACTTGCTCCAGGCTCACTTTGCTCTCGTGTCTAAGACTGTGATCGGAAAACCATGGCTCGCGAGCCATATGCGGCTCTTTGGTATTCAATTGATAAATGAATAAAGAGCAGAGCCACACTAAAGGGGCCAAAGAGCCACATGTGCCTTGTGAGCCACAGTTTGCCGACTAGGAGATCCATCTAGGAGATCTGTCTGCCACCAGAACTATGATTCCTAGCATTCCTGGTGCTCCCTGCGCTCTGGGCTTCCGCTTCTGGTCCTGGGGCTGCCACCAAAGCTACTACCAGAATTCCTGGTGCTCCCGTGATCTTGGTTTTCCTTCCTGCTCCGTCTCCGTCCCATGGCCTCCCACTCTGCCAAGTCCTCCAAGCTGCCAGGTCTCCCTCTCTGCTCTCCGTCTGGTGGCTTGGGGAGCCAATTTCCCCAAGCCACTCCACTCTCCACCAGCTCTCCTGCTCTGCTCTCCGCCCTGCACCTGTGTATGCAAATTAACCCGACATCTTTTTCAGGTTAATTTGTATACTCACTCCTGATTGGCTAGTGAGTGTAGTGAAGGGATGGTCAATTTACATGTTTCTCTTTTATGATATAGGATAGCTTGATCTTATATCTAATACAGCAAATATTCCTAGATATGACCGACATAAACTAAAGTTCTTTGGAGAAACAACAAGTTTTTTGAGGTCCTCAATAATTTTTCAGAGTATAAAGGAGTCTTGAGACCAAAAGATTTGAAAACTTCCAGCTCAGGACCTAGATCTTGTAAATTGTAGGAGCCAGTGCTCAAACCCCAGTCAGCCTGACTCCAAAGCCCTTGGTCTTGCCCTGAATTGCTCCATTTTGTTTAGATTTGTTGTTTTGAGGTGCTAAATTTCCAAGAACCCTTTTAAAATAATAAGTGATGGTGAAATGGGTGAAGCTATGTTTCAGTAACAAACAACTTGAAATTTCAGTGGCTTTAAATTGCAAAGGCTTTCTTGGTGAGGCCATGTCTGCTTCTGGCCCAGGCAAAACTCCAAGCCAGCTATGGTGCATTGTCAGTGACCTCTAGGCTCAACTTGAGTTCTCCTCCGTAGTCTTTGTTGCAGGGGAGGGGCACACTAGTGAGTCAAGCATAAGTAACAACAACACTGTTACCACTGCTGGGGTTTCACTGCAGGGTGGGAAAGTTGTAATCCTCTGTAGCCCAGAAGAGACAGAAGATATCCTCAACCATTTACTCTTCCTTGGTGCCACCATCCTGAAATACCCATCATCTGCTCCGAAAAGATGCTCAGCACCTGGAGGCATAGACAAGGTTGAGAACTTAACCTCTGCCCTTCAAGGACCCACAAAATATCTGGAAAGGAAAGATACAACTACAAGTAATATCACCTTACCTTTATATAGCTCTAAACTATTTTCTAAGTTACCACATGAATAATTCTATAACAAGGTAGTTAGAGAAGTCCAGACAATCAAGCAGCTTCGAGTGTTCTTGGAAGAAAGAAAACCCTGGCTTGGATAATCAAGGATGGTTTCAGAGAGAAGGTGGGATATGAATAGAGGTCATGAAATGAGAGAAGGACCCAAACTGGTAGAAATGGAAATATATAAACACAAAAAGTCAGTGAGGTAAGAGAGAGATTTGCAGAAAGTGGACACACCAATATGACTACAGTTAGTCATGTCATAAAATATATTGCTAACACACAAAGATGGCATGGGGACAAGAAGATAGGAAAGCTCTCTGAAGAGGAAAGTAGTCAGCCCAGAGTGGGGCCCTGGCCCTGGTGAGCACTTGGTCCCTGGAAAGAGAGGGGTTCAGTTGATCATACCCAGGAAAGGAGGTCACTGGCCCTGAGGACTTCTCACTCGCTGGCAAGAGAAATACTAAGCTTGAAGATATAGACATCACTTGTTTTAATTGAAGAAGCTAGAACCAAAGTAGGACCTATGTCTCTTTTTTTCCTAAGAAATACATTCTTAGAAATAGTCCCTCAAATTCAACGACAATAAAATAGCCGTGGTGTGATGTTTACACAAATGAAAATACGATTTTCAGAAATAGCATTTTAAGAGCTGTACGTCTAGCAGATGTTGGTGTTTCCTTGCTTGCAATCAGTTGTCATGTTCTTTGGCTTTTGTGAGTAGGCAAATCCTGTTTTTGTGTTTCTCTGCCTTATAGACTGACATTTACTTTTGGAGGAACATGAGATAAAAGAGAATAAAGAAGAAAAACCCAAACATTTAGGTGTACATTATGCCTGTGCTCAGGGAAGCTGCCATGATCCATGGAAGTACTGGGAGGTTGGTTGAGAAAAGGGAGAAACAAAAATGAGCAGTGGTGATAATGGGAGATAGAAACACTGCAGGCATAGCATTTAAAAGACCTCTGGGTAATTAGAATCAACATAGTCTTTCTCTGATCTCTGCAAGGTTATATCCCTTAGTCTGTTTATTTTATTTTATTTTTAATCCTCACCCGAGGACAGGTTCATTGATTTTCAGAGAGAGAGAGGAAGGGAGAAAGAAAGAGAGAAACATCGGTTGGCTGCCTCCTGCATGTGCTCAGACTGAAGATCTAACCCAAAACCTAGGTATGGGCATTGACCAGGAATCAAACTCACAACCTTTCAGTGCACTGGACGATGCTCCAAACAACTGAGCTATATAGGCCAGGGCCTCTTAGTCTGTTTAAATGTTCAAGATTAAATCATACACTAATAATGTTAGACTAGAGTAAGGAAGATGAAGCGACAGGGCTGAGGCCTTAGATGGCAGGTGCACCAAGTCACACTCTCTTTGATAGTCAGTGGGGGTCACTGTGTGGTTGAGTGGCTGACACTCATCAAAGCAACCCACAAAGAAGATACTGGAGACAGAGTCCAGGAGGCACTGGAGGGAGCAAATGGATAGCAATTTGGCAGCTTGTTGCAGTAGTCCATGCAGAGTAATTACGAAGCTGAACTAGAGTCTGGGCTGCAAGATTAGAAAGAGAACATGAATGTCAGAGTTATCATGAAGGCATGAAGGACAAATCAAACAGATTTAGGGTTAACCAGAAGGAATTAAACATGATTCTGAAGTCTGGAGTCTGAGTGGCTAAGAACTGAGGTTGGAGAAGCGAGGGAAACAGGCTCAATTTAAAAGATTTCAGTGTTCTATATTAGACAAATTGCATTTGAGGGGAGGTTGAGTCATCTAAATAGAAATGTTCGATACAAATAGACATGAGGACTGGAACTTAGAGAAGAGTCCGTGATTGAAATACAGATTTAAAGCGATCCACAAAAGAATAGGAAAAGAAGTTCACAGGAGTCATGAAGAGTTGAAAGAGGCAAATGGCAGGACACCCGTTCAGCACCCATCTGGGGGGTACCAATTATGAATGTCTAAAAGTGCACAAAAATAGAAAAACTTAAAGTATAAGATAAAAAATATAAAGACAAGTTCTAATATGTTTTCTTGTCTTTATCCCTACCCCAGCCTAAGTGCACAGCCCTTGTATCATATTCATAGCATCTATTACAATCCTATATAATAAAAGGCTAATATGCAAATAGACCAAATGGCAGAACAACCGGAACAACTGAACAACCAGTTAGTATGACATGCACTGACCACCAGGGGGTGTGTGCAGAACATGGCTGGCATCGGCTGCAGCAGGATGGTGGAGCAGGTGAGTGGGGGCACCAGACCAAGGTGGGGCACTGGTCACTGTCATCAGGGTGAGCCTCTGGTGGTTACTGAAAATTCTTTGCTCCTGCGTGCTGTGATCCTGCCCAGCACTCACACCTGCTGCCGGCACTGGCCCTGCTCACACCCGCTGCTGGCATCAGAGCCACCACTCATACCCACTGCCAACACCGGCCCCACAGCCACTGCTCGCACCTGCTGCTGGTGCCTGGCACCAGTCCCGATCACTTGGCGCCATTAGCGGGTGCAAGCGGTGGCTGCCAGCCCTGCTAGCCCCTGAGGGCTTCACCGCGGCCTGCTCCTGAAGGGCAATCAGGGCAGCAGCTGCTGCTTACACCCACTGACAGCACCACTGCTGGTGCCGGCCCCAATCACTCTATGCTGTCAGTGGGTGTGAGCAGGGCCGGTGCCATCAGCGCATGGGAGCTGTGGTGGTGGCAGACAGGGGACCTGGAGCCAAGGCGGGAGGGGCCAGGTGAGGGTGCAGAGGATGGGCCAAGATCCGCCCCTGTGCCTACCACAGCCTTACAACCCACAGTTCCTTTCAAGGTGCATAAATTTGTGCACTGGGCCCCTCATTTACTATAATTCTGTTTCTATACCTGGTCTAATTTTCCTTTGTAATCACACAGTGCCTGACACAAAGTAGGTCCTTATAAATATATGTTGAATTAACTTATATAACATTAGAAATCATTTTTATAAATAGTTGCAAGTTCCCATCATTTCTCAGTAATGACAGGTTGTAGCAACTGGTATATTGACTGATTTATCTGAACAACACAGTTTAAAAGTCAAATAAATTGGTTTTTCATTTAAGCTGTCCTTATACTTGTCTCAGTTAGATTTTCTCTTCTGTCAGCCCTGGATTTATGCCTTAGGGCACAAATGAATGACAACCCAATTTCAGGTCTGGGGCTGATAAAAATTCCAGCTCTGGGCTGGTTTTTGAAACAAAGTATTTGGACACCAAATATTTAATTTGCAAATGTGAGTTTCCCCACAAAAGCCAAAAGCCCAGTTATTTGAGCAATTTTTAATCAGAAATTTTATTTATTTATTTATTTTTAATATATTTTATTGATTTTTTACAGAGAGGAAGGGAGAGAGATAGTTAGAAACATCGATGAGAGAGAAACATCGATCAGCTGCCTCCTGCACATCTCCTACTGGGGATGTGCCCGCAACCCAGGTACATGCCCTTGACCGGAATCGAACTTGGGACCTTTCAGTCCGCAAGCCGACGCTCTATCCACCGAGCCAAACCGGTTTCGGCTTTAATCAGAAATTTTAAAAGAACAATGGAAATATACTTTAAATAATCCCAATTCCCATTTCTGAAAATTCTATTCAGTTTGGGCATTCAGGGCTCAATGATTTTTCTGATGGGCATTATCTGACTGTGAAATACTTGTTTAAAAAATACTATCGTGTTTTGGTCCTCGACACTGTTCATTCTAGTCATTTAAATTATACTGCTGACAGCCCAGGTATGTAGGCAACAATGTATAAACGTGTTAATAAATAAGTGTGGGAGTCCTGTGAGGAAAGCCCGAGCACCTGCCTGATGGGCGCTGCCCCTGGGTGCTGGTTGACTCTACATGATGCTTTATAGCTTCACTTCTCAACATACTTCCAATAAACCCCAAAACATATCCTTGTCTTAAAAAAGCCAACTTGAAATAGGCCTTCAGTCTTGACTAAGCACTTATTCTTTATTTTGTTGCGTTTACTTCTCCCTCAAGACAACATTAAATTTTCACAAAGGGCCATTTGGACCCAAAACTACGGCTGAACTTTTAGAATGCTGCTCTGGTTTGGGAAATCCTACCCGTGAGGAAACTGAGGTAGATGGGATGCTGTCAAAGGATTTATTTGGGGTTTGAGTTGGTGTTTGAGGACATCATCCACTCATCCTCCCCTCTAGGGCCGTGGTCGGCAAACTGCGGCTCGCGAGCCACATGCAGCTCTTTGGCCTCTTGAGTGTGGCTCTTCCTAAGCCTTAGGACAGGGGTGGGCAACCTTTTTGTGAGTGCGTGCCAAAACCAGCAAAATCTCTGACTCAAAATTCTTCTGCATGCCAACCCTAATTTTTTGAGAACATGTTAAGCCTGCTTGATATCTCTTAAGGGGTACGTATGTGAAGAACCTTGAAGAAATAATAAAATTCATTCGAGCGACAAAAACACAGTATATGATGATGAAAAATACATTTATTTTTTAATGTATACATGTACACTGATAGTCCGACAGAGAACTTTATGACTCCGTCTGATATTATCAGTGGGACTTTTGCTGCTGCACCACTGATGACAGAGATTTTACATCAGGTTTATATTTCGTGACCTTCAGAGATATGCACGAGCTACTACTTTCATCCGTCAGGCTACTCCTATTACAAGACTTAACAAAATTCATCGCTGAGAACAAAGATTCACAAGCGTATGTGGCTGAAACCAAAACACTGGTCGGATCTAGGAAGCAGGGAGAGTTAAGGCAGAGGCATAGAAATTGCTCTTCTCCTCTCTCGTCAATCCATGTCTATGGTCTTTAAGATAACTTGTTATGTAAAATTATTTATCTAAGATGCACCTACACTGAATTTATCTAAAAAATAAAAAAGTCGATATTAAGAAAAAAATTGTAAATGGGAGATTATAAGAGAGGGTTTCGCGTGCCAGCAAAAGTTACTGGCGTGCCATGTTTGGCACGTGTGCCAGGGGTTGCCCACCCCTACTTTAGGAGTACCCTAATTAAGTTAATAACAATGAACCTACCTATATAGTTTAAGTTTAAAAAATTTGGCTCTCAAAAGAAATTTCAATCGTTGTACTGTTGATATTTGGCTCTGTTGACTAATGAGTTTGCCGACCACTGCCTAGGGGAATTATTCCTACATGTCCCACATCCAAGAAATAGTAGCCCAAGTATTGCCTGAATAGTCACCCCCATGGCTAGGCAACAGTTAAGCTGGATGCATATGGCTCAGCCATATTTGGGATGAATATGACTGCATATGGGTTCTTCTCTTTCCAATGTGGTGGTTATATGTCAGCTGTTCCCAACAGGGTTCTGCCTTCTCCCTACCTACAGGGAGCAGGGGTGAGAGAGTCAGCAAGTTCCACACCCTGCCTTAAGGAGAAGCTGTTACTCCTCTGGATTGCTAGTCCTTGGTGTGCTTTGGACCTTAGTTTCATCTTTCCTCACTATTCTCTCTTCTCGGCACCATCACAAGACCATCCCAACTGGTGACCCTGTTCTACCTTGCTCCCCATGGAGTAGACCTGTGCTACACAGTATGGTAACCACAAGCCACATAAGGCTATTAAGTACTTCAAATGTGACTATTCCAGATTAAGAAGAGCTATAAGAATAAAATATATACCAAATATCAAAGATTTAGTATAAAAAGTATAAATTATCTCTAATAATTTTATATTGATTACATGTTGTACTATTAATAATTTAGCTATACTAGGTGAAATTAAACATAATAAAATTATTTTCACCTGTTTCTTTTTACTTTTTTTAAATCCTCACAAGGATTTTTTTATTTTTAGAGAGAGAGAGAGAGGAACATCCATGTGAGAGGGAAACATCAATCGGTTGCCTCCCCTTCTCTCCCCAACTGAGGATCGAACCTGCAACCTAAGTATGTGCCCTGACTGGGAGTCAAACCTGAAGCCTTTTTGGTGGACAAGACCTCTTTACTTCTTAATGTGTCTACTAGAAAAAATTTTTAAATTGCAATGGTTCCTGTTATATTTGTATTGAACAATGCTACTGTGGACTCCATGCAGCACCTAGAGCTATCCTTTAAGATTCATGAATATCATGTCACTCCTCTACACAAAACTCCCTAATGGCTTTACACATCACTAAGAGGGCAAAGAAAAGATCTTATTGTAGCCTATAAAGCCTAGATCATCATAGATGATCCCAACTACCTCTATGAACCCTCTTTCCCATCACTCCTGTTTTGCCACTCTACTCAGGGCTCACTGGCCTCCTTGCTACGTGCTGAACATGCCAACCAAGCTCCTATCCCAGGGCCTTTGCATATGTTTTTCCCTCTGTGAGAATTTGTCCCCCAGATATCTGTGTCATCTTTCAGTTCCTTCAGGTCTCTGCTCATTTGCTACTACCCTATATAAAGTAGGAGCCCACAGGCAGGCATGTGCAAGTGCATAAGTGTGTATGTGTGTGTGTGTGCGCACACACACACACACACACACACACTCCCCTGTACCATCCATTCCCTCCTTACTCTGTTTTAGTTTTCTTCATAGTTCTTACTATAAGCAGTCATTTTGGGGGGGAGGGGAGGGCAGGTGTGGTGGTTTCCCTCTATTAAATGTAAACTCTGGCCCTGGCCAGATAGCTCAGTTGGTTAGAGTGTTGCGTGTTTGTCAAGGTTGTGGGTTTGATCCCTGGTCAGGGCATATACAGGAATCAACCAATGAATACATAAATAAGTGGAACAACAAATCAATGCCTCTCTCCCTCCCCTCCCCTCCCCTCCCCTCTTCTCCCTTCTTCTCCTTCTCCTTCTCCTTCTCCTTCTCCTTCTCCTTCTCCTCCTCCTCCTCCTCCTCCTCCTCCTCCTTCTCCTTCTTCTTCTTCTTCTTCTTCTTCTTCTTCTTCTTCTTCTTCTTCCTCCTCCTCCTCCTCCTCCTCCTCCTCCTCCTCCTTCTTCTTCTTCTTCTTCTTCTTCTTCTTCTTTCTCTCTCTCTCTCTCTCTCTCTCTCTCTCTCTCTCTCTCTCTCCTATAAAATAAAATATAAACTCCATGAGGACAAGGATTTAAGTGCCTAGGCCAGTGCCTCGCATGTCAGAGACATCCAGGAAATGTTGTTGAATGAAAATGAATGCCAGAATGGTCAATGTGTATGGATCCAGGATGAAATAAAACAGGATGCTCCTTCAGGTTGGCTGCTAGCCTAAGTAAAAGGACCTCCTCCACCACCAAAGGACTTCTGCACTGGGGTTTGAAGCAAAGCCTCAGAGTAATGGGGGCCCCTTGCCTGACCTTGTTCTCTATAGATACTCAAGGAGGTGACTATGGGAAGACAGGCCTTGGGGACACAGGTGCCATCCAAATGTTAACCCTAACACAGCTCACAAAAATCTTTTTGCATATGTCTCCTTTTTCTTCCTCCCTTCCTCCCTCCCTCCCTTCCTCTCTAGCATAACTAAAACAGAATACAATACTTTAAAATTCTTAGGTAAAATCAAAAGATAGGAAATACAAATAGCATAAAACCAGTCACTGCTGTGCGTGGGCCATGACCTCACAATGACTAGCCATGTCACAGGTTAATTAAATTTTCAAGAACAAGGCCTGGCTTCCTCTGGCTTTGGCTTCCATCTGTCTCTGTCACATGTTCTCTGTACCCGTCACCTAGTGTTATCCTGAGCATCCTCTTCAATTCAAGGAGACACTGGAACGTCAGCTCTCCTTGTTACAAACCCTTGCTTTCTAGAGACACCTAGCTCACAGTGTATAGTCACTCTAAATGCAGTTACTCCCCAGTTCTTCCAGGCAGCCCCTCCTCTGCCCCAATATGCATCCAGATTCATCTCTGGGGGCTGTTCCCACCCCTGCTGAACTCATGGCAGCCCCTCTGGGAAGATCTAACAGCTTAACTCACTCAACTAACATGGAAATACAGTACCCGAAGCCTGGAGGTTCCAGACATAGGGGAGCCTCTTAGAACAGCCTCACCCGCTGGGAGCAGCCTGCAGACCCTCTGTGCCCCTTCTCTTGGGCGTAAGATCAGACAGGAGGAATATCCCTGCCTACACTCCTGAGGCCTCACCAGGTGCTAATCTGTGCCTCTAACGAAAATCCCGATCTGTTCTTTGGGACGTACCCTTTAGGATTTGTGGCTTAGGCTGTGCTTAAAGAAAAGGAAAGAACTACTTAAAAGCACTTTACCTGTCTCCTCACATTGCTTGCAGCCACACCCACTAGCTTTTTCACTCCCAGCCAGTAGGCCAGTGCCCACGCTCTCCCCCTCCATGGTCCCTCCCCTTTGATCAAGTGAGGACTTGGTATTTAACACCTGGCTGCACATTACCAGTGTCCTTTGGGGAAATTACCTAACCAGCTGAGTCTCACTCTCATTTGCAAAATGAGGATGAAACAGAAGATACCTATCTCACAGGGACATTGAGAGGTTTTCTGGAAAACATGTGTGATGCCCAGTGGCTCTCCTTCCCCCAGTGGTAAGTGTTGTGTCCACCTGCAGCTGCAGGGTCTGACGTTTTCCAACCTGAGGAAAACCCATGGAAGTAGGAAAGCAACACAGCTGAGAAATGGACAAAGACTGTAAGTCCTGATGAGCTCACGGGAGCCCTTATATGTGGCTGAGCCCACACTAGAGACATCCCAAAACTTTCAAGTTCTGTGAATCAATAAATTCCTTTTGTTGTTTGTTTTGTTTTGTTGTTTGTTTTTTGTTTTTGCCTGTAAATGCACAAGCCCAAACTAAAATACTGATTTGCTGTGACCTGGCTCTTCACCTTGGCAGCTGTGTATAAGATTTTCATGAGTCTCTGGCTCCCCTGGGTGGCAAAGAGAATACTAGTAAATTCAATTTTCTAGGATTCCTGCTTCCTGCATAAGCATTCTCATTTCTACAGTTTATTGACACGACTCCCCCACTGTCTGACATACTTGGCTTTACTCTTAGCCCACAAATGCTTGGACAAAGATTTCCTTTTTGTGGTCCAACTGCTCTCCTAGCTGTGGTGGTGCTGTCAGCAGTGAGCTGGTCAAATCCCCCACTGGTCCTTTTTGGGGTGGCCCTTGGCTTTGGGTCAATGGCATAGTGAGTGGCCCAAGCTAGGAAGCAGCAGGTCACCCTCCTCTAGAAGCAGTCAGAACACAAAGCACCCTTGGGAATTATTAGAATGTTTTGCCAACCAACCGTGAGAACCAGCCCACAGTCCATCATGCTTTTAAAAGCCCTGTACTATTAACTAGCCTCATTAGGATTACCTGAATGAGGCAGGTGCAGAATTGAAAAAAATTCAGGCCAATGGGCATTTTAATTATAAAATTTGTAAGGAAATATTTGAAAACACAAAGTTTAGCCATATAGATTTTATTTTATCACTAGAGGCCTGGTGCACAAAATTTGTGCATGGGTGCAGTCCCTAGGCCTGGCCAGCAAATGAAGTGCGAGCGTCTGGGGTGGAAGGGCAGGTCCCAGCTGACCTCTGGGCCCTGGGCTGCTGGGCCCCCCGTGCACCCCCCTCCGCCTGAGTCACAGCACCCGAGTCCCCATGCAGAGATGCAGTGAACATGGCCAGACACCGGGGGACAGGGCACAGTGTGGGGAAGCTGGGCAGGCAGCACACTCTCTCCGGGTCAGCCTCGCAGACCAGCTCCTGCACGAACTCATGGGGGGCCTGACCAGCACTTGCGATCCTGGCGGCTGCTGCTTGGCTCACCCAGAAGAGGCCGCACAGGTGTGGGGCGGGTTCCTCGCGGGGGCCTGGCACCTGAGCGCAGAGGCTTCCCCAGTGTGCAAACCCTGGCATCCCTGGAGAGGGTAGCAGGGGGACTGAGAGCGAGCTTGGTGGACACCCTGCATTCTTACCACACCTCTGTCCCTGTCCCCCTTGGCCCCCAGGTAGCTGGCGAGAGGTCACAGCCTCCTGCCCGGGTGCCACAGGAGGTTGGCCACAACCACCCACCCCCAGTTCCCTGGGGCCCAGCCCTGATCAGACAATCAGGGCCTTGGGGAGGGACTGAGAGGTTGGCCGGCAGGCCCATTTGGCAATGAGTGTCTGCTCCCTAGTGGTCAGTGCATGTCATAGCAACTGGTCATTCAAGTGGTTCCGGTCACTTAGGCTTTTATATATGTAGATGATGAATTTTCTGGAGAGCCATTGCTATTGCAAAGTCAACAAGGCCCCTGACACCCTTACCAACCTTTTCTCAGAGACAATCTGGAAACATCCTTAGCAATTGGCACTCTGTTATGCTTTCATTTTTACATACCTATCACTCATTCCTTGTGACCCTTGCTCTTCAGAAACACTAAGCTGCTCATCCTCACAGGTATAGTCCACCTCCTGTGTATTTGCCTCCTCTGTCAGGGAAATGAAGTCCCCTTTCTCCAGCCTCCTCATCGCAGCTCAGGTGTCACTACCTTGTCTCCCCATTCCACACCCATGACCCGGGCTGGGCTACATGTCCTGCTTCTATGTTCTATGCATGGTACATCTTATGATGGCTACATGGGCTCATTATCGGCTTATGGGTGTCCCCAGTTAGGCTGAGAAGTTTGAAGTCTGGTCTTTATCTCTTTATTTCTTTAAAACAAGTGCTTCCTAGTGCAGGACTTGGCCCAAAGTTTATTAAATGAATATATAATTAGAAGGATAGGAGGAGATGAAATAGCATTTGTTGCCCAGATGCCCTACAGTACTGTGGTGGTGAGGATTTCATCAGAGGATTTCTGTCGACTGAATGATGGTGGATCCACAATCTGAAGGTGAAAATTCTATGGCTCAGAGAGTATATGCAACTTCCCAAAGTCACACAGCTGTAGTGGGAAAGCTGGGGTGTGACAACAGCGCTCTCTGGTCCATAAGCTCTTGGCTTCACCTACACCTCCCCGTGGCCCTTCACTTACACTTCTCTGTATCCCTCACTCTAGCAGGGAGGCAAACATTTTTTGTCAATAATAATCTTTGAATCAACTGTAATACTTTTACAGAATGGCTTTCCATGGGAGGAATTCCACAAATGTTTTTTAGATGAATGGATGAATGCCTGGACTTGGGGAAACTTCCACTGCTGAACAAACGTGGCTGACGTGGTATTGTATTATTCCTTTATAAAATGTACTGATATCATCACTATAGCGATGTAAAAGCTATAATATTATACACTACGTAGAAGCATAATATTATAAAATAACATTGAAGAGAGGGTTTCAAGAAAAATGTAACAAATAATGAAAGAAAATAAAGTCAACCTCCCTGCTAGAATTGGATTCTCTGATTTTGAATGATCTGTAAAGTTATTAGCACATATGGTTCTAATTTTATGAAGTCTGTGGTTTGTTGATTACCTAAGCAGTCATGCACTATGAGCAGCACACTGAAAGGTGAGGACAAGTAAACAGGGTTGTGTTTTCTTACTGGGAGAGAATTACAGGGAAATGAAGGTAATTGGATGTCTTAGGTCAGTGGTCGGCAAACTGCAGCTCGCAAGCCACATGCGGCTCTTTGGCCCCTTGAGTGTGGCTCTTCCACAAAATACCATGTGCGGGCACGCATGTACAATGCGATTGAAACTTCGTGGCCCATGCGCAGAAGTCAGTATTCTGTGGAAGAGCCGCAATCAAGGGGCCAAAGAGCCGCATGTGGCCCGCGAGCCGCAGTTTGCCGACCACTGTAGGTGACTAGATCAATCGAGGCAATAAAAACCATAAGTGCCCTTTACCATGCTCCCTTGCTGTGGCAGGCACTTAGCATATGTTAAATTAATTCATGGCTTGGCTGGCATGGCTCAATGGTTGAGCTTTGACCTATGAACCAGTAGGTCAAGGTTTGATTCCCAGTCAGGGCACATGCCTGGGTTGCAGGTTTGATCCCCAGTGAGGGGCATGCTGGAGGCAATTGATCAATGATTCTCTATCATCATTAATGTTTCCATTTCTCTTTCCCTCTCCCTTCCTCTCTGAAATCAATAAAAATATATATATTTTAAAAACTTCTCCCCAAATTTTATTTAATTCACTGGATTTCCTATCCACATTTTACAGGTGAGATTTCAGAGAGGTTAGGTTGTTGCCCAAGAGAGGTTGCAATGCCAGGAATTACACCCAGATCCATCTGACTCCAGACACAGAATCCAGTATATTGTCTGTAACTCTCACTACCACAGAACCTGCAGTCTGCTGGCTGGTCCTGAACCTTGCTGAGTCCATCACCATATCCCCAGGGTAGACTGATATTTTCATCCATCATGGGTGAAGTCAGGGCTACTTGTATGAGCGAAGTGTACAGTGGACTCATTAGAAAGTACTTTAATCTGCAGGCTAATAGACATTTTCAATATGCAGTCTGTAAGGGTGTATTTTTTTTTTTCTGTTCATCAGATTTTTTTATTGACTTAATCTTTAGATTCACTTGTTGATAGATATGTATTTGTTGTCACTTTGTTGTTCATAATTTTTTTTTAATTTTTTTTTAATTGCTTAAAGTATTACAAAGGGTATTACATATGTGTCCATTTTATCACCCCGCCCTAGACAGTCCCCCAGCCTCCCCTATGCCCCAGTGTCTTATGTCCATTGGTTATGCTTATATGCATGCATACAAGTCTGTAAGGGTGTATTTAACAGTACAAAGGTTTGGCCATATTGGCTTTATTTTAGCACGATTGACGTCCACACTGCCATTGAAGAAAGTAAACAAGGTCCCTGGAACCTTCCTTGGAAACAGCCCAAGATTCCTCAATACCTCAATCCCTTCCTCCATCCCTGCCAAGCACCCCCACATCCCTTTACTCATAAACAGAAACACTTTGCTTCAGAAAGAATTGTGATTCTCTGTTCAAGGACAAAGGTGACCCTCAAGGACATGTCATAGGTCACAGTAGTAAGAGTGAGGTGTCCTGTTCTCTCAAGAAACAAAAAAGGTCTGTTCTTTCATCATTGCCTCCATGAGTAATAAGCCTAGATTGTACTCCCTCCTCTCTCGGGGATGTCCTCACCATAGAACAGGCCAGGACAGTGCAGGACCTCAGGGAAAACAGCCTGTCCTGGTTTGTTCTAGGCAAGAAGGGCACCTTTTCATTGCCTTGCAGCTAACTGATGCTGTAAGATGGTTGGGGCATCCTTTGGCTGGTTAGGCCACTCAGCCCTATCCTGCTTAAGCACCTTGACACAGGAAGCAATGGGTTTGTGTTCTGGGACCTTTAGGAGACACACCCAATAGTGAATGAGGAGGCTGGAGACAGGCATAGAAAGGCAGGGTCGGGAGCTCAAGACAGACTTTTGTGACTTTCTGTTGGGCTGACCCTCCACCTCCCTTCAGAAATAAAGAAGAAATTTTTATACTATAGTCGAAAAATAACAAGAGCTGATATATGAACTCCTTGGAAGAAAGCCTTTGCAAGCATAAAGTACAATAACATATTTGTGGAATGTACCCGTTTTTAATGAAAGATACCCATTTACAAACTTACTCAGGATAAACAGACTTGACGTTACACAATACAAATAGCTGGCTTCAGGGTCATTAATTGGCAATATTGGCTTCCTTACAGTCATTGCACTCTTCTCTCTCTCTCTCTCTAAAGTTGGAAGGTATGTCTTCAATGCTTTCCTCACTCCTCCTAACATACCTGAAGCCTTACATCTTCAGAGGCAGAAAGTAGCTGGGAGGCATAAGCAATGACTCTGGAGTGACTCATCATTCAGAATCAGCAAGAAATACCCTTCTTGCTGTTTCTCCTTTATGTTGGGGAATTAAATAAAGCAACTTCAATTTGCATGACTCTTAGTTCTCATGTCTGTCTCTTTTCCACATCACTCTAGTCTGCTATTAGACAACTGACTTTTGTGATTATATTCATCCTTGCCAAGAGTTGACTTTGCAAACAGGTAGCCAGCTCTCTTGAACTTTCTAGAAGGAGAATTAGATCTCACTTGGCACACCTGGGTAAGATCAGTCCTACTTGCTCAGTAAAAGCAAATCCTGAAAATGTTATTTATTCTACCACTCCCACCATCCTCCATGGATCATTAACCCATTTGGGTTCCAAGAACTCAATGTACCACCCAAGGATGGCATCCATAATAGTGCCAACACCTCTGGAACTCAGACATATTCTGGTTTCAGAATCTATCGGACATAAAAAAATACACCAACAGTTTGATAACTGTTACCCTCCTAAATGAAGGCACCTCCTTTCAACAGGGCAGATTCAAATAGTCTGTACTGAAATGACTCATCCTTATGTATAAGGACTTTAATTTACCTCATTATAGTTCAAAATAGAGAAGACACAGGACACTAACTCTTCCTCCCTTTTCTTTTTCTCACATGTGCTGATGAAACAAAGAAAAGAAGACAAGAGGAATCTACTTCTGGGATATGAATTTTGTTTAGAGGGTGGGAAATCAGAATATTATATAGGGCAACAATGATCCTGGCTATCCCACTATTGAATTTCTTTATTTCCTCTACTAAAAATAGAGTTGTTAAGGTGGCCATAAATGTAAGAGTTACTTAATAACTGTCAGTAGCTGCAGGCACTCTAATTATTAGTTCCTAAATAAGAACACTAAGGCCAAAGGAAGTGACGAGTTTTTGCCTGAAGGAAATAATTTATAATTATAAAACCCTCCGCGACCACAGCCAACATGAACTCCTTAGAACAGTCAGGACACATCGTCACAGGAGCAAGCATGTCCTGTGGCTAAATGGGAGACACCCCCCTCCACACCACTGGGGTGGAAGACAGCTGGAGTTGTCTAACACGTTTACAGTACGTCACCGCTTAGGCTCTGTGTTTCAGAAATCAAACATTACTCCATTTTATCTCAAAAACATGACCTCAGATTATGCTATTCTTTTGCCAGTTAAGTTTAAATAAAATCTTGTAGATATTATAGCAATGGTTCTTAATCAGAGACCTGGGATAATGCTACACATCCTACAATGCACAGGTCTGTGCCCCACAAAAGAATTACCTGGCCAAATATGTCAACAGCGCCGAGACTGAGAAAACCTGTATTAGAGAAAAGCTGATAAATGTCTCTTTTTCCCAATTAAGTTTATGATATGCTTTTATCATTCAACCATTCACCAAATATTTATTGAGCATCTATAGGGCACTGGGAAGAAGAAAAACAAGGTCACTGCCTTCCTGAGCCACACAATTAAGAAAGGAAATAAGTCGATAAGATAATTGTAGATTGTGGTACCCAGTGCAAAAGAAACACATGGGAAATGACAGAGAGTAACTGGGAGGTGCGTTAGATAATATGGTCAAGGAAGAATTACCTGCTGTGGAAATAAAGATGTTTTGTTCAGCAAATAACAGAAACCCCTAATTCAAGTTGGCTTAAAGAGTAAGGAGATGTTTAAATTCACATAAAATCCAGAGATAGGGCTAGTCTCAGGACTAGCTTAAAAACTGGGCTCCAACTTCTACCCAATTTTAAATGCCAGCTTCCTCTTCAGGAAGTTAGTAAAGTGTCTCATACTGATGGCCCCTACACACTCACCTGTTCTAATAAATAGTTAAGATGGACTGATTAAATAAAAGGTGCTGTAAAAAATGTACAAATTAGCTTCCACAGCAATAGGAATTGAAATAGAAGTTCTGGCTTTTCTTGAATAATTTACTAATACTATGATTTGTGGAATGCCTACTAACATACTAGATGTTTTATTTATATCTAATTGTTCTAAATTCCCATCAAGATGGGTATGCTCTCCATTTTACAGATGAGGAAACCGAGAGCCACAGAAGAATTGGAAGATTACATAGTTATTACCTAATAATGACATGTTTAATGCTTTACATACATTTTCAATTATTATATACAGCCTATGGAGTGGAATACAGGAAGGCTTAGTAATTTCTCAAGGCCACACAGTTGGCAAGTTAATAAGTATATATAGTCAAAATTCAAGCCCATGAAGTCTAACTCCAGGAGGGCTGGTGCTCTTACAAGCTGTACTGTTGAGTATATTACTATTGCCCCAGGACTTAAACCTGATCCAAATCTATCTGACTCCAAAGACTTAAAACTGTTCCTTTCTCTTTTGTGTACAAGTCTCTTCATATAGAATATGAGAATCAGACCAAAAAATCTCAAAGTTCTGTATCTGTTCAAAAATGCCATTATTACTATACTTACCTGGCATGGGAGATACCAGATAAGGCAGGTGGTTTTCCTAGAGCAAGGCTCACTCTTTGCAAATCCTGAAAAATGTTATTTATTCTATCACTCCCACCATCCTCTGTAGATCATTAACCCATCTGTTGCAAGCAGGTAGTCAGCTCTCTTGAACTTTCTAGGAGGATTTCATCTCACTTGGCACACCTGGGTAAAATTAGTATGACTTGCTCAATAAAAACAAATCCTTAATGGGATCTACAGGTACCTTGGTGGCAACTACAACAGCATGTAATCCAGGTGTGCTGACCCTGGGATTTCCCCAACTGTGGGAAACTTGACTGCATAATTTGTGGTAGAGGGGACTCGTTCACATTCTCCCCTAGGAAAAAAAAATGCTGAGTCCATGGATTTTAAAATAAGGTTTTGATATGCATAAAAAATGGTGGTGGGGGAGTTTTTTTGTAAGGTCCAACAAAAATAATTATACTTAATTATATTTTCGAATTTAAGAATGCAAACACCTTGTCAGTAGATTGGAGTACCATACCATACAGCAAAAGGTGGCAGGGTCAGTTGCTGCTTGGGCTTCTACCATCATTTCATTAGGAGTCCTTTCAAAGAGCAAGACTTTTAAACTTAAACAAAAGGGGCATAAGATGGAGGCAGAACTGGTGGGTCTTTCTCACACCTTCTCCCAGAATCAAGCTGGAATTAAATATAAATTTGGGAATATTCAGCTGAAGACTAGCTTAAGAGGAGACTTTTTTAAAAAACTAAGGGCAGAACCTACTTCAAGACTGCACCTGTGTAACAGCTCACACAACATGGTCAGGCTTGATCCTCACAGCCAGCCAGCCTGAGAGGAGATACCAGTGATGAATGGGACAACAATCAAGACCCAATTACAACAGGAGAGCCAAAATAACCCACAAAAGGGACACTCCTAGAACATCCAGCTCAGGAGTTCAAGGAGCCCGCACCACAGGGTCCCACAAGACATTTAATATAAAAGGCAACCCTCACGAAGATTGAAAGTCATAGGACTCATATCTAATACATAGAAACAAACAGAAAGACATTTCAAAATGGGGACAAAAGAAACAAGCTCCAAATAAAAGAAAAGAAGGCATCTCCAGAAAAAGAACTAAATGAGATGGAGGTAAGCAATTTATCAGACAGAATTCAGAGTAATGGTTACAAGGATGTTTAAGGAACATAGTGAGAACTACAAGGAACTTATGGGATCTACAAGTAACTTAGTGGGAACTAATCAGCATGTAAAAGACTATAGGGGGGATTAAAAATGGTAGCAGACTAAGTGGATGCTGCATGGACATGCTCCCAGGAACAAACTGGTATTACAACTAAAATACAGAAAAACTTCCTGAATAATCAATGGAAAACTCGCAGGAGAGAACCCTGATACCCAAGGACCAAAAGTGAAGACCCCATAGGGACTGGTGGGAGGGGCAGAGGTGTGAAAGGGCTAGCCAGGTGCCCACAGACAGCAACTGAAGTCCCGTAGAGATATCTCAGCTGTCGGGGGTTGCCACTGAGAACTCTGGGATCTATCTAATCCCCCAGCAGAGAGCACCAAAACTGAGGAGGGGTACCCACATAACATCTGGCTGTGAAAAGCAGCATGGTGCTGTCTGCTAGGGAGTAACAGCTGAAAATTCAGGCACCCTCTTAAAGGGCCAACACACAAAATTCCCTGTGGAGCCACCCACCTGTGCTCCGGCAGAGGGAGGGTGAAGTGGATGGGAGCTATGAGAGCAGAAGCCAAGACTGGGGACTCAGGAGACAGAGCTCAAAAGGCAGACACCCCAATTTTCCTGGGCTGAGTCATTCCCTTACACAGAAGAGGACATCTTTCCCATATACACATTTGCCTTACCTGCTGGGAAAACAGTTGACTCGCCCTACTAGAAAACACCTTGCCCTGAGGCCACTTAAGAGATTAAAAATAACAATTAGCCTCTCTCTCTCATGGATGTTTCTCTGTTTCTCTCTCTCTCATCTTCCCTCCCTACCTTTCACTCTCTCTGAAAAGCAATGGAAAAAATATCCTTAGGTCTGGATTTTTTTAAAAATCACTTGATCATATCAATAAACATAGAAAAAGCATTTGACAAAATCCAAAACCATTTCTGATAAACACTCTCAGCAAAGTGGAAATAGAGGGATAATACCTCAACATAATAAAGGCTATCCTAGTATATGACAAACCTACAGTCAACATCATACTCAATGGGCAAAAACTAAAACCATTAACCCTAAGAACAGGAAGAAGACAGGGATGTCTACTTTCACTGCTCTTAAAGTACTGGAAGTCCTAGCCATAGCAAACAGGGGAAAAAGTAAAAAACATCCACATTTGAAAGGAGGAAGTAAAACTGTCATTATTAACAGATGACATGATACTGTATATAGAAAATCCTAAAGACTCCACCAAAAAACTACTAAATTTAATAAATGAATTTGGCAATGTAGCAGGATACAAAGTTAACACCCAGAAATCAGTGGCATTTTTTTGTTGTTATTGTTAATCCTCACCCTGAGGATATTTTTTCATTGATTTTGAAAGAGAGTGAAATGGAGGGGGAGAGACAGAGAGAAACACTGATGTGAGAGAGAGACATCGATTGGTTGCTTACCGTATACCCCGGACCAGGCCCAGGAGTCTGCAACTGAGGTATGTGTCCTTGACCAGAATGGAAGCCTGGACCAGTCAGTCTGCAGCCCTCTACCCACTGAGCCAAACCAGCCAGGGCAATCAACGGCATTTTTATACACCAATAATTAGCTCTCAGAGAAACTAACAACAACAACAACAAAATAATCCCATTTACAACTATAACAAAAAATAATTCAGAAATTTAGGGGAATAATCCTAGCAAAGGAGATAAAAGACCTGTACTTGGAAAACTAAAATATGTTGAAAAAAGAGATAGAGGAAGATATAAGCAAGTGGGAAGATATATTGTTTTCATGCATTGGTAGAATTAACATAATTAAAATGTCCATACTACCCAACACAATCTATAGATTCAATGCAATCCCCACTAAAATACCAACGGCATAATTTACAACCTAGATCAAATACTCCAAAACTTTATATGGAACCAAAAAAGACCCTAAATAGCCCCCACAATCTTGAAAAAGAACAACAAAGTTGGAGGGATCACAATACCAGATATCAAGCTATAGTACAAAGCCATTGTAATAAAAACATCCAGGTACTGACACAAGAACAGACATATAGAATAGAACAGAGAACCCAGAAATCGACCCAAGCCATTATGCTCAATTAATATTTGACAAAGGAAGAAAGAACATACAGTGGAATAAGACAGTCTCTTCAATAAATGGTGTTGAGAACTCATACAAGTTAACAAAAGGAAGACAAAGAATTCAATTAAATGAACCTAAATGGACACTTCTCCAAAAAGGACACACAGATGGCCAACAGATATATGAAAAAATGCTCAAGGTCACTAATTATCAGAGAGATACAAGTTAAAACTACAAAGAGGGCCGAAACCGGTTTGGCTCAGTGGATAGAGTGTCAGCCTGAGGACTTAGAGGTCCCGGGTTCGAATCCGGTCAAGGGCATGTACCTGGGTTGTGGGCACATCCCCGGTGGGGGATGTGCAAGAGGCAGCTGATCAATGTTTCTCTCTCATCGATGTTTCTAACTCTCTCTCTCTCCCTTCCTCTTGTGAAAAATCAATAAAACATATTTTTAAAAAAAGAATAAAAAAAAAAACAACTACAAAGAGGTATCAACTCACACCTGCCAGAATGGCTACTATGAATAAATTAACAAACCACAAGTGCTGGAGAGGATGTGGAGAAAAGAGAACCCTAGTACACTGGTGGGGGAAATGCAGCCACTATGGAAAACAGTGTAGAGTTTCCTCAAAAAATTAAATATGGAATTGCCATTTGACACAGCAATCCCACTGGGAATATATTCTAAGAATCCTGGAACACCAATCAGAAAGAATATATACAGCCCTATGTTCATAGCAGTGTTATTTACAGTAGCTAAGATCTGGAAACAGTCAAGTGACCATCAGTAGATTAGTGGATAAAAAAGTTGTGGTACATTTACACAATTGAATATTATGCAACAATAAAGGATTTTTTACCCTTTGCGACAGCATGGATGAACCTAGAAATTATTATGGTAAGGGAAATAAGCTAGTCAGAGAAAGACAAATATCACATGACCTCACTTACATGTGGAATCTAATGAACAAAATAAACGGATGAACCAATTAGGACAGAGACATGGGTGCATGAACAGACTGACAGATCTCAGAGGGTGGGGGTGTGTGTGGGGGGGTGTGACAAGATTAACCAAAGAACGAATATGCATATATGCATAGCCCATGGACATGGACAATATGATGGTGAAGGCCTGGGGTGGGACAAGGGCCAGGTGGAGGGGGACCATGGGAGAGGAGGAATTGTGGACACCTGTAATACTATCAATAATAAAAATAAATTTTTAGCAAAGGATACCATCACCTTTGATAGCTACTATTATTGCTCCTATTTTAGAGGTGAGTTAAATGCAGTACCTGGTTAAGCAAGGTGTCTTATGTGCCAGGTCATCCATAAAAAACAAGCAAACAAAAAACACTTCTAATTTACTTTATATGTAACATAAACCCGGGTTTCTAGTCTTGTCTCTGATTTAACCTAAGGATTGCCATCCTCAGCAGGAGTTAGATTTTTGTGACTTTAGGTAACAGCTCCTAACTTACCTAGTTAAGTGCGTTTGAACTGTGCTTGTACTTCTATGAGCCTGAGGGAAAGAAGTTATCAGGCAAACTTAGACGTGGAAGGGTATAAAAGACTTGAAATGGTAGCAGAGCTCCAACATTTTTTTTTCTTTTCTTTTCATTCTTGAGTCTTTACTGAAAAGTTAACAGGAACATTCTTTTTCAGGGTGAGACAAAAAAAAGTGTTTCAGATCAAACAAATAAAACGTTATGTAATGAACTATGGCTAGGAGTGGCAGGACAGAACAAAGTCTGCGCAAGTCAAATGTAAGTAGCAAGTGATACCCCATAACTGTAAATCATGTTATATCCAAAAATGCTTTCGTTACGAAACAAAAAGAAACACCCAGATATTCCACAAAAGAATAACTTGCCGGCTGATGAATACAAGAACATTTAACAGAGACCCTGTGCTTATTATTCTCGGTTTAAACGGAAATTCCTTGTCCATAATCCCCAATTGTGGGGTAACCTAGACAATATCAGACATGAATACAAAACAAACCAGCACACAACACAGCACTACCAAGGCTTCAGAACGTGCGCAAACGCGTTGCTGAAAAGCCGGCTCTCGCGAGAGTTCTACAAAACAAAGACAGGTCCCAGCACGCACCGCGGCCGAGACTACAGGTCCCAGTATGCAAGGCGCACACGGACAGCCAGCCAGACTACATTTCCCTATATGCTCTCCTGACAACGGGTCGCCCCCTCAGCTTGGGGGTTTTCACCGTCCTCTCACTCCACTCAGTCTCTCGTTAGAGTCCAGGGGTCGGACAGCGTTACCCACGAGTAAACTACGAAGAGGACGATTTTTCGAGTCCTTGTTCATTATCCCTGGATTAACAGCCAAGAGCCTGGAGCCGGGAGGGAGGGGGGAGGTGCGGGCGGGTGGCCCTGCCGGCTGAGCCAATAGCTCCGGAGCGGCTCTCCTGCGCCATGGCAACGGCAGTCATCCCTGCAGGGACCAGGGCCCCATTGGGTGGAATCTTTCGAGAAGGCTCGAGAAGAAGGAAGCGGAAGTGGCACGTGGAGGGGCCGGTGGAGGCGCCGGTGAGTAAATGCCGCAGATTCTGGAAACTTCTGATCAGTGAGATACATAAAGCTGAGGAGCTGAGACCTCCCCTTTTGGGTCGGTACTGGGGCGCGCAGCGGGGAGCCAGCGGTTGCGGATCAAGGCCGGCGCAGGAGCGGCCCGCGGAGAATCGGCGCCGCCTGCCTCCGGGTGAGCCTCTGCGAGCCGCCGCTGTCCCCGGGAAGCCGGGGCGCGCAGTGACCGAGGAGCAGTCGGACCCCGCGGGAGCCGCGCGCAGCGGCCGGAGGACGCGCACCCAGACCCGGGGCGGAGGCGCACCGCCAGCCAGTCATGTCGGTGGTGGGGCTGGACGTGGGCTCCCAGAGCTGCTACATCGCGGTGGCCCGGGCCGGGGGCATCGAGACCATCGCCAACGAATTCAGCGACCGGTGCACCCCGTAAGTGGAACCTGCGGGGTGCTGGGCGAGGGCACGGGCGAGGGAAGGAGCCCGGAGCGGGCTGCGGCGCGAGAGGCTCCTGGGGGCGTGCTGGCCAGGAGAGCGGGCGGAGGGAGCGCGGCGTGGGGGGCCCCAGGGCGCGGCCGAATGGACGCCTGCCCACGGCCTGGTTATGGTATCGGAACCGGTGAAGGCGACTCCGGGGGCCACGCGGGGCCGCGATTTGAATCGCCCTGGGCCGCCGCTGGGCGCCGGGCAGCGGCCGAGCCCGCGCCTGGACTCTCCCAGCGGAGCTGCAGCTGCGCCCCCGCGCCGCCCCCGCCGCACCTGGCTGCTCGGAGGGCCCCGCCGCGGAGCGGTTTCTTCCGCCTGATGAATCTCCAAAGGAGCTGGAAGCTTCCAGAGCCCGTGCGCCCTGCCTGTTAGCGCCCGCAGTCACTCCTCCCGCAGATGAGCCTTCCCTGTCCCAGCGCGCGCCTGGTTCCCGAGGCCGCTGTCCTGCCGGCATCGCCGTGGAAGATGGAAACGTCCTTTTGCTCATTTTACGAAAAAGGAATCCTACATCTTATTCTAACATTTATTAAATTTTCACAGTTTAAAGAAGAGAAAGTAAAAGTAGCCTACTTTTGTGCTAGAGTGCTAGAACTTAATAGGATGGAGGTCGTTACTGAATTGAATGTTCTGTTCACCAGCTGCCTGGAGTGGGCAGGGGGTGGCATTTTAAAAAGCAACCTTTTCCCCGGGCTTATTTTCTGAAGCCAACATGCCAACGTGCTTACATGTGTTAATGATAACAACTGATTACATTTCAGGGAAATTTACGTAGGTTGTTTTTAATGCCTTAATTTATTTTCACATGCCTTAAACCCAAGATAAAAGTCGTGGAATGAAACATTGAACGGAAAGGTAAAATGACTGGGCTTGTATCAGTGGAGATGAACATTCATGAAAGTTAATGGAAAATCAAAATAAGCAAACACTTGACAATCCTAGCAGTACCGGGAGGACTTACTCCCTTCGCACACTCTGAGCCTACCTGCTTTTAGCCAGGCAAAGGGTTCTGTGACTGGAGAACAGTGAGGAAGAAGGCAGCTTCCATGCTTAGGTGCAGTGGACATCTTTGTTCTCTGATCCCTATGAAAAAGAAAACTGAAGGCAGGGAAAAAGTGGTTTCTGTGGCGTTAGTGACCACTTCGAAACTAAAACAGCAGGTACAGCTCTCAAAAATGTAAACTGAGGGCAGTATTGGCATTCCCTTTAATGTTTTTGATAAGATAGATAAGATAGATATTTGATTCAACTGCATTGGCTACTGGTAATTTTCTTTTTAATATAATTAATTTGATTTTCCTTAGAAAATGAGTAAATTCATTCTGCAAGTGTGTAGTTACTTTGAACTCATAATGTTTTGGAAGTTACCTTAAAAGCTCTAGTCTTTGCTTGAACACTGCCCTAGCTTTTGGAATGTTACGTGACACCTGCTCAGAAAATCTAGGTCTAGGATGTCTCTGTTAGAGCAAATTTAAACTTGATTTGGCCTGGTACTTAATACCCTCAGTATGCTCCCATTTTGTTCATCTTCTTTACCATTACAACTACCCTGCTGTGGAATCTAAAACCTAATTCACCTACAGCACCTCCTGTGACTCCTGTGTGTGTCTCCGCTCTGTGCCTCACTCTGTTTCCCTTGCGGGATGGTGCTCTCACAGTTACAGCACTTTACATCTCTCCGAAGCTGACTTAATGTAACTGGCTCTTCACATTTATGCTCAGCTTTGCTGTGGTACTTCTCTGCATCATTTTTACTTGGCTTTCTGAAGTAGAGTCTTTCATGAATGACCCTCTTTTGTGCTTTTACACCCCAGAAGCATAACTTAGGCCTACTTGTATAGGTTTATAGAAAAACTTGTGATTCTAAAGAGGCAGATGGTATTATCAGGACAGCAGAAGTAACAATGATATTTAGATTTGTACAGGCGTGGTGACTGAGAAAGTAGAGTTACAACAGGGGTCCTCAAACTTTATAAACAGGGGGCCAGTTCACTGTCCCTCAGACCGTTGGAGGGCCGGACTATAGTTTAAAAAAAAACTATGAACAAATTCCTATGCACACTGCACATATCTTATTTTGAAGTAAAAAAACGGGAACAAATACAATATTTGTATTTGCATGTGGCCCGCGGGCCGTAGTTTGAGGACCCCTGAGTTACACCATACTATTTGTTAAGCTTATAGGCCAAGTTAGTAACACTCTTTATTCAAAGCATTTTCAGAACCTTCTAATAATGGGGCTTGGAGAATTGAAATGTGATGTAAAAATACACATGGAAACTGAGCTCTGGGCAGACGTATTTTGGGGAGTAGGACTGCCACGTAGGTTGGATTCTCAGTAGCAGTCAAATGGACAGACCCATACCCCCTCTGAGTATTTGACCAAATTTAGACTCCAAAGTTGTGCTACACTTGTTCCCCTCCCTGCCCCAAACCATGGGTAGGAACTTTATATTAGATTTTCTCTCTTGTCAGCTAAAAATGTCCACATTTTTTAAAAAACTTTTTAAAAATGTTTTTTATTTCTTATAGGTCAGTCATATCATTTGGGTCAAAAAACAGAACAATTGGAGTTGCAGCCAAAAATCAGGTATGTTCTTTAAGAGAATTCTGGTCACTTTTTAAGGGGGAGGTTTTAAAGGTGAAATCTCAAGGACATGCAGGAATTTGAAATACCTAAGCCTGTCTGTTGTTGAGTTTCCAAAATGTAATGTGAGTATCTTTATCAGCCCTTACTTAGAATGGTTATTTTTTTCCTTCTGTTCCCTTCTTGTTTTATTGAATAAGAGAATAAGATCTACTTTTATTGTCTAATCTGCCAACCTTAATTTTTAGTAACTTCACTACTTTCTAACTTATCTAATTTATGTGAAGTTTCACATAACACTCATTTAAGAATTAAAAATTCCTTCTAGAAGTTCTGTGTTTAAAAGTGTTTTCAGGTTACTTAATAATTAGGTATGACTGGGAGGACTTTTTGTCTAGACCTGTGCTCTTAATATTGTAGCTGTTAGCTATAGATAGCTGCTGAGCATTTGAAATGTGCCTAGTCGGAAGTGAAACACACATGAGATTTTGAACACTTAAACTAAAGTATCTCATTGATATTTTTACATTTTATAAAGTATCTCACCAATATTTACATTACATGTTGAAATGATAGTATTTTAGATGTATTAGGCTAAATAGCTATTGAAATTAATTTCACCTGTTACTACTTAATGTGAGCAGAAAATGTACATATGTCCTTCCCACTTAGCAATTTATTAAACTATAACAATGAACGCTTTATTAAAAAAATGTAATTTGACTGTAGTGCATCTAGATCTCCTTATTTATTCATTCAATGGGTAGAAAACGAGTTTAGAGAAGAACAAGAATGAAATAAAGTCCCAGTTTATCTTGCAGATTTTGAAATCTGTTTTAGTCTTTGGTGACAATACTGCCTCTTGTTCCTCCACACTGCCTACCTATAGGAAAAGGAGAAAGAATAAATGATGGGGAAATTCAGGGCTCTGGGAAAGTTACTTATAACCACATGGTTTCAGTTCTACAAGAAACTGTTTGTAAAATTGTTGTAAGTACTAAAAGGTGTTGAAATTAGAAAATAATTTAAAATCTCTAATTTCTTGTGCAGCAAATCACTCATGCAAACAATACAGTGTCTCACTTCAAGAGGTTTCACGGCCGAGCATTTAATGACCCCTTTATTCAAAAAGAGAAGGAAAACTTAAGTTATGATTTGGTTCAGATGAAAAATGGTGGAGTTGGAATAAAGGTAATTGAGCAACTAACTTATTATCTTAATAGGAAACTAACTCATCTGTAGAGAAAGGTACTTAATTCTTAATGAAAATTTAACTCTCATTTCTTAATTGGACAATATGGTTTTTTTATTCCTTTGTTTCCCACGTAGCTTTTTTTAAACTTTAGGTATATCTTTAAATTGTCTTTGAAAATTACTCAAACAGTATATACTGCTATAATTTAATTTGTATTTCTTGTAACTTCCTGACAATTGTAAAATTTAGTGGTGTTTAAAAATCCTAAGTTGTGTTGTCATGTCATACTAAAAGTCTGTCCAGTGCAGCTCAGTTGCATTGTTTGGAGTGCAGCCTTGTAACCCCACCAGAAATCTTTTTTTAAACTTGCAGAAGCATTCCCATCTTATGATCTACACAGAATAATATTTAACCCAGTGGTTCAGCTCTTTAGTTAGAGTAGAAATTTGCTACTTTCTATAATGTTTTGACTAGTACTTTGGGTGGGGAAAAATCTGCTCTAGTTTTTATTTTCCTCTTCATCTCTAGGGAAAAGTTCTTTTTTCCTTTTTTTCTTTGCTTCCCTTTCCTTTCCCCCTTTCCTTTTCTCCTTCTTCCCTAAACATCTGTAAAAATAGAGATTTTCTGGGAAAGAACATGTGATAATATTTGGAAGTTAATATTAGTAGGTAACTTTACCACTGGTTAAAACATTTTCTTTCTTCAACATAGGTAATGTACATGGATGAAGAACATCTGTTTAGTGTGGAACAAATAACAGCCATGCTGTTGACTAAGTTAAAGGAAACTGCTGAAAACAACCTCAAGAAACCAGTAACAGATTGTGTTATTTCAGTAAGTAGAATTCCTCAAGGCAATGTGTCTTATTTTAACCTGCTTTATGTTACTCTCAAGTATACAATTTGTGAAAGCAGTTCTGTTACTAGGGATCAAAATTCTATGGGCCTTGTTAGCATAGTCAGGATTATTTCAGAGGAGGTTTGAGTTGTATTTTTAGCCAGAAGTTGCAAAGGTTCTTGACCAGAGATACAAATCAAAATCTCCTATGAGGCTATTTGAAAATACAGACTGATTAGTAGAATGGGGATATTCTAATAGGTACTTCACTGTTAGACAACTTGTATACATACATGAGAGCTTTTCTAAATTCCACCCTCAAATTGAGAACCAGTGCATTAGAAGTTCTAAAATGTAACCTACCAGTAGTGGCAAAACCTAGAATTTCAGCACTAGCCAGCATACTACCTTCAATGGACAATTGATAAATTATCAAGGAATATTTGAAATGGACAAAGGCCACCTTTTATTTGGACACCAAAAAGGTAGTTTTAAATTCTGTTCTCCCAAATGTCTAGGGTAACTTTATGAACTCTTCCCCAGGACTGACCTACACTATGGTCTTTGTGTGATAGCATGGTTTGGGTGGCTTGCCCAGACTAGTTAGAGCCTTTATGGCAGTTTATTCTAGGATATGAAAGAATAGAGAGAGACAGCTAAAATTTCTCCTCTAGCCCTTGTAAGACAGAACGTGATCTAGTGCAGTGGTTCTCAACCTTCTGGCCCTTTAAATACAGTTCCTCATGTTGTGACCCAACCATAAAATTATTTTCGTTGCTACTTCATAACTGTAATGTTGCTACTGTTATGAATCGTAATGTAAATATCTGATATGCAGGATGTCTTAGGCGACCCCTGTGAAAGGGTTGTTTGACTGCCAAAGGGTTTGCGACCCACAGGTTGAGAACCGCTGTACTAGAGGGTTGCCTGCCTGTTGCTTGGAGAAATTACATTAATCTCTGGTAAAATTAAAGACTCCTATCTAATAAAAGAGTAATATGCAAATTAACAGTAACTCCACGACAAAGATGGTGGCGCCCATAGTGGCAGGGCAGGACGCTGGCGGCGTCACCCTGGCATCGTCGGCCCAGCAGGCATTGCCTTGGCGGCGCAGCCCTGGAGCAGGCAAGCACGGCCGCAGGCAGCCCCCAGCAGGGCCTGTTCTCGGGTCGCCACAGGGATCTGGGAGCTGGAAAGCATTGTGCACAGGCAGCCGCCAGCAGGGCTTGCTTGCGGGTTGCCGCGGCAATCCACGATCAGGCAAGCACAGCTCGCAGGCCGCACCCAGCAGGGCCTGCTCCCGGTCGCCATGGTGATCCCCGAGCAGGAGAGCGCAGCCTGCAGGCAGCGCCTCACCCTGGCCACAGCTCAAGGGAGAGAACAACACGCAGGCGAGGCCAGGAGCCTGAGAGATCAACACAGAGGGGCGCCTGTTCCGAGCCTCCTACGCAGCTGGGGGCAGGCCCCCAGCGAGGACACACACGGCAACTGCTCTGAGCCTCTACTGCCAGACTGTGGCCGTCAGTAGGACATCCACTGAGGGCTCCCAGACTGTGAGAGGGGCAGGCTGGGCTGAGGGACCCCACCCCACCCCCACCCCCCAGTGCACGAATTTCGTGCACCGGGCCTCTAGTCTATATATAAAAGGCTAATATGCAAAGTGTCCCTGCGGGAGTTCCATTGGGAGTTCTGTTGTTCACTATGATGTGTGCTGACAAGGGGGCAGTGCGGAATGAAGGGAGGCCCCAGCGACAGCTGGAAGGCCTTGATCCCTGGCCAGGCCTAGGGACCCTACCCATGCATGAATTTCATGCACCTGGCCTCTAGTTAAATTATAAATCAGTGGTCCTTCCTGTTTTATTTTTCTTTAACTTGATGAAAAAAACTGATGAAAGCAGTGTTCTGATTTGAAAAGTGAGCAGAGACCCACATTGGCTCTTGTCTTTTTCTGAAGCATCTACAAATACTTAGGGGGGGAAATGTGAAAGCCACCAAGTCTTCCTTATGTACTTTATAGTTAAGTGCTTCTATGAATGTAATGTTATATGTTCTTGAAGAGTATCCTAGTTAAAATGCTGTCCTAGAAAAGTGGTAAAAATAATCCAGTTAGAAGTGCCTCACTCAACAGCATAAAAAACCATCCCTTGATATTTTAAGTTTAGGACAGTCTTTTCAAAAGTAAGTTACTATTCTGAATGCTAAAGTAACTAAGCCTAAAGGTCTATTTCTGTTTTATGACCTAGCTAAGGCACCTATGAATTTAGTACAAGTTGTTATAAGGAATTTGTATATATTTTTTGTGTTCTAGGTATGTTAAAATTCTTTTCTTGTCCTTAGGTCCCCTCTTTCTTCACAGATGCTGAGAGGCGATCTGTATTAGATGCTGCACAAATTGTTGGTCTGAACTGCTTAAGACTCATGAATGATATGACAGCTGGTAAGCAAAATCTTTTTGTGTGGAGTAACTATACTATCATAACTACAATTAAGACATATCAGAAACAATTACTAAACATTTTTTCACATTGATGTAGAAATACAGTTTATTAAAAAACATGTATTAGATTTGAAAGCACAACTTCCAGCTTTTCAGATGCTTACGTTTAATGAGAAATTGGCACTTTGTCAGATTTATTAATCTGTTTTCATTAGAAAATTCCTTTAAATTCCTTTAAATATTTATAAATTCCTTTAAATATTATACACACACACACACACACACACAGGATGGGGCAAAGTATGTTTACAGTTGTGAGTACACAAAACACAGAGTTGTTCTTGTATTATTATTTATTGTGTTATTTTCCATATAAACAACTGTAACCTACTTTTGCTCTACCCTGTATATATTTGTTTTTCGAATTAGGTGTGTTGGATTTAGTTTTTAAATTTTCTTACATTGTTTTCATAGTTAAGAAACAAATTTTCTCCAAATCTTATGATTCTGGGTTTCACAACTACCTTGACTGCAATTACTGGTGTAGTAAAATAGTTTCCCTCCTATATTTCCCAAATATATATGGTTAGGCATTGATCATCTCTCTGAAATGCTAAGCTGTGCCGTTTGCTAGGCATCGGGTTTAAGTGTGGATATAATGTTGAGCAAAGTGGTCACTGTTACATCCTAGAGCTTTTATCAGTTTATTACAATTTCAGATGAACAAAAAGTAGTTACATTTTAGTTTTGGGCAAAACAAATAAGACTTTTTTCAACACATTTCCAGTAGTTTTAATTAAAGTTTCAATAAAGACGTTTTCTTAGGTATAAATGTTTAGAAAAGCAATAGCTTCAAAGTTCAGAAAAAGCTAACAGACTCTTTAAGGAAGATCAGTTATTTATTTGCCTTGTATATAAATATAATTGGTAGGAAATGGAGTTACTGTAGTTGTATATCCTTAATTTTTCTGAATGAGCAGTGTCCTAGCAGGTCATGGTTAAAATGTGAGTATTGGTATAATGTGTCTGATAACTGGTTGTGGTTGCATGTCATTGTATGTCTTCTCTCCATATATTGAAAAATTATAGAGCATTATTCTAAAATCAGAAAAGGGTAATCAATGCCAAGAAAACTAGTATGAAGTCAGGTATAAAAGTGGTGTGTTCATCTTTAAATGTTTGAAGTATAGTCAAGTTTTCTACATATGTAATCTATTATATAAAAGGCTAAGTGTCCATCCATCTGACCGGTAGCTATGACATGCACTGACCACCAGGGGGCAAATGATCAATGCAGGAGCTTCCATGACGCACACTGGCCATTTTAAAATAAACAGCACCATGGACCGGACGCTGACAAACCAATACTCGGCTTCCCCCAAGTGGGACACAGGCCCTGCCACCACCCCGAAGCGACACCCCACCAAATTGCAGCCAATGCTGCTAAGACCACATGGCGCAAAATGTGGCCCCCAGCCCAGCCCAGCCTGGACACTGTCGCTGTGGGCACTGGGTAATGACGTCATATTGTATAGCCCAGCTTCCTCTCCCTAGCGACTAGCCTCCTTGGAGTTTCTTCATCCCAGGAACACGACTTGCTTTATAGCCAGGTGCAAACATTTCACAGTTTAACCAAATGTTTGTGAAGCGTTTTCATGTGCCTCATCTCATTTGATCCTCACAGAAGCCCTGGAGTAGATAGGAGACTCGGTGGAATCCTATTTTCTTTTCCTTAGCTGGAAAATGGAGATTTAGAAAGCTTTGAAACTTGACCTGACTGAAAGTAAGAAATGGTGGACCTTCAGGTTTTTTCACTGCGAAGAATATAGTCAAACACTGCTTCAGTTAAATATTTTACCCTTTGTTCTCCCTGCATGATCTACAATAATAATCTGCTTTGTGTTGATATTTACTGCTGTGTTGCTGACAATTACCAGAAAGAGAAGTTGGGGTGCTTCACTGGGCTGGAAAAAGTTTAGCTAAATCAGAAAGCAGGTCTAATTAAGCAAGTTTATTCTATATCTATAAAAGGCTAAGTTGACTCTCGCGCATGTGCGATACATATAAAGCTTTCACTGTCGCCAATCAGATGCGTGTGTTTCGATCTGTCATTGTCGATCGTGAATTTGGTTGACACTTTTATTACAGAGAAAGGGTGAATAGCGATATTAAAATATTTCTCCTAATTAATTTCCTTTCAATGTGCACGACTTTGTGCACCGGGACACTAGTTATAACAGTGACATTCCTAAGAAAACTTGAATGAAAGAATTGAAACTGAGTTAATTTTTTTGTAGTTGCTTTGAACTATGGAATTTATAAGCCCGATCTCCCAGGCCTGGATGAGAAACCTCGGATAGTGGTTTTTGTTGACATGGGACACTCAGCTCTTCAGGTCTCTGCCTGTGCCTTTAACAAGGGGAAATTGAAGGTAAAGTAAAAAATGGGAATTAACTGACCAAAACCTATTAAATGTTATATTTGTCATTACCTTAAGCTACTGAGCTTCTTGACTATGGTCTTCTTGGAAATGAAGAGTGTTGGGTAATGGTATGAATAAGGAATTGTTCCCAAAGATGATGGCTCAGCATACTCTAATGCAGTGGTCGCTAACCGGTGGTCTGCGGACGTCTGCGAGGTCCGAAAGGTTGGAGACCACTGCTCTAATGTTCTTGTTTAGGGAAGAAAAGCTTTTTCAGGTCATCTGTATAATCATTAAAGATCAAAGCTATCTTAGAGATTCAGTATTTCATTTGAATTTTAGTTATATTTCTCCTAACTGACTTGGATTTCATGTTGTCTTTTAGATAGAATATTGAGCCTATTAATCTTCAGTTGTTTGAGTAGGAATGTTTAACGATGTAGTAAAAAAAAAATGATTTAAAATAACCAGGTTGTTGTTTTAACTAAATTAGGTACTGGGAACAGCTTTTGATCCTTTCTTGGGAGGAAAAAACTTTGATGAAAAGTTAGTAGAACATTTTTGTGCAGAATTTAAAACTAAGTACAAGTTGGATGCAAAATCCAAAATTCGAGCCCTTCTTCGTCTGTATCAAGAGTGTGAGAAATTGAAAAAGCTAATGAGCTCCAACAGTATGGACCTGCCACTGAGCATTGAGTGTTTCATGAATGACCAGGACGTGATGGGAAAGATGAACAGGTGCGTTCTGAAATCTGCTAGAATGAATGGGAAGAGCTCTGACTGGCTTAGAGCCAGGGCTTGGTTCTGACTGGAGTGCTGTGTGTCTTGGCCCACAGTTGTGCACTGCCTGCTGGACAGACTGTGAACCCCCTTACAGCGAGGGGCACTTCTGCAAAGATCTGATGAAAGTCTTTTCGGTATTTTCCACTTTTTAGTACTTCTGGGCCAGTAATTGAATTGTGGTTTCACCAAATATTTTACAGAAATATTTTTAAATCAGTGGAAATAAATAGAGTAATGAGAATTGGATCACGGAAATAATTTAGGAGTAAAATGTCAATCTTTTATGTAAAAGTGATTTTTCCAGTGATACCCTGTAGAACTGATTTTTCTCCTCTACCCCCTTTCTGCACCTGTTTCATATGTTTATATTTTTTAAAAGTTGCAAATTACAAGAGTTAAACTTTTGTGATTAAAAAAAAATGAAATTCACCGGGTTGATAACATTTATTATTTTAAAACAAGATATTGGCCTTTATGTAATTTTTCTAAGACTTAAAAAGTGTTCCTCTTACTCACTAAGGGCACAATTTGAAGAACTCTGTGCTGAACTCCTGCAAAAGATAGACGTTCCCCTTTATTCACTGATGGAACAGATTCGGCTCAAAGTAGAAGATGTGAGTGCTGTTGAGATCACTGGAGGCACTACACGAATTCCAGCTGTGAAAGAAAAAATTGCCAAATTCTTTGGAAAAGATGTTAGCACAACACTCAATGCAGATGAAGCAGTTGCCAGAGGCTGTGCACTGCAGGTATGTTTCCTAAGCCCTTCTCTTGCTCACATGCCAGAACCTCTTCCACCTCATTGTATCATGGTGTGCCTAATTAGATATCACAGGGGAGTTATTTTTAAATAAGTCCATAAGGCTACAGGGAGAAGAGGATCTTCAAATGTAGAAGATCAGGAAATTTAAAGGACTACAGAACCAGTGTTTCTCAAACGGGATGAGAAACTACTGGCATGATTCTGGGGTGTCACAGAAAATGGCTGTTATGCAGAAATTAGCTGCAGGGTGTTGGGGGTCACAGTTGTTACAAAGCACATAGAAGGGAATTTGAATGGCAGTGTGGTGTAATGTAGAATTGATGTGGGGCGAAGTTTGCAGGATAAGGGTATTCGTTAACTGTTTTTAGGAAACAGCTGCTGCCCCTCCAAATTGCTTTTAGCCTGCTTATCAGGTAAGAAGACAGCTCAGAGGCCTGATGTTTGACAAAGCAAAAACACCAAATCTAGAAGTCAGTGATTTTAAAAAATTAATACTAGTTTATATTTAGGACATTATAGTCAAATAGTTTTAACTAAAGTGTCAAGTTAATATGCTTAAGTTTTGATCTGGTTAGCATAGGTTTTTTTATTTACGTAATATATTTTTATTGATTTCCGAGAGGAAGGGAGAGGGAGCGAGAGATAGAAACATCAGTGATGACAGAATCATTGATTGGCTGCCTCTTGCCAGCCCCACAGTGGGGATTGAGCCCTTGACTGGAATCGAACCCAGGACCCTTCAGTCCACAGGCCGACGCTCTATCCACTGAGCCAAACCAGCTAGGGCAGCATAGTTTTTTGTTTTGTATAAAGCAAGAGATTCTATGGAGAAAGGTATTTAGATGGACTACCCTTTAAAACTTAAAAGAAGGAAAGAATTTGTAGCTACTTATTTCTGGTTATCTATTGTATCATCAGGAACCATCGTGGGGTTTTTGTTTTAGTTTTTTTCCTTGAGAATGGGGTATGCCTCCTTAGCCAACTAATTCCCAGAAACCTGGGAAGTTTTTATAGTTGACATATACTGTCAGCAAGTTTGAATTTGAATTTAAACCTATTCATCCAGTTTGAATTGAGTTTTGTTAAAAGGTGAGTGGAATTAATCGTGTACTCGTGATAATTCTTCCTTTCTTTCTTTTTTGAAGTGTGCAATCCTGTCTCCAGCATTTAAAGTTAGAGAGTTTTCCATCATAGATGCAGTTCCTTTTCCCATATCTCTGGTCTGGAGCCACGATTCAGAAGTCACTGAAGGGTATGTATGAGAAAATAACTTTTAGGTAATGTGATTTAATAGAAAAGAATGACTTTTATGCTAATGTGTCTAATTAATCTAACTGGGATTTTTCAACAGCCAAACCTATCAAAGTATTTCTGTCATTTTGGTGTTATAAATGGTGAGATAGACTTGATACAGACTTTGGAATGTTCCTGTTCTGTTTATGTAGCACAATAAGCTTAAGTACTTGACATAATGACTGCCTTTCCTTCTTCTAGTGTTCACGAAGTGTTCGGTAGAAACCATGCTGCTCCCTTCTCCAAAGTTCTCACCTTTTTGAGAAGCGGACCTTTTGAACTGGAAGCTTTCTATTCGGATCCTCAAGGAGTTCCATATCCAGAAGCAAAAATAGGTAAAGCAATTAACTGTATTTACATGCACAAACTTGAAATTTTTTCATATTCTTAACAGTGTTGAGTGGAACATAATTCCAAGTGAAGGCCATTTTCAATTTAGGATGGAGAAATCTTTGTTTATTGATGAATAAACTAGCCTACAGAGGTAAAATGACTTGCTAGTTAGTGCTGCTGTTACTTCTAAGGATCTTTATTTAAGAACACTTAGGCATTGTTCCTCTTCTGATATCATTAATATTTAAGGAATTACCACGTAATTCCAATATAAAACCTGGCTTACCAACCATTGAGCTACTTCTCAAATGTACCTACATATTTTAAAAAGTACGTCTTTTTTGGTACATTTTTCTTTGAGAGGCTTGACACTGTACATCTGTTTTGACCCACAGTAACTCTAGAAATCTGTGGGATAGCCTCAGACATCTTCTTAAGCCCACAACCCAGGCATGTGCCCTGATTGGGAATTGAACCGTTAACCTCCTGGTTTTATAGGTTGACACTCAACCACTGAGCCACACCCACAGCCCCCAGGCATAAATGCTGTTCTTTAAATGGGTCTTAATGGCAACCATTTCCTGAACTAATGAATTAATCATTAACGAAGGTCTATTCCAACATCTCACACTGTAACTTTCTTGTGTTTGTGTAGATAGCACCTTAAATACATGGCTGTTCAATACCATATAGTGCTTTTTTTTTTTTTTTTAAATATATTTTATTGATTTTTTACAGAGAGGAAGGGAGAGAGGGACAGAGAGTTAGAAACATTGATGAGAGAGAAACATTAATTAGCTGCCTCCCGCACAAGGGGATGTGCCCGCAACCAAAGTACATGCCCTTGACCGGAATCGAACCCGGGACCCTTCAGTCCCCAGGCCAACGCTCTATCCACTGAGACAAACCGATCAGGGCCCATATAGTGCTTTGCACATAGTATGTTCACACTACAAGCATGAAAAGGTCAAGTAACTTGCAGCTGGTCACACAGCCAGGATTGGAGCCCAGATTATCTAGGTCAGAGTCAGCATTCAACTCCTCAGTAGTGCTCTGGAACTACTCTGTTGTGCATAATAATTTCAAGCTTTGATAAAGGTTTTAGGTCACCTTACCTTTTTAAAAACCTAGAAAACTGTTTTGATTATTCAATCAGAAAGAATGTATTCCCTGAAAGCCCTAGAGCAGTGGTTCTCAACCTTGGCTGCACATTCGAATCACCTGGGTCCTCTGGAAATTCTGTTTCTTTGTTATGGGGTGGGGCCACATTAATAAACAATTTCCGGAGGATGAGGCCCAGAAGTCAGGATTTTAAAAAGATTTCCAGGTGATTCTAATGTGCAGCCAAGGTTGAGAACCACTGCCCTATAGGATGAAAATGCAGCATGGCCTGATAACATTCAGCCTTTCACTTGCTAATGGATTTTCACCTGTAGTTTGTGCTCACCTGCCTGGAGAAGTAGGATAAGAGGAGGCAGTGACTACTGGTCATTATTAGTGTTTTACACATAGTGGCTGGGTCATAAATGTTAAATAAAAACAATCACAAGTGTGTCCTTGGCCTTTGGACATTTCACAGCATATTAAGATTAAGCCCAAATATTATAATTATACTGGAGACTTGTCTATTTTAAGAGGTTATGCTTATAGTATACATGAAAAGGCTTAAATCTAATACAGTTGGTAAAGTGGGAGGTTAAATCTAATACAGTTCCGGAATAGCAGTACTTTGAAGCTTTAAGTTCTTAGAAGCCTATGTCTTTTTTTTTTTTTAAGACTTTTTTTTGGTTTTTAGAGAAGAAGGGAGAAGGAGAAACATCGATGTGAGAGTGAAACATCAGTTGGCTGCCTCCTGCTGATCCCCTACCAGGGATCTAGCCTGTAACCCAGGCATGTGCCCTGACCGGGAATTGAACTGGCAGCTTTTTGGTGCAAAGGATGTCGCCCAACCAGCTGAGCCATACCAGCCAGGGTGAAGAAGCCTTTATCTTCTTTACAGAGATGTAGATTTAGTTTTTAAATTGTCAATTTATTTTTATTTAGGTCGCTTCATAGTTCAGAATGTTTCTGCACAGAAAGATGGAGAAAAATCAAGAGTGAAAGTGAAAGTGCGAGTCAACACCCATGGCATTTTCACCATCTCTACAGCGTCTATGGTGGAGAAAGTCCCTGCTGAGAACAGTGAGCTGCCTTCTGTGGAAGCAGATGTAGAGTGTCAGAACCAGAGACCTCCAGAAAACCCAGAGGCTGAGGTAAGTGTGGATGAACCTTTGAGTTTGAATACATAGTTAAGTTAATCCTAATCTATAAGAGAAGGGTTAAAATAGCTTTTCTTAATTTTGGTTAGCTTTTTGGATAATCATGATAATTAGCAGTTGCTATATGATGTTCATATATAGCTTGGAGTGTGGTGAATTATGATTAATTTGAACTGGCATATGACAATGGAGTAATTTCTTTATATTATTTTTTTAAAAAACAGACCACATATTGTGAAGTCAAATGTTGGCTGGTGATTAAGGAGAAAAAAAAAAACTACTACAAAAACTATTTGGTGAAATATATACCAAATATTAAAGTTGATTTTTTTTTTTTTAATGTCACAATTGGTTTTGGCAATTTAGAACTTACTTGCTTTTTTTTTTTCATGGTTTGCTGTATTGTGGGAGGAAGGAAGGGAAGTGTCTTTCTACAGCACAGAAAGTTGTTACTGCTCATGTTCTTAATTTAGCCTTCCTTTAGCATGAGTGCTAACAGAGGACCTTTCAGAAACTTTAAAATAGATCAACTATTAAGTTTACTCCTGGGTAATAATAAAAAATCGCTTAAATGAGGGGGCAGGCAGTATCGTGTGTTTTAGTTAAGATGTGACAGTAGTGGTCAGAGACCTCTGGAACACGTAGGAACCTTAGTACCTGAGCCTTAGTGTTGTTCTCATGTAGAAAATCTTCAGTACAATGAGTAAAATGACCAGGGCCGAGTACTTTCTCATTTGGTTACAAACACCATTGTTCTAATGCCTGTTGTGTCAGTCTTAGGACCTTCTGGACATATCAGGAGTGCCTGGCTTCTGAACACTTTTTCAAAAAAACATAGACCACATATTGTGAAGTCAAATGTTGGCTGGTGATTAAGCCCTAGAATCTCAAAGCTCTGACAGAAAAGAGTCTTGAGGGTGGGGCAGGAAGGATTGCAGTCACTGCCATGTGGCATATACGGTGATCTTTCATCTGAGATCATTTGGTTGTAACTGGTCAGATGACAAGCGTGGGGACAGAGGGACTGCGTGTCTGAGCTGTCATGATGAGCCCCTGAATAACTGATGGTTGGCTCTTTCATGTAACTGTTCAGTTCACTGAAAAGGAGATATGTCCACATGCATGATGGCTTCTGGTGAAATTAGGTTTTGGAAGCTTTTCTCTGGGACAGGCCTGGGGTAAACCTATTTCCTTTGCTTTCAAGAGTCAATATCTGTACAAGGCTAGGTGGAAGTTTCTTAAAAGAGAGTTATGTCATCACATCAATCAGAGTGCCTACTATTTGTGTTATTTAACTATATGAAGTGCTGTCATTCGAATAATTTTTATGGATTTAAAATTTCAAAGACGTTTTCAGATATTTGTGTTCATTTTGCTTTTATCCAGTGTCTTTCCCCACCTGTTAAGATTTCAGAAATTGAACATACTGTTTCGGGTACCCTGTAACCTTTACATTTTCCAAGTACACCTGCTTTCTACATCCTTTGTGCCTGGGCTTTCATTTCAGAAAAATGTCCAGCAAGACAGCAGTGAAGCTGGAACACAGCCCCAGGTACAAACTGATGGTCAACAGACCTCACAGTCTCCCCCTTCACCTGAACTTACCTCAGAAGAGAACAAAACCCCAGATGCTGACAAAGTGAGTGATACTTCTAGTTCATTCCATTGGACAATGTTGCAACATGTGATCATTAATAATATTAAATCTGCAGTTTCAAGAGCAAGCACCAAATTGTCTTACTTAGTCTAAGTAGGATTTTTTTTCTCCTGTTGATTTTCCATGTATTTTTCAACTAAAACTAGCTGAAGGTACTTACGCTCAACTAAGGGAATTGAATATCTTGCTTTAGACCTGAAGGCTTCTCTTGGTTTATTGCCGCACCAAGCAACAAGAGACGAACACGTAGCATCGGTTGTCTTCTCTAGTGCCAAAAGGACCTGTGAAGAGCAGGGCTGTGTGATTCGTTTCCACTTGAATTAGTCTTATAATAAATACATGGGCTACAAGAGTCTAGTAAACTTTCTCCTCCTTTCAAATCACCTGTCAAATTTTAATAAATTAATTAGGATGATCTGGAAATAACCAGATTGCTTTCAAAGTAAGTGTTCTTTTACCCTGTTTCCACAGCATGTGTTGGAAGCTAAATTAAATAGTTGTATTGTGTCCCTTTAAAAATGTCGTTTTCTAATCAAACCTTTAAATTTCATGGTCAGCCAAAGCCGGTTTGGCTCAGTGGATAGAGCGTCGGCCTGCAGACTCAGGGGTCCCAGGTTCGATTCCGGTCAGGGGCATGTGCCTGGGTTGCGGGCACATTCCCAGTGGGAGATGTGCGGGAGGCAGCTGATCGATGTTTCTCTCTCATCGATGTTTCTAACTCTCTATCCCTCTCCCTTCCTCTCTGTAAAAAATCAATAAAAATATATTAAAAAAAAATAAATAAATTTCATGGTCAGATGAATATTAGAAAGTTTCCTTTGTCTCCATATCACTCTGTGCTTTTCAGAAAGCAAGCAAGTTGTATGCAAATTATTAACCTTCCATTAGTGGTTTGGTTTTCTCATTGTGAGTGTTGAATTCTTTACCCTTGATGAATTACAGGATTGTTCATTGGTGTCAAAATACATTTTACACTTGGTGGAAGTTTCCAGTTATGAATGTCCTTGTGTCCTGATTGCTCCTGTGGGGATCCCAATGTGAAATTGGCCCTGGTTCTGGTTTCTGAAAGCCTTCCTTGTTTTCTCCTGCTAGAATTAATGATGCCAGTGGAGCAGCACTGCTTTGTTTGTAGTAACAGCTCCTTGACTTTAGCATCACTCCCCTCACTCACTTTGACATTAACTGATGGTGCTGATAATGTTGATACCTGTCTGAAACATGCCATTGGTAGCGCCTCATGCTCTTACCTATAGGAGGAAGCACTAGCATCAGGCCCTTTGGAACATTCTCACACACCTCCTCGGAGGGTTCCTTGTTCATGCCACGTCAAATGCCACGTTGTGATAATAATTGGTCTTGTCAGTAGTTGGCTTAATGTTGTATTGCCAGATACTCTTAACTGCCAGACATAGACTATCATCCAATCGTTTCCCAAACATCTGTTGTTCTCGTGTTTTGCTAAGTGTAGATATCAACTGATCCATTTGTCTTTCTTGTGGTCATGCCCCCAGAGGCTGCACAAAATATTGGAGAGCTCTCTTGTGCACTAGAGGGAGGAAGACAGAGAGAGTATATAGGCAGACTGGCTCATTGCTACTGACAGCTTACAGCAGTTAACAGGTGTGGGATTTCTAAGGATCACTGAAATAGAAGTCTGGGAAACAAAAGTTCTCATCCCATCTCTGTCTTTGTAATTTTAGGCAAACCATTGAACCTTTTTCAAATTCCAGTTTTTTCTATAAACTGCCTAGAATTTTAATATCCTAATAGCTCCCCAACGTTATCCATTGGCAGAGCTTTCTGTGACCCGTGGGCTGGTTCTCTTCCTACTTGACCAAACTAGCCAACCAGAATACATGTGATATATCTCCTGGTTATCTTCCAGTCTGTTTTCTACTTGTGCAAGTGGGAACCTGCAGAATTGGAAATACACAGAAAAGACTTGGAATTGGAAAATTAAAGGCCATAGGAGATGCTTACTTCTTTAGCCCTGTATTTAAATATTTTGAAAAATCTACAATAAATAATTAGCAGTAGCTGCATCGTTCTGTTTGCAATTTTAAGACTCTTATTTCTTGACCATGAGACTTGCTTATGAGAAGTAATATGACTCAGAGACACGTAGTAGGGATGGGGATATATGTATATATACAGACAGATACATGTGTGTAATCTCCAAATTCAGTAGGACATTTTGAAAGGTACTCATCAGTATGGTGCTAATTGTAATCAAGGCAGGTATAATACTGGGACGTAAGGACTTAGGTACTAAGTATGTATATATTACAGAGATAGTGTTGACCCTAACATTGCTAGCATTGGTCAGTCTGCAGTTATTGTCAGATTCTAGACTGTAATATAAAGATGCAGCAATTTAATAATATTTTTGACTCTTCAGAGTCACAAACATTGCTTAAAGGGATGACAAGGTAAAGACCAATGGAGAAAAGCTTTAGCAGGGGAGATTAAGTTTAATATGAAAAGAGAAATGTATGGGTGAATTCTCAAATGAGAGTGTGGCATGCTTATGCGTCATTGCAGCCCTCATTAAAAATAGGTGGGTGGAAATCAGCTAAGCTTATGCCTACTTCTAACTTCGTAGTTGTGGGGATTTTATTTTTGCCTATGTCATCACGTATGATAAGGCGTTTTATTTGTTTTGTTTTTCAAGGATTCTTTAAGAATTTCTTTTTCTTTTTTTTTTACCCCCCTTCCCAAGGCAAATGAAAAGAAAGTTGACCAGCCTCCAGAAGCTAAAAAACCCAAAATCAAGGTAGTGAATGTGGAGCTACCTGTTGAGGCCAACTTGGTCTATCAGCTGGGGAGAGACCTGCTTAATATGTACATTGAAACAGAGGTAGGTACTTCCAATAAATACTTTTATTTTAGAATGTATTTAGTTGTTTGGCCCTATTGTCCATATTTCTAATAAATGGCTGTAATCCTTTTCAGTATCCCAAGTTTTATACAGTTTTAGAGATAGGATGAAACCAAAATCAATGGCTTTTCAGCTTATTTTCTTATTGATTGATTTGTTGTTCCACTTATTTATGCACTAATTGGTTGATTCTTGTATGTGCCCTGGCCTGGGGATCGAACCCACAACCTCCGCCTGTTAGGATGATTCTCCAACTAACTGAGCTGTCTGGTGAGGGCTTAATTAAAATTTTTAAACAAATTTTATGTTTTTTCATCTTTATAACAAAAGCGATCTATACCATTCTGCTTGGTATAAAACTGATCCCAAGTCCTTATAAAGAAATTGGATGCCAGTATTTTCTAGCACTGGGCACAGTACAATTCGTATTTTAGGCCACATTGAATATTTCTGTTAAAACATGTGCTTTTCCATAGAGTGTGTGAGATAATTAAGATTCATTTTTCCTGTATTCAGATAGGAACACTGTGTTTAGAAATTTAACAGTAAATATAAGTAATTTATCCTTGATTTTCAAATATGGCAGAGTGGTCTGATCATTATCTATTGGTCAATATTAATCCCAAGATGAGATAACCATGTAACTTCATAAAAGAAAACAAAATAATATAAGAGCCATGAATTGTTTTTGTCCCCTTAGTATTAAATCTCAAATGAGAAAGTTATGTAATTTTTTTATATAATGTTAGAAAATGAAGAACTTTGTAGGGTTTGTTATAAGAGTTTTATGAGATATAATTTAGAACTGTTAATACTAATTTTTTTGGTACAATTTGTTACTGATAACAGAAAGCTGGAATTAACCTTTTCTGTTCCCTGACAGGGTAAGATGATAATGCAGGATAAATTGGAGAAGGAAAGAAACGATGCTAAAAACGCAGTGGAGGAATATGTGTATGAGTTCCGGGATAAGCTCTGCGGACCATATGAAAAATTCATCTGTGAGCAGGTATGTTTAGAGTCTGGTTTTTATTCAGCTATAAAGTATTTATTATCAAACTTAGCTTTGAACCTCTACTAGATAAACAAAACAACTTAAAGTAGAAATTGTATAAACAAAACCCCAGAGAGAGGCCCACTAGTGGTATACAATTTTTCTATCTAGCTAATACCGATGATTCTTTAGTTTTTACCATTCACAGTTACGGAGGCTTAAAAGATAAATTGAAAGCCCTTGCTTTCAGAGACCTCAAAAAAAAATTTTTTATGACTAGCTTGCTCTTATTGTTTATCCCAAAAATCTTGTTTATCCATTCATTCCAAAGTTTATCAGCCCCCATTCTCCTTAGCCCTTGTCTAAGCTCTCAAAGTCAGTAGGCTTCTGAGTAAATCCCAGAAGCACAATTGTGAAAGATGGGACTTGGGGGGAAAAAAATGGCTAGATATCTAGGATGGTTGAAAGATTAATTCTAAAGTTAAAAGAATTTAATCTTAGGAATCTATTTTAGTCCTAAGATTTTTGTGATGGTTCAGTTCTCATCTCTGCCCTAACATTTCCTAAATTGGTTATGTGGTTATGGTGGTGATTCTGAGATAGAGATAACCCAAACCTAAGGCTAGAATAGCCGCACATAGTTTATATGAGTTGGGTAGGAGGGGCTGATGGTAGAGTATGTTGCTCCTTCATACTTTTTAATGAGTAGAATCCATTGACCCATGTGCCTTTCTTGAAATGAGAACAGATACTTCATGTTTAACATTTCTGACTGTGACTCTTCATCATGTTGGTTCTCATGTTTCACATACAGGACCATCAAAAATTTTTGCAACTGCTCACCAAGACTGAGGACTGGCTCTATGAGGAAGGAGAAGACCAAGCAAAACAAGCCTATGTGGACAAATTAGAAGAATTAATGGTAGGCCTTTCTTTCCCCTATGAAAGCGGTGCCTGTGGTTTAGACTATAGACTTTTAAAATATGATGAGAAGTACTAATTTGTTACATTTGTTTTAGAAAATTGGCACGCCAATTAAAGTTCGATTTCAAGAAGCTGAGGAACGGCCAAAAGCATTTGAAGAACTAGGTCAGAGGCTGCAGCACTACGCCAAGATAGCAGCCGACTTCAGAAAGAGCGTAAGTCTTTATCACCAGAAAGAAGGGACTGCAGGTTTTAATCAGCTAATAGTGAAGTTGAGGAACATGTAGGGTGAACAGATGATGTTCTTAAATGAGAAATTTGTTCTTGGTATTTGAACTTCATAGAAAATTTTGTCAAGTTTGTTATCAATGTTAAATACTTAACTCTGCTGAATGACCATGCTTTCTCCATTCAGGATGAAAAATATAACCATATTGATGAGTCGGAAATGAAAAAGGTCGAGAAATCCGTGAATGAAGTGATGGAGTGGATGAATAACGTCATGAATGAACAGGCTAGAAAGAGTCTCGATCAGGATCCAGTTATATGTGCTCAGGAAATTAAAGCAAAAATAAAGGTGAGTGTTATTGTCTATTCATTGCTGTGTTTTCTTAGAGGCTCAAGTTACAATCACTTGAACCCTGAACATGGCCATTTTTTCCGTAAGACTTTCCCCTCCTCCTGCCCAAAACCAGATTTCTTGGTTTATAGTTGATATCACAAAATTTAGAAGACTTTATAAGTTTCTGTTAAATTTTCATTGTATTCATTTAGCTTAACAAATGTATTTGTTCAGCCACGTGTCAGTCATTGTACCAGGTGCTGAACTTCCAGTGTACAAAGGAAGTACCTGCCCTGCTAGTGTGAAGAAGACTTGACAGTAAACACGTATGGCAGTATATGAGATGGTTTATAAAGTGCCAATGATACAAATAAGAGTTAGAAAGGGTTAGGAAATTCTGGACAGTGGAGGGGACCCAAGTAAGGGTTTTACAGGGAAGGCCTTGCCAAGTGCCTGAGGTTTGAAGGAAGTTGAGGGGAAAAAGAAAACGGGAACTGCCTTCTGTCTGGAAGGATTTTCAGACACAGTAAAGATTACGGAAACGTAAGCCTTCAAAGTCAGTGGGCTACAATAAATTTCAGCTCTTTGGTTTTTTTTGTTTTTTGGGGGTTTTTTTTTGAGACAAAGTTACTTTACCTTAATGAACCATTTCCCTTTTCCATCAGTGGGTATAATAATTCCTACCTTTTAATACTATTGCAAAGATTATAAAGTATGAATACTTAGCAAGTCCATGAGACATCATAGGGTAGTATTCACTTCTCTTTGATCAGGCTTCAAGCTATAGTTTTGAGCAAGTGTAATAAGTAAATGGGATTCTTTGAGGTAAGTGTAATTGGAGTTGGTAGAAAAGTATTGGTTCAAGCATGTAGGAAAGTAATTGAAAATGAACTAGATTGATCTGAGTCAGTCTGATTACTAGCTTTGTTTTCCTTTTTTAGGAGTTGAATAATACCTGTGAACCTGTTGTAACACAACCCAAACCAAAAATCGAATCACCCAAACTGGAAAGAACTCCAAATGGCCCAAACACTGATAAGAAGGAAGACGATTTAGATCAAGGCAAAAATAATTTTGGTGCTGAACCTCCACATCAGAATGGTGAATGTTACCCTAATGAGAAGAGTTCCATTAATATGGACTTGGACTAGATAACATTAAATTGGCTTCATCCTTTAATAAAATATTTTTGCCATAGTATGTGACTCTACAGGACATACTGAGACTATTTATATTTTCTTTTTAAAGAATGTTTAGAACTTTTGTGTACTATATGGAAAAAGGAAAAGCTTACGTCTATAGTCTTTATGATCCTAAAAGGGAAAATTGCCTTGGTAACTTTCAGATTCCTGTGGAATTGTGAATTCATACTAAGCTCCTGTGCTATATTACCATTTGTATCACTGAAGATGAAATTGACTTGTCTTTTGGGAAAGCTAAAACAAACTGTACTGCTTGTTCAAGAGGGCTGTGGGTAAAATCATTAAGCATTTGTTCTTGCCAAGGTAGTTTTCTTGCATCTTGCTCTCCACTTCAGCATGTGTGTGGATGTTTATAAACAATACAATCTGATTTCACAAGGGCTTTCTAAAATTCTGTCCAATAGAAGATGACTTTTTGCTTTGATATTATTAAAATGCATTGAGTAATGTAAGCGCTAGTGAAATGTGTTAGCAGCATGCAGAACATATCTTTCAAATGTATCACTTGTTACACAGTGCACTGTCAAATGGAGGTGTCAAATGGAGGAAATGTAGGATCTGTGTGTTACTGGTATTGTAAAGCCTTTTATGAGCTTTAAAATAAAGTTCATCTATGGTGTCATTTCTAAACGGTTGTGTCACTGACTTAAAAATGGGGTTGGGGAGAGTGGTATAAACTATTATAGGAGAAATGAAGTCACTGTGAAAATCACTTTCTTTTTTGCTGTTTATATATGCTACCTCTTTGCTAACCGAAAATGACTTTCTACTGATAGAAAAGTAACGTATGTTTAATCACATTTAAAAATTTAAAACTATTAAGTTGAACATAATTTAGAATCCACCACCCAGAAAAAAGCATTAACTCTTGTTGCCTATCTTCAAAGTCTTCTAATGACAGGGGTCTGTGTCATTGTGGGTATTATGTTATAGTGTTGTATAGTCCGCTGTCTTAAAACTATCCCAGGCAAATAAGTGAATACAGGGGTGGGCAACGTAGGTTTACAGTTCCTCAGGAAAAAAACGTGGAGGTTATGATTATTACAATAGCTTCATTGACACTTGTGTACCTATTTTTGCACACTCCATGTAATTTGTTAAAACTTTACTGATGTAAAGTATTAAAGACATAAAGTATTTTTACCAATTGGTGGACTTAAATGTTTCCCAAGTTTTTGCTATTCTAAATAATGCTGCAGTAAACCTTACCTGGTTTTTATTGTCTAAGAAGGTGATTGAAGTAGTCTTGGGACTGAAGTGAGGAGCAGGGGTGATAACAACCAAAGTTTAATACTTAACCCATGATCACAGGGGAAGTATCAGAGTTGGGAACGAACTTGGACACTTAAATGTTAACTAAGCCCACACTCCAAGCGCACACTTCACTTGTGTGTCTAGTGTGGACTTCATCATTTTAAATTCGTTTGCCTCTGTATTTCAAGAACTGAATATTCTATGCATTCTCATTTGTAAATGTGGAATGTTGATTTTATATAACATGTTAAGATTCTTAACCGCTTGTCACTATTCAAACATTCTTCCCCACTTTGTAATTTCTTTTAGCTGTTTTATCATTTAGAAGCCTTGAATTTTGTAATCTGTCTCATAGTTTTTCTAATGCTCCCTAATGCACACTAATATATACTCAGTAGGTGTACATTGTATACTGTTGAGAGGTGAAGATAGGTTTCTGTATAGAGTTGGGAAGCTTATAAAGATTTTTTTTAAAAATCTGAATAAGAAAGTTTTTTTCTCTCTCAAAATAGTACCTGATGATGATAATGGGGGTAGTGTCAGTCTGGCCTAAACCAGTTTGTTTTCATTAAAGGTTAGAAATTTTTGAGCCTTACTTTCCTGTAAAGATGAGCAGTATTTCAAAAATTGGCTCAACTGACTAGTTTGCAGACCTCAGAATTGCATTTTTGGATGTAGGACAAAAACATTGATTATTTTATATTAATAGTGGCCTACACAATTGTATGTATAGACCAAGTTGGATAAATGCTCTAACAAAGATTGAATTTTATGTTTAATTTTCACGTAAATTGTTACTTTATGACAATACTTTCAGCTGTAGTGAAGTGTGGGCCCCTTAACCCTTACTCTATCTCATGACAGGTGGTTGTATGGTATGGTGGAAAAAGCAGCTTTTGGGGAGGAAAAAATTTGGTTTCAAGTGCAATCCAGATTGTCCGGCCCCACCCCTCATCCCAAGCACTATGGTTTTTAGGCAGATCATTCAGCTTGTCTGAATCTCCATCTAATCCTAGCCTAGGTAACATGGCCTGGGCTGACCGCTGTGGATTCCTTTATGGCAAGGTCTCTACTTCAGCACTATTGACATTTGGGGTGGGGGTGTGGAGGCTGACCTGTGTCTACACAAAGAGAAGTAAATGCCTTAATGCCTTCCTGTGACCCTGCACTGTGCCAGGTTCTCTCACTTGGGTTTCACAGTAATCCTTAGGAGGATATTTCCTGTTTCACAAGTGGAAAAAGGGTGAAAGTCTGACCAAGTTCAAAGTTCCATCAGAACATGGATCTGACAGACCAAAGCCTCTCCTCTCTGTGGTAGCGGAATGGTAAAAATTGGCATGCACTGACCCAGGTGTAAAAAAAAAGCAACATTGAAAACTGGGAATACTCAAAATCTGAAATTACTCATAAAATCCAATCCTGGGGTGGCAAGTGTGGACAGACAAGTCATGCACAGAGCTTGGTGAACTGTTTGCTCTCTTGTGGTCCCCCCACCCCCAAGGCACCCTAAATTATATGCTACCTCTTCTCAAAGTTCTGCATCACCTGCTCCTGTGGCAGTACAGAGGCCCAGTTGTATTATTTGTTTATAGCTCAAGAGCCTAGCATAGGACCCTCCCTTCTGTCCATCTTGTGCTACCTAGTTCTTCCCTCATTGACGCTGCTGTTTCCCTCTTGGGACCTCCAAAACACCTCAGCTGCTGCAAAGAATTGACTACATGCCACCCAGAGGTTTTTTTAGCCTATAGTGAATTTCTAACACCATTCCTCACACCAACTAAAGGTCCATGACATAAAGACCTCTTTAGAAGAGCGGAGTTGGAGATAGAAGTCCACAGGTGGCCAATCCCAGTTTTGGTTTGTTTCATGGTGGCTGGGGGTGGGTACACAGAGCTGAAGACCTTCACTGGCCGGTGGGAGCAGGCCTTTGAGCAGGGTCTTTCAGGCCACTGGGACCAACTCGACGGGAGTGCGCACAGGTCATGTCCCTGATAAGGTGCATCATTTCCCCCACTTGGTTTCAAGAGGAGAGATCAGGGTGGCATAGCAGTTTTGTCAAGTAAGCAAAACAGTCAGCCTGAGGCTGTTCTGCAGTTGGTTTGGGAGCGCTGGGCTTGTTGAAGAGGGAAAGAGGGTCCCTACTGACAGTAATAAGCCCATCCTTGGAAGCCACAGATGGTGGAGCAGGGCTGTGACTTCTGGTGGGGAAGGAGTGACGCCCAGGGGTCACAAGGCACCCATACCCAGTTTCCCTGGTTACAGCAGCCCCATTGAACCTCCTACCCTAAGGTGTACAAACATGTACACATCACACACCTCATGCCATGTACAGCACACATACATGCACACACTTCCCCACACATAACCGCCCAGCCCCACCTCACACCCCCTCACCTGTCCCTTCCCACTGCCCAGGCCTCCCTCGCCCCAGGAATCCCAGCAAAACCTCCTGAAAGCTTCCTGTTAGCTCCCCTGGGAACTCCGTGTGTGTCTCTCCTGTGTAGTAAAGTATTATTTTATCATGATCTGTTTATTGTTCTCCCACTAGACTGTGTTACTTGAGCACAAGAATGGTTTATTTTTTCATTTGTTTTGTTTTGGTGGGGGCATTTAGAACCCAGGGAATGAGCGAGGCAAAGGGTTTTTGGTGGCCACAAGACCTGCCCTCACCTGCTACCTATGCCAATCTGAACCAACCAATGGGAGAAAGCTCTGCTTCTCAGGCTAGCCAATCAGCAGGTGAGGTGTCCACATGCTCAGTCGCAGCCTGGCTGTTCTCTTTTCTGTGTGTAGCCAGGATAGAAGGACCTCAGTCAAGGGTCAGGCATTAGGTTGCTCTTGACCCAACTAGTGTCCAGAACTCCACCAGATAGGCACCGCCAGTGTGGTGGGCATAGTTCCAGTCACTTCTTCCTCAAAAAATCCCCATGGCCTAGGAAGACCACACAGAGCAGGGGCAGAATGGCGTGCTCTATCCAGCATTTCTCAAACATCGCCCCCCACTCCACCTCCCTGCCAGCGCTCCTTGAATCTGCACTTTCCCCTCCAGCAAAGAATAATGAAAATGAATTTGCCAATTTCCTGAATGGGCATATTTTATGGCTGATTCAGACTCTTCTAGAGCTAGTATCAGTGGAAACTAAGTAAAACTGCAGCAGAAAGAGGAACAAATGCCTTCTTATTCCCCAAGATGGAACTCCAGAGTACATTTTGAACATAAAAACCTATCTGAATGGTTCCTCTTGCCTTAAAAACAAAAACAAAAATGATAAAAGCCATATAAACATTGTGGTGTCATTAAAAATAGCATGCTCCCATTCCTCAAGATTCTGCACTGCACAGCGTAGTGAGGGGAAGCAAGAATACTTTGTAACTCCAGGAGGTCAAGTTCTCAACAATCTGTGGCTCAATGTGTATCAATAAGGAAAAGAATAACAATGGGAGAAATTACAGATGGATTTTATTTCTCCCTTCTCCTTCACATGACCTCACAGCATCTCATAAAGACAAGAACAAGGCCTCAAGTTTGGTTCTCAAGTTCAACGTAAGTTTGGAAGTAAAGATGGAAACTTTGTAATGCTTATTTTTAGAAGGGAGGGGATGCAGGAAAAAAAAAGAGTAAAGGGGGGGGAGAGATAAGGCAGACAAAGTAAGCAGCACCAGCGAATACTAAATCTGGACGTGACCCCCGGGGACAACTTGTCGAGAGGTTCTCAAGCCTTTTATTTGTCTGTTTATCTCCATACCTATCATCTTAAATAGCAGGCCCATACCCCACCTTTTCCCCAAGTGACATCTTAAGAAAAGCACAATATCTATCAATATAGAAAAGTGGTAAAGTGGTGCTTGGAGAGCCCCCATGCCTTGGCCTTCCTCCAACCCTCCTCTACCCAAGCAATCAAGGCCTCTCAATACACTGCCTGCAAAGTAGAGACCTAACCCAACTCCTTAATATGCTGATGAGGAAACTAAGGAACAGAAGGGAACTAAGGGGAATTAATTCACTGGAGAAGAATTGGAAGTATTCTCCAAGATGATATTGGAAAGAATTAACAAAGATGGACCTAGAAACTTGGAAATTAAGTGAAGTGGGGAAAGGGGATAGTGGAAGTGATGGTGAAACAGTTGACCATGGCATGACCTTGAGCACTGCACGGTTTGGGTTCCAGAGGCTAGAGACCCTTCAGTTTCCCTGTGTCCACTCCCTGCTCTTCACCTGCTGCTCTAATTATGGTGTCCCTCCCCCCCCCCCGCCCCCCCCCCTCCTTAAAGATCAACGTCTCTAGATCTTTTTTGTTCATCAGTTTATTTTGGTCATTAGATTTCACAAATAAATGAGATCATGTCTTTGTCTGGCTTATTTCACTTAGTATAATACTCTCTAGGTCCTTCCATGCTGTCTCAAGGAGTAAGAGATCCTTCTTCTTTATAGCTGCATAGTATTTCATGGTGTAAATGTACCACAGCTTTTTATCCACTCATTTACTGATGGGCGCTTGGCTGTTTCCAGATCTTACCTATTGTAGGTTGTGCTGCTAGGAACATGGGGATGCACATATTCTTTCTGATTGGTCTTTTGGGATATATTCCTAGAAGTGGGATCACTGGGTCAAATGGCAGTTCCACATTTAATTTTTTGAGGAAACTCCACACTGCCTGCATTCCCATCATCAGTGTACTAGGGCTCCTTTTTCTCCACATCCTCACCATCACTTATTGTCTGTTGAGTTATTGATAATAGCCATTTTGGCAGGTGTGAGGTGGTACTTCATTGTTTTAATTTGCATCTTTGATGATTAGTGACATTGAGCATTTTTTCATATGTCTCTTGTACATTTGTATGTCCTCTTTGAAGAAATATCTGTTCAGATCTTCTGCCCATTTTTCAATTGGGTTGTCTGTTTTCCTTGTGTTGAGATGCATGAGTACTTTTTATATGTTTGAAATTAACCCCTTTCAGATGTATCATTGGCAAATATGTTCTCCCAAACAAGTGGGCTCCTTTTCATTTTGATGCTGATTTCTTTTGCTGTGCAGAAGCTTTATAGTTTGGTGTTGTCCCATTTATTTATTTTTTCCTAGGAAATGAGTAGTGAAAATTCTGCTCCATGAGATGTCTGATATTTTGCTGCCTACATTTTCTTCTAGGGTTTTTATAGTTTCATGAGTTATATTTAAGTATTTTATTTATTTTCAGTTTATTCTCAAAATAAACTCAAAGTTGGCAGTATAATTTCATTTTTACATGTATCTGTCTAATTTTTCCAACACCATTTATTGAAGAGACTGTCTTTACTCCATTGTATATTCTTGCCTCCTTTGTTAAATATAAATTGAGCATAATGGCTTGGGTCAATTTCTAGGTTTTCAGTTCTGTTCCACTTATCTATATGCCTGTTCTTGTGCCAGTGCCAGGCTGTTTTGAGTACAGTGGCTTTGTAGTCTAGCTTGATATTAGGTATTCAGATCCTTCCAACTTTGTTCTTCTTTCTCAAGATTGCTGGGGCTATTCGGAGTCTTTTTGGTTCCATATAAATTTTTGTAGTATTTTTTCTAGATCTGTGAAATATGCCATTGGTATTTTGATAGGGATTGCATTGAATCTATATATTGCTTTTGGTAGTATGGACATTTTAATTATGTTAATTCTACCAATCCATGAACATGGTCTATTCTTCAATTTGTTTACATCTTCTATGTTTTTTTTCAACATTCTGTAGTTTTCCAAATACTGTTTTGTTTTTTACCTCATTGGTTAAGTTTATTCCTAAATATCTTAATTTTTTTTGTTACAATTGTAAATGGGATTTTTTTTAAGTTTCTATTTCTGAGAGTTCATTATTGGTGTATGAAAATGCCATTAATTTCTGGGCACTAATTTTGTATCCTGCTACATTGCTGAATTCATTTATTTTTATTTATTTGTTTATTTATTTATTTATTTTTGACATGCATTTTCTTTTTATTTTTAATCTTTATTGTTTAAAGTATTACATATGTATCCCCTTTTCTCCCATTGGTTCCTTTTAGCCCCCCTCGCCCCCAGCCCCAGGCCTCCGCCACCTTACTGTCTGTGTCCAGGAGTTATGCACATATGCATACAAGTTATTTGGTTGATCTCTTCCCACCCACCTATCCCAACCTTCCCTCTGATATTAGACAGTCTGTTACATGCTTCTTTGTTTCTTAATCTATTGTGTTCAGTAGTTTATTTGTTCATTTGATTCCACATATAAGTGAGACCATGTGATACTTGCCTTTCTCTGACTGGTTTATTTCGCTTGGCATAATACTCTCTAGGTCCTTCCATGCTATCTCAAAGTGTAAGAGATCCTTCTTTTTTATAGCTGCATAGTATTCCATGGTGTAAATGTACCATAGCTTTTTTATCCACTCATCTACTGATGGGCACTTGAGCTGTTTCCAAATCTTAGCTAATGTAAATTGTGCTGTTACAAACATAGGGGTCCATACATTCTTTCTGATTGGTGTTTCAAGTTTCTTAGGATATATTTCTAGAATTGAGATCACTAGATCAAATGGCAGTTCCATATTTAATTTTTTGAGGAAATTCCATACTGTTTTTCATAATGGTTGCACCAGTCTGCATTCCTACCAGCAGCGTACTAGGGTTCCCTTTTCTCTACATCCTCATTTATTAAATCTAATAGTCTTCTTGGTAGAGTCCTTAGGGTTTTTTTGTGTATAATATCATGTCACTTGCAAATATTGATAGTTTTACATCCTCTTTTTCAATTTTATTTTTTCTTCTTGTCTGATCGCTGTACTTCCAGTACTATCTATAATAATCTACACTAATAAAAGAGAAAAATGGTAATTGGCATACAGCGATACCGTTTTCATTGGCTAATCAGGGCTATATGCAAATTAACTGCCAACTAAGATTGACAGTTAACTGCCAACTAAGATTGGCAGTTAACTGCCAACAAGATGGCGGCTAATTTGCATATGTAGGCACAATGCAGGGAGGCGAAAGGGAAAGCAGGAAGAAGCCCCCCAGCCATGATTGGAGAATCAGGCGCCTTTGCTGCCCTGGCCAGTGATAGCAGGAAGTAGGGGTGGAGCCAGCAATGGGAGCTGGGCACGGTCGAAGCTGGCAGTCCCAGGAGCTAGGGGTCCCTTGCCTGGGCCTAAAGCGAAGCCCATGATCGCGGCGCCCCCCACTGCCACTGCAGGTCCCCGCTGCCTGGGCCAGATGCCTAGGCCAGAGGCGTTAGGCCTGGGCAGGGGCGGAGCCTGCAACCGAGGGGAGCTGGGGGTCCCCTGCCCAGGCCTGACACCTCTGCTGGAGGCCTCAGGCCTGGTCAAGGGGCCGATCCAGTGATTGGTGATCGGAGGGTGATGAGGGTCAACTCCTCTGGCTGAGGCATCAGGCCTGGGTGGGGGGCGGAGCCGGGGATTGGGGGGATATGATGGTCCCCTTGCCCAGGCCTGAAGCCTGGGTCAGAGGCGTCAGGCTTGGGTGGGGGGGTGGAGCAATCGATCAGAGGGAGATAGGGGTCCCCTGCTCAGGCATGATTCCTGGGCCAGAGGCCTCAGGCCTGGGCAGGGGTCAGAGCCAGTGATCGGGGGGAGATGGGGGTCCCCTGTCCAAGCCTGACACCTCTGGCGGAGGCGTCAGGCCTGGGCAAGGGGACGATCAGGCGATCGGAGGGTGATGGGGGTCAACGCCTGAGGGCTCCCAGTATGTGAGAGGGGGCAGGCTGGGCTGAGGGACACTCCCCCCCCCCCTCCTCCCCACACCCAGTGCACGAATTTCGTGCACCGGGCCCCTAGTAAAAGTATAATATGCTAATTAGACTACACAGCCGAATGACCTTCCAGACATCCTTCCGGACAACCTTCCGGGCGAAGCCAAAGCTGTGATGGCTGAAGCAAGCCACCGTGGCAGCGAGGGCTGAGGCAAGCCACATGGCAGCGAGGGCTGAGCCCTTGCACAAATTTCGTGCATTGGGCCTCTAGTGTTGAATAAAAGTGAAAGCGGACAACCTTGCCTTGTTCCTGATCTTAAGGGAAATGATTTAGTTTTTGCCCATTGAGTATGATGTTAGCTTTCTGTTCTTCATAAATGGCCTTTATTATGTTGATATATGATCCCTCTATTCCCACTTGGCTGAGAAATGGTTTTATCAGAAATGGTTGTTGGGCCCTAGCCAGTTTTGCTGAGTGGATAGAGTGCCAGCCTGTGAACTGAAGGGTCCCAGATTCGATTCAGGTCAAGGGCACATGCCTGGAATGCAGGCTTGATCCCCAGTAGGGGATGGGCAGGAGGTAGCCAATCAATGATTCTCCCTCATTACTGATGTTTCTATCTCTCTCTTCCTTTCCTTTCATCTCTGAAATCAGTAAAAACATATTTTAAAAAAATGGTCGTTGGATTTTGTTGAATGCTTTCTCTTCATCTATTGATATGATCATGTGACTCTTATCTTTCAATTTGTTTATGTGATGTATCACATTTATTGATTTGCGAATATTGTACCAGTCTTACATGTCTGGTCATGATTTATGATCTTTTTAATATATTGCTGGCTCCAATTTGCTAATATTTTGTTGAGGACTTTATCATTTAGTTCACCAGGGATATTGGCCTGTAATTCTCTTTCTTTGGTAGTGTCTTTATTTGGTTTTAGAATTAGAATAATGCTGGCCTCTTGGGGAAAAAAAAAAATTAAGCTTACAACTGTTCCTTCTTCTTGGATATTTTGGAATAGTTTGAGGAATATAGGTGTTAGTTCTTTGAATGTTTGGTAAAAGTCCCCTGTGAATTCGTCTGGACTCAGGCTTTTATTTACTGGGAGTTTTTTTGACTACTGCTTCTATTCCATCAATTGCTATTGGCCCATTCAGGTTTTTTTTTTTATTTTTCCTGATGCAGTTTTGGGAGGTAATATTTTTCTAGGAATTTGTCTATTTCATCCATATTGTCCAGCTTGTTGGCATATAGTTGTTCACAGTATTTTCTTTTCTTTTTTCTTTTTTTTTTTGGTAGAGCAAAGGTGGAGGTTTATTGAAGAACAAGTACAGACTCCCACGTGGGGAGGGGGAATGGGTCCCACGGAGTTCCTTTTCCCTGCGGCTTATACATAGGTGTACCAGCTGATAATGAGGATTTTGCAAAATAATTAAGCGAGACACCTTGTAAAGGCTGCAGATCTTTGTGCCTTGATATCCCCTCTGACTGGTTACTATTTGCTTGGACTGATTACTATAGTAACTCCTGGCTCAAAGGTTGAACCTCACATGAGGTCCTCTCCCCTCCTTCCTTATTGTCTCCCTATTCCCTCTGGGCTTTCTTCTTCTCCTTCTAGATGAAGGGCTACCTCCCCTTTGTTTTGTAAATATAGACCTTTTGCTGATCTTAGCTCCCTCATTCTATGGAAATACACCTGTTGCAGCATTTCAGCTCCTCTATTCCATGGAAATATACCTTCTGCTGCTCTGCACTTCCTCCATGGTCCCCTTAATTTCTAACATGTGCTAAACCTGCCCTATGTCACCCTTGAAATTCCTGTTTCAAGAACAGCATCAGCTGGTGTAAACGGGCTGCATAAGGTCCTAGATGCCGGCGGGGACGTCTTGTCCTCTTGCAAACCTTCCCGGATCACACTGCAGAGGCTGCAGAGGCCCTCGGGGCAGAAGTTTGCAGCGGGAGGAGGGGGCCCATGTTTTCTCTGCTGCTCTCAAAACGCTCCATTTCATCTGTTGGCACTCATATGAACTGTGGGGTGGCAAGATTGTCTGCACACAATGCTTGCCTTGCTTGTGTGCCCCCAAGTAGGACCCCAGTCCCCCACACCTGACTCACGGCGAAGGGGAGGGAAGTCCCAAGGGGACATGCTTTTATGGCCACTTGGGTCCATAAGACCCAGCTTGTCCTGGCAGCCAGCTGCTGCGGTACACACAGGTCAACAGGAGGGGATTATACCCAACCAGCAGTATCTGTTTTCTTCCCCCTGGTCCCTGGGCTTCCAGACAGTTTCCAGTAACTCTTTCACTTGCCTCAGTGAGAAACGGGCATGTATGCTGAATGGGAAATGGTGTTACAGAAAAAACTGGACCAGAACCAAACAACGCTCTGAGAGTTTGGAGTTACACTTTATTCACCGCGGCGGGCTCAGGGAAATGAATCCAAATCTAAGCAAAGCTACAAGCAGAACTTCCCTTTTTATAGAAGAGCCAGCCCTTTGTGTGCTTGCTGGCGGCGGCCTTGAAAACTACACAGTTCTATCCAATTAAAAAATGCACCTGGCATGGCATTGTGTGTATCTAGTCTCTGGCCTACAAGGTCAGATAGCTAAGTTTATCTTCTCCACTATTCAAGCAGGCTAGAAAGCAAAGTTACTTTTTCAGAATAAGAGGCTGTCCAAAGAATAGCAGAGAATTCCAAACAGTATTTTTACAGAATAGGGGTTTTCCTTCACAATGGGAGTGTGGGCCCCTTCCTGTTCTCCCGCTCCCACCCCGAGGGGTATGGTGAGGCCACGAGTAATGTGTAAGCCGCCTGTGAGGCCATGGGAGCCTGGACAGCTCCGTGGACTAAGAAAGGCCACAGAGAAACTACTTCTAGGCGTGAGCCCTCATGGTAGCTGCTTGCCCCAGGGCACAGCTCCTCCCCCTGAGGGCCCTGCTTGGCTTAATTTTGTCTCCTATATAACCCTGCAGTGGGGAAGTCGGGGCTGCAGCAAAACAATGGCACCGGCAGGCAGCCCCAGGTGCATCCCACCTGCAGGCCGGATGGGACATAGAGGAAAACTTCGATGCAAACGTAAGTCCTGCTATAAACCCAGGTGTTTCACAGCCGGTGCTCTGGGTTCTTTGCATAACACATGCCATGGCCAAGCGCATTTTGTTTCTAGATGTTTAGTGACATTAAAGCAACCGCTGCAGGTAGGAGGGGTTGAGCATCAGGAGCAGTTGAGGAGCTCTGTGTCTTGGGCTCAGACACTTGCCTGGAGGAGAGGTCAGGCACAAACCACCTCTGCTTCCTTCCTTTGTCAAATGTCGTGAGAGGGAAACTGACAGAGTCTCGGGGACTCCACAGAGAACTGTGATCCCCCGTTTGAGCTGCCTGTGCCCCCAGGGTCCAGCCAGGGGACAGGCCCCTCCCTTGTCAGGTATATCGACCAGAGAGAATTTTTAACTCAGCCAGGTAGGGTATGAAAGGGAAAGGGGAGAGAAAGCATAAGGTTGGCAGGTCTGATTGGGTGACATCTAGGTCCCCGCCAAGCACAAATCACCAGGCACCACTGGCCTCTGAACACTGACCCAAGGACAGGGTCTGCGCACACCGGGCCCCCTGTCCGGTTAGTGGCTCATCTGCTGGCTTCTGCACCCGTGTGGCTCTGGGACTAGTGTGATCCGGCTCCGTCTGCTGGTCTCCGGGCAAGGAGCTCGGCTGTTAGATACTTAAAGGCAAAGCACAAAAATGAAAACGTGCAGAGAAAAAATAAAAACGATTAGGGTGTGTTTTCCGTGTTAGCACCCGGTTTTAATTATAGACTAAAATCCGCCTAGGCCATGGCAGTCCCTTGAGGCCTTGCAAGGGTCCACGCCCCGGGGCAGATAAGTCCTCCAGGAGCCCGCGCCCGCGTGTCTGGGGAGTTTCCACGTTCCCGGAAAGTTGCGTGGGGAGTCTGTCCCCCTCCCCGCAGCTTCCTGAAAAAAATATTTCCAAATGCCCCTTCTGCGGCCAGGGTCTCGCTGCGCCGGCCAGGAGGTCCCCGGTGGACGCCTTGGGCCGTGCTGGACGCTTTCCACCCGCTCGGAGCCAGACAAGAGACTCTCCGAGATGAACGAGATGAAGTTGGGGGGTCTTGGGGGGCGGCGGTACTCTCTCGCCCACGCCCCCACCCTTCAGATGCATCTCTCTTTTGACTTTTACCCTATTGTCAGTCGCCACCTTGTGGCCACTTTTATATTGCCGCCTTCCTCCATAGCTCCGGGGCATTCGGTAAGGGATGAGATTTGATCTTGTTGCCCGAGGCAGAGTTCCAGGAGCCCGGAGGTGATATCAGGATCGCCCCGGTTACTCCGAGTGTCCACGTTTCATTCGTTCTCTGGAGATTGTACCGGCAGTCATATAGACTATATGCCTTGGGGCAACTTCTGGCTGAGCTGTGAGCAGGCGGGTACCAACACCGCCAGGGTTCTGCCCGCGGGAGCCGATGCCCGTGGGGTCACCCCGTCCCGGTCCCGCTGTGGGGGAGCCACAGGGGTTCCGCCCGGCCGCGGAAACCACCAGGCCTGCGAGCCTGCCGTGGGCCTGTCTGTGGGGGCCGCAGGGGGTCCACTTGGCCGCGGGTGGGAACCACCGCCCGTAGGGTCTTGCTCACTCTTGCTCACTCGTGGGAGCCGTGGGAGCCGCAGGGGTTCTGCCCGGCCGCGGAACCCACCGGCTGTGGGCCTCCCCGCCCGCGGGGGTTGCAGGGGTTTGGCCCGGCTGTGGGAACCACTGGCTTGCGGGTTGTCCGCCCGCGGGAGCTGCAGTGGTTCCGGAATGTCCGGCTGCGGGAACCACCGGATGTGGGCCTGCTCGCCTGCGGGAGCCGCCCGTCTGTAGGGTCCGCCTGTCTGCAGAAGCTGTGGGGTTTCCGTTTGGCTGCGGGAACCACCGGCTGTGGGGCTGCAGGGGTTCCGTCCGGTTATGTGAACCACCGGCTGTAGGTCTGCCCACCCGTGGGAGCTGCAGCAGTTCCGACCGGCTGTGGGCCTGTCTGCCCGTGGAGGCCGCCGCCTGTAGGGCCCTCCTGCCGTGGGCCCGTCGGGAACTGCAGGGGTTCTGTCCGGCTGCGGGAACCACCAGCTTGTGTACCTGTCCGTCCGCAGAGGCTGCCGCCTGTCCCGTCCCTGCCTTGGACCTGTCTGTGGGAGACAGGGTGTCCACACACGGGAGCTGCTGACCCAATCGCGGGAGCCCGCCCTTGAGAAATACCGCTCGTATAGGGTTCACCTGAATGGTCTGCCTGCTCGCGGGAGCCACAGTGGGCGGTTTCGCAAAAGCTACAGGGGTTCCGTCTGTCCGCAGGAGCCACTCCCCTTAGGGTCCGAGTGCTTGTGGAAGCTGCCGTGTGCCCGTCCACGGTCCGGGTAAGGCACATCCTTGGTTCAGCTCCACGCCGAGGGTCAGGGCAGTAGCCTAAGAGGTGGGACGTGGTCCTGATGCCCGAGAGGGAGTTCCAGCGGGCCGGTGTTGGTATCAAGATTGTGCCGGTCACGGGTGACCATCCATGCTGCATTTGTTCACTCTAGGTTGTACCTCCAGTGCTGTAGGAGGTGATTTTTTTCACGCGAAGTCCCGGCCCAAAGTGTGGGGCTGCACGGAACTGAACCGGTGCTCCTCAGCCCACCGGAGCTGGGCTAGTGCTCTGCCAAGGATACAGGAGCGAGTGGGAGTCTGGTCCCAGAATGTTAGACCTTCCCAGGGGATGAGGCCGGCACCCTGGGTGGTGCTTGATGAGCAAGGAGGACAGGCTCGCGCACACGTGGGGGTGTCGGTCGTTGGTCTGGGCTTTACTGGCCGCTCAATCTTGAGGTTGGGGCCGGCCCGGGGCATTATGTGCATGAAACGCCTCTGCTGTTCTTTCCCGAGCCAGCGTTGAGCCTGGAGAGGAAGGAGAACTCGCCCGTGTGCACGCATGGGTGTGTCGGTCATTGGTCCCAACTTTTACTGGCACTCATCTCGAGATGGGGCTGGCCCGGGGCAGTGTGTGGGTGAAATGCTTCCGCGGCCTTTTTCCACAGACCTGGAGAGCACTATGTAAGGGCTGCAGTGCCAGCCGCAGGGCCCAAAGAGAGTGCCAAGGGCTGGAGGTGGCTAATCCCGTGACCATTCCGGCTACATGCCTGCTCCCTGGGCGTCGGGACTGCAGTGTTTGCTGGAGACTGTGCCTGCCATGTTGGGTAGCTTAACTTTCAACGCAAGTGGCGGACGTAACATGCTTGGCTTTGGGCTCCGTGAGTGCCGGCCGTTGGATTAGGCTTGTCTGGGGCTTGCTGCTGAGGTGGGGGCGGGCCCAGGGTGTATGTGCTTCCAGCGTCACAGTATTTTCTTACAATTCTTTGCATTTCTGTGATGTCAGTGGTTACTTGTCTGCTTTCATTTCTAATTTTATTTTGGGTCCTCTCTCTTTGTTTCTTGATGAGTCTGGCTAATGGTTCATCAATTTTGTTTATCCTTTCAAAGAATCCGCTCTTGGTCTCACTGATTTATCTACACTAATAAAAGAGAAACATGGTAATTAGCCCTTCCCATTGGCTAATCAGGGCAATATGCAAATTAACTGTCAGCCAAGATGGGGGCGGGCAGCCAGGCAGCTTGAAACTAACATGAGGCTTGCTTGCTTCAGTGACGGAGGACTCCAACGTTCCCCGCTGGCCGCCTGCAGTTTCAAACATTGTAACAAATATAGACGCCCAGAAACCAGCTTTCAGCCGGCTGGGATCTCAGAGCTGCAGTTGATACAGAGTTTCAAGAATCGAAACAAACCAGATACCTGCTTCCAGGAGCAGAGGCCTAAGAGCTGGAGCCTCAGAGCTAAAGCTGGCCCAGAATAAAAAAGGAGCAGTTGGGAGCTTCAGTCCCAGCCCTGAAAACAGCCCTCAGCCCCTCACCCAGGCTGGCCAGGCACCCCAGTGGGGAACCCCCATCCTGATCCAGGACACCCTTCAGGGCAAGCCAGCTGGCCCCCACCTGTGCACCAGGTCTCTATTCTATATAGTAAAAGGGTAATATGCCTCCCAGCACTAGGATCAGCGGAGCTGAGAAGGCCTCCCGGCACCAGGATCAGTGTGACAGGGGGCAGTGCCCAAACCCCCTGATTGCCCTGCGGCTCTGTGTGTGACAGGGGGGTGGTGTGCCAACTCCCCAATCTGCCCTACCCTGAGGGTGGCATCACAACCTCCCAATCCGCCCTGCTCTGTTTATGACAGGGGGTGGTGCCCCAACTCCCCAATCAGCCCTGCTCTGAGCCCAACCAGGTGCTGCACCTAGGGATTGGGCCTGCCCTCTGCCACCCAGGAGCAGGCCTAAGCCAGCAGGGTGTTATCTCCCAAGAGGTCCCAGACTGCACAGGCTGGGCTGAGGGACCCCCCTCCCCCCTGAGTGCACAAATTTTTGTGCACTGGGCCTCTAGTATGTGTGTGTATATATATATATCTACACTAATAAAAGAGAAAAATGGTAATTGGCATATGGCACTACCCTTTTTTCATTGGCTAATCAGGGCTATATGCAAATTAACTGCCAAAAGATGGTGCCTAATTTGCATATGTAGGCACAATGCAGGGAGGCGAAAGAGAAAGCAGGAAGAAGCGCCCTGCCACTGACAGTGATCGGAAACCCAGGGGGGAGCTGAGAGCTGAGAGGTGGGGCTCTGGGGCCGCCTTTGCCCTGCCCCCCAGCCATGATAGGAGAATCAGGTGCCGTTGCCGCCCTGGCCAGTGATAGCAGGAAGTAGGGGTGGAGCCAGCGATGGGAGCTGGGTACAGTCGAAGCTGGTAGTCCCGGGAGCTAGGGGTCCCTTGCCTGGGCCTAAAGCGAAGCACACGATCTTGGTGCCCCCGCTGCCACTGCAGGTCCCCGCTACCTGGGCCGGACGCCTAGGCCAGAGGCGTTAGGCCTGGGCAGGGGCGGAGCCTGCGACCGCGGGGAGCTGGGGATCCCCTGCCCAGGCCTGACACCTCTGCTGGAGGCCTCAGGCCTGGTCAAGGGGCCGATCCGGTGATTGGAGGGTGATGAGGGGAGGGTGATGAGGGGAGGGTGATGAGGGGAGGGTGATGAGGGGAGGGTGATGAGGGGAGGGTGATGAGGGTCAACTCCTCTGGCTGAGGCATCAGGCCTGGGTGGGGGGCGGAGCTGGGGATTGGGGGGATATGATGGTCCCCTTGCCCAGGCCTGAAGCCTGGGCCAGAGGCCTCAGGTCTGGGCAGGGTCAGAGCCATTGATCAGGGGGAGATGGGGGTCCCCTGTCCAAGCCTGATACCTCTGGCGGAGTTGTCACGCCTGGGCAAGGGGACGATCAGGCGATCGGAGGGTGATGGGGGGGTCTACCCCTCTGGCTGAGGCATCAGGCCTGGGCAAGGGGCAGAGCCAGCAATCGGAGGGGTCTGGGGGTCCCCTGTCCAGGCCTGACACCTGGGCCAGAGGCATCAGGCCTGGGCTGGGGACAGAACCAGTGATGGGGGGAAATGAGGGTCCCCTGCCCAGGCCTGACACCTCTGGGCAAGGGGCCGATCCTGCGATTGGAGGGTGATGGGGATCAACACCTGAGGGCTCCCAGTATGTGAGAGGGGGCAGGCTGGGCTGAGGGACACTCCCCCCCATGCCACACCCAGTACACGAATTTCGTGCACTGGGCCCCTCTGTCATTTATTTCTGCTCTAATCTTTATTACTAGAGACCCTGTGCACAAAATTCATGCACTTGGGGGGGGGGTGTCCCCTCAGCCCAGCCTGCAGCCCAGGAGCCTTTGGGGGATGTCCAACTGGGAGTGGGCCTAAGCCGTCAGTCGGACATCCTTAGCGCTGCTGCGGAGGTGGGAGAGGTACCTGCTGCTGCGACCTGCCTCTGCTGCTGCGCTCGCCAGCCATGAGCTCTGCTTCTGACTGAGAGTTGTCAACTTAGTATTCTGGAGACCCAAAACTGTAATTTAGATCAAGTGCCTAAGTTTAACCCAGGTCACTCAAGGGTTCTAGACCAAAACTGTAATTTAGATAACATGCCTAAGTTTAACCTAGGTCACCAAGGACTCTAGGTAGTGTGTTCACCCAAAACTGTAATTTAGATAGCATACTGTCTCTGCTTCTGTAAAATTCCTTTTTTTTTTTGAAAACTAGGTTCCTCATTCCAAACCTTGAGTTTAAAATTTAAGTTGTCATGACCTAGAGCAAAGAATATTCTTACATGGTGTTCTACAAGTTTTGTTAATAATTTTTGATTATGTTGTGCATTTATTCCAAACAAACTTACAAATTAATTCTTTAAATGTTTGGAGAATGTGAAGGGATTTATTTCCTCCTGGGGAAGGCACTTAAGCATTCTGTATTGACCTCTCTTGACACTTTTTTGCCAAGAGGAATCCCATTGCCTACAGCTGTTATCTGAGCTCTCTGTTTAAGATGGGATCATGAAAAGCTGGTACCATGGATCTGTCTTTGGCCCAATGGCGTAAGCTGCGCCCTCTCTGGAGAAGAAACCTGGGTTCCCTATGATCAATGCCGGGGCCCCGCCAGCAGGCGAGGGGATCCAAAGGCAGTTGCTGGGCATGGAGGCCAGAGGGACATAGGCTATCAAGGAGACAGAACCGAACCTCACATCACCCTACTTGGCCCAGAGATGGCTGGTAGTCAACGACGGGTAAGACCCCACAGGGTGGGGCAACCTAAGGCACAGTCGGGGGCCAGTAGGAGGGTACTTGGGGTGCAACAAATGTGGGGCACAGACCCCCCCCCCCAATGGTGCAGGGGCTTGAACACTCGCCCCTTCTGAGGAAGGTCTCCTGTCCCCATGGCTGCTTCTTGCTTCCCATGCCCAGCTGAGATCAGGAACCAAAAGAAAGAAGAGACTTGGTCCAGCTAAAATCAGAATCCAGATAAACGAAGGCTTGGCTAACAGACTCTAAATTTAAATCTAGCCTAACAACAGAAATTCTTGGGCCTTCTCAAGGACGTAAAGTGAACCCTTTCAATCAATATTTACAGTGTAAATTAAGATTATTGTTAAAATATTAAATTTGACAGTAACATAGTTGTCAAGTTTTCAAATTAAATTTGGCTAATTTGAAATAAGTAATTACTCAAAAAGGATTAATGAAAATTTTCATTTTGTGTGTAAAAAATTAATATTTAAAGCTATCTAGACTGCATTATGAAATTTCCAAAAAGCCTCCTAATTAAATAAAAAAAAAAGGGGGGATAGTGGAAAAATGCCATGTAAGAAAATAGATCTTATTATTAAATTAATATTTTTTCATTAGCGAGACACCCAGAAAACACACACATTGATGCCATGATGCCAGGGTAAGCCAAGGAAAGATCATTTTAAAGAAAACACCCCAAGTAAGGTTTTTTCCTTTAACCTTTGGTCGAGAATATGTTTGTCTACTTTCAGAGAACAGCTACAAGACCATGTGGATTCCTGTAACAATGGATCCCAGAAAGCCAGCAACAAAGACAGAAGAGACAGTTCAGCGATGGAGATGGTGAAGACACCTTGCCATGCTAGCAGTCAGCAGCTGTGCGTCACTGCAAGGTGCCCAGGACCGGACTGGACCTGCATTTTCCACCATCCAGAACCAACATTTCATTGCTGGCATGTACTGATGAACTTTTGGACATTGAAACTTGGACTCAGAACTTTTGGACATTGAAATTGGGACTTGATTATTTTTTAAAGAAAAAATAAGGGGGAGATGCCGGAGTCCATTTATTGTCTTTGCTAGCTGAGTTTAGACAGAGACCCCCCCCAAAAAAGGCTAGTAACCTTTGAAGTTCTAGTAAAGGTCAGAACTGTGAACTACCCAGTTAATTTAAGTAATAATAGTTGAAGCATCTCCACCTTAGTTCACTTAATTCCTTAGGTACTTATGTAGATCTTTGCTGATTATTGTTGATCAGATACTCCTGGAGATCTGTTGATGAGCTAATCAGATACTCTGCCTATTCCTGAAAATTGTCTGCTGATGTGTGTCATTAAAACCTCCTTACCCTAAGGGCTACTCCAGATGAATAAAAGCTTGGTGAGACCTGAGCACAAGGAGGAAGTCTTTCCGGACTTGCCCGCCTGGTTTCCTGGTATTGCAAAATTATCTCGTGTCTCAGCTGTGAACAGCACCCACCAGAGGAGCTGCTGCCAACTGAAGAGCAGCTGCTACCGCAACCGCCCGAAGAGCAACCACAGACCAAGGAGTCACTGCCACCAAGAGAGCAACCACTGAACGACTCAACGTCTAGATATGTCAGTGAGATCAAACATGGGTAGACAAAGAAACCCCCAAAGGAAAGAGAAGGAGGACTCTCCAGAAAAGCAGCTAAGTAATACAGAGGCATGCAACATGACAGAAAAAGAATTCAGAATAAGGGTCCTAGAGTGCATAAACCGAATGGAGGAACAAATCAACAACCTCTGCAAGAAGCAAGAAGAAACAGATGAAAAAATCAACAACTTAAGTAAGACCCAAGAAGAAATGAAGAGTGATATAGCTGCAATGAAAAACTCCATTGAAAGTATCAACAGTAGACTAGGAGAAGTGGAGGACCGAATTAGTGAATTAGAAGACAAGGAAGCAAAACACACCCAAAATGTACTGCAATTGGAGAAAAAAATTAAAAGACAGGAGGAGAGCCTAAGGGAGCTTTGGGACAACATGAAACGAAACAACATACAAATAATAGGAGCACCAGAACAACAAAAGGATGAACAAGGATTAGAAAACCTATTAGAAGAAATAATATCAGAAAACTTCCCTGAGGTGGGGAAGAAAAAAGTCACACAAGCCCAGAAAGTCCCAAACAAGGTGAACCCGAAAAGACCCACACCAATACACATCATAATTACTATGGCAAATGTTCAGGACAAAGAGAGAATCTTACAGGCTGCAAGAGAGAGACGGAAAGTTACGTACAAGGGATCTCCCATTAGATTGTCAAATGATTTCTCAACAGAAACACATCAGGCCAGAAAAGAATGGACGGAAATTTACAAAGTGATGCAAAGCAAAGGACTGAACCCAAGAATACTCTATCCAGCAAGGCTATCATTCAAAATTGAAGGGGAAATAAGAAGCTTCACAGACAAAAAAAGGCTAAGGGAGTTTATCACCACCAAGCCAGCAATGCAAGGAATGCTAAAGGGACTGGTGTAAAAAGAAGAAATAAAAAGCTCAGAAAGAAAACAGCCACACAAAAAAAGAAATGGCTACAAACAAGTACCTTTCAATAATAACTTTAAACGTAAACGGACTAAATGCTCCAAACAAAAGACATCGAGTGGCTGAATGGATAAAAAAAATGACCCATACATCTGCTGTCTTCAAGAAACCCACCTCATTAGAAAGGACTCAGACTGAAAGTGAAAGGATGGAAAAATATCTTTCAGGCAAATGGAAAGGAAAAGAAAGCTGGGGTAGCAATACTTATATCGGACAAAATAGACCTCAAAGTGAAGGCCATAACAAGAGATAAGGAAGGCCACTTCATAATACTAAAGGGATCAATACAACAAGAAGATATAACCCTGGTAAACATATATGCACCCAATGCAGGAGCACCCAAATACATAAAAAATCTTCTGGAAGGTATCAAAGGAGAGATGGACAACAATACAATCATAGTAGGGGACTTTAATAACCACTGACAGCACTGGATAAGCCCTCTAGACAAACAATCAGCAAAGATACACAATCCTAAATGACTCACTAGATCAGATGGACTTAATAGACATCTTCAGAACACTCCACCCCAAAGCCAGGGAATATACATTCTACTCAAATGCTCATAAGACATATTCAAAAATAGACCATATATTGGGTCACAAGCAAAGTATCCCCAAATTCAAGAAGATTGAAATCATAAAAAGCGTATTCGCAGACCACGATGGCATAATATTAGAAATAAACTACAATAAAAACAACCCAAAATACTCAAACACCTGGAAGCTGAATAGCATGCTATTAAATATTGATTGGGTTACCAATGAGATCAAAGAAGAAATTAAAAACATCCTGGAAACTAATGACAATGAAAACACAACAATCCAAAACCTATGGGAAACAATGAAAGCAGTCCTGAGAGGGAAGTTTATAGCTCTACAGGCCTATCTCAAAAAACAAGAAAAAATGGTAGTAAATCATCTAACTCTACAACTCAAAGAATTAGAAAGAGAGCAACAAGAAAAGCCCAGAGTGAGCAGAAGGAAGGAGATAATAAAGATTAGAGCAGAAATAAATGACATAGAGACCAAAAAAACAATACATAAAATCAATGAAACCAAGAGCTGGTTCTTTGAAAAGGATAAACAAGATTGACAAACCTCTAGCCAGACTCACCAAGAAGCAAAGAGAGAGAGGACCCAAATAAACAAAATCAGAAACGATAGAGGCGAAATAACAACAGACCCCACAGAAATACAAATGATTGTTAAAAAATACTATGGACAGCTCTACTCCACAAACTAGACAACCTGGAGGAAATGGACAAATTCCTAGAAAAATACAACATTCCAAAACTCAATCAGGAAGAATCTAAAAATCTCAACAAGCCAATAACTATGGAAGAAATTGAAGCAGTCATCAAAAAGCTTCCAGCAAACAAAAGCCCAGGAACAGACGGCTTCACAGGGGAGTTTTACCAAACATTCAAGGAAGAACTAAAACCTATCCTCCTCAGACTATTACAAAAAATTCAAGAGGAAGGAACACTTCCAAGCTCATTCTATGAAGCCAGCATCACCCTAATACCAAAACCAGGTAAAGACAACACAATGAAAGAGAATTACAGGCCAATATCCCTCATGAACATAGATGCCAAAATCCTCAACAAAATCTTAGCAAATCGGATCCAGCAGTACATCAGAAAGATCATACACCATGACCAAGTAGGATTTATCCCAGGGATGCACGGATGGTACAATATCCGCAAATCAATAAACATGATACATCACATAAACAAATTGAAAGAAAAAAAACACATGGTCATATAAATTGATGCAGAAAAAGCATTTGACAAAATTCAACACCCATTTTTGATAAAAACTCTCAGCAAGGTGGGAGTAGAAGGATCATACCTCAACATAATAAAAGCCATATATGACAGGCCCACAGCCAACATCATACTCAGTGGACAAAAACTAACACCATTTCCCCTAAGAACAGGAACAAGACAGGGATGCCCCCTCTCACCACTCCTGTTCAACATAGTACTGGAAGTGTTAGCCATTGCAATTCGTCAAGAAGAAGAAATAAAAGGCATCCAAATTGGAAAAGAGGAAGTAAAACTGTCCTTATTTGCAGACGACATGATATTATACATACAAAACCCTAGAGACTCCATCCAAAAGCTACTAGACTTAATACATGAATTTGGCAATGTAGCAGGATACAAAATTAACACCAAGAAATCTGAGGCATTTCTATACACCAATAGTGAACTTTCAGAAAGAGAGATTATAAAAACAATCCCGTTTACCATCGCACCAAAAAAATTAAGCTACCTAGGAATAATCGTAACTAAAGAGGTAAAAGACCTCTACTCAGAAAACTACAGGACGTTGCAAAAAGATATAGAGGAAGACATAAACAGATGGAAGAACATACCGTGTTCATGGATTGGTAGAATCAACATCATTAAAATGTCCGTACTACCCAAAGCAATCTATAAATTCAACGCACTTCCCATTAAAATACCAATGGCATACTTCAGAGATCTAGAACGAACTCTCCAAAAATTCATCTGGAATAAAAAAAGACCCCGAATAGCTGCAGCAATCCTGAAAAAGAACAAAGTAGGTGGGATCTCAATACCAGATATCAAGTTGTATTACAAAGCCACTGTTCTCAAAACTGCCTGGTACTGGCACAAGAATAGGCATATAGGTCAATGGAATAGAATAGAGAGCCCAGAAATCGGCCCGAACCAATATGCTCAATTAATATTTAACAAAGGAGGCAAGAACATACAATGGAGCCAAGATAGTCTCTTCAATAAATGGTGTTGGGAAAATTGGACAGATATATGCAAGAAAATGAAACTAGACCACCAACTTACACCATACACAAAAATAAACTCAAAATGGATAAAGGACTTAAATGTACAACAGGAAACCATAAAAATTCTAGAAGAATCCAAAGGCAACAAAATCTCAGACATATGCCGAAGCAATTTCTTCACTGATACAGCTCCTAGGGCACTTGAAACTAGAGAAAATGAACAAATGGGACTACATCAAAATAAAAAGCTTCTGCACAGCAAAAGAAACCATCAACAAAACAACGAGAAAACCCACTGTGTGGGAAAACATATTTGCCAATGTCATATCTGATAAGGGCCTAATCTCCAAAATTTATAGGGAACTCATACAACTTAACAAAAGGAAGATAAACAATCCAATCAAAAAATGGGCAAAGGACCTAAATAGACACCTTTCAAAAGAGGACATTCAGAAAGCCAAGAGACATATGAAAACATGCTCAAAGTCACTAATCATCCGAGAGATGCAAATCAAAACAACAATGAGGTACCATCTCACACCTGTCAGACTGGCTATCATCAACAAATCAACAAACGACAAGTGCTGGAGAGGATGTGGTGAAAAAGGAACACTTGTGCACTGCTGGTGGAAATGCAGACTGGTGCAGCCACTATGGAAGACAGTATGGAGTTTCCTCAAAAAACTGAAAATGGAACTCCCATTTGACCCTGTGATCCCACTTCTAGGTATATATCCCAAGAAACCAGAAACGCCAATCAGAAAGGATATATGCACCCCTATGTTCATAGCAGCACAATTCACCATAGCTAAGATCTGGAAACAGCCTAAGTGCCCATCAGTAGATGAATGGATTAGAAAACTGTGGTACATCTACACGATGGAATACTATGCTGCTGTAAAATAGAAGGAACTCTTACCATTTGCAACAGCATGGATGGAACTGGAGAGCATTATGCTAAGTGAAATAAGCCAGTCAATGAAGGAAAAATACATGATCTCACTCATTCATGGATAATAGAGACCATTATAAACTTTTGAACAATAATAGATACAGAGGCAGAGCTGCCTCAAACAGATTGTCAAACTGCAGCGGGAAGGCCAGGGAGGGTTGGGGGGCAGGAGGGAGGGGGGTAAGAGATCAACTAAAGGACTTGTATGCATGCATATAAGCATAACCAATGGACATAAGACACTGGGGGATAGGGGAGGCTAGGGGACCGCCTAGGGCGGGGGGATAAAATGGACACATATGTAATACCCTTTGTAATACTTTAAGCAATAAATAAAAAAAAAATAAAAAAATTATCTCGTGTCTCTTTCATTTGTTGTGCGGCTCTTCTTTCAGATACCGAACCCTACTCCACGCGGGTCATGGAAGGAATCACTCAGTACCCCTCTGCCCTCACTCTGCCAGAGCACAAGGTGAGTGGCTTCACGGGGAATTTTTTGTATTGGTCCTTTCAGAGGGTGCCTGAATTTCCAGTCCTCTCTCCCTGTCAGACATCAACCCTACTACTTTTCACAGCCAGATGTTATGTGGGTAACCTTCTCAGTTCTGGCGCTCTCTGCTGGGGGCCCAGCTTGGGGATTAGACCCCAGGGTTCCCTGGTGGCAACTCCCCATAGCTGAGATATTTCTCTGGAACCTCAGTTGCTGTTTTTGGGGAGCCTGGCCTGCTATTTTGCACTTCTGCCCCTCCTATCAGTCTCTATGCCAGTGGTTCTCAACCTTCCTAATGCTGCGACCCTTTAATATAGGTCCTCATGTTGTGGTGACCCCCAACCATAAAATTATTTTTGTTGCTACTTCATAACTGTAATTTTGCTACTGTTATGAATCGTAATGTAAATATCTGATATGCAGGATGTATTTTCATTGTTATAAATTGAACATAATTAAAGTAGAGTGATTAAATCAATGGTCTTAGGTGACCCCTGTGAAAGGGCCCTTCGACCCCCAAAGGGGTCGCGGCCCACAGGTTGAGAACCACTGCTCTATGCAGTCTCTACTTTACGTCCTCAGTTATCAGGGTTCTCTGCAGCCAGTCTTCTGTTGATTATTCTGAGTCCAGGTGATTTTAAGAGTACGATTATTAAAGCTGGGGATAGTAAAACAAGGAAGGGCTTAGGGTAGGAGAAGCAACAGGAGACCAGGTGGGGTGGCGTTGGCTCTCTGGAAACGTTATAGGAAAGAAGTGAGGCAAGGTGGGTCTGCTGTCAGCTCCTGGGAGTCAGAAAAAAAGGGGTCTCCGAGGTAGGTTCAGGGGGTTAGACCAGGAGGAGCTGCCACTGCCCATTGCTTCTCTGGTTGCAAGTCTTGTGGGAACCCTTAGAGTTTAGGAGATGCATGCCTGTGGGGAAGGGAAAAGCTGGGACCATTGTTTTGAGAATTTTAAAGGTGGGAGTTTAGGAGAAGTCTTAGGGGAGGATCGCAATAGAATATTCATCAGCTTTTCTAGGTCTATCCTTTCAGGGTCGTGGTCTCTACTGATTGGCCGGCACCAGGGCAGGGGGTCATTAGTCATTGTAGCTGATCCTGGAGTCACCTGCCTGGTTTTGCTGCTTTACTGGGCACGGAGCTAAATATAACTGAGGCCTAGAGGTTATCTTTAGGGAGGAAATGTCAGAGAAAGGTCAGGCATGACCAGTGATATGCCAGAGGAGGAAAGGGGGCCAGGTCTGGTACCAGTTTTGACCATTGCTAGGGCCCCCTGGTGACCGTCTGTATCTGGCTGTGAATTGCTGGACCAGTTTGTCCAGCTATCTGTCATAGCTCCCAATTCCACTTGCCAAGGAATTCTAGCTTCTCACTATCCTTCCTCAGATTCAGTTCTCAGTCCTGTACTCAGCCAGAGCACTGGCCTGGGTCTCAGAACTCACATGGTCATCCTGGAGGTCCTAGGGGAATGGTGTGCCCCCAGTTTGGATGCCAGCGACAGGCAGTCTGGCACCCAGCAGTGGCCCCACTCTCTGTCACACCCAGGCCTCGGCAGGCCTTTTATTGCTTCTCAAACATCAACCAGGCTGCAGGCTGGAGCTGAGGGCCATGTGAGCAGCCCACATGGCTGTCAGGCAGGGGTGAAAAGAGTCTGGGCATGGCCATGTGGAACCTGGTCCTGGTCCCAGCTCTGTACCTCTCGCTAAAAATCAGCACAATGGCTCCCACATATTGAGCACCTATTGTGTCCCTGACATGTCACATTCATTTTCTCCGTTCTTCATAACATGCAGAACTTAAGGCTCTCAGAGTAATGACCTGTCCATGGCTACCGAGCAAAACTAGGATTCAAGCCCACTGTCTAGCTCTAAGGCCGAAGCTCATGTTGCCCTGAGAGGAGCCTCTGGTTCCCATGTGCCATAAACACTGCTTGAGCCACTGGGGCTGGAAAGGGGCCAGTTCCGGAGGAAAGACTCAGGGAGCAGGCTGCAGCTTGACCTCATGCTCTGGACATGTCTCTCTCAGGATGGGAGGTTCTCCTTTTCTCTTGAGTCAGTGAAGACGCTCAAGTGCCTCCAGGAGCTCCAGGAGCACAGCACTGGGAGCCGAAGTCAGTTTGAAGTCAGTTTGTGGTTCCTGCCCTCTGTGGCTCTACTAAGTTTCCTGCAGAACTCGTCTGTTTGCAAGGAGCCCAAGGCAATAAGATCCTCCAGAGGCTGGGTGAGTAGCCACCTCTCTGATGGGTGATTGCGAATTCCCTGACTGGTGACACTTGAGGGAGAGAAGTGCTCTGATTAGTGGGATTCAGAGGTGGGGCTCTGCTCTGATTGGTGAGACTAGGGGACTCTGCTCTGCTTGGTGGGTCATATGAAGCCCTCTGCTGTAATTAGTTCTTAGTTGTAATTGGCAAGGCTTGCTTTAGGAAGGTTTGGACTCTGATGCAGAGATAGCACTGTCACAGTTCATCAGTCTTAGCTTTAGCTCTTTTCTGGGTAGAAACTCTGCTCTGATTGGCTAGCTTGACTAGTATCTGTGTCCTGGTTTGAGTCCAACTGGTCATAGAGGACAGGCCTGGGTTTCTCCTGGGAGCTGGGTGGCAGGTGTCCTAGCTCTGGCTCAAGGGAGTGTGGGACTTTGGGGAAGAGAAGCTGGCGCTCATGGGGCCACATCTCTCCTGTCCAGAGGCCATCGCTGAGGACCGAGCTTATGTGAGATCTGTGCCTAACCTGCCTATCCTAGATGCTAGGACAGCAGGGGCTCGCTGTCTTCTGTCCCTCCTCCCACAAAATGCTCCCACTTCGGGCAGTTTAATGTACCCTGACCCCAATGGAGGACTGAGGAGAAAGCAGTTTGGGGAGACCCACCCACTGACCCCATCAGAGCTGCCAACTGCTGGCTGCTTCTCCGACCTGCCTCTAATAAACCAGATTCCAGAGTACTCCTGGTGTTGATTTCATTCATTCTCATCTCAGTCTACACATCACCCAGCTTCATGAATGCCTACCTGCCCTTGCAAGGTCAGGGCCTTGTCTACTAAATGCAAGGACCCCAATCTCTCTGACTCTCCAGACCACCAATGGAGGAGGTGGAACCTCTGCTCTTCTTTCACGTGTCCTAGAGTCACAAAGTCACTAAGCCACATATGAGCAGAGAGTTACAGGGGTCCATGACACTGGCCTCGAGCTCTAGAGTATTCAAAGTGCCTTAGGATCTGGCCCCCACTAACCACTTCAGCATTGCTTCTTGCCATCCCCTCCACTCCCCCACCCACATCCCAAGTAACAGCTCTCAGCATTTCCTCTGCCCCTCTCACCTCTGCATAGCTCCTCTCCCCACACCCCTGGCCAGGTCCACTCTCCACTCAGGCACCAAGGCCTCTCCTCAAGAACCTTCCCCATCCTCCCAGGAAGGGTCTTCATGCTCCCACTCTGTCCTTGGGGCTCCCTGGGCACCTTGATCACCCACACTCTGAACAGTCTGGCCACCTGAGGTATAATGGCTTCTGTGCTTGGGGAAGTCTCTTTGCCCCCCAGAGGGGATGAGGCCCACCACATGGATGATTGCATGAGAATGTAACACAACAGGGGAAAGCAAGAGGAACACAGTTCTAGTCCCAGGTCTTCTGTGTGCTGTGTGATGAGAAGAAAGTAGCATTTCCTCTCTGTGTCTTAGTGTCTTCCTCTGTAAAACTGAGATAAGCAATAGCACCTTCCTCCCAGGCTAGGGGGAATGCTGCATGCAAATGTGTGTGTGTGATGTACATAAAGTTCAGACCACATGCAAACATAAAAGAACTCAATAAACAGTAGAAACAAATAAACAAAAGAAACGAACCAGGGTCAAGCTGAGAATGGTTCAGGCATGGGTGAGGCGGTGTAGAGGGAAGGAGGAAAGAGGAGGCAACCTTCTTGGGTCCTTCCTGGGGAGAGAGGTGGAGGGGAATTGGATGACTCAAGTAGGATTCCTTGAGCTTCAGGATTCAGAGGATGATGTCCTAGAAGTCAGGGAAGGCTTTGTGAAGGGGAGGGGAGGCAGGCATTTGCTTTACCCCTTTGGATTTGGATTGGGATGGATGGAATTTCAAAACCTGTGTGGAGATAGGGGGCAGATGGCATTTCAGAAGGTGGGGTTGGTGCACACACACAGAGAAGCAGGAAGGTCCAAGGCACTGGAATGGTTCATCTGGGTGAAACCGAGGGTCCCGATTTAATGTATGATTTCTATTGACAATGTAGCCCATCATCCCCCCCCCCCCCCCCCCCCCGCTTCTATTCAGTTTCTTCACAGCTTGGCCTGTAAGCCTTAGTCCTTCCCTTACTAGTCATTAACCCCCTGAGGCAGCCAGAAACAATGGCTATGCCTTCACTAAGGGTCACAAGGTAAGCGTTTCTGTTAAGCTAAGGATAATATCTTTTAAAAAAAATTTTTAATTTTTTTAAATTGATTTCAGAGAGGAAAAGAGAGGGAGCGAGAGATAGAAACATCAATGATGAGAGAGAATCATCAATTGGCTGTCTCCTGCATGCCCCCCACTGGGGATCAAGCCCACATCAGAGCATGTGCTCTGACCTGGAATCGAACCATGACCTCCTGGTTCATGGGTCTGGCTAAAGATAATCTCTTGACCTAAGTTTCAGCTGCTGCGCCCTGGGGTGGAATGACCCCCTGGCTACTTTCCTGTGAAACTGGACAGAGGGATGCCAGAGTAGACCTAAGGTTGCCTGTACAACCCTGAACCCCTAACCCACAGTGTCTTGTGATTTGCCCTATATATCTGTAACCTACATGCCATTGGGGAGTTTGGGCTTCTGAGCATTAGCTTCCCGTTCTCCAGGGTGACACCACTCATAATAAAATAGCCAATATTTCCCCATTACAGTTCTCAGTGTTGTGTTTGGCTCTGCTAGCGCTGGGCGGGTGAACTCCCTCTATTCAATAACATGGGCAGGGTAGCCCAGGAGGCACATGGGCTGAGTTTGAACCTGAGTGTGTCATTTATAAGTTGTGCGTCCTCTCTGAGACTCAGTTACTCAACCACAAATGGGGATGATAACAGATCCTGCCTTCCAGGGCTGCAGGGGCATCTGGTAACAGGCAGAGCCAGGCTCACACCCAGAGAGCAGGCTCCAGAGTGGGAGCATAAATGATTCTACTCCACCACATGGCTCATCAGATGACTTTGGGCAGGTCACTTAGGCTGTTTCCTCAGTGTCTACTTTAAACTGGGGATGACAAAATGGGAAGAGAGAGGAGAGATTCCACTTTTTAGAACTTTAAGAAATGGGTTGTTTCAAAGCCTTTATTTTTACCCCTAAATAAATGTGGTTGAGTGAAGATTAAATGAGATGATACAGGAAAAGCTGTGAAAGCTCCACCAGCCAGGCCCATAATGAGCACTTTGTCGATGCTGCTGTTATTATTGTTGTTGTTATTATTTCCATATGGATGGCTCAGCCTTGTGCCTGGCACATAGAAGGTGCTTGGTCAGTGGCAGTTTCCTTCACTGCCTCCTCCCCAGGCAGGTGGGAGCCCAGAACAGCTGAAGGGATGGGTAGAGAAGAGGCCACATGGCTCATGAGCTTGGTTTAGACCTGAGAGATGGTACTGGGGAGCCACAGAAGAGTAAGATGGTGGGTATGGGAAGCAGGGCAAGGAGGAAGCTCTGGCTTGGTCTGGGCTAGTGTGCTAAACCTCTAGTGATGGTAGAGATGAGAATGGCCCAGAGGAACACAGGAGGCATTGCTAGGGCCTCAGCCGATCTGGCCTGTGGGGGAGGAAGAGAAAAGTGCTACAGCTCTGGGGTTTGCGGCCTGGCGGACTGAGAGACTGCAGGACTCAGGGGCAGAAGTGGACAGAAGGGGTAGCTGGTCTGGGGGAATTCATCCAGGCTTTGTGTGTGTGTGTGTGTGGGGGGGGGGGTTAAGGGGGGGGGGCTGGAACTGAGTTCAGAGGGCCCAGTCCCTTTGTACCTGGCTTTCCACATCTCTACTCCCTCAGAGATGAAAGGCCCTGCTCCAGGGAGTTCCCAGCACAGCTCTGGTCTTGAGTTAAGGCACCGAAGGCCACTTCGAGGGAGAATTTGGTGTCACGTGTCCCCATGTCACAGGGAGACGCAGCGTGGTATTTCAGAGCATGGATTCTGGCCCAGCTTTGTGGGAAGAATCCTGCTTTACCACTTTGCTGAGCCTGGACTGGTCATCTCTACCTGGGTGTCCTTCATAGAGTGGAGATGCTAATCATAATAGTACCTGCTTCATTAGACTGTTGTGAGGCTTTAGTGAATTAACACATGCAAAGGGTTTAGAATAGTGCTTAGGGTGTAGAAAATGCTCAATAAACAATGGCTATTGTTATTAATATTCTCCAGGGCCAAACGATGGAAAAAGGGAGGAAATATCTTTCATCTGGGGCTGGGTGAAAGCTAAGGGCCCATCTTCTCAGGTCAGCCTGACGATGGGCATGAGAGGGGGCACCTCTTGATCGTTCCCTCTATCCACTCCTGTCCCAACTAAGAAAGGAAACTCCCCTCTCCTCCTTCCCTCACCCCCATCAGGAGTGCAGAGCTCTGGCCCTGCAGCTAGGCCAGGCCCTGAGCTCAGCTTGGGGTATGTGGGTCTGGGTGCTCTGTGGACCTTGGGCACCTTATTTCCCACCCTGAGCTCACTCCCTTCTATTCCAAATAGGGCTTAGTGAACTGACTCCTTGGGTATTGGAAACCTGGGAAATTCCTAACTCTAGTTCACACTTTGTCCTCAACCCACCCAACTCCCAAGAAGCTCTTCCCATGGCTCCTGGGGATGAAAAAATGGAAGTGGACTCCACTTGTGGGTGGAGAATCTTTATTCAGCGGCAGGGCTGCCTAAGGGGCCAAACTCTCCTCCACCTGCTAGTCACACTGCTCTGTGCCAGATCCAGCGGATTTGCCCCTGGGAGGGTGGCAGTGACCGAGGTGGCCAGGGCACCACCAGAGCTTGGTTGGGGGCTGCAAAGGCAGTGGTTTGGCAGGGCAAGGTGCCCAGGGTTGGCTCAGGATATCCAGAACCATCTCAGAATCAGCCGGTACAGGCAACATTCACACACAGCTCACAGTTGTTGGTAGTGATGGTCTCTGGGCAGGGGAAGAAAACTGGTCATGAAGCTGAACATGAATCTGAAACATCTGTGGTCCAGGGAGCTGATGGCCAGGTGGCTAGAGAAGGCCTGCGTAGAGGCCCATCATCTTTCTCACAGATGAAGAGCATGACATTTTAGAAATGGAGTGAGCATCTTGGCTTAAGTCCCAGGCCCTCTCCTTCCTCACAGAGCCTGGGCAAGTCACTTAAACTCTGTGCCTGGGTTTCCTGTCTCTTGAATGGACAGTAACAGCCTGACAGGGTAGTTGTGAGGAGAGGATGCAGGCACAGGACTGACAAGGACCTGGCACTGAGTAGTTGCTCAATAAATGCTAGCTAGTCACTATATACTCCTGGCCTGCTCTGCTTCATCCCTTACCTTTCAGCTTAGATGTCACCTCTTAGAAGCTTTTCAGACTCTTTATGCCACTCCAGATGCAACTCACCTCTCCTCGCATCCTGCTGTGCTCCCCTCATCACTGCATCACAGTCAGTGCTCATGGGTCTCTTTCCCAGGGCCCTCCCCTCCCATCTGGGAAGTCTCTGATGTAGGATGACCAACTGGTCCCGGTTGTTGGGAGTTGAGGGGCTTCCTCACGCCCGGCTTTTGGTGCCCAAACTGGGAAGGAGGGGTTGCGTAACTTGGATTGCCCTGTCCTCAGCCACTGGGGACTGAATAGAAATAACATGAGGTGGAGGAACCTGAACCTGACCTGGGGTGTGGGAAGGAAGGGATGAAGGCAGGAAGCTCCGCAGGGGTGGGGACATTCACTCAAGGCCTTGAAGATGGGACGGAGTTCCAGTGGCAGGGCCAGGTGGTAGCATGGGATGGGCAGGAGGCTGTGGGCCTGCGGGTGGGGGCTGAGCACCCACTGCCTCTCCCAGTCTCTCATTGCTTCATGGATTCCAGCTGGACATGGAAGCCCTGGTACTGGGGGGAGGCAGGGAGAAGATGGGAAGGCATCAAAACCTAAACTGGTAGACCAGGGCTCCTCAGACTCCGCAAGCCTTTCCGGTTCTCAGTCACTGCTAGATGAGGCCACAGCGAGGCCACTGTGGTTCAGGATATGGGCTTTGGACCCCAGTTCAAATCTCAGCTCTTCCTGACCAGATGTCTGTCTCTTCCCTTCTCTGAGCCTCATCTGACAAATGGAGGTAATCATGTCCCCTCTTCCCCGGTGCCTGGTATCCAGGGCACACTCCGTAGCTGGGTGATCTCCCCTGAACCGACATGCAAAAATGATGGCAACCCCAAGCTGGCCATCTGTAAGGCCAGGCTGCCAGGGGAGGTGGAGGCTCTCTCAGGACCTCCTTTATTCTTCTCAGGGAGGCCCTACCCCTAGGAGTGGGAGGCACAGACTTCCGAGAGGCCAGCAGCAAACTCACACAGAGAGACCTGCTTCTGTGATTCCTTCCAGCATCACGGGCATCCCAGAAGGAGACCTGGCCCCCTGCCATCTGCTCGCTGGGCTTTTCCTATGCTGGGCCATCTGTTGGGAGCAGTCTGTGTCCTCTGTGCCTCCCGTTCATCCTGCAATGTCAGCTCAAGTTACCTGCCAGGGAAACATTTTCTGGTGCTTACACCCCTGCACCCATACATGGGTGAACATGGAGAGCTGTGGGAGCATATAGGGGTCTCCCCTCTGCCTTCAGGGCGTCTCAAGGACAGGCTTCACATCTTGTTCCACACTCTGACCTCTGACCAGGATGGGCCAGCCTTTGAGGAGAGTCATGCTGAATAACAGCAGTTTATTATTATTGCTATTGTCACCATCACCATAACCATAGGTATGCTGGCCATCCACACCCCCAGCTGTCCTAGTCCCTGGGCTGTGAATGTGTGTTGGGCTGAATCCTAGGCCCTGTGCCCCTTGTACCTCATGAATTCCCAGCATCCTCTCTCCTTCCTAACCTCCCACCATGGGAACTTTTAGTCAAAGGCCATTCTGGCTGGAAGGATTCACCTGGATGTATTCAGACTGTGTGCTATGCAGGAGCACGAGGAGGGCCACGGCCACTCTGACTGAAGCCTTGACATAGTCCTGCCATCCATCTTGTCCCTCTGTGTCCCACCATAGCCATACACTCAGCTGCTACCTGCTTCTCTGGTTAGCAGCTTTTATAAACTATGCATCCTGGTCACTCATTAACTGGGCAGCTGGGGTGGAGGCGACACCTGGCTGACTTTGTGACAAGCCTGGAGTCCATTCTTAGAAGGGGAGCGAAGGCAAGGAGGCCCAGGGCATGTGTGTCAAGAGCCTGCTGTGTGTGGGCTCTGTGGGTGAGCCTTGGACCACACCACTTTCCTCTGCTCCTCCAGATACCTAAGCAAGTAAGATGATAGGGAGACCATTTCACAAACAGGGAAGATGAGGTTCCCAGCTCTGTTTAAAGACCATCCTTCTGATCAGTCTGGGCCCAGGTCTTCAAACTGCCTCTGCCTGCATCTCCCAGGGGGCTTGGACGTCCTCAGGCCACGATTGGCTCATCTCACCTGCCTATGTCTTTCAGACGCCAATAGCCTCCCCCAGCCTGGAGGAAAGTGCCCAGCCTTGGAGACAGATTGACCCTGGTTTGAAGCCTGCAGCTGTGTAATCATGGACAAGTCACATCAGCTCTGACTGAGCCTTACTTTCCTCTTCCATCAAATGGGTGGAATGATGGAACTCACCACATGAGGTTGCTAAGGGAGTGATGGGGCCCATTTGGGCTCGCCCTCTTCTCAAGGTAATAAGTGCCACAACAGGGCCCTTAAGCTCAAAGTTGTTTTCTAGGCAATGCAGAACCCACGCTTCCATGGTTGAAGGTTGAGTCAGGGACAAGATAGTAAAGTCCACAGGGGTTATCTCCAGTGCGTGCTCAGGCAGCTATAAACGGTGCTCCTGCCAGGCCTCAGTTCTGCAGGGCACTGAGCCTGGTACATAGTAGGCAGCCATGCATAACAGGGAAGGCCCATTTTCCAACCTGTGTCTAGCAGATCATCATGCTCCCTCAGACCAACTCTACTGCACAGGCCTAAGTTCTTCTCATGCTTTCACAAATGCATTCCACCTGCCTGCAACTCATTTCCTTTCTTATCTTGGGGTGAAATGGGAAAAGCAGAGTTAACTTGATATTTCCTATGTCTTGCTTTGAATCCAGGCTTCAGCCTTTACTCTTTGGAGACTGAAGAAATTAATGGACTCTTCCATGCTTTCTCATCTGTGGACTAAAAATAGTCATCAGTAACAACAGCTCTCATTTCTTGAACCTGCACTGTGTGTGAGGCACAGTGCTATTTTATGGGCATTAATCTTGTTCAGTTCTATAGGATGGGTGTAATGATTGTCTCCATTTCACAGATGAGTAACTCAAGGTCCACCAAGGCCAAGCACCATGTTAATGTCATGCGAACCTAAACATAAAAGTCCTTTTAAAGTGAGAGGCAATAAGCATTTATTTGATATCAAAGAATATTTATTTGTGAAGCATTGATTCACGAAGAAGCTCAAATAATGTTCTGACTAGGAGACAAAGGCAAGGAGTATGATGAGAAAAGGAAGGTGAATGATTATATCAATAGGAGGAAGGCATTTCTATTAACGCAGATAACCTAAGATAGTGATGCAAATTCTAAACAATGTTTTAAATTTTCAGTCTGGTAGCCATCAGTCTGGTATTCATAATTTCTGCTTTCTTGTTATCCTTGCAAATAGTTCTTTGGGGGCACAATGTTGCTTTAGGCCCAGTTTATAAGCTAGTTTGCCCTGTTTTAACATTCCCGAGATTTGAGGCAAAAGACATGCCAGGCAGTTCCTCTGGCATGGCAGCTCGGCTCCATTTTAAAGTGGCTCGCTCTCTCTCTCTCTCTCTCTCTCTATATATATATATATATATTTTTTAACAGTCACTGTGAGAGTAAGAGGGGTGAGAAAGTTTTATATATGGAATTCTTGCTTCTGATCAGCTTATGGTGTTATAGAAAAAGAGACTTGGCCCGGCCGGCATGGCTCAGTGGTTGAGCCTCGACCTATGAACCAGTAGGTTACGGTTCAATTCCTGGTCAGGGCACATGCCTGGGTTGTGGGCTCAGTCCCAATGTGGGGTGTGCAGAAGGGTTAGGGTTAGGGTTAGGGTTAGGGAGCCGATCAATGATTCTCTTTCATCACTGATGTTTCTATCTCTCTCTCCCTCTCTTTTCCACTCTGAAATATATATTTTCAAAAAGAGAAAAAAGAAAAAGAACTTAGGCCTTGGAAGGAAGAAGATTTGGATTTAAATGATTTATCTGCTGTGTGATCTTAGATAAATTACTTAGCTTCTCTGAGCCTCCATTTCTTCATCAATAAGTAGATGAAACAATGAGCAACCTCATAGTGGCCATTGTGAGGACAAACTGAAAAATCTCGTCCCAACGGAGCCCGTGACTGGTGAATAGCATGTGCCTGGCCTGTGGAGGCCATGCAGCCAGCGGGATTTTCCTGCCTCTCCTTCTCCATGGAGTCCTCCCTGACAAACCCCATCTCTGACCCTACAGAGAAAACAGTTCTGATCTTAGTCCTGTGCAGCTGAAACACCATGACCTGCCATCTGTCCAGAGCCAGGTGTGACTACCTGTATGACCTTGGGCAAGTGCATCACCTCTGTGATCTCACGTTCTTATTTGTAAAAGGTTATCTATCTCCAGCTTTTTAGTTTGTCATGAGGCCGCTTGATTCCCAAATCCTTGCGCTTTCCACCAGAGCTAGCCCTATTTGCCCCACACCAAGGGACAAGGAACAAATTGTAGAGTTTGGAGGCTCCTGTGGCCATGGTCTTTGTTACTTCTTCACCTTCCAGCCCCTCCAACCAGGGCCCATCATGTGTCACTCTTTCATTGGGAATAACTGTGACTTTCTTATCTATTGACGTGACTCAAATTCATATATCAATCCATATCCTCCTCTTTGCTTCATGAATGACCCTCCATCCATCAAAACTACAGACACAAACCCTTGCTGTTGTGCCCATTGAGCCGCTGTACATTGATGTTTCTCAGGACACTTCCTTTAGGAACGTGGGAAGTGATTGTGACTCGTCTCTGTGTGGAAGCCTCAATCAGAGTGAGTGACAATTGGCCTGTGTGTACATGTTTGGGCTGCTCCTTTCTTCGCACTGGACTTCCTGTTAAGTGCCCACCACCATGGTGTCCCTGAGTCCATGTCTCTCCCTTACTCTAAACTGATCATTTTCCCAGGAGCAATTGTCACAGCTGACCACTCCGTCTTTCTTGGAATAAAGCACTTTCTCCACTCAGTGTCTGAGACTCACGCTCTCCATATTTTCTGTCAATTTCACTGGCCCATATTCTCAGTATTTTTAGTTGGTTTTTCTTTCTCTTTTTGACCCCCCCAGACTTTAGAATGCCCTAGCAAGCATGTCAAACTCTCGGCTGGCGGGCCACATGCCTCGTTTATTTAGTTGCTGCTCTCTGGTGCTCCTGTGAACCATTTGGCTGGGTGATCTGGGCTATTGTAGAGGGATTGACATAAGGTGACAGCCTGATGGGAGCTTCTTTGTAGGTAAAAAATTGTTTTTCTCTTGCTGCCTTTAAGATTCTCACTTTGTCTTTAATTTTTGGCATTTTAATTATGATGTGTCTGACTGTGGGCCTGTTTGGGTTCTTCTTGCTTGGGACTCTATGTGCCTCCTGAACTTGTATGATTTTTCCTCCACCAGGTTAGGGAAGTTTTCTGTCATTATTTCTTCAAACAACTTCTCTACCCCTCACTCACTTTATTCCCCTTCTGGTGCTCCTATTATGCAAATATTATACATTTCATGTTGTCCCACAGCTCCCTTAAGCAGGCCTTCTGTTTTTTAATGTTTTTTTCTTTTTGATTATTTGATGGAGTGATTTTTCTACCCTGCCTTCTAATTCACTGATCCAATGCTCAGCTTCCCCTACTCTTTCAATGTGTTCTTTATTAGTGCTATGTCATTCTTTATTTTTGACTGGAAATAAAGATATTATTTTTTCATAGTTACTATACATTTTCTCCTGCTCTTGAGCATATTTAATACCATTATTCTGAACTCTATATCAGATAAATTTTTTATCTCCATTTCATTTATCTCTTCTTCTGAAAAATTATCTTGTTCTTTTATTTGGGAGTTGTTTTTTTGCCTCACCATTTTGGGTTTGTGTCTATGTATTAGATAGATGTGCTATGACTCCCAATCTCTCATCCAGGACTATGTCAGACGCTTTTTCTGATGGGCTCTGAGCACCCTGTTTAGGGCTATCAGAAATCCACAGCTTGCGGATGCCTCTGGGGGGACTGGATGCCTTTGGAAAGGGTCTAAGATGTGCACCAGGCCCAAAAGGAGATCAGGCAAAGACTCAAAGCATCCAGAGACCCACCTCTGCCTGCGGCCTGATTGTTGTCAGCTTTGATTGGCCTTAGGCTATGGACCACAGGGTGGGGCGAAAGTTCTTCCAAAAGGATGCAATAACTGCCTTTCCCCCAGGCCCAAACCACCTGGATGGCAAAGGGCTATAGGAGAAAGATGTCCGCTACAGTGTGAGGGAATGACTCAGCATAGGCAAGTAGAGTGGCTGCCTCCAAGCTCCAACCCCAGAGTTCCCAACCCTGGACTCTCCTCACACAACTCCAGTCCACACTGCCCACCCTCTGCTGGAACCCAAGGTGAGTGGCTGCACAGGAAAATTTGTGCATTGGCCCTTTAAGAGAGTGCCTGCATTTCCAGCCATCTTTGGCTGGCAAACAGCAACCCTGCTGCTATTCACAGCCAGGTGTTATGTGGGCACCTTTATCAGTTCTGGTGCTCTGGGCTGGGGGACTCAGCTTGGGGTTTAGACCCCAGAGTTCTCAATGGGAACCCCCCACAGCTGAGATACCCCTCCAGACCTTAGGTGCTGTGTGTGGGAGCCCAGCCACTCCTTTCGCATCTCTCACTTTCTACCAGTGTCTATGCAGTCTCCACTTTCCATCTTTGGTTATCTGGGTTCTTTCCAGGTAGTCTTCAGAAGATTTTTCAGGGTGGTTTTTCTGTATTTTAGTTATATTTCCCATTTGGTTGTGGGAGAGTGTTCGTGTAGCTTCCACTTACTCCGCTGCCATTTGTAGCCTCCTCATTCTTTAATTTTTAATTGTGGTAAGATACATATAACATAAAACTTACCATCTCAACTACTTATAAGTGCCAGCACTTAATACATTCACACTGTTGTGCAACCATCACCACACTTCATCTCCTGAACTTGGTGATTAGACCAAGGAATGAGAGGCATTTATTCTTCGCCTACTTTTCTGTAGAACCAGCATGGCCCAGTGTAGGGAGATAAGGGCAGGTAGTGTTATCAGACAGGGGGCCTAACCCTGAGTGGTAGTGTGTGGGTTATTGACTTCATGCAGGACAGATTACATAACATGGGTCCTGGTGATTTTGAGAGTACATTTATTAAAGCTGGGGACAGTGAAACAAGAAAGGGCTTAGCATAGAAGAAGCAACAGGAGAGAGCCTAGGTGGGGCTGCTTTAACTCACTTGGAAGTCAGAGAAAAGGGGGCCTTAGAGACAGGTTCAGGGCCCTGGACTAGCTGCCACTGTCCATTGCTCCCCTGGTTGCAAGTCTTGTGGGGACCCTTAGAGTTTAGGAGATGCAGGCCTGTGGGGGAAGAAGAGAAAGAAGGGAACGGTGCAGGCGTGCTCCCAGGAGGGAGAGTGCAAGCTTGGTCTTTTTTCTTAAGGGTTTTTCTCTCTCTCTTGCAGGTGGGAACCTTAGGGGAGGGTTCAAGGGAGGGTTTCAGCAGAATATTCATCAATTTTCCAGGTGTGCTCTTTCAGGACGTGGTCTTTATTAATTTGTCGGCACCAGGGCAGGGGGTCATTAGTCATTGCAACTGGTGTCACCCATCTGGTTTTGCTGCTTTTTTGGGCCCGGAGCTGAAATACAGCTGAGGCCTGGATGTTATCTCTAGGAAGGTGACCTTCTGTATCTGCTGTAAATTGCTCAGCCAGTTTGTTCAGCTGTCAGTCTCAGTTTCCCCATTCCACTTGCCAAGGGATTTTTCTAGCTTTTTACTATCCTTACTACTCTCAGGTTCTCCTTAATCAGTTTGTGAACCTCCTGCAATCACTTCTTTTGATCTATAAAATGAGGGGTGTGATTAGCTGATCTTGAAGTTTTGTTCAGCCCTGAAAATATGTTTCTCTGAATATTTTACAAAACCAAACACGCTGATTGGATTCTTACTATCCTTACTACCCTGGTGACTCTGACTCATAACCAGCACTACTTATTCTGTAATAGGACCTTCATGGTCCCCAGGTTTTCCCAGCTTTGGGAGCCCCAGGACCTAATTCTATCCACACCCTCAGGAGGTCAGGTGGTTCCACAGAGCTCCTGTGAAAGGAGCAGTGAGGCAGTCCTGCCTCTAACAGCCTTGAGAACAGCAATGTCAGCCATGGAGTACATTGTAGGACCTCAGAGAGTGGCGCTTGACCACATGGGATGACCAGATAAAAATAGGGCTCCTTGGAATGTCCTGAATCATGCAGATAATACATTAACTGGTAAAAGTTTAGTGGTGACCTCACTATACTCACAGGCTCGGGGGCTTAGGGACAAGTGACTCATGCAGATGACATGATGGTCTAGGAAAGGCTGATTTATGTCATGAGGACCTTTGCTTTGATGTGGACATTTTCCTTTTTAGGTGGACCTGCCAGTGCCAAATGCATACCATTGATTTTTGTCTTCTTCCACCTCAGCTTCAAGGATGCAGTCTTCTGGAAAGTGAGTGAGGGGTATAGGTCTTTCCAGGCTGGAAGAAGAAGAATCAGGTATGGGAATCAGGTATGTGACCCATGGTCACACAGTTGACAGGCAACAAGGATAATTTGTCAGTTACATGGATTTTCCATGTTAGAATAAGACCCAGGATAGCTGAATCTGTTGGGTATAAGAGCATTTTCCCTCCATTTTCCAACTACCAACTCATGGGATGTTTTCCAGGTGGATGATTTTCTGCATTCGGTCAACTTCTTTTTGTTGTGCTTGTGTTTGATATGCTGGCATCCTGGAAGAATTGCTACTGACACCAAGAATCCAATCAGCGTGTTTCATTTTGAAAAACCAATATTCAAAGAAACATAATATTTTTAGGGCTGAATAAAACTTCAAGATCAGCTAATCACACCCCTCATTTTATAGATCAAAAAAGTGATTGCAGTAAGTCACAAACTGATTAAGGAGAACCTGAGAGTAGAACCCAGGTGACTCTGACTCATAACCAGCACTGCTTATTCTGTAATTTCGTAGTTTGGATTCCCATAGAGTGGCCTAGGGCTAATTTATTTGTTTTCTATGTGTGTGTGTTCTTGAAAGGAATTCACAGACTGTTTCCAGAGATACTTATAGTCAAATTAGACAGAATAATAAACATAGAAACATGTAGTGATTTTCTTACACAACATCAAGGTCACTCATGAAGTCCATTGTCTCACCCTCATTCACTCTTGGAGAGCAAACATTAGGCAAGTTGTATGTTTTGATTTTGTTGAACTGAGTACCCTCCCTCTCCCTCATTTGCCCCTTCCCCCTCCCTTCTCCTCCTTTCTCCCCTCCCTGCCACCTTGCCCTCCCTCACTCACCCTTCCTACATCTGCAGTCTGATTCTCTCAGTCCTTGCGGAGCGGCATCCAACCCAGGCTTCTGTGCATGCCAGCACATTCCTCCCCTGCCCACCGCCCGCCCCACCTTGCTTCTCTGTTTTCACCTCCCCCTATGCTTTCGTTTTCCGAATTGTGGGCCTATCAAAACTAATGAACTCATTTATTTTCTCTCTATCAAATGCACACAGAAATTATTATATTTCTAAATGGGCTAACACTGCTGTGTGGCCACATCTGAGTCTTCTGAGAGCTGTCGGGGCCCCTCTTCATAACCTTGGGAATGCTTTTGAGGACTCAACTGTATAAATGTGACAAGAGAGGAGTCCTTGATCTATGCTTGCCTGGTCCCTTGGGGCTGTACGCAGGCCAGTGGCAAGGTTATGCCATGTGATCAGCATTCTAGGAGGCTGCCAAGGAAAAGCCTAAGAGACATCCTTTTGCTGGCACAGCAGGTGTCCTGCTATGAGTTGTAACATAACCAGTGAGCAATAGCTCATGAAATGACCTTCTTTTCCATTTACTACAGGGCAAGCATTTCTTGGAAATGCATATAATTCACTGAGCTCTAAATCAAGGCTCCATTTACCCTGGCCCTCAAAGCCTCTTGCTCCAGTTTTGGCTTTTATAGACTGTGACACTAAACCTGTCATTTCTCCCTTTCATTTGTCAGTGTAGGAAATCGTCCTCTGTGATCCATCTCCAGCATGGTCGGCTTTTGATGGAATTTGCTGAATTTCCCCAGGGCTAACAGAATGTAGGGAGGAGGGAAGAGGATAGAGAAACGAACAACTATGCACGTGGGACAGCCTCATGGTGAAAACCCCGCAGGCACCTGCCTCAACTAGACAGGGAGAGGTGGAAGCAACTAGAGAAGGCCTCAGCCCAATTTTTTTAAATGGCCCAATGGGAGACAGCAAGACCTAGGAGACATATGAGGAAACAGGTGACCCCATGATGCTCAGCCAAAGAGGAAACAGAGGAGGGACTGGATAAGTGGGCTGTGTTTGCTGCCCCGGGTGTGCTTGTACAACTGGGCAGACACCCCCTCTCGAGAGTGTATTAAAAGTCTCGGTATCGCCATACTTCTGACTCCGAGCTCATTATTTGAATTTGGACAGATGAGCATTTCTCACAATTTGGGGGTGCATATGGGACTTCTGTGTACATGGAGAGGGTGGCTCTGGTTGAAGGGGAGATGAGTACCACCTGATTTGGGGTGGCCTTTTTGCCTGAGACCTGTGTCTCTTCACAGACTCCATAGAACAGGTCTGAAACTTTTTCTTCAGAAGATGGCAAAAATGACTCAAGGAGGACAGAAAAATAGGTACACACGTGGCAACCAGACAAATCTCATGCATGGGCCAAGGTGGGAAATTGGACTTTAAGTACTTCCTTGGTGATTGGTATCCTTGGAGGTTGAGTATATGTAACTGGGATGTGTCTTGGACAGAAAGCGTGTGTGGAGTTCTGATTTGCAGTTCTGTTCTCCTGAGAGGGAAGTGGCCAGAGAGGGATAGAGAGGATCTCAGGGAGTTCAGGAAATCTCCAATATGAGGGGTTGAGCACTTAGTCACAGGGGACTTTCTGAGGATGAGAAACAAAAATTCTAGGCCTATGGGAGACATTCCCCTGTATAGTCCATTGGGGAGAATGCTGATGTTCTGGAGGGGGGCGGGCAGTCCCCAAACCAGGGACAGGAGACATTGCTCTACTTCGGTGGTTTATTTTTTATGCAGGGCATTCTGTGGTGTCTGTGACAGGACAGACAGGGAGCACAGTGTGAGGCTTTTATCTGTGGTTTGTGCACACCTGTAAATATTGTAAATGAGTGTTTCTGTTGATGTTCTGTGTCTCTTTGTTGTTTGGTTTAACTTGTTTAAAGATGGGGCACGTTCCACGTGGGGGGCGGGGCAGCTATTTGTGGTGAGACTGAACACCTGGCAGAGATTGCAGGAGTGCCCCAGCAGCTACAGAGATTTCTTAATTTTGGGGACTCTTCCTGCTTTCCCTCTCAGGGTGTCAGTCGCCAGAAACTCTTAGCTAGTGAGAGTCCTTGTCTGTGTGTCTGTAATGTAATTTCAGTTATTGATGTACTTCGCTTGCTTCCTATCTTTTGGGGACTTAGTTTGCTCTTCGCTGGTTTGTGAACATAGGGCATGCTCTGACTCAGCTGTGTGGGCTTTATGCCACTCAGAACCAGAGGCCATTTTGCTGTGATGGGTGAGTGTGAAACAAGATTCTAAGGCTAACGTCCCCATCCATACTTTTGAGAATACTCACTTATTTACTGTAGGGGTTTTTGTTTGTTTGTTTGTGTTTTTAAGATCTCTTCTTACATTTGAGATTTCATGTTGTTACAGTCTACTCAGAAAGAAAAATGTGGGAAACAAAACATTTTAACCCCCTACCGCTCAAGTCTTTTTCCTAGGAGAATCAGATCCGTAGGCTGCAGAAATAGCAATTTTTGTAAAGAAAAATAAAATAAAATAGTACTTTCACATTAAAGCCACTGAAGGCCAGTGAGTTATCCCTGTTACAAAATTTGCCAACCAGGCAGACACCTGCTCTCGAGGGTACATTAAGTCTCGTTTTCGTCCTAGCCAGTTTGGCTCAGTGGATAGAGCATCAGCCTGCAGACTGAAGGGTCCTGAGTTCGATTTCGGTCAAGGGCACATGCCCAGATTGTGGGATCAATCCCCAGTGTGGAGCGTGCAGGAGGCAACCGATCAATTATTCTTTCTCATCATTGATGTTTCTCTCTTTCCCTCTCTCTCCCTCTCTGAAATCAATAAAAAGTATCATTTTTGCCATAATTCTGTCTCTGAGCCATTATTTGAATTCAGACAGGTAAGCATTTCTCACATAAGGAAGGCCAGCTTTTAAATGTGCTTCCTGACAGGGTGTGTGTGTGTGTGTGTGTGTGTGTATATATATAAAAAATTTATGGATGGAAATTGAAATTCATGAACACTGCTACTAGTGGGCAGAAATGGCAGGTTAGGTTGTAGAGGAGGTCACAGAAAAAACTTCTCTATTTTTTTTATTTTTTATTCTTTAGTACTGTTTTATTTTTTCCTAAAAAACGAGCACTTTCATAGTGGTATAAAAGGAATTTAAAATTATTAACATATTTTTGTTATTACCAAAGAATTATATATCCAGAAAAATTAGAGAAGAATGATTTGAAAATAAAATGAATAAAATATATCTATAATGTAATCTACAGAGAGAATGTTCATTAAAATCTGGGTGTATATCTTTCCAGATTTTCAACCTTCCATATACTTGTTTGTTTTAACAAAGACATTGTTTTGCGATTTGATTTTTTCACCTAACTTTTTCATGAAAAGTTTTCCCATGAAATTATTTTCATATACAGCATCATTATTTAATGACTCAATGATATTCCAATGCATTTCACCATCACTTAGTTAATCAATTCCCCTTATGTTGGACATCTAGGCTGTCTCTAATTAGGTACTCTCTCTTTATAAACAGCATGTCTATTCACAACCTTATAACTAAATATTTGTATATTTTTAATTATTTCTTTCAGTCAAATCCTTCGAAGCAGACTTGCTGGTTTGAAGCTCTAGATCAAGCATGTAAAACTCAAAGGCTAACAAGCCAAATAAACAAGGTTTAAATTTGTGTGGGCTGCAAAAAAACACAAAAGCTTAAATTTTCATAGAAACATAGGTTTATTTCAATAGAGACATGCTGACTATAAAGGGCTGAAATAAATGAGTAATCATTAACATAAAATAATAGAACATTTTAATAAAATTAATATTTTTCTTGAACATTAATTTACCAGACACTGAATAGTTGCAAAAATTAATAAGCATAATGCAAATAAATCTACTTTTCTTGTTCTCCGAAAGCAAGATATTTCCTGTTGCACATACCAAACAAGTCAGTCCAAGACTAATGACGTGGCAATTGGCTACCAAAATATTTGCTGCTAGTATTAGTGGAGAGAAATGGTGCGCCTGCATGTAAGGGATGTAAGACATGTAAGAGAAATGAATGCAACACTATTATAGTAATCGGTCATTAGTAATGTTGTAGTTCGTTATTAATAACTAGAGGCTCAGTGCACAAAATTCATGCATGGGTGGGGTCCTTAGGCCTGGCCAGCGATCAGGGCCTATTGGGACAGTTCTGATTGGAGCCTGCCGGCTGGGGCCAGGGGCCCAGCCAGGTGCTGGTCAGGGTCTGCTGACCAGGGCATGCTGGCTGCCAGATGGGTGTGCCAGATGGCGGGAGAGATGAAGGGAGGGACTGCGGGAGGTTTGCCAGCCTGGGAGAGGGACCAGAGGAGGTTGGCTGGCCGTGGGAGGTTGGCTGTGGGAGTGTACTGACCACCAGAGGGCAGCTCCTGCATTGAGCATCTGCCCCTGGTGGTCAGTGTGCATCATAGCAACTGGTCTATTGGTCGCTTAGGCTTATATATATAGATTATGTATAACAGGATATTGTAAAAATTAATTTACAAAATTTTTATTAAAGCATTTCTTACATGATGCTGTATTGGCTGGGCTGCAAAAATATTTGTGTGGGCTGTATGTGACCCACAGGCCGTGAGTCTGACATGCTTGCTCTAGGTCATGCTGTTAGCTTGCCCTTCATATAGTATGCACCAATGTGCCAACTATCCAAGAGCTATGCCTGTCTATTTTCCTGTGTTCTTGCCAACACTGAATACCTTCATAAAAATACTTGTCTCTAAATCCATTCCTAAAGGGTTTAAAAGACCCCTTATCACTGGCACATTTTAATTTTACCAACCAGAATAGTAAACTAAAAGTGAGGCTGTGCCCAGCACAGTATTTAACAGGAAGACCTGTTGCTTACTCTTGGGAGGCTGAGGCTCTGGTCCCCGCAGGCCATGGTCCTTGATGTCACAGACATGCACAAAGCCTTCCTGGTCAGCCACATAGGCAAGGGCGTCTCCTGCTCTCTCCACAAAGCTGCTGACTTGGACTTTGTCTCTAGACTGAAAGACATCTCCACCCCCTGCCCGCCCCCCACATACACATCTACACACAGGGCCCATCTCACACACACACACACACACACACACACACACACACACACACACACACGGCCCATCACAGATGAAGCTTACCTGTCAGATGATGGCAAGTGAAATGCTGTAACTTGTTTATAGTAAGAACTAGACGGCTGTATTAATCTCCAGTAATTAGAAATGCTGTGTAATAAGTAAAAGCTAAGGACTTGGAGCCCAGCAGAGTTCCCATGTCACACAGCCAGGATGGTGTCAAAAAAATCAAACAAACCCGAAGCGTGGAAGTTATTTCCATAAACTGCCCAACTTACAGGAGTGAAGTTTGCCATGGGACCAGCCCCACCAAATAGCCTCCAGAAGGTGACAGCGTCTGGGTGGTAGCAGCAGAGAAAGGGTGCTGTGCTTTTGGAACTTTGCAGGGGTTAGTCAGCCTGGGCTCCAAGGAGAGAGAATGAACAGCCAGAGGGAAACAGCCGAAGGAGCAGAGGGGAGCTGTGAACGCTGAGGGACTCTTACTTGCCCAAGCAGAGCCTGGAATGGCCTGCCTGAGAAAGAGCAGCACAGCCCTGTGGGGCCCACGCTCACCTTGGGGCCCGTTGGTCAGCAGGGAAGCAGCAGCTGCCAACTTGACTGCCCAACTGTTCAGAAAGGTGAGGCAAGTAACACTTATGTCTGGGCCTGGTGACAAGAGAGATTTTGTTGTGCTCCCACAGAGCTCACAGCTTTCTCTTGCTCTCTTCTGTGGCTGTCCCCGTGCCACAGAGCTGCCCTGGACCTGCGCCTGAAGCAGGCGTGGTGTGCACTGCAGTGCAGGTGGCCTCACTGGTTAAGAACCAGCCCAGCTTCAGGTGGTGTAGTCAGATGTGAAGGCATTGCCTCAGCACTCCAGGACTTTTGGAGAAGGACAGGGATTGGGGAGTTGGTGTGGGCTTGAGGGAGCTGCTGAGAGACGTGGGAAACCCAAGCAGATGGGGTGGGGGGGGGAGGGGGGGCTTTGAGGGCTTAGCCTAAGACCTAAATGTAAGACCTAAAACAATATTCCTAGAAGAAAACATAGGCCAAAACTTCACAACGTTGGATTTTCCACTGATTTCTTGTCTATGACACCAAAGGCACAGATAACAATTGGACTCCATAAATTTTTTTTAAATTTTTGCATAAAAAAAAAACAACTCTCCACAAAGTAAAAAGCAAACCTGCAGAATAAAAGCAAATATTTGCAAATCATATATCTGATAAGGGATTAATACCCAGGATATATAGAAAACTCCTAAAACTCAACACAAAGAACAAACAACTCAATTAAAAAATGGGCAAAGTACTTGAATAGGCATTTCTCCAAAGAAGACATACAAATGGCCATTAAGTATAAGAAAAGATTCTCAACATCACTAATCATTAAGGAAATGCAAGTCAAATCAGAATGAGATACCACTTCAAGCCATTAGGATGGTTATTACAAAACAACAAACTAACAAACAATATAACAAGTATTGGTGCAGATGTGGAGAAGTAAGAACCATATTCACTGCTGGTAGAAATGTAAAATGGGGCAGCCACTGCGGGAGAACAGAACGGAGGTTCCTCAAAAACTTAAAAATAGAATTAACATATGATCCAGGAATTCATTCTGAATGTATAGCAGAACAAAGAGTTAAAGCAGGAGCTCAGAGAGATGTTTGTACACACCCATGTCATAGCAGCATTATTTACAATAGCAGAAACTTGGAAGCAACCCAGTGTACACCAACTGATGAATGGAAAAGCAAATAGTGGTTTATACATACAATGGAATATTCTTCAGCCTTAAAAAGGAAGAAGATTTTGACATATGTTACAACATACATGGCACTTGAAGATGCCATATTAAGTGAGAAGCCAGTCACAAAAAGACAAATACTGTATGATTCCACTTATATGAGGTACTTAGAGCGTCAACTTCTTAGAGACAGAAAGTGTAATAGTGGTTGCCAGGAACCAGGGAAAGAGTACAAAAGGGGGGACTTATAATTTAATAGGTATAGAGTTTCAGTTTTACAAGATAAAAAGAGTTATGGGGATGGATGGTGGTGATAGCTGAACAACATTGTGGATGCATTCAATACCACTGAACTATACACTTAAATATAATAAGGTAGCCCTGGCCGATGTGCTCAGTTGTTGGAGCATCAGCCTGAGCTCTGAAGAGTCCCAGGTTTAATCCCTGGCCCGCCTCAGGTTGCATGCTGGAGACAACCAATTGATGTGTCTCTCTTCTCTCTCTCTCTCTCTCTCTCTCTCTCTCTCTCTCTCTCTCTCTCCCTACCCCCTCCTTCCCTTTCACTTTTTTAAAAAACCAATGGAAAAAAATATCCTCAGGTGAAGATTAATAAAAAAATTAAGATAGTAACTTTTATGTTATGTGTATTTTACCACATCAAAAAAGAAGAAAAGAAAAAGGCCTTAGTCTCCCAGTGAACTCACCGATTTCCTGGATTTTAGTCTGGTTGAAATCCCTCGGTCTCTCTCTTTCACTCTTGAATTCTTTCTCCTTGATTCAGGGGAAGAAGCTAACAATCCCCAATATAATGAACAGTGAAGGTAAAATGTTGAAAAGTCAGCAGGAATATCCTGTTTTCAGCTCATCCAGCTTTGCTTGCACAACTGTCTTTCTCTCTCAGCTCCCCTCTCTACTGAGAATGACTTCAGAAGAATTGTCTAGATGGTTTTCCAAATATGACGGCGACCTCTTAACCAGCCCCACGTAAGGACCATCGTGTTCTACTCTGACCTTCAGGAAGAGCCAGTACTGTCATTCCTGAAAGAATGAGAAACTTTCACATATTTACATCTCATTTTTGCAACACAGACATGAATTCTTGGTAGTTATGGGTGGCTGAGCATTTTGGGAGCAGAAAAGGAGTTTCCCAAAACCAGCTGTCACATAACTTTAAGTAGTAAATGCTCCTGCAAACAGGGTTTTAATTTAGAGCTGCTGGCTGAAAGGTCGACATTGTGTTCTTGGCTGGTGACTTTATTTTCATTTTAATGGCAATGAAAATAAAACTTTAGAAGGAAATGCACCACTTTCCCCCAGAGATTTTTAAAACTCGTAGGCACTCTCAGAAAGAGCTCCATAGAAAAATCTTTTTTTTTTTTTTTGTATAGTGAAGGGAGACAGGAATAGATAGGATAATAAGTCTACAGGTAAAAATTTCATTTTAATCCTGTTGTGTCCACTGATTTCAAGTTCTAACCACTGTCCTCCAGTGTCTCTCAAACACAGGGAAGATAATGCTGTATCATTATCTTACATGTACTGGGCATGTACATCTTATCTCTGAACTTAGACTCTGAGCCCTGAAGGGAGCACCAGGCTTAATATCTTTCTAGACTCCTCCACCCACTTTCCATGGGGTTGTGTCCAAAAGAGAGGCTCAAAGATAGTTTCTGATGGAATGAGTCATTCAAGCATTTCCTTGGCTGGTAAATTATCACATGCCTAAAGCAGGAGATTGCAATCTGGAGCTCATGGCTCTCTAAGAGTTTGCTTGTCGGGCTTCAGGAGATGTAAGAAATCCCCAATTGTATGCAAAAATACCCAATACCCTGTATCTCCCCTGTCAGGTTCGATGGGTGTGAGGCAGTGGGTCGGTCCCCTGGCTGATGGCACGTGAGTACCTGCAGATTGCCACTTGGGAATAATGACCCCGGAGTCTGCAGGCGGGAAAAGAAGTGGTAGGAAGCCCAGTGGGCTGTGGTTCCAGCCTGCTCTCCAACCCAGCACAGCCAGCAAGGAAACTGATAGATAAATGAATCCCCCATTTGTCTCCCATATGTATTTTTCAGAAGGTTCATGACTTGGAGAAGGATGTGACTACCAGGCAGCACCTAGCACTGGGCCTGGCACATAGCAGGAGCTCATCACTATTTTTTGAATGAATAGTGAATGCATGACACATGACCACATTAGCAGAGAAAGAGGTATGAGACCAGGGCAGAACATTTTGGGTGGGGAAAATTTGGCAAAGCAATGTACAAGTAGTAAGATAGACTCAGGTGGGGGTTATAGGAGAATTTGGGCAATGGGAGAACCCTGGAAGCCAGAGCGCCCGGAAGGGGCTGAGATGAGAGTGGTATAAAGATCTGAGAGCCACACAGATGAGTGGCACATCAGGAGATGATGTCTGATGTGGGCTGTGGGAGCAGGCTTGCTAGCTGGGTGGAAGGAGCATGTGGGTGGTGGTATTGAAGACGAAGGAATAAAATCAGTGCTGTGAGAGCTTTGTACCAACAAAGTTCAAGAATCTCAGCTGGAGAGAGAGTCCCTCAGGACGGCAGTGGATGAGAAAAGGGTTCCTGGAGGGGGTGAGCTGGCCCATGAGATGGGCTTTAATGGACAGGTGCCTGGGGATGTGAATGAGCTAGCAGAACTCCTGAGCTCCCTCCTAGCTTTGGGAATCTCCATCCTTCAAGTTAAACCTGAAACCAGGCCATTCCCTTTCACCTGGGAAGCAGTTCAGATCTGAGGTTTCTTTAGACAACTGACCAGTAGTCTAAGCCCTTTGGGGCCTGTGTGGAGTGGCTGCAGAGCCTGCCCCTTGCCTGCCTTTTTGTTTTGTTTTGTTTTGTTTTTTTGTTTCTGCCTGCCTTTTCTAGCTCCTGCTCTGCTGGGGGCTGGTATATTCAACTTGCAGTACACGTGGCCTGAGATGACATTCCAAATGATAATCTCCCTGTCATAGCTAGAACTTGCAAGAAAGAAAGGTGGGCATTGAGCCACACAGAGGATGTCCTCCCCGTGCAGTGTTTCTGAGAAAGAAAGGACAGGGAGGAACAGAGTAAGAAATCAAATACCCAGTTGCCCAAAGCTAACTTCCCTTTACGTCACCCCCACAACCAAGGGAGCAGAAAGGTTCCTCCTTCTGTGGCTGCTCACACCAGGGACTCACCTGGAGCCTGGGGCCCCGCCCAGAGGACGAAGAGGTGCTTCACCTCCTTTGGTCTGTTTTATCCCCCTCCCCAGGGAATTGCTATTCAGCAGCTCCCTTCCCTCCCCATATTGCTGGTAAACAGATGACTTATAAGGAGCCCTGTTAGGGGCTGAAATGCAACAATGGAACACAAGCTCTGCCCAAGGTGGTTTGGTTTTCCAGCAGCCCCAGGTCCAACTCCAAAAAGTGGTGTTCCTGACTCCCTCCCTGAGCGGCCCTTCTGCCCCTGCCCATGGTGACTTACATGTGGTGTTAGGAACTAAAACATCTACTCTCCTTCAAAAGAGGAGTTTTGGATAAGGACCCTTAAGAAAGATAAAAAACCAAAATGGTTTAAGACCAGTGCTTCCGATTTCAAAGTGTCCCTGGCCATTGCCCTTTCAACTTTCTCACGGGTACAGTTTTCATGTGAAGAGAATTGGCTTCTCTTGCCCTGGAAAGGTGTCCTTTCTCCCTTGTCTCCATAATTCCCCATAGAGAGACCTTGAAGACCTAAGATGCCCTTCTGCTTGAAAGCAGCTGTGAAGGTCTCATTGGACGAATGTTGGAAAAGAGGTCAATGGCTCTCTCCTTCCCACAACCTTCTGCCACCAATCCTGCCTCCTTCACAGACTGTGAGCACCAAAGTCTGCATTCCTCCTCCTGCACACCCCCTTCCTACTGCCTGCACAATGAAGAGGACACACCTTAGCATGACTTTCAAGCTCTAATTTAACTTTCTGACCTAATTTCCTCCTGTATCTGATGCTCTGCCCCCTCGAACTTTCATAGACCTTCCAAACAACTTGCTTCTCCCACTTCAGGACATGGCTCATGCCCTTCCCCTCATCCAGATGTTTTTCCCTGCCCTCGTCTCCTGGGAAAATCCTTGTCATAGTTAATATCCCTGACGAAAAGTTAGAGAAAAGTTAGTAGTTCCCACCCTTGTGCTTCTCCGCAGTTTATACATTATTACATCATCTGTCACATTGTATGGTTATTATTTTCTTATTTTATCTTCTCACAGTCCGTAAGAATCTGAGCCAGGATCACACTTTTCCCCATTTGTGTCTTTTGTGCTCATTTACTAAGCATGGCACTATGAAAGTGTTTGATAAACATGTGCTGAACAAATTGATAACTGAATGAAAAAACATTTGGATGAAGTAACACTTCACTGACTCTTGTATGACTTCCACTCTTGCAATGGCCACGCTTCCCTTGTGTATTTTCTGCATAACTTTGTTCTTTTGTTCAACATTCACTAACCTGCAAGTGCCAAGAAGGCAGAAACCACATGATGGCTATTTTCTCATCACTGCATCTTCACAGAACATACACTTGGCCCATTATAGGCATTGGACAAATGCTGGTTGAATGAACATGTATTTATTGGGTAGCTGCTATTACTCAGGCACTGGATTAGGTCCATGGAATTTGTGACTAATATCTTTGGAATATTTACAGGGATCATTAGGTAGGGTGGGACAGAGGCACTTGGTGCAGTGACCTTTCCTAACACTTGTCTTATTGGCTTGGTATCCAGATAATTATGAGGAAGGTGATTCAATCTTGGGAAGCTACACAAAGTTGGGGCCATTTTGAGTGCTGATAAGAATCACAATAAGTCCCCTGATTGTGGGGCAGCATGGTATCATCTCCTAGGCTCCTTAAACACCCAAAGATGGTAGTGAGTGGGTACAATATTGCATGACAGGCAGAAGCAGGAATTAGATGCCCCTTTGAGGAAAGTCACACCCACTACATCCTCAGTTGCCCTTCCTACACCACAGGACCCCCAGCTAGATTCAGGGAGAGCTGCATGGATTTGCTCTTGTGACCTCACACCTCAACCTGAACATGGGACCATCACTCTTCCTAGAGCAGAAGTAGCTGCCTACTGCTCAGTGCTCTGGCTCTACCTGCACCATAATTACGAATCTGCAGTACAGAGGCCTTTGAGATGCTTAAGGCTGCCCTAGGCAGGACCAGGAGATGCACCCCTCTGTGAAGGAGACCCTCATCATATGCCACTGTTTGGGTTGAGAGCCAGACCATGGACCAGGGCTCACCAGGTCATCTTGCCAATATGGCTGCAGCTTCCAGAAATGATGAAAGTCACATGATGTGTCCTTTTCCAAAGCAAAACAGGAGATGTACAAGCAGTGAAATGAGCTGCCAGCACATTCAAAATTTCAGAGAGAAGGCATTGGCATGTTGTAGGACCCTGCTCCTCACCCCACCAGTGATGCAGATTTTCAAAATGTCAAAGCAAATTCCCCTGATGCCAGTGGGAATAAAAAGCAATCCACGCCTGACGTTTGGGTGATTGCTTTTCAGCAAATCATGTCAGCTGACAAGCTCTTACACATGGTCTACACAGCTTTGCCTTCATAATAATACTCATAGTGGTTGAATGTGAAAAAAAAAAAAAAGCCATCACTTCCAGAACCTGTGATACCAAAGAACAGATTCAACTCCGGGAAGCACCAGGAGAGGGCAAAGAGTGATAGGTTGATGGAGACTCAGATAGGGTGTCTGCTTGCCAACTCTGTGGGGGGAGAGCTCAAAAAAGAAATAATGGCCTATGCCAGTATTTCTGTCTTGGAGAAAGGATCCCCTCTAGCACCCATCTTAATGCCAGACACTTTTACTTATTAATTATTATAATATTTCCCATATGAATAATTGTAAACTCACTTTTTGCACACTCTGTATATGCCACATTATAAAGTTACTAGAGGCCCGGTGCACAAAAATTTGTGCACTTGGGGGGAGGGGGTGTCCCTCAGCCCAGCCTGTGCCCTCTCCCAGTCTGGGACCCCTCGGGAGAAAACGACCTGCTGGCTTAGGCCTGCTCCCGGGTGGCAGAGGGCAGGCCCAATCCCTAGGTGCAGCGCCTGGTCAGGCTCAGAGCAGGGCCGATTGGGGAGTTGGGGCGCCACCCCTGTCATGCACAGAGCAGGGCGGATCGGGAGGTTGCGATGCCACCTTCAGTCACCCTCAGGGTAGGGCCAATTGGGGGGTTGGGGCACTGCCCCCTGTCACACTCAAGGTAGGGTCGATGGGAGGTTGGGGCACTGGCCCCTGTCACACACAGAGGAGGGTCAATTAGGGGGTTGGGGCACTGTCCCCTGTCACTCACAGAGCAGGGCCCATCAGGGGGGTTGGGGCTCCGTACCCTGTCATGCACAGAGCAGGGTCGATCAAGGGTTTGGGGAGATCCGCCCTGTCATGCACAGAGCAGGGCCCATCAGGGGGTTGGGGAGCTCCCCCCTGTCACGCACAGAGCAGGGCCGATCAGGGGGTTGAGGAGCTCCCCCCTGTCACTCACAGAGTAGGGTTGATAGGGGAGTTGGGGCACCGCCCCCTGTCACACACAGAGCAGGGCGGATCAGGGTGTGGGGCACCGCACCTTGTCACACACAGAGCAGGGCGGATCAGGGTGTGGGGCACCGCACCTTGTCACACACAGAGCCACAGGGTGATCAGGGGGTTGGGGAGCTCCCCTCTATCAGGCACAGAGCAGGGCTGATCAGGGGGTTGGGGCGCCTTCCCCTGTCATGAACAGAGCAGGGCAGATAGGGAGGTTGTGGCCCCGCCCCCTGCCACACACAGAGTTGTAGGGTGATCAAGGGGTTAGGGAGCTCCCCCCTATCAGGCACAGAGCAGGGCTGATCAGGGGTTTTGGGCGCTGCCCCCTGTCACACTGATCCCGGTGCCAGGAGGCCTCGTGGCTCAGCTGATCCCGGTGCTGGGAGGCACATTACCCTTTTACTGTATAGGAAAGAAGGCCTGGTGCACGGGTGGGGGCTGGCTGGTTTGCCCTGAAGGGTGTCCTGGATCAGGGTGAGGGTCCCGCTTGGGTGCCTGGCCAGCTTGGATGAGGGGGTGATGGCTGTTTGCAGCTGGCCACACACCCTTCAGGGTGGGGGTCCCCACTGGGGTGCCTGGCCAGTCTGGGTGAGGGGCTGAGGGCTGTTATCAGGCTGGGGGTGACTGAAGCTCCCAACTGCTCCTTTTTTCCTTTTTCTTTTTCTTTTTTTTATTCTGGGCCAGCTTTAGCTCTGAGGCTTGGCTCCAGCTCTAAAGCCTCTGCTGCTGAAAGCAGGTATCTGGTTTGTTTGGGTTCTATAATCGAAACACTGTTTCAACTCCAGCTCTGAGATCCCGGCTGGCTGAAAGCAGGTTTCTGGGGTTTTGTTTAGCTTCTATATTTGTAACAATGTTTCAAACTGCAAGCTCAGAGGCCGGCAGCGGCAGGCGGGGAACGTTGGAGTCCTCCATCACTGAAGCAAGCAAGCCTCATGTTCGCTTCAAGCTGCCTGGCTGCCGGCCACCATCTTGGCTGGCAGTTAATTTGCATATCGCCCCGATTAGCCAATGGGAAGGGTAGCGGATGTATGGCTAATTACCATGTTTCTCTTTTATTAGATAGGATACACCTGTCATGTTTGAAACAATGCTACACCAATAAATTTAATTTTAAAAAAGAACAGAATTGGCAGAAGGACGATTAGAACTTTCTCATGATGGTCCCTGGCTTCAGTATGTGGAAGTAGAGTCTGGGAGTACCAGCCCAAAGAGAAAGTTTTTAAAACACAGGTGGCCTCCCTGCCAGGGTTGCCAGGTGGGCAAGTCTGAAGGAAGGCTGTGACTTCCCCTAAGGCCACTGGGCCCAGGGAGGCAAAGCCAGTTCTATTAACTTCCTGTAGGTGCCTCAGAACCATCTGAGAAATGCCCTTTCTTCAGGCCCTGGAGAAGGCAGGGTAGCCAAGGTGCCTTCTAGTGTCTTATTTTATTAAAGTATGAAGCTCCCCCTTTAAAGTTTCAGGCCTTTTTTGCCCTTTTGGTGGGAGCAGCGTGGTGGAGGGAGAAGTCAGGGGATCACACATCCCAAGACAGGAAAACTGCTCCCAGCTCTGCTCCTAACTCTCTGAGGGGCCTTGGGTAATTCGTTCCCTTCTCTAAGCCTCTGCTTGCTCATCTGTAAAACTTCAGAGTTGGACTAGATGGCTTCTGGTACCTGGGAGGCTCAGTAAGGCCAGACAGTATCAGCCCAGTTAGGACAGATACACACCTGGAGTGGTCGTTCAGTGATGAGAGAGCAGAGTCTTGGTGACTTCTCTGAGTGGGAAAAGCTAAAGTGGGTAGGCACCTATTTTTCTTGCTGAAGAGGCAACAGCAATGTGGCAAAGGAACCCAAGGTGGCAGACTTAGGTCTTGAAGGCATTCCAGCTCTCTGACACTGAGGCCCTGGGTGGGAGAAGCTGGTCAGGGAACCCTCCATAAGGACACATCTAATCACCTGGGTGTTTGCTGTCTCTGAAAGGCTGTCCCACTTTAGAGACAGAGTCTCAGATGTGTGGCACTGCTGAGTCTATGGGACTGCAAATTGGGTCTGAATCAGCAGCCCTGGGCTTCTCAGGCTCTTCACTCTAGAATACAGCTTATGGGGCAGATTTCAGACTTTGGGACAATATAGGGAGGTGGTGCTGGAGTAATTCATGGGACATGTTTAAAGGGTTCACCAAGTACATAGTGCAAGCTAGGAACACGACATTCAGCCTGGGAGCTTGCACAGAGACCTTCACGGGTCACATTAGGTGCAAGGTAGGAAGCAGCAGCACTGGGCTCAGCAGTGCCCCTAGAGAGCTGACCTTGTGGGACCAGGAGGGGACTTCAGTCTCAGGTGCAGAAGTGCAAGGGTGTCTGTGGCCACACACAGGGCTTTGGGACGGGGCAGGGAGGCAAGCAGCCAGCTCCTCCCTAGCACTGCTGGCTTTGGAGGAAGCAGAAAACAAGCAGCGGTCAGTCTCCAGATTCCAGATCTGAGGAGGAAGCAGGGAAGAGTAAAAGGAGGTCTTGAACAGCCTGTCTTTCTGTGTTTCTGTGTTTCTTTCTGTCTTTCTGTGTTTCTGCTCTGGAGGTCTGGTTCAGCTTGACCAAAGTCTGCCACTCCCGCCTCACCGAAGGGGTTCCAGTGTTGATTTTTGTGAAGGGAGCAGGAAGTGGGGCCGGTTTTCCTGAACACCTCTGCCATGCTGACCCTGCATGAGGATGGGGACACCTGCAGCCAAGCCCCCGCGAGGAGATGTCACAGCAGAGGCTGACACTATGGGTCTGACTTGTGGCATGGAGCTACCTCTGTCCCCCAGATTTGTTCCCATTTCTTAACACAGGTCCTCAAAATGGCCACTGGGAAGACATTTGGAGGACAAGGGAACAAACTTACTGTGGCTATTGGCCAAAGCCATGGAGGTCCAGAACCCCTGCCTAGATTGGAAGCCCAGCTCTATCACTAATGGCTGGATAGCCTCAGGCTAATTACAACACTAGCTTTCCCTCAGTTTACTCATCTGTAAAATGGGGACAATGATTACAGTACTTACGTTATAGAGTTGTTTTAAGGAATTAACAAATTAATAAAAATAGAATGCTTAGGATAGTGGCTAGAACATAGTCTAATGGTATAGTATTATTAGAATGATGATGTTATTGTTAATATTATAATGAGTACATAGATCATGCCATGAATCTAGTATTATCTTGAGGTACTATGATCTGATGAGATCTGTGAGGAATGGCTGCATGTCTAGGTGAAGCAGATGGATCACAGTAAAATTGGAAAGGTCATTTTCATCACAAAGGCAGCTGCTGTTTAGTGAGCTAACATGCACCAGGCATTGTGTTAATCATTGTGTTAAATGCGTCATATACCCTGTTTTATTTATTTTTGTTATGGGTTGAATTATGTCTCCCTCCCTAGATTTCTATGTTGAATAACCCCCAGTACTTCAGAATGTGGGGTCTTATATGGAAATGGAGCTGTTGCAAATGTAATTAGTTAAGATGACATCACCCTGGAGTAGGGTGGGCCCTTAATCCAACATGACTGATGCCTTCAGAAAAAGGGGAAATGTAGAGATTAACATGCACAGAGGGAGATTGTCACATGAAAATTAAGGCAGACGGCGGGGGAGGGGTGATGCTTCTATAAGCCACGGAATGCCAAAGAATGCCAGAAACCATCAGAAGCTAGGAGAGAGGTCTGGACTAAACCTTCCAGAAGGAACCAACCCTACCAACACCTTGATTTTGGACTCAGTCTACAGAATTGTGAGACAATAAATGTCTGTTGTTTAAGCCCCCCTGTTTGTGGTATTTTGTTGCAGCAGCATAGCAAACTAACACCCTCTTAAGTCAGCTTTGGGGGGTAGGCATCATCCTTGGGTTCCCGTGCAGTTAAGTAACTCACCTGAGTTAACAGAGCTAGTCAGTAGCTAAACCAGGGCTCAGTCTCAGGCCCATTTCCCTCCAGAGCTGCACAGGAGAATCTAAGGATTAGAGTAGGTGGGCTGTGCTTGCATGGGGCTTCTTTCCCATCAGTTAAGACTCCAGGAAGCAAATCAGTTATCATGAGATTTGAAGCCTTTACCTCTTAAAGCCAGACTTTTATTTGATATATTTATAGTTTCTTTATTTTCCTTTAGTTCTCCCCTGTAGTTAGCACACTCATTTAGAAAGATCCAGCCTACCTTTTCATCTGGGCTTTGGGGCATAAAATGGGAGCAATGCATCCTGGGAGGTAGCCATAGGGGCGACAGTAGAGATAATCCTGGAAAAGGTGACTCTGAGGGCTGCTCATTAAGGAACAGCCTCCCACCTGGATAGGAAGGTAACACACATTGTATTATCAGTCACATATACCATGATGGGAATCCATTTATCTGTTTATTTCTTCTCACATTATGAGATAATGTTATTGAGAGAAAGAGAGTTTTTTTTCTTTAATCTGCACCCTAGCATATTTTCTCCATTGATTTCTAGAGAGAGTGGAAGGGGGGGGGGGTAAAGAGAGAGAGAGAGAGAGAGAGATACACATTGATTGGTTGCCTCCTGCACACACCCCAATTGGGGCTGGGGATCAAACCTGCAACCCAGGTTCCTGCCCTTGTTTGGGAATCTAACCTGGGACCCTTTGGTATGTGAGCAGATGCTCTAACCACTGAGAAACACCAGCCACAGTGAGAAAGAGAGTTTTGATGAGGGGAGGGTAGAGGAGATTCTGGAGCCAGGGAAGAGTGACCTCTGGTGGGATGCTACAGAGGGCCCCGGGCAAGGTCCGTGAGGGAAAAGATGGGGAGGAGCTCTTCCTATGATGTTGAGGTGACTTGGCATGTTGACATTAAACCTCCTAAATAAAACTAGCTGTGACAAATCAAGCATTGCCAACTTACCTGCTGTCTGTCCTGACTGTAAGTGGTAGACATGGGGACCCAAGCCTGGTCCACCTTGGATTTTTCTGGCAGGAGCTGGTAGTAAAACTGGACTTGAGATGTGAGTTCAAGGCTGTGGCCATCTAGGGTATCTGCTAATTGGGAGGAGAAAGTCTTTGTGCAGGAGCTGGTGAGTCCAGGAGCACCAAGTAGCAGAGAAGGAGAGGCAGGGAGTGCGGGAACAGAGTACCATTGCTGAATCCATTAAATTCACAGCAAATTTCTGAAAATAGAAATCTGCATCCAGAGCTTACTCTCATTTAGAGAATGCCAGACACCAGCAGACTCCTGAAGTATTCAGTATGTCCCCATGATTTGCAGAAGTGAAATATTTGGGCTGAAAAATCAATCAAAGAATGGAGACAATCTGATCAGGCATGCTAAAAATTTAGCTCTTTGGTTCCTAGTTGATTCATTTTTATTTGATAGCAATAATATCTTCTGAAATAAATTACATACCATATTTCCAAGACAAGACTTCAATATATTTTAAACACAATTTGGGAAGGAATTCAATATGCCTGAATCATCATAGGCAAGATGCTAATCTTGTAATCATGAGTTTAGATTGGAAAAAATACCTGGTAAAGAGGACCAGGAAGAGAAAATAGAAGACATGTCCTCATACAGAATTATGATTATTTGATGGCAGCAAGTTTTTTTAAAATGCTCACTAAAATTATGAAGTCTCCAACTGTGTAGTTTGAGAGGATGCCTTTGACTTTCAAAATAAGTACAAATTAAAGTCTACAAATCTTACCATTTTAAAAAAATATATTTTATTGATTTTTTTTACAGAGAAGGAGAGGAATAGAGAGTTAGAAACATCGATCAGCTGCCTCCTGCACACCCCCTACTGAGGATGTGCCCGAAACCAAGGTACATGCCCTTGACCAGAATGGAACCTGGGACCCTTCAGTCTGCAGGTCGAAGCTCTATCCACTGAGCCAAACCAGTTAGGACTAATTGAGGGGAGGGTAGAGGAGAGAGAGTGGAAGGGGGGGGGGTAGAGAGAGAGAGAGAGAGAGAGAGAGATACACATTGATTGGTTGCCTCCTGCACACACCCCAATTGGGGCTGGGGATCAAACCTGCAACCCAGGTTCCTGCCCTGGTTTGGGAATCTAACCTGGGACCCTTTGGTATGTGAGCAGATGCTCTAACCACTTGTTTGGAGGGCTGTATTGAGTTTGGGTCCTAGTTGTATCACTGTCTGTGAACTCAACATCCACTTTTATTTTATTTTTATTATTATTATTATTTTTTTAATTTCCAAGGTACTTTATTGTTAAAACAGGCCACAACACTAAGCCTTGGGCCGGTTCTGCTAACGCACAAGCTACAAATGCTTGCCTGGCAGCTGAGGGGCGCTCTGCAGTAGCCTGTTTGAGAACTGAATAAAAATCCATATAAAATAAATATTCAAATAGTTTCCTCAGGAACACATAAGTGTGCCCCGTCACTTAGGCTTTCCACCTTATTCCATCTGCGCCAACCCCACTTATAAAGACATTCCAAACTAGCAATAATTAAGTCAAATGGTCCTCCCAAATCCCTTAAGTCAAGCTACACTACATAACAGCCACAGGAATGGCGTCTCCACGTTTACCTAGGCTGAGGTGCAGGCTGCTGGGAGGCTCTCCATCCGCTCTTCCAGGCGCAGGACACAGGCAGGGCACTGGCGTCCTCCTCCGCCTCCGGCGGGAAGTCGTGGTTCTGGACTTGCTGCATCAGTTGCCATGTCGGCCCTGACATCACATAGTAGATCCTCGGCCTCTGGAACCCATTGAAAGTAGTAGCAGCAGCCACGGTGTAAGCACCCATATTTTCCAAGAGCATCCAGTCCCTCACATGCATATCGGGCAAGCCGCAGCGCTCAACGCTGAGATGGAGGCCGTCACAGGTGGATGCGCCGCCCCAGATGCTGGATGAGTAATACTTCTCATCTGGTTTGGGCTTTTCTACAGAAGGGATTTCACGTGCGCATGATCATAGAGTATTCCATTAAATGATCCATATACTCCATCATTCACGAAATGCATAAAGGTCTTCTCGCTTGACTCGTCTTCATCATCAGAGACTGTTCCCTTAAGATCAGTTCCAGTTTTTTTGGCAAAGATATTAACTGCAAGTGTGAAAGCTGATGCAACATAGTATCTGCCTGGCTCAGCGGAGTGTCACTCCTGAGTCTGGTGGAAAACACTTGTCCAGGGCTGGGTTGATTGCACTGGCGACCTCCTCAAATTTAAGCTTTGCATCCTCAGATCCAGGAAAGCCACGACCAATATCCAGAAGGTACATGTTGAATCCAATCTCAGCCCCCATGTCAAAGACACAGCGGGCATCAGAGATGGCCTGCACAAAGGTCTCAGAGTCAGGTCAGCCACTGCCCATGTGGAAGCTGACACTGATGACATCAATGTTTAGCTCCTTGGACCATTCCAAGAGAAGCCTGCTGGTCTTGAGTGTGGCACCAAATTTGACACTGAGAGGACAGACCGCTTTGGAGTCATCAGTGGCAATCCATAAATCCAGCTTTTGCCTTTGGATGTACCCTGGCAACTTTCATCAGCTCAACTTCGCTATCGAAAGTCATCATCTGGACTCTTATTGGCAGCATACTTAATCTGAGATACTTGTTTACAAGGGTTTGCATAGGTGATTCTCTCTGGAGCACCCCAAGACTCTGCACCAATTATATTTCAGTCTTGCTGGCACAGTCAAATCCCGTCCCATGGCATCTAGGGTCTTCACTATGGTTCTGCTGTCATTGTATTTGACTGCATAAAAAGGGGTGACCTGGGGAAGAGCTTTTAACCATCTCAGATGTTTCTTTAGAATGTTTTCCAAGTCTGCAACATAGAAGGCATCCTTATCATTGGAAGAAGAGACTTTATTAATTTTTTGATCCAGAATATCCTTGGCAGTAAAGCCCTCATTGAGAAAATGGCAGTCAAACTCTTCATTACTAATGTTTATGTTCATGGTTTCTGGATGTTATGAAACGAAATGCAACACAAAGGAAATTACTGCCAGCTGTTCACAAACACGGCTCTCCAGAAACTCCCAGTCCACAGAACTTCCGGTCCACAGGAGACAGGTCCTCTCGGTGCAGCACTGGGAATGCCTCGGAGCACCTGACACCTCATGCTGACCCCATGGAGCTGCTGCCCAGCACACAGGATCACTGGCTGCCCCCGTCAGCTGCCAGTCCAGCCACCCATCGCCTTGCTCCCTCCCGTGGAGACCGCCAGCCCAAGTGGTGCTGGAACACTGGCAGGGGGGTTGCAGCAGAGGCTGAGGGTACTGACAAAAAAAACTACATACACTTTTATATGAAAGTAGTGCATGAATTCGTGCACATTGAAAAGAAATTAATGAGAAAAAAATATTTTAGTATCTCTATTCGCCCTTTCTCTATAATAGAAATGTCAACTAAATTCACGATTGACAATGACAGATGGAAACACACACATGCGATTGGCGTCAGCGAGAACTTTATATGTATCGCATATGTGCAAATCAACTTAGCCTTTTATTGATATAGAGTAAACTTGCTTAATTAGACCTGCTTTCTGATTTAGCTAAGTTTTGTCCAGCCCAGTGAAGCACCCCAACTTCTCTTTCAGGTAATTGTCAGGAACACAGCAGTGGATATCAACATGAAGCAGATTATTATTGTAGATCATGCAGGGAGAACAAAGGGTTTGACTATATTCTGCACAGTGAGAAAACCTGAAGTCATTTTCAAGGTCCACCATTTCTTACTTCTTTTCAGTTGGGTCAAGTTCCTAAGCTTTCTAAATCTCCATTTTCCAGCTAATGAAAAGAAAATAGAATTCCACTGAGTCTCCTATCTACCTATTCCAGGACTTCTGTGAGATCAAATGAGACGAGGCACGGGAAAATGCTTCCCAGACATTTGGTTAAAGTGTAAAATGTTTGCACCTGGCTATAAACCAAGTTGTGTTCCTGGGCTAAAGAAACTCCTAGGAGGCTAGTCGCTAGGGAGAGGAAGCAGGGTATTGCTACGTGACATCATTACCTGATGCCCACAGCCACCATTTGAGGGCTGGGCTGGGCTGCAGACTGCATTTTGCGCCATGGGGTCTTGGCAACGTTGGCTGTGATTTGGTGGGCTATCACTCTGGGGTGGTGACAGGGCCTGTGTCCCACTTGGGAGAAGCCAAGTGTTGCTTTGTGGGCACCAGGTCCACAGTGCCATTTCTCTGTAAATGGCCAGTGCGTGTCACTGCAGCTCCTGCGTTGACCATCTGCCCCCACCAGTTGGATGGACACTTAGCATATTAGCCTTTTAAATATATAGATATCCCCATCACTGCCATGGATGGACTACAAACTCACTATAGAGGACTGTGCTGGCTCCCACCAGAAAAATCCTAGCACTTCACAGCCCCCATGCTCAGACCCTGGGACTTTTCTCTCATTTGCCCACTCTCACTCCTTTTGAGATCTCATCTACTCCAGGGTTTATAATTCCATATAAATGCTAATGACTATCAGATTTATATCTCCAACCCTAAATGTCTCCCCTCAACTCAGAATGACTCCATCCAGCACATCCACTCTCAACTCCTCTCACCCACTCCCTTTCCTATCTCAGTTTTTGGCTCAGGTGCAAAACCTTGGTGTCATTCTTGACTCCTCTGTCCCTCCCTCCCTCATCTTAAAAAATAACAGCTTTATTGAGATATAGTTTACATACCACAAAATTTGCATTTTAAGGTATACAATTCAGTGGGGGTTTTTAAAAAACACATTCCAAGAGTTGTACATCCTTCACCACCAGTTTCAAAGCATTTTCATTATTCCATAAAGAAACCCCATACCCATGAGCAGCCAATCCCTAGTTTCACCTCACAACTTTTTTAAAAAATCCTCATCTGAGGATATTTTTCCATTGATTTTTAGAGAGAGTGGAAGAGAGAGGAAAAGACAGAGAAATAGCGATGTGAGAGAAACATCAATTGGCTGCCTCCTGCACATGCCCTGACTAGGGCCCTGCCCGGACCGGGGAGGAGCCTTCAACCCAGGTACATGCCCTTGACCAGAATTGAAACCAGGACCCTTCAGTCCACAGGCAGATGCTCTATCCACTGAGCCAACCCAGCTACCTCGCACTTCCCCCTCCCCCGCTGTGGATTTGCTTATTCTGGACATTTCATATAAATGCAATCATACAGTACATGGTCTTTTGTGACTGGCTTTCACTTGATATAAGGCTTTCAAGGTTCATTTTTGTTGTAAATATATTAGCATTTCAGTTCTTTTCTATTGCTGAATAATATTTATTGAATGAATATACCACGTTTTGTTTATCCATTTATCAATTCATGGATATTTGGGTTATTTCCACTTTTGGTCTATTATGAATAATGCTGTTATGAATTTTCATATGTAAGTTTTGTGTGAACATGCTTTTATTTTTCTTGGGTATAACCTAGAAGTGGAAGTGCTGGGTTATATGGTAACTCTTTGATTAACATTGAGGAGCGGCCCATTGTTTTCCAATGTGGCTGCATCATTTTACATTTCCACCAGAAGTATTGAGTCACATCCTTACAAAGCTTGTTATCATCTATCTTTTGATTTCAGCCATTCTAATGGGTATGAAGTGGTTTCTCATTGTGGTTTTGGTTTGCGTTTTCTGAATGACTAATGATGTTGATCATCTTGCCATATGTTTATTGGCCAGTTAAATATTTTCTTTGAAGAAATTTGTATTCAAGCCCTTTGCCCATTTAAAAAGTTGGGTTATTTTCGCTTTAATTGCTGAGCATTAAGAGTTATTTATATTCTAGATACAAGTTCCTTTACAGAAAAATAGTTTATAGATAAAGGCAAAATTATAGACTTACAGTTATTTATATGGAAAGTAATACAATAATTAATAATAATAATGAACTCTGTGCTTTACATACTCACAACTGTAAACCTACTTTTGCCCCATCCTGGATTTTCTCCCATTCTGAAGGTTGTCTAGTCACTTTTATTATGATGTCCTTTCAAGTACAAGTTTTTACTTTTTATGAAGTCCAACTTTATTTTTCTTTTGTCTCTTATGCTTTTGATGACATATTTAAGAACACATTGCCTAACCCAAGGTCATGAAGATTTACTCCTATGATTTCTCCTAAAAAGTTTTATAGTTGTAGCTCTTCTAACATTTAGGTCTATAATCCCTTTTGAGTGAAGTTTTGTATATGGTGTGAGGTAGAGGATTGAAATCCAAAATCAAGATGTGGCTAGATTTAGTTTCTTGGAGTCCTGATGACTGCTTTCTTGCTATGTCCTCACATGTCCTTAGTCTGTGTGTCCTGATCTCCTTCTCTTATAAGACACAAATCATACAGGATTAGGGTCCACCAATATGACCACTAATTAGTTCTTTTAAGACCCTTTCTCCAAATATAGTCACATTCTAAGGTACTGGAGTTAGGACTTTAATGTATGAATTTTGAGGGTATATACATCACATCTATCAATCATTTATTACATAAGTGAGCTGATACAAAACAGTGATACTCACCTCCCTCTGAGGTTCCAGCATCTTTGGTTCAAACTGCTTTGAACTCTTACCCTCTGGCCCTGTGACATCCTGGGAAAGAAGGTGGATGAATTGTGAAAACGTCATATTTATTGGAAAAGCTCTGAGATGATGAATGAAACAAATCAGTGAGATATCTCTTTTTACATAAAAAATTGTTATGAAGATCACAGGTTAACCAAAGTTTAAAGGAGGACAGGACCTTGGTTGCAAAGAGAGGTGTTAGGCAAAAATGAAGATCATGATATTGCTACACTCCACCAGGGTAGGAGATGTTTAGATCCTATGCCTTATGGACAACATTTCAGAAAGGGACCATTTATCTTATGTGAATCGCAAAATGAGATGATAAATGCTAGGGGCAAGGGCTGCTGCCTCCCTTATGTCCCCGATCTGTCTCCTGCTCCCTTCCCCCTCCTCAACACACACTCTCACAGGGAACCTCTGGACAGTATGCAAGCAGTGCGCTAAAGACTGTAAGGTTTATTTGTCCCAACATAGTACACCAGATTCTCTAAGAGGCGACCTGTCAACTGTCCACATGTCCTCCCTTTCCAAAGTAAGCTCACAAATGTAAACACCATTTTAGCATCTGCTGAGCAGAAGCCCCTGAAGCTGCAGAGAGGGTGAAAGGACCATGAAAGGAACACCTCTGTCTGAAAAACCACACAGAATAAAGTGTCCAAATGTAAAAGAGCAAAGACCTTAGTGGTGTTGTCAGCAGACATGGTGAACATTTTGCTGTCTTCAGCAGACGCCTGGATGTAGATCCCTGGAGCCATGTGGCTTTTCAGCATACCTGTTGGTTTTCTAGAAAAGAAAAAGAACAGATGAGCACTAAGCAGTTCTATCTGCTATCTATAATAATAAAAGCATAAATGCTAATTAGACTGGACAGCCAAATGACCTTCCGGACATCATTCCGGATGTCCTTCTGGAGGAAGCTGTGGCAGCAGAGGTGGTTAGGGGCATCAGGCAGGCAGGTGAGCAGTTAGGGACATGCAGTTAGGGGTGATAAGGCAGGCAGGCAAGTGGTTAGGGGCAATCAGGCAGGCAGGAGAGTGGTTAGGGGTGATGAGGCAGGCAGGCAGAGGGGTTAGGGGTGATGAGGCAGAGTGGTTAGGGGCGATCAGGCAGGCAGGCCAGCGGTTAGGAGCCAGCAGTCCTGGATTGCGAGAGGGATGTTCCGGCTTGCGAGAAGGTGCAGGCTGGGCTGAGGGACCTCCCCCGCCACCACTATGAAAGAATTTCATGCACCAGGCCTTCAGTTTCTAAATAAAAGTGCAAGACTAAACTTGGTTGGGATCTGACAGTCTATTCAGCCTGGAGGAGGACTATGTATATGCCTCTACAAAGAGACAAGTATCTTGTGTGATGAAAAAGACTGAAGGAAATAACACCTAGTTACAGCAACACAACTGGGCATGAGGTGAAGCCTGGCCTTGCTTCTCCACTGCTGATAATGTCTCTATAAGAGGAACAAATGAGGGGGAGCTCAGGATGGGCTGGAGTGGATCCCATGAAAGTCGGCACTTTATGCAGCATTCAGATGGGGTGTGTGTCTTTCTACTATAAGTTTATTTTAAGGGGCTCTGAGGGAATCACAGTGTGCCCAAGGACTCAGGCTGGGTGTGTAGTGGTCAGGGACCAGGAGATGGGGGAAAGGAGGAAGGGCTGAGGTGAGCACATTGTCTTTTTATAACCAAGTGACTGAAAAAAAAGTAAATTGTTCTCAATCACCAGACAAATTGGAGCCTGAGGTGATAGAAATGAGTAGAAAATTATTATCTTTCTTCCTTATTAGGCACCTGCCATTGTGTGGAATGATCTCATTTGTAACCTTGATTACTGTTCTAGGAGTCGGTACTCTGCTTATCACCATTTGAATGAGAAAACTGAGACTGCAGCTCTTGCTCAGGATCCAGGGGCTAGCAAGTGACAGGGGCAGGATCAGTCCCAGAGGCTTCTCTGGTAGGCAGCATGGCTTCTGCTGCTGCCTGTTCCTACTGAGAGGGGTCTGGGTCCTCCACTGATGCCTGGTGCAAAGGCCCTGCAAGGAACCCTGGCACACCATGAATGACTTGTTCTTACCTTGAAATCCTTACTATCAGTGCACGAGAAGGCAACTTCCATCTCCCACTCTCCTCTATATTCAATTCTTATCAATGAATATGATATTGGCTTTTAGAAGAAGCCAGATCTGCATTTGAACCCTGATTCTGCCTTACTTTCAAAAAATAATTTATCCCTAACTGGTTTGGCTCAGTGGATAGAGCGTTGACCTGCAGACTGAAGGGTCCCAGGTTCCATTCTGGTCAAGGGCATATACCTTGGTTGTGGGCACATCCCCAGTAGGCGGTGTGCAGGAGGCATCTCATCGATGTTTCTCTCTCATCGATGTTTCTAACTCTCTATCCTTCTCCCTTCCTCTCTGTAAAAAAATCAATAAAATATATTTTAAAAAATAATTTAACTCCTGGGAACTTCGTTTCTTCATTTGTAAATGGGGTTGATGTGAGGATAAGAGATGATGTATGTGTTGTGCAGTGCCCGGTACAAAGTACAAGCTGGATAAAGTGGTGGTTATTGTTATTATCAAGAAAGCGTTACTGAGCTCTTGCTCTGGAGATGCTCCCATTGGAAGGTGGGGCCTGACTCTAGGGGGCACAATGGTGACACATGGAGGGTGTGACAGTGACAGTTTGCCACCCTGTTTGGACAGTTCGTTCCTCTGCGTCCTTACATCCAGGCTTTTCAGACCAATTTCTTTCTTTATGTCAATTCTGCTATGCCTTCAGGGTGGTGGAGTTATTCATTCAGATGGGGCTAACCCATTTGAATTAGTGCACAAGTGGGTGTAAACCTAGGCCTGGCTGAGCTAGGTACATGGAAAGTAAACTGACGACTTGTCAAAAAGTGACTTAACTCCTGGGAGCTTTAGTTTCTGTGCAACTGATCATGGTTCACTGTTGAGAAGGTAGCAATCTGATTAAGGAAAATGTGAGTGAGTGATGACTCCGTGCAGTCTCTTTATCCTTCCAGGATACTTACTTTTAAATGAGTTGCTTATTAATCCCAAGGAATAAACCTTTAATGGCCATAAACAGAAGTTTCCCAAGGCACATCAACTTTGGACAGGGGTTCTTAAATTATTTCAAAGGAAGCTAGTGACCCCCCAGTCCTGCTCTTGTGTGCCTTACTAGATCAGTGGCCCTGTTGGTTGGACAAAGAAATAAACTTACCCAGGCAAGTAAGGATTCCACACCCTAATGATTGTATACACCCCACCTGTCAGCAGCAAGTTCCTTCTCGTACAAAATGAAAATGCCTTGATTTCTATGTAGATGAAAAACACCCTTTGCTCACATTCTGCTCACTTTTGGGACCAAGCAAGGAATACCTGTCCCGTTCTTGCTTTGACATCTTTTCTCACATTCTTTATCTTTTTGATCTTTAGCTTGACATTTGTTGTTCCCATAGTGTACCCTAAAATATTTACAGAAAAACAAAACACAGTTTCTTCATATGATCAGTCAATTCCTGACAAGTGACTGAATTGTAAAGGTCTCAGGTTCACCTATAGCACTGATTATGTTTCCTTCCCCTTTCAACCCAATCTGTTCAGCATAGATAGTCTGAAGAGTGAAAATAATGTGTACAAGATTTTGTCTCCTCCTTCTCTGGAAAGAGGCCAGAAGGGTCATCCAGGGGATAAGGAACCATAAAGAAGCCTCTCATTCTCAGGAAATGAACTTATTAAATCTCTACCAAGGGCCAGCCATTATGTGCCAGGGTCCTTCTATACAGGATCTGCTTTGACCCCCACAGAAGCTCAGGGAGGAAAGCACACTTACCTCCATCCTACAGGTAAGAAAACTTACACCTGGAGAGATTACACATCTTGTCATCAGGAAAATGGTGCGGCCAAGCCTCAAACCTGTAACTGTCCGACTCCTAAATTGGGATCATTGACTTAACCATTCAGTTTCATCAACGAAGCAGCCAATTTTGTCCTATAATTATTTGTACAGATATTTTGTAGTCAAATGACTTTTTGGCTTTTGAATCTACTCAACAATAGAATTAAAATAGGAGCACTGTGCAGAAGAAATCCAGGGCCTTTCTGTAGGTTTTAGACATCAGTCTCACTAGAAGATCATGAAGTAAATCCCCAATGTACTCACCAGTGCATGTCCCATTCACCCCACCCAGCTCACCCTGACCTTTGACCTCAGCCTTGTCCAAGGTGACTGACTCTGGAAGAAGAAGGTGGAAAAATATTTAATCTTCAGCATCCCCTCCCCCCTTACCACGAAATATGAATTTTCTTTAATCTTTTGTGACTCTAGCAACTAGTTGAGGGATAACTGGTTTTGTCTGAGTCTTGTGTCTGCCATCACAAGTTAAAAGTTCTATGGTTTTCTTGGAATCAGGGAGAAGACTCTGCTTTTCACAAAAGTTCAACCACAGCAAGGTTGAACTTTGCCCAAAAGGTGGGCAGTGCTGCTGCCATCCTGCCCACCTGGTGAAGCAGGACTCCGATGCAGACTTACTGATTTTTTTGAGAGAAGTAGGACATCTCTATTTTCATTGGAAACTTCCAGAATTTTAAATGCTGGTACCCACTTTAAATCACTCTGTGGCTGCTTGGCCCACTGCTGCCTCTTGAAGCTCTGTTTTAGGGGCATGCTGCTATGCTGGAGGACAGGGCAGTGTCAGGAAGGGAGGATGGGCCTCATCTTTCAGCTTTTCCCCGGCTCTTCTGTGGAGTCTCCAGTTCATGAATTTCAGTAGAGAAGCAGAATCATTTTTAAACAATTGGGGCATGTGATTTCCACATTATTTGGGGCTGTAATCTAAGTCCTGGGCCACCCTTGGTCAGCATATTGAAAGTGAGTTGAGGCAACAACTCTATTCTCCATGGCTCCCTCCCATGGGCTGGATAGGGCAGGGTGGTCAGCTAGTCATTGTGCCTCTGTCCTTCCCTCCCGCCTTTCCTGTGCAGCAGGCAGGTACACAGCGGAACTTGCAGCTCTTCCATCTGCTAAGCCAGGGGGCAGGGAGGATAATTACTTAAGACAGCAGAGTGAGCCTGTGTATCTGGGTGAGCACCTGAGGTGTCAAAACAAAGCAGCACTCTCTTTAGACCCTTCTCATTTCCAGCAGAGAGCTGAGACTTCTAACTAGGTGTGCTGCTTTATTTTTATTTTTAAGTAAAGGGAGAGTAGCCAGTTCATTTGCATAATCTCTAGCAGTGCTTTTCCAACAGAGCCAGACAGAGATCCATGTTTAAATGGTTGTTATGGAAACCAGTGAGCATTGCTCTCTCCCAAGGTCTGAAGGAGAGATGATGAAAAGTTTAAGCAATCACCATGGAAACCTAGAGCAGATTCAAGGTGGGTTCAGATCCCCAGCACACTAACTAGCAGATAAGACTTCTGGGTGCTGGGTGCTGGTGGCTGAATTCTGATTGTTCACTATGGCTTCTAAGATCAGAGCTGACCCAGAGGCCACATCCACAGTCATGGGCTCAGAGCATCCATTGGGTCAGCAGGTGTGTTCCCCCAAAACTCAGACTTTCACCCTTCCTGTTTGGAGTTGGATCTTGGGGCCTCTCCTTCCCATCCTTCCCTAGAGCTTATTCCTCCTTTCCATCAATTTCTGGAGGATGGAGGGAGGTCACAGATCTGCTGTCACCAAGTGGAACCCTGATTAGGTTTGCAGGAAGGGAGATATTCAAGGCAAACACAAAACCCAAGATCTCTGCCTTCAATCATCTTAAGTTATGAATGAGTTGAAAGCAGTCCCTACTTTGCAATTGTTGGTTTTTCTGTGATGGTTTTCCCTCTTGCCTGTGATGAGCTTATTTCAGAATATATAGCTGCCTTAAGCTGAGTTTTGAAGTCCAGGAGGATCCCTAAGGGGCCATGGGAGGGCTCTTAACAGAAATGGAGACCAGAACTAATTCAAACGGAGTTGTGGAATGGGGGGAACTATCTCCCTTGTTTCCTGACAGGGTATGACTTTCTAGTGGCCATTTAGGGGTGGGGATGCTTGTGCTATAGCACATAGTAGAGGAGTGTGTGTGTGTGTGTGTGTGTGTGTGTGTGTGTGTGTGTACATTCATACTGCCCAACTTAAGAAGTGATGTGGGCATAGGACACTGGGGACACATGTGGTGAGGGATGGGAGGCGGGGGGGGACAGATGGGAGATGGAAGAAGAAGGCCACAAGAGAAGAAAGGCCCTTGAAGAGCTTTCCACTACAGAACCCAGTTTTCCAGGTGTATGTTTCAGAGCGCTGCTTTGGGAGAGAGATGAATTTGTTATGAATTCTGACTCACAAATAAATTATTTCAGTAAGTATTTATTGAGCACCTATTACATGCAATGTGCTACTCTAAGCACTTGAGACATAACTGTGAACTAAACAGACAAAAGCCCCTCCCTTTGTGAGACTTGCCTTCTGATGATGGAAGACAGACCATCATAAACAACAAACATAGAAGATAAATTATAAAGCACATTAGAAATGATTAGATGTATGGATTTAAACAAGAAAAGAAGAATTTGAAATGTCAGAGGCAGGGGCTGGCTGTCCCAGTATGTAACAAAGTGGGCAAGAAGAGCCTCACTGAGAAGTGACTTTGAGCCAAGACTGCAAGGAGGTGAAAAAGTGATCGACATAGGCATTTGCAGAGAGAACCTTCCAAGCAGAGGAAGAACCAGTGAAAAGATCCTAATTATAGTCAAGGAGATTGCTGGGCCAGAACAGCATGGGGCAGTGAGAACAGTAGGAGATCAGGCCAGGGGTGTAGGGTTGGGTTGACGCACAGCCCTGGACAACTTTGGCTTTAACTCTGAGTGAAATGGGAACCCAGTGGTGGAGTTGGACAGACCTAACTTCTAGTTTTACAGGCTCTCTTTTCCGGCTGGGTGCAGAAGGAACTATCGGGGCAGGATGGAGGTGGGGAGAGCAGTTAGGTTCTTGCCGCAAGCCAGGGAAGAGAAGGCAGTGGTGTTCACTAGATGGTAGCAGTGAGGCTGGGAGAAGAGGCCAGGTTCTTGGTGCATTATGAAGGCAGGGCCAATGGGTTGGATGTGCACTGTGAGATGGAGATGTCAAGAGTGAATACAAGATTTTGGCCTGAGCAAAATCTGGAGCCACTGGAGGATGGCTTAGGACAACTGAAATGGAGACGATGGTATGAAGGAAAAGAGAGAGATTCAGGTTTGGATTTAATTTTGATGTCCATGATAGCCCAGTGGAGATGATTTTTAGAATCCAAGGAAGTTGGAAATATCAGACTGAAGTACAGGGAGAGGCTGGAGATGTAAATTTGGGAACTGACAGCAATGGTCCTGGTGGGGTCAGGGGTATCATCAAGGGTGTGATGCAACTGTCCCTCAGACTTCCACTCCAATGGCTGAGTCTCAACATTGTCACCTTATCATCATGCCTGGCGTGTCTTAAATACCCAATTCAGAGGGACTGCAATGACACTGATGGGTGTGCACGTGGGCAGGTGTTTCTTTCTATAAAAGGGTTGCTTACATCTCCAGAGACACCTAACAGTGGTTTCAGGCTGTAAGCAATTCTAGTGCCCCTGCTTTCTGTAATGTGAGAGAAGGGAGGGATGGACAGGAGACTTACAGCAGAATGCGGGATCTGTGAATCTGAGCTGGATGGACTCTTCGAGCTCATGTGTAATGCTCTTATTGAGCAGTAGAGGAAAATGAGGCCCGAAGTCTCAGCTTTATTAGAGGCAGAGCCCAGGCTACAATGGAGAAATTCTCAATCTGGGTTCATTGCTTTTGTTCTGCCCCCAAATACACTGAATTTTGACCTAATCAGTTTCTGAAAGCTGAGTTTCAGTTTCTTAAAATTCATATCCATAGATGTTCTAGAAAACCATAGTTTCCTAGTTCCAAGAAAGTCTAATGAAAATTTCCAAGAAACTTCTCAGCCATGCACATCTTTTTCTAACACTCTGTTGATTTAAATATCAGCAAATGTGAAATGTATAAAGGAAGCTCTCCTGGAACAATAATGGGAGCTGGAAGACTATAAATCCAAGGTGGAGGGGCCTCAGGGAAGATTCCTGTCAAAAAAGCAGCCAGGCGGTGTCTCACAGACAGATGACTCCTTACTGATCTTCCATGATGCTCTGTGGCAACTGGAACAAGATGCGAAAGTAAAAGGACAAAACTAGGATTTCAGCCTTTCCAAAAGCTTCAGAAATACCCACAGGCAGGGCTAGGCAGAAAGGCATCATAGATTGAATAAATGGCTGTCGTCATTGTGTGGGTGGCTGACTCCTGAGTCCCATAAAATGGTGTTAAATATTTTATTCATTACAAAGGCACTGTTTGGTGAGCTCAAACCAGGCTCTTAAAATTCAGGGGTGGGGTCAGGGATGGAGCTACGGGGAGGATAGAGAGGAGGTGAGGGACAATTAGAAAAGCCAAGAACAAATGAATACCTGGAGATACTCTCAGGTAGGGTGACACAAAAGTCATGACTATCCTCTTGGTGATAAACTCCTGCCTTCCCAGCTTCCTGATCTCCCTGTCCAGGAGCCAGGAGAGGCAGTGGAGCAGAGTGTCTGTCCAGGCTCTTCACTGACTTTTTTTTCTCAGCCCAGGTAGACAGGAAACCCACCCGGCAATCACAGGCAGCTTGTACTGGCTACAACTTCCTCACTACCCTAAGGTGAATGACAGCATTTCTTTTTACCACAATCAGAGATTTATTCTGCTTCAGGGTCAGAATCTTTCTTTGAATGGAGACTGTTCCAGAACAAGCTGTAGGGCTTGAAGGTTAGGGCTTTGTTGACTGAGATCTAAAGAGTGGCAGGTAGAAACTGGCACTGGGGTCAGAGAAACTGGAGTTGAGTCTCAATTCAACCTTTTCCAACTAACTGACCTCATGGGCAACTTCTCTGGGTTTACATGTCCTCACCTGTCAAATGGGAGTGCACATGATTCATATCTCACCTGGCTACCAAATAATAAATGTAACACATATAAGTGGTTCTTGACCTGGGCTGCAAACTAGTCACTGTGAAGTGTCAAAAAAAAATGCAAGTGGGTGGGGTACACCATCTTGAACTGTGGCTTTTAATCTTATTAGAGCCACTGGGAGTTTTTAAAAGTCACAATGCCCAGGCTTTATCACAGACCAATTAAGTCAGAATCCTGAAGGGAAGACCTCCTTAACCAGATTTTATGAAGTTCTCCACATGATTCTGTGGGCAGCCAAGACCAAGAGCCACTGCTAATGTGAAAGTTCTTTATACATTAGTAAGTGCCAAACATATAAGAAACCATCATTAGTCACAACTTGAAAATTAAATATGATGACAGTGATTTTGAGTAATTGGATGGAGCTTTTCAACATACTCGCAAGAGCTTCACAAAATAAGTATAAAGCTTAATAAATTAATTGTGAAGAATTAAGAAAAAGATCTTTAAGGGGCAAATTATTAGAAAAAAATTTATAAAACATATTAGAATAATAGAGAAAAGATGGGAAAAATTACATTCTTGGGATTAGAGGATGCTTCTCAGACCTGATGTATACCAGCCCCCACAGCCCTTCTTCAAAGGTGGACTCTGCTTCCTCAGTTCTGAGGGGCCCTGAGATTCTCTCTGCACTTCCATCACACTTCCAAGTGCTGCCATTTTGCAGATCCAAGGATTGAAACCACAAGCTCTGGAGACATACTGACCTGGTTCAAGTTCCCGGCCTGCCCTCTCTGAGTTGCTTCACTCAGTGCAATAGTCACTCTTCACTCTTTTGTAGACCTGCTGTCCCTGCCCCACTTCTGGAAAGCACATCTTCCCAAACACCAATCACCTGGTCCAAATGGGTTCTGCCAGGGTCTTATTGCCCCTGCCCTCATTCATCAGTATGATTGTGATTGTCCCAAAGATGGACCAAACTGATTCAATGAGAACCTTCCCGGGGTGGTTGTACTGGTGCCCATGAGCATTGGCCAGTCTCTGTTGGCAGCAAAGCCCTGGGAGGCAGGGGCGCATTGGCATCAGAGGGAACTGACATCCAAAGGGAATCAGAGGGAAGAGAAACAGATTTGGAGTGCTTGATTCCCTGTTTCCAAGAGTTCCTAAGATGGAGCAGCTTTGCTGCCCTTCTCAAGTTAAATAAGCTATCCAAAAATTCTCCTTTTTGCTTACATCAGTTTTGAGTTGGATTTCTTTCAATATAGGGGGGAAAAAAGCCCTGAACAATATCTGAAAATTCTCTGCATTAGGTTAGCTTATTAATCTGTAAAATGGGTCTAATAATAGGGTCCAATCATGAGGTTGTTTTGGAGCTTAAATAAAAGACTACATGGTAGGAGCTTAGCACAGTGTTTGCGATGTTCTCCTGAGACTGTGCCAGGGCCAGGCAGAGGTTGCACCCAGGGAGTGTCCCATTGTAAAGGGATTGGATTCCTGGTTCAAATCTGGGGCCAGCCCAGCCTCTTGAAGTTCAGCCAGTTCTGGGATATAACTCCTCAGTCTGGTCCACACAAAATGACTCCCACGTGACTAGCACAGACATACCCTGCCACACACCCTGCTCCAGAGACCCAAGCCCAGCCTGGTCAAGTCTATGTCCAGACTGACCATGCACTAAGGGCTGTATGATAAGGCATGGATTGGAATTTGGGCTCTCCCCTGGCCCATCTCTGAATTTACTTGGTGAAAGTCCAGCTTCCAGAAAATCTAAATGTCTTCTAGCTCTGGGTCTTCCTGCTGCCACCACAGAAAGCTGTTATTAAATCCAGCATTCCTTTTGAATTCTTAAAGACTTCCAAGTCCCACTTCACACAAAGCCCCCAAGACCATCCTATATAATAAAGAGCTAATATGCTAATTAGACCAAACAGCAGAACTACTGTCTGGACCACATTCCGGACAATCGTCCAGAGGACCTTCTGGATGAAGCCGGGGCTATGAGGGTCAGCCGAGGCCGTAAGGGGCTACGAGGATCGAGCCTCTTGCATGAATTTCATGCATTGGGCCTCTAGTTGTCATATATTGATATTACTGTGTATTTAATATCATGTAGCATATTAGAGGTGCTTAAATGGTGACGCCTGAGATTGTTTTAAGTGGATTTTGCTCTTACTTTACAACTCAACAAATACTGATAGAGCTCCCAGTACATGCGAAGCACTCTCTGTGATGGGTGCCCTCCCTCACTCTGCCTACTCAGCAACAGTGGAGGATGTCACATGTTAAGCTGCATGAGCAGTTGTCAGCAGAGTGTGCGATGCCTGTTGCAATGCAGAAATCATAAAAATGGGAGACATCTGAGAATCTGACACACGAAAAGAATCTAAGAGGTGTGAAAGCGGTCCCTATTACTAGAGCAGTGGACCTCTTGTTGGAGCTTGAAATGTAGGCTTTGATGGAATCATAGTAATTCAGCTAGAAATTAAAAGAGAGAGAGAGAGAGAGAGAGAGAGAGAGAGAGAGAGAGAGAGAGAGAATGCTAATTAATATGAAGTTCAGATACCAGGTCAAGTAAGACATTGTAATGATATATAAAGCTTTCTTTTGACACACATTTCAAGAGGGAGAAAGAAACCACTTGCTCTGGGGATAGATATGTTTGAAAAAACAACACACACACTTGCGTGTAGGTAGCCTAGCAGGGTTCCACGTGTCTGTGGGTTCTCTCCCCTTTATGCTCGTCCAAGGCCAACACCAGCACACCTAATTCCTGGGTATCCTGTCTGAGACTGTGCTGAAGTTTCTACTGCCTAGTTTAGATATTTCAGAGAAAATCGAATTGCTGCCTGCATAGCCGCTGGGATTTCACAGAGAAAACAGCTTCACCTTCACTGTAGATCACAGTTAAATTGGTAGCTCTGCTGGCTGTCATTCTAGGAAGGATAAGACTCTCATCTCATCTTTGAAAATCAAGAGCCAGACTTTCAAATAGGTGTGTCAGGACTGCAGAACCCGGGCTTTTTGGCAGGACCTGACTGAGGGCCACAGCCAGTCTTGGGTACAGGAAACCAGATTCGGGAATTTAAGGAGTTCCTCAACCCATAGACCACATCCTTCCCCGGCAGAGTCCTTATTGGGAATATGAGCATGTAAATTAGATAAAGTCCCAGTAGTGTTGAAAGAAACACATTAGCAACAAAAGGTGGTTTTCGTATTGTCGTTTAGACCTTCTAGAGACTATGCCAGGCTCGGAGGAAACTGCAGAGCGGATAGCCCTTGGTCCTAACGCTCATGGAGTGTAGAAACCACAGACCCAAAGACACAGGGAGAGCAAAGGCAAGTTTGAAGGGAAGAGAGGGCTTTTGGTGCTTGGGACCACAGCATTCAGGGGCCAGAGCAACCCTCAGAGCTCAGACCTTCCTCTGTTTCCCTTGGTTGGTACAGACTTCACCTCTCTATTAGGCTCCGCTCCTGCACTGCCAATGCCAAAGCTCCCCTCCATGCAGAGTCACTCCTTGGGCTGCACTGGCTCTGGATTTGCTACCGTTCTTTTACCTTCGGAGGCACAGAGGCCTGAAGAGGGCCTCAGAGAAGGCGGACTGTTTGGGACAGCTGAGTCTGGGGCTGGCCATTCATTGGGACACAGTGTCCACGCTCTACAGAAAACTCGGCTTCTTTCTGCTGCATGGAAGAAGCCAGGCGCAAAAGGCCACAGATTGTAGGATTGCAGTCACAGGAAATGGGTAGAGAAGGCAAGACTATAGAGATACAAAGTAGATTAGTGGTTGCCTGGGACTGGAGGCTGGAATGGGGATTAACTGTAGATAGTGATGAGGGATCTTATTGGGGTGACAGAAATGTTCTCACACTGGATTGATTGCGGTAATAATGTCAACTCAGGAAACTTATCAATAATAATTAACTGTACCCTTCAAATGGGTGAATTTTATGATATGTAAAGTGTACCTCAAAAAAGTTGAAAGGAAAGAACGCTGTTCCTGTCACCTTTGAAAACACATCATGTACATGGTGATTTTACATGAGCTACTTCAGTCCAGTTATTATTACTTTTATATCTAGCTTTCTTAATTCACATTTCCTTCCCATTGCAGGATTGCTGTTTTATTTTCTACTCTTCATATTTGAAACTTTGTTGGTCTTAATCTTTTAGACAAACGCTAGTTTCTCTGTCCAATTTTTCTTCCCTTTTAATTTTCCTTTTCACTTAGCAAATAAGTTTGATTGTCTTCCCAATAATATTTTCTACCTTTCTTTTCCTGCATAAGTCCTTTTTATTAAATATCTCCTCTATCTAGTTTAAGTCTGATGTGCTTAGAAAGAGATAGGAAATGCTGGCAAGATAAGAGATACCTATGCTTCTCAATGGAGGGTGCCCATCAATCCTGAAAGACTCCTGCTCTCCCTCCTGCTCCATGGGATGGCATGTCCATTTTGCATTTGGTACTGGGCTGTCTTAACATAAAGAACAATGTCTTGCTGTTTTATTCTCCCTGGACACACTAATCGAACTTCTCAGAGCCAGTATAAACCCGAGGGAAACAACTCGTATTTCCATAGTCACATTATTGGTCCTAAGACACTGGGTCATGAGCTGGCTCTCACTCCTACCACAGGAAGGCAGACATGTCTCCTATCTTCAGACTCAAAGGGTGGACATTCCCCAAACAAGCACACCAGGAAGTTCAAGTTGATTAATTCACTAGTTTCTAGAGAGCAAATCATTATCATCCTTTGTGCCATTCTGGGTATCTGATATCACGTTTATTTTATTTGTTTTCAGGTAGGTTAATAAAACTAGCTTAGGACCAATGGTGACTCATTAAAGAATATATACTGTTGTTATCTGATTGCCTGGGTGATGCCTTTGAGAGAGAGGGCAGGCTGGCAAATTCCAATTTACTTTTACTTAAACATTTTTGTTGCTGTTGTTCCCTGAGTAACCCAATCTCCATGCACTTTCCAGTGGACATAGTTTATATTTGGAGAGGTCACAGCGTGGATTAAGGCTAATCCTTGGCATCTTCTCAACTTTGGGCAATTTCTTCCAAGTTCTAAGGAGAAAAACCCAAACATCTCAAAAAGCTCTAAGAAATGTCCCTCCCACACGCTGCTCATTGCAACTGGAGCCTTTTCTCAGACTATCCCCAGAGTCAGGAATTCCCTCCTTTCTCTCCTTTGCTCATCGAATGCTTCCCATTCTCAGAGGCCTCTTCAATCTTCCAGGGAGCCTGTCTGTTTGGACCAGGCCATTGGATAGCCCCCTCTTTGCGTTGCAGGAAAGTCTAGCATGTGACTGATACCCTTGGCATGTGTGTGCTTATTTTTCATCCAGAAGTGTACAGCCCAGAGGCAAGGGTGCTTCCCACAGTGCCCCACAAGGCCATTCAACTGAGTTAAAATTTTTTTATCACAATTTTAATTTCCAAGAACTATTTTATTCTCTAAATTTTCCTCTGTAATGGCATCTTCTTATTTAATGAGTATATGCTGTCTCTCCAAAAATAATAATGGCATTTTATTGTAATTTCCTGCCCAGAAGGGGAAAGTACTGCTGTCAGCAATCTCAGAGATCAGGGCTCGGGGGTTGGAGGGAGAAAGCTTTCAGCTTTTAAGATTCATTTTGGGGAGTTTCCTAAGTCACTTACCATGTTTATCTTCTTTTCAATGCCCCAATTTTGCATGCTGCTTTTTCCTCTCATTCGCCCCATCTTTGTGGGTTTGTGCCTTCCCAGAAAAAATTCCTTTCCTGTTTTTTAGGCAAGTTTGATTTAGGAGGGAGTAAAAGTAGATGTGTGTGTTCAACCTACTCTGTTAGCTGGACGTGTGGGAAGCTTATTTGGAGTCACGTAAGGGGTTGCTTTCTCATATTTGGAAATAATCCACATTTTTAGAGGTGGCCTTGTTAGACAGGGACTCCCTTTTCTTGCAGGGTCAAGCCAGTCTGGAATTTCTGCTTCTCAGGATGTGAAGTATAGGGTTCGCCTTGTACTGGTTGTCATAGATGTCATGTAATCTCTCAGATCTTTGATCACATTATACTAATTTCAGGCTCTGCATATGTTCAAGTCCAATGTACTTTTGTTCATTTTCCATACAGCCTACTGTATGAAAAATGAACTTTTGTGGAGGAATGGCCTTGGTGAAGAAGTACCACTTCAGGGGAGAGTTTGCTTCTGGTTCTGTCACTAAAAGGTCACAGGAGATGAGAGGTCAGTATCTCATTCTTGTCAGGGAATAGCCTTCTATGCCTCCCTGAAACAACAGGAAGTGGAGAAGAAATGCAGTTCCTAACAGAGTCAGTGTGTCCCAGCCTTCCTCAAGATAAGAAAAGACCATAAAATCCAAATAGTACGATGACACCAGAAAAGGAGATGACTATATATTGCCCAAAGGATCCTCATGTTCTGCAAAGATTCTCCTCAGCATTTTGCCAAACAGTAATCAATTGTTTTCAGTTGAATGATGTGTCTAGCAGAGACATGGAGGAAAAGATGACTAATAAAGAACTCAGAGTTATACTTTGAGCTGTTGCTAATTAAATGGCATATCAAGAAAATAAAGCATGTGTCCCTGGCTGGTGTGGCTCAATTGGTTGCTGGTTCCATTCCTGGTCAGGGCACATGTCCAGGCTGCAAGCTAAATCCCCAGTTGGGTCACATACAGGAGGCAGCCAGCCAGTGATTCTCTCTCAAATCCATGTTTCTATCTTTCTCTCCCACTCCATTCCTCCCTCTCTAAAAATCCATAATAAGATCTAAAAAATAAATAAAGCATGTGTGAAATAATATTTGGTCAATGGTCAAATAGGATGCCATTTATCAAAATTCCTCTCAGAGTCAACTTTCCAACAGTACAGCCATCATGTGCAGTGGATGTGCACTTGTCTCACAGTAATGATCTGAGCACGTTCCCTCAGCCATCTCCTCAACAATGGCGACATCAATATCTTATAGTTATTTTTTCAGCATTTTATAACAAGTAACTGTTACCAAAAAATAAAATCCCTTAACTTCATGATTTGAAGAAAGATCCAGCATCTATCCAGTGTCTACAGGAAATCAGAAATAAAAGCTCTATCCTATCCCCCAAGAGTTCCCAATTTAGTGAGAGAGACATATTGTGGGCAGAATCTACACTAATAAAAGACAAACATGCAAATTGACCATACCTTCGCTATGCCTTAAGCCACGCCCACTAGCCAATCAAAAGTGACTATATGCAAATTAACCCAACCAAGATGGCAGCCAGCAGCCACGGAGCTGGAGCAAGCAGGAGGGTTGGTTGCCCCAATGATGGAGAAAGCCAAGCTTCCCCCCCTGCCTCAGCCAACTCTGAGCTCCACTCAAAGCAACAAAGTTTCAATTATAGAAGGTAAATAAACCCAGATACCTGCTTTCAGCCGGCTGTGGCCATGGAGCTGGAGCGAGTGAGCAGGGGGCTTCCCTCCTGCCCACCCTGGCCAGCTCTGAGCTCCTCTCAAAGCTACAAAGTTTCAATTATAGAAGGTAGATAAATCCCAGAATAAAAAAAAAAGAAAAAGAAAAAAAGGAGAGGCTGGGAGCTTCCGTCGCGGGGCTTGGCTAGCCTGAAAACGTCCCTCAGCCCCTCACCCAGACTGGCCAGGCAACCCAGTGGGGACCCCTCACCCTAAAGGGGGTGTGGTCAGCCTGAAAACAGCCATCAGCCCCTCACCCAGGCTGGCCAAACCTCCATGAGATGAGGGTCCCCACTGTGGGGGCTTGACCAGCCTCAAACAGCCATCAGCCCCTCACCCAGGCTGGCCAGGCACCCCAGCAGGACCCCCACCCTGATCTGGGACACCCTTCAGGGCAAACCAGCTGGCCCCCACCCATGCACCAGGCCTCTATCTTATATAATAAAAGGGTAATATGCAAACTGACCCTAACAGCAAGACGACTGGGAATGACTGGTCACTATGACACACACTGACCACCAGGGGGCAGTCCCTGGTGGTCAGTGCGCTCCCACAGGGGGAGCTCTGCTCAGCTACAAGCCAGGCTGATGGCTGCCAGTACAGTGGTGGTGGTGGGAGCCTCTCCCGCCTCCTCAGCAGCACTAAGGATGTCCAACTGCAGCTTAGGCCTGCTCCCCGCTGGCAAGTGGACATCCCCCGAGGGCTGCTGGGCTTCCAGAGGGATGTCTGACTGCCAGCTTGGGCCCAATCCCCCAGGGAGTGGGCCTAAGCCAGCAGGTGGACATCATCTGAGGGGTCTCAGACTGCAAGAGGGCATAGGCCGGGCTGAGTGAGACCCCACTCCCCGAGTGCACAAATTTTTGTGCACCGGGCCTCTAGTATTATATAATCCCAATCATTGAAGGATGTGTGGACTTTCTTTCAAAGGGAAAAAAAAGGCTTTCCCAAAAAGATGCCTAGTGAAGGCCCAGGAGGGTGCTTTACTAGGTAGGGAAGCCACCTACACAGACCACAGGGCCATGAGCAAAGAGGATGCTTGTTAGAAGCCCACCTGCTTCAGAACATGGGGGTGTGTGAAAGTGCCAGGAAGAGGTGAATCTGGAAAAAGAAGCAGGGCCCCAATCCTGAAGTGTTTTGTGGCTCAAGCCAAAGAATTTAGAATTTATCTGAAAACTAAAGGGAATCACTGAAGGGTTTGAGCAGGGCAGAGACATCAGTAACTCTGGTCTGAGTCACCATCACCACTTGAGCAATCATTCAGTACGGAAGTCAGAGTGTAACCCACAGCTTAAAACCCTGCAGTGGCTCCACCCAATACAAGGCCCCATGTGACCTGGCTCTCTGACCCCAAGCCTTCCACCATCACCCTGCACCTCTTCTGCTGTGGCCATGTTGGCCTGCTCCCTATTCCATGAATGTACCAGCCGCATCCACCTTAGGGCACTTCTGTCTGTAAGAAATGCTCTTACTCCATGTGGCTTACTCCCTCACCTTAGAGCAAATGCCATCTTCTCAATAAGGCCTATCATGGCCATCCTATTCATTTTATTTTATGTTTTATCTTAATATCCAATCTTTTTCCCACTTTAAATTTATTTTATTTTATTTTAAATTACAGTTGACATACATTATATTATTTTCAGTTATACAACATAGAAATTAGAAATTTATATAACTTATGAAGATGGTCACCCTATTTAAAACCGTACACACACACACACACACACACACACACACACACACACACTTGATACTCTTAATTCTCCATGCCCTGCTTTGTTTTTCCTCTTTTCCACAGCATTGGTCACCTTCTAATATCTTATCTAACAAAAGAGAAACATGCAAATTGACCGTACCTTTGCTACACTCACAAGCCACGCCCACCAGCTAATCAAAGGGACTATATGCAAATTAACCCAACCAAGATGGCAGCTGGAAGCCACAGAGCTGGAGCAAGTAGGAGGCTTGGCTGACCTGGCGACGGAGGAAGCCAAGCTTCCCACCGGCCCTGGCTGGCTGAGGCCTCCGCTCAAGGCAACAAAGTTTCAATTATAGAAGAGAAATAAATCCCAGATACCTGCTTCCAGCCAGCCTCCACTGGGAGCTTGGGTGGCTGGGGGCTGTGGCCAGCCTGCAAACAGCCATCAGCCCCTCACCCAGGCTGGCCACACCCTCATGGGGTGAGGGTCCCTGCTGGGGGGCTTGGCCAGCCTTCAAATAGCCCTCAGCCCCTCACCCAGGCTGGCCAGGCACCCCAGTGGGGACCCCCACCCTGAAGGGGCTGTGGCCAGCCTGCAAACAGCCATCCGCCCCTCACTCAGGCTGGCCACACCCTCATTGGGTGAGGGTCCCTGCTGGGGGTTTGGCCAGCCTGCAAACAGCCATCAGCCCCTCACCCAGGCTGGCCAGGCACTCCAGTGGGAACCCCTACCCTGAAGGGGGTGTGGCCAGTCTGAAAACAGCCCTCAGCCCCTCACCCAGGCTGGCCAGGCACCCCAGTGGGGACCCCCACCCTGATCTGGGACACCCTTCTGGGCAAACCAGCTGGCTCCCACCCATGCACTAGCCCTCTATCCTATATAATGAAAGGGTAATATGCAAATTGACCCTAACAGCAGAACGACTGGGAATGACTGGTCACTATGACAAACACTGACCACCAGGGGGCAGACGCTCAATGCAGGAGCTGCCCCCTGGTGGTCAGTGTGCTCTCACAGGGGAAGCTCTGCTCAGCCACAAGCCAGGCTGACGGCTGCCAGTCCAGAGGTGGTGGCAGGAGCGCTTAGGATGTCTGACTGCAGCTTAGGCCTGCTCCCCGCTGGCAAATGGATATCCCCCGAGGGCTCCCAGAGGGATGTCTGACTGCCAGCTTAGGCCCAATCCCCCAGGGAGCAGGCCTAAGCCAGCAGGTGAACATCCCCCGAGGGGTCCCAGACTGCGAGAGGGCACAGGCTGGGCTAAGGGACCCACCCAAGTGCACACATTTTCGTGCACTGGGCCTCTAGTCTATATATATAAAAGGCTAATATGCTAAGTGTCTATCTGACTGGTCGGTATGATGCACACTGACCACCAGGGGGCAGATGCTCAATGCAAGAGCTGCTGTGGCACGCACTAGCCATTTACAGAGAAACGGCACCATGGACCTAGTACCCACAAAGCAATAATTGGTTTCCTCCAAGTGGGACACAGGCCTCACCACCACCCTGGAGCAATAGTCCATCAAATCACAGCCAGCACTGCTGAGACCCCATGGCACAAAATGCAGCCCACAGCCCAGCCCAGCCCAGCGCGGAAACAGTGGCTGTGGGCACTGGGTAGTGACATCATGTAGCAACACCCAGCTTCCGCTCCCTAGTGGCTAGCCTCCTTGCAGCCAACAGCCCAGCCCAGCCTAGCCCAGCCCAGGAACACAACTTGCTTTATAGCCAGGTTCAAACATTTTACACTTTAACCAAATATCTGTGAAGCATTTTCACATGCCTCATCTCACTTGATCCTCACAGAAGTCTTGGAGTAGGTGGATAGGAAACTTGGTGGAATCCTATTTTCTTTTCATTAACTGGAAAATGGAGATTTAGAAAGCTTTGAAACTTGACCTGACTGAAAATAAGTAAGAAATGGTGGACCTTGAAAATGACTTTTCTCAGGTTTCCTCACTGAGAAGAATATAGTCAAACATTGCTTCAGTTAAATATTTTACCCTTTGTTCTCCCTGCATGATCTACAATAATAATCTGCTTCATGTTGATATTTACTGCTGTGTTTCTGACAATTACCTGAAAGAGAAGTTGGGGTGCTTCACTGGGCTGGAAAAAGTTTAGCTAAATCAGAAAGCAGGTCTAATTAAGCAAGTTTATTCTATCTATATAAAAGGCTAAGTTGACTTGTGCGTGTGCGATACATATAAAGCTCTCACTAGCGCCAATCACATGCATGTGTTTTGATCTGTCATTGTCGATCATGAATTTGATTGACACTTCTATTATAGAGAAAGGGCAAATAGTGATATTAAAATAGTTCTTCTAGTTAATTTCCTTTCAATGTGCACAAATCTGTGCTCCGCGCCACTAGTATTATATAACTTGTTCTGTTTCTTTTCTTTCTCCTCCCATTAAACTCTGATTTTACAGGGATAAATGTCTTTGTTTTGTTCACTTATGTATCCCAGGCACCCAGGACAAAGATCAGCATGTAGTAGATGCTCCAGAAAATGTCTGTTGAGTGAGTGGGAAAGTAGATTTGATTTTTTACAAAAACTACCCAATGAAAATATGAAGAGTGATGTGCAGATAGTTGATGTTGGGGCAGGAGGGCAGTTAGGAGTTTGTGCCATGGTACAAATTGAGTGCGGGAAGTAGCCATGAGGAGAGAACAGGGGGTGCATGTTAGCATGATTAAGAAGATGGGATGGTCAGGATGTGGTGACCAATGATTTGGGTGTGGGAACTATGTGGCTGGGATGACTGGCCTGACCTAAACAACTAGGGAAGAGTGGTGTCCTTCACAGAGTCAGGAGGGAGATAAAATATGCTAATTTGTGGTGTTGGGAAAGACATAATGAGTTTAGATTCACACATGCTACCCTTCAGTTTTCCGTGGGAAGAGTGGATGTATACTTTATATATTATGGAGAACTTATTTTTTTAATTGTTTTATTGCTTAAAGTGTCACAAAGAGTATTATATATGTCTCCTTTTTTTCCTCCCCTTGACCCTCCCCTAGCCTCCCATGCCCGCCCAGTGTCTTGTGTCCATTGGTTATGCTCGTATGCATGTATACAAGTCCTTTGGTTGATCTCTTACCCACCTCCACCTACAACCCTCCCCAGCCTTCCCGCTGTAGTTTGACAGTCTGTTCGATGTTGCTCTGTCTCTGTATCTATTTTTGCGCATCAGTTTATAATGGTCTTAATTATCCCTAAATGAGTGAGATCATGTGGTATTTTTCTTTCATTGACTGGCTTATTTCACTTAGCATAATGCTCTCCTGCTCTATCCATGCTATCAAAAATGGTAGGAATTCCTTCTTTTTTATAGCAGCATAGTTTTCCATCATGTAGATGTACCACAGTTTTCTAATCCATTCATCTGCTGATGGGCACTTAGGCTGTTTCCAGATCTTAGCTATGGTGAATTGTGCTGCTATGAACATAGGGGTGCATATATCCTTTCTGATTGGTGTTTCTGGTTTCTTGGGATATATTCCTGGAAGTGGGATCACTGGGTCAAATGGGAGTTCCATTTTTAACTTTTTGAGGAAACTCCATACTGTCTTCCATAGTGGCTGCACCAGTCTGCATTCCCACCAGCAGTGCACGAGTGTTCCCTTTTCTCCACATCCTCTCCAGCACTTGTCGTTTGTTGATTTGTTGATGATAGCCAAATGGAGAAGTTATTGATTTTATGATTTATTTATTTCACTTCTACATGCAGCCCCTATGCAAACACATACACTTTACTTCAAATGTTTACCAAAATCAAAATAATTGATTTATTATGTATCCTATAGTCATTGGCCTTTAAAAAAATTGAGGCTTTAAGAAAACCTCTGTGTAAGAAACAACCAAATATCTTCCTCATTTCTCCATTGATATCCAGAGATGAGGTCTCCATTTCACTTCATCCTCAGATGCCTCCTAACTTTCCCTGAAAGGATGTCTGTAACTAGTTTACCTCAGACAGGAGCACACTCACGGTCTTTAGAGGAACCACTTTTTTTTTTTAATGGCTTCTCTCCTATTCCTGCCAACAGCCAGTTCTGCTCATGACGAACTGCACCCACCGCCGGAAAATTGACAACGTTCTCTTTCCTTTGTTCAGAGCTCCCAGATGGCCACCAGCTGGTCTGGGCTATTTCTTTCATTTTCATCCGTTTATCTGTCTTCCTGTTTTTTTAAATTTCCTTATTACTCTTCTCCTCCTTCTAACAGCCACCATACTCTACTCCTCTATGGAAGCACCTATTTTCTAAGATGATTTTTAAAAAGATGTTTTATTGATTTTTTTAGAGAGAGAGAAAGGGAGAGGGAAAAACATTATGTGAAAGAGAAACTTAGATCTGCTGCCTGCTGCATCCCCCTACTGGGGATCAAGCCCACAGTCTGGGCATGTGCCCTGACCAGGAACCGAGCTGGCAACCTTTTTGTGCATGGGACAATGCCCAAACAACTGAGCAACACCAGCCAGGGCTCTAAGAGAATTTGAGGATTTTTTTTTTTTTGAGCATTACCTCTCTCTATGTATATTTATATATTGCAAGAAAAACCATCTGTAGGGATTGGGAGAGGAAAAGCTCTCTGAGAGGATGACCTCTCCTGCATGAATGGGGTCAGAACAGATGGCCTGATAAGGCCATTGGGAGACAAATGAGCCCAGCATGCCCAGAAGCCATGCCCCAGGCTTCGAGCTGCTCTCCATATTCTCAAAGGGCAGAGTGAGAAGATGTTTATCCCCTTCCTGATACCAGAGAGTGTTACACCATAGTCCCAGTTGTTTTTATATTTTTATTTTTTAAATATGTTTTCTTTATTTATTTTAGAGAGGAAGAGAGATAGAGAGACACACAGAGAGAGAGATAGAGAGAGAGGGAGGAAAAGAGAGAGAGAAAAAAACATTGATGTGAGAGAGAAACATCAATTAGTTGCAACCCACAAATTGGGTATGTGCCCTGACTGGGAATCGAACCCGTGACCCTTTGGTGCAAAAGACAACGCTCAGCCAATTGAGCCATACCAGCCAGGGCCCAGTTGTTTTTTATACAACAAATAAAACGACTTTGATTTTCAAGACTGTAGCTAGAAGATTGCCTAAAACAGTAGTCGACAAACTGTGGCTCGTGAGCCACATGCGGCTCTTTGGCCCCTTGAGTGTGGCTCTGCCACAAAATACCAAGTGTGGGCGCGCATGTACAGTGCGATTAAAACTTCGTGGCCCATGCGCAGAAGTCGGTATTTTGTGGAAGATCCACACTCAAGGGGCCAAAGAGCCACATGTGGCTTGCAAGCTGCAGTTTGCCGACCACTGGCCTAAAATGACAAACTGAAGCTAAGGTGGCTGTGTATGTCTGTGTACAGGTATGCCTGGGGGATGTTTCTGTGAGGTCGTGGTGGAGAGCTTGGCAGGTGACGAGTTTCTATGTGAGAGTGTCTGTGTGGATCGTAGGGCCTGTGGGCAAGGCAGTCTTCACGCTAACCGGGTGTGTTGAAGACTGACAACAATGAAGGCCTTTCAGCACCTCCAGGATGTGGCTGGCACCTGCGCCCAGGTTGACAAATGGGGGAAGTGAGCTCCTTCATGGCCCCGGATCCCAGAGATGCCTGGTTAGCACAGGGACTCAGCAGGTCCTCCCTTCCTAGGTTGAGTGACATTGCAGACTGAACCCAGAGGTCCCAGGCAAAACTAAACCCTGCCAGAAGGAAGGTGAATGGTTTGTTTACCTATAGGTCCCTGGGCTTATCTTTAGTGGAGTTAAATGTCATTCTAAGTGGAACTCCGAGTTGTAGCCACAAAGTGATTTTAACCGGCTATTTCTTTTGTCAGGAAAAAAACCCCCACATATTCTTCACTAGCTTCCAAGCCAGAAACTAGGGATGTTCATTCCTGACTTACCTCTTCCTATTTACTTCAGAGGAAACATCTCCAGTCTCCAAGAAGCACCACAGGTGGCCACTCCTTCACCTTGTTGTCTATGATACAATGGAGGGTTTTATCTGGTCCCTGGCAGGTGCTGGGACACCACCTGAGTCCATCCTAGGACTACCTCCTGTGTTGCCTCGTAGTCAGACGAGCCTGGTGACTTAATCTTCTGTGTCTTTCTGCACACACCTGAACTCGCACCTCCAAGCCCCCCGGGAGGAAAGGTGATGCAGGCATTATTGTCTTCAGTTCTGAATGAGGACACTGAGGCAGAGGTAAGTGTCTGGCTACAGCCAAGCTGCTGGAAACACTTGGACCTGAAGCTGAGATTCAGGTTGGCATGTCACTTTACCTCAATCTCTTTGACCAGTAATAATGCATTGAGCACCTACTAAATGCTAAGCGCTACCCACTCTAGTACGTCCAGTGCACTAAAATATGAGGCAGATCTAAGACACTTCACAATGAGGTGATGACTGGGAAAAGCCCAGGGCAAGGGGCATATAGTGAGCCTTATAGAAGGAGGGCTGTGTGCAGTGGTCAGGGAGACTCTATGGAAGAGAGGGGATTTGATTCAAATGCTGAAAGTGGGAGAGGAATTTGGAAAGCCAGGATGGAGGGAAGAACACAGTCCAAGCATGAAGTTTATAATTTTATACCCAAAATACAGAAGAAGGTGAACTCTGAAGATGGTCTACTCTTAGAGCCTGTGAAGAGATGGGTCCAGCAGGATGGACAGTGACAAAAGGCATGGGAAGAATGGGGCAAAAAGGTGAGGTGACAGGAGGAGAGAATTCCCTGGTGGCAATGGGGATTTCATGCCACCAGCAGAAATATCATAGGAGACATATGGTGTGCTATTTCCTTGGTAGCTTACTTTTCAGGCTACATGGCAAAGACTGGCTGCTCATCACCAGACCCGTGTCCCTCTCTGTGAGTTTTGTAATGCAGGAGGCTATGAGACTGACTTCTGGAAAGAGGGTAGAAGTGACTCACAGCACTTCCAGGTGTGACCCCATATAGTCCTTCTCCATGACCCTTCACTTGGCAGAAGCAATAGCAAGCCTTTTCCATTTAAAAGGGAGTGGATAAGTCTCCAGGCTTCTGTTTCTCCCTAAACAGAGGGGTTTACATACTCAGCCATTGAGTGGCCACAACCTTGAGTGAGATATGAGCTTGGTGAAACCGCACTGTCCAAGCCCAGACGGAGGTTGCAGGGGAGGCTCACCAACACCTGTGACTGTGCTCTTGGAGGACCTGGGTCACTCAGGGACATTTCTCACAGTGACCTTCACTTGGAACAGCATGTGACAAGGAGGAAAACCCTGGCATAATAGCAGGTGTGTATCTAATAGAGAAAACCACTGCTTCTCCTGTGAGATCAATGCTGCCAGTCTGTTTCTGTGACTGAAGACAGTCTCCTTCAATAAGAGCCAGGCTGTGCGTTAGCTGGTTTGTGTGCATCATCTCACTAAAGCTGTGCATAATCCTTTGGGTGGGCAATTTTATTACTTCCATTTCACAGATGGAGAAACTGAGACAGAAAGAGGTTGAATGACATGCCCAAGGTAACAGAAGTCATAAGTGGCCCAAGCACTGGACATGCTAAAGTTCCTGTGGTCTCTGAGCTCAGGTAGCTGAGCTCTGGAATGAGCTGTGGTCTTAGCTGAGTTCAAGGGATGCGGCCTCCACTGCAGGCGATGTTATTTTCTTGTTCAGTCTGATTCAAAAGAAATCTCAGTTGTTCTATTTTTTTAACCTTAGTATGACATAAATGCAAACTTCTGTGTCATGTGTCTTATTAAGATTTTTTTCAGTGTGTAATCTATTAATGAGAATTGCATTAGTGTATTGAGTTCTGTCACTTTCTCATGCAATTACCATTTAGAAACGTGTTATTTCAAAACTTCATGGTACATTGTTGCCCTCTCTCTGTGTCTCTCCTAGTGAATATGTTACTGTCCTACTCCATACTCCCTCCTACTGCCTTGCCCTCAAGATGGTCTCTTTGGTCCCCACTGACATTTTCCTTACCACTAGTTCCATTTCTAATAAATCAAATGGAATTTTCTGTCTCGTATCTTCCCCCAGCTCCCCAGACATTCAGTGACTCATCATTACTTCCTCCTGGAGATTGTCCCTTTGCCCTCAGCTTCTGCTGGCTCCCTGCCCCTCTCAGCTCCTTCCTTATGCCTCTAAGGTTGGGATTTCACCCTCTGCTGTCTTCTTTTGCTCTCTTCTTTTGCTGTCTTCTAATGCTCCTTGAGGATTACAGAGCTGAGCTGTCTTCCCCAAGCCAACATCATTATGTCCACTTCTCTACCCTGAACTCCAAACGGGGACTTGCAGCTTCGTGCAGGACCTCTGCACTTAGAGAACTATTCTCAAGTCAACTCGAAACTTATGCGACACTGAACCTATTAGCTCATTGGACAGGATGCAGCTTTCCTTCTGAGTGGCATCATTAGCATCCAGAGCCTCCTAGAGACCTTGCCTAGAGCAAGCTAAAATGGGAGTGGTTGAGCAGGCCTGGCATGAAAAGGGAGTCCACAAAACCAGCTTCCGGGCCTTCCTCTCCCTCCACCTAGTGTTTACTAGGCATCAGGTCTGTTTGTGGGGAAGGAAACACCAGCTTTATTCCATGCCATATTCCTGGGGCCTCCTTCACCCATCTCCTCATCCATAGGGCCTGGAATAGTGCCTGGCTTTGGATGCTGCCTCCCAGCTTTGAATTTCTCCAGTTAACTTTTTAACCCTTGACTCTCACTCTGTAACTTACCTGCCAAAGCAGTCACAATGGTTCCCTGTTGCCAACTAGATTAGGGTAAAACCCTTTAGCTTGATTTTCAAGGTTCTCCATCAACATGACCCCTCATTCATTCAACATTTCCACCCCATGCCTGAAAAGAGAGCTCTTCCCTCTGGAACATCCAGGTGCCCCACCTCCTCCTCTCGTCCCGGTTGTATCTCTTGCTCACATGGCTCCCTTCATCAGATTCCCTTCCCCTACTCAGACTTCATATTTCCTTCAGAATCTGGCTAATCCATTCCAGAATTCCTCTAGTGCTTATTGTCAAGATTGTGCACCATCTAACTACCATTATTAAGGTTTGCTGAGTTCTTACAGTGTACAAGGATTGAGTCAACCTCTCCTAAAAATAATTCCAAGAGATAGATATGCACCCAATTTTGTTGATGAAAAAATCAACATTCAGAAGGTAAATTTGCCCAAAATTGCATCTGGAATTTGAACCCAGGAACTCTGACTCCAGAGCCCACAGGCCTGATAGCTGCACTGTGCTAAATACCCCTGTGTTTGTTTAATAGTGAAGATCATTTATTGTACTATTTTGTTTCTTTTCCAATGGGTCTAGTTTAGAGCCGAGCACACAACATTTGATAAGCACTCACTTGTTTTGGTTTCTGGCTTCCAGACTGAATGATACTGAGACCCAACTGAGTTAAGCAGCTGATGAAACCAGTGAGCACATCAGGGTTATTTGCCTGATAAATAACAGATAATACAGCAGCACCCCCCTCCCCTTATCCACATGAGATACACTCCAAGACCCCCCAGTGAATACCTGAAACTGCGGATAGTACCAAACCCAACATATCTATATTATAAAAACCCAGTGGCCCTAATGCCATGATGACCAAAGACTGGCGCAGGTGGGCAGGGCTGCAATCATGGCAAGGCCATGTGGGTGGGCGGGGACCACTCAATTTTGCGCACTGGGCTTCTAGTAAATATGTAAAATGTTTTTTCCTATATGTATATATGATGAAGTTTAATTTATAAATTAGGCACAATAAGAGATTAATGATAATAACTAATAACAAAATAGAATAATTATATCAACTGTTATAAAAGTTATGTGAATGTGGCCTCTCAAAGAATCGCATTATACTATACTCAGTTTTTCATTTAAGGGAAGCACTTTCTGGCTTCTGAATTGTCAGCATCATTGTGCCTGCGCTTTGGGGTTATTATTAAGTAAAACAAAGTTTATGTGGACACAAGCGCTGCCATCTGATAGCTAAGATGGCTACTAAGTGACCAAGGGCAGGGCGTGTCTATAGTGTGGACACGCAGGACAGTTCGAGAGTTCATCATGTTACTCAGAATGGCATGCAATTTAAAATTATGGCTTGTTTATTTCTGGAATTTTCCACTTAATATTTTCAGACTACCATTGACTGCAGGTAACGGAAACCATAGAAAGAGAAACAGCAGATAAGGGGGAACTACTGCAATCAGTACCAGGCCAAAGTGACATCCTGAATAAACTGGTTAACCTCAGTAATCTTTTTCAATTTCCTTAAAAAGAAAGAAAACCAAGGTATAAACCTGAGAGCTCATTACTACGCTGACTTCATTTTGCTTCCAACTCGTTCAGATAATCTCAGGGGCTTTGTTGACATCTATCTATACTAATAAAAGGGTAATATGCTAATTAGACCGGACATCTTCTGGATGACCTTCCGGACGTCCTTCCTGGCAAAGCTGGGCCTGGGTGAAGCTGCACAGGGTCCCAGGCACCTGTGGCTGCGGCTGGCCCAAGTGAAGTTGCCTCCGTTCCTGGGAGCCTGCGGCTGGCCTGGGCAAAGCCGGCCCAAGTCTCAGGTGCCTGCAGCCAGCTGGAGGAGGGAAGCCTGAGTCCCAGGTGCGGGGGCTGAGGCAGAGGTGATTAGCGGGGATCAGGCTGGCAGGGGAGCAGTTAAGGGCAATTAGGCCAGCAGGGAGGGCAGTTAGGGGCGATCAGGCAGGCAGGCAGATGTGGTTAGGGACAATCAGGGAGGCAGGCAAAGGGGTTAGAGGTGATCAGGTAGGCAGGCAGACAAGCAATTAACACATTGTTTGTGGGTAGTTTTTATCGTGCGCTAACAGGTGGCGTGGGCCATTTTTGCTAATTTTTTGCGCAAATGGCAACATTCAGTAAAATTACAATAACTTTAGTTTTATATATTTTTTTCAATGAAACTTTTTGTGATTTACTATAAAATGTATACTGAATTATTTTTCTTAGAATCACACTGAATGCGTGGTGAGGCAGAGAATTGTGTGAAGGGATGACTCTATGCCAGCTGTGGGCAAACTGGCCCATTTGAAATGAATAAAACTAAAAAAAAAAAAAAGACTGTACCCTTTTATGTAATGATGTTTACTTTGAATTTATATTAGTTCACACAAACACTCCATCCATGCTTTTGTTCCGGCCCTCCGGTCCAGTTTAAGAACCCATTGTGGCCCTCGAGTCAAAAAGTTTGCCCACCCCTGCTCTATGCAGTTGAATAGATTACTGTTATACCTGGAAGTACATACATAATTCACCACTGTATGTGTTAGAGACCCAAATTTTGTCCTTTGGATCTCTTATATCTGCATGTTAGCATCCCTTTAGAGCAATAAAAAAGTATAAAAATAAACGTATTTATATGTTACCCGCATTCTACTGCTAGTCTATAAAAAACGTATTAATACGTGTCCCGCACTCTACTACCAGTCAACGTAAAACATATAAATACGTTTCCCGCATACAATGTGTTAGAGCCAGTGGTCCCAGATTGTGACCGGCAGTTGGACATCCACCGAGAGGTCCCAGATTGGAGAGGGTGCAGGCTGGGCTGAGGGACATCCCCTTCCAGTACACAAATTTCTAATATATATATATACTAGATGCCCGGTGCACAAAAATTTGTGCACTCGGGGGGGGGGGGGGAGAGGGGTCCCTCAGCCCGGCCTGTGCCCTCTCACAGTCTGGGACCCCTTGGGAGATAACGACCTGCTGGCTTAAGCCTGCTCCCAGGTGGCAGAGGGCAGGCCCAATCCCTAGGTGCAGCCCCTGGTCGGGCTCAGAGCAGGGCGATCGGGAGGTTGCGATGCCACCCTCAGTCACGCTCAGGGTAGGGCCGATTGGGGAGTTGGGGCACCATCCCCTGTCACACTCAAGGCAGGGTCGATGGGGAGGTTGTGGCGCCACCCCCTGTCACGCACAGAGCAGGGCCAATCAGGTGGTTGGGGCACTGCCCCCTGTCACTCACAGAGCAGGGCCAATCAAGGGGGTTGGGGCGCTTCCCTCTATCACCCACAGAGCAGGGCCGATCAGGGGGTTGGGGCGCCACCACTCTCACACTCAGGGCAGGGCCGATGGGGAGGTTATGGCTCTACCCCATCACACACAGAGCAGGGCCGATCAGGGGGTTGGGGCACCGCACCCTGTCACACACAGAGCAGGGCCGATCAGGGAGTTGGAGAGCTCCCCCCTATCAGGCACAGAGCAGGGCTGATCAGGGGGTTGGGGCGCCTTCCCCTGTCACGAACAGAGCAGGGTGGATAGGGAGGTTGTGGCCTCGCCCCCTTTCACACATAGAGCCGCAGGGCGATCAGGGAGTTTGGGTGCTTCCCCCTGTCACGCTGATCCTGGTGCCGGGAGGCCTCGCAGCTCCACTGATCCTGGTGCTGGGAAGGCATATTACCCTTTTACTATATAGGATAGAGGCCTGGTGCACGGGTGGGTGCTGGCTGGTTTGCCCTGAAGGGTGTCCTTGATCAGGGTGGGGGTCCCCACTGGGGTGCCTGGCCAGCCTGGGTGAGGGGATGATGTCTGTTTGCAGCTGGTCACACATCCTTCGCGGTGGGGGTCCCCACTGGGGTGCCTGGCCAGTCTGGGTGAGGGGATGATGGCTGTTTGCAGCTGGTCACACACCCTTCAGGGTGGGGGTCCCCACTGGGGTGCCTGGCCAGTCTGGGTGAGGGGCTGAGGGCTGTTTTCAGGCTGGGGGTGACTGATGCTCCCAACCGCTCCTTTTTTTCTTTTTCTTTTTTATTCTGGGCCAGCTTTAGCTTTGAGGCTTGGCTCCAGCTCTTAGGCCTCCGCTGCTGAAAGTAGGTTTCTGGCCTTTGTTTACAGTGTTGCGATCCTGCTGGCTGAAGCCAGGCAGACTAAAGCTGGTTTCTGGGGTTTTGTTTAGTTTCTATATTTGTTACATAGTTGCTTAGAGTTGCAGCTCAGAGGCCTGCAGCGGCAGGCGGGGAATGTTGGAGTCCTCCATCACTGAAGCAAGCAAGTCTCATGTTCGCTTTATGCTGCCTGGCTGCAGGCCGCCATCTTGGCTGGCAGTTAATTTGCATATCTCGCTGATTAGCCAATGGGAAGGGTAGTGGTCGTATGCCAATTACCATGTTTCTCTTTTATTAGATAGGATAACCCTAATAGTCAATAGGCTGAATGGTGGAACAGCCAGACAACTGGTCACTATGATTTGCACTGATCATCAGGGGATGCGCGCGGAACATTGTAGGCATCGGCCGAGGCAGGATGGTGGAGCAGGTGAGTGGGGACACCAGACCAAGGTGGGGCGCTGGTCCTTGTCATTGGGGTGAGCCTCTGGTGGTTACTGAAAAGTCTTTGCTCCCGTGTGCTGCAGTCCCACTTGGTGCTCGCACCTGCTGCTGGCGCTGGCCCCACTCACACCCGCTGCCAGCATCTGGTGCCGGCCCTGATCACCCCTCAGGGCTTCTTCACTTTCCCCTGCTCCTGAGAGGTGATCAGGGCCAGCAGCCACCTCTTGCACCTGCTACCAGCTATGGTCCCACTTGCACCCGCAGCCGGCACCAGAGCCACCACTCGCACCCGCTGTTGGTGCCCAGTGCCAGTCCCAATTGCTCAGCGCCATCAGTGGGTGCGAGTGGCGGCTGCCAGGCCCAATTGCCCCTGAGGGCTTCTCCATCCACTGATGGCGCTGGCTCTGCTCACACCCGCTGCTGGCACCAGCCCCAATGGCTTTGTGCCATCAGCAGGTGCAAGCGGGGCCAGCGCTGTCAGCGCGTGGGAGTGGCGGCAGCAGAAGTGGGGCTGCCGGCAGACAGGGGACCAGGGGCCATGGCGGGAGGGGCAGGGCAGGGGCACAGAGGATGGGCCTAGACCCGCCCCTGTGCCCACCGCAGCCTTGCAGCCCACAGTTCCTTTCAAGGTGCACGAATCAGATAACCGGGCCCCTAGTTATCTGATAATGATTGTACTCCATCTTTCCCAATGGAGAGAGGTACCACCAACCTGTCAAACAACACTCTTTTATCCACGGAGACTGTAGGTCTGAGGTCACTACCTGACTGCTATGGCCAGAACGTGTTCTCAGGCCAGCGGCACACATAGGGCCTCTCAAAGCATTTCTAAAGGGTAATATTTACAGAGTTGGATAGCTGAGCACAGTGATGCTTAATGGGATGCTTAATAAAGGCAGCTTTTATTAAGACAGGAGTACACGCAAGGTGCCCTTGCTTTTGAGGGAAGGACGAACCAGCACAAGACAAGTGCTCCTCCTCTGCTTGGGAAGCCGGCTGGTCAAGTGCCTTGTCATACATTAACAGTCTTTTTAAGTTCCCGAGCAGATTAAGAGGAGCAGCCTAGATAAATGAAGGAAGAGGGATGGTACAGTCTGTCTTGGTAGCGCAAATGCTGAAACACAGCAGCTGCATTTAAACAGGGCAATTTGCTAAAGAGTGGTTGGCCACTTTCCAGATGGCCAGTGCGACACAGGGCTTGGATGAGTCCTTTATTCAATCATGTTCTGTCTAGACGGAGACATAAAAGACCAGGTTATAGCCACTGCAGTAGCAGCAATAGCAGCAGCTTTGATACCCTGGTATAAAACAAGCTCAGTATCACCAGCAAGACAGCCTGGCCACAGATCAGCTGGAGGGGTGTCAGCATGGCGTGCATGAAGACTCAGGGAAAGCCAGCTTCTCAGCTGAACCATGGCCAGCTGGGAACAGGGTCTCACTGCACCCACCAACCAGGTGCATGAAAGCAGGTGATCTGAATGGGAAGAGGCACCAGTGTAAGGTTAGAAAGCAGAAATATTGCTTGTGTTCTATGTACTTTCTTCATGTGCACCTCTAAATCATTTTACCTGTGTTTGGTCTTGATTTTTCTAGTTAGGTTGTAAAATTCCCAAAATAGATAAAAGAATATTCTTAGCTTTTCCCCATTATCCCACTCTGCCTTCTTTTTCCCCTGCCTTTAGCACTTAGTGCAATCCTCGTTCAAGTACCTCTTTAGAGTGATATCAAAGAGATACTGGCTGAGGCAGCCAGGGGTAGACCAGATGACCACTGGGTTCTTGGGCCTCTGAGTCCGTGACATATGTTTACTGAATGACTTAAACCAGGTCAGGTAAAAATGGAGACATTCAATGGGCATCTTGCCCAACTTTGATAAAATAGGCAGTCATAGGACTTCAGTGGGCTGGAATGGGGACCCCCAGGACAGCAGCTCCATTGACCCATTTCTCTCTGATAAGTTATACCCCTCACCTATTTAATTTTTATTATTGCATTAAAAATTTCCATCATTGAGGGTTCACTGTGTCGTTTAACAGCCATTCAAGTGTCACAGCTGAAACATTCTGACCAGTTAGTAAACAAGCCTCCCCACCCTCCCCAACCACCACCCCCCCGCCAACCACCAGAACCACACTGGACTGCAGCCTCTGCTTATTTCTGACTTGGGAGGAAAAGTTTAACCTGCTGAATCACCAGCAGCACTTCCTGTGACGTTCTGAGGAAAACTACCGTTGGCTTAGGAAGAATTTTGAAGCACTTCACTGACTGTGGTTTCTGAGCTACACAGGATGGAAAAATTTGAGTCCTGCTCTGTGTCACACACCAAAGCTTTTGCACTAACATTGTTCTCTCTTGGAGGTTTCCTGTCATAGCACTGTGTTTATTCTATAGTCAGCCTGAAATAAATAAATTAAATAAACAGGGCTGTCCTGGATGGGAATATAGCATTACCCCCTGCCAACTTCACCCAGATATCACTTCTTTGGTGACCATCTAAACCCTGTTTCCTCACCTGAACCACAAAGTATAGAAAATAATGAGGGACTATTAGTTTTCAATTCTCTGCAGGAACAGTACATAATCAGCATTGTTCTATCTAGATACACAGATGAGAAGCAAATCCATAACTCAGGAGATGCCTTCGGGCATGGTCAGTCTAGACTTCATCAATGAAGGTTTTTATGGCAATGAAAAGGGAATTATTCTAGTATCTAGAATATTCTACTAGTTGATATGCCAAAAGGTCAGAGCAATAAAGTCACTGAACTCTGAGATAGCAACAATCTGTTCAAGTCTTTGAAGTGAGTACTAATAAATAGCTCAGAAAGGCTATAAAAGTAGATTATTAACTTTCTTAAGAAATATGTTTCTCTCAATCAGGAAGAATCTAAAAATCTCAACAGGCCAATAACTATGGAAGAAATTGAAGCAGTCATCAAAAAGCTTCCAGCAAACAAAAGCCCAGGACCAGACGGCTTCACAGGGGAGTTTTACCAAACATTCAAGGAAGAACTAAAACCTATCCTCCTCAGACTACTACAAAAAATTCAAGAGGAAGGAACACTTCCAAGCTCATTCTATGAAGCCAGCATCACCCTAATACCAAAACCAGGTAAAGACAACACAATGAAAGAGAACTACAGGCCAATATCCCTCATGAACATAGATGCCAAAATCCTCAACAAAATCTTAGCAAATCGGATCCAGCAGTACATCAGAAAGATCATACACCATGACCAAGTAGGATTTATCCCAGGGATGCAAGGATGGTACAATATCCGCAAATCAATAAACGTGATACATCACATAAACAAACTGAAAGAAAAAAAACCACATGGTCATATCAATTGATGCAGAAAAAGCATTTGACAAAATTCAACACCCATTTTTGATAAAAACTCTCAGCAAGGTGGGAGTAGAAGGATCATACCTCAACATAATAAAAGCCATATATGACAGGCCCACAGCCAACATCATACTCAATGGGCAAAAACTAACACCATTTCCCCTAAGAACAGGAACAAGACAGGGATGCCCCCTCTCACCACTCCTGTTCAACATAGTACTGGAAGTGTTAGCCATTGCAATTCGGCAAGAAGAAGAAATAAAAGGCATCCAAATTGGAAAAGAGGAAGTAAAACTGTCCTTATTTGCAGACGACATGATATTATACATACAAAACCCCAGAGACTCCATCCAAAAGCTACTAGACTTAATACATGAATTTGGCAATGTAGCAGGATACAAAATTAACCCCAAGAAATCTGAGGCATTTCTATACACCAGTAGTGAACTTTCAGAAAGAGAGATTATAAAAGCAATCCCGTTTACCATTGCACCAAAAAAATTAAGCTACCTAGGAATCAACTTAACTAAAGAGGTAAAAGACCTCTACTCAGAAAACTACAGGACGTTGAAAAAAGATATAGAGGAAGACATAAACAGATGGAAGAACATACCGTGTTCCTGGATTGGTAGAATCAACATCATTAAAATGTCCATACTACCCAAAGCTATCTATAAATTCAACGCACTTCCCATTAAAATACCAACGGCATACTTCAGAGATCTAGAACGAACTCTCCAAAAATTCATCTGGAATAAAAAAAGACCCCGAATAGCTGCAGTGATCCTGAGAAAGAACAAAGTAGGTGGGATCTCAATACCAGATATCAAGTTGTATTACAAAGCCACTGTTCTCAAAACTGCCTGGTACTGGCACAAGAATAGGCATATAGATCAATGGAATAGAATAGAGAGCCCTGAAATCAGCCCGAACCAATATGCTCAATTAATATTTGACAAAGGAGGCAAGAACATACAATGGAGCCAAGATAGTCTCTTCAATAAATGGTGTTGGGAAAATTGGACAGATATATGCAAGAAAATGAAACTAGACCACCAACTTACGCCATACACAAAAATAAACTCAAAATGGATAAAGGACTTAAATGTACGACAGGAAACTATAAAAATTCTAGAAGAATCCAAAGGCAACAAAATCTCAGACATATGCCGAAGCAATTTCTTCACTGACACAGCTCCTAGGGCACTTGAAACTAAAGAGAAAATAAACAAATGGGACTTCATCAAAATAAAAAGCTTCTGCACAGCAAAAGAAACCATCAACAAAACAACAAGAAAATCCACTGTGTGGGAAAACATATTTGCCAATGTCATATCTGATAAGGGCCTAATCTCCAAAATTTATAGGGAACTCATACAACTCAACAAAAGGAAGATAAACAATCCAATCAAAAAGTGGGCAAAGGACCTAAATAGACACCTTTCAAAAGAGGACATTCAGAAAGCCAAGAGACATATGAAAACATGCTCAAAGTCACTAATCATCCGAGAGATGCAAATCAAAACAACAATGAGGTATCATCTCACACCTGTCAGACTGGCTATCATCAACAAATCAACAAACGACAAGTGCTGGAGAGGATGTGGAGAAAAAGGAACACTTGTGCACTGCTGGTGGGAATGCAGACTGGTGCAGCCACTATGGAAGACAGTATGGAGTTTCCTTAAAAAACTGAAAATGGAACTCCCATTTGACCCTGTGATCCCACTTCTGGGAATATATCCCAAGAAACCAGAAACACCAATCAGAAAGGATATATGCACCCCTATGTTCATAGCAGCACAATTCACCATAGCTAAGATCTGGAAACAGCCCAAGTGCCCATCAGTAGATGAATGGATTAGAAAACTGTGGTACATCTACACGATGGAATACTATGCTGCTGTAAAAAGGAAGGAACTCTTACCATTTGCAACGTCATGGATGGAACTGGAGAGCATTATGCTAAGTGAAATAAGCCAGTCAATGAAGGAGAAATACCACATGATCTCACTCATTCATGGATAATAGAGACCATTATAAACTTTTGAACAATAATAGATACAGAGGCAGAGCAGCCTCAAACAGATTGTCAAACTGCAGCAGGAAGGCCGGGGAGGGTTGGGGGGCAGGAGGTAGGGGGGTAAGAGATCAACTAAAGGACTTGTATGCATGCATATAAGCATAACCAATGGACATAAGACACTGGGGGATAGGGGAGGCTAGGGGACTGTCTAGGGCGGGGTGATAAAATGGACACATATGTAATACCCTTTGTAATACTTTAAGCAATAAAAAAAAAAATAAATAAAAAAAAATAATAAATAAATAAATAAATCTGAAATTTAAATGTAAAAAAAAAAAAAAAAGAAATATGTTTCTTAGTACAATAAAAGTAACATTGACAAATATCAAATGATCTTTAAGTGAATAATCCTGGGCCAAATTCAACTAAAGAAGTCCAAAGATAATGACTCATCAAGACAGCCTTTTTGGTGTGACAATGATGAACCAAGCCCCCCTCACCTGTGTCAGCATATCACAAATGTAGCTTCCTTATGCCGAGTGTGACAGGGCACCTGACTAGAAGGATATGTGACCATCAGGAAGAATGCAAATTGTGAAGCCCTTGAAAGCTGCCAAGGATGATTAGGTGACATCAGGTGATAAGACAGGCAGAGCCAGTGCTTCTGCCTTATAAATAAACTTGTTTCCCCCTCAGGTGAAACTAATGGTTTTTCTAGATGGTAGCCTGAGCTCTTTAATGCCTTTTTCCAACTTAAAGATATAGTAATTTGATTTTTTAAATGAGCATCAAATGAGGGCTCACATATTGCTTGAAAATGTTGGGACTTTTTACAATTCACATATAGCTCCACAAAGAGTCACCCATGATTGATTTATTAAGTGTCACTCATTCAGAACCAGAGCTACTAGTAAGATTAAAACAACAGATGAGGCAAACTATTCCTGAAATAAAACACCACTCAAATGTGCTTATTGGCTCTTTGCATCTGGTCCACTAGGGGGCAGTGGATGATCATTTTTCCAGGAGGCGGCTTTACTAGTAATGCTGGTTGATGTGCAAAGGTATGTATATATGTATATATCTATCAGAGGGGCGGTGGGCCTTTTGCACAAAGTGAGCAGAGCCACCTCAACAGTGACAGGTAGGTGCAGGGAGCAGCCAGTTACTGCTACCAGTACAGTCTGTCAGAGGATGAAGTGAAATGAGTCATTTGCATTTTTTACCAATGAACTTGCATTATAATGAACAAGGCAGTGTCACCTACATAGGCCCTGGCTTCATCTCCCTGGCTCCTGCTGGACTGCTGCCATAGTCACCAGGCTGAAGGCAGCCAGGACTGCAACGGGGTAGAGAGGGAAAGCCAGGGGCCTGATTTTCCAGCTGTCCGGGGCTGGTGACCTCAAGGGCAAGAATGACCACAGGCGGGGCAGTGGGAGGAGGTTCCGTCTTCCATCCCATCCTTTTGCCAGTGTCCATTTAGGGAATGGAATAGAAGCTACATAGCACAAATCCAGGGTCACCAATCCTGTTTTCATTGTCATTGTCAGTGTGTCTGTCACCCCCTAGAATTGGGTAGTGCCCAGATCAGAGCCCCATGTGGGGGCGCTGTGCTCTAGGTCTCTATAACAGTGCCCATCCACTCTCTCCGCTGCTCCTCTTTTTTAAAAATCTGCATTAAAAGGCTGTAATGAAAGTATAGAGAAAGGCAACCCCTGAACAAAATTAGGACTTGGGACCAATGGCATTTCAAGGTCTTCAGTGGTCCCTTCTGCCCTTCCTCTGTCTCACTCCTTGATTCAAGAATCTGGCACCTTTCCATGCTCTTTTCAAACCTGTTCTTCAAAAGGATTCTAGTCTCTCGAACCATTCAACTTCAGTTGTGTTTACCTCACTCTTTGTCTTCTCCCACGGGAATGCACATTTAAGCCTTATTTCTAATTGTGAAATGAAACACAGATTCCTCCCTCCTGGCTCTGATCAATGGGAGGCAAAACCACTATGCCATCCCCCCTGTGCTCCGACTCCAATGCTTTCGGTGTGATTCCATCATTCCCAGTCCCATTCCCTCAGGCATTTACCCAGAACAACCCTTTTGTTTCACTTGAAAGTCAATAAAGCATAGAAGTTCAATACAGATTCAGATCAAATTGCCTGGGTTCACATCCAGCTCTGTCACCTCCTGGCAGCTTGTAAAGTTGGAGAAATTGTGTGACAGCTTCGTGTCTCAGTTTCCCCACCCTCATAAATGGCAATAATAACATCACCTCCTAATGGTGTTGGAGGATTAAATGGAGAGCGCTGAGCACAGCCCCAGGATCATGAGTGTAACTCCATATGTGTTGTCTCTTAGTTTTTTATTGGACATAATGCTGTATTTCCTCTTCTGTTTCCCTCTCATTTCCTCTCAGCTTTGGCACGCAGATTTCCCTCCCTTGCCAAAACCTTGCTTCTATCTAAAAAGATGTCAGATGGTCTTCTTGTTCTTGAATCTGTGCCTATTTCTCTCCTTCTGCCCTCTATTCCTACCTGATCATCTCCACAGAAATTCAGGCACTTGTCAGAATCCTCATAACTAAAGCAAAGAATGTAAAAGGAGGAAGAGGAGGAGGAGGAGGAGGAGGAGGAGGAGGAGGAGGAGGAGGAGGAGGAGGAGGAGAAACTTCAGGCATCACGAAAAACAAGCCACGGGGTTGGGGTGGGGAGGATGGAGGGGTGTGTGGAATCCGACAATGCCCTTTATGTTCTATTTGTAGAACAGTTTTAGAAATGGGCACTTGTTTACTTTGCCCAGATCAGAAGTGACTTCAAATTCTCTTCATCTAAATGTCTATTTCCACTGTGTAGGTTCATAACGACAATGAGAAACTTATTTATAAAGCCAGTGCAGTAGCAGAGAGAGAACTGTAAGGAGATCCACTGATCAACCCTTTGTGAAGTAGACTCCGAACCACATGGCCAGCCTGGAAGGAGTGACAGGGACATCCCTGAGCTGGCCAAGGGTCTCTCCCATCATATAGGAGTTAGAGGGATTGGGGAGGGGGTTATTGGCTTCCCAATTCTAGTGTATGACATGGAAAGGGAGGATGCCCTTTTTAGAGAGAAGCCCAATTTTTATGGGGAAATGCTTTGGGTAGATGGCTGGCTCCAAGGGTCTGGTGCACTGGCTGGTTCTAGCAGCAGAGGGAGGGAAATGGCTGCTGGATGGAAGAAGACTGGCACATGTGTGGATGGGCAGGAATGGAGGAGGAGGCAGTGAGAAGGGACCAAGAGGCTGGAAAGACTAGGACAGAATGGCAGATGGGCAATAATTGACAAGACCCTGAAGTGTAATCTTCCCCAGTGGCCCCTCAAATCTTCAGTAATGTCTACAAAAATCACCAAATGCTTGGTGCAGCTGGGTTTCTTGTCAAAACCAGTGGTGAAAGGGCTGAGGGGATGAAAGAGGTGGAGGTCCAGCCCATATATGGGAAATACCAACATTACTACTCTAAGGTGTGTTTGATATCAAGGGACTACATTAATTGGGAAAATAATTCATCAATTTGTGTTAGATTTATTTATTGCCCTTTTATTTCCAAAGATAGAAGAGATGTACTAGAGACATTCTTTCTTGTGTCACTATCAGAAATCTGTAGGTCTCAAATGCCTTATTTATTATCTATGAAGCCACAAATAGATAGTATTTACTACTTTCTTCTGGCTTCTAGGAAGCTCAAAGAGAAATATGTTGTTCATTTCTACAAATTGTTTAGGGTATTATGGAATATATTTTTATTGACTTTATCTTCCCATATTTTTGGCCTTCAGTCTCATTCGTGTGTGTGTGTGTGTGTGTGTGTGTGTGTGTGTGTGTGTGTGATCTTTTATTCTAGTCTATGTTCATTGCTGTCAGTGTCCTCAAATCCTCTTTTAGATAATGTGGTTAATAATAAAAACACAAGCAAGTACCTTCTTACCTATCCTGGAAGTTCTTACACTTTAATCTTTTACTGCACAGAAATATTCTTCAAGTTTTGCTGTCAAACCTGTTTGTGCACTTTTTCTTGACTTCTGCTGTTAAAGTTCCATTTTGCAGAAGACTTTTATCACCTCCACTATTATTAAGATTTTCTCTTATATTTTCTTCTAGTATCTACTTTAAACCATTTAGATCTTTATCTGGAATTTATTTTTAAGTATGTTGTAATATGAGGACTTCATTTTTTCCCTAAATAAGTAGGGGAATAAAGGTCTGAGGCTCTCTGCTAAGTTACTAAAAAGTTCTGTTTGGACTAAAAAGTTTTTCTATATATCATATTTTTATAAAAGACTTAAAGAGTAGAAATTAGCTCCTTGTACACTGTCATTCTCACCAACACTTATCCTATATAATAAAAGGTTAATATACAAATAGACTGAATGGCGGAACGACTGGAACAACTGAACAACCGTCACTATGACATGCACTGACCACCAGGGGGTGTGTGCAGAACATGTCAGGCTTTGGCCACAGCGTTAGCAAGGGTGCCAGACCAAGGCAGGGTGCTGGTCACTGTCATCGGGGCAAGCCTCTGGCAGTTACTGAAAATTCTTTGCTCCTGTGTGCTATGGTCTTGCCCGGCATTTGCACCTGCTGCTGGTGGCCGCCCCACTCACACCCACTGCCAGTGCCTGGCACTGGCCCCGATCACTCGGCACCATCAGTGGGTGCGAGCAGTGGCTGCCAGCCCCGATTGCCCCTGAGGGCTTCTCCACCTCCCCCTGCTCCTGAGGGGCAATCGGGGCAGCAGCCACCGCTCACACCCGCTCCTGGCGCTGGCCCCAATTGCTCCACGCCATCAGTGGGTGTGAGCGGGGCCGGCGCCTTCAGCATGTGGGAGCAGGGGCAGTGGGAGTGGGCTGCCAGCAGACAGGGGACTGGGGGCCGTGGTGGGAGGGTCTGGGTGGGGGCACAGAGGATGGGCTGAGACCCGCCCCTGTGCCTACCACAGCCTCTCAGCCCACAGTTCCTCAAGGTGCACAAATTCGTGCACTGGGCCCCTAGTCTTATAATTCTCAGTGAATTAATGTCAATCATAAATACCCCATGTATTCTACTAGTTTCTCATTTCCTTGACCTCCTACCTTCCATTGGTCTTGTCTTCTACCAGATTTTAGCCACTTACTGCCTTGGTCATACTTGATTTTGTCATTAGTAATAACTGGAACCCTTCCATAATCTCAATTTCAAATATTCTAACTCCAGTCTTTCCAGTTTATTTGTTCTTTACTCCAGCTCTAACTTTGAGACTTTCAATCCATTGATCCTAACACATTGTTGCTGTCCCTGACCCTTTCATGCCCCATTACCTTTTTTCCTGGCTTAAATTTCACTGTCAGTTATAACCACTTCCTTATGTATACCCTCTACTCTCTCTTTTTTTCTTATTGTTGTTCTTTCTTGGCAAAAGCACAGCCCTGATTCAGTTTGACTTTCTACCTACCCCACACCTTCTTCCACATGAAAATGTGGCTGGAAAAACACACACAACTGTGCTGAATAGTCTGACTTCAAATTCATGACCACAAACCATAGAGAAGTTCTTAGTGCTTCCTGGCAGCCGTCCCTCATCTCCCACTCCCTGAAACCATTTCACACTTTTTCCTCTAAAATAGCTCACACCTCTTCTCAGTTCCCATGCTCAGACGAAGATCTTGCTTCCTAAGTCACCAAGAAAAGAAAACCCCTCAAAACAGACCCGCTACTAGATCCCACACACATTTACACTCACCTGCAACCAAGCCCATCCACTTGGCCTTACCTTGGGTCCTTGATGAACCATCCAGGTTCCCACTAAGGTCAGCCCTCACATGCGTCCTGGATCCCATCCCCCCTGCCTACCACGATTATCTTTCTGCATTCTCCATCTCTCCTCTACCATCATATTCCAGATCATTCTCATTGGCTCACAAATGTCTCTTAGTTCTCTCTTTGAGGAAAGTAAAAAAGACTTCTCTTGATTCCCATACTTCTCTATCACACCATTTTCTCCTTCCCTTTACATAAAAGTACCTTCAAAGAGGGGTTCATACTGCCATTTCTCTCTTCCTATTCCCACTTGATAGCATTCCCATCAGGCTTTTGCCCCACCGTGCACAAAGCTCCACACTGCTAAAGCCAGTGGAAATGATGGGTCCTCATCTCTAGTGGCTGCACTTGACACTGAGTACCAGGACTCAACCCTTGATACCTCCAGGTATGCCAACGGCAGTGCATCCATCAGCCTTATGACTTTAATTCCACCTCTTCACGCTGATGTCTCTGACTTCCCCCCAACATGCACACACTGAATTCCTTGAATTTCCAGTGCCCTTGCCTACTCCTTCTTCTATCATAGCACTTAGCACCTTCTAAAATCCTATGTAATCACATATTACATTGATTGTTGATTGTCTAGAAGCCAGGCTCTCCTAAGACAGGGGTTCTTGCCTATTTATTAACTAATGTATCTCAATGCCCAGAACAGTTCTGGGCCCATAGTAAGTGACATTGATCTTTGTTGTTGATGCCTCCCCACACTTCCAGGCCTAAATCCCTGCAGAGCCTCTGGTCTGGCCTGAAACCTCTGTGGCTCACTGTGACTCTCCACTAAGTCCCTTCTTCAGTACTTAGTGAGCTCACCCTGTCCTCCACCCTCATGCTTTCTTGCCTCTCCTGTGTTGTGTTTGTTCTCCTTAGCTCCTCCTCCCTGACACAATCTATTGGTTTTGGATATTACTTGTCTCCTTCCACTAGAATGGAAGTTCCCTGGGAAAATCATTTACATGTTTCTTTCACTGCATGTCCCAACACACTAAACCATGCCCAAGTACATATTTGTGAAAAGGACTTACTAGAAAGTCGTATTTTATGTTCTCTGTGATCAGCTTAGAAGACAGTGCTGCATCATCGTGACCAACCTCATCCAATATCCTAGAGACCACAGGAACCCCTCTCAGTCCCAGTGCTCCCACTCCACACTCCTCATTGCTGTGGCCCCCTTGATTCTTAAGCCTCAATCATCACCCAGCCTAACTCAGGGCGGCCACCTTGCCCACTCTCGGTTCTGCCTTCTGGTGGAATGAATGCTGATGTCTAGCACAGTGCCTATCACAGTCTAGATGCTCCCCAAACCCATTAATTCCTTTGTTCCTCATATATTTATTGAATATATCATGTACCTAGCACTGTTGTTCTAGGCCAGTGATGGCGAACCTATGACACGTGTGTCAGAGGTGACACGCGAACTCATTTTTTTGGTTGATTTTTCTTTGTTAAATGGCATTTAAACATATAAAATAAATATCAAAAATATAAGTCTTTGTTTTACTATGGTTGCAAATATCAAAAAATTTCTATATGTGACACGGCGCAAGAGTTAAGTTAGGGTTTTTCAAAATGCTGACACGCCGAGCTCAAAAGGTTCGCCATCACTGTTCTAGGCCAATATAATTGTGCTTCCACTCTTTTGGGGAGGTGGATAATAAATAAATAACCCAATAAATATATCATATGTTTATGGAGATAAATAAAGCAGATAAAGGCAACACAGAATTCTGGGTCTGGGGATGGGATGATGTGGAGAGTATATTTTCATGTGGAGTGGTCAGAGGCCTCCCTGGGTAGGTGATACTGTGGTGAGCTATGTGAATTTCAGATGGAAGGGACACTCTTGGAAGAGATAATGGTGAATGCTAAGTGCTTGGAGTCTTCAGAGAAGAGCAATGAGTCTAGTAACCTGGAGCTGAGTGAGTGGGAGGGCCCTAGTAGGGAGAGAGTGGTGTGGAGGAAGTATAAAAGGAAGAGGATTCCCCAGAACTGGAACTGAAAGGGAATGTTCCGAGGCTGGGGAGAAGTGGGAAGAGGAGAAGAACCAGAGGGAGGAAGAGGAGAGGGATGAGAGTACCAGCAGTGGGTATGCAGGGCAGCTTCCTAGAAGGGCTGCTAGGGGGCACTGGGTCCCCAGGAGACATGACAGAAGTGGCTGGGTGGAGTGGCAGGCAGACAGTGCCACTGGGCCGGAAGGGGCCTTGATACCGGCTTCCTGACAGTGGCCCCCAAACTGCAGCATGATGTCATTGAGGGCACCTCTGAGGTGACTGACCTTATGGTGGGTGCTGGGAGCTCAAAATAGAACTGAACTTAAATTTTGGAAAATAAAGGAAGTTATATTTCTTGCAGTTCCAAAGTTATGGGCTGAGAGTCACACTTTCTGCTTATTCTACGTACATTAAAATAAGAGAAACATGCTGTGGTTCCATCTCTGTCTTGTCTTTGCCCCTGGATATTGGCATATTTTTCTTACAACAAAAATGAGAAAAGTTGTCTTACATGAGAGCTCTGCTCTGCTGTTGCTTAATCTGAAAGGGACCTCAGAGTGTGAAATCACTGACTTCTCCACAGACATGGAGTCCAATAGAATTTCTGCCAAAAACAAATAAACAAACAAAAAACAACAACAAAATCCCAGGACCACATCCATCCTGAGTATAAGAGCCCAGGAATTATCCATATCCCCTGCAGCTCTGGCAGGAGACCATATTCCTGGGATTCAGGGCATCTGAGACATTTTGTGTTGCTACAGTAACATCGGGTAATAGACATGAGCAAGAACAATGGAATTGTTCAATGAAGTTATCTTTCATTTCTTTTTAAGATGCAAAGAGGCCCAAGTTAAGACTGATAATTTCCTTCCTTCTTCAGACGTTGCTGTAGCTAATCTGTGTGTTTTAATCTCAGTAAAGGAAGTGCGGGTTCTCATCTCATTCGGGAGCTGGGGGTCACTAAGAGGAGTTTTATCTAACAACCTGAGGCTGGGGGACTCAAGAGAGCACTTTGTCACATCCACTAACCTAGAGCTTTCATACAGTGCCAGGATGGGCCACAGACTCAGAGAAAGTTCAGCATTGGCCCCTGGAAAATACAGGGTAGCCAGGAAATTGGATACCCAGCTGTATTTGGATTGCCTCCAGATTTTGTTTCTTTGAACTTTTCTAAATTGCAAAGCATTATGATAAGTGAGTCAATTGTTGACAAGTCTTAATATCCTAAATCCTAGTGATCTTACCATCTCCATTTTTTTTTTTTTTATCTCTCTGGGATGCAACAGAATCAAGTATAGAACAAATCTCCGTCTTTCCCCCTTTAACATGGAGAGAATCAATGGGCCCCATTTGGGAGAGGTGATGGGGAGACTGAGACCTACGACAACTGCCCATAGGGGCCAATTGGTGCTTTCTCTTAGGTGACAAAAGAAAAAGACCCAGTCAGCTAGTGGATCACACTGAATGTGTCTCTAGTTATTGACAGTTAGATTCACCTCTCTAGACACCAGCCTTCCAGAAGTGTCCCACCAATTCTTCCAACTCATATCCAAGCTAAGGAAAGAATGCAGGCCACTTTCACTTGTTGCATGCTTGGCCTGAACCAGGCTGACTATAGACATCGGAAGGAAGCTGGGGTCCCTTATGTGAGAAGGCTTGTCTGGGGCATCATAGGATTGCCATTATGGTATAAACCATGTCTTGAGAGAGCCAGACAATGTCCTAATGTCCATTTGGATGAAAAACAAACAATGGTGATGCTGATCACTTTTGTATATCAAGGAATCTGGAGAGAGTGCAGATCATGTGACAAGCATCAGTGTCCAAAAAGATCTTGAGCCACTGGGATAGGGACCAGATACCATTGCGATTTGTTCAAGATTGTGAACACAGCATAATCAATACTGGCTGGAGTTTGTGGGCCAAGTTGTAAAGAGGAGAGACTGAGGCAGTGAACCAACCAATTTAGAACATGTAGGAAATTGTGGGGTCCCCCACTAGGGCAGTGATTAAAGACATGAGAAGAAACAAGAATTGGTCAGTGATTGGATGTATAAGGTAAGGAAGAGAGGAAACAAATACAGAGAAAGCGGTTTTCAATTTAAAGGATGAAATGGAGGTTGTAATCAAGACAGAAAACACAAGAAACACTTCTGAGCTTGGGGGTGGTGCAGTTGTGTTTTGACACTTCAAGCTTAAAATACTTGTAGGATATCTGCATGTAGATGAATCTAGTATTTAGAGGTCAGGAATCAAGAAGTAGATTTTAGATCATGGCTAAATTCATAGAAAGGAATGACAATACCTAAGGTCGGAATATGGTAAAGGGGAAGGCCAAGGGTAGCATGTGAGAGGGGAGAAGAGAAAGAGGGAGAAGGAGGAGCCATTAGAGTAGGAGAACCAGAGGTACTATTGCAAAAGTCAAGAAAAGACAAATGATAAACTTCACAGATTTTGATACAATGAAGACTCAAAAGAGGGAAAGGACTTGATAGTGAGGTTGTGAAGCCTGGCAAGTGATGGTGTCAGGGCACATGGCAGAGGGTCAGGGACAGGCTGCAGAGTCCGTGCATGTGCAGGGCAAGGGGTCATGTTCCGCCTCAGGCCCTGGCTCCAGCTGTGCCTCTGACTGGGCTGCTCTCTCCCAGGTTTCCCTGTGGCTTCCTTGGCTCACTCCCATGATTCCTTCAGGTCTTCATTTTTTTAAATTATATTTTTAAATTACAGCTTATATTCAATATTATTTTGTATTCATTTCAGGTGTACAGTATAGTGGCTAGACAATCATATACTTTACAGTGTTCCTCCTGATATTTCAAGTACCCACCTGGCACTAGTCATAGTTATTACATTATTATTGTCTATATTTTGATGCTGCACTTTACATCCGCATGACTGTTTTGTGACTACCAATCTGTAGTTCTTAATCCCTTCACCTTTTTCACCCAGCTCCCCAACCCCACTCCCCTCTGGCAACCCTCAGTCTGTTCTCTATATTTATTAGTCTGTTTCTATTTTGTTCACTTATTTTGCTGTTCACATTACACATATAAGTGAAATCACATGTTATTTGTCTTTCTCTGACTTATTTATTTCAGTTACTGTTATACCCTCTAGATCTATCCATGTTGTCTCAAAAAGTAAGATTTCATTCATTTTATGGTCAAGTCACATTTCATTATATATATATCACAACTTTTTTTAAAAAATATATTTTATTGATTTTTTACAGAGAGGAAGGGAGAGAGATAGTTAGAAACATCGATGAGAGAGAAACATCGATCAGCTGCCTCCTGCACATCTCCTACTGGGGATATGCCCGCAACCCAGGTACATGCCCTTGACCGGAATCGAACCTGGGATCTTTCAGTCCACAGGCCGACGCTCTATCCACTGAGCCAAACCAGTTTTGGCTATATCACAACTTTTTAATCCACTAGTTTATTGATGAACACATGGAATACCTCCATATCTTGGCTATCCTACATAATAAAGAGCTAATATGCAAATATGCTGTCACACCGTAATGGCTTAGACACTCAACATTGGGGAGAGAGGAATGGGGGCCAGCCAGGCAAAATTAGCTCATGAGAGAGGAATGGGGACCAGCCAGGCTTTGGCCCAGGAGAGGGACAAGCCGCCCGCCTCGTGGTCCCAGGTGCCTTCAGTGGTAGAATTCTCTGTCTCCTGTGAAAATCTGTTTTCCTTTCTCCCATTCCTCAGCATTTCTCTATCCCCTGTGAAAGTTTGTTTCCTCTTTCTCCCCATACCCTGTGGCTTTTTCCTATCTTCTGTGAGTAGATATCTTCCTCTCCCCTTATCCTGTGGCATCCTTTTTTTTCCCTCTGTGAATATATGCCTTTTGGCAACTCCAAGCCCTCACCTTTGCAGTCCTCTTCCATGGACCCTCTTTATTTCTCAAACCCCTTAAACCTGCCTATTTTATTCCTAAAACTCCTTTTAAAAGGTTAATGAACAAAGAAGGGAGAGTTGTAAGAGGGATATCGCTGAGTAGGTGAAAAAAGACAGGATCTGGTACCTAAGTGGTTATTTGTATACATGGAGCATGGAAAGTTCATCTGGGGTAGCAAGTGAGAAGGCAGTGAATATGGTGCAGATGCTGGAAGGGGATGGGATAGAATGGAAGTAGGAAAGTTTTCTCCTAATTTCTTCAATTTCTCAGTAAGGTAAAAAAAGAACAAGGTCAGTAGCTGAGATAAGGATGTGGAAGTGGTGTTAGGGATTTGAGGACAAAAGAGAGAAAATTACATTGTAGACTTGGAACAGGGTGTGAGGTTCCTTGAGACATATAGATGATTGTCACAGCTTTGCAAACAGGAATTCAAAGTGAGCTCTGTTGGTGTGGCTGTGTGTTTCTCCAACTGCACTTACAGCTATCTCCTTCACTTCCTTTATTTTTTTTCTTCAGAAGAACTTTAGCATAGAGCCTTGTTTGAAAACAAAAGATTGGATTTGGCCCCAAACTAATACAGGAGAGTTGGGGAGGAAATCTAAGAATCCTGTGGGGCATGATCCCTTGCCAGCCTGTTTTCCTGAAAGGCCCACTTTCCTTAGCTTTACATATACATACCTCCTTTACCAAGATCTAAAATTAATCCAATTCTTGGCATCATATGTTTGGAAAAACGGTCTCCTTTCTGGCCTACTCTTAAAATGTGCTTCTCCCTCCAACAATCAAAAATGTTGAGATGAAGTGATATTTTTTCTGATTTTAATAATGTTGCTTTCTTTCCAAAATGTCTAGCTTCCTTAAGTCTATTCCCCAAATTTAAATCCTGCATACTTTATGTTCTGTCCTACTTCCCAGACCATTTTGAATGGCCAGGCCAACAGTCCTTTCTCTTTGTGATTTACTCTTGTCACCCTACTGTCCTCTCCATGCCAGGCACACTTTAACTTTCTTTGCTTCTCAGTCCAGGTTAAACTCCATCCCTCACTACAGTGCTGGGAAAGATTTCTGTTTTATGCATCTAGTTCCAATCAGCAATTGCTCATAAATTTGGGTCAATGAGGAATGTCATCCATGAGATATCCCTAGTCACCCTATCACCTAAGGGGGGTCTGGGCCCTTATAGGAGTGGATGTAATTTTCTACTTCAGTGTAGCACAGGCACATGCATAACACCCCCAGGTTGTGGCTACATCTGTAACAAAGGTGGAAGGAGGGCCAACCCAACTGTAGGGATTCTGCAGTTACATTTATCATGCTTTGATGAGGGAAGATGGAAGGGGCAAGGCCTCAAGTTCCTCTTAGTCTAACACCCGTCCTCCACACTCTGCCACCTGAGGACACTCTGAAACTCTTGGCTGTTGCGATCATAGACTTTACTCCCTTTAATCTCCATTTCTTACTCATAATTTCCTGCAAGGCCTGGCATACACAACAAGCTGAACAAACGTTTGCTCATTGGAACCGAGGCCTTCTGTATGAAGGAATGTATGTAGAGGAGACTCTGACAGGCAAAGGCAGAAGAGCTGTGGAGATGCCCAAGTAAGCTAAGAGGTAAAGCAGGGGGTCCTTCCGAGATCCCGTCTTCTATCCTAGTTCTTTGTTATTATGACAGATTTAGTGTATGTACAGTAAAGTTCCATTTCTTTTTCTAAGACCAAATAAAAGTAAAATATTAAATATTAAAATACAATCCAGCCCAACCTGTGTGCCTCAGTGGTTGAGCATTGACCTGAGAGGTCACATTTGGATTCCTGGACAGGGCACATGCCCAGGTTGTGGGCTTGGTCCCCAGCAGGGGGCGTGCAGGAGGCAGCTGATCATTGATTCTCTCATCATTGATGTTTTGGTGTCTCTTTCCCTCTCTGAAAATAATTTTAAAAAATTAAAAAAAAATAAAATAAAATCCACACAGAATTAAGATAGAAGATACAGTCCTCAGCAGGGCATGGATGACCCTCACTAGCAAATCTGTCTTTCTTTCCTGGACCTCTTTTTCTATTTCATTCAAAGATGTCCTGCATTCCAAGCATGTCAGTTTCTCCAAAGAATTCAGTTTTATCTCCCATCCCTCCCTTTCCCTACTTCTGCTTATCTGGTTTTCTTGGACTGGATGTCCTTTCTGGCCTTGGGCCTACCACGCCTACTTGTCCTCCAGCTCAAAGGTCACTCTCCTGGGGAGGCTTTCTTGTCCGACCCTTTGTCTGCAGGGGTGGAACCCCGCCCTGGGTCCCTTTGCAGCCACTGCACTTACGTCTCATGTGATAAAGTTTAGTTGGCTCATCTCCCTCCCCCACTAGGGTGCAAACATTATGAGAAAGTATGTTTTATAAATCTATATTTTAGAGCTCATTTTGTATATATATATATATATATATATATATATATATATATATACAAAATATATATAACAGAACAAAAAGTCTCTAATTTAGGAAGTAAAGCCAGTCTCCATTTGGTCTCTTACTAATATATTGTTTTAACAAAGGCTCTAAAAATTTAGGTTTTCTTACAAAAAATCCTCTGGGGTAGGTTGAGATCATAACCCTTTGTAAAATATATGTATATATATATATATATTTTTTTTCCTGTGTTATTAGTTTGTTTTATGTTCAAAGAGGGATTTCTCTTGCCCTAGGTTAGCAAACAAGTTAGCAGTAGATCAAGCTGGGATAAAAAATGCTGATTTTTATGCATTTATTTTTTTAGTAAAAACATAGCTATTGAATATCTTTTAGGATCCAAGAGCTCTTCTAGGCAGATATATTCATCACTCATCAAAAATATTTCTCTTGCCTTCGTGTTTTATTTTTATATCTAAAAATGTAAAGACTGAGGCATACCTCAGAGTATATCTACAGTCACGTGAAAGTTGTATTGTGTAGGAAATTGTATCTTAAAGGTAATGGCAGAGTGAGCTCTAAACATGGCAATTAGTATTCAATGCTCTCCCACAAAGGCACACAGACCCCACGAAGAGTGTTCCCTGGAGCATTCAGTCCCTGTAACAAGCCATCATTGTGCTTGCTAGAACCTCACCCTCCCAGGATATTAGGATAAATACCATGCTGGTGCTAATATTGCTCTAAGTGATTAGGTTTGGGTGTGAGGGTGTGCTGAGGTAAAATGGAGATAAAATGAAAAGTTTATGCTTAGCTAGAAACTAATAAGGAACCAAGCCAGCAATTCCTAATGAAGTTTTAGGGTGACATGGGGACATCCCTACTCATTCTTCCCCCCATATACACACATGCCCAGTCTGTGGGGGTTTTAATAGGCTATATACCAGCATAAGCACTGTTTCAAATTAGTTTTCTGTTGGGTGTGTCTGGAAGATAAACAACAAAAAGTGAATGATTGAAAGGGAAAAACAGTCTTCATGTTAGAGGAGCAGAAAAGCACTCCTAGTCTTTTGGGACAGTCCTCCAACAGAGGAGGGTGCCCCAGAAAATGACATCATCAACAGATAGTCCCATTGGTTGATTGGACTTGTGTGTGGCCAATACAATTGGCTCCATCCCAGTTGAATCCCTCAGCAAGGGAATGGAGACATGGTTAGAATGCACAGACCAACAGGCCAAGTCAGTAAATATTCACACTGTTGTGGATTAAATGTCTGTCCCCCCATCCCCAATTCATATGTTCAAGCCTTAACCTCCAATAGGATATATTTAAAGATGGGGCCTTTGGGAGGTAATTAGGATTAAAGACATGGCGGGGGGCTCTCATGATAGGATTAATGTCCTTATAATAGACAACAGAGAGTTTGCTCTCTCTCCATGGACACCCATCAAGGAAATGTCATGTGAGGACACAGCAAGAAGGTGGCCATCTGCAAGCCAGAAGAGAGCCCTCACTAGAAACTGAATTTGCCAGCACTTTGGACAGCCAGCCTCCAGAAATATAGAGAAATTAATTTCTGTTATTTAAGTCCCCCTGTAGTATTTTGTTATGACAGCCTGAGCACTAACACATCAATATTCACTGCAAAGGCACACCCCGAGGCTAGATGTGCTGAGTGTTCAATTCCTGACTCCAGGTCTCACATTCACAGCTCCAAGCCCAGGAATGGTGGAGCAGAATAAGGTCCTGACTCACTGGAAACATGGAGTCCCCAGAACCTTTGCAATTTGGGGTACTCTCCATTTAGTTCTTCCCTGTAGAGTTCAGATAATCATGAAAATAATGGAAACCAGCATTTACAGAGCTTTTTATGTGTGCCAGACAAATCCTCGACAAGTGGTATCTCATGAAACCCTCCCAACAATCCAAGGGGGTGGGTACTACTTTTATTGACTGATTTTACAGACAAGGAAATTGAGGTGCAAAGAGTTCAGACAACTTGCTAGAAATTCTAGTGAGAGTTGACTTTAGAGTCTAAGTTTTTGACTGTTTATTCATCTTCTTAAAAAAATATTGGGCAACTATTATGTGCCATGCCCTGTCATCGGGGCTAACAGTGGAAGACAAAACAGATGTGGTCTTACCCTCCCAGTCTGGTGATAGTCAACAGGCAAAGGATCCACCATCTATACTCATAGCCTGTGATATGTGCAATAAAGAAAATGAATAGGGTCAGATGAATAAATGAACAGAGACCTGAGTCCACCACCCTGTCCTGACTTTACCAGGATCCCTGAGCTACCCCAGGAGGAGCCCAGCTCCCAGCTGAGTGGCTCTTGCTTTGCTGGGCACACATGAGTTTTCCCAGGGGTATCTTCTTTTCTCATCAAAGTGGCCTCTCTTGAAAGCAGTGAGAACACTATCATTTTCAGGAAATGTCTTGAATGGAAGGCAATCAATACCCCACAACTCAATAATACACCACCCTTGCTGGGTCAGACTATGCAGCCAAGCACCCTAAGAGCAAGTAAAGGCTTGGGCATCACCAGACCCTCTTGGCAGAGGCAGGAGGATTAAGACAGGACTGGGAGGAGCCATCCAGACAGGGGGGCTGGCAGGCCCCAGAAGGAGCAAGTCTGCTTGCTTCTGCCTCACTCTGTTCTAGGAAAACCCACATGGTGACATCTTTGCTTCTCAACCTCTTCCTTCTTAACCCATCAGCTTTTCTCTGTATCTCTCATAGGGAGGAGCAGAGGGAACAGGGGAAGGAAAAGGCAACATAAAACTCAGTTCTCCTTTTGCCCACTTAAATGAGAGATTACTGACTTGGTTGCTTAACAAACATATCGTGAGCGCCTACTATGTGCCCACCAGCGTGCAGGTGCCTGAGAGTGCACAGTGAAGATGAAGGTCTTGGTGAGGCCCAAGAGTTGCCAGGACCTACGTGCGCTCCATTGGTAGGCACAGGGCCCTGAAGTTGAGGCAGGAAAGCTCCCAGGGGGATGTGGCCTTCTGGGTATGAAGGAGGTTCAGGGGAACCCATGGAGATACATTTGGGCCATAAGAAGTTGGGTACCAGGTCTATTCATGTGGGTGTTTCCCTATCCAACCTTGGGCGCATAGTTGATGCTCAACAAACAAGGTGGGACAGATGGTGAGGGAAGGGAGCAGCAGTAGCAGCAGCATTGTAGTGACAGTGCCTGGCCTGAGATGAGGGATCTCTGTTTAGTTTGGCATTTGAGGGGCCTGAAGTCTTGGTGGGGACAAAGGCTGGAAAGGGAAGGGAGCTTGGATATCATTGGAGAGGGAACTGACAACCATTAAAAAGCAGAGTAACATGGTCAGGACTGAATTTCAGGAAAATTAATCCAGGCACATTTACAACATAGATTAATTTATAAAATGGCATAACTAAAAATTACTTTACCTCTCTGGGCTTCCCTTTCCTTGCTGGGTTCAGGAAGATTCCTCCTTGCTGGACACAATTGTAATGTGTGACATGGTCATGACAAGTTGCCTGGACATTTACAGATTGAACACAATTGAGCATAATTGCCCAAAGAGGGGCGGAGGGGAGGATGGATGGTTCCAGTACTCAGGGGAGAGGTGCCCACAAGAGGCACTCTTACCAATAGTTTCAGAGGAACAGCTTCCAGGCCACCAATCTGATAGTGGGGCTCCAAGTTGGAGAGTTCATATAGCTGGATTTCAAGATTCCTGTTCAAAGATCAAGCACATTTGGAATAAACTTTCAACTCCCCACTTGACTTCTGTAGAACATCTTTTCTGTTCTGTGGATGCCTGACCAGGGAAAGGCCTGCCCTACTGAACACTCCCTCTAGCTGACCTTGAGATGTCCTTCCCCAGTTCCACCATTTGGGGACATTTTCACTGTCCATGAGGCCTTTCTCCATCAGAAAGCTGGTGCAGTTTTCAATGGCACCGGCTCTGGATGCCAGTCATTGGGGTGTCAGATCCCAACTCACCAATCAGTTCCCTCATCTGTCAAATGAGGACAATGTCAGTGCCTGTCTTACAGGAGAGCTACGAGGATTAAATGAGAGGATGTGTGAGACAGTGCTAATCCAGCACTCGGGACTTGTTAAAAATGGTCAAAATGTGAACTGTCATGTGCTGCTGCTGATAAAGATGATTCGATCTGCAAAGTGGAGGGTTGAGGCCTACTTCAATCACTGAAGGATTCACTCAGTGCTCCCCTAACTTCCCTTCCTAACCAGCACCCTTGACCCTTCCCTCCTGTGCCAGCTTGTCTGCCTTGGAGCTGACTGACAGAAGGACAGTTTGTGGTGTAGGAAAAACAATTTACTGCTTCAACCTGTCCTGTTCACATGAGCACACAAGGTTCTGTAAGTTCAAAGCCTTGCCTTTCCCTAGGTGTTGTTTTGTTTTGTTTTAAAATATATTTTTATTGATTTCAGAGAGGAAAGGGGGGGGGAAAGAGAGAGAGAGAGAGAGAGAGAGAGAGAGAGAGAGAGAGAGAGAGAGAGAAACATCAATGATGAGAGAGAATCATTGATTGGTTGCCTCCTGCACGCCCCACACTGGGGATGGAGTCTGCAACCTGGGCATATGCCTTTGACTGGAATTGAACCCGGGACCCTTCAGTCCGCAGGCTGATGCCCTATCCACTGAGCCAAACCAGTTAGGTCTCCCTAGGTGTTTTTAATATCTTTCTTCCTTCTTCCTTTCCACCTGCCACACAGCTTGTCATATGTCTTGTCTCATATTCTGATTTGTCATTAGTGTCTCTAATAAGTGACTGTTCAATCTCTAAACTTCTATGTGTATAAAAGGCATGATAATTAATGAGCATAGTTTTAAAAATCAAACCATGTTGAATTTATAAATCCAAATTTCTTGCCTTTTTAATAGTTAATATTAATTGCATAAATAGACATATATATTAATAAATACATTTTAATTATTAAACTTCACATTAATTGTGTTTAATAGCATGGATAACCTGAGGTATGTTTAACTGGTTTTGTTAAAGTGGTTGAAGACTGGGGAACCAGGGCCGCTAAAGGAGACCATTAGGAAAGGAGCAAACCCTTAGGTCCATGCTGAGGAGAAGTCAAGGGGAAGCCCCACAGAGGACATGAAAAGACACTTCTCCAAAGAAGACATACAGACATATGAAAAGATGCTCAACATCACTAATCATCAGGGAAATGCAAATCAGAGCCACAACAGATATCACCTCACACCTGTTAGAATGTTCATTACCAAAAAAATCAGCAAACAATGACTGTTGATCAGGATGTGGAGAAAGGAGAACCCTTGTGCACTGTTGGTAGGAATTCTGATTGGTGCAAACACTATGGAAAACAGTATGAAGGCTCCTCCAAATTTTGAAAATAGAACTACTATGTGACCCAGCAATTTCACTTCTGGGTATTTATTCAAAGAAAATAAAAACACTAATTTGAAAAGAATATGGATCCTATGCTCATTGCAGCATTATTTGCAACTAGAGGCCCAGGGGTGGGGTCGCTCAGCCTGGTCTGCACCCTCTTGCAATCTGGGACCTTTGGGGGATGTTGGAGAGCTGGATTTGTGCACCAGAATGGTTTTGGCCTGATCCCCGCAGGCCAGCCTGAGGGACCCCACCAGTACATGAATCTGTGCACTCGGCCTCTAGTATGCATATAAGATCTTTGATTAATTTCTTCCCACTGTCCCCCCTCTCCCTTTCCCTCTGAGATTCATCAGTCTGTTCCATGCCTGTGGTTTCTGCTCCTGCGTTGAGCGTCTTCCCCTTGGTAGTCCGTGTGCTATCATAGCTACCGGCCAGTTGGCTGGTCATCCAGTTGCTTAGGCTTTTATATATATAGATAGCCAAGATATGGAACAACCTAAGTGTTAATCAATAGATGGATGGAGAAAGAAGATGTGGTACATGTGAATATTACTCAGCCATAAAAAATAATGAAATCTTGCCATTTGCAATAACATGGATGGATCTTAGAGAGTATTATGCTAAATAAAATAAGGCAGGTAGAGAAAAATAAATACCATATGATTTTATTTATATGTGGAATCTAAAACAAAACAAACAAACAAAACAAAAACAAAAGACTCATAGAAACAGAGACTAAAGGGATGGTTACCAAAAGGGAGGGGCTGGGGGATGGGTAAAAAAGGGGAGGAGAATATAGTCAATAATATTGTGATAAGTTTACTTGGTGACAGATTACTACTAGAATTAGTGGGTCATCACGTAAGGTATAAAAATGTTAAGTCACTATATTGTACACTTGAAATTAATATCAATATGATTGTATAGCAACTAATGTAAATAAAAATAAATTTTAAAAGGAGAGCCCCAATAAGCAGGGCTGTGGGAATCCCCTTCAAGTTCCTCCCCTTCATTTGGCCACACCCACTGAGCCCAGTGCTGAACAGCCTAACACTGCAGTTTGGACCCCATAGATCACAGTTCAACTCCCCGCTCCACCCCCCCGCCCACCCGCCATCCCATACCCAGTGGTGCACTTGCTTTTGCTTCAGCTTTTATTTGAAATTTTAGAAATTTTCTTCCCACCAGGCCACAAACCTTTGCCCTGTGCATCACTAAAGTTAACAAGCAGTGCCAGTTTGCCATGTGTTCATTTTCATTCTGTTGCCCTTGATCAAAACCTCCAGAGTCTTCCTTCCTAGCCTGAGATCCATACTTCCAATGCTCTTCAACGGCAAGCATAATCATCTTTGCACTGTAGATTTTATTTTTTTAATCAGTCCAAAGCACTTTGGATTGAATATTGGTGGATAATAATATAGGAATATTACTTTGAACCTAAAATAAAGTATGCACAAGACTAATTTATTTTTTCTCATCTGGCCCATCCTTCACCCTAGAAGTATCTCAAAAGAGGACCTATGCCTATGTTTGATGCAGTGACAACATCACTGCAATAGGTCAAACAAAATAACAACTTTACAGAGTAGCTTTTATTGATATATGAACTTGAGCATTTTTTCAAAGGGCTTCATGACTTTATTCTTATACTACAAATATGTGTGTGTGTGTGCGCGCGCGTGTGTGTGTGCGCGCGCGCGCGCGCGCGCGTGTGTGTGTGTGTGTGTGTGTAAACTTGCATATGGAAATCAATTTCACAACATAAAATCTTCACTTCCAGGTTGCAGGCACTCACCTGGTCCTTATGACCAGTTTGTTGTACTGTGGCATGCCGATGACATCCATCACTTACCTGAGCTTCTGACTGATGGACCTGTCCTAAAGGGTTAAAAGTTGGAAATGAACAAAAATGTGCCCTTTTTTGTTGTGAATCCTCTCACACAAGGATATTTTTCCATTGATTTTTAGAGAGAGTGGAAGGGAGGGGGAGAGACATAGAGAGAGGAACATTAATGTGAAAAAGACACATCTTTGGTTGCCTCCTGCACAGGCCCCAACCAGGGCCCGGGGATCAAGCTTGCAACCAAGGTGTATGCCCTTGATCAGAATTGAACCTGGGACCCAGCCAACATTCTATGCACTGAGCCAAACCTGCAAGGGCCAAAAATGAGCCTTTTTAAGGATAAGACAATTGCAGTGGTTTCAAGCCATTCTTGTTTATTTAACCATGCTTATTTAACATTCCAGAGTTTTCTTTAGTTGACTTTTTCCTTCCAGGATAAAGAACCAGCCTTATTCCCTCTCTCTAGGGAGGGCTTATTCTATAGCCTGGGGGATTTAGGATGGCTGCAACTTGTAATGTAGATGGTAAGTTTCCTGAGATGAATTCTGTGTCTCCAGCACCCAGCAGAGAGCCAGGGCTATGTCAGGGGCTGAAGTATTTGTTGAATGAGATTAAAATAGACTGACTTTGAAGACAGAATTTATTCTGGACTGGGTCAGGCATTGTTATTACCATGCTAAGTGTACTTTCCGAATGCTCTTTTGCCTTCTGAATTTCTGATTTTGGGATTCAATTAGTTGTCTTGAGAGAAACCTAATTTGGGTTGTATAATAATGAAGAGCTAAGAGCATAGCTACCAAAACTGCAATAACCATTAACAGGGGAAAAAATGGAAAATTCTTTTCAATTTGTCATTAAGACATATGATAAATTACATGGTGAAATCACATGTAATTCATCACCTGATTTTAGAAACAGAATGAAAAATTATCTTGTTCTACATATAGAGATAATGTTTTATTTGCATTCCATAGACTAGCAAAGTCTAACATGAATGTATTCAAGGACACAATTTCTGTAATCATGCCACTTGAGGAGCAGTTTAAAATAGCAAATAAAATCCGGCATCCTTATTAAATAAAAATCACATACAAAAACCCTCTTTTTTCTTTTCAACTTCAGCTGCAGTGAGCAAAAATAAATCCCTCCAACTTCTCTGATGATGATTAAGGTATCCACAGGCATAGGGAGAATGCCCAGCATGGGACCCTCATATGACAATCCATGCAGCACAGCAGGCAGCTGGAAGGAAACCTCTTTTTCTTGGGCCAAAGCATCAGCTTGCTCTGAGTAATCTAGCTGCAGATACGCGCAGAAGCCATCCTGGAGAATAGAGGGAAATTCATTAGATAGCTATTGTCTTTCTTGTTTCAAAAATTCTCTTTCCCATTGTGCACTGATAAGACCTTTCTTGTTCATGACATAATTATTAAATGAACCTGTTCATTAATATGAACTTGGCTGCCAAAAACCTGGGGCTAATAACTGGATGTGCCAGTTCATATGGGGCGAGGCATCTACTATCCAGTAAATGGGCTTCTTCTCTTCCTAGTCTCTCTCCCTAAAAATAAAGATGATGATGGTGATGGTGGTAGTGATAATGATAATGGTGGTAACAGAGAACACATCATGTTCCAAGGAATGTTAACTTCATCTCAATTCTCACACTAATTGTATGAGATAGGTACTACTCTCCTCATTTTACAAATTGGGAATGTTAAGCTTATGCAGGTTAAATAATTTGTGTAATATCAAACAACTAGTGAGTGGCTGGCCAAAGACTTGAGTCCCATTGGTCTGACTGAACAGTCCCTGCCCACCAGGATGTATGCCTCATGTAGAATCTCAGCAGGATACCCTCGGAAAAAGACTGTGGTCAGTTCTAGCCAAAAGACTGGACTGTGTTTAGGGGCCCCACTTTGAGATAAACAACAAAGCAAGTTCTGAGTATAATGGTTGTGATGGTGAGAATACTCACTTGGGTGTATCCCAAGACAAAAAGATGAGCAAGTCATTAACATTATTTTTAAATACTAGAAGGATTATTTTGTGGGAGAGAGAGTGGAGTTCTTCTGTGTGGCTGTAGCAGGCAGACTGACTATAAGATGGACTCAGTGATCCCTGCCTCTTGGTATTCATAGCCTGAGTAGGTTGCTTGTGATCAACAATAAGAGTATGTCATGTCTATGATTAGGTTACATAAGATCATAGCTTCTGTTTTGTTAGCAGGCTATCTCCTTGGTTGGCTCTGATGAAGTCAGCTGCCATGTTGTGATCTGCCCTATAAAGAGGCCCAATGGCAAGGAATTGAGGGAAGCCTCTGGCCAACAGCCAGCAAGAAGCTGAGGCCTTAGTCCAAGAACTTGCAAGGAATTGAATCCTGGCAACAACCACATGCACTCAGAAGTGGGTCCTTCCCCAGTCAAACTTTCAGATGAGAACCCACCCATACTTACCACTTTCATACGACTCATGAAGCAGAGAGTCTAGCTAAGCTATGTCTGGATTCCTAACTTACAAAAACTGTGAGATAATAAATGTATATTGTTTTAAGCTGCTAAGTTTGTGGTAATTTGTTGTGATGCAATACGTCCCAAATATAGTGGCTCAAAGGAATAAAGTTGGGCTAATGGGAAGAATGTAAAGAAAGAGCAATTTCAACTCATAAAGGGAAAAAAATTCTGTAAGGTCAGAACTCTCCAACCTTGAAGTAGGCTGCCTTATAAGATAACTAGAGGCCTGGTGCATGAAATTCATGCTGGGGGGGGGCAGTGGGTGTCCCTCAGCCTGGCCTGCACCTTCTCCAATCTGGGACCCCTTGAGGGATGTCTGACTGCCAGTTTAGGCCTGATCCCACAGACAGTCAGAGATCCCTCTCACAATCTGGGTCTGCTGGCTCCTAACTGCTCGCCTGCCTGCCTGCCTGATTGCTCCCTAACCATTCCCCTGCCAACCTTATTGACGCCTAACTGCTCCCCTGCTGGCCTGATAGCCCCCAACTCCCCTCCCCTGCCGGCCTGGTCACCCCTAACTGTCCTCCCTTGTCGGCCTGGTCACCCCCAATTGCCCTCCCTTGCCAGCCTGGTCGCACCCAACTGCCCTCCCCTGCCAGCCATCTTGTGGTGGCCATCTTGTGATGATGTCGTGGGAGGGCATTGTGCCACCTAGGCTTTTATTATATAGGATGAATTTTCTTTAGCTGAATGTACTCAAGCATGCTGGCTCACAGCTTAGCAGAGAAGAGAACTTGAGCATTGAAGAAGTTATATACTAAGTGACCACTAAGGTCCTTTCATACTCCAAGATTCTATAGTCTCAGTATTGTATGTAGAAGGCAGCTTCCAAAGAGACTGTCAGGTTATATGTCTATTTGGGGGAGTGACATATTGGCTTTTCTATTATAAGTTCCAGTGGTGTTGCCTTTGTGCAGAAATGACAGAAAAAAATGGAGAAAATAAGATGATGCCTGGTTTTCAAGACACCGGGACATTTCCTCTTGGCAAGTCAATATCCAGTGCTAGCGTAGGGATCCTGAGGAAAGAACCTAGCTGTGGAACAAAGTGCAACCCCAGATTCCTCAAAGTCATGCTCAAATGGAGACACCTCACATTCTTGGGTGTGGCTAACAGTACAGACTTCATCATGGCAAATAGACACCACCATAATATGTAACAAATATTTTTGTAATGAATGTCCAAACAAACCTAAACACCCAGAGGAATAGCCTCAAGAAGAGTCTAGGACCAGAGATGGAACAGAAAACAGACAATCTCAAGATGAGAGCAAACTGCCTGAATTCAGGCTGTCCACCCAGACCAGCCCTGTCACCATGAAGCAGAGACTGGGAGAGCTGTGAGCACACCTGAGCACCTTGGAGGCCAGGCAAGGTGGCATCAGGCAAAGGACATATACTACTGTGAGTCATGGTTGACATAGACCCTTGGGCAGGGAGATCAGATGGGCTCTCTCTGGTCTTGCTGCACTGTGGTTCTGCCCAGAGAGACTCAGCTTCCTTCCTCCATTACAGAGCTGAGAATGTGCACTGCCTTCTCAGTGTGAATATGTGGGACACTGGGACACATTGGAATACTTCTTCCACTTATTGAATAACTTGCTGAGGCAAAACAGATTGAGCACGAATGGTATGCCATGCCCTGTGCAGATGCTGAGGCTTCAGAAATGAAAGACGCATTACTTGCCTTTATGGCATTCACTGTCTAGTGGGCTCACAAATAGCAACCAGCAATGTAAAGCAAAGTGATAAATTCTGTGTTACAGGGAATAGTAGACCACTCTCAGGGAAAAAGGAGGAGCATCTAATTATTTCTAGGAATGTTGGGACCGACTCCTTTGAGTCCATAATGGCTGTATTGTCTTAAAGTCATTCGTTCACTCAGCAATATTTACTGGGCACTTGTATGTGCCCGGCAGGGTGCTAAATTCCGAGACTATACAGAAAATCAAGCTCAAGAGAGAGACATGACTCCAGCAAAAAAACAGGAGAGTGTCCTAGGATAATAGGCCTCACCTCAGTTTCTCAAGGAAACCACAGGGCTCTGTGTGCTAGGGGACTGAACCCCATTCCTCTCAGTGTCACCCATGTCTGAAATACCCTATACATTGTGCTTTTCCTGCGCGTTAGCACCTTCTCCCCTTTTGGGCATTGGATTTTAACTAAGGCAAAATTTCTTAGAAAGAGCAAAGGAAATACTTCCTGGTATTAGCAGGTACTAGCATGTGAAACCATATGATAATGGAAAGCGCATGGGTGTTAGATGTCCCTCTTAACTGTTCTTCCTAATAGAATACCCAGCCTTTAATTGGATACATGCTACCGCAGAATAAAGGCCACATTTACCTGTCTCCTTTGCAGCTAGACACCTGATTAATTTCTGACTAAAAAGTTGAAAATGCCATGGGCAGTTTCCAGGACTTGTCCTTATGAGGAAGAAATGAATCTTTTCTTGCTACTTCTCCCTTCCTGCTGCATGGAATGAGGACATGTTGACTAGAGTCTGAGCAGCTAAGTTGAGCCACAAGGACAAGTCCATATGCTAAAGGTGGGAGACCACTAAGTAGAAGCTAACTCTGGTTCTGATGATTTCATGAAGCCCTTGACCCCCTGAATTATTACATGATGGATAAAAAACTTCTGTCTCAATTCGGCGTTGGTGGTTTATAGTTTTCTGTCACTTTGCAGGTGAACTCAATTCTACCTGCTATGTTGAGCATTAGTACCAGGCCAGAATTTGAATCCAAATCTGTTTCTTAGTAGCTGAGGGGCTTGAGGCAAGTTATTCAGATTCTTTAAGCCTCTGTCTTTGCAGCTATGAAATAGGACTCAGAATGCTTTCTGAAAAGGACTGTTCTGATATTCTGGAAACCAAAGAAATAAAATATATGAAGTTCCTAAGACAGTGTGGACACACAGTCAAAAATCAGTAACTGTCTGATAAATAAGTGAAGAAATGGTTTCATGCTTCCTCAGTGATGCACTAGATACAATTTAGTTAATGCAAACTGCCCCAAATAATCTCTCCTTCACATGTTTCCTCGGACGTGTTACAGGCATGTTGTCCCAAAGCTCCCTTAGGCTCTCCTCCTGCTTTCTATTTTTTTTATTCAATTACTGTTCAGATTGGTTGTGTTTTTCTGCCCTATCTTCTAACGCACTAATTCGATTCTCCGCATCTTCTAGTCTACTGTTGAAACCTTCCATTGTGTTTTTTATTGTAACTATATCATTTTTTATTTCTCTTGATTCTTATATAAGTTGTTGAATTTTTCATCTATCTGGTTTATGAACCATATGACCCTTACTCTGAATTCTTTTTCTGACATATTGCATGCTTCCATTTTACATATTTCCTTTTCTGAAGCTTCCTTCTTTTCTTTCCTGGGGGTGGGGGGTTGTTTTTTTGTCTCCGCATTTTTTGCTGTCTCTTTCTGGCCCTGGGTACCCTGCTTGGGGTTTGAGAGGTTGAAGACCCTTTCAGGGCAATGGCCTGGAAATTGTTAGCCCAGAAGGTGGGTCTGCCTTGAGTCTCACCCCTTTATTGTCTCTGCTATGAGTTGTATTCCCTTCTTCCACTGATCTGGTCCCTCAATTGTCTGCTTCAGATGCTTGGGGTGGTGGTAGCACATGTACAGTTCCTCTGGTGTGTGACTCCCTGTGAGTACCCAGAGCTCTAGCATGCAATTTGCTGTGTGTCCCCAGCACCCGTAGCAGGGTGGCACCTCTGGCTGGGCACACTGGCTTGCTCCACGGCACACTACTTGCTCTGGGTTGCCCTGGCAGCCCTCTCCTGTGGCCCAGAGTGAGGTGTGTGCTGGGTTGCTCCAGGTAGCCCCTTCAGGACTTTTCCCAGGGGCTAGGGAGAGTGGAAGTGGGTTGCTCTGGGTCACACAGTCAGAGCTCCCCTGTGGCCTGAGTGGGGCGCACAGTGGGCTATTCTAGTTTGCCTCAGCAACAAGTCCCTGGGCTCAGGGTGGAATGGGCATGGGTTGCTCTGGGTTGCACAGTCCTTGCTTTCTTGTTGCCCGAAGTGAGATACATGCTGTGTTGCTCCAGTTTGCCCCCTCTTCAATGTGGAGCCTGGGTGGGTTGCCCTGGGTCACTCAGTTAGTGCTCTCCTGTTTCCTGGAGTGAGGTATGCATTGGGTCACTCCAGATGGTCCCAGCAGGTTGCAGGTTGCTCTGGGTCACACAGTCAGAGCTCCCCTATGGCCTTGAGTGAAGCATATGATGGTTGCTCTGGGTCACCCCTCCCAGGCCTGAGTGAAGTGGGCATGGGTTGCTCCAGGTCAACCCATCAGGGTTGTCCAGGAGGTCGTGGTGTAGTGGGCACTGGTTTCTCTGGGTCACACAGGTTTCTCTGGGTCACATAGTCTGCACTCTCCTGTGGCACGGAGTGGGGCATGCTCTGGGTTGCCCTGGGTCACCCTGACAGCATGTCCCGGAGCTTGGGGTGGAGTGGGTACCAGGTGGCTCCAGGTCAGGCTAGCAGCATGGCTCTGGGGTCCAGGGCAGGGATGGGGCACAGGGTTCCCCCTGGCTTCCTCTCACTGTGAGGTCTTGGAGCTGGATCCTAGGGTGCTGGGTCCCAGCAGGTTGGTGAGGAGGCGTGGCGCTGGAGCTCACCCTGGCAGCATGTGCTCCCTGCAGATGTCTGGGAGCCTGCCAGGAGGTACTGCACCACTCACTGCTTGGCCACGGTGGTGGTTCCATGTGGGTTATGGCTGGCAAGTGGCATTCTCTAGGCATCCTCTGCCCTTCCTTATTGAAAATTGTTCCCTCAGCTGTGTTTAATTTGTTAATTCAGGGTGGATGTTCTCTGATTTAGTTGCTTTTCTAGCCTGGCCCTAGGAGGAGGTGCATGACACTGCTGCCTATTCGGCCACCATTTTCTATTCCCTAGCCAACTTCTTTTCAAAAGGCAGCCATATAAATTCATTTTGGAAAAGCATAGTTACAAAATAGAGCATTATTGTGCTTTTCATTGAAAATACAGATCAGGCTTTCACATGATTGCATGTTTTTAAGAAAAATTTGGAACACAAAGCAGAGAAAACATATGTCCCTTCTTGGAACTCCTGTTTTTGGCAGGGCTAGAAAATTCATAACTGTCATTGACAGCAAGTCACATTGTATTACTAAAAGCTTGAATGATTTATTTTCCTACAAATAAAAACAGAGAGAGAAGTCTGACTGTTTTATTTCCAAACTGTCATAGCTATAGTAACAACCATAAATAATTCAGTCCATGATGGTGGAGTCAATTTCTAAATATATTGTCTACTGTCCAGCAATGCATTTGGTTTTATTCAAATACAATTTCATAGAAACCTACCTGGATAATTCTCCAATATCCTATATGAGAGGGAATTCAAGGTGATATGATTCTGTTTGTCCTTACATGGTAGTCTCTCCAAAGCAAGTGAGTTTTATGATTAGAGTGGTTTTCCCATAAGCTTTCATTTGCCCACTGGTTGCAATAAGCTCTCCTTTTGTTATAACTCATCATCTCTTTGCTTCTCTCTGTAAGAATCTCCTCAGTCAGGATGGTTTAAGGGTAATTTCATGTCTACGACAAGGGAATTGACTAATTAATCAAGTAAACTATCCCTTTGAAAATCTGTTCCATAAGTGGCTATATCTATAGCTTCAGAAAATAGATATGATCCTGTGGTCTTAAGATCCTAAAAAAGGAAAAGGGGGATGCTATAGGGAGTTCTCCAGTAAACCTAGATTATGAAAATACTTGTGTATGAAAAGATCATGGCATAACCAAGAGAAGAGAACAAAAAAAAAGGCCTCGGTGATTCACCCAGGAACTTTCAAACTAAGCTGAGGCATTAAGAAAGATTGTCTCCTTAGTCATGTAGGAGAGGAAGATTAGAAAAAGTGGCTTCGACTTTAAAATAATGAATACAACCTTAAGCATCACTGCCACCAGCATTCAACTTTTTTTGCGCTTATGAGCCAGTCTCCAGGTACTTTACCTGCATGTTTCCAATAATATTTCCAATAATTCTGTAAGGGAGATACTATTATGGTATCCATTTTACAGATTAGGAAACTGAGGCATAGAGAGGCCAGTTAACTTGTTCAGCTTCCCACAATTAATAAGTGCTAGAACCAGAATCCAAACACAAATTATCTGTGCTGCTCACCAGGTCACTCTACTTTCTGGCTGGGGTCCCTGGCCAGTGCTAGCTCCCAAGGTAACACAGAGCAGAGATTGTGGAGGGGTGTGGGCTTAGACACTTCTAATGTCCATTATCACTCTTATCTCTTCCCCTCCGGAAAGTGTAAAAATCAGAGTAAAGTGATTCAACCCAAGTTGCTTGTCCCCTTAAAAGTGAACCTTAAATTACCCTGTACTTGAAGGATTCTTACTTTGTTGGTATTTTCTGCAATCTGAAAATTACCTAACAAACTGCAGCTGGGCCAGACAGACCCAGAACTTCCAAGAGAAGGCCCAAGGCCCCACAGCAGCTTACATTGCTTCACAGCTGGGCCTCATTGGGCACCTCCAAACCCCAAACAAGGAAGGGGAATCTGCAGATCTCTTCATAACTCCTGATGGGTAGCCACAGGCAGAGGCTAAATTAGCACCTCCTTAGATCCAAGAGCCAGTGTACCCATTGGTCAGAGTGGGACCATCCAATTACAATTTCTCAGATCCATAAGGGACACACTCAGGGAGCAGACTCAGTGAGCACCAGAGCCCCACTGAAGCAAGTCTTGCCTCATAAGGGTGTCTTCAGCACAGAAGTTCTCCCACCATAGACACAGCTGACTCTCACAGCCAATTGGACTGGAGGTCAATTCCTCCCAGTGATACCTACAACAATCAAGGCTTAACTACAACAAGACTGTGCACAAAGCCCACAAAGGGGTGCACCAAGAGTGTCCACCTGGGCCCTATAGGACACCTAGCACAGAAAGCCACTCTACCAACATAGGGAAGCATAAAAAATGCAGAGACAAAGAAACAGGTCACAAATGACAGAAATGGAGGAAAGCAAACTCCTGGATATAGAGTTCAAAACCACACTTTTAAGGTTTTTCAAAAACTTTCTAGAAACTGCTGATAAATTTAGTAAGACCCTCAAAAAGTCTGGTGAGACCGCTGATAAACGTAGTGAGACCCCTGAGGTTATGAAAAAGGATCAACTAGCAATTAAGCATACACTGACTGAAATAAAGGATATTATGCAGAGTTCCAACAGCAGACTAGAGGATCGCAAGAATCAAGTCAAAGATTTGAAATACGAAGAAGCAAAAAACACCCAACCGGAAAAGCAAAATGGAAAAATAATCCAAAAATATGAAGATAGTGTAAGGAGCCTCTGGGTCAGCTTCAAGCGTACCAACATCCGAATTATAGGGGAGCCAGAAGAAGAGAGAGAGCAAGATATTGAAAACCTATTTAAAGAAATAATGACAGAAAACTTCCCCTACCTGGTGAAAGAAATAGACTTACAAGTCCAGGAAGCGCGGAGAACCCCAAACAAAAGGAATCCAAAGAGGCCCACACCAAGACACATCATAATTAAAATGCCAAGAGCAAAAGACAAAGAGAGAATCTTAAAAGCAGCAAGAGAAAGAAAGTCAGTTACCTACAAGGGAGTACCCATATGACTGTCAGCTGATTTCTCAACAGAAACTTTGCAGGCCAGAAGGGAGTGGCAAGAAATATTCAAAGTGATGAATACCAAGAACCTACAACCAGCATTACTTTACCCAGCAAAGCTATCATTCAGAATTGAAGGTCAGATAAAGAGCTTCACAGATAAGAAAAAGCTAAAGGAGTTCATCACCACCAAACCAGTATTATATTAAATGCTGAAAGGTATTCTTTAAGAAGAGGAGGAAGAAGAAGAAGGTAAAGATACAAATTATGAACAACAAATATATATCTATCAACAAGTGAATCTAAAAATCAAGTGAATAAATAATCTGATGAACAGAATAAACTGGTGGTTATAATAGAATCAGCGGCATAGAAAGGGAGTGGACTGACAATTCTTGTGGGGGGGGGGGAAGGGGTGTGGGGGGGTGCGGGAAGAGACTGGACAAAAATCGTGCACCTATGGATGAGGACAGTGGGGGCAGGGGGTGAAGGAGGAGGGTGGGGTGGGAACCAAGTGGAGGGGAGCTAGGGGGAGAAAAAAGAGGAACAACTGTAATAATTTAAACAATAAAGATTTAATTTAAAAAAACAACCAAAAAAACAAAAAATAACAAGTGAACCTAAAAATCCAATGAATAAAAAACCTGATGAACAGAACAAACTGGTGAATGTAATACAATCAGGGGCATGGAAAGGGAGCGGACTAACAATTCTTGGGGGGAAGGGGTTGTGGGGGGTGCAGGAAGAGACTGGACAAAGAGCTTACACCTATGAACGAGGTGAGTGGGGTGGGCAAGGCCAGGAATGGGAACCGGGTGGAGGAGAGCTATGGGGGGAGAAAAGAGGAACATCTAATAATCTGAACAATAAAGATTTTTTTAAAAAGTAAAAAAATTAAATAAATAAATAAATAAATAAATAAATAAAACTCATAGGAACAGAAAGTAGAGGGGTGGTTGCCAGGGGTGGGTGTGGAATAGGGAGAGGTGATAAAAGGGTATAAAGTTTCCGTTGTAAGGTGAATAAGGTCTGAGGATCTAAGGTGTAACATGTGACTGTAGTTGATGACATTGTGCTATATAATTGAAATTTATAAGAGAGTAGAACTTAAATGTTCTCACAAAAAACAAACAAAAATCTTTCCTGACAGGTCCAACCCCAACCCACACAAACCCTCTTGATCCAGGTCTCCTTCCCAACTAGGAACACACAGTCTAATCTCACCTGAGACCTTCTTCTCACAGTGCTCACACTGCTCACACCCCAGGTAGTGCAGCAGGTGTGTAAATTAAGCTAGAAGCCTCAGTCACAAGTCCAGGCATGTGCTGCTCAGGCTGCTCAGTGCCAGGAGTGGCATGTCACCTGGGTCTCTCTACCAGTTTGCCCTTTTCTGTGTCTGATCAGGACTGGGACCAGCAAAGGCAGACAGGATACATTATAGTGTCAGCAAATATCACCTCATTCCTCACTAAATGTTTTAATTATTCTTAGGACTATCACGGCTCTCTCACCAGGAACATCCCATAATTCATAGTTTGTGTCTCCACCTCCAATTTATATGTGGAAGCCCTAATTTCCAATGTGATGCTATTTGGAGATGGGGCCTTTGGGAGGTGATTGGGTCATGAGTTTGGAGCCTTTGTGAATGGGATTAGTGTCCCTATAAGAAGAGACAAGAGAGAAATTATCTCTCTTTCCATAATGTGAGGATACAAGGAAAGTTGTCTGGCTATTAACCGAGAAGGGAGCCCTCAGCAAGAACCCCTCATGCTGGCACTTGATGCTTGGGCTTCCAGCCTCCAGAACTATGAGAAATAATGTTTGTTGTTTAAGCCTGATTCAGTCCATTGCATTTTGTGATGGCAGCCAGAGCTGAGACAGGCTCCTTTGACAGTGAATTTAGGTTTGTATTGACATATTTAAATGGAATCATCATGGGCCCTTCCTGTGCTCCATTCCCACCATCCCTCTTCCCCCAGCCATTTTAGTGGGACCTGCCTGTCCTTACCCCAGTCCCAGTGTTTATATTTGCTCAGATAACCTTCTCCTTCCCTGAACAACTTCCTGTTTCTTCCTCTTGTTTTCTCAGCAAACAACCATTAGCTCCCAATATCTTATCAAGCCCTCTTTGGGTGAAGACCCATTGAGCCCACTTTTCCTGTTTACCAACCAGCCTGACCCTCATCTCTGACCTGAGCAACACCCTTCTTTGCTCTGGCCACCAGCAGCTATGAGTGGAGTTTCTTGTCATCTGCTCTATTCCACATAGCTCCTTCCCTTGCGTCCCCACTCCGGCCCCCAGCCTACTTAGACATAAACACAAAAGGGATATCATAGAAGTCTTGTGCAAATAGGGGTTTTAAAAAGCTGAACAGTGCATACCAAAACTAATCCAAACCATCACTGCAAGGGTACCTTCGTGTGGCAGCCAGATCAGAGCCAACACTAGCATCCTCTGCTCCCTTGGAGTCTGTCTGCAGAACTTGCTCACCAGGCTGGTTTCAGATCACAAGCTGCATGCCCTGGTTGCCCATGGCAACCCAACTGTGCTGGAGTGTTAGCATTTGCAAATGTGTGTGGGCTTAAAATTATATTATTGATTCTGTCTGGAAGATGATAGCCTGATTTGTTTATAGATCTGAATCAATTACTCACTATCCTTTACAAGTCTCTCTTTCTCTTTCTTCTCCCCGCCCCCCTAAATTTTAGAGAGACAGCAAACTGTCAGCAGATGGGAAATGAAATGTTTCTCCTAACAACCATACTAGAGAAATACATATTCAGGGCACCAGCCTGGGAAGTGGTCTGGGCATAACTGAACAGATAACAAATGGGATGGATCAGGAAAGGATGGAACTTATACTGGGGAGTCCCTTCTAAAGGGACCATCAAGTGTACTTTGAATCACAGTGAGAAGCAGACAGGAACAAAGGGAGATGTAGGTTCACCCTGGATTTGATCAGTTCAAGATGAGCCTAAGCTTTCTCTTCTGTTTTCTTTGATGGGTAGTGTACACTCAAGCATATTGAAGTATTGCCCCAATTATTACTCCTCCCCGAATCCATGCTCCTTGCCCTATTACTCTGTAGATCCTCCCATACAAGGCATGATGTGCTAACCTTGACGCTGTGCTGCCCTTGACTTTGGGCTTGATATTGTGCTTTGACTAACTAGCCAAAGTGGCAGCATGCCAGTTCTGAGCCTAGGCCTTAAGAGGCTTCATGTGTTCCCACTGGATCTCAGGTACTTTTGTCATTACTGTGAGAAAAACTTCCCTTGGGTAGCTGCTGCCCTTCAGATGGGACCCAGAGTGTGGAGCAGAGTCACTCTCATCAAATCCAGTTGACCAAGAGCAACACCCAGCTTAGATGAGCTCCTTAAGCCAAGCTGCAGAGGCACGGATAAGAAAGGCTCACTGCCCCATGCCACCAGGGTTTTGTAGGTGTTTGGCATGCTGCAGTGACTGACTATTTTCCCGTATCTTTCCAACATCACGGCCATCAGTGTTGATGATGGAAAAGAAAATACAGTATATCCCTCAGCTCTCACCAGGACTAGGGCAATAGTGTCCCAATTAGTCTTCCTATTTTAATTTCACCCCCACCCCCATACATTCTATGTCAAGTGATCTTTTAAAAAACAGAAGTTAGATAATGTCAATCCTCTACTCAAAACCTAGCCATGCTTCTCATCTTATTCAAAGTAAAACTATGGCTTCAGAAGTTCTTGTGACCTGTCCTTCTACCCACCCATCCTTACCTTCTACTCTCTTGCCCTCATTTCTCTGGGAACACAGTGACTTTGTTTTGGAGCATACAGGCCTTCTGCCCTTGTCTACTCTATCTGGATGCTCTTCCTCCTGGTACCCACAAGATTCTTCCCTGTTCCCTCACTTCGGTCATGAATTAGCTCGATGCTATCTTCTATCTCCTTGCCCACCCTGCCTAAAAGAGTGACCCATCACACTTCACTATCCTTAGTTTCTGTATTTCCCTTCATACTCCTTAATTCAATATTAGATTATATATTTACATAGTATCTATATATATAAAAGCCTAAGTGACCATTACGACTGTTACGACCAAACGACTGGAAGGACTGGTTGACCAGTTGCTATGACACACACTGACCACCAGGGGCCATATGCTCAATACAGGAGCTTTCCCCTGGTGGTCAGTGCGCCCCCACAGCCAACCTCCTGCGGCCCCTCTGCCTGTCTGGCTGGTCACCCCTCCCCCCCATAGGCCCCGATTTCTGGCCAGGCCGAGGGACCCCACCTGTGCATGAATTTGTGCACTGGGCCTCTAGTATTATATATTAAATATATATTTGTAGTATATGTACATTTTTCTTTGTATTCTTATAACTGTCATTATAGCATACATTTGTTTATTAGTTATCAGTTTCTCCCTTTGGAACATAAGTTTCACCTACAGAAATTTCTCTTCTTTCCTGCTGAATTCCCATAGCCTAGAAATGAGGCTAGTGCAGGTAAAGAAAGTCCTTCAACCAATGAATAAACTGTGGTACATCCATGCTTAGCAATAAAAAGGAACAAATTACTATAGATTACACAACATCAAAAATCATCTAAAATTCATTTTGCTAAATGAGAGAAGCCAGACACACATAAGGTTACATATTGTATGATTCCCTTTATAGAACATTCTAGAAAAATCAAAAGGATGAAAACTAGGGGTGCTACTTTTCTGTAACATGATTATGCTGTTGGATATAGTACTTCAGGCATTTGTCAAAAGTTATAGCTCTGTACACCAAAAGAGTGAGTTTTATTGTATATAAATTAAACAAAAGCATCTCTGGATTTTCCTAAAATTCTACTTAGCTTACTGTCTGATAGGGCAACTGTTGACTAGAGAGAGCTTCAGCAGCCCCTTTTAGATATGGCAGACACTCTTCAGTTCACCATAGGCCTCACCACACCCTATGGTCTCCCACCTGGCCCACTTCCCTCATTTAGGTTACCTGCCAGGTCCCTTAGGCATTTGAATTTGAAACTCTTGCTTTTGAAAATAGCGTAATTATAGTGCCATTACCTCTAGTAAAGATCAGGACACTACACTGTTCCAGCAACCTTGCCTGACCCTTCAGGCTGGGTTAGGCAAGCCACTCAGAAATTCCCTAGCAACCTATGCATGACTCTATTATATTGCTCTTCAGAGTTTGTTGACATTATTTTTCTGTATTAGAATGCTATTGATCCCAAGTGGCAGAAATTCAGCTCAATCCAGTTTTAATCAAATGGAGAAATGAATTGTTTCATGTGGCAGGGGTGGAGCTGGCCTCAGGGACACACTCCAGTCTCATCAGGATTCTCTCTTTCATGGGTCCTCTCTCATGTCGCCATTCTCTTGGATTGTTTGTCCCCAGGAAGCTGGAAGAAAGACTACAGGCACCTCTGGGTGTGTCTTCTTCTAGCCTCATGGCCACAAAGGAAAGAGAGCTCTACCACATCTCCCCTGGGGAAATTCTGGGATTGAACCCTGACTGTGGCCAGAGAAGAGACGTACCAGTTTGGGCAGGGCATAGTGAGGTTTCAGCTGACATCAGAACCATGTGCTTGGAGTTAGCAATAAAGAAGTGCCCCAAAGTAAGGCATACTGCTCTGGGCTGATAAAAGATTACATTTGCTAACTTGTCTATACTTTCCACTAGTATCTCCAATCTTTAAGAATAGATCCCGTGTCTTTGATTTCTGTATCTAATACAGCACAGTGTCTGAAACAAAAAAACCTTTAAAAAGTATTTTTAAATGAATGTTGAATGAAGAATAAAGCTTAATTTGTCATAATCCTACACCTTGGATTTTCTAGAGCAGTCCCAATTTCATAAAATATTACTTTTCATTAGGATGATTCTTTAAATCCATAAATAATTTTATGTTTAGTAAAGTGTTTTATAAAATTACATTTAGAAATTGTATTCATTATTTGGCACACTATTGGTTTTGGTTCAGAAAGTCTGGATCTTTTGTTGGTTATTTTTTTTTTACCTACAAATCCCTTTTAACACCTTCTCTAGACAGCTCTGTGCTGTTGGAGGCTGACCCTTTGGGCTGCATCTCCCGTGATACTTTCTGGTGGGCATCTGTTGGGCGTGGTTAATGGGAGCCATTGCAGGTCATATTATATCAGAGGGAAGGAAAAAGTGAGAGTGGAGTATTTCTTCCCCCTCTCTCCCTATTTCATGTCTCTCTTGCTGTGTCTACTTCCTTCGTTACCACAGCTCTCAGGGGACAGCAGCTCCTCTACACTGAACTTCAGTCACAGTGTTCATTCAGGCTTACAGACGGTGCCAACTTTCTTCCATTGCTGCTTCTGCAAACCTCACCCTCAGAAGTAGCCCCTACATTTAAGCCCCATCATGTGAAACAAGTGGGGTGGATGGGTGCTATTTCCCTCTTAGACCTTGACTGAACTATTAGCTTAACCCTAGCAGGTACAATTTGCCAATTAGGTCATTCCTCTAGGTCAGTGGGTCTTTCTCTCTGCACACTGGGGAACTTCAGGACAGACTGCTGCTGGTTTCCATCCCCAGAATTTCTCATGTCATTTGTCCAGGAAGTGGCCTGGGCATCAGGATTTAGAAATCTCTCCAAGCCCTTCTCATGTGTAGCCAAGGCTGAGAAGCATTGCTCTGATTCATGCACCTCCTGTACAGAGAGACTTTCAGCATACAGTCACACCTCGACATAATGGACTAATTCGGGTGAGGGCGTGTCTGTTAATGCTGAAAGTATGTTATATAGTAAAGTAGGTTTTCCAAATGCATATGTTAAAAAAATTGACGTGAGCTTACCTGCTTTTACTTATGTAGACAAGTTTGTGTAATTAAGATTAAGTATGTATGAAGAGTTTAATTTCACAAAGTTTTCTATGTGTATCACTGTAATTTTAAATTTATACTGAATAGATTTAGCAAATGTGTGCATTCTCAAGTCACCATGTGTAAACTAAAGCACACAAACAAAGCTGGGCATGGCTTAGCACACGTGGAAACATCAGCTGGCGTGCATTAAAACTGCTGTGGAAAGTCACACCCTGCAACAACAGAACCAATTACCATGGGTGCTGTGGTGTGAACACGTGCTAACAATTTGCTGAACATTGTTTACATGTGGTGACTCTTGGATTTAAATATGTAGACCAGTGGTTCTCAACCTTGGCTGCACATTAGAATCACCTGGGAATCTTTTTAAAATCCTGATTTTTGGGCTCCATCCTCTGGAAATTCTGTTTCTTTGTTATGGGGTGGGGCCACAACGTTAGTAACAAAGAAACAGAATTTCTGGAGGATGAGGCCCAGAAATCAGGATTTTAAAAAGATTCCCAGGTGATTCTAATGTGCAGCCAAGGTTGAGAACCACTGATGTAGAGTATAGTTGTAGATATGTAATACAGTGGGGCCTTGAGTTTAATTCGTTCCGAGACCGAGCTCGTTAAGGAGCTCATTAAGGAGCTCGTTAACTCAAATTACTCTGTCAACTCAATGCAAAAATTCGGCGGAGAGATAGCTGGTATCTCAAAAAACTCGTTAGTCAGGACACTCGTAAGTCAAGGCCCCACTGTATTTACTTATGTCGGTGAAATGACTACAGTGTTTTTTTCCAACATATGACCTATTTGCTAAATTTTATTAAAAATAAGTGAATTAATAACAAAAAAATAACCTGTTAATTTAATTATAAGCAAATGTTGGTTAAAAGCATTTTAAAATTAACAGGGCGTTAATTTTCATATGTGACAGACCAGTAATTTTGTCCATTAAATCTGAAGTCCAAAGTCTGTTAAATCAAGGTCTGAAAAATCAAGGGTTTACTGTGTAATTAACAGTCAACCACACAGTTGACTCTTGAGCAATGTGGGTTTGGACTTTGTAGGTCAACTTATATGTGGATTTTTTCAATTGATCCTCACAGTTCAACCTAGTCAAGGGTCAGCTGGTGCTTGAGAGTCCACATATGCAGTGAACTGCCTTAAGCTCTACGCAAATTTTCACCTTTGTGGGCAGTTGGTGCCCCTAAACCCCCACATTGTTCAAGGGTCAATTGTATATGATCCATTGTGGTGTATTTATTACAAATTATTGTCATCTTCAGTTAAAAGTAATGTTATTTTTCTACTCATTCGTGAAAGCATTTTTAAATAAAATAGAACAGGTTCAAACACTTATTCTTTTACTGGGGGCCCAGTGCACGAATTTGTGCACCTTGAAAGGAACTGTGGGCTGCAGACCCATCCTCCGTGCCCCTGCCTCGCCCCTCACCCTGCTCCTGATCCCCGTCCCCTGTCTGCCAAGCAGCCCCACTCCCACCAGCGCCGCTCCCACCACTGAGGCACTGGCCCCGCTCATACCCACTGATGGTGCAGAGTGATTGGAGCCAGCACCAGCAGTGGGTGCAAGCAGCGGCTGCTGGCCCCAATCGCCCCTCAGGAGCAGGGGGAGATGGAGAAGCCCTGAGGGGTGATCAGGGCCAGCAGCCGCCGCTTGCACCTGCTGATAGCACCAAGCAATCGGGGCTGGGGCCAGCACTGGGCACCGGTAGTGGGTGCAAGTGGCAGCTCTGGCACCAGCAGTGGATGCAAGTGGGGCCGGTGCCAGCAGCAGGTGCAAGCACCGGGCGGGACCATGGCGCACAGGAGCAAAGAATTTTCAGTAACCACCAGAGGTTCACCCTGATGACAAAGAATGGTGTTCCACCTTAGTTTGGTGCCCCCGCTCACCTGCTCCACCATCCCCTGCATGTTCTGTGCTCTGCTGCCGACACCTGCCATGTTCCATGCGTGCCCCTTAATGGTCAGCACATGTCATAGCGACTGGTTGTTTGGTTGTTCAGTTGTTTAGCCATGCGGTCTATTTGCATATTAGGGTTTTATGTATATAGATTGCATGGCTTGAAAGACATAGACTCTGATATTAGTTATAATATAAAACCCAGACATAAGTTATTTCTAGGAATACACAGAGACAAAGTTACAAAGCAAGATTGGAAATTAAGGCAAAGCAAACATATACTAAGCAAATACAAAAGGAAAAATATAAAGTCAGCATTAATATAAACTAAAATGTAACTCAAGGACAAAAGCATTAACAAGGTGAAAGAGGAAAAATGTAATGAGAAAAAGTTAATCAATGAACAAGTTGTGTATAAGTCATAAACATTAAGAGGTAAACAATATAGCAAAATCCCAGAAACATAAGCAGATATTGATGAAAAGATTTTTATTGTGGAATGTTTTTAATATTCTTTCAGAACTTGACAGTTCAAGTATATTATTAAAGAACAGATACAGAGGTTTGAAAAATACAATAAACTATAGATTTTTTCTTTTCTTATATTTATGTAATACACAAATTACCTATGTACTTGGCATAAGAGAAAACTTTGCTAAATTTCCCAAAGCATGTTTTTTGTACTTTCAAATACAAAAATCAATATTAAAAATATTTTTAATCCTGTAATTATTAGAAAATTAAGAAACCTCTTCCACATTATTCCTGTTTCAAAGAGGAAGTCTAAATTAAAATCACAGATTAAGTACCCAATAGAGAATAGGAAAACACTTTATTTTATTTTATTTGTTTTGTTAAGCTTCAACTAAGGATATTTTTAGAGAGAATGGAAGGGAGGAGGAGAGACAGAGAACATCAATGTGAGAGAGACACACTCACATCGACTAGTTGCCTCCCACAGGGGCCTCGCTGAGGGTCAACCTGCAACCTAGGGCCCTTGACTGGAATGGAACCTCAACCCTTTAGTCTGAGGGCAGGCGTTCTATCCACTGCAAAACTGGCTAAGGCTGAAAACACTTTATATTAAAACCTACTGGATACAGTTAAGAGCTTTGATGGCATATGGGGTAGGGATTTATAACCTTGAAAGAAAACAAAATTACACAAAGTCACAAATATCATATTTGGAACAATTTGGATATTGTTTTTCCTTGATATTTTTATAAAATGGCCCCATAGGCCCTTTCCTTGATTTTCATATTTTCTTCACTTGGACTGTTTTCCTTTTTCATTCATCCCTTTGTCAGTGTCATAGTAAGAGCGAATAAAGCGATCAAGAATTTTTCTGTCTGAAATTATGAAGAAAAATAGAATGAAAATTTCCATTTAACTATTTAAGTGCTAAATAGAGAAATTCTAGGAGAGAGGCAAATATCTTATAATAGCACTCTATGTACAAATTTGATGAAACCAAAGTAATCAAAGAATATTATGTCTAATGGCTACAAAGGCACAGTTGTGTGATTACTGATTAAATAGGGCAAATAATATTCAAGGGATTAGCAAGTTTTTATGGAAAGAGCATGGGTTTGGGAATGAAATAGATGCAGGTTTCAGTTCTGCACTGGCAAGTATTAGCAAGTCATTTGACCTCCTTTTTTATTTTCTTATCTTTGAATTCAGGTAATAGTAGTTACCTTGCACAGGTGTGGGAATGGTTAGGAATGCTGTGTGTGAGGCACCTAGACAGTGCCTGGTCCATAAAGACATTCAATAAATACTATAGCTTTACCCTTTATCACTGGGTTCATAGTAGTACATAGTGATGGTAAATAACAGAGACCATTATTCCAAAAGTTCCATTGAGGCCAGGGCTGTTTTTCTTTCTACCAATGTTGGTAGGCTTTACTGTTCTTGAGTGTTAAATAACTATGGGAAGGACCTTCAAGTCCCCTGTCTGGAAAACAAAGAATCTTGCCTGGCCTGAACATCTGTGGTTCCCTAATTCTAATTATATATTTTTAAATAGTACAGAGTGGAGCTGTAAAACTTTGCTCATGCCTAGCAATTGTCACTTGTGCAGCCCAAACCAGAATAACCAAAAGAAAGGAATAATGCAAATGACCACATGTTATCACGGTCGATGTTTCAAAGCCAGTGAGGTCTATAGATCAGATGTGTGTTTGTGTGTGAACTTGTTCCTGTTTTCTCTCCAATTAGGCTTGCATTTATTTGTTTTTGTGATCTCACATTTAATTTTGAACCATCCCTACCCTACCCAGATCTTTGGACCCCAGCATTTTTAAAATGGAATCTCACACTTTATGAAAATTTATACTTTATGAAAAGTGTAATGCACTAATCTTCCAGTGCAATTCAATGGCTTGACACCACATGTGTAACCCACACCCATATCATAGTGTAGATCATGTCCACTGCCCCCCAAAAAAACCATCATGCTTTTTCCCATTCAATACCTCCAACCCCAAGATAGTTAAGGTTCTAGGATCTCCTTCCTCATAGATTGGTTTTGCCTGTTGTAGATGTTAGAATAAATTAAATCATATAAAATATATTATTTGGTGTCTGGCTTCTTTTGCTCAGCACACTGAGGTTGATACCTTGTTTTGAATATATCAATAATTCATTCTTTATTAGCTAGTACTACTTCATTATGTGAGTATATCACCATTTGTTGATGATGGAGATTCAGGTTGTATCCAGTTTGGGACTATTAAGAATACAGTGGTTCTAAACATGTTTGTACAAGTCTTTTTGTGGGCCTTGCTTTTTTTGGGGGGGGTGGAGAGGGGGCGGTAAGTATGTAGAAGTGTAATTTCTGGGTCATAGAGAAGGTATATGTTGAACTTTATGAGAAACTTCCATATCTATTTCCAGAATAATTGTACTATTGTACAACTACTAGCAATGTATTGCTCCATAGTGCCAATATTGGCTACTGTCAGTCCTAATTTTCAGCCTAAAATGTCTCTATTTTTCAATCTTACATGAAAGAGTTGATTTTAAGAGGAGCAAAAAATAATCTTTGATACTAAAGATAAGCATATAAGATGAATCAAGTTTGGCATAAATTAATAAAAAGGATGAGATTGTGTCAAATTTAATGTCAATTTAAAACTGTTCAAAAAGGCTGCCAGTTGTAATCCAAATGCTATCCATATTTATTATGCATGGATGCAGATTTAGACCCCATGATTTTGTTTATGCTGTTTCATCTGCTTAGGAATGGCCCTGCTTCTCCTTGTCACCCAATTCATCCTTGTCACGCAAAGGAGGCCTCCTCTGAGCAGCCTCCCCTAACCACTGTTGGCCCAAAGGGTTGAGAGTACCCCTCACAGGCTTCTACTGGACCTACAGAGTATTTGATTGACAAGCCATGATAACTACGCATTGTCTCCCCCTAAGGAGGGGGGTTTGTTTTTTATGTATCTTTGTAACAAATGAGTGTTATAGGTATTCGATTAATGATGCTGATCGAGTGAGTAAATAAATGCATTTTTAACAATACTGAACATGCCCTAGGAAGAAAAACCCTTTGAATGGCCATATTCATAGAAGTTTTAATTGGAGGAACAGATGGGGAGGGGGGGAGAGTCTTAGCTTAAAATTCTGAAAAGCAGATTTCAGATAATTTTGTCTTTCAAGGGGGAGTAAGTGGGGAGATGACTGTCTTTACCAATATATAACAGAGGCCCAAAGGGCAAGCCGCTCAGGATGTTTGAATCACTTGAAGATTAAACCCATTTTGAAATCAGAATGGCCACTACAGACATCTACTTCAATTTCCTCGAGTTGTAAATACAGAAACTCAATACCAAAGAGCTACATGCAGAGTTAGCGGGAACAAAAAGTTCACCATCAGGTGCCCCTCCTTCCTTCTTCTCAGGCTTTATTTTGTGTTTTCCTGGAGTTTTCTCAGTCCCGCTTCACCCCGCCACCTCCCCAGCCCCTGACTTAGGCCATTATACTGATCCTTCCCCTTCCCCTCTCTCGTTCAAACTAAACCTGTGCTAAGAGGTACAATCCCATAAAATAACTTAAGCTGTGGTGATAAATCAACCTAACATACCTGCCCAGTTTGCATTCTCTTGCATACCTAGTCAGCTCTGCCACAAATGAGCTCTGCTGAGATATTTGCCAGAAAAGTATTAGTGTCATCCCAGACAGTGGACATGACAAGAGGTTTTGGCTTCAGAATTCACGGGAGCCTCCTACCTGCTTGTCAGCCTCTGGCACAGCTGGCATTGATGAGTGGGCCACTCTAAAGCAAAGCTAAGAAAGAAAAACTAGAACCCACTGGAAGCAAATCCTACATGACTCAAGTCAGTGCAAAGTGGCAAGGCTGCAGGGCCTGAGCATTGGGGTGCCTGCCCTCAGTGCTGTCCCAAGGGACCCAGGGAAGCGGGCCAGCTACGAAGAAACCAATGCCCAGACTGGCCCCAAAGCTTCCTTGTCAGGTAACAGGTCATGTCTCAACTGTCCAGGGAGAAAAACTCAACTGGGGACAATGTTTCTGTGAAGGATCAGTTTACCCAAGGAAGTGGAGCAGAGGCTGCCAGAGCACTGTAAGGAGTGTTTATTCACACTCAGGACACATGGCGGAGGCTCTGATTGCAAATGACACACAGACAAGAACAGAGGGCCTGGCAGCCTGCATGGTATCCATGTGGGCAGAGAAGGGACAGCTCCATCTGTGTCCCAAGTTCTGGGCAGATGGGAGCATCTGCCTCCGTAAGACAGAAATACTCAATCTACAGGTCAAACAGATGGTGGCTTCTAAAGGTGAGCTGAGCCCTGATAAAATGCAGGTGATGGTTTTATACATCTGAACCCAAACTGGCGAAAGGCTCAAAGAGCAGGCTTGGCCCACTGCACACTTCTGCTCTGCCTCCTGGGAAGATCTGAGATGGACTCTATCTTTCAAGGAGCCCCTCGATATCTTTCTGTGTGTCATACTGGCCCAGAGGCATCTGTTAACAAGAATAAAGTTCCTGATGGGAAATACAGACTTTTGCTTCTGCCTTAGAGCAAGGCAGGACATCTGCTGCTGGTACCTTTTTGAGATCCAACACTCAAGCTCTTTTAGGGGTCTTTAGGGCAACAGCCCTTCGTCTGTGAGGGTGGAAGGTACCCCTCACAGACACACACACACACACACACACACACACACACACACACACAGAACCCATATAATCAATCACACACACACAAGCACATTCATACACATCCCCTTTTTAGTCTTGCCTCCAGCAGGGTTTCAGTCTGGTGTGGAGCAGCAAATCCATGAATAAAAGAGTTTCATCAAGGATTTCAGAAGCTCTTCTGATCATCGCTGCTTGCCGGGAGCCGGTCCATCCTTGCTGTTTCAAGGGACCTGGCATATATGGCATACTGTTCTTAATATGTTTGCTCACCTTCTTGGCACTATGTGTTTTAACCATGGTGACCTCTCTGAGAAAGGTTGTTTCCCCAGGTAGGGATTTTCCCCTGAAGTTAGGGAGGGAATAAAACCCCTTAACTAAGTGTCAGGTGGGTAATTAATCACTTTAACTATGAACAATCATGCTTAAGCTACATAATCTTTACTCCCTGGAATGGAGATAAGAAACGCCCTAACAGTTGGAATAGAGATTGATAGGATTGAATCAACTGGTATAAATACAGATGTAACAAGACAACAGAACACAGAACCTAGACACAGAACGTACACAGAACCTAGAGACCGAAGAACTTCGCTGGAGAGAACATGGCAAAAGATCCTGGACAGAAACTGGCCACAGAACCTAGAGACAGAACTTAGCGAGAGAACCTGGCTGAAGAACCTAGAGACAGAACCTGGCTACAGAACCTGGATAGAACATGGCAAGAGAACCTGACTAGAACCTGGTGACTGAACCTGGCTGGAGAACCTAGCGAGGGAACATGGCTTCAGAACCTGGCTGGAGAACCTGGAGAACCTGGCTGGAGAACCTAGCAAGAGAACATGGACACAGAACCTGGCTGGAGATCCTAACCAGAACTTCGCTGGAGATCCTGACCAGAACTTGGCCAGAGATCCTGGCTAGGCTGCTGATCAACTGAACGCTGTCTCCGTGTCATTCCTTCTTCGCCGACTCCGTCCACACCTTTGGGGACCCCTGGACCTGTTGGGGTTGGACCCCAGCAGCTGCTGACAGAAATTGGGGACCCAAGAGAAGGTAGAAGGTTACTGAGTAGCTGGTAGTTCTTCTGAGTTCAAGCCTGACCACAGGGCACGGAACAAGGCAGTGACCACCACATAGCCTAGAACACAGGCAGGGCGACTGAGATGGTCCACTAGGTGCAAGGAGGAACACTAACCTCTGTTACGTTTGCTCTTATTTCCTCCTTCCACATTTTTTCTGATTTACAATAAACATAATACATTAGTTTAGTGGTATATGTATACACTTTAAATAAATATACATGTCTGCATTGGTCATGTGCTTAAAAATGAGGAATCATAGGGCATGAACACTAGCATTGGGTGCTGAGAGGCAGCTGTCAGATGAGTATCGTTTCCTCCCCTCCAATTCCTCTTCTCCGAGTTCACACTTTTCATGTCCAGACTGGCCGGTTGCCCTGAGATGTTCCCGAGTAGATTCCTGTCACTAGGCCCCAACCTGGGATAAGTCCTTGTTACATGGAGTGGGTCAGCAGGTACTGAGGATGGCACTTACTCTCTTTGAGGATGTGACATGTGAAAATACTCATGTACCCTAAAACACCTGTCACAGAAAAGTACTACCAAACAGGAAATAAAGATTACACAGAATAAAAGAAATCTATGAGACAGTATACACAGCCACCGGAGAAAACCATTAACTATAAGCAAAAGTCACCCTGGAACAATTCAGCCACAGGCAAGTAAGGTTAGAAATGAATGAAAAGCTTTGTTTCCTTTTTAATAAGTGGGAATAAAGTTACTGGGGCCTCTTTTAAGGGAAATTTATTTTCAATGGGTTGAGGTTTGCACAAAAACTATGGAAATTTTGAGGCAATATTTTTCTTTTTGTGAACATTTAACTACAGTGTCTGGAAGTTGGAACAATTTCTATTTCATGTAAAACAATGTATTATGACCTGTAAATTCATGAACAAGTAACTCAAGACCTCATCTTACCTTTGTAGGAAACACTTTGCAGGTACTCGGTTATTTGAGAGGGAGTAAATGAGTTCAAGATCATTAAGAAATCCAGGTAGGCTTTCCCGTAGTCACTCTGGTATATGGTCTGCTTCTTTGTGCGGTCCTGATTCTTCATGTGGCTGCATAGTACGGAAGGGACTAGGGGGCCACCAGGGAAGGAAAGACAGATGTTGTCACCAAACAAGGCACTTCTGCCCTTATTGGCTGAGCACGCCCTGACAGCCCTGAGTCCAACCTGATGTCTGCTTAATGGTGCTGGAACAGGAGGCGTTGTGTGAGTGACTCGGGTAGGCGGAGTGCCTGAGACTCAGCACTGTTACTGTGGGAGTGGGAGGAGTTGGAGATGATCACCAGAAGGTTGAGTTTGACCACTAATTTCAGAAAAGAAGTTTTCCCTGGAATCAACTCTTTTGCAGGTCAGCATGTTAGGATGATAGCATTTGCCTCCTGCTTTGTTTCCCTTTCATGCCATCTCCTGGGAAGACTGGGACTCACACATAAAGAGGCCTCCACCAGGTGCCATACGAGGAGCAGTTTGGAACAATGATGGCATCTACAGTCAGCACTCATTGCACATTCAGACTAATGGAGGTGTGAGGTGCCGGCCACTTACATTTGATTCTGAACACTGCTCATTTAATGTGGGTTCTAGTAGTCATAGAGTTACCAAAAAAATAAATAAATGAAAGTAATTAAGATGATGTGAGAATCTGTCCACAATCTGTCCAATCTTCGTAAACCAGGAGAACACCTTAAACACTGCTTCAGTTCCAAGTTGCCTCCTTGAAATGAACCATAGGCCTGATGGAGGGACTGGGTAGGTGAGGAGACTGGACACCACATCTGAGAAGTATTTTTAGGGTCTGAAAATGCTTTTAGTGCAGGAGACTTAGAAGCCATGTACTAAGGTTTTCACAGAACAATAGATTTATACTCTGTGGGGAGAAGAAAAATTGGCTAGAAGTTGAGCAAGAAAGATTCTAACTGTTCAGAATGTTCAAACAGTTAAAATATCTAAGAATGAAGGAACTCCTTGGGAATGAGTACTCCTCTGAAGAGTCTGAGCAGGGATGATATCACCCCTTGGCAAGTATGGTTTAGCAGTGACTCACATAGGAAGTGAGAATCTAGAACAAGTCACTTCCAGGCCACCTTCTAACCCCAGATGCTGAGCATCTGTTCTGTGATTTCTGTGTAAAGTACTACTTGGTCCCAACTCAATGCCAGGAATCAATCACTATCTCACAATGACACCCAACTCTCAGCCAGCAGTGTGGAGGTGGCTGGGTCATGGAACTTTTTCTGTTGAAAGCAATAGAAATCTCAGTCACATACACACCCACCCCTTAAATATGAAGATGCTTGAAGGGTGTGACTTGTGGATAAACTTTCAGCGAATAATTGACAAGACAATTTGATTCCCACCTAATCCCTTTTCCTATAAATTTATAGAAACTGAATTCTTCCTTTCATATTATAATGGAGGGGGGGGGTGTCCCCCAATCCTAACACCTGTCCCTCCCAGGCCGAGGATGCACTCATTTATTGGAATAAGCAGTCATTTCTCTTTGAGACTTACTCATTCCCTGAATTTGAGGGGAGGTACTATGGAGGCATAGTTTTAATTCCATGCAGGGATCACTGTCATTCTCTGAGGCTCTTATTAAGATTAAGAGGAATCTTTAAGCAAGAGGATAACATCTATGAAGTTGCTTAATTTTTGTTTGTTTGCTTTCTCTTTTGTTAGCAGAAGCAAAATTTAGTGATAGATGGACTCCCCCTAACAGGGAGGGGACCCAAAGTGGTTGCCCTAAAGTTGCTTGAAAAAGCTACAGGTGAGCCCTAATTGGTTTGGCTCAGTGGATAGAGCATCAGCCCACAGACTAAAGGGTCATGGGTTTGATTATGGTCAAGGGCATGTACCTCGGTTGCAGGCTCAATCCCAGGCACCAGTCAGAGTGCACGAGGTAGGCAACCAATCAATGTGTCTCTCTCACATCAATGTTTCTATCTATCTTCCTCTCCCCCTCCTTTCCACGCTCTCTAAAAATTAATGGAAAAATGTCCTTGGGTGAGGATTAACATCAACAACAACAAAAGTGAAAGCAGATGAGAAAAAAATAAAAATTTTTAAAAAGCTACATGTGAAAAATAAAATAAATAAAAGCTACAGGTGCACTTACCTAGGCCCTGAGAAGCAATTGGTGGGTGTGAGTAGCATCCATATTTGAAACTAAAATCGTGACACTCAGGAATTTTAGCTGGAACTTGGTAATTGTGTCGAAATTCAGTGTCTGTGGGGTGGGAAAGTAACTTTTTCCGTTCCAGAAACATCTGAGAACTTTGCTTAATTTTCTGAGCTGGGGTGAGGTTGGAAACAAAAGACAATGATTACTCCTTGTCAGTTATTTCTAAATAGCGTCATATTTTCATTCCACTTAGCTTCTGGCAGTAGCTTCCAATTTATCACTCTAAACCTCACTCTTTTTATATTTACTGGTATGGTCAATTTCAATCAAGAAATAATGTTCTGCTTTATCAGGCACAGAAAGTATACGCTCAAGTGATTAGAAGCAGTTTCTAATGAATACATGTTTTGCTGGTTAGGAGTACTCTTTGTTCTCAAAAGGCATTCCTCACTCCAGCAGGCCTGCCTTGTCCTTGGGGCAGGGTTAGGGAGCAGGGAGAGGTGCTTTAGATAGGGCTAGGGTTGCCATATAAAACAGGATGCCAGTTAAATTTGAATTTCAAATAATGTATAATTTTTAGTGTAAGATTAGGTAAGTACTCAGTATTTATCTACTTGATATCATTCAAATTTAACTGGACACCTTGTATTTTTATTTGCTGCACCTGACAGCCCTAGATGGAGCATTGTATATCATCCCCATTACCACTCAAAGCTTATTCCTTACTGTGGAGGGTTAGGTAACATCTTTGTTGTTAGTGGACAATACCACTATTATTTCTTTGAAATAAATCTGCTAACAAATATTCTATAATCATTATCTACTAGAGGCCCAGTGCACAAAATTCATGCGGGGGGCGGGGGGTGAGGGAGAAGTCCCTCAGCCCAGCCTGCACCCTCTCCAATCCAGGATCCCTCTCACAATCTGGAACCACTGGCTCCTAACTGCTCACCTGCCAGCCTGCCTGATGCCCCTAACTGCTCCCCTGCTGGCCCTTAACTGCTCTTTCTGGCTGACCTGATCCCCCTAACTGCTCCCCCCTGCTGGCCTGATCCCATCTGCTCTCCCCTCTTGGCCTGGTCTCCCTAACTGCCTATCTGCTCTCCTTTCCTCTCTGGGTGCTTTGGACCCCTGGCGCAGGCATGCTAAGAGCTCTCTGCCATGGCCCTGCTGCCATTACATGATGGTGTCCCAGCCAATTTGCATATTCCTCTATTATTAGTATAAATAATCATTAGATATTTATTAAGCACTAATTGAATGCTAAGTTTCATAGCACTCGACCAGATTCTAGAGGAGATGGTCATAACCTTCTCACTTACATGAGTTCACCTTTAATTCTTGCTACAAAATGTTGGTTCAGAAGCATACACCCCCAACTTTATTCAGGACAAAGATGTTAAAACCATGGATGTCATAAGCAATGTCCAAAGGGTGCCAATTACTATTGAAACTAAAGTGAATTCTTGTTCCCAATTAGTTTTTCTTTTTTATGTGTCCTTTTTCCCCGATTGACACCCCCCCCCACAATTTCTGCCCCCCAGAACAAGCCACCACTGCCCCAGTGTCTGTGTCCATTGGTTATGCTAATATGCATGCATACAAGTCCTTTGGTTGATCTCTAATCCCTCCGTCCTTCCTTCTCTCTGAGGTTTTTCAATAGGTCTTTTCAAAATACATTCAAATGTACATTGTACATCATACAATATGTGATATTATCTACTGAAACCCAGGAGCGTTTTGTTATTGATTTTTAAAAAATTATCTCTGTCTAGATCAGCATGCTTTTAATTTAGATGACTCAGAAAGACAGGATGTGGGTACTCAATGACCCTCATAATGAACCTATAAGCTGCCTCAGGAGAATACAAGATTACAGAGAGAAGGAAACTCTAGAGCTCAAAATCAGAGATCCCTTAAAATATTTTCGAAAATCATCTGAGATTTTTCCTAGTAAACACCATCTATAACTTGGATTCTATAAATTACTAATAGCTTCATAGGAGAAAAACAAATTCCTGTTGAAATACTTGATGTCCCTACTCAAAAGCAAATGTGTTTAGTTCCTATATGTGTTCTGTGCCAAGGTTAGAGATAATTAAGCCATTGTTCTACCTTATGATAACCTCAAATAAGCATGATTAGAAAAAAAGATACAGTACAAACACATGTGGAATGTGATGTCTTGCAAGTATAACACTTAGATCAATAATTATTACATCGAGATAATGCATCAGAAATAACAGGGATGATTTTTCCAAATTATATCTGCTGAACCTCATCCCATACATTGAGAATTTCTAGCAGTGGGAACCAGGCACTTATATTGTGAACGATCTTCTCATATGATTAAGAATCACTGATTCAGAGCCTTGAATAAGTGCTACAGAAGCCCAGAGAGAGTGTAATGAGCTCCATTATGGAAAGGGAAGAAAGATGAGAATTAAAAGGCAGACATAACAAAAGGAGTGCTTTGATAAAGGACCAACACCGAAGCAAAAGGTACACAGTGTGTTCATGAAATGTAGTCTGTCTGCCGGGAGTGGAAGGTATGCAGGGCAGGGAAAAGTAGCTTAGGGGGAAGCAGGAGAGATAAGTTAGGAACCAGGCTCTGAAGGTTATGGAGGGGTTGGTCTATGTGGACCAGGATGGACCAACAAGAAGTAGAGCAATTGGAGATGAAGACCCAGAAAACTCAATAATTGGGGCCTAGACTTACCCAGAGTTTCTTTGAAGAAAAAGATAGTTATATTCTTTATTGATCCTTAGTGCTTTTCACAGTAATAGACCGCATTAAATATTTACTAAGTTAATGAGTGAACAAAAGAAAAATTAGAACATAATTGCTGTCGATTAGCAATTAATGTGAAGTACACACTAATGACTGCATATGTAATAAATGCATAAAATAATTCTCAGTTATTAGTTCTCAACTAATGCTTTCATTGCCTTTATAAAATGTCATGTTAATGATTTTCTTCAGCACTATTAAGGAGAGAAGTTCCTGATACAAAGGGGCCCAACCAACACCTGAATTCCCTACAGTGGTACTGAAGTATAGACAGATAAGACAACCTGGCCCAAAACTAACGACCCCTCCAAGGCCAGTATCATCCCTCTCCTCAGGAGCTCAGGTACCACTGGTTTCTTTTCCATTTGATAATGGTGACAAACACTACATCACTTAGAGCCCAAAGAGAGAGACTGGCTCCTTTAAGATTAGGTGTGGCATCTGTTGAAAGGTCCAATCCAAAAGTGAACCTACAGCAAGGACCATTCAAAACCATTAGGACTCTTGGCACATAATCTATAGCCAAGTGAGAACCAATTCCGTTGTTTTTATTTGCTATTATAAGTCATCTAAGCAGAGTTCTCCAATCCTGAATTTTTTGAGGAAAAAGTACCTTTTAGTGCTTTTCACTCATTCACCATAATTCAATTATGAGTACACTCAGTAATACAAGATCCCTGAGCTTCCAAAACTTAAAGTACTGCATTAGAGAAACAGATACCTCCCCCCCTCAAAAATAGATAATTATAATACTATGTAATAAATGCTGCAGAAGAGGAACTATAAAAACATATGGAAAGGCCATTGATCCAAACTTGGGGGATGAGAGAAGACTCCTGGGAGAAAAATCAGCTTGCATTTAAACTTAAATGATGAATGGACATGGGCTAAAAGAAGAAAGGGAGAGGCAGTTCACAGAGAAGCAGCAGTGTGTGTGAAGTGTGAGGCTGCAGGGGGCTTGGTGAGTCTGGAGGATGGAAAGCAATCAGTCTCATAGTGTGGGGACTGGTGAGGGGAAATGCTGGACAGTGGGCAAGAACCAGATTTCACAGGACCCTGATGACAATGGGGAGTCATTGAAGGATGTTGAACTGGAAAGTGATGTAATTTATACTCACTATGGCCATAGGATGGACAATGAACTAGAGGAGACAAAACCAGAGATGGGAGTTGGATTAGAGGTCATTCAAGGGAGAGATATTGGTAGCCTGAATGAAGGCAGTGTCTATGGAGAGAGAGAGAGAGAAGCAAATGGAATTAAGAGATTTAGAAGAGTGTCTTGACAGGTCTTTGGCATTTATTTACACAAGAACACATGGTAATTTTCACATACTGAAAGGACAACTTTGATTGGAAACTCAATGACATTCTTTAAGAATATTGGCATTTCTGATGTTTTTCCATGACCCTTAATGTTTATCTACAATATGGAGATATTTTGATCTTATCCCCTTCCTAACTAGAGATTTATTTAGTGCAAACTTGAATCAAAGGAGTTCTGGTTTCTGGCACACCAGTTAACAGAAGGGTGTAGTGAGATTCTAGACCAGAGGAAAGGGAGGATTCAGGAAGAGTATGCACAGCAAGCAGGAAGCTCTCAGCCCCTTCCCCAATCCTGCTCTCAGAATACAACAACCAATGTTTACCTAAGTCAAGCACCAGCCAACAAGCCCCATCTCTGTATGTAGTTTCCAATCAGATGTGAGTACCTCTAATCAGATTTTGTGAACCCTGTAGCTTAATATTTTAAGTAAATACACTCTAAGGAAAAAAAAAGTCCAGAAAAGTGAGACTTAAGTTTTATTAGTTTCATAGTAAATCTGCCTTCACTCCCTTGTAAATGTGAACAAAAAGCCCCTAGATTTTCACTAGACCATTAAGACACAGAGAAAAATAGAGATTAAGCAAAGAACAGATAAAAGCACTAAAAAGTATATCATAAATATGCTAAAATTTATGAGAATTGCTGCATCACAAAACAAGAACAGAATATTATTTTTAGAAAGTAATCAGAGAGCTTGGAAATTTAAAACAAAGAATTGGATTAAAAAGTAAAAAACATTTTATTTTATTTTACAGACTACAGATATTTTATTTGTACATAAGCAAAGCAGTACTAAAAGCATATTTATGTGTCCACAATTAGTGAATGCGCGGTGATTTTCTGTTTAAAGCTGCAGCAACTCAAATCCTTCTGGGGTCGATAAAGAAAGACAGATTGAGAAATACATTTAGGGCTATCACCGTGTCTGGTTGTAAACCTATTTTTTAATCTTTCCCTTCCCCCCATATATATATGTATATACTTTATTGCCTTTATATTTCTGCTGGTTTAATATAATTAGTATACTAAATAGTTATCTGCATTTATTTGGTTTCTAAAAATATATAAAATGCATTGGAATAGAGCTCCTGCAGCTTTCCAGCGGCCACTGTCCTGGCATCGGAAGCTCTTCTGGAAATGTAAAGCAGCAATTCTGAATAAATAGCGATTGTTCTGTCTTCTCCATACAGCTGATGGCCTTTACCCAAAACTCAACAATACTGTAGCAAAGAGTATAAACATGCAATTAAAAAATGGACATAATACAAAACTAAAACTTATGAGTGAAATTTTACACAATAAAGACTAATAAAGACAACTTAGTAGGTAGAAGGGGGATGAACACAGCATTGCTATTTACATATAAATTAAGGCCCAGTTTTTCAAAGGCAATGCACACGGGAAACTGCCCATCTGCCCAGACCCTTTGCATACCTGAAATCAAGAGTTTTTACTAAAAAGTAAAAAACATTTTAATTAAACATGATAAAAATACAAAGAGAAGACAGTAGGAGAGAAAATGTAAGAAAATTGAAGGATCAAACCTACTCATAGGAGTCCCAGAAGAGAACAGAGAAAAGAAATGGGAGAAAAATAGGGGAAAAGTATATGGGAACAATTTCTAAAATCAAAGGTCATAAGTATCCAGATTTAAAAAATCTTTGTTTGTCCAACATAATAAATGAGATTCTCAGTAATGCATGCAAATGTGAAATTTTACAGTATCCAGAATAAAGAGAAGGTCTTAAAAGCTTCCAGGAAAAAAAAAATGAAAGAATCAGGAATCAAAATGACATCAGTCTTTTACATACCAGTCCTGGGAGCTAGAAGTCATTTGAGGGATTTGAGGGAAAATGATTATCATCTTAGAATTCTATACCCAGACAAACTATCAACAAATATAATGAAAGAAAAAAAAGACATTTTCATATTGGTAAGAACATACTCAAAAAGTTCCTCCTACACCCCTTTTAATAGGAAGCTACTAGAAGATGTGTCTTAGCAAAATGAGGGAAGGGAAACACGTGGACTCAGGAAAGGAGATACAGAGCAGGAAGAGGCCAAAGAAATGCCTGAATGATGAAAAAGTACCAGGACACAGTTGGGTGGCAAATTTACAGAGCAACTCTTCTAGATTAGAGGAAATGGAAGGTGTCAGTTCTCCAGTAAAATCTCAAACTGATACAATGTCTGAAACTGTATTTGGGGGAAATCTTGGTAAGTGTGTGACAAAGTATTTGAAAAAAATTAGTGACAGGCGCATAGAAAAGTAAACAAATGAAAAAAGGTTATTAATTCTGGTAGAAAAAAAGTAAAAAGAGACATAATCATAAAATAACACCTGGCTCAGTGGTAAATATTTACATATATATCATATCATAATCATAATATAACACCTAACATTTTAATTAACCAAAACTTTATAATATAATTATTTTGAGAGCATGGATGGAGGAAGAGTGAGGAAGAGTTATAGGACAGACAAATCCTCAACTGCCATATAAGAAAGTCAGTTATAATGTCTAAAATTGATGAACAAAAAAATAGCAGAATGAGCACAGTATTTTAAAATGCAGAGGGTGACATAAGAAAAAACAGTTGAAATGACTGAAAATGATTATCAATGTGTAGTAAGACTGGGCATAGACGGGTGGGTAAAGACGTTGCTGCTATGCATTATGAGCTTGTAGGGAACTATTTTTAAGTATATGCATGAACTGGTTTAATAAAAGTTCTAATTTTAAAGAATAGTAAATAAGCAGTTCAGAATTGGAAATAGGATGTTTAACTTAACGCCTTCAGCTTCATCTGCCTCACTTGTCTTTGTCCTTCATCCCAAGAAGACTTTCCTGGACTCTCTCCCAGGTCCAGCTAGATGTCCCATTGTTCACATCTACAGCATCCTGCACTTCTCACAACATGCAGCATTTTATACTTGACTGTATCTGTTGGTAAACTGCAGTTTTCCCATGTCTCTCCTGTGAGTTCTTTGAATAAAGAGACAACTGGGACTCCAGTGCCTAGTGCATTAGCAGTAAAGAAGAGAAATGGGCACACTTGCCTTCGGCTCTGTCCACAAAGTCTCTCCTAGTATGGGAAATAAACTGATTAGATACAGCCTTCCTGACCTTGTCCATCGAAGCAGCGATTTTCCAAGGGAAGTACCTCTTCACTGGTGTTGAGTGAACTAGAGGTAGTGTCCAGTGAAAGAAGTCCTATGAATAAAAACACAATTTTCAAGGAAATCACATGGTTTCACCTAATGGTTCATGTGTGCATGCATGTGTATACATATTCTTTTAAGCCTTCCCAGTTTCAGCTAGATGTCCCATTGTGCGCACCATGCAGATTCTGTGCCTGTCCACAGGATGCACCAGTTTACAAAGCTATCAGTTTACACGGGTACTTTATCACTTCTTTAACTTTTATGTTAATGAAAAATACATCATTGTAAAGTCCAAAGAATTGTGCCTCCAACTAGAAATATTCAGACAAGACCAGAGGAGAAGACGTGTGAATTTTAACTCTGGCCACAGGAAGGACAGCTGCTGTTTTGCCTTGGGAGCCCCAAGTCTTCTCTCCTGTTTGTCTCCAAAGAGGTTTATGATTATAAAATGTAGAACTTCCACTACCTTTCTATCTTCCCTCTCTTTCCTCTTGCTTCCTATTTCCATGAGAAAATTGAAGCCAACGAAGAGAACTTACACAGCACACCACACCACCTGTCAGCTACCACATCTGTGTTGGCAGATGAGTTGCTGGGTCACCCAGCAGGTGACCCCACCTGGAACCCGAAAGCCTGCATTTAGTCTACTCCAGCACATTACCAACAATTCTCACCTCTCTCTTGCAACTTCCATTCCTCCCTCTCTCCTGGGAGGTTATCAGTACCGAAGCCTGCCTTTATTTCGCCTATCTTAAAAAGAAAACTCTCTCTTCATCCTATTTCTCCTCTAGTTACTAAAATATTTCTCAGTTTGCCTTTACACTGAAATCCCTCAAAATAGTAAGGGATGCTCACTGTCCCAAATTTGTCTTTCAAGTCTCTTTTAATCTTCAAGTTCCCTCTCCATCCCCTTCTTTCCCTGATAATTTCTCTATGTAAATTTCATTTTAATTTTTTCATTTTAAAATGAGGGGCTAGGGAAGAAGTACTTAGAAATAAACGTGAAAAGGTAGACAAAAGAGTCTAAGAAGAACCATAACTGTAGATGATGAAGGATCTTTGTGATATATTCAAACTCTCAGTATTGGATTATTGATACAGTATTCAATTAAATAGATATGTAGGTATTATCTTACTTGACTGGAGTGAGAATTGTGACTCCCAATCTCTCTTGGAGTCCTAGCTTTGATAAAATCTTCTTTAGACTGTAACTTCCAAACGTACTCATCATTGTATTGTGTCCGATTGTGAAGAGAATCATTAAGTGAATATGTATATCCTAATCTTCGGATGCTTTTTTGACTACAAGAAAAGATAGTGTAAATTAGAGTAAGGGATTAAATACAAAGTCTCACAACAGCACACATCAAATAATTTTAGTTGTTACATATTTTTTTAAGGTTGGCTGGCTTAAGACTCAGTGCCAAAAAGTAAAAAGTAATTATTGGACATCAGAAAAATGGTGGTGTGAGAAAGCCCCTTGCCCTCTCCTCCTGAAATTTCAACAAGTTAACCAACTATAATTCAACAAATAATCCCTTCTCAACACAGACACACTATTGAGAGACCCATGCATTGAAACATCTAAAGGTGGGCAACTGGAAATAAAAAAATGGGAAGACAAGAAGGGAGGAAAACACAGACAGCCCACAGATGCAGCCCTGAAGCCTAATGGCTCAGCTGGCAGGAGAGGGCAGAAATCTGGCAGTAGCAGGGGCTTCATTTGGCCAGAAGGAACAGAGAGCTGTAGAGGGGCAGCCCAGCCGGGCAAGCATCGAAGGGACGAACAATGTCTGAACCAGCAGATGCTTGACGGAGAATGGGGTTTTGCTATGCAGATCTCCACTATTGGGCCAGAGGTGGTGTTTCAGACAAAGAAATGGAACCACAGAGCCCTGCCACTGCTTGGACTCCCCAAACTCGCCTCCTGCTGCCCTTGTAGTTGGATCCAGGAGCATATTATCTGTAAACCAAGAGCTATTACAGTAGAACTGCTGTTTCCCCCTGTGACTGATCCCAGGAGGAGAGCTTGGGATGGGATCCCATGGAGTCAGAGGTTGCCATTAGAGTGAGGGCAAAACAAACCCCACCCCCAAGCAGTGCAGCTGTACTGTCTGACAGAAGCCACAGAGGTTCAAGATTGGGAGATCAGAGAGGTAAAAAAATATTGCGATTTAGTGCCATTTACTAGAAATAGTAGAAAGAACTCTTCAGAGATAAATGCGTAGGCAAAGGAGGACAGCAAATACCATGGTTAACCTCAGTAACTATGATGACCAGAAAGAAAATGAACAATCTCCAGAAAGCAAGCTGAAACACATGGAAATAGGTGATATAAATGACAGAGATTTCAAGATTGCAGTTTTGAAAATACTTAACAAGATGCAAGAAAATACAGACAGGCAATTCAATGCACTCAGAAAACAAAACGATGAACAAAATGAGAATTTTACCAAAAAGATTAAAACTTTAAAAAAGAACCAATCAGGTCCTAGCTGGTTTGGCTCAGTGGATAGAGCGTCGGCCTATGGACTAAAGGGTCCCAGGTTCAATTCTAGCCAAGGACACATGCCTGGGTTGTGGGCTTGACCCCCTCCCCTCCAGTAGGGGGCATGCAGGAGGCAGCCAATCAATGATTCTCTTTCATCATTGATGTTTCTATCTCTCTATCCCTCTCCCTTTCTCTCTGAAATCAATAAAAACATTAAAAAAAAGAACCAATCAGAAATCCTGGAAATGAAGCATGCAATTAAGGAGATTAAGAGTAAACTACCGAGCATAGAAAACAGAGCTAACCAGATGGAGGAAAGAATTAGTGAAATTGAGGATAGTAATCTAGCAATGAGAACTATCTTATTCCATCCAAAAAAAAATCAATACTAGAATTATAGCCATTGCAGAGGAGGAGGAGAGAGAGCATGGAACCGAGATTCTATTCAAACAAATAGTGAATGAGAACTTTCCAAACCTATAGAAAGAATTAGGTACTTGAATCTAAGAAGCAAACAGAACAGGGCCTTTTTAGGTTGAAGTAAGAAGATTGAAATTCAGCCCCAAAAGGCCCTCTTCAAGACACTTTGTATTAAAGCTGTCAAAAATTAATGATAAAGAAAAAAATTCTCAAAGCAGCCAGGGAAAAGAAGGAAAACCCATCAGAATTTTATATGATGTCTCAGCAGAAACTGCACAAGCCAGAAGAGCGTGGAACCAAATATTCAAACATCTGAAAGAGAGAAATCACTTGCCATGAATAATATATCCAGTAAAATTATCCTTTAAATATGAAAGAGAAATAAAGATGTTCTCAGACATACAGCAGCTGAGGGATTTAATAACCAGAAAACCTCCATTGTAAGAAATACTCAAGGAAGTTATCCTCCTGAAACAAAGAACATAAGGTTACAACACTACAAGTAACAGCACCAAAAAACTTACAGCATAAGCAGGAATAATTTGTGACAACAAAAACATAAAAAAGGAGGAGGTAAAGATCTGAACTGGCAAAGGAAGATAAAGATCAGATGCACTCATAGGTTAAAAAAAGCTATGGTATATATGCAAGTTTATTTTTTATAAACCTAATGGTTACCATACAAAAAATCCCCAAACCACGACACCTAGCTTAAAAAAGGAGGAAATAAGTATGAAACACCACCAAACAAAAACAACAGACAGAAACACAAAGGAAAAGAACCAATGGAGGCACAGAGCTAACAGAAAACCAAAGACAAAATAGCTATAGAAAATCCTCATACATCAATAATTACCCTAAATGTAAATGATCTGAATTCACCAATGAAGAGACATAGAGTAGCAGAGTGGATCAAAAAACAAAACCCAACTACATTCTGCCTATAAGAGAAATATCTAAACTGCAAACACAAAGGAGATTTAAAGTAAAAGGGTGGAAAATGATTCTCCAAGCAAATAGCATCCACAGAAAAGCAGGTGTCGCCATACTTATATGTAACAAAATAGATTTCAAGATAACAAGAGACAAATATGAACACTTTATAATGATAAAGGGGATACTTATCAAGAAAACATAACACTAGTTAATATATATGCACCCAACCAAGGAGCACTGAAATATATAAAACAGCTACTCACAGAATTAAAGGGAGAAACAGATCAAAACACAGCCATAGTTGGGGACCTTAGTACTCCATTGACAGCTCTAGACAGATCAACCAAACAGAAAATCAATAAAGAAATATCAGCCTTAAATGAAACACTAGACCAAATTAACATAATTGACATTTATAGTACCTTTCCTCCAAGAACATCAGATTATACATTCTTCTCCAGTGCACATGGAACATTCTCAAGGATAGATCATAAATTGCATCATAAAACTAGCATCAAAATATGTAAGAAGATTGAAATTATACCAAGCATATTCTCTGACCACAATGCCTTGAAATTAGAAATCAACTGCATAAAGGAGGTACAAATACATGGAGATTAAACAAAATACTACTAAAAAATGACTGAGTTGAATAAGAAATAAAATATGAGATAAAAAGATGTAGAGACAAAAGAGAATGACAATATAACATATCAAAGCATCTGTGATGCAACAAAAGCAGTAATAAAAGGGAAGTTTATATCATTACAGGCCTATCTCAAGAAACAAGAGACCCCCAAGTAAACAAACTAACATCACATCTTAAAGAACTAGAGAAAGAACAACAAAAGAAACCCAAAACAGCAGAAGAATCTATACTAATAAAAGGGTAATATGCTAATTAGACCAGGAGACCTTCTGGGAGACTGGCCGGGGAGGGTAGTTGGAGGCCATGAGGCCAGCAGGGGAGGGCAGTTGGGAGCCATCAGGCCAGCGGGGAGAGCATTAGGGGGCCATGAGGCCAGCAGGGAAGGGCAGTTGGGGGCCATGAGGCGGGCTGGAAAGGGCAGTTGGGGGCCATGAGGTGGGCTGGGGAGGGCAGTTGGAGGCCATCAGGCTGGCAGGGGAGGACAGTTGGGAGCGATCAGGCTGGCCGGGGGACAGGGGGAGCAGGACAGAAGGCCGGCAGGCAGAGTGGTTAGGGGAGATTGGGCAGGCAGGCAGGTGAGCAGTTAGGAGCCAGCAGTCCCAGATTGCAAGAGGGATGTCTGACTGCCAGCAGTCGGACATTCCCCAAGGGGCCCCAAATTGGAGAGGGTGCAGGCTGGGCTGAGGGATACCTCCCCCATGCATGAATTTCATGCACCAGGCCACTAGTGGAAATAATAAAAATTAGAGGAGAATTGAATGAAATAGAGAACAAGAAGACTATACAAAAAAAATTTAATAAAACAAAGAGCTGGTTCTTTGAAAAGATTAATAAAATTTACAAGCCCCTGGCTAGACTCTCTATGGAAAAAAGGAGAAAGACCCATATAAACAAAAACAGAAATGAGAGAGGCTAAGTCACCACAGATATTACAAATAAACAAAGGATCATAACCTAGAAGAAATGGACAAGGTCATAGAATTATATAACCTTCCCAATCTAAATCATGAAGAATTGGAAACTCTAAATAGACCTATCAGTAGTGAGGAAATTGAAACAACCATCAAAAACTTCTCAAAAAAAAAAGTCCTGGACCAGGTGGCTTCACCAGTGAATTCTACCAAACGTTCAAAAAGATTTAAAACCTATCCTTTTCAAATTCATCCATGAAATTGAAGAAGAGGCAATACTTAACAGATTCTATGAGGTCAACATAACCCTGAAACCAAAACCTGGCAAAGATAACACAAAGAAAGAAACTACAGACCAATAGCTCTGATAAATACAGATGCAAAATTCCTAAACAAAATACTAGCAAATTGAGTACAATAGAACATAAAAAAAATAACACATTGCAATCAAATGGGGTTCATTCCAGGGGAACAAGAATAATTCAACATGTACAAATCAATCAGTGTAATACACCACATTAACAAAAGTATAAAAATCATATGATCTTAACAATAGATACAGAAAAAGCATTTGATAAGATACAACATCCATTTATGATTAAGACACTCAAAAAAATGTGAATTGAAGGAAAGTACCTCAACATAATAAAGGCCATTTATAATAAATATTCAGCTATTGGCAGAAAAATGAAAGGTTTTTCTCTAAGATCAGGAACAAGACAAGATGACCACTCTCACCACTCTTATTCAACACAGTGCTGGAAATCCTACCCAGAGCAATAAGGTAAGACAAAGAACTAAAATGCACTCAAATAAAAAAAGGAAGAAGCAAAAACTATCACTTTTTGCAGGTGACATGATTCTGTATATACAAAGCCCTAAAGATTCCACAAAAACTATTGGAAAGAATAAATAAATACAGTCAAGTTGCAAGATACAAAATCAATATGCAATAATCCATTGCCTTCTTGTATTCTAACAATAAAACTTCAGAAAGAGAAATGAAAAAAACAATTCCTTCTGCAATTGCAACCAAATGAATAAAATGCCTAGGAATAAATTTAACAAAGAACATGAAAGACCTATATACTGAAAATTACAAAGCATTCTTAAAAGAGATTAAAAAACAAACAATAGAAACTATGCCATCTTGAAGGGGAGAGCTTCCGTGACTAGGAGTCCAGCCTCACCAACACCCAGACTGGCCTTAGACACCACCTGGGACCACTCCGGCCAAAGACCTGCTACCTCAGATACAGACCCATGGACACTAGGACACCAGCCTCTCTGGGTGCAGGCTTCTCTGAGTCCCAGAATGCACAATCCTCCCACCAGCCTGCCGCCACTGCCACAAGCCCTGTGTGTCCCAGTTCCCAAGCACTCAGATGACTCTCGGGGTGCACAACCCCACTGCCAACCCACTGCTGTGGCTGCATACCCTGTATGTCCCAGCACATGGGCACTCTGGTGAATCTTGGGGTACACAACCCTCCTGCCGCTGCAGCCACAGGTGCTTCATGTCCAGATGACTGGGTTCTCCATTGACTCTCAGGGTGTGCAACCCTCATGCTAACCAGATGCTTCAGCCAGGGCCCCTTCCCGCCCCCCACCACCCCCTTGTCCCAGATCCTGGACTCTGGTGACTCTTGAGGTGCGCAACCCTCCCGCCAGCCCACTGCTATGGTCACAGGCTCTGTGCATCCTGGTGCCTGGGCCCTCCAGTGACTCTTGTGGTGCATGACCCTTCTGCCTAGCCCTCCACTTCAGCCACAGGCCCCATGTGACTCGGCACTTGGACCCTTCAGTGAGAGCAAAAATAGGGAGAAAAAGAAACAACCCACAAGAAAATAAAAGGGGGAATTGCCAGAAAATGAAAGTAAGGCATGCAATATGTCAGAAGAAGTATTCAGAGTAAGGATCATACAGTTCATAAACTGGATGGATGAGAAAATCAACAACTTCTGTAAGAATCAAGAGGTAATAAAAAATTATATAGCTACAATAAAAACACAATAGAAGATTTACCAGTAGACTAGAAAAAACAGAGGACTGAATTAGTGAGTTAGAAGACAGGGTAAAGAAACACACCCAATCTGAACAGCTATTGGAGAGAAAAATAGAAAGCAGGAGGAGAACCTAAGGGAGATTTGGGACAACATGAAACAAAGTAACATACATATAATAGGGGTACCAGAAAAACAAGAAGAGAAGCAAAGATTAGAAAACCTATTTGAAGAAATAATGACAGAAAACTTCCCTGATATGAGGAAGAAAAAAGTCACACAAGCACAGGAAGTCCCAAACAAGATGAACCCCCAAAACACCTTCACCAAGACACATCGTAATTACAATGGCAAATGTTAATGACAGAGAGAAACTTAAAGGCTATGAGAGAGAAACAGAGAGTTACCTACAAGGGATCTACCATTAGATTATCAAATTATTTCTCAACAGACATACATCAGGCCAGAAGGGAATGGAATGAAGTATACAAAGTGATGCAAAGCAAGGGACTGAATCCAAGAATATTCTATCCAGCAAGGCTATCATTCAAAATTGAATGTGAAATCAGGAGTTTCGCAGACAAAAGAAGGCTCAGGGAGTTTATCACTACCAAGCCAGCAATGCAAGAAATGCTAAAGGGACTATTGTAAAAAGAAGAAACTGAAAGGGAAGAAGGAACATGGGTATAAAGAATAAAAATGGCTACAAACAAGTACCTATCAATAATAACCTTTAACGTAAATGGACTAAATGCTCCAATCTAAAGACATAGAGTGGCTGAATGGATAAGAAAACATGACCCATATATATATACTCTCTACAAGAGATCCACCTCAGAACAAGGGACTCACACATATTGAAATTGAAGAGATGGAAAAATATTTTTCAGGCAAATGAAAATGAAATTTAAAAAAAGCTAAGGTAGCAATACTTATATTTGACAAAATAGACCTCAAAGTGAAGGCCATAAAAGGAGATAAGGAAGGCCACTTCATAATACTAAAGGGATCAATACAACAAGAGGATATAACTCTGGTAAACATATATGCACCCAATGCAGGAGCACCCAAATACATAAAAAAAACTTCTGAAAGATATCAAGGGAAGGATCGACAGGAATACAATCATAGTAGGGGACTTTAATACCCCATTGACATCACTAGATAAATCCTCTAGACAAAAAAAATCGGCAAAAAACTTCAATCCTAAATGACTCCCTCAGATCAGATGGACTTAATCGACATCTTCAGAATATTTCACCCCAAAGCTACAGAATATACATTCTTCTCATGTGACATGTGACATTTTCACAGATAGAGCACATATTGGGACATAGGCAAAGTCTCTTCAAATTCAAGAAGTTAGAAATTATATAAAGCATGTTCTCAGATCACAATCTACTTATATAAAAACCATGGGTGGTGTTCGTCACATACAGACGAACAGCAGTGACCGAGCAGAAGGAAGTCAGTCCTACAGGGGTTGTCTTGGCAATGGTTGCACCCTCCCCTGAGCTGTTTCCCGGAGCTGTTTCCTGTAAGGGCAGAGTTTGAGGCAGGAACTCGCCTTGGGAGCATGGAGGCAGATCTTTCTAAAGTGTGCCGATCCAGCACGGGGTGAACTTGAGTGGGATGGCTGAAAGGCTTAGAAAAGACAGACAAGAGAATGAAAGCCAGGTCTCGGTGGGATGCTGCTTCTCTGAGAGACAGCGACCATGCCCACAGCCATGCCTTTATTTTATAGCAGATGCTACAAGGCAAAGTAAGGGTGTGACCAAGATGTTTACAACATTCTCCTGGGTTTCAATCCTACTCAACTACATGCACCTGAACTCTATCAAGCCCACATCACTCAGGCACGTGGGGCCACGTGTTTGGACCATAGGTTCAAGCTTACAACTACAGCTGTTGGCTATAATTGTGCTGGGAGGGCCCTGCCCTCCAAGCTGGGACTTGCATGTGGCAATGAGAGGACTGTGCCCCCTCATTAGTCCAAGACTTGAACCTGTCCAAAAGACTGTAGCGGCTCCCCACAATAAAGTTTTAATTCTGTTTCTTTGTTACTAATGTTGTGGACCCACCCCATAACAAAGACACAAAAGAAAATTTTCCCATGGAATTTCTTAATAGTATTAATCCTTCGGGAATGCTGTGTCATAAATTAAAATTGAAAGTGGGTGCAATCATCATGCTATTGAGAAACCTCAATAGTAAATGGGGTCTTTGTAATGGTACCAGATTTATTATCAAAAGATTACGACCTAACATTATCGAAGCTGAAGTATTAACAGGATCTTCAGAGGGAGAGGCTGTTCTGATTCCAAGAATTAATTTGTCCCCATATGACACTGGCCTCCCATTTAAATTGATTCAACGATGGTTTCCCGTGATACCAGCATTTGTGATGACTATTAATAAATCACAAGGACAAACTCTAGACAGAGTAGGCATATTTCTACCTGAACCCGTTTTTGCACATGGTCATTTATATGCTGCTTTCTCTCGAGTTTGAAGAGCATGTGACATTACAGTTAAAGTTCTAAGTACTTCATCATAAGAGAAATTATCAAGCACTCTGAAAGTGTTTTCAATCTTAATGTGGTGTACAGGGAGATATTAGAATAAGTTTAATCACTTTATCAGTCATTGTTTGCATCACTGTTGTTTTTATATCATGTTTTTGTTGTTATCATATCATATTTTTGTCGTTTTTATATCATGCCTCTGTTGTTGTTATATCCTTTTGTTACTGTTTATTTATTAATAAATTTATATATTATTTTCATATACATTTTACTAATTTCCTTTCATCTCTCACATTTCTATTATAGAGAAAGGGCAAATAGCAATATTAAAATATTTCTGCTAATTAATTCCCTTTTTAAAAAAAATATATTTTATTGATTTTTTATAGAGAGGAAGGGAGAGGGATAGAGAGTTAGAAACATCGATGAGAGAGAAACATTGATCAGCTGCCTCCTGCACACTCCCCGCTGGGGATGTGCCCGCAACCAAGGTACATGCCCTTGATTGGAATCGAACCCAGGACCCTTGAGTCCGCAAGCCAATGCTCTATCCACTGAGCCAAACTGATTAGGGAAATTAATTCCCTTTTAATGTGCATGAATTTCGTGCACCGGGCTACTAGTGGTATAATATTAGAAATAAATGACAATAAAAACAATCAAAAAATTCAAACACTTGGAGGTGAAATAACATCTTATTAAACAACTAGTGGCCTGGTGCACAATTTCATGGTAAGGTGGGGTCCAGTCATCCCGCCCTGATGGGGGCTCATCAGGCCAGGCCGGAAGGGGGAGGGGCTACAGGCAGTTGGCTAGCCAGCTCTGCCCCCAATTGGGGTTGGGGTGGTGCAATTGGGGGCGGGGCTGGCTGGGGGGAAAGGCCACAGGAGGTTGGTCAGCCAGCTCCGCCCCCAATCAGGGCTGGGGGGACCAATCAGGGGCGGGACCAGTCGGGGGGTGGGGAGGCAATCAGGGCACAGGTCAGGCTGGTTGGCTGCCGCAGTGTGTGTCATAACCACCAGTCCTTCCAGTTGTTCTGGTTGTTCTGCTGTTCTGGTCACTGAGCTTTTATATATATAGACTAGAGGCCCGGTGCACAAAAATTTGTGCACTCGGGTGGGAGGGGAGTCCCTCAGCCTGGCCTGTGCCCTCTCCCAGTCTGGGACCCCTCAGGAGATGACCACCTGCTGGCTTAGGCCCGCTGCCCGGGAGATTGGGCCTAAGATGGCAATCAGACATTCCTCTGGCAGCCCGGCAGCCCTCAGAGGATGTCCACTTGCCAGCGGGAAGCAGGCCTAAACTGCAGTCGGACATCCTAAGCGCTGCTGAGGAGGCAGGAGAGGCTCACACCACCACCGTTGTACTGGCAGCCATCAGCCTGGCTTGTGGCTGAGCAGAGCTCCTCCCATGTGAGAGTGCCCTGACCACCAGAGGGCAGCTCCTGCATTGAGCGTCTGCCCCCTGGTGGTCAGTGTGTGTCATAGTGACCAGTCATTCCCAGTCATTCTGCTGTTAAGGTCAGTTTGCATATTACCCTTTTACTATATAGGATAGAGGCCTGGTGCACGGGTGGGGGCTGGCTGGTTTGCCCTGAAGGGTGTCCCGGATCAGGGTGGGGGTCCCGCTTGGGTGCCTGGCCAGCCTGGATGAGGGGATGATGGCTGTTTGCAGCTGGTCACACCCCCTTCAGGGTGGGGGTCCCCACTGGGGTGCCTGGCCAGTCTGGGTGAGGGGTTGAGGGGCGTTTTCAGGCTGGCGGATGACTGAAGCTCCCAACCTCTCCTTTTTTTCTGTCTTATTTTTTTATTCTGGGATTTATTTACCTTCTATGACTGTCACTGGAACTGAGAGCTGGCTTTAGCTCTGAGGCTCGGGTCCAGCTCTGAGACCTCCGCTGATGAAAGCAGGTATCTGGGTTTGTTTGGCTTCTATAATTGAAACACTGTTGCAGCTCCAGCTCTGAGGCCCAGCTGGCTGAAAGCAGATTACTGGGGATTATTTAGCTTCTATAATTGCAACATTGTTTCTTAGAGTGCAGCTCAGAGGCCGGCAGCAGCATGTGGGGAACCTTGGCTTCCTCCATCACTGGAGCAAGCAAGCCTCCTGTTCGCTTCAGCTGCCTGGCTGCTGGCCGCCATCTTGGTTGGCAGTTAAGTTGCATATTGCCCTGATTTGCCAATGGGAAGCGTGTCGGAACTACGGTTAATTACCATGTTTGTCTATTATTAGATAGGATGATTGGGTTACCAAAGAGATTGAAGAAGAAATAAAAAACATCCTGGAAATAAATGATAATGAAAAGACAACAATCCAAAATGTAATGGACACAGTGAATGCAGTCCTGAGAGAAAAGTTCATAGCGTTACAGACCTACCTCAAAAAATAAGAAAAACTGGTAATAAATTATCTAACTCTACCACTTAAAAGAATTAGATAGAGCACAACAAGAAAAGCCCAGAGAGAGCAGAAGGAAGAAAATAATAAAGATCAGAGTGGGAAAACATGACATAGAAACCAAAAATTAAAACCAAAGATCAATAAAACCAAGAGTTGGTTCTTTGAAAAGAAAAACAAGATTGATGAACCTCTAGCCAGGCTCACAGAGTGTCAAAGAGAGAGGATTCAAGTAAACTAAATCAGAAATGAAAGAGATAAAATAACAACAGACCCTACAGAAATACAAAGGATTGTAAAAAATACTATGAACAACTCTATTCCAACAAAGTGGTCAACCTAGAAAAAATGAACACATTCCTAGAAAAATACGACCTCTCAAAACTCAATCAGAAAGAATCAAAAATTCTGAATAGGCTGATAACTATGGAGAAAAGTGAAGCAGTAATCAAAAAACTTCCAGCAAACAAAAGTACTGGGCCAGAAGGCTTCACAGGGGAGTTTTACCAACCATTCAAAGAAGAACTAAAACCTATCCTCCTCAGACTATTCCAAACATTTCAAGAGGAAGCAATACTTCCACACTCTTTTTATGAAGCCAGCATTACCTTAATCCCAAAACCAGATAAGGACACTACAAAGAAAGAGAATTACAGGCCAATATCTATGATGAATATAGATGCTAAAATCCTCAAAAAAATCATAATGAATCAGATCCAGCATTACATTAGAAAGAACATACACCATGACCAAGTGGGATTTATTCTGGGGATGCCAGGATGGTACAATGTCCGCAAATAATAAACGTGCTACATCACATAAACAAATGGAGAGATAAAAATCACATAATCAATTCAATTGATGCAGAAAAAGCATTTGACAAAATCCAACACCCTTTCTTGATTAAAAAAAAAAAAACTCTGAGAAAAGTGGGAATAGAGGGATCATACCTCATCATAATAAAAACCTCATATGGAAAACCTACAGACAACCTCATACTCAATGAGCAAAACCTAAAACCATTTCCCCTAAGAAAAGAAACAAGATAGGGAGGCCCACTATCACCACTCCTGTTCAACATAGCCTGAAAGTGCTAGCCATAGTGATTAGGCAAGAAGAAAAAATAAAAGGCATCCAAATTAGATAAGATGTAAAACTATCATTATTCACAGATGACATGACATTGTACATAGGAAACCCTAAAGACTCCATCAAAAACTACTAGATTTAATAAATGAATTTGGCAATGTAGCAGGATATAAAATTAACACCCAGAAATGTATGGCTTTTTTATACACCAATAATGATCTCACAGAAAAAGAAACAAACAAACAAAAAATCCCATTTACTATTGCACCAAAAAAATTAAGATACCTAGGAATAAACTTAACTAAGGATGTAAAAGACCTGTACTCAGAAAGCTACAGGACATTGAAAAAAGAGATAGAAGAACACATAAACAAATGGAAGAATATACCATGTTCATGGATTTGTAGAATCAACATCATTAAAATGTCCACAGTACCCAAAGCAATCTATAAATTTAATGCAATCCCCCTTAAAATACCAATGGCATATTTCACAAGACTAGAATAAACTCTCCAAAAAGTTATATGGAACAAAAAAAGACATGACCCCAAATAACAGCAATCTTGAGAAAGAACAACAAAGTTAGAGGAATCACAATACCAGATATCAAGCTATATTACAAAGCCACTGTTCTCAAAACTGCCTGGTTCTGGCACAAGAACAGACATATAGACCAATGGAACAGAACAGAGAACCCAAAAATTGACCCAAGCCATTATGCTCAATTAATATTTGACAAAGGAGGCAAGAACATACAATGGAGTTAAGACAGTCTCTTCAATAAATGGTGTTAGGAAAATTAGACAGATACAGGCAAAAATATGAAACTGGACCACCAACTTACATCATACACAAAAATAAACTCAAAATGGATAAAGGACTTAAACGTGAGATGGGAAACCATAAAAACTTTAGAAGAATCCCTAGGCAGCAAAATATCAGACATATGTTATCGTAATATCATTATAGATACAGCTCCTAGAGAAATGGAAACTAAGGAGAAAATAAACAAATGGGTCTACATCAAAATAAACAGATTCTTCACAGCAAAAGAAACCATCAACAAAACAACAAGAAAGCCCAGTGCATGGGAGAACATATTTGCCAATGTTATATACAATAAGAGCCTAATTTCTAAAATTTATAGGGAACTCATACATCTTAACAAAAGGAAGATAAACAATCCATTCAAAAATGGGCAAAAGACCTAAATAGACACTTTTCGAAAGTGGACATAGAGAAGGCCAAAAGACATATGAAAACATGGTCAAAGTCACTAATCATCTAAGAGATGCAAATCAAAACAATGAGATACCATCTCACATCTGTCAGAATGGCTATTATCAACAAATTGACAAATGACAAGTACTAGCAAGGATGTGGAGAAAAAGGAACCCTTGTGCACTGTTGGTGGGAATGCAGACTGGTGCCGCTGCTGTAGAAAACAGTATGGAGCTTCCTCAAAAAATTCAAAATGCAACTCCAATTTGACCCAGTAATCCTACTTCTAGGAATATATCCCAAGAAGTCAGAAACACCAATCAGGAAGGACATATGTACCTGTATATTCAAAGCAGCACAATTTATAATAGCTAAGATTTGGAAACCACCTATGTGCCTATCAGTGGATGAATGGATTAAAAAACTGCCATGCATCTATACAACGGAAAAATATTCTGCTGCAAAAAAGAAAGAACTCTTACCATTCACAACTGAATGGATGGATATGATGAACATTATTCTAAGTGTAATAAGCCAGTCAGAGAAAGATAAATATCACATGATCTCACTCATTTTTGGAATATAATGAGCAACATAATCTGATGAACAAAAATAGATCCAGAGAGGAGAGAAACCAAGATGGCAGCATAGGTGAACACCTGAAATTGCTGCCTCGCACAACCACTTCAAAACTACAACTAAAAGACAAAACGGACATCATCCAGAACTACAGGAAGGCTGGCTGAGTGGAAATTCTACAACTAGAAGGAAAGAGAAAAGCACACTGAGACTCAGAGGAGGTGCGGAAGTAAAGTGCAGAGGTACAGAAGCACGCGCGGAAAGGCCTGGAAACTGAGGACGTGGTTGTCTTTTTCAATCAGGAGGGAGACACAAGCTCCCGACTGCTCTGAACTCCAGTTCCAGGAGCGTCCCTGGGGACCCAGATTCATATGGGGAGAAACTGAACTGTCTGGCATCGGGCAGAACTTGAGGACAGCTTTCTCTCAGAGGTGCTTGCAGCGATTACTGATCACCACAGGACACTGAGACCTGGGGCCTCTTAGGGCAGGGCTGAGGATCAGCCATAGCTGTTTGCTCCACCCTGTTGATTCCCTGAGACCCCGCCACACCCAAGCTGTGAGCAGAGGCTTTTGCATATGAATGGCCTGGCGCTTTGCAATCTAAAATTACCTAACAAACTGCAGCTGAGTCAAAGAGACCCAGAACATTCAAAAGAAGGCCCAAGGCCCAACAGCAGCTTGCACTGCTTCACAGCTGGGCCTCATTTGGGCACCTCCAAACCCCAAACAAAGAAGAGGAATCTGCAGATCTCTCCATAGGTCCTGCTGGGTAGCCTTGGGCAGAGGCTAAATTAGCACCTCTTTAGAGATCCAAGAGCCAGTGTACCCATTGGTCAGAGTGGGACCATCCAGATTACAACTCCGCAGATCCATAAGAGACACACTCAGGGTACAGACTCAGTGAGCACCAACGCCCCACTAAAGCAAATCTTGCCCTATAGGGGTGTCTCCAGCACAGAAGTTCTCCCACTGCAGACACAGCTGATTCTCACAGCCAATTGGCCTGGAGGTCAATTCCTCCCAGTGATACCTACAACAATCAAGGCTTAACTACAAGATGATTGTGCACAAAGCCCACAAAGGGGTGCACCAAGAGTGTCCAACTCAGGTAATTGGGGAGGTTGAGCCAGTGGGCCCTATAGGACACCTAGCACACAAAGCCACTCTATCAATACAGGGAAGCAGCCAAAATGCAGAGACAAAGAAACAGGTCACAAATGATAGAAATGGAGGAAAGCAAACTACTGGATATAGAGTTCAAAACCACTGTTAGAAGGTTTTTCAACAGCAGACTAAAGGATCGCAAGAATCAAGTCAAAGATTTGAAATATGAAGAAGCAAAAAACACCCAACCGGAAAAACAAAAAGGAAAAAGAATCCAAAAATATGAAGATAGTGTAAGCAGCCTCTGGGACAACTTCAAGCATACCAGCATACAAATTATGGGGGTGCCAGAAGAAGAGAGAGAGCAAGATATTGAAAACCTATTTAAAGAAATAATGACAGAAAACTTCCCCCACCTGGTGAAAGAAATAGACTTACAAGTCCAGGAAGTGCAGAGAACCCCAAACAAAAGAAATCCAAAGAGGACCACACCAAGACACATCATAATTAAAATGCCAAGAGCAAAAGACAAAGAGAGAATCTTAAAAGCAGCAAGAGAAAGAAACTCAGTTACCTACAAGGGAGTACCCATACGACTGTCAGCTGATTTCTCAACAGAAACTTTGCAGGCCAGAAGGGAGTGGCAAGAAATATCCAAAGTGATGAATACCAAGAACCTACAACCAAGATTACTTTATCCAGCAAAGCTATCATTCAGAATTGAAGGTCAGATAAAGAGCTTCACAGATTAGAAAAAGCTAAAGGAGTTCATCACCACCAAACCAGGATTATATGAAATGCTGAGGGGTATTCTTTAAGAAGAGGAAGAAGAAGAAGAAAAAGGTAAAGATAAAAATTATGAACAACAAATACACATCTATCAACAAGTAAATCTAAAAATCAAGTGAATAAAAAATCTGATGAACAGAATTAACTGGTGAATATAATATAATCAGGGGCATAGAAAGGGAGTGTACTGACAATTCTTGGGGGGAAAGGGGTGTGGGGGGTGCAGGAAGAGACTGGAAAAAAATCGTACACCTATGGATGAGGACAGTGTGGGGGGAGGGTAAGGGCAGAGGGTGGGGTGGGAACCGGGTAAAGGGGAGCTATGGGGGGGGGGAAGAGGAACAATTGTAATAATCTAAACAATAAGGACTTAATGAAAAAAAAATAGATCCAGAGACAGAGAAGCATCGAACCGACTCTCTAACTTCAGAGGGAAGGCAGGGGAGGGGAGAAGTGTGGGGTTAGAGATCAATCAAAGGACTTGTATGCATGCATATAAACATAACCAATGGACACAGAGACTATGGGGGTGAGAGCATGTGTTGGGGTGAGTGGGTGGCCAGTAAAAGGTCAATGGGGGGGGGGAAGGAGACATATGTAATACTACATGTAATACTTTAAAGAATAAATAAAAAGGGAAATGCAAGTTCTAACCTTGGCTCTGCTACTACTTGACTCTATGCCTTTCAAAAATTCCTATAATCTCTGTCTATATCCTCATCTGCAAGATTAGAATAAACTATATGATCTCAAAAAAACACAACACAACAAACTAACAACAAAACAAATAGACAGACAACCAGCTGGAAGATGATATTTGCAAACAGTATCTCCAACAAAGGTTTAATTTCCAAACTATATAAAGAGCTCATAAAACTCAACACCAAACAAACAACCCAATCGAAAAGTGGACAGAGAACCTGAAACTACACCTTTCTAAAGAAGACATACAGGGGGAGAACCAAGATGGCGGCATAGGTTAACGCTGGAGTCTGCTGCCTTGAACAACTACTTCAAAAGTGAAACTAAAAGACGGAACGGACATCACCCAGAACCACAGGAACGCTGGCTGAGTGGAAGTCCTACAATTAGGAGGAAAGAGAAATGCATATGGACACTCAGAGGAGGCGCAGTGCTAAAGTCAAATACTGAGGTGCGCAGTGCATGCAGAGCGGGCTGGTGGCTGAGGGCGCAGTTGGCGTTTTCAATCGGGAGGGAGTCGCAGACTCTGAGCTCCAGATCCGGGCGAGTCTTTAGGGACCCAGACTCAAACGGGAGAAGCCGGACTGTCTGGCTTTGGTCAGAGCAAGTGCAGCTTTCTCTCCGAGGTTTGCAGTGGGTGCTGGGACTCAGAGAGGCAGAGCCCCTGGGGACAGGACTGAGAGCGGCCATAACTGCTCTCTCCAGCCCACCCTGTTGATCCTGTGTGACCCGCCCCGCCCAAGCCCTGCACAGAGGCACCTGCCGGATAGCCTCAGGCAAAGGCTAGATTAGCACCTCCCTAGAGGACAGAAGTTCTCTCACTGCAGACACAGCTGATTCTCACAGCCACTTGGCCTGGAGGTCAAACCCTCCCTGGTATTAGCTACAACAATCAAGGCTTAACTACAAGACAGCGCACAAAGACCACTAGGGGGTGCACCAAGAAAGCATAACAAAATGCAGAGACAAAGAAACAGGATAAAATTGTCAATGGAAGATATAGAGTTCAGAACCACACTTTTAATGTCTCTCAAGAACTGTTTAGAAGCCGCCGATAAACTTAATGAGATCTACAAGAAAACTAATGAGACCCTCGATGTTATGATGGGGAACCAATTAGAAATTAAACATACACGGACTGAAATAACGAATATTATACAGACTCCTGACAGCAGACCAGAGGAGTGCAAGAATCAAGTCAATGATTTGAAATGCGAGGAAGCAAAAAACACCCAACCAGAGGGGCGGAATGAAAAAAGAATCCAAAAATGCGAGGATAGTGTAAGGAGCCTCTGGGACAGCTTCAAGCGTACCAACATCAGAATTATAGGGGTGCCAGAAGAAGAGAGAGAGCAAGATATTGAAAACCTATTTAAAGAAATAATGACAGAAAACTTCCCCCACCTGGTGAAAGAAATGGACTTACAGGTCCAAGAAGCGCGGAGAACCCCAAACAAAAGGAATCTAAAGAGGACCACACCAAGACACATCATAATTAAAATGCCAAGAGCAAAAGACAAAGAGAGAATCTTAAAAGCAGCAAGAGAAAGAAACTCAGTTACCTACAAGGGAATACCCATACAACTGTCAGCTGATTTCTCAACAGAAACTTTGCAGGCCAGAAGGGAGTGGCAAGAAATATCCAAAGTGATGAATACCAAGAACCTACAACCAAGATTACTTTATCCAGCAAAGCTATCATTCAGAATTGAAGGTCAGATAAAGAGCTTCACAGATAAGGAAAAGCTAAAGGAGTTCATCACCACCAAACCAGGATTATATGAAATGCTGAAAGGTATCCTTAAAGAAGAGGAAGAGGAAGAAAAAGGTAAAGATACAAATTATGAACAACAAATATGCATCTATCAACAAGTGAATCTAAGAATCAAGTGAATAAATAATCTGATGAACAGAATGAACTGGTGATTATAACAGAATCAGGGACATAGAAAGGGAATGGACTGACTATTCTTGGGGGGGAAAGGGGTGTGGGAGATGCGGGAAGAGACTGGACAACAATCGTGCACCTATGGATGAGGACAGTGGGTGGGGAGTGAGGGCGGAGGGTGGGGCGGGAACTGGGAGGAGGGGAATTATGGGGGAAAAAAGAGGAACAAATGTAATAATCTGAACAATAAAGATTTAATTAAAAAAACAAAAACAAAGAAGACATACAAACAGCCAGTAGATATATGAAAAGATGTTCAACTTCACTGACAACTAGGGACATGCAAATAAAAAGTACAATGAGATACCACCTCACACTTGTTAGAGATAAGCAATAACAAGTGTTGGAGAGGTTGTGGGGGGAAAAAGGGAACCCTCATCCACTGCTGGTGGGAATATAGACTGGTACAACCACTATGGCAAGCAGTCTGGCAATTCCTCAAAAAATTGAGAATAGAGGTTTCATATGACCCAGCAATCCCTCTCCTGGGTATATAACCGAAAACCTCAAAAGCATGTATTCACAAAGATATATACACCCCTATGTTCATTACAGCATTATTCACAGTGACCAAGACATGAAAACAACCTAAGTGTCCTGTGATCGAGAACTGGATAAAGAAAGATGTGGTACATGTGCACAACAGAACACTACTCAGCCGTAAGAAGGGATGAAATAGCACCATTTGCAACAACATGGATGGACCTTGAGAACATTATGTTAAGTGAAATATGTCAGTCAGAAAAAGCTAAGAACCATATGATTTCACTCATATGTGGGATAGAAACCTGAACTTATGAACACAAACAACAGAGTGGTGGTTGCCAGAGAGAAGGGGTGGGATAGAGGAGATCCTAAGGTGACAGGAGATCTGACTTTGAGTAGTAAGCACATGGTGCAATATACAGATCTTGTAACATAGAAACCCACATCTGAAACCTTTATGTTCATGTTGACCAATGTCACTCCAATAAAGTTAATTTTAAAAAATATGGCAAAGTAAAAAAATAAAATAAAAATAAACTAAGGACCAGAAATCATTTAATTTCCAGATTCGCTGAAGAGAAACAATCCTTCATCTTAGGATGAATCTATGAGAGGACTAAAATGAGATTTTAAAAGAATAACAATTGGAAATTCATTATTTTTTAATTCATATTTTAAAGAGCTGAGTACTCTCCTTTAAAAACTGTACTTCTGTGTCACCAAATAGTCAGTGAAGGAAAGTTTCTCTCTACAGATGTATTCCAGTTAGGAAAAGGAAGAAATATAAGAATTAGGATGTCACTGGTTTGCGAGTCCCTGGTTAAATAATGCACTCAGGTGGTGACCAGCAATTTTCATTCATAGCTCAAAAAGAGGAGCCACCAGGTATGATGCGCTGGATGGACATATACAATACCACCCATTACATATTTTTGCCAAAATATTCAACCTGAGTCTGATGACATTTTTGGAATGTCAGGTTACAGAAAATACATGAAACAAGGTATATTTTAATAACATGATGTGAGTGAAATAAGAAAAATAATCCATATCTTCAACAAAAACACTTTCAGGGGGAAAAAAGAGGGGAAATGTATAGATTAAATAACAAAGATATATAATAACCAAATGGAATATGTAGATCATATTTGGATTCAATTTCAAGCCAACTATTTTTTTTTAATTATGACACAGTTGGGGAAACTTGATTGCTGATTGGCTATATTTGATATTAAAAATTTTTAGGTGAGATAATAGTATTGTTACATGTTTTTAAAACTATACAATACATAAGAATTATTTAGAAGTGAAATGATATATGATGTCTAGAATTTGCTTCAACATTACCCAGTGGGAAGGCTGGGTGGAGGGTGCACATAAAAAGTATCCATGTGTTCTTGATTATTGAAGATGGGCGATAGCTCAAGATTTGTTGTATATATCTGAAATATTTCACATTGACTATTTTTTAAAAACAGGGCTAGGTTAGATTCAGATTATGTCCGTAAGAAACCAAACATCTAGAAAATGGGATACAGGTGGATGGTGGACTATTTTGCTTGTCATCCAGATGTGTGGCCTAAATCAAATGGAAGTGATCACAGATACATAGAGATTCTCCAAAGGGAACAGAGCACAAGTAGCGTTAAAGGGACTGATGCTCAGATCTCCATTTCTAAGTGTACTCTCCTAACAAGCACCTACCTGCCTGAGAGCAAACCTGCCTAGCTATGGGTCCTATCTTTCCCACAGCCTTTTCTCCCTACCCCACTCCACCATAGGGCCTTACAAAGGTGAATACACCTCACCTGGGTGAGATAAGCCTCCAGTCATAGAGGTGCCCAGTGGAGGGAAACTTTGTCCTAGATTTCAAGGCAGCCCCCTTGTCATCCAAATCTACACACTTGCCTAGGTCCTATACTTATTTATTTTATTTTTTGCTACATTTCGCTTTATTTTGCACATAATGAATACAACCAATTGACTAAACAGCTCCAGAACTGTTAGTGTTCATTAATCAAGAAGTAAATGATATCAGAAGGAAAACTTTTCAATTCCTCCCAAACACATATTGCAAGTACAACAAACTCTTAACACATTCAACACAGGCTGGTTTCAACACATAGAAAGCCTAAACCAGCGGTTCTCAACCTATGGGTTGTGACCCCTTTGGGGGTCGAATGACCCTTTCACAGGGGTCGCCTAAGACCATCGGAAAACACACATCTAATTACATATTGTTTTTGTGATTAATCACTATGCTTTAATTATGTTCAATTTGTAATAATTAAATTGGGGGTCACGACAACATGAAGAACTGTATTAAAGGGTCGCGGCATTAGGAAGGTTGAGAACCACTGGCCTAAGCAAAAAGGGTGAGTACTGAATATTCACATGGCTCAGACCAGGAGCCATGCTCCAGAAGCTAGACTATACCTAGCCAGGTATTCATGCTGCCCCCATACACATCTGCCCTGTGAAGTTCACTGTCTCTTGTCAGATTGAAATCCAAGCAACTATTTCCATTTTCAGGCTCATCATTTTCCAAGGTGGATAATCCATACACAGAAATCCAGGCAGCTCAAATATACTCGCTCAGCTATGTTTTACATGACATCTCCACAAGCCAGGCTCCAGTTCAAATGCTGTACAGGAAGCTCTCATTGTCATCAAAGAACTCGCGCCCCCTCTGCACTACCTGCTGCTGAAGTTCTGGTCACCCAGTTCTTTTGCCGTCAACTCTTCCAGCTTCTTTGCACTTGGCAATCCATCACTGTCAGTGCCTCTGATGCCCTCACAATCACTGGTGGAGTACTTCTGCCGCTCTCTCTGATGACCTTGGGCTGAAGCAACAGGCACAAAGCTTTCCTTCTCCGGGCTCTGGACTCCTTTATTCCTTCCCTTCTGTCTCCTCGGAGTGTTTGTATTCTGAGTACTTAGTTCTATCACCTTCAAAGCTGTTCTGTGAACTTGACCTTGGGATGAGGCTTCATCTCCTGACACAGGGTGGCCTGCAGAAAGCAGCTTCCAGGTCTCCCCAGGGCCTGGAAGCTGGCCGAGCGAGTGGGCAAGCCCAGCTTTCTTAAGAACTTTTTGATCCTGCTTCAGTTTCTACTCCAATGTGGGTATAAACTTGCTTTTTTTAAACCCTTCTGATCACATTGGTACTAACATCAAAGCCTTCAGCCATTCTGGGAACTGACCGAGACACTGGAAATTCTTCATGTAAATACCGGATCTGCTGCTTGGCTTCCTGCATCAGTCCTGGGAGGGGCCCCTCATGGCTCCATTTGCCTCTGAGTGTTCTGGAACAGGATAGTGTAGTAATATATAAAAATGTTTAAAAATACTTTAAAAATGCTTTGAGGATGCCTGAAAAATGTCTAAGAAATGTTTTTAAATGTTTGAGCTAACTTTCCTTAAAACTTAAAGCGTGATATTAAGAACACATTCCTCACTGCCCTGAAGCTTGTGTCCCTCATAGATAAGGATTTGAACTTCAGTAAAAAACTCAGAGTGACTTGTCAAAGTAACCATCTGAATGAGTGATGTACTCTCCCTAGATAACCACCTGTAGCCCCTCGCCCTGTTTGAGATAAACATGTGTGCATTGACGCAATTCACTGATAGCCACCTGGACTACTGCAAATGGGGTGCAAGCTTTAAAAGTGGGGTTCCCAACCAGCCTGGTGCTCGTCTGTTGAGACAGCCACAAAGGCCTGTCCTCTCCTCTCTCTGCCAGACAACAGAAGAACAGCTAGTAACACCCAATTGAGATGCGATCAAGTTCTCAGGTGAGGAACGCTGGCCCCCTGCATCCAGACAGACCAGCCTAACTGCCAGATCCCCAAGGACAGCACCACTGGAATCCCACTTAAGCCTGTACCCGCAGCACCAGGAATTGTGTGAGTAATAAAATGCTGTGTGATTTGCAACTGCATATGTTTCATGTGTTGTAATTCCTCCAACAGTTAATTGAATTATTTTGCGTACACTTAAAAGTTAAATTAAAGCTTCTGGTCTCTTTTTTGGTTCTAAGCCTGCCCCCTTGGTCCTGCTTGTGTAGAGTAGCCTCTTCACTAGCAACTACTTGAATGTCCCACACCTACACAGTTAAAGTTTATCTCAAGGAACGCCTTAGATAAACACCCCAGATCCTTTCCCAGGATCTACTTGGGACGGATGGCTTTTTTCTGTTGTTTCAGGGCACTGGGGGAGAGAACGAATGGCAGAAGCCATGCATGGAAGCAACATGGGTGGTTGAAGCATCTTGGGCTAAAGCAAGAGACGGGTGTTCCCAAGTGAAAGGAATTTTTAGGGGGGAATAGGCAGGTTTAGGAAATTTTAAAAATTAAGGGGTCCATGGAAAAAACACAGGGCTACAGAGCTGCAAAAGGATATATTTCCATAAGACAAGGAAGCTGGGAGTAGCAAAAGGTACACATTTACACAATAAAGGGAAGGCAGCCCCTCATTCAAAGAGGGAGCAAGAAGAGCCCAGAGGGAAAGGAAGAACAATAAGGGAGAGGAAGAAGGGAACCTTAAGTGAGACTTGAATTCAGGAGCTGCTATAGTGACTAAATCAAAGGGAATATTGACCAATCAGAGAGGGTATCAGCAGACAGGGACTTGCGGCCTTTATAAACCTGGAAGGAGGGACTTAGTGGGACTCTTTCCCCCACCCCACGTTGGAGTCTGTGCTTATTCTTCAATAAATTTCCACCTTTGCTATACCATCTTCCCTTCGTGGTTTCATTCCTCAACTCCAACGGACAAAGAGCCAGGGAAGCCATCCTACCCAGGAGAACACCGAATGTTCCAGTCCGAAAATCCCGTATCACAAAGGAGCTGACCACCTGCCCCTGTGCCCCTGATGAGGGAGGAAGCAAGGGCCACTGCGAATGCAGCAGGGGCAGCAGGATGCCCACTGCCCAGGGCTGTGGCCTGCAGCACCTGGTTGCAAGGCTCTTCAGGCTGAGGGCCGGGAAGGAGCAGGTACCTCTCCATCTCCTGCAGCTCCCGCTCCTCTGGTTCCCAGTCGGAGTCAGGGTCTGGCTTACAGCTGGTAGATCCCGAGCCTGCCACCCCCTGGGTCACAAACTCACAGACACGTGGCCCAGCAGGAGACTCAGAGCACTCGCCATGTTGACCATCTGCCTTGAGTCCCTATGCTTATTTTTGAGAGAGTGATGGGTGAGGCTATCACCAGGTACACAGCCTGTGCAGGATGTTCTGAATTTAGGTACATGTAGTGGCATCATTCAGAGTGATGTCTAGTTTTTCATCTCCTAAAAATTATAAAATGTTCATTCCTCTTTAGGGAGAAGTCTTTGGGAAGAGAGCAGAGAATGTAGAATGCTTAAAATGTCTCTTTTCCCCATATATTGAAAGCATTTTTTCAACTTTTAAAAAGTCTCTAGGATATGTCCTCACTGGAAAGAAAAGATTCTCTGAGTAGATGAAGCAGGAGATGCTGGTGATGCTGGTTCTTTTAAATGTAACTGGGCTTGTCCTAGCCAGTTTGGCTCGGCCGATAGAGCGTCGGCCTGCAGACTGAAGGGTCCCAGATTTGGTTCCAGTCAAGGGCACATGCCCAGGTTGTGGGCTCGATCCCCAGTGAGGGGCGTGCAGGAGGCAGCAGATCAATGATTCTCTCTCATCATTGATGTTTCTCTCTCTCTCTCCCTCTTCCTTCCTCTCTAAAATCAATAAAAATATATTTTTAAAAATAAAATAAAATAAAAATTTTAAATGTAACTGGACTCTTTCCCAAAGCTAGTAAGTTTTTAAAGATTCACTGGATAAAACTGGTACATAAAAATCTTGTGATATTTTTCTTCAGATTTTGCATTCATCATTCAATAAGGTATTTAAATTATATTTTTAAACTCAATCATATTATGAAATATTTACCCCAATGCCAGTCTTCATTTTATTATATGTTATAAAATATTAACAATGAGAAACTAAGATGGCGGCATAGATAAACACCGGGAAATAGTCGCCTCCCACAGCAATTGAAAATTATCCCAAAGGACGGAGCAAACATCATCCAGAAAAACAGGAAGGCTGGCTGAGTGTAATTTCTACAACTAGAAGAAAAGAAAAGCACGCTGAGAGCCAGAGGAGCTGCGGAGGCTGAGTGCAGAGGTATGGCGGCGGCTCGCGCGCGCGGAAAGGGGGTGGCACCTGAGGACATGGCTGTCTTTTTGAATCACAAGCTCCCGACTGCTCTGAACTCCGGTTCTGGGAAGTCTCTGGGGACCCAGGTCTCATACGGGGAGAGGCTGGTCTGTCAGGCGGCAGCGGGCGAACTTGAGGGCGGATTGCCCTCAGAGGTGCTTGCAGCCGTTACCCGGACACTGAGACACGCAACTCCGGGAGCGGAGAATCAGCCATTGCTTCTTTCTGCGCCCTTTGACTCCCTGAGACCCCGCCCCACCCAGGCTGCAGCAGAGGCTTTTGCATGTGAATGTACCTAACTATAGCCCAGCCAAGCAGACCCGGAACTTCCAAGAGAAGGCCCAAGGCCCCGCAGCGGCTTGCATTGCTTCACAGCTGAGCCTCTTCGTGGCGGCTCTGGCTGTGAGGCCTCAGGCAGGGGCTGAATTAGCACCTCCTTAGATCCAGGAGCCACTGTACCCAATGGTCAGGGGGGGACCATTCTCCCACTTCAGACACAGCTGCTTCCCACAGCCAATTGGCCTGGAGGTCAATTCCTCCCAGTGATCCTACATCAACCAAGGCACCAAGAGTGCACCAAGAGTGTCCACCCCAGGTAACTGGGGAGGCTGAGCCACTGGGCCCTACAGGACACCTGGCGCACAGGGCCACTCTATCAACACAGGGAAGCAGCCAAAATGCGGAGACAAAGAAACAGGTCACAATTGGCAGAAACGGAGGAGGACAGACGACTGGATATAGAGTTCAAGGCCACGTTTATAAGGTTTGTCAAGAATTTTATGGAAACCGCCGATAAATTTAATGAATCCCTCAAGGAGTATAGTGAGACCATGGAGGACATGAAAAAGGACCAACTAGAAATTAAGCATACACTGACTGAAATAAAGAATAATTTACAGAGATCCAACAGCAGACAAGAGGATCCCAAGAATCAAGTCAAAGATTTGAAATACAAAGAAACAAAAAATACCCAACCGAAAAAGAAAAAAGAAAAGAGATTCAAAAAATATGAAGATAGTGTAAGGAACCTCTGGGACAACTTCAAGCGTACCAACATCAGAATTATAGGGGTACCAGAAGGAGAGAGAGGGCAAGATATTGAAAACCTTTTTGAAGAAATAATGACAGAAAACTTCCCCCACCTGGTGAAAGAAATGGACCTACAAGTCCAGGAAGCGCAGAGAACCCCAAACAAAAGGAATCCAAAGAGGACCACACCAAGACACATCATAAGTAAAATGCCAAGAGCAAAAGATAAAGAGAGAATCTTAAAAGCAGCAAGAGAAAAACAGTCAGTTACCTACAAGGGAGTACCCATCCAACTGTCAGCTGATTTCTCAACAGAAACCATGCAGGCCAGAAGAGAGTGGCAAGAAATATTCAAAGAGATGAATAGCAAGAACCTACAACCAAGATTACTTTATCCAGCAAAGCTATCATTCAGAAGGGAAGGTCAGATAAAGAGCTTCACGGATAAGAAAAAGCTAAAGGAGTTCATCACCACCAAACCAGCATTATATGAAATGCTGAAAGGTATTCTTTAAGAAGAGGAAGAAGAAAAAGGAACTCTTACCATTTGCCACAGCATTGATGGAACTGGAGAGTGGATAAATACCACAAGATCTCACTTATTTGTGGAATATATTGAACAACAAAAACTGATGAACAAGGACTGATCCAGAGATGGAGAGGCTTTGATTGGACTGTCGGGCCTTGGAGGGAAGGTAGGGGAGGGTGGGGGCAAGGGGGAAGGATCAACCAAAGGACTTATATGCAAGCATATAGGCCTAACCAATGGACACGGACAACGGGGGGGTGAGGGGATGAGCGGGGGGGGGGCGGGGGGGGGGGGTAGAGGGTACACATATGTAATATCTTAATCAATAAAAAAAAAAAATAAAAAAATATTAACAATATATGCTAGCTTGCCAAACCAATAAATTTTTATCTCATACAACTTTATCTTTTTAAAATGCATAATAAATTTTTGAGTTGGTGTCTAAAGAATTCAGTGAAATTATTTCTGATTTCTATATATTATTATTATTTAATTTTTCCCAAATGTTAAGCACCAAAGTTCTAGACCAGTGGTCGGCAAACTGCAGCTCGCGAGCCACATGCGGCTCTTTGGCCCCTTGAGCGTGGCTCTTCCACAAAATACCACGTGCGGGCATGCACATACAGTGCGATTGAAACTTCATGGCCCATACGCAGAAGTCAGTTTTCGGCCTGGGTGAGTCTATTTTGAAGAAGTGGCGTTAGAAGAAGTGGGGGGTGTCGGTCAGTGGACAGGAGATGCGGCGCGGGGGAGGCGTGCACGATTCATGCACGAGTTGAGTGAGCCAGTCAGTCAGCAGTCTCATTGTGCAGTGGTCAGTGCTAGTCGCGTCTCTAAATCGCGCATGGGTGACAAAAGTACCTACTCGAAGCATAAAGTTACCTGTATTTTTCCAACCAGCTGCAAATCCTACAGGTATTTTTGTCATCAATTTAAGAATTGTAATTCTTTTTGTTGGTGGCTTTATTATTATAAAATGAAACATTTTTTTAGGTGCCCTGTTTGAGATGGCTACAAAGAAGAAGCAAAGAAAAACGGAAGACAAAAACCGTGAATTTAAAGTTGAATTTAAAGTTGAATGTACCTACCAATATAGTTTAAGTTTAAAAAATGTGGCTCTCAAAAGAAATTTCAATTGTTGTACTGTTGATATTTGGCTCTATTGACTAATGAGTTTGCCAACCACTGTTCTAGACACTTGAGAACGTATTTAATAAGGAACATGTTTTTTAATCTCCTCACTTCACAGACAACTTACATATTTCATTTCATTATTTTTATTACTTGGATATAATTAACTATATTAGACCTGAATCTTTTTACACTTCCTTGTCGACTTTCAATAATAATCCTAAAATATGCATTCCATAATTTATCAGTAGTTTTCATAATATTCCTCAAATAATATATATGCATTTATTTGAACAGAAAATGGAGTCAGATTTTCTTTTGACTATAGGTAAACTAATTTTTCTTTTTGGCTTGATAACAAGGACTGATTTTACCAAAAAGTAAACATGCTGAAAATTGTATGAATTAATCTTCAGCTCTAAGATTTTGATTAAAATATATTTTAAGTATGTGACAAAAGCTCTTTATTAAAAAAAAAGATTGTTTTGGAAAACATTTATTGAAACTAATGTTCCCATTTTCTAAGTTCTTTTTTTTTTTTTAATCCTTACCCAAGAATATTTTTCCATTGATTTTTAAAAATTTTTTAAATATATTTTTATTGATTTTTTACAGAGAGGAATAGAGAGCTAGAAACATCGATGAGAGAGAAACATCGATCAGCTGTCTCCTGCACACGCCCCACTGGGGATGTTCCCGCAACCAAGGTACATGCTCTTGATCAGAACTGAACCTAAGACCCTTCACTCTGAAGGCCGATGCTCTATCCACTGAGCCAAACCGGTCAGGGCTTTTTTTTTTTTTTTTTTTTTTTTTTTTTTAGAGATAGTGAAGAGGAGGAGGAGGGGGACAGAGAAAGAGAGAGAAACATTGAAGTGAGAGAGACACATTGATTGGTTGTTTCCCACATGCACTTTGACCAGGGCCAGGGATCAAGCCTGCAACCAAGGTATGAACCCTTGATCAGAAATCAAACCCATTACCCTTCAATCTGAGGGCTGACACTCTAACCACTGAGCAACCGGCCAGGGCTCAACATTTTTTGAGTATATAATAGTAAACAGGTTTCCTCTAAGTAAAAGAGTAACGTGTAATTTCTAATTATTTGTTAAGACGTACCTTCTCAGTATACTTCTCAGAAAATGGGAAAGGGAATAACTCAGTAACTAGATGACAAATCATCTAATTATTTGCCTTCAATAAAATTGAATGAGTACCACTCAAGGTATCAGTCAATCAATCCTTGTATATAACTGAGAGTTTAGAGTGTAAACGACACTAAAGATGCCTTCTATTCGTGTCTGCTTATGTGAACAAGGTTTCTCAACACTAGCATCTACAAATTTAAAAATTTTTTTCAAAGAAGCAGTAAAAAATTAATGCTGAATGCAATCTCGCTCCAAAAGTAGTAACACTCAAAACTAGATACATAAACTAATTGAAAACAAAATAGCCCCATTTATTTCATTAAGGTGTACTTACTTTTGTATTTAAGTTTTTTAAATTTACTTTTTGTATTTAGTAATTATTAACATGTGTAATGTATGTATTACTTTCAGCAAGTGTGTACTAAAAATAATTGTGATGACTCAAAACTTAGGGTCACACAACATGTTTAAAAATTAATTTCAATTAATATACTAAAATAGTTGCCAGGAAGTATAATGAAGTGATCAATAAATTGATTTTAAACCAAAATATATTACAGCAGGGTAAAATTCTATGGAGGAAGTAGAGTGGGAATAAAAGTTCAAGAAGGAAAATTAATGAAATCATTATCTATGAAAGAAGAGCTTGTTTGTGCATTGTTTAAAAGAATCATATAAAAAAGAGATCATATAGTGCATATCAATTTGCTAAAGTGTTTAGATTACCCCCAGGTTATATTTAAAGAAATGAATTAATAGTTTTAGTTTTTAATGTCAATATTTAGGATGGGCTTGAAGTTTTATCTTTTGTAACTATTTAAGTTTATCATGAAAACTTTTCTTTGAACATAAACATTTCAGTTTGAGTGAGGCCCACTGACTTAGACTTCATTAGTACCCATTTGTTTTTGGCTTTCATCCCAAGTGTTTTTTCTTCAAACAACTGTTACTGTCTGGGAAGCTTGCAGAATCATTACTGTCAGAAGATAAATCTCCCAGTGAAGGGACATAATGGAAGGGACATAATGGGACTCAGTGGGATAGCCAATAACTCAGAAGTCAAGTCTTGCAGCCCTGAGGAACTTCTTCACTCTAGTCACTGTGCTAGTGCTTTCGTTCTGTTCTCAGAACCACCGCCAACCGTAATACTGAGCCACAGATGGCTTGCTACTTGCCTGGGTAGCAGTGATAATACAAGTTAGAGCAGAGAGCTGAGGTTAGAATCCATTTCTGCCTGACTGCACAGCCATGGTCTTGCCAATACCCATCTGACTTCTCAATAATTTGAACTTTTAAGGTGAAAAGATCCTCTTTATTGAAAACAATTCACAGAGTAAACATAGGCAAGTCAAGGGTCTCCTTGTTAATTTCCCACCCACCACTGATGCCATGAAAGATGCCAGGGCTTTTCTAGTCCCACTCTCTCTCATCCACCAGAGAGCTCAGAAAGGCAGCAGTGAAGTTGGAAATTATCCCACTCACAATTCAGGTGGAATTGGAGAAGTTGCCAGCCAACATTGCTTTAGAAAGCAAAAAGTGGAGGAGTGAAGGCAAGAGTAAGGGGTCTGTGGCACTAGTGCTGATATCATCCATTCATTCAGTTGTCATTGCCTGCCCACTATGACTCAGGTAATGGATTCAATTAATTCTCAGTGTTTAGGCAGCACAATTCTACTAGAATACTTATGGCTCTACTGTAAGCCATGACACACAGTAACTTGATGAAGAATCTCTGGGTCTGTTTTCTTAGTTTTCCTGCTGGAGTTTTAGAGGCTGTTTGAAGGGGGACTCACTCTCAGATGCTTGGAGAACTGTGCATGCAGTAGGTCCTACCTGAGTGCACCTTTCATAAGCTCTCTATGGTTACTCTTGCTATTTGTTTTGAATTGTGAATAGTCCTATATAATAAAAGGCTAATATGCAAATAGACCAAACGGCAGAACAACTGAACAACTGGTCACTATGACGTGCACTGACCACCAGGGGACGTGTGTGGAACATGGTGGGCATTGGCCCCGGCGGGATGGTGGAGCAGGTGAGAGGGGGACACCAGACCAAGATGGGGTGCCGGTCTCTGTTTTCAGGGTGAGCCTCTGGTGGTTACTGAAAATTTTTTGCTCCTGCGTGCGAGGTCCCGGCTGGCACTCGCGCCTGCTGCCAGCACTAGTCCCCCTTTCACCCACTGCCGGTGCCCCATGCCAGCCCTGATTGCCCGGCGCCATCAGCAGGTGTGAGCAGTGGCTGCCAGCCCCTATCGCTCCTCAGGGCTTCTCTACCTCCTCCTGCTCCTGCGGGGAGATCGGGGCCGGCATCCGCCTCTCACACCCGCTGCCAGCAACAGTCCTGCTCATACCCACAGCTGGCACTGGAGCCACTACTCCCATCCACTGCCAGTGCCCGGTGCTGGTCTCGATTGCTTGGTGCCATCAGCAGGTGTGAGTGGCGGCTGCTGGCCTTGTTCACCCCTGAGGGCTTCTCCACCTCCCCCTCCTCTTGAGGGGCGATCAGAGCAGCAGTTGCTGCTCGCACCCGCTGTTGGCGCCAGCCCCACTTGCACCTACTGCTGGTGCCAGCCCCAATAGCTCAGAACCTTGAGCAGGTGTGAGCAGGGCCAGCACCATCAACATATGGGAGTGACAGCAGTGGGAGCGGGGCTGCCGGCAGACAGCGGGAGGGGCCAGGAGGGGGCATGGAGGATGGGCCAAGACCCGCCCCTGTGCCTACTCCAGCCTCGTGGCCCACAGTTCCTTTCAAGGTACATGAATTCGTGCACTGGGCCCCTAGTAGAATATAAATGAACAAACTAAAGTGTGACTCAAGTAGGAATGTACCGAATTAAAGCAGGTATTGCTCCTGTCTTAGGCGTGAATGCAGTCTTCATCGTGGTAGCATAGGAGTCCCAGTGGGTATTACCTGCCAAATGTAAAATAAAACACTTTTAAATGGGTCAGACCAATATATATTGATAAAATGTTGTTTTATAATTAAAGCAATTTTGCAAGACAATAACATTTGTATGGTAATTTTTAGTCTAAAGGAATAAAAGCCAATTTGTGGCCTCTATTAAGAGACAAAGCTCAATTTAATTATCTGAGTTTTCTCCCTAAATAAAAATAGGTCTATTGTTTTTCTTGAGAATTCATACATGCTTTTTTAAAACCTTTAAGCAATACATAAAAATATAAAGCAGAAAGTTTATTTGAAATTCTACATCTTAAAATGCTCACTATTTCCGATTTACTGACCAACTTTTCATACTTCACATTAGATAAAGCTATAAACACGTGAAATGAATATGCACAAAGGGGCTCAGAGTTTGTATTTCAGGTTTCAGTGTGGAACTTTCTCCTTGTTCCTCCTTCTCCCTGCTTATTATCACCTGCCTCCCCATCCCTCCTCCTAGGTAGCCCATGTCCGTTTCTTTACAGACTTTTATACCTGCTCATATAATCATATACTGGTTTACATATACATGTATAAATTCATTGACGTATGAGGTTTTAGTTTTCACCAATGTTTAAAAAAATGGGCTTCTGAAATCTATATAATTAACTAATGTCACCCCAATAAATTCAATTAAAAAGTGGGCTCATATTCCCACGAAGTGTCCTTTTCCCTGTCATATAACAGTGTAGTATGGGAAACTCTTCAAACTCGGCCAGTGTAACTCTAATTCATTCTTAATAATGACTGTGCAAGATTCTGTGGTATAGGTGTTTAAAACTCTGAGAGTGGGTGAGATCAACAAAGAAGGAAGCATAATTAGAGGAGATGAAGCCTGGGGCGTGCCAGTATCAAGAGGTCGGGAGAGGAGGAACACTGAGAAGAGAGGTCGGTGAGGTAAGAGGAAAACCAGGAGCGTGTAATGTCCTGAACCCCAAAGGAAGAAAGTATTCACAGGAGGAAGGGGTCACGTATGCAAATGCTGTTGGCTGGATCCAGGAAGATGAGGACTGAGAATTCAGCATTCAGCAGACACTAGCAACAACAGAATTTATCTGCCCTACCTGCCCATTGTCAACAAGCCACCACCAAATTTCTTGGGAAAATATATTTTAAATTTAATTCAGTCCTTCTCTCATTCTTCATATTTGGCCACTTACCTGTTGCTTTTTACATTTCAGGAGAAACTGGGTTGAAATGCAGCCTTTAATGTTTGAATAAACCACTGTCTGGGGTCTATCACCTCACCTCTAAAATACTATAGTCACTTCATAGTGTGTGTTTGCTCCCACTCATTCGCCTAAATATAATGGCTGCCAAGGATCTTTCTCAACTACCTCTTAAATTTCAAATATTCTTAAAATCTGTATGCCACTGCCGAGCTTACAGAGCCCTGACCTAACATTTCATTTTGGCCACCTGTGTACTTCGTATTGTTCACCACCCCATCTCTCCGAACCAGGGCTTGTGTTTAATTGAACAGGCCCATGGAACCAGCAGGGCAGCGGGATCCATGACATCCAAATGGGTCTCATGTGACTATTTACCTGCTGCCTTCATACAGCTTGAGTTTCATCTCCACCTAGAGGCTTCCCCAGCCAACTAAAACCTTAGCCCTACATGTCACACTCCATGTCTGCTCACACAGACTCCTGGTATCCATGCTCAGATCCCATTCTATGAGAAATGACCTTATTCTTTGATACCCCTGCTTTTGTGGGAATCATTTTATGCTTTAAAGCATTTTATCCCAACAGCAGAATTAAATACCCTAAGTTAAGAGAATTTTAAGCATGGACAAATAAGTGGGAAGAAATTGTGAGAAGGTGCTGCTCTTCAAAGAAGTCATCATTTGAGTGGAACCTCCAAAAAAGGCTGACAGCCACCAGAGGCTGGAAAAGGCAAGGACGGCTTCTCCCCTAGAGACACCAGAGGCAGTGCAGTTCTCCAACACCTTAATTTTGGGCTCCTGGGCCTCCAGAATGTGAGAGAATACATTTGTCATCAGTTTGTGGTAATTTATGGCTGTCCTTGGAAGTAACAAAACACTTAAGAGCTCAATCTATAGCAGGGGTTCTCAACCTGTGGGTCGCGACCCCTTTGGGGGTCAAATGTCCCTTTCACAGGGGTCGCCTAAGACCATCGGAAAACACATATATAATTACATATTGTTTTTGTGATTAATCACTATGCTTTAATTATGTTCAATTTGTAACAATGAAATTGGGGGTCACCACATGAGGAACTGTATTAAAGGGTCTCCGCATTAGGAAGGTTGAAAACCACTGATCTATAGTAATAGCTCAACAGTAGTTAGACCATAGCAGTCATCCTCAACCTCATGCTACCTGGGGACAAAGCTGGCAGTGACACAACAGGCCCACCTTTTGAAGGGTGCCACTTCTGGAAGGGAAGATGGAGTAGCACAAGTGGCTATGAGAGAGCCCAGTCTGAATGTGAACAGGAAACTCACCCAGGAGAAGGGAACTTTGGAGCAGAAGGAATGAGGCCTGGTGAGCAAGGTGTCCCAAAAGCTGGCCTTCCTTCTATTCTGAGCAGTTGGAACCCTCTTAACAAGCTCACAAAGTCTAGGAGGACAGGAGAATAATCTTGTGCATGCTGAGTTTGAGACCCTTCATGACCTCCAAGTGGATCTGGTAGACAGCTGAATATTTTAGTTTGAAAAGTAGGAGGAACATCCCAGTTAGAGTAAATACTAGAAAGCCTGTGGACTTGAAGCCTTGTGACAGGGATGGCCGCTCACAGAGGAAGTAAACCAAAAAGGGTATATCTGGAGGATGCCAACATTTCCCAACAAGAAGGGAAGAGAAGACAGTGAAAGAAACCTAGACAGGGTGCCTCCTCTTTGCCCTGCCATCATATAGAAACTGGGTATCTCACATATTTTTGTTCTTAATTATTTTCATTTTCTATCCTCAATTTAAAAAGAGGTTGAGAGGAACGGAAAACAGATTTCATTCATTCTCATGGGACTATGATTCTAGGGAATTTGCAGTTGAACAATGCTCATTGCTCTGTAGCCATTGTGGAACCACAATTACCCAGTTAGAAGGCTGCAAAGGGGTGTTACTGCCATAAGGGCCAGAATGGAACTGACTACACAGTAATTCATACCACCAGCATCACAGCTAGAGTGGCTCTCCCTCCACTGATGCAAAAAGCTGAGTTAGTAAATTTGCCGTATTTGCATGCAAAATTAGTTTTAAAAGCACTACATCTGTTAAATACAAAATCACTTGGAAAGAAAAATTAGCAAAGGTTACAAGCAACAGCTGAAGGCCATAGTTCTCAGCCTCTGCTACAACCACCTGTGTGTGGAAGGGGGAGGGGAAAGAAGAGGAGGGAGACCGTGGATCCCCTTGGGGGCTGTGTTGACCCCCTTGGAGGCTGTGTCCGAATTCTGCACCTCCCCACTCTCTGTACTGTTTCTCAGGGAATAGGGATTCCTGCTGGGTCTGCTGTCTTCAGAGCTTCCTGACCTCTCTTCCGGCTTTGCCTTTGGGTTTTTTCCTCCTGGAAAAGCACTAGTTCCTCCTTTTCCCTGCCCCATCCCCCAGCCAAGCATTTTATGGGAATATGCTGAGCATTTTAAGAAGGGATTGGCAGAAAGAATGCTGATGGGTTGGATAGTGGCAAAGTCATGAACACCCTCTCATTTTCCCTCCCAGCCTCTCCTGAAATTGAGTCCCCCCATGAGGGAGAGACAGACACCCTTAAAGACCTAAGCAGCCTTTGCTCCCCATCTCCAGGAAAGATCCTCCCGCCCCCGCCGGCTGGCAGGGTCCACAATCTTACCAGGCCGAATCTTGCGGCCACATTGGGAGGGGGAGGGGGCCTCCGGCCCAGGCTGTGCCATTCCTGCCTCAACGGGGAGTCGTCAGGGCCCTCGTTCCAGCTGGATCGCTTGCTGCAGGCGCTTGGATGCTTTGTGACGTGTCGCCATGGAGACGCGGGTCAGTTCTGTGAGGCTCAGCCCTACGGAAGCAGTGCAGAGGCTGGGGAACCAGGTGTGGAAAGCAAGATGTGCTTCCAGTAATATGGATATCTTGCTTTGATGGATTCATATAGCTTTCTTAAACACTGTCTTGTGTATGTGAGGAGAGGAACACAAGGGTGGTAGATAGAAGAGAAAGAGACATTGTCAGATTTTCAATGGCAAAGTTTCATTTATTCATAACTTTCAGTTTAAGCAAAAGAGGGCAAAGTTGTCACAGATGTTTGCAATAAGTAGGAACCAACAAGAAGACAAAGTCACAGGGAGTCTCGTGTAGGTAGAACCAGAACCAGAGTTCCTGAGACAATTTCATGCTTCCAAGCGGATCATCCCGCACAGGAATTAGGAGGGGACAGGAGAGTGAAAAGTGTCCTTGGGAACAGGAGCCGGCAGGCGAGTTTGTGATCTTCCTCTCCATATGGTAGGTCCATCGTGTTTTGTAATTCTTCTGCCCCTGCAGAGGAAACTGTCTCACCCCATATGTGTTAGAGTTTTCCCAGAATGTGGAAGGTTTTTATCTTTATATTCTTGGCAACTAGCTGATAATTTGACACATAGTAGGTGCTTAGTAATATTGAATGCCTCCAGGTTAGGACACAGATATTTCCCCCTTGGATGCAAAGAGGACACATTAGGTGAGACTGCTGGCAGCATGTTTAGAAAGTAATTTACACCAACCTTTCAGACCGCAGGGACCACCAGTGGTCTACGGACCACCAGTTGGTGACCACTGATTTACACCATTCCTTATCCTTAAAGGGTTGTTCTAATATAGGACCTTAGGGGAACAGTGAAGTGGAACAAAGGGAGTTGCCAAAGGACATAGAATAGGCATCAAAGTAAGGATTCCAAGTAGATATGCAGGGAATTTCTTTAAAATGAGGACCTAAACCAGCATGTTCTGAAAGTTGAGTCTTATCCATATAGCGGAATAGAACATATGTTGGGCTCTCAAGTTTTATAGCAATGAATGGTGGAACACAGTAGAAGGCATAGACTTCTGTCAATGTTATTAAAAGGAATGAATCTAAGTTAGGACTTAGTAGTGACATCTAAATTAAGAAAGTAACACCCAATAACTAGGTCTGGAATTGGAGAGCTAATTACCATAGCATAATTTAAGAGAAATGCATTTCTTAAAATAGAGCAGTGAGTATGTAGAATTTAAAAGTGAATTCTTATTAATATCTTACTTGTCTTATTTGTCTCTTCCTAGGTAAGCTGTAAAGTGGTGGGGTTCACACTGAATAGAGAGCTCCTTGTACTTCCTCCCTGGGGGCCCTTGGGGTAAAGCAGACTTCTCTGAGCCTGTTTCTTTGTCTGTAAAATGAGTTTCCTAGCACCTACCTCACCAGGCTGTAAAATGAATAATACTCCTCACAATAATTTATAAATTTTAAAGCCACACGAACCTAAGGTCTTACTCCTCTGTCTTACTGCTATTCTGATCTTCATTTTTTTTATCATTTATTTCTGCTTTAAAATGAATTTTGGGGACAGGTGTATTTTATTATAAGCACTATAGCACAGGGCAGGAGGCCTCCTGCCTTTGAATTTGTATTGCTTGAAGCAATCCCTTTCAATGATAAAGTAGGTGTTTTTTTTCTTTTCGTTTTTTTTCTTTCCATCCATAAATACCAACTATGCACTAGTACCAGCTACATATGACATTAAGGGCAACACCCTGGGTATTATGGGAGCTTGGGGAGGTTGTCCTAGAAGAGGAAATGTCTTAGCTGAGTTCTCCCAGATGCTTGGGAGGTAGCCAGGGGAAGAGGGAGAGGTCGCTGTTACCAAAAAGGGGACCTGGCCCTAGTGGGTCTGCCCAGGGCTGTCTTGTAGTGTGCAGGTTCTTGAATTCATATAGGAAATTCATGTTCATTTCATAACATGCATCTAGGTGAGTATTAAAGCTGGGGACAGTGAAACAAGGGAGGGCTTAGCATAGAAGAAGCAACAGGAGAGCCCAGGCTGGGCTGCTTTAGCTCACCGTGAAGTCAGGGAAAAGGGGGACTTGGAGACAGGTTCAGGGTATAAGCCTGGGACAAGCTGCCGTTGCCCATTGCTCCCCTGGTTGCAAGTCTCATGGGGACCCTTAGAGTTTAGGAGATGCGTGCCTGTGGGGGAAGAGGGAGAGCACATGCTGGGTCCTGCTGGGTCCTTTGTCTTTAGGGTTTTATCTCTCTCTTACAGGTGGGAACCTTAGGAGAGGTTTCAGGGGAGAGTTTTAGCAGAATTTTTATCAATTTTCCAGGTGTGGTCTTTCAAGGTTGTGGTCTTTACTGATTGGTCAGTGCCAGGGAAGGGGGGTCACTCATTAGATTGCAGCTAGTCCTGGGATTGACCAGGCACCTGGTTTTGCTGCTTTTCTGGGCCTGAAACTGAAATATAACTGAGGCCTAAACGTTACCTCTAGGGAAGTGACCTTCTGTATCTGGCTGTAAATTGCTCAGCCAGCTTGTTCAGCTATCTGTCTCCATCTCCCTATTCCACTTACTGTCCTGGTTTACTGCCCTCTCTCAGTGCTACAAGGCTGTGCAGAGACCCAGAAGGCACGGAACAGCCCAAGTATGCCAGAGCCCCTGAGTGGCTTGGCATTGCCAGATTGTAAAGAGTGAGGAGAAAGCTGAAAGACGGCTGCAGCAGAAGGCCCGGCAGGCCCTGCTGAGAAGCTTGGACTTCCCTGAATGTGAGGAGAAGTTACTGGAGTGGGTTAAGCAAAAGAATGAAGGAGTCAGGTCAGAACTTTAAATAAATCCTGGCCTCTTTTTCCACAAGCAAGAGAAGAGGTCACAGACAATCTACAGTGATGTCCACATACTCTGGATATGAATGTTCTGAGTGAAGTTTCTCTGGCTTGGTCATTATGTTTGCACAAAAGACTTTCTGTTACTATGCAGTACGCAATGCTTTTACTCAAGTGTCTTCATATAAAAAATAGTATATTACCATTTCTCCTTTGTTTTAGTTGATTAACTCATAAAACATTTTCTGAATTTTTGTAATGAACTCTGTATTATTCAGGGCTTTCTAGAGAAATAGAACTGAGAAAGAAAGAGAGAGAGAGAGAGAGAGAGAGAGAGAGAGAGAGAGAGAGAGAGAGAGAGAGAAATTTTAAGAAATTGGCTTACATAGCGTGGAGCCTGGCAAGTCCAATGTCTGCAGTGAGGGTCTCAGGCTATAGGCTCAGGGCAGAGCTGATGTTGAAGTTCAAATCCAAAAGGCTATCTGTCAGAATTCACTCTTGCTCAGTGGAGGTCATTCTTTTGTTTATTCAGGCCTTCAGCTGATGGGAGAGACCTACTTACATTGTGGAGAGCAATCTACTTCACTCAAAGTCCACAGATTTAAATGTTAATTTCATCCAAAAGCACCCTCATCCAGAATAATGTTTGATCACTATGGTCTAGCCCAGTGGTCGGCAAACCACAGCTCACGAGCCACATGCGGCTCTTTGGCCCCTTGAGTGTGGCTCTTCCACAAAATACCACATGCGGGCATGCACGTATAGTGTGATTGAAACTTTGTGGCCTGTGCGCAGAAGTCAGTTTTTGGCCTGGGTGAGTCTATTTTGAAGAAGTGGCGTTAGAAGAAGTGGGGGGTGTTGGTCGGTCGGGCCTCAGGATATGCAGCACGGGGGAGGCACACGCGATTCATGCACGAGTTGAGTGAGCCAGTCAGTCAGGAGTCTCATTGTGCAGTGGTTAGTGCTAGTTGCGTCCACAAATCGCGCGCAGGTGACAAAAGATAGATGAAACAAGTATATAAGACGAGTGTGGATGGGAGAGTTGGAAGGGGTCGACCTCAGTGAACGTACCTCAATCAGATTGAGGACATTTTTAGCAAAGGCCAGCTTAGGAGTACCCTAATTAAGTTAATAACAATGTACCTACCTATTTAGTTTAAGTTTAAAAAATTTGGCTCTCAAAAGAAATTTCAATCATTGTACTGTTGATATTTGGCTCTGTTGACTAATGAGTTTGCCGATCACTGATCTAGCCAATTGGACCCATAATATTAACCATCTCAGACTTAGATCTTCCTTAGGTCTAGTTCTTACATGCCACTAGCACGGTTATAGTGAGAAGTCCAAGAATGACTGCTAACTTTTTATTTAAAAACTCAGAAAATTCTATAATATTCTCTATTTTATTGAGATAATCCAATTTAATGGGGGAAAGTCTAAACTATGCTTCTAACTAGCCACTCACTAAACTTACATTTTATCCAAATAAAGCCATAACAGCAAGTATAGACTATTGCTTCTATCAAATTCTTGTCAATCCTGTATAAATGTCACCTCTCTCCTGAGCCATCCTATTCTCTTAGATTCTTGTACTTTCCTCATTTCTGAACTCGTAAGAAATAAGCTGACCAGGCCAGCCACTGGGTAATTACCAATGCCTTACACTGTAAAATTTTTGGCCAATAGACATATAAAAAAATGCTCAACATCATTAATCATGAGAAAGATGCAAATTAAAAACACAATGAGCTATCACCTCACACCTGCCAGCATGGCTACCATCAATAAATCAACAAACAATAAGTGCTAGCAAGAAGGAGGAGAAAAGAGAACTCCAGTACACTGATGGTTGGAATGTAGACTGGTGCAACCACTATGGAAAACAATATATAGGATCCTTAAAAAATTAAAAATGAACTACTTGTTGACCCAATGATCCCACTTCTGGGAATATATCCCAAGAAACACTAATTCAAAAGAATATATGCACCCTTATGTTCATAACAGTGTTATTTGCAATAGCTAAGATCTGGAAACAGCCTAAATGTCTATCAGTAGATGAGTGGATAAAAAAACTATGATACATTTACACAATGGAATACTATCTATCCTATCTAATAATAGACAAACATGGTGATTGACCATACCTTCACTACGCCTCCCATTGGCTAATCAGCAAGATATGCAAATTAACCACCAACAAAGATGGCGTTTAATTTGCATACGTAGGCACGAAGTGGCGGAGCAAAGACTGAAGGTGGCTCCAGCCAGAGCAGCGAGGGCTGTGAAGGCGGCTCCGGCTGGAGCGAAGGCCGGGGTCCTGGGTGCCAGAGGAAAACCGGTGCTGGCAGCCAGGGGAAGATAAGGCCTATTGCACAAATCTTTTCGTGCAACAGGCCTCTAGTCCTATCTAATAAAAGAGAAACATGGTAATTAGCCCTACATCCGCTACCCTTCCCATTGGCTAATCAGGGTGATATGCAAATTAACTGCCAGCCAAGATGGCGGCCGGCAGCCAGGCAGCTTGAAGCAAACATGAGCCTTGCTTGCTTCAGTGACGGAGGCTTGCAACATTCCCCGCCTGCCTTGCCGGCCTCTGAGCTTGCAGTTGAAACATTGTTACAAATATAGAAGCTAAACAAAACCCCAGAAACCTGCTTTCAGCCAGCCAGGATCTCAGAGCTGGAGTTGAAACAGTGTTTCGATTATAGAACCCAAATAAACCAGATACCTGCTTTCAGCAGCTGAGGCCTCAGACCTGGAACCAAGCCTCAGAGCTAAAGCTGGCCCAGAATAAAAAAGAAAAGAAAAAAAGGAGCGGTTGGGAGCTTCAGTCACCCGCCAGCCTGAAAACAGCCCTCAGCCCCTCACCCAGACTGGCCAGGCACCCCAGTGGGGACCCCCACCCTGATCCAGGACACCCTTCAGGGCAAACCAGCCAGCCCCCACATGTGCACCAGGCCTTTATCCTATATAGTAAAAGGGTAATATGCCTCCCAGCACCGGGATCAGCGGAGCCATGAGGCCTCCCGGCACAGGAATCAGTGTGACAAGGGGCAGCACCCAAACCCCCTGATCGTCCTGCAGCTCTGTGTGTGACAGGGGGCGGGGCCACAACCTCCCTATCCGCCCTGCTCTGTTCGTGACAGGGGAAGGAGCCCCAACCCCCTGATCAGCTCTGCTCTGTGCCTGATAGGGGGGAGCTCCCCAACCCCCTGATCGCCTGCAGCTCTGTGTGTGACAGGGTGCGGGGCCCCAACCCCCTGATCGGCCCTGCTCTGTGTGTGACGGGGTGGCGCCACAACCTCCCCATCAACCCTGCCTTGAGTGTGACAGGGGGTGGTGCCCCAACCCCCCAATCGGCCTTACCCTGAGCATGACTGAGGGTGGCATCGCAACCTCCCGATCCACCCTGCTCTGTGCATAACAGGGGGTGGCGCCCCAACTCCCCAATCATCCCTGCTCTGAGCCCGACCAGGGGCTGCACCTAGGGATTGGGCCTGCCCTCTGCCACCTGGGAGCAGGCCTAAGCCAGCAGGTCGTTATCTCCCGAGGGGTCCCAGACTGCGAGAGGACACAGGCGGGGCTGAGGGACCCCCTTACCCCCCAAGTGCACAAATTTTTGTGCACTGGGCCTCTAGTCTATATATAAAAGGCTAATATGCAAAGTCTCCTCTTAGGAGTTTGACCAGGAGACCAAGAGTTTGATCACTCGCTATGACATGTGCTGACCACCAGGGGGCGGTGTGGAACAAAGGAAGACAAAGACCCCGGCTGGTAGCCAGAAGGCCCCGATCACCCCTGATTGCTGGCCAGACCTAGGGACCCTACCCATGCATAAATTTTGTGCACTGGGCCTCTAGTATGTATAGCCTATATAATAAAGAGATTATATGCTAATTAGACTGAACAGCAAAACGACCATCTGGATGACCTTCTGGACGAAGCCGGGGCTGTGAGGGCTGACTGAGGCTGCGAGGGGCTGCGAGGGCCAGCCAGGGCTGTGAGGGCCAGCTGAGGCTGTGAGGGCCAAGCCCCTTGCACAAATTCCGTGCATCCAGTCTCTATCCTATATAATAAAAGGGTAATATGCAAATTGACCCTAACAGCAGAATGACCAGGAACGACTGGTCGCTATGACATGCACTGACCACCAGGGGGCATACACTCAACTCAAGAGCTGCCCCCTGATGGTCCGTGCGCTCCCACTCAGGGAGCTCCACTCAGCCACAAGCCGGGCTGATGGCTGCGAGTGCAGTGGTGGTGACGGGAGCCTCTCCCACCTCCTTGGCAGTGTGCTAAGGATGTCCACCTGTGGGCTTAGGCCTGCTTCCCGGGGAGCGGGCCTAAGCCAGCAGTTGGACATCCCCCAAGGGGTCCTGGATTGCGAGAGGGTGCAGGCTGGGCTGAGGTACCCGCCCCCCCAAGTGCACGAATTTTTGTGCGGCCCCTAGTCCTATCTAATAAAAGAGAAACATGGTAATTAGCTGTACGACCGCTACCCTTCCCATTGGCTAATCAGGGCAATATGCAAATTAACTGCCAGCCAAGATGGCAGTGAATTTGCATAGGTAGCCACAATGCTGGGAGGCGAAAGGGATCAGAAACCCAGGTGGCAGGCAAGAGGTGGGGTGCAGGCAAAGGTGGTGGTGATCCCTGATTGGATTGTGGATTGGAGACAGAGAGAGCCCGGCTGGACTGCTTCCCCATGATTGCCATGGCAATCGGAGGCAGAGAGAGCCCCAGCTGGACTGCTTCCCTGTGATCGCCATGGCGATCGGGGGCAGAGAGAGTCACAGCGCAGGCCAGCCAGCACCCCCCGATCCCCCAGGGCCGTGGGTGCTGGCTGGCCTGCTACCACGTGATCACCATGGCATCGGGGGCAGAGACAGCCACAGCCAGGCCAGCCGGCACCCCCGGACCCTTGAGGACGGGGGTGCCGGCTGGCCTGTTGCCCCGTGATCGCCATGGCTATTGGAGGGAGAGAGAGCCAGGGGCAGGCCAGGCGGCACCGCCAGAACCCCGGGGGCCAGGGGTGCCGGCTGGCCTGCGCCCGGTGATCACATGGCAATTGGAGGGAGAGAGAGCTGCATTGCCATAGGAGAGCCTGGGCGCAGGCAAGGTGGCACCCCAGGCCTGTGTGCCGCCTTGCCTGCGCCCCGTGATTGCGATCAGCACTGAGGCTGCTTCCCCTCCCGTGGACTGGTTCCCCTAGTAGTCCTGCAGGTTGAGTCTGAAGAGGACAGGCCAGGCACCAAGGGACCGGCGCTGCCAGCACTTGAATGTGAGCAGACAGAAGGAAAAAAGACCTTGAAGGCCTGTCCAAGGCGGGTTTGCGTTTAAAACCAAGCGGGGTGGTCCGGAGCTGCAGGCACCGACAACCATGGCACTGCGGCTGCTTCCCCGCCTAGACGCTCCACAAGGTCACTTGAGCCCGCCCTGCTCCAGATGAAGGGTGATCACTGCACACGGAAACAATGTAGTAAAAAAATAAAAACTGATGACCAAGGGCCCACCTCCATGAGCTCACGGGAGCCTCTGAGGAGTGGGCACCCCGACTATTTTAGGGGTTCAGGTGAGCGGGGGACACAGAAGGGTCAGGAAACCTCCCTGGAGGTCCGGCGGTAGGTCTGATGGCGGATGCATCCGCCCTGCTGTCTGCCTCCTCCTCGGAGAATGGGAGAACAAACCCCAGAGGGAATCCAGGGTCCCAGGTACTCTGCCCCACCCGCTGACACTGGCCATGAGGGCACTGCAGTAGCCAACCAGCCTCATCCTCCTCCCCCCCCCCACCCCACAACACACACACACACACCTACTGGTCGCAGACGCAGGGAGCGCCCTTTCTGAGGGGAGACGCCCACCAGGTGTACAGAAGGCGCTCAACGAGAAGTCCCCACAGGTTGTGTTTGCACCTTCATGCTGTCTTCCCCCCCCCCCCCCCACTGCAATGCAGAAGGAAGCCTGATTCAGGAACACCCCCCTGTTGACCACCCACACGGAAAACAGCGTGTGATAAACATGTCCCCCCAGACGCCTGAATCCGCCTCAAAAGGAAGACCCTACAGACCCGGAGCAGGAAGCTGGGGACTGAGACAGAAGGTCTGGGACAAGCAGGGCTGCCCCACCTGCTCTCCGTCCCCCTCCCTGCGTGAAGCGCCTGCACCGCGCCCTTGGACGGAGGCCTACGAAGGAGTGAAGAATGTGGCTGTGCCTGTGGCTGCGCTCGGGCTGCCGTCGTGGATAAGCAGGAAACACATTTACGTGCCAGAATCTAAAACCATCTTTTTGGGTAACAGAGCAAATAATGCAAGACCCACACGTGTTTCTAAACAGGAGTCTGTCTCACTGCGTGTGAACCCAGATCAAAGGCCTGCTCTCCACTGAGGAGGCTGCAAAGGCTGCTCCTCTCTCCAACAAAGGCAACCTAGAGGTTTAAAGGGAAAAGGAGATCTAAATAAAACAAAATAGCAACAAGCTCTGAAGCCGCTGCTGTCAAATCCTCCGCGCGGTGGTGACGTCAGAGCCTGTCTCCCCGCGCTTGGGGCTCAGCCAGCCAAGCTGCTGACACCTGCCAAGTCGCCTGGCACCGGCCTCATCTACCCACGGCCACTCTCAACCTCCCGCCCGCTCCTGGAGCCGGTGGGCTTGCAGATGGAGGCTTCTGCGTTAAAGCAACCCTGTTGGTGCAGCACAGACACGTGTGGGCTTTTTAATGAGAACCCATAGCATCCCTTCATGAACATGTTTTTAACTATTCTGAGGTCACGCTCCCAGCCTTGGCGACTCTCAAATAGGCCTCAGCGATTCCACTTGCCCGATGCAAAGACTGACCCTGGTTTCACGGAGATGGAACCCTTGGTCTGGAACAGACCGGGAGAAAAAAGCAGGGTCTGATTGCAGCCCCACGGCAGTCAGTGCTGGGTCGGTGTGGTGGAAGTCAATCCTACAGTCCTTGAACATGGGGTCAATTAATATTAAGTCACATAGCGTCAATTAATATCTCTTTGAGAGGAGTTGAGAATATAAAGCACAGTGTAGAGCAATTATATTATTTCACATAAAACTCTTTTCAACTAAGATATTTTTCTTTATTTAAAATGTATATTTATTGTTGAAAGTATTACAGATGCCCCTTTGTTTCAGCTTTTTTTCTTTCCCCATTGATCTCCTCCACCCTGCACCCACCCCTTCCAGGCCTTAGCCAGACTACTGTCTCTGTCCATGGGCTATTCCTATCTAATACATAAAAATCTAGAAAGATTTAGAGAAAATAAAATAAAAGATATGCCATGTAAATATTGAACAGAAGCGCTGAAGTTGCTGCATGAATACTTGCAGGCTTGAAGCCAAAACACAACTCATGAGATAAAGTTAGTCATTGTAACATAACAAAAGGTTCCTTTCACTAAAGAGATAAGATGGCTCCCAATACTTATACACATAATAGAACAGTGTATGGGTTCAGAATGAGCCTCACCAAGATGTGTCTCAGTGGTATGCAGATTTTTGAGCTAAGGGCAATTTTAGCTTCAGGCTCAAGTGAAAATTCTGCCCCTCCCTTTAACTACCTAAAAAAAATTGAATTAGAGGCCTTGCCCATAATAAGACATTATCCTATATAACAAAAGGCTAATATGCAGATCAACAGACCAGCAGAACAACCGGTTGCTACGACACACACTGACCACAATGGGGCAGATGCTCAATGCAGGAGCTGTCCCCTGGTGGTCAGTATGCTCCCACAAGGGGAGCGCCGCTCAGCCAGAAGCTGGGGTCATGGATGGCTAGTGCAGTAGCGGTGGTGGGAGCCTCTCTCGCCTCCACAGCAGCACTAAGGATGTCTGACTGATGGCTTAGGCCTGCTCCCCACTGGCAGGTGGACATCCCCCAAGGGCTCCTGGATTGCCAGAGGGGATGTCTGACTGCCAGCTTAGGCCCAATCTCCTGGGGAGCAGACCTAAGCCAGCAGCTGGTCATCCCCCGAGGGGTCCCAGACTGTGAGAGGGCACAGGCCGGGCTGAGGGACCCCCCCAAGTACATAAATTTTTGTGCACCGGGCCTCTAGTATATAATAAAAGCCTAATATGCAAATTGTCCCCTTGACCGGGAGTTCAACCAGGAGTTCGACTGTTCGCTATGACATGCGCTGAGCTGACCACAAGAGTGTGGAGCAGAACATGGGGAGCATTGGCAGCATACTGCGACCTCTCACCGGCTACCTGGGGTTGGGGGTGATGGGGATGGAGGTGTGGTGAGAATGCGGGGTACCTGCCAAGCTCACTCTCACTCCTCCAGCTACACTCCCCTGGGACACCAGGGCTCATGCACCAGGGAAGCACCCGCACTCAGGTGCTGAGCACCTGCAAGGAGCCTGCAGCCACTGGGACCACAAAGGTCAGCTAGGCTTCCCGTGGGTTTGTGCAGGAGCCGGTCTGCGAGGCCAGCCAGGAGAGAGTGCGCTGCCCACCTGGCTTCCATACAGCACCGCTGGGCCACCCAAAGGCCCACGCTGCACCCCAGCCTATGGCATCTGGCCACGCTCACTGCATCTCCTCATGGGGACTCAGGTGCTGTGACTCAGGCAGAGGGGGGCACTCAGGGGCCAGGGGGCCCAGGTGTTGCCCAGGGCCCAGAGGTCAGCTGGGACCTTTCCTTCCATGCCAAATGCTCATACTTTGATCACTGGCCATGCCTAGGGACCATACTCGTGCACAAATTTCTGCACCAGGCCTCTAGTCTATATATATAAAAGCCTAAGTGACCATTCGACAGGTAGCTATGACACACACTGTTCACCAGGGGGCAGATGCTCAGCAAACAAGCATGGAAACATGGAACAGACTGATGAATCTCAGAGAGAGAAGGGGAGAGTGAGGGAAGAGATTAACCAAAGATCTTATATGAATACTAGAGGCCTGGTGCATGGGGTCCCTTGGCCTGGCCTGCGGGGATCAGGTCAAAACTAGCAGTCTGACATCCCCCAAGGGGTCCCAGATTGTGAGACCATGCACCAGGCCTCTAGTGTAGCCATAAAAAGGGAAATATTACCTTTTGCCATAGCATGAATACGGAGATTGTTATGCTAAGTGAAATAAGTCAGTCAGAGAAAGACAAATATCATATGGTCTTACTTATATGTGAATCGAATGAAACAAAATAAACTGACAAAATAGAAACACAGGCATGGGTACATGGAACAGACGGACAACTGTCAGAGGGGAGGAGGGAGAGGGGAACTGAATGAAGAAAGTGAATGGATTAGCATATAATATGGACATATATATAGCTTATGGACATAGACAATGGTATTATGGTGATAGCCAGAGGGAAAGGGAAGTGGGTGTTAGATTGAGGTGGGTAAAGGGAGTGGAAATGGGGACTGAAGGAGACTTTGCTTGAGGCAATGGGCACATAATGCAGTGTACAGATGATGTTTTATTGAGTTGTACACCTGAAACCTGTATGGTTTTGTGAACCAGTGTCACCCCAATAAATTCAATTTTTTAAAAAGTTTATACAAGTGGTGAATATCAAGTGTGAACACTCATTTTAAATCAGTTATACCAACATTTATCCATCTAAATGAATGCACTCTTCTTCAAAAGTAATAATTTATTCTAATGACATTGCCATTACTTAAAGAATTTTATAATTCTTTATAGATTCCCTTTAGAAATGGATGTGCATTCTTTTCAATTACTTTTTATTGATTTCAGAAAGGAAGGGAGTGGGAGAGAGGTAGAAACATCAATGATGAGAGAGAATCATTGATCGGCTGCCTCCTGCACACCCCCTATTGGGGATCGAGCCCACAACCCTTAACAGGACTCGAACTGGGGGCCCTTCAGTCCACAGGCCAAGGCTCTAAACACTGAGACAAACCAGCTAGGCCTTGAATTTCTTAAGGAGGAATATAACTTTGCTCTTTGATGATAGAGTATTTGAAACAGTAAAGACAGTTGAGCTGATGATTAAAGTAGACAATCACATTGGACAATATTATCCTTCAGCCAAAAATCAAACTTTCACCCTGAGGTAATGAGAAGAACACTCCCTCATTCTGTACATAATGTTCAGATTTGCATTCTTGTTGGAATAAATTACTAGCCTCCAAGGTGAATCTTTCACTGAGAGCTTAGCTAAATCAGACATTTTAATAAATCAACCCTTGTAGATTTGTTTTAAAACTAAATTTTACAGTTATACATCATCATCTGCCCGCTCACCAGTCCCCAGTCCAGCCCTGCCCTGCCACTACCCACCCCAGCTCCCCATGGTTCCCCATTGGCCACCCAGCAATTAGAGCCTGTGGGCTGTGGGGAGGGACTAAGAGGTGGTCAAAGCACCTCATAGCGACTGGTCGATTGGTCATTCCAGTCATTATGCTGTTACAGTCTCTGGCCTTGTATTATATAGGATTGATCTTAAACTGTTAAAATAGCTGAATTTGGCCATTTTCCACCCAGATTGAGGCCACTTTTATCCAGGAAGATCCAATTTTAAAGATTGCCCAATATCACTTCTCTGTGACATTTGCTAATAGGATACATTAGCACAGTATATATTTCCTTACAGGAAGTCAATAAATTTTGCTGAGTGAATATTGAATGACTTAATGCATTTGGTTCACAGTTGACAAATTTTTTTTTATAAATGAAAACTTCCAGACTTTTAGTTCGTTCCTGGAGTGATTACTGATGGCTTTTCTTAACTCAGCTACTCTCAAAAAATCTTCTTTGTCAATTTTTGTGAAAAGTTTTTCTTTTCTGTGGAAAGCATTTAATATTTGATATTTACCCAAGGTTTGTTTGTCCTGGCATAAAACTCATTTTATTGTTAATACTCATTTGGCACTGAGTTGAATAATAACTGTTTATCCTCTTCTATTACTAAGATCATATCAAATTTTGTTTCTTTTCTCCAAATACTGCATAGCCCAGCTCTTCAAAAGGCTCTGGAGTGTGGCTGTGAAAACCACAATTCTCCTTGTCATATTAATAAGATACCAGGCAAATATACAAAGCACAATGGAAAGATCTCACACACACACACACACACACACACACACACAGTCACAAATTTAATCAATTATATGTTGAATTATAAGAAAGTTTTAATTGCACAAAGATAGTACATAACATTTCAAATGTAAAAAAAGATAATTGGTAATGCTTTTGAAATACCAGGACTTTTTTTCAAGGATAGAAAAATTATACTCAGGATTCATAAGTATTTCTCATTATAAGGATATGGAATGATTTACTCAATCAGCTTTTATATTTAGATAGGGTCTTTTTTTCTTTTTGAAGAATTCCATTGTAGCTATAGGTGAGAAATGGATTGATGTAACAATGTATTGTGGTAATGTTGTAGCTTTCTTTTATTTTGCTTTTAGTGTTAGGATTGCTAAAGTCTTATTTAAAATACCCAATTAGTATTAGGGGGATAAATGGTGATGGAAGGAGACTTCATTTGGAGTGGTAAACACACAATACAATATAGAGATGATGTATATTAGAATTGTACACCTGAAACCTATATCATTTTATTAACCAACTAGAGGCTCGGTGCACGAAATTCGTGCATGGGGGTTGTGTATCCCTCAGCCAAGCCTGCACTCTCTCCACTCTGGGACCCCTCGAGGGATGTCTGACAGCCCGGGATCAGGCCTACAGTCAGACATCCCTCAATTGAACTCCCCTGCTGACCTGGTCACCCCTAACTGCCCTTCGTTGCCAGCCTGGTCGCCCTGAAATGCCCTCCCCTGCCAGTCTGGTCATTCCCAACTGTCCTCCCCTGCAGGCCTGGTTGCCCCCAACTGCCCTCCTCTGCAGGCCTGATCGCCCCCAACTTCCCTCCCCTACCAGCCATCTTGTGTCCATATCAGGCCTACAGTCAGACATCCCTCTCACAATCCAGGACTGCTGGCTCCCAATCACTCATCTGCCTGCCTGCTTGATTGCCCCTAACCACTCCCCTGCCAGCCTGATCAATGCCTAACTGCTCCCCTTCTGGCCCGATTGCCCCTAACTGCCCTCCCCTGCAGGCCTGGACACCCCCATCTTGTGTGCTGGAGTGATCGTCAACATGCATATTACTCTTTTATTAGATAGGATGTCACCCTCATAAATTCAATAAAAAAGTAAATAATAATAATAATACCCAACTGACATAATGTGCTTTCATATCATTTCTGTATAGAAAGAGGACACTGCTATAATCATGATCCTTCCCCTGTCACTGTTTCATTGCACATCACCTGGCCTCTTTCTACATCGGCCACTTTGTTAAGAGGGAGGCCAAGGGAGTTCAAATTTTAGACAGCAGGTGGCAGGGCTGCCATCCTGCCAACCTGGCTAATCGCCAGCAAACCTTACCTAGAATAGTTCTCCTAAGGCAGGATGAGAAATACATTTGCTTTCCAGTGAAAGGTGCCAGCCAAGTTTGCAAAAGAACAGCACAGCTAATACCGTGCTGGCTAAGTTCGGGTTCAGACAAGGGTGTCCCAAGCAGAGGGCCAAACCGTGACTTATGAAGCATCATGGTCAATGCCCAAATCAGACTGGTCCTACAGAGACTGCCAAAGAAACTCCCTGGGTGCCAAGGTTCTACACAAAGCACTCAGGGTGGCAGGACCCCACTGGTCCCTCTGCCTCTTTGGAGAAGTGTTCAAAGGCGGGGATACCCAGCCATGGGGCCAGTGCCCTCCCATCCTGAAGTCAGCTACATGGAGCCTGCCAGGGCAAGGCAGCACCCAGGGAAATGTGAGAGGAGCGCTCTCTTGGAGGAGCAGAGGGGTGGACCAGAGGGTGGAAGGCCTGCCTCCCACCTCCCCGCTCCTCCCCTCAACCTTCAGTTGGCCTGGAGTGTAGAAGGAACTAGACATGTTCAGTCCAATCAGAGAAATTGGTTAGGTGTCTCTTCAGATTCCAGAACACTTGGAAACGGTAATTCTGCCAAGAGAGGCTCCGTCAAAGATGATCTGGGTGACAGGCTGCAGTTAAAAACGTCATCTACTGAACCTGAAAGAAGTAAAGCAGGCATTATTGCCATCACTGGAAAACAGAAGCAAACCCACAGTGCCCTCAGAACTCACACAACACTCAAGGAACCATTTCAATACTGAAGAGAGGATCCTGGCTTCCTCAGAAATCTCAAAAGCGCAATAGGGATGGGTTACATTTTGTTTCCCAGTAGGCCCTGGGTTGTCATTTGCTTTTCCATGGGCCCGAGTAGCTTTGCAGTGAGTTGCATGAGCCTTTTCTCACTTGATGCCAAAAGGCCCAAAGTTGGGACAGCCTAGGACAGAGGTTGGGCCACTGATGCATCTTGGCTCTGCCCTCTGCCATGATCATGACCTTGCTGGCCAGCCCTGAAGAACCCTTCCCCATGGCTCTGGAGTGTAAGTGGCCCAGGGCTGGCCCACAGTGAATTTTAAGGAAGCACCACCCAACTTCACATACCCCTGTTGTCCCCAGGATGGCAGTGGACACCCTGCACAACCTACATGACAGAGGGTGAGCAGCAGTCAAACAGTGAAACCCTACCCAGGCTGCTATGGTAGTGGGTAAGGCTGGAGGGGTGTCATAAGAAGGACCAGGCACCTCGGACTGCCACAACCAGGAAAGCTCATCTTTCCCCAAAAAAGATCAGGGTAACACTCCCCAACATACACACACACACACACACACACACACACACACACACACACACTGCTGCAAAGGAGCAGAGTACAGAGGCATCTTTGCAAGGAACACCCAGACAGAGAAAGCTAAAGCAACGTGGAGGGAGGAGGGAGAAAAGGGGGAGGAAGGCGTAAAAGAGGAGAGTGGGAGAGAGATGGGGAGAAGGAGAAGAGAGAGGGATAGGGGGTAAGGAAGGAGAGAAAGGAGAGGAGAGGAGGAGGAGGGAGAGACAGATACTGGGGGAGGGGGGGAAGAGAGGGAATGAGGAGAGGAGGAAGCAGAAGGAGAGACAGAGAGAAACAGAGACAGATGGGCTACTTCCAAAATAAGAAATAGCTTGAGTAAGCATTTTTGCTAAAACATTGGAAGAAAGCAACCGTATTAAATACAATTAATGAAGACCTGCATTTCACATTCAAACTTTTTGAAACTGCAGGTACATAGAGACTGGTGGAGTTTTTTGTTTGTTTGTTTGTTTGTTTTGTTTTTGGTTGTTTGTTGGAATTAGCAGCAAAAGTCCTGGCTCAAGGAAGTTGCTTTATAGCCCAACTAGCATAGGACAGAGAGATCTGACTAGAGAAGGTGTGGCCGGTGTCACCTGCTCAGCCACACCAGTCTGACAAGTCTCCTCAACTCCTAGGAAAGAGGCACAGATATCAAAAACCAGAATGTACCACATATAATATGTCATTTGTTCACTGTGACCTCACAAACTCTGGAGAACCCTTCCAATTTTTTTTAATCCTCACCCAAGGATATGTTTATTGATTTTAGAGAGGGAGGACGGGGAGAGAGAGAAATATCGTTGTGAGAGAGAAACATCAATCAGTTGCCTCATGTATGCGGAACCTATAATCTGGGTATGTGCCTTGACTGGAATTGAACCCGAAACCTTTTGTTACATGGATGGACAGTGCTCCAGTCAACTGAGTCACATGAGCCAGGGCCAGTTATTTTAATTGATGTAAAATTGATGGCTATTGACCACGTAGACTCCTCCTCCAGCTGACATCTTTGTTCATATCTGTTGCCAGAATATGCACATGAGGAAAGCATCATTCTTTCATAATATTTAAATGTGTTAACAACGTTCAAATGAGCATTAATATGTATTTAAATTAATAATATATTTTAAAATTATTTTCTGGGTGTGCTGCACAATATAACTACTATGTCAGAAAACTTTAAGGAGCCTAACACTATATTTCTTTTTGGTAGTAAATATGCCTCACTTCTTACTTTCTGAATAATGTGATATATTATATTTTCGCTTTATCTAGAGGCCTTATCTTTTTTTTTTATATATAGACTCCCAGCAGCTACCTGAGCTTTGTGAGAATAACGAACACTGTTTCAACTCCAGTGAGAGATCCCGTTATGTGCTGCACTAATATCGTATCCAGATGGGTTGCCCTCAGTGGAAAGTATTTATATGCCCTGTAAATAGCCCTAGGTTCGGCCCCTCGCTAATGCTGGCTTCGGCAGTACTGCACTGAAATTGGGACGCTACAGAAAAGATGAGCAAGGCCCTTGCACAAGAATGCTACACAGACTTGTGAAGCGTTCAGTATTTTGCTTTTCTAATACTCATGGGTGGGGAAACTGAGGCTGGATAAGAAAGTGCCTTACTCAATCGAGGGCCCTCCCAACCTCAGGCCCCATTTCTAACTCCTTCCAAAGCTGGTTAGTTCCATTCTGTGTTTGCTTTGCTTTTGTATTGTTCATCGGTGGGGGAAGTGAGGTGACTTATCCAGTTGAGGACCCTTCTGGGTTCAAACCCCATCCCCACTTCCTCCTCCAAAAAGCTGCTTCTATTCCTGCTAGACCCACGCCAGTGTGGGAGGTCTTACCTCCTGGTATTGCAGGGAAAGGTGCACCAGGCGGAACGCAAGGCCTGGACAAAGGCTTGGAGGCCAGGCAGCTTGGGAACCGAGCTGGGGAAGAGGGGCAAGAAGAACCCCACACAGCCCCACTCCCTGAGACCCAATCCTGTCCTCTGGGAACCTGGGGATGTGTTGGGGTCCAACCCCAGCAGGTCCAGGGGTCCCCAAAGGTGTGGACGGAGTCGGCGAAGAAGGAATGACATGGAGACAGCCTTCAGTTGATCAGCAGCCTAGCCAGGATCTCTAGCCAAGTTCTGGTCTAGAGGCCTTATCTTTTCCAGGCATTGACTCTCCTCTCCCATTATACTATTCTATCCTTTTATTTAACTATGAGAATTTTTAACATACCTCTAGAAGTTACGCTGAATTTTCGGTCAGAGAAACTGCTCCTTCGAATTAATGGTTCACTCATTTTTTCCAGAAATAATTTAATTGTCTCCTTCTTTTCTGGTCTTGTACTTGACAAATTCAGAACTTTTCCATTCACCTTTACAGTGGAATTGCTGAGCCCAAACCAATAGAAGAAATCAAATAATGCGTCAGCTTTGAATTCATAGGCAAAGCTCAAATTTTCTCCATTAACCACCTCATTTCCCGGAGGGAAAAAATTCTTTACTGCTTCTTGAAAATCAAACTGAAAGAGAGAGACAAATTTGATGAATTTCATGCATATAATGATAATGCTATATCCTAGAATTCTTTATTACTAACAACTGCCCAAATGTCCAAAATGTCACACCTCTTATTTTTCTTTCATTCTGGCAGATTAAATTTTAAACAGTTGCCTTAACTTTTTAAAAATGATTTCAGAGAGGAAGGGAGAGGGAGATAAAAACATCAATGATGAGAGAGAACCATTGATTGGCTGCCTCCTGCATGCCCCCTACTGGGGATCAAGCCTGCAACCCAGGCATGTGCCCTTACTGGGAATTGAACAGTGACCTCCTGGTTCATAGGTTGATGTTCAACCATTGCCTTAACTTTTTCAAAACAAACATTTGTATTTGAATCATATTACATCTACAGACCTTGAAGTGCTTGGTCAAACTGACATTCATTATTATCCCATTTCTAATAAGTTGCTACAAACTCTGCTCATTGTATTTGTAGTGATTATGAAGCAATAGAAAACATCTATGTCTGGACACAGCTAAGTTATAGCTGGGCTCTAGGGACTTGGCCCTACATGAAGTGCTCGAACCCCTCCCTGTGTGGCCTCAGTCCTGGATTCAGACAGGCTAACACTCACCTGGAGCCGGTAGCTTTCTCCAATCACTGAGGAAATGACCATATCCATCCCTTGCTCTATCTGTCGTCTTATCTTGGGGTGCCTTGTGTTCACAAGGAAGGCATATGTTCTTTCTAGAAATTTGGAAGCAGAATTCAAAAAAAGAAGTGTGCATGTGTGGCATAACATACTTCTTAGTGTTGGACAAAGCAGTGATTCCCACCTTACTTGCAGATTTTATTCATTTTTAGCCCCGCTCACTGCAAAGCCTCACCAGATTTTTAGAAACATTCAGAGAATTTTGCAGACGAGAAGGAAGCAGGCCTCCTTGGGCTGCACTTTGTCACTTCTGTCTGGGAAATCGTCATTATCAGAAACTGAGCCTCCATGTTAGTATGCAGCACAGGGAGCTGAAGTGGGAAACGCGGGATGACTAGTGTCCCTGTCACTGCCTTGCTGGATATTTAGATAGCGACCTGACTGTCGCAGACATGTTGTCATTTGCAAAGCAAAACATCAGCCAAGTCCAGGAAAGAAGGCTGCCCCATGTCTCCCCCTCCCCTAAACCCTTCTTCCCCAGGGACTTTCATTCTGCCAAAGGGCTGGTCTAGGATGCTACGAATCAAAGCAATTTGAGAAGGACTCTCTTCTGTGCCCAAACAATCCCCAGTGGGAAGAAGTCCCTCCCATTGCTTAAATTACATCATGTCTGTGTCCTGGCACAGTTAAGTTTTGTTATTGTTGTTTGTCTTGTTTTTTGTTGTTGTTGTTGTTGTTGTTGTTATTTTTGTTTTTGTAATCTCTTAAATCCAATTCTATCCAATTCTATATAATCTAAGCAAAAGGAAGATTGTCTACTCATTAGTAAATTTGAAATACTATTAACCAACAACCCCTTAACTTTTCAATCTCCAGAAACCCCTTAATTACTGAAGTGCTTTTTCTAGGGAGATACATAACATAGATTGCCAGCCTCTGTTTAAACAGCATGGGCCAGCCATTAGGTAATTTTGAGAACTCAACATTTTTCCTTGGCTTTGAGCATTAAACCTGTGGCCCACCAATAGCACATGTTACATCCTTGAGGAACACATTTTGAACTAACCTTTGCACTCACCTTATTCATCTTAATTTTCCTACCCCTGTCTTTCTCCTAAATTATTTTTGGGCATTTTAGATATATCCTCTTTAAGATCAGACATAACAAAACAAGTAAAACAAGCAAGCTATTTTATACCTTAAATTAACTTTTACACAAAGCAAACCAGGACCTTTGTGCATTCTCAGGGACGGCATACTTCACAGCAATACTGATTGCATAGGTTGTTCACTGCACAATCTGAAGGAGACTATTCACAGTCACAAACCTATTTGTGTATTTATTATGAAAAATTCTGGGAAGAATTAGTAAATTGTCTTGAGTTAATGGTGGCTTTTTCTAATTTAAACAAAAGTGCAGTTTAGGATAGCAGCTGGGCCGGATATCATGTTACCTTAATCACAATTTTCACAATTTAAACTTCACCATCTTACTTAAGCTTTTGTAGCATAGACTCTCTCTTTATATCATGGCTTTCCTTACAATGAACCAGCACTGGGTTTCTGTACCTTCTTCCACAATAGTTACAAACTGTGTACCTTTTGTAGGCCACCCACAAGTACCTCCTTGTCCCACTCCCTGCACTTTCATTAAAATGTTAAAATAGATAGACCTCTTATTCTTACAATTCCTTCAGAGAGATGGACCAGGAGGTGTACCTAATACATCTGTGAATTATATCCCTAGAGAACTCTCTGGATTCATGGCCATCATCAAGCCAAATAACATCAAGGGTTCAGATGCTCTATGTGTGTTGCTAGTTACTGTGTGTTCTGGCCCTTCCTGCCCAGAACATTCCAACTCTGAAGTAAGAAGTGAAACAAAATCTGAATGACTCTGGATTGAAATGAGCAGAGCATCAGCTCCAGGAATCTGGATGAGACTGAATGTTTAAAGAAGTTTCTTTGGAACTTGTAGATCCTTTCTTGTTACCTTGGAATAACTTTAAAAATGTTGTATTGCAATAAATTTAAAAAATCCTATTTCTATCATTATGTCCATGATTTCCCCTCTCTGGCAGGAGGAAGAAGGGAAAATTGAGATATTTTCATATTGGAACTTATGTTAATATGGCTGTTAACAGCCAGTCTGATTTCTTGGAAGAAACCATAAAGAGACATTTCTAAAACTGAAATTCAAATATCATAGCATGAAACATAAAAGCATCTACAGGTATTATTTCCTTTATCTTAGTTTTGTCATCTATAAAATGGAGATAGTACAAGTACCTCAGGTAGGATGACCATGCATCCTAATTTGCCTGAGTTAGTCCCAGAAGAATTGTTCACAGTACCTCCTTTCGTGTCCAAAAATGTTCCCGTTTGAATGAAAAGCCCTGTGGAGCTGTTGTACCAACTGACGCCAGAGCAGACCCAGAACACCTAAGTGTCCCATGTGGTAGACAGTATTACATACCCTCATCTTCATCATTTCAGTCATTTTTGCAACCCCTGCAGGCTCAGAATATAAAATCACTTCCTGCCTTGACAGAAAGTATGAAGGAAAACTCAGACAGATGGCTACTGCCCCAGGCTTATGCAGAGGTTTGATCTGCAGGCTCGTGCTGTGCTTCAGATGGCCTGACACACCGGGCTTCCGGCTCCAACCTTGTCACAAGCCGACATCCACTCTGCTTTCCCCCTACCCAATTTCTGACATCAGCATGCCACAGTCCACAGCCCAGCAAGGCAGAACCAAACCAAAACAGTTAGATACCAACCTTTTGAGATGTCTTTTCTGGTCTGTACATTAATAAAGAATAGCATTGGTTTGCTCAGTATAGTTTCCCTGTAGTCTTTATAATCGCAGTAGTTGGTCAGTTCCACATATCTATGAAAAAAGCAGAGATAACAGCAAATGTAATATACCTGCCCATCTAAGTTGGGAAGGGGATGTCTGCACAGGTGCCTGCCACACCCTTAGTCCATTTGAGAGAGGTCCCCTAAAATGTGTCATTGCAGAGGCAACCATGTGTTATAACATATGGATAAAGCCTCCTCTCTCTCCTGATCAGCTGAGATAAACTTGCAACCCAAAGGTGGCCATGGTCCTAGGGTGGCCTGACACCAGCGCTTGGCTCTCAGATCATGACCAGAAACATCCACATTCAGGGATATAAGAGTTCATTTGAAGCTCTTAGAGCTCTATGTCTGTCTGGATTGAAAACAAATTACACTCAATGAGTGGAATTAGCTGGTCTTCCCCAGGGCAGTCATCCCATATGACCAGTGGGTCTACAATTTTCCCTTCCTTCTCTATCATCCAGTATGTCAGCTTTCTCTCCCTACTCTACATATTTTCCAGCTGTCTTTCTAGGTCTCTACCCACATTGTTGATAAAAAGGCAGATTCAAATGTAAATTAGCTTCCTTCAAGAAGATGGCTAATTTCCTAACCAAACGCAAGCTCAGGTGCCATGTGGACCTGGGCCAGTGGTCGGCAAACTGCGGCTCAGCAAACCGCAGCTCGCAAGCCACATGTGGCTCTTTGGCCCCTTGAGTGTGGCTCTTCCACAAAATACCAACTTGTGCACATGGGCCACGAAGTTTCAATCGCACTGTATGTGCGTGCCCACACACACACACACACACACACACACACACACACACACACACACATATATATATATATATATATATATATATATATATATATATATATATATATTAGAGAGGGGAGCAGAGAAAAAGAGAAACACATGTTATAACAGTTCTTGTAGAAGGCCCAGAAATTGCTTAAGAGTTCATAAACCTTTAATGCAGTAGTTCTCAACCTTCTAGCCCTTTAAATACAGTTCCTCATGTTGTGACCCAACCAAAAAATTATTTTCGTTGCTACTTCATGACTGTAATGTTGCTACTGTTATGAATTGTAATGTAAATATCTGATATGCAGGATGGTGTTAGGCGACCCCTGTGAAAGGGTCATTCGACCGCCAAAGGGGTCGCGACCCAAAGCTGAGAACCACTGCTTTAATGTTACACTAGCAAAAGCTTGCAGGAACCTTCTGCCCTACGGAGTACGCAGGATGGCCTTCCTGTGGTTCTAGTGTTAACATGATAACTTTATACAGAGCCGCATCAAAATTCTCTTTCACTTCCTCTCAGTCTTCTTCTGTCCCTACTGTAGTAAAAGTAAGCAAAAAATTTTAGATTTATCACTATATTGTCTCTGCCACAAATGGAGGATACACATGGCCATTCATTCATTCACCAACTATTGACACACAATGCAGTGAAACACTGTGACAGTGCACAGAACGATTCATTCATTCATTCATTCATTCATTCATTCATCCATTCATTCATATATGCAATAAACATTTGCACCAATGATGTGCTGAGGGGGAACGCTTGAGAAATAGTCCTGCTTTTAAGAAGCATATAGTCCACTGAGGAGACAGATAAGAAGATGCACCATTTCAATATGAAACAATAACTGTCTAAGACCTTGTTGCTTAAAGTGTGGCCCTTGAACCAGCAGCACTGGCATCATGTGGGAGCATGTGAAACTGCAGATTCCCAGGTCCCTCTCCAGGTTTATTCAATCAGAACAAAAACCACACAATCCCCAGGAGACCAGCATGCTTACTTAAAGTCTGCAAAACACTAGTCTAAGACATGGTCCCTCCCACTCAGAGGTTTACAAACTAGTTAATCGTTCAAACACACAAATACTGGAGGAATGTTCAGTTCTCTACATTCAGTGTCCACTCTCAACAGGGTTATGTTCCAGTTACTTAAATAAGAGCAAAGTGGGAGAGTCCTGGGGTCAGAACCACTTATTGAGTTGAGACACACACTAGAAAAGTGATCCTCCTGTTGGGCCCAGCATTCCACGGATGGGTGAGCAAAGCGGGAGGAAGAGAGGGATCCCAGGAGGAGTCATGGCTTCGCCAGGCCTTGGGGACAATGGGGTGGCAGCCTCCACTCCTCTAGGTAGGCATGTGGCAAGCTTCAGGTGAGCTGAAAGCAAGAAGTAAACCAGAGTGTGTCTGGAAGTCCAGAACAAGGCTCCTGAGGAAGGAAGGCAGGAGAGAAGGCAGCAAAGGCTTGAGGCTTTTCAATCATCTGATTTGGAATTGATTTCTATCTCTGTGACTTTTAACTTTGACAAGATCCATATACTCACCTGTAAAATCTAGCTGACAAAAGGAAATCCGTGCCCTGGCTAATTTGGCTCAGTGGATAGAGTGTCAACCTGTGGACTGCTGGGTCCCAGGTTTGATTCTGGCCAAAGGCACATGCCTGGGTTGTGGGCTCGATCCCCAGTAGGGGGCATGCAGGGGGGTGATCAATGTCTCTGTCTCATCATTGATGTTTCTATCTCTCTATCCCTCTCCCTTCCTCTCTAAAATCAATAAAAATATATTTTAAAAAAAGGAAATCCATGAAGTGGCTAAAAGATTAAATAATGTGTGTGAAGCACTTGGCTTTGGGGGCTGCTTAATCCTATCTAATAAAAGAGAAACATGGTAATTAGCATATGACCGCTACCCTTCCCATTGGCTAATCAGGACAATATGCAAATTAACTGCCAGCCAAGATGGCGGCCAGCAGCCAGGCAGCTTAAAGCTAACATGAGGCTTGCTTGCTTCAGTGATGGAGGACTCCAACGTTCCCCGCCTGCCGCTGCCAGCCTCTGAGCTGCAACTCTAAGCAACTATGTTACAAATATAGAAGCTAAACAAAACCCCAGAAACCTGCTTTAGTCCGCCAGGGTTCAGCCAGCAGGATCGCAACATTGTTTCAAATACAGAAGGTAAACAAAGGCCAGAAACCTGCTTTCAGCAGCGGAGGCCTAAGAGCTGGAGCCAAGCCTCAAAGCTAGAGCTGGCCCAGATTAAAAAAATAAGAAAATAAGGAGTGGTTGGGAGCTTCAGTCACCCACCAGCCTGAAAACAGCCCTCAGCCCCTCACCCAGACTGGCCAGGCACCCCAGTGGGGACCCCCACCCTGAAGGGTGTGTAACCAGCTGCAAACAGCCATCATCCCCTCACCCAGACTGGCCAGGCACCCCAGTGGAGACCCCCACCCTGATCCAGGACACCCTTCAGGGCAAACCAGCCGGCCCCACCCGTGCACCAGGCCTCTCTCTATATAGTAAAAGGGTAATATGCCTCCCAGCACCGGGATCAGCGTGACAGGGGGCAGCGCCCAAACCCCCTGATCGCCCTGCGGCTCTATGTGTGACAGGGGGCGGGGCCACAACCTCCCTATCCGCCCTGCTCTGTGCCTGATAGGGGGAGCTCCCCAACCCCCTGATTGCCCTGCGGTTCTGTGTGTGACAGGGTGCGGCGCCCCAACCCCCTGATCGGCCCTGCTGTGTGTGTGACGGGGTAGAGCCATAACCTCCCCATCAGCCCTGCCCTGAGTGTGACAGTGGCGGCACCCCAACCCCCTGATTGGCCCTGCTCTGTGGGTGAAAGAGGGCGGCGCCCCAACCCCCTGATCTGCCCTGCTCTGTGTGTGACAGGGGGCAGTGCCCCAACTCCCCTATCGGCCCTACTCTGTGAGTGACAGGGGGGAGCTCCTCAACCCCCTGATGGGCCCTGCTCTGTGCGTGACAGGGGGAAGCTCCCCAACCCCCTGATCGGCCCTGCTCTGTGCGTGACGGGGGAGCTCCCCAACCCCCTGATCGACCCTGCTCTGTGCGTGACAGGGTAAGGAGCCCCAACCTCCCTGATGGGCCCTACTCTGTGCACGACAGGGGGCAGCGCCCCAACCCCCGGATTGGCCCTGCTCTGTGCGTGACAGGGGGTGGCGCCGCAACCTCCCCATCGACCCTGCCTTGAGTGTGACAGGGGACGGTGCCCCAACACCCCAATCGGCCCTACCCTGAGCGTGACTGAGGGTGGCATCACAACCTCCCGATAGCCCTGCTCTGTGTATGACAGGGGGCGGCGCCCCAACTCCCCAATCGGCCCTGCTCTAAGCCTGACCAGGCGCTGCACCTAGGGATTGGGCCTGCCCTCTGCCACCCGGGAGCAGGCCTAAGCCAGCAGGTCGTTATCTCCCGAGGGGTCCCAGACTGCGAGAGGGCACAGGCCAGGCTGAGGGATTCCCCTTCCCCCCGAGTGCACAAATTTTTGTGCACCAGGCCTCTAGTAATAATATAAAAGCTAATGTTTGTTAAGTAATCAATATATGCTGAAAGTTATTTTAAGCACTTTATGAATTTTTACTCTGAACAGCAACTCTATAAGAGTGAGGAATTACCATTCCTATTTTACAGCTGAGGAGACTGAGTCACGGAGATGAAGTAGCTTTCCCAAGTCACTGAGGCAGTAAGTGCAGAACCAGGATTCCAACCAAGGCCATCTGGGTGCTGGCCCTCCTGCCCGTCTACATGTGCTTGAGACTGTACTCATAAAAACACAGCTCAACACCCAATGAAAATTACTTCATCAGTATCGCTCGGTGCCCTGTGAAGGGGTTGCTGAACTGGGCAAATCGCCAAAGCCAAAACTCAAACATGGGAACCAAAGCCGAAGACCAGCCAAGAGTGCAGGATGGGAGCCTGCTGAGTTCAGCCGCAGCAAGGGTAACCATGCTGCCCTCTGTATGTGGAGCTGTCACTGCTTCCACACCTCCTGGCCTCAGTCAAGGTCACTTCTGAGAGGTGCGCCTGGGCAGGCAGAGGGAGCCCAAGCACTTCCACTGTGGGGTGGGGGTGAGGCTTCCCCAGGACAAATCTGACTATGTTCCAGCTATGCCTTGGGGTCCTTACTTTAACCCTTTGTGGTCGTATTAAATTTGGACATGGGTGTCGTACTGGTCGGAATTAATTTCCATTGAAAGAGCAGTGATACATACCATGCAAGATTATGAAGGATAAACAAGATTTATTAATTCTTTTTTGGAACTACGTCACCACTAGTAGAATCACTACAAACATTATCACTTTCTATGTCAGAGTCAGTATTCAAGGTGCCAAAATAAAACTCTTCATCGTTACTTTCAGATTCGCAGTACACTTCTTTCGGTAACTTTCTTTTTGCCATTTTGGAGTATTATTTTGAAATATCTTAACAAGCGAGTATGCCTAATTACAGTTAAACGTAATTTGTAAAGCTTTATTTGAAATTCTGCGAAGTATCTACGAAGCTTGTCGATTTCTTCACTCTCAAAAGGCGACTGACTCGCCACGGTGTTTCGCATGGCGAGTGTGGAACGACCGCGTTTGTTTATATTGAGTTTCGATATCTCCGATTTGTCGGGGCAATGTTTTGGTTCGCGACAAGGTCGCTTAGACACTTAAGAGCTTTCAGAGAAATTATGAACTGATACATGAATGAATAGAGTTAAGATTCGTATGGTTCCTTGCTGTGGTGGCTGAGAGCAGACATACGACCGGAACGGTAAAAAAGCTTTGGTGGCTGAGAGTAGACAAACGACCGCAAAGGGTTAACTCCATGAGCCTCCTCTTTCAACCCCTCACTCTCTGCCCCTGGCGGCTGCCCTCCAGGCGAGTGTGACTATCATCACTCACAGCTGGTTGAACACAGGCAGGAACAGGTCACCTCTCTGCTTTTAGTGGCTTCTTTACAACCACTGGACTTACTTTTGCTTTTAGGTTGATTATACAAGATGAGTCCTGGCTAATGTAATTTCCGTTATTTTTTTGTAGATTCAGGAAACTTACGAGAAAGCTGCTTTCTACAGTGATGCAGAAAGATTTCGGGTTGGGCGGTGTGCCGAACACACGGGTTCATAGTTAGGCAAGGAGCCTTGACTCCATGCTTCCCAGGATCCTATTCAGCTGCAGGACTTGACCTCTCCCAATCCTAATTTCTCAACTGCACAAAGAGGACACAACAGCGCCGACTGCATAAACTTTTGTGAAATAACAGCTGTGAGACATTGTGCCCCATTCCTGGTACTCAAGCAAATATTAGTGACCCCTGTTATTATTGTCGGGCTTATTGTTATTGCCCAAGCAGCCCCTCTCATGCTAGGGAAACACTGAAAAGCAGGGATTATAGCTCCACTTTGCCCATCGTTTGCCATTACACTTCACTCAGAGGCTGCATTACAGGAAAAAGGTGTGTGTATGATAGTTAATGATGATTTGTACCTTGTATCTTGAGCAGGTTTTGTTTGTAATACCAACAGAAATCCCGAGCTTGAAGGAAAAAATAATAGTAAAGATCTTGCCATAAATCCCACAAAGTAGGACAAATATTTTTAAAGCAGGTCCTCAGAAGCTTTAAAGCCCTGAGAGCCATCAGGAAACCTTCCCATCACCCTACGTTGCCTTGGGCTTATTTAGCAGGTATGTATGTAGAAAAGTGTTAAAGTATCAGAAAACAAACCGCAGTAAGTTGAGCGAGTGAACCATAGGAATGTCAGGGTCAGCAGCTCTGAACTTTTCGGTTTCCTCAGAAAAGGACCTAGTGAAAGCCACAGTACACACCTCTGAGGCCCTGGAAAAAAAATCCTGCTTACACTGTGGGCTTATCCCAAACCAAAAATACTTGTGCAATGGAAAAAAATAATTAGCAGAGCAAGGATTCTTAACTGAATTCAACTATCTCATAAACTACCCAAACGGTCAGCAACATTGGGTGTGTCTCTTTGTTTCTGGGGAGAAGGTCTACATGTGATTGATCCCCCAAAGTCTACAGTCCAAAGTGATTAAGGATGATTGCTCTGCTTTCTCGTTCCCCTACCCCCCCCCCCGCCCCCCCCCCCCTCCCCACACACACCTTCTCAACTGCTCTTGGGTGGGGGCCATCATACCTATGGCAGGAATATGGTGACTGCAAAGATGAAAAAGTCACTGGAGTCCATCAGCTCTAGACCCCAACTCATGAAAAGTGGAAAGTACGTGTGGGGGTACAGCCAACTCTGAAGATGACAGACAAGGCAAAGAGAAACTGGTCATCCTCTCCAACTGCCCAACCTTGGGGAAGTCCCAAATAGAGTGCTGCTACTTGTTAGCCAAAACTGATGTTCGCCACTACCCTGGAAATATTGACCTGGGCACAGCTGCTAGAAACACTAGACTATGCACACTGGCTGGTACCAGGTGATGTGTGACCTTTAGCAGTCTGCCAGGACAGGCGGGTAAAAAGCAAATCGTGCCAAATGTGTCTTTAGTAAAACTGGCCAAAACTTACTGAAGGAAGAAGTGAGGGAGAAAGGAAGGGAAGGAAGAAAGGAGGGGAAGGAGGGAGGGAGGGAATAAATCACTGCTCTGGAGCAATATTTTGAGAGAGGAAGTTGTATGCTAGCCCCAAGGCCGAAGACAACTGGGTAAATTTGGCCAAGCTGAGGAGCAGCAACTTTGGAAGGCTGAATTCTGACCGCATCCACCTCGTGATCCATGAGGGCAAACCTGCACTGTGGCCTACAACTCAGTCTTCCCTCTCTTTCTGGAGGGCTCTCTCCATTCACACTAGGTTCCTTCCCAGTCATCCTTCAGGACTGCACACCCCGTTACAAAAGCCTACTTTCCCTGCCATAGTGTGTTCCTGAGAGGAAGACAGATGGTTCCTTCCAGTCCCTGAATTATTTTCAGGTCCTCCTTGCTCTTTCCCACAGTACAAAACCCTCACACAATTGCTTAGATGACAAAAATCTTGTATTTCTGACTGTTTGCACCCTGGTCTGTGTTGCCTGGTTATTATTTACTCTGAACTCTAAACTGCCAGTGTTCCACTGTTGTTTTATATTCTTTTATGTAGGAGATGTTTGCAGCAAGAGTTTAATGACCAGACTACAAAATCATTTAAAAATTTGCAGCACTGTTTACTAAGCCTGGGAGTGCTGGCTCTGTCAAAAGCCTAACCTATATCTTCAACTAATTCTGGGCATTTCTATTTTTCATATCGTTCTCAAATGCAACGGCTAATTTCTTTTTAAATCTCTGCAAATCTGATTTCTAATTCCGTTCCTCCCAGGGTTGGAATTCCTGCGTATGGGTTGGGATTTTCTATTCACTAAGAAAGGGAGAAATTCTTGCTGAGGGGCGGTTTTTTCAGGCATTCAAATCCCTCCTTCTCACTGTGTGGAAAAGCAAGGTTTTCCCAGCAGCTTGAAGAAGGCATTTTAAATGTCTTTTCTTGCTTGCCTCTTCTTGGCTGCATCTCACCCACGGGGTGGCATAGTGCTGCTGTCTTTCCCAGTAGCAAAGGCTTTGTAATAGCTGGCGGGCTTACTCATCTATGAATCAAGCTCTAGGCTGCTCTTGCACGATTCCAGGCAGTCAGTTCTCAGAAAAATATGACACATGCACACTTGCACACAACACTTACTTTTGCCCACACGATGGCACAGAGGACCCTGGATTAGATTTTATGGGACTTTGTTCCCTTCTCAGCTGTGATTTATTTATTCATTTACTTGAAACACTAAAAGATGGGACACTGAACTTTTATACGACTCTCCACTGGGTCTCCTCACCGGATAAAGCTCGTAGTGCACAAAATTGAGCATTCTCTCCCCCCTCCCACCAATCTAAAGTCAGGATGTGAGTCTCTCCTCTGAAACATCCCCGAAGGGTGTGCCCCAGTTTGAGCTCATCTGACCCAGTTAAGGAGTCAGAAAGGGAAAATCACTGGCCAGCTGGGTGCTCCCCCGGGCGGCTTCTAGCGCAGCTGCAAATGTCGCGGTGGGCGCAGGGCAGAAAAGCCCGGGCGGGAGAGCTGGCGGCCCCGGTGACGGCTCCAAGAAGCGGAGGCCAGCGGGGACTCCCGGGGACCTCGAGGGGGAGCGGGGGCGCACCCACCTCTTTATGTAGCGGCCGAGGCGGCAGAGCTGCCCGTCCAGGCGCACAAGACCATCGCCGAAGACGTTGAAGCCCCCGCTGGTGGCAGCCGGCTCCCCGGACCCGGGCACGGCGAGCTGGTCCCCGCGCAGCTGGAGGGCGCCGGGCAGCAGGCGCAGCAGCTGGGCCAAGGGCAGCAGGGCCAGCTCGCAGTCGCACGTCCACAAGCTGCGCAGCTCCCCCGACGAGATGGATGTCAGGCTGGGCCTGGCCGGGGGTGCACACGTCGCCGCCGCCGCCATCCCGCCGCCCCGGAGGTCCCGGTCCGCCCTCCCGGTGCCGCCCACCCGTGAGGAGCGCTGCAGCCCGGAGCGGAGAGGAGACGGCGCGGGCGCCGCGCGGCCTTTTTATCGCCCTCAGCGCCGCCCCGCCCGCCCGGCCGCGGGCGCGACCCCAGGCTCCGGCCCGAGTGCGCACCACTCAGCTGGCGCGCTCCCGCCCCACCGCCGGCCGGCCGCCAACGCTTACTCACCCGCCTCCCGGGCGCCGGCCCCGGGTCCGCAACTCCTCACCGGGGGCTGGGAGGACACCGGCGGCGGGGTGGGGACCGGGGCCCTGGAGCCGGGTCGGCGCTTGGTGGGCGGGAAGGGCCAGCACCCACCCAAGCCCCAGACGCCGCACCCGAGCGTGCAAGTGGAGGAAACGCGCCCTTCGCCTGCTCTCCGACCTGGGTTAGATTTTATGGGACTTTGTTCCCTTCTCAGCTGTGATTTATTTATTCATTTATTCATTCATTTCCTCTCACTGGCCCTTACCCTGCATTTCCCTCCTGGTACAGAGCCCACAGATCGTCACGTCCCTTTTTCATGAAGCCTCTGTGAACCCCCTGTGCGCTTCTCTGCGCGGGGTCGCAGGCGGGGAGCCGGCCCAGCAGGGAGGATGGAGGGGGCCAGCAGGGCTCCCGGCTGACTGCCTCCGCGAGTCCCCAACAACTTCATTTCTTCAGTCAGCCTACAGAAAGTTGAGTGCCCATTCTGCAGACACACCCAATGGCTTGATTTCCTGGGGTATGGAAAGACTATTTAGTTTCATGACAACTATTTCCGAAACATCTACTAGGAGCCAGATAACCGACTAAATTCTGAGAAGAGTGGAAATAAACACAAGCCCTGACCTTGCCCAACTTACAATCTAATGGGGGGACAAGCATTCCAGCCACCACAGCACTGAGTGAAAAGCATTGCTGGGGAGGTCCCTGAATTAATGCGAGGAGAATCCCGCCAAGTTCTGAGGAGCTGAGCAGCAGATTCCCGAAGCCCTATAATTTAGAACTCTAAGCTAGCTCCTAAAAGTTGAGTACAACTTAGAGAGTAGCTTTCATCAGTCTTTGTGTATGCCCATCATGGGCCCATTCAGAGACTTAATCAAGTCCAATGAAGAGTCCTATCATATCTCACTTAAATCCCAGAATATCAATGAACTCCATTCACCAGTCCTTCTTCCTGACCTGGGTCCCTCAGCCTCAAGCTCAATCCGGGCTTCTCTGAACAAATCTAAATCAACCAACATGCATTGACCACAATCGATCAATCTTTTACAGAGAAGAAGGGGGAACCTGCCTGTGAAACCAGCATCCAAGAGGATTCTTTGGTGAAGTGAAGCCTGACCACTGCACAGAGGATGGGTGTGAGGAGGGCTGAGGCCAGAGGCAGGACCTTGGGCTGGGGCTGCATTCACAGGGAGAGATGTGGTACCATGCCTTAGACCAGCAACCCCACACAGGTGGTGGTTCTCCGCCCAAACATTGACATGCTCACTGCTGTGCATCAGGCAGCATCTTAAGCTCTGAAAGAACCAACAACAACAACAAAACAAAGAACCTGGTCAAGATGAGTGATATAATAGATGTACAAACTAAGTACTTTGAAAGTAAGGTCAAGACAGTGGTGGCTACTACCCGGGAGAGGCCCCAGAAATGCTTCTCAATGCGCTGGACTCTGAACAGGGAAGGAGTTCCCAGGTGAAGGAGCACCATCAACAGGAAACTGGGAGAGAAGATTCTAGACCAATCTGTGTTAAGAGAGAAGGTATGATCTATTTGAGGAAGAGTGGAGAATGTTATATGACTAAAGCATACCAGGCCTATTTGGGGTGAGAGATGACATGAGACCAGAAAGGGAAGTTGGAGCCGGACTATGAGAGGCCTTCTGAGCTAAGAGTTTGGATTCTAAAGCAATGGGAAGGTTTTGAATGTTTTGAAGGAAGGAAGTGGGGAAGTTTTTTTAATGTTTTGAAGAAATTATACCTGAGTTTAGATAGATACCTTTGGTTATGGCCACATGGATGATGTTTTGAAGCAGGAAGGCTGGAGGCATGATCCAGGTAAGATATAATGAGGGTTTGAACTGGTTCACATAGCACCTGTGGGGATGGAAATGACAGGATGAATTTGAGATATGTTTTAACTAGAGTCAGCAGGATTTGCTGAGCAAATATATAGAAGAGGGAAGAGTGAAACAAAGGAGTGGAAACAGACATTTAGTCTTTTGCTTGGGCACCTAGACAGATGGTAATGGAACTTTTCCAAGTGGAAAAGTCCATGAGGCAGCTAGTGAGCTGGGTCTGCAGTTTTGGAGGGAAGACAGGATCAATGATTGAGATTTAAAAATCATTAGCTTCTATGAGGGTGAAGCCAGAGAAGTGCCAGGGTAGGAATTTGAACCCTAGCCTCTAGTTTACTTGCATAAGTGTTTATTGAGCACCTGCTATGTTCCAGGGCCAGTGGTTTGCAAGATTTAGAAGTGATAGACGATGGCTCTGTGCGTCAGCAATGAGAAGGAATGAAGGGATCAGCACAGCTCATCTCCTGGCACCATGTCCAGACTTATTGCTGAAGCCTAGTCATATTTTTCATACAGCAAGTCTCTGATCTACTGATGGAATACACTCTCAACAATGGCTACAAAGTTGCCTTCTTAATAAGGTCTTTGAGCGCAGGTCTACTGTGGAGCCCAGCCCAGTCCCACACAGACCGAGCTCAATACTGTTGATTGCCCTTAAACCTGCACTGTCAATGGATGATTTGGCTTTGTTGAGGAGTAAAATGTAACATCCATTTTATGTCAGAGTTAGCTATATTAGTTTAACACAATCATAGCAGTCCCTCCCATCAAAATCTGTTCCTATTATTATAAAATATCAACATTAATTATCTGAATATAAGAATTAAGTGAGACTTTGCTTCTCCATAGTTCTCCGATTTTACAATTTTCTGCATTTTCCAAATGAGTGTGGGTTTGTTTTTGTTTTGTTTGTAACAGTAAAATGATGTTGAGCAGAAAGATAACATTTTGAAGATGCTTTCCTAATGGGTGATGCAGAGGTTTCACTTGATGCATTTTCAGGAAAACCACTGCATTTCTTTATGGATAACGTGTGCTCTACCAAAATACCAGAGAACCATATGAAAAGTGAATAGAAAAAAATAATATTGGTTGTATTTGGCTGTTGCTAATTAGTGGAGAGCTATAGCAATCTTTTTATGTTTACTATATTTTCATTATCAAAGTAAGAGGTAGGCAAACAAAATTACTGCTAGTGAAGATATTTCAGTCTTTTTTATATAGTTACATACTTGTGATGATATTGAAGAATTTTTATCCTGCTTTCCTCACTTAACACTGTATGAATACCATGTTTCAAAAATTGTCGTATTTTAAGCCACCATATTAACTTCTATCAATCAAATGGGTTTACTAGACATTTATTTACATGTGAATATTTTGATTGATTTTCTATTTATACTACAATGCTGTCACACTTTCATTTGTTTCTGCATCCAAACTGCATCCAAACTCAATGACATTATTGAGACAAGTGATATGACAAGGTGTGAGGTTCTTGAAATGTGTACCATTGTCTTCCAAAAGGATTGTAGCAGCCTTGTCATCAGCAGTGAATTCTAACAGTTTTAAACCTCTGGTATTATGGGTATGGTACCTCATCGCTATTTACTAGCAGTTTAGCTATGATGTTACCATTCAGACTTAGCGACCATTTACCACAGAGCAGTAGCCCATCAGCAAGTCTGTGGCTATGTTTTCGGTTAAAGAAGACACAGTGATGACCTTGCCATCCCAGGCGCAGAGACCCTGAGGTCCACAGGCTCAGAGACCCTGGTTCAAATGAAGCAAACCCACAGCAGATTGAAAACCAGCTCTCCTCATTCTTAGATTTCCTAGGTGTACAAATAGCTACAGGGTTCTTCCTCTTAAACAAAAAATATTTTTTAAGCATTTTTACATCCCACTTCTCTTTTTCACACTTTCCCATCTCTTTTCTTCTCTGGATAGCCAAACTCCCAGAAAGAATCATCTAGATTCTCCCCTGCTACCATTCACTCTTCAAGACTTTACAACCCAGTAGCCAAATCTCATGGATGCTTTCTGTTCTAATCACACTAGCGGACACTTGTCCCTGCAATTCTCCTCCCCCTTAGCTTGTGAAGAAGTTGCATAGTGGAAAGTGCAAAGGTTTTACTTTAAAACCTGACGTGACCATATCATCTTGAGCAAATTTCTTAAATCTCTTCTCGTCTCTAAGGTTGATGCAAGATAGGGTGAGGCAGAACAGCAATGTGGTGAAGAGCTCAACTTTGCTGCCTTATCACCTGGGTTTGAGTTCACGTCTAGCCTGAGACCTTGAGCACATCACGCCTGTGGGCTTCAGTTCCCTCGGGCATAAATATGGCATTTAATGAGCAACTGCAGAGGACTCTGAGCCTGCCTATTCACAGTCAGTGCTATTTAAGTTTCTGCTTTATGCCTACACCAGGATATTCTGTAGTGTTAAATGCTAACAGTGTCTGGCACAGTTTTTTGTCTTCTCCTGGTCTTCTACCCTTTCTGAGTCCCAGAGTTCTGTTGTTGGCCACCTTCCCTTTCCCCAAGTGACCTTGTCCAAATCCTTGGCTCGAATGATACGGTATAAGCTGATGATTCCTGAATCTCTTCCTCCTTTCTGATACTAAACCTCCCTGCTGAGCTCTCCCCAGGATTGTCCACTGGCACCTTTCTCCACCTCCATATGTGCTCCACCTCTGCGTTCTGTCTCCATGCTCATTCCAGAACATTGACATTATCTCCTGCATTCTCACTTTCTCTCTCCTCCCACACCCTCCACCCCAGCCAGCTGGCATCCCCCTGCAGATCATCCTACAAATCTCAGGAATCTTTTCCTTCTCACCTCCACTGCTGATGTTTGCTCATCCTTCCGTCACTTTTCCCTTGGACTATCTCAGTAGCCGTCATACCAGCCTCACCTTCCCCCCGCCCCCCCCCCCCCCGCCCCGCTCCCTTAATCTCTCCTTCTCATGGCTTATGGCTGAATTGTGTACACCCCCAAATTCATATGTTGAAATATTAACCTCTATTTACCACAGAATGTGACTGAAGTTGGAGATAGGGCCTTAAAGGCATGATTAAATTAAACGAGGCTGGTAGAGTGGGGCCTTAATCCAATCTGAGTGGTGTCGCTAAAAGTAGAGAGACACCAGGCACATTTGCATGGAAGGGTGACCATATGGAGACACAGTGAGAGGGCAGCCATTGATAAACCAGAGAGAGGCCTCAGGAGAAACCTAAACTGACACCACCTTGATCTTGGACTTCCAGCCTCCAGGCTGTGAGAAAATAATTGTTATTTAAGGCCCCCAGTCTGTGGTACTTTCTATGGCGGGCAGAGCAGGCTGAAGGCTTTGCTCTCGGCTGCTTGTGGACTATGGCTTGCAGCTCCCTGAGGTGTAGGCTGGCTCTCCCTCAATGCTGTTCTTGCGACACTGCTCCCTCTTCACTGTTCAAGATCCTCACTCACTTTTTTTAAAAATATATTTTATTGATTTTTTTACAGAGAGGAAGGGAGAGGGATAGAGAGTTAGAAACATCGATGAGAGAGAAACATCGATCAGCTGCCTCCTGCACACTCCCCACTAGGGATGTGCCCGCAACCAAGGTACATGCCCTTGACCGGAATTGAACCCAGGACCCTTCAGTCCGCAGGCCGATCCACTCTATCCACTGAGCCAAACCAGTCAGGCCTCACTCACCTTTCAAAAGGAAATTTAAACATCACTTCCTCGGGGTTGAGTGACAAATGGCATCGCTGTATATGCTTTTATTATAGTCGTTGTTACTGATTTATGTGTTTGTCTGTCCCACTAAATCCATGAGAGAAATTTAAAAACCTGTATCTTATGTTGTTTTATTCCTAACACAATGTGGTCTCACAGACAGTATCCAGTTTATTTTTATTGAGCGCATGAATAAATGAATGAAAGGCAGCTTCAGTCATGGTTATATATGACGTTTTTTAGAATGGTACCTTACATAATACGTACTATTGAGTGTTTGTTAAGTAAATGAATAAAAATATACTGAACATGCTGCAGATCATTTTTTCTGCACTCATATCTGTTGAAGTTCTATGAAAGCTAAGAACATATGGCAAAATAAATACCCAGCTCCTTGAAGAGATTCACCCATGCAAATCAGCTCAAATGGCACTGATTCCTGACAACTGTAATCATGGCTGAACTAGAATGGAAAACTTGACTCTCTCCCTTGTGTGCTTAGCTCACTGGGTTCTGGCTATGTTAGTCTCTGAGTTCACTGCTTCTTGTCTGCCCAAGCAAACACTCCCTGATGGGACAGAATTCACATGGAAGCACACCCTGGCCAGTCCTCTTCTATTCTTCAACACTTCGGCTTTTCTCTTTGATTGCTGGTGGGGCAAGGAGGGCTGTGGGCACTGAGGGGAATTGGGTTAGAGCAGTGGTCGGCAAACTCATTAGTCAACAGAACCAAATATCAACAGTAAAACGATTGAAATTTCTTTTGAGAGCCAAATTTTTTAAACTTAAACTATATAGGTAGGTACGTTGTTATTAACTTAATTAGGGTACTCCTAAGGCTTAGGAAGAGCCACACTCAAGGGGCCAAAAAGCAGCATGTGGCTCACGAGCCGCAGTTTGCCGACCACCCCAGCTCGGCGTGTCAGCATTTTGAAAAACCCTAACTTAACTCTGGTGCCCTGTCACATATAGAAATTTTTTGATATTTGCAACCATAGTAAAACAAAGATTTATATTTTTGATATTTATATGCCATTTAACAAAGAAAAATCAACCAAAAAAAATGAGTTCGCGTGTCATCTCTGACATGCGTGTCATAGGTTCGCTCTAGAGTCTAGACCAGTGGTTCTCAACCTTGGCTGCACATTAGAATCACCTGGGAATCTTTTTAAAATCCTGATTTCTGGGCCTCATCCTCTGGAAATTCTGTTTCTTTGTTACTAATGTTGTGGCCCCACCCCATAACGAAGAAACAGAATTTCCAGAGGATGAGGCCCAGAAATCAGGATTTTAAAAAGATTTCCAGGTGATTCTAATGTGCAGCCAAGGTTGAGAACCACTGGTCTAGAGGAAGCACAAACGGTGGGAGAGGAGCGAGTCTGTTGATGAGAACCAAGTGTGGGCATGGAGTTGCAACTCAGTTCTACAAACGCTGACTGGGTGCTTACATGGCTCAGTGCTTGGGGCACAAGGATGCTGAAGTCCTCACATCAAGCCAGCTGCAAGTGTTGAAGGAAGAGTTGGAGGAAAACAGAGAAGGAAGGAGTGGGCCAAGAGTGCAGCCAGGATGGAGGGTCTTGAAGCCCAAGAACAGAAGTGCTGATTAAGTACAGGGGACAACCAAGGACATCACTGGAACTTATAATGGGGTTGGCATAACGCAGCCATGGGCAAACTACGGCCCACGGGCCGGATCCAGCCCATTTGAAATGAATAAAACTATTGAAAAAAAAGACCGTCCCGTTTTATGTAATGATGTTTACTTTGAATTTATATTAGTTCACACAAACACTCCATCCATGCTTTTGTTCCGGCCCTCCGGTCCAGTTTAAGAACCCATTGTGGCCCTCGAGTCAAAAAGTTTGCCCACCCCTGGTATAATGGTAGCTGCAGATAAGATTTCTACCTTGTACTGGAGGTTGCACTAGAAGGTTTCTTGGAACCCTCCTCCTCTAAACACTTAATACTCTAAAATTAGCAGATTGTGAGGCCAACAGATGGGCCCAGTAAACCCCATAACACCCTCTAAAGTCACTGCTGCCCCTGGAAGAAACAAAAGTGCCAACCAGCATTGGGATTGCATATCCTCCTGGAATAGCATCAGCTACAACAGTAACCATAGTGATAATGGCTGATATTTAGTGAGGACTTCCCGTTGCCAGACACCATTCTGCTTTCAATGGATCATGTCACTTAATCTTCCAAACAGGGGATGACTCATATTCCCATTCTATGGAAGGAGAAATAGAGGCACACAGAGCTCTAATAACTTGCCCAAAGTTAGACAGATGGTACAATGGAATAGCACTTGTCATTCTCATTTTCAGCAGCTAAACTGACCTCGTGGATGGAAAGATCCACCCCTCCCATTGGCCTGGACTCCACAGAAGGGCGGACAAATTACAGCCCACAGGCCAAGTACAATCTGCTGCCCATTTCTGTACCTGTACACTGGTAATTAAGAATATTTTAAACAGTTGGAAAAATAAAAACAAAAGTAATCTACACTAATAAAAGACAAAGATGCTAATTGACCGTGCCTTCGCTATGCTCATCAGCCAATCAGAAGAGTATGCAAATTAACCCAACAAAGATGGCCATTAAATTTGCATACTGCAGGCAGATCCCGCTGCGCCACCCTGCGTGGGCGGCAGCGCAATCCCCAGCCACCGCCCACCCCAGTGCAGGATCCGGGCCTGCCGTGTGCGGGGCGGGCGGGAGGGCAGCAGGATGATTCTGAGCCGCCGCCTGCCCCATTGCAGGATCCAGGCCTGCTGTGTGTGGCCTGGGGCAGGGGGGCAGGCAACAGTGCAATCCCCAACCACCGTCCGCTCCAGTGTGGGATCCGGGCCTGCCGTGTGGGACTGGGGAAGACGAGGCAGGCACCGCGGGATTGGGTGTGCCATCTGCAACCAGTGGAGCGGGCCTAAGCTAGCAGGTGGGTATCTCCCGAGGGGTCCCAGACTGTGAGAGGACACAGGTTGGCCTGAGAGACGCCCCCTCCCCCCGCCAGTGCACAAATTTTTGTGTACCAGGCTTCTAGTCTATCTAATCCAATAAAAGACAAATAGGGTAATTAACGGTACTTCCGACACGCTTCCCATTGGCTAATCAAGGCAATATGCAAATTAACTGCCAACCAAGATGGTGGCCGGCAGCCAGGCAGCTGAGGCGAACAGTAGGCTTGTTTGCTCCAATGAAGGAGGAAGCCAAGGTTTCCCGCCTGCTGCAGCCGGGCTCTGAGCTGCACTCTAAGAAACAATGTTGCAATTATAGAAGCTAAACAAACCCCAGATACCTGCTTTCAGCAGCGGAGGCCTCAGAGCTGGAGCTGCAACAGTGTTTCAATTATAGAAGCCAAACAAACCCCAGATACCTGCTTTCAGCCAGCCAAGGTCTCAGAGCTAAAGCCAGCTCTCAGCTCCAGTGACAGCCATAGAAGGTAAATAAATCCCAGAATAAAAAAAAAAAAAAAGAAAAAAAGGAGAGGTTGGGAGCTTCAGTCACACGCCAGCCTGAAAACAGCCCTCAGCCCCTCACCCAGACTGGTCAGGCACCCCAGTGGGGACCCCCACCCTGAAGGGGGTGTGGCCAGCTGCAAACAGTCATCAGCCCCTCATCCAGGCTGGCTAGGCACCCAAGCGAGACCCCCACCCTAATCCGTGAAACCCTTCAGGGCAAACCAGCCAGCCCCCACACACGCACCAGGCCTCTATCCTATATAGTAAAAGGGTAATATGCAAACTGACCCTAACAGCAGAAAAACTGGGAATGACTGGTCACTATGACACACACTGACCACCAGGGGGCAGACGCTCAATGCAGGAGCTGCCCTCTGGTGGTCAGGGCGCTCCCATATGGAGGAGCTCTGCTCAGCCACAAGCCAGGCTGATGGCTGCCAGTACAGCGGTGGTGGTGGGAGCCTCTCCTGCCTCCTCAGCAGTGCTAAGGATGTCTGACTGCAGTTTAGGCCTGCTTCCCGCTGGCAAGTGGACATCCTCTGAGGGCTGCCGGGCTGCCAGAGGGATGTCTGATTGCCATCTTAGGCCCAATCCCCCGGGGAGCAGGTCTAAGCCAGCAAGTGGTCATCCCCTGAGGGATCCCAGACTGCGAGAGGGCACAGGCTGGGCTGAAGGACCCCCCCCCCCCTTCCCGAGTGCACAAATTTTTGTGCACTGGGCCTCTAGTATATATATAAAAGCCTAAGCAACCATTCAACCATTAGATTGTTCAACCAGTAGCTATGATGTGCACTGACCACCAGGAGGCAGATGCTCAACGCACAGGCATGGAAACATGGAACACACTGATGAATCTCAGAGGGAAGAGGGGAGGGGAGAGGGTGGGAAGAGATTAACCAAAGATCTTATATACATACTAGAGGCCTGGTGCACTGGTGGTGTCCCTTGGCTTGGCCTGCGGGAACCAGGCCAAAACTGTCAGTCCGACATCCCCCGAGGGATCCCAGATTGCGAGAGGGCAGGGGCCAGGCCGTGGGACCCCACCGGTGCATGAATCCATGCACCAGGCCTCCAGTATTTTATGACATATAAAAATTATACAACTCTGGACTGTGGTGGCTCAGTTGGTTGAAGTGTCAGCCTGTGCACCAAAATGTTGCAGGTTTGATCCCCAGCCAAGGGCATTGGGAGGCAACCAATTGATGTTTCTCTTTCACATTAATGTTTTTCTCTCTCTCTCTTCCTCTCTCTCTCCTCTTCCCCTCTCTCTAAACTCAATAAATCTATCCTTGGGTGAGGATTAAATATGTATACATTTTATGAAATTCAAAATTCAGTGTTTGTAAATAAAATTTATTGAAAAACAGCCACATTAATTTGTTGACATATGGGTATGACAGCAGGGTGAGGAGTTGCGACAGAAACTGTTGAGCCTTCAGCCTAAAATATTTATTGTCTGGCCCTGTACAGAGAAAATTTGCCAGTTCCTGCTCCTGTGTCCAGACTGGGATCTAGTATAGTCAGTTCTTCTCTAGGCAACATAACTCCTCAACCCCTCAACGGCCCCATTGAAGAGACTACCGACTACAAGAGAATAAAAGCCACCCCCAAAACCCACATCCTCAGTCCCCAAAGTCTCTTTCTCAAATAAAGAGTAAATTAACTTAAGGGCCATTTTCACACTCTTTGGCAAGTTGGTGGTGACTCAGTTTGTGCATTCCCTCCCCTAGTCATTTATTCATTCCACAAACACTGGTTGATCCCTGAGCCCTGGTGCTTTCTAGCGTGGGTGAGGGAGGGAGAACTGGACCCTCAGTCTCCACGTAGTCAATAGGAACCTCTGGTTTTAGACCCTGACCTGGGTGGTCAGGCATAGACTCTGAAGCAGGCAGGCCAGGGTTAACGTCCTGGTTCTCCCTCTTCTGAGCTCTGACCACACACAAGACCCTGGCCCACAGCGCCCTGCAAGAGACGCGGTGCTCTTACCTGCCTGCCATTCCTGTTAGAATGGCCAATAAAGTATCATTGCAAGGCCCTTTGCATAGGACAGGGCACAGAACCAACCCCAGAAAACTGCCTCAGCCATCAGCACCCTCAGCACCACTACTGTTGCTGAAGAATTACCCAGGCTACCTCTGAGCAGAAAAAGCTGATGCAGATTTAGAAAAAGTCTTCTCTTTTTAAAAAATATAATACCAGGAAACACTGTACTATCTATCTCTAAGCACCGTGGTATTTGTAACAATCTCAAGAGCCAAAATGATTTGAGTCAGGAGAAAAATGGGAATTTTCCTCACCACCATCCTCTGGGATTGTGAGAAAACACGGAGTAGAAAAACGAAGGCTCTTGGCAACATGAGGCTGACAGCACTGGGAAGAGGCAGGACGCTGGTCCAACGTCAGGTCTTAGGAATGCCGGGCCCAGCCCAGTCATCCTTTTAAAAGAAAAAAGGAGACAGGCACAGAATGTTCAGAAAGAAAGGAAACTTTTAAAAGAAAAACACACTTTGTGTCATTATGAGGCATTATAGTCAAGGGCTCAGCAGAGGCAGCGGTTTGGGAGGCTGAGCTGGTTTTTTAATCTTATTTTAAATTACCAAAGCAGCAGAACTAAGGGAAAAAAATGAATATTTCCTCACCATTTGTGAGAGCTCAGAAAATTTGAAAAACTTGCAATTCTTTACAGCTGGGTGATATGTATTAAGTGCAAAAAAAACCAAAATATATTAATTTTTTTATTTTTATATTTTACTAGAGTCTTGATACATAGATTCATGAACTGATGGGGTCCCTCGGCCTGGCCTGCAAGGATCAGGCCAAAACCGGCCCCCTAAGGGGTCCCAGATTGCGAGAGGGCACAGGCCAGGCCGAGGAATCCCACCAGTGCATGATAGGGGTTGGGGAGGGACCTTAGGAGGGCTCCAGGGTGTGTCCGCCCAACTTGCTCAGTCCCAATTGGCCGGACCCCAGCAGCAAGCTAAGCTACTGGTCAGAGCATCTGCCCCCTGGTTGTCAGTGCACATCATAGCGGCTGGTTGAACAGTCCAACGAACGGTCAGACACTTAGCATATTAGGCTTTTATTATATAAGACTAGAGGCCAGGTGCAGGAAAATTCATGCAAGTGTAGGCCTTCCTTCCCCTGGCTGCCAGCACTGGCTTCCTTCTGGCACCTGGGATCTGGGCTTCCCTCCTCCAAGCCACCTGCAGGCACCCAGGACCCAGGCTGGCTTCCCCTGGGCCGCTTGCAAGCATCCACAACCCAAGCTTGCTTCCCTCCAACCCCGGCTTTGACAGGAAGGACATCCAGGATGATGACTGGAAGACATCTGGTCTAATTAACATATTACCCTTTTATTATTATAGACTAGAGGCCTGGTGCACAACATTCATGCACTGGGGGGTGTGGGGTCCCTCAGCCCGACCTGCACCCTCTCCAATCTGGGAGCCCTAAGGGGAGCCCTCTCCAATATGGGAGTTTCTGTCTGTCTTTGCAATCATATGAGCGAATTATCTGAGACCCCATCTCAGTTTGGTTTGTTGCTCACAGAATTATAGAGGCTTTTTTTTTTTCTTTGCTTCATTGGTGGAGATTTCCTGGAAGTTTTAGGACATCTTCCCTTTAATTTTTCCTAGACACTCTGATCTTACTTATGTCTCTCACCTTTGCTTTCCTTTCATCCCCAACCACCACAACAGTAACTTGCTCCAGGCTCACTTTGCTCTAGTGTCTAGGACAGCTGTGGGCAAACTACGGCCCGCGGGCCAGATCCGGCCCGTTTGAAATGAATAAAACTAAAAAAAGAAAAGACCGTACCCTTTTATGTAATGATGTTTACTTTGAATTTATATTAGTTCACACAAACACTCCATCCATGCTTTTGTTCCGGCCCTCCAGTCCAGTTTAAGAACCCATTGTGGCCCTCGAGTCAAAAAGTTTGCCCACCCCTGGTCTAGGAGATCCATCTGCCACCAGAACTATGATCCCTAGCATTCCTGGTGTTCCCCACGCTCTGGGCTTCCTCTTCCGGTCCTGGGGCTGCCACCAAAACTACTACTCCCAGCATTCCTGGTGCTCCCCATGATCTTGGTTTTCCCTTCCTGCTCTGTCTCCATCCCATGGCCTCCCACTCTGCCAAGCCCTCCAAGCCGCCAGCTCTACCTCCATGCTCTCCATCTGGTGACTTGGGGAGCCAATTTCCCTAAGCCACTCCACTCTCCACCAGCTCTCCCGCTCTGCACCTGTATATGCAAATTAACCTGGCATCTTTGTTGGGTTAATTTGCATACCCACTCCTGATTGGCTGGTGAGTGTAGCGGAGGGACAGTCAATTTACATGTTTCTCTTTTATTATATAGGATTGATTTGAGAGAGAGAGACAGAGAAACATTGATGTGAGAGAAACATCCATCAGTTGCCTCCCTGTATGCATCCTGACCAGGGATCAAACCCACAACCTAGGTATGTGCCCTGACTGGAATCAAACCTGCAACCATTTGGTGTATGAAATGATGCTCCAACCAACTGAGCCACCCATCCAGGGTTGATTTGATTTTTAAATTATTAACTAGAGTCTCCCATTCCCTCCATCATCCTCCCACCCAGAGGCTGGCCAGGCTGGTCATTGTTTGCCTTTCTCTCTTGGTGTAAAGTGAACTTGAACTTGAAAATCATGTTTTCACCCAGTGTGGACAGTTATGAGTGAAGACCAAGTACTTTGGAGCCACAGGACCTGGATTTGAATCCTAGCTGTGCCATTGCCAGCTGTGTGACTTTACTTTTCTGCCTCAGTTTTCTCATTTGTGAAATAGAGGTTTGTTTGTTTTTTATAATACCCACTTCACAGGGCTATAGTGAGGATTAAATGAATTCTTATATGTAAAGCACCAGAACAGTGACTGGCACTGTTTTGTGTGTGTCTGTGTGTGTACACTTCTTAATATATATGCATTTTCTTAAATAAAATTACATCAAACTATTCATGGTATTTGGTAGCCTTTCTTTCAATGTGTAAATTATCATTTATTTGATACCATATTGTCAGTATGTTAAGTTGTTTCTCATTTTTCACTATTATTTAAAAAATACTGCCATTTGTGTTTATGCACTTAGATCTCTGGTAATTTGTCCAATTATTTGATTACAATTCATACCTAGAAACTGGATCAGATGTTATGCTTATTTTTAAGGATTTGAATACATAATGCCAATTGCTCTCCTAAAAGTTGTACTAATTTAAATTCCAAACAACACAGCATAAAAGTGTTTATTTCTATAAATCCTTGCCAATCTTGAGTATGTTCATTCTATTCCATTTTTTCCCCACCAGATAAGTGAGTTTTATTATTCTAATCTTTATTTATTTTTGTTACCAAAAAGGTTAAAAAATTTTGCTTATGTTTTTGGCCATTTTTATTTTTCTACTGTGAATTTGTTGTTTATGTCCATTGTTAACATATGGATTCTTGTTTTGCTTATTGGTTTGCCAGAGCTATTTATAAATTAAAGTTGTTAACTTTTATTTAAAGTTTATCATTTGCCTGTTAGTTTGGTTAAATACCAAAGCATATCAGAGTATGTTTTTTCACCATGCAGACATTTTGCATGTATGTGTGAATGTGTGTGCATTAAATACTCAAACCTAGCAATATTTTTATTACGACTTTTGTCCTGAGATTCATAGTTATAAAGATTTTTTCTACTGCTACCCATCAAATTATAATTTTCTTTTTAATTTTCTACTAAAATATTTAAAAGTTTATGTTTACATTTTAAAATTGAATTTATGTTAAACTCATTTTGCAACTTGAATTTAAAAATATATGGTTTCTTCTTTAGGCTCAATGATTCTAGAAGTTTATAATTACCCAAGTTGGTCAATTTTTTTAAACATTAATGTTCTCCTCCAAAAATATTTCCTGATTCTTAATGACCAATTAACTCACTTAATTTTCCTAAGCCAGGTAAAGGGAAGCATTTGACATTGTTTGGGATAAAGATATGATTTAATTAAGTCAATGACACCTTTATACCTTTAGAATGTTTCAGAATTTGCTTTACATACTGTCCAAAAAAAGCAAAAACAAGTTCTATTACTTTAAAAATAAGTAATTAATTATCATGTTTTTCTGCTGAAAAATTTGCATCTCCTAAGTTGCTTCTGATTCTCCATAAATCTCCTGCCAAGTTTATCAGTATTATGCAAACTCCCACTTCCATTGCACAATATTGGCAAACTTTCACCTTGTTGTTTTCTCTAATCAGAATAGTGCATATCAAGAATAGATCAGAAGTGCTCGGCCAGGCCACCCCATTTCCTTCAGTGAACAGCTGACACTGGCATGGACTCAACTTCAAAGATGAGAGACATTACCTTAGGGGAGACTGCACCAAGTTTATGAGTGAACAGTTAAGAAACTGTTTTTAAAGTTTCTGAAAGGATACCCAAAACCTGCTGAAAAATCCAGTCATCCATTTCTATTGTTAGACTAGTGGCCCGGTGCACGAAATTTGTGAAAGGGGCGGGGGGGGGGGGGGCGCTGTCCCTTAGCCTGGCCTGCACCCTCTCCAATCCAGGACCCCTCGGGGGATATCCAACTGCTAGTTTAGGCCTGATCCCCAGTAGTCAGACATCCCTCTCATAATCTGGGACTGCTGGCTCCCAAACACTCACCTGCCTGCCTGCCTGATTGCCCCTAACCACTCTACCTGCCATCCTGCTTGCCCCCAACTGCCCCCTCCACCAGCCTGCTCACCCCCAACTACCCTCCACCAGCCTGATCATCCCCAATGGCTCCCCTCAATGACCTGATCACCCACAACTGCCATCCTATCCTGGCCTGATCACCCACAACTGCCTTCCCCTCTTGGCCCCTAACTGCCTCTACCTAGGCCTCACCACCATGGCTTTGTCCAGAAGAATGTCTGTAAGGTCTCCTGGAAGGTATCCCAGTCTAATTAGCATATTACCCTTTTATTAGTATAGATAGAGGCCTGGTGCATGGGTGGGGGCTGGCTGGTTTGCCCTGAAAGGTGTCCCAGATCAGGGTGGGGGTTCCCTTAGAGGTGGGGCAGCCTGGGTGAGGGGCCTGTGGTGGTTTGCAGGCCAGCCATGCCCCCATTGAGCTGGGGTTCCCCACTGGGGATGGTGCCAGACTGGGCAAGGGGCTGGGGTAGTTTGCAGGCCAACCATGCCCCCATGGAGTGAAGGTCCCCACTGGGGGATTGTGGCCAGCCTGGGTGAGGCACTGAGGGCTGTTTTCAGGCTGGCCACACCCTCTTCAGGGTGGGGGTCCCTGCTGGGGTGCCTGGCCAGCCTGGGTAAGGGGCTGATGGCTGTTTGCAGGTTTTCCATGCCCCCTGACATGGACCCTCACCCCATGGGGGCATGGCCAGCCTGGGTGAGGGGCTGAGGGCCGTTTGCAGGCCCCTCCCTCAGTGGCCAGCCTAGGGGACCCAAGCCTTCTGCTTGCTCAGGCCAGTTCCATGGCCACTGCCCACAGGCTCCTCCTTTGGCAGCAGACCCAGGCAGGCGAGAAGCTTGGCTTCCTCCATTGCTGGAGGCAACAAAAGCCTCCTGCCTGCTCCGGCTGGCTCCGTGGCTGCTGCCATTTTTGTCTTGCTAATTTGCATATTCCCTCCTGATTGGCTGTGGGGCATGCGAAGGTATGGTCTATTTACATATTTGTCCATTATTAGTGTAGATTGTTCAAGGTTCTGCAAGACATTGTCAGAAACATGAGACATTTTGAATGGCTATTCAAGGATGCGAACTGAGGCCTCCCTCCTTCTTTCAGGTAAATATTAGTAAAATTAGTAATAAGGGATATAAGACAGCAGTGTCCCCCCTCATTTCACAGCCACGACTGAACTTTGAGTAAAAAATTTTGATTCTCTGGAAAGTACTATGTGTTCTTAATTTGCTCTTTCCTTTTGTGCTATTGGACACTTTCTGAAAACACATATTTTTTTTCTGTTAAGAAAGGCAAGAAATAAGTGACAACATATTTTTAATGAGTCCAAGTTGCCCCAGTTTATATAAAAAGTACAAAATAACAGCAGCCGTTTCCCATGCCTGGTATATGCCAAACACTTTATATACTTGTATCTAATTGTCATAACACCTCATTAAGGTAAATATTGTCACTGTTTTCCAGGTGAGGAAAGGAATCTCAGGAGGATTAAATAACTTGCCTAAATTACCAAAGGCAGGATTTGAACCCTTCTCCCTCTCATTCCAGAGCTTTTGTTGTTTCCACTATTCGAGACTGACTTTCCCAGACTTGAGTTCCAAAATGCAACCAAGATTAATTTCTCTCTTTTCTCTGCTCTCAGGCAGGACAGGACAAGAGGAACGAGAACCTTATTGAGTTTTTAAATCTTGAAACAGTGTTCATCCATTGATTCTGTGAATTTAATTTTTTGAGGTTCTATTAGATATAAGGAGTTAAATGTGTTAGTTGTGTCTTCTTCCAGTGGTCCATCTCACCCCCAGGGGAATTACATTCCAGGCTGTTTCTCTGACGTCCTGGTCAGTGCCTTACCCCACAGGGTGATCTTCCTTCTGCTTTCTTGTCATTCTAAAATCTGAGTTTCAAATTTATATATAATGCCTTCTCCTGTTAAATATGGATTTTTGATCTACTATGATACATACTAAAATACAAAGGTAAAAACCAATCTTATTGGTTCTCCAGAGATTTCAATGAGTGAACATCTTAACATACATCCAAAAGAGACTTAGATGTTGAAAAGACTGTAATTCAGTATTTGTGAGGTATTCAGACTGCATCAAGCACTTACAACATACAACCACTCACATGTCTTTCTACCCAAGAAGTGTCCATTCTCAAGGCATATGAGGTGGAAACCATGGACACATATAGTAGAAAGGAGGTTTTATAACAGAGGATCCTCTCTAGCAAATTATTGCATGACTTTAAATATAAATAACCTCTTAACAGTTTGAAACTTTTAAAAAAATGCAAAGCCCAGCTGGTGTGGCTCAATGGTTGAGCATGGACCTATGAACGAGGAGGTCCTGGTTCCATTCCCAGTCAGGGCTCATGCCCAGTAGGAGGTGTGCAGGAGGCAGCTGATGAATGATTCTGTCTCATCACTGATGTTTCTCTCTCTCTCTCTCCCTCTCCCTTCCTCTCTGAAATTAATAAAAATATATTTTTTAAAAAGTGCAAAAATATTAAAAATATCAATTTTTTTTCTTTTTTTTCACTGGAGATACTGGTACCAACATCACTTAATTTAAACATTTAGTCTCATGTCTGATACATAGTAGGCATTTGGTAAATATCTGTTGGAAAAGAAATGAATAATTAAAACACAACTTAGAGAGAGAGAGAAATATTGATGTGAAAGAGAAACATCTATCAGTTGCCTCCTATATGAACACTGACCATGAATTGAAGCTGCAACCTGGATATGTGTCCTGACCAGGAGTTGAACTGGCAACCTTTTGGTGCATGGGACGACCCTCAACCAACTGAGCCACACTAGCCAGGGCTGTTCAGCTAATTTTTTGACATAGATTGCCTTGAACTGCAAGAGTGGAAACAGGGTATAGAGAGGGAACGGAAAATGGCAGCCCAATAGGCCAGACCTGTCATACGCCTCATCTCAGGGTCAGACTGGAATTACAACTAAATTGGAGAACATTCACCTGGAATTACCAACTGAGCTCCAGTAAGGATGTGAAGGAAAACCCCTATTCTGTAAAACTACTGTTTGGAATTCTCTGCTATTCTTTGGATGGCCTTTTATTCTAAAAAAGTAACTTTGCTTTCTAGCCTGCTTGAATAGTGGAGGAGATAAACTTAGCTATCTGACCTTGTAGGCCAGAGACTAGATACACCCAATGCCATGCCAGGTGCATTTTTTAATTGGATAGAACTGTATAGTTTTCAAGGCCGCCACCAGCAAGCACACAAAGGGCTGGCTCTTCTATAAAAAGGGAAGTTCTGCTTGTAGCTTTGCTTAGATTTGGATTCATTTCCCTAGGCCCGACGCGGTGAATAAAGTGTAACTCCAAACTCTCAGAGCGCTGTTTGGTTCTGGTCCGGTTTTTTCTGTAACAAGGACAGAAAACAAGGAAGGACAGAAAACACCTGGAGACATGTAAGAAGGGTGAGGTCTTGAAGGAGCTGACCCAGCTCCCAGGGGTGGCAGGCCAGCAGTTTGAGAGAGGAGGAGACTCCTGACTACAAGAGAGTCTGTTCCCTCAGACCCGTGGTCTGCAAACTGTGGCTTGTGAGCCACATGCAGCTCTTTGGCCCCTTGAGTGTGGCTCTTGCACAAAATACCACGTGCGGGTGCACACATACAGTGCCATTGAAATTTTGTGGCCCATGCGCAGAAGTGGTTTTCGGCCTGGGCGAGTCTATTTTAAACAAGTACTGTTGATATTTGGCTCTGTTGACTAATGAGTTTGCCAACCACTGCTAGAGGCCTGGGCCCCAAGCTGGACTTCACAGCCCCGAGCACCAGAGCCAAGACCTGTGGCCGCCATAACACCCAGCATGAAAGGCAGCATGGCTGCTGGCTGCAATGGAGCCTGGAGCCCATAGACTGGAGCTGGTTGGAGTTTTTGTTACTTTTCTTCTCTAAATCCAGAGCCTAGGAGTTTTCATTTGCAACTACTCACCTGAGGCTTTGGTGCAAGGAGGGAGATGTGGACTGAGGTGCCTGGGGAGAGGCTGGGGTGGGAAGCATTGCAGGGAAACTTGATGGAACAGCAGCCAGGAACATTTGGTCATAGGCCCCCAAATTGAAAATGGCCATTTTTCCTGAGAGGAGCTAGCCACTCCCAGCAGCCAGAGGGCGGGAAAAGAAAAAAAACCTACCCTAGGTAATTCAGCCTGCCCCACCCTCAGGTGCCCTGCATGCCACACCCTGCATGTTTAGCTTTTCAGAAGAAACAAAAGCAGAGGCCAAGCTCCAGGAGCCCTCAGTGACTGAATTAAGGGAGGGGCCGTCCACCCCACTATCCTGGGAACCAGATTGATATTTCCCACACACAGAAGAACTGATAAAAACTCCAGGTTCCCAGCCAATCCCATTGGTCTCTATACAAGGATCTCTGTCTAGCCAAGGGCAGAGTAATATTTTGGGCCACTCGCAGAAGACTAGCTCTGGGAAAGAGAAACACACCCACCATATTCTCTGAAAGCTAAACAGCACCTCCCCCACCTAAAAACTTTCAGAAGCAGACATTTGAGTGATTAAGACTGACAGCTGGCTAGCAGGCAAAGGCAGGCAGAGGTAGAGGCTGAGAAACCAGGGGAAGTGCGCTGACCCAGCCCTGGGTCCCATGCTGATAACAAACCTACTTTAGAGGGCAGATTGGCCCCTCCTGCTAGCAACCAAGGCCTATGGAGACAGACACAAGTGGTGGATTGGTGGATCAGCTAAGGGTTCAAGCAGGTTGCTGAAAGCCAAAAGACAGTGCCTGACAGTGGTTAACACCTAAGTACCTAAATGAAGCCCAGAATTTGCAGACAGAATAGAAGAGTGGGATCCAAAGTGAGCTCCCATGGGGCATTAAACTCTGCTGAAATGAACCCTATCTCACTTTTTTTTTTTACTTTAAAAAAATTTTTCTCCATTTTTTTTCTTTTCTCCTTTTTTCTCCCTTTTTCTTCTCTTTTCTTTTATGAGGTTTTCTCTTTCCTTTATTTTTCCCCTTTTTAAATTTATCTTCTTTATCTGTCTGCTTTATTGATTAGTTATTATTCTAGTCTCTGTTGTTTCATTCATATATCTAATTTTCCTCTTCCCTTTTCCTAGTCAATTGTTTTCTTTTTTTCACTATTAACTTTTTTCTCTCTTTTCATTCTTTTTTCCTTTACTCCTGCTGTCTCATCATTTTCTTTTTCTTATTTTAGATCTATCTGCTTTCTCCTCTATTTTCATTTTTAAAGTTTTTTGTCTTTTAATTTCTTTTCTCCCTTCTTTATTTTAAACCATTTTCCTTCCCCTATTCCTCTAATTATTTATTCTTATTTACTTTATTTCAGCTCTGCATCTACGTATTTTCCCCCCTTTTCTTGGTCGCTTTTATTTGTGCCTTTTTTTTTTTTTGCTTTGTTGTGTTTTCTCCTCACATTGTTACTTTATTTTTTCTATAATTCTTGCTCTTATTTCTCTTTTCTAATTCTCTCTTCTCTGGTGGTTCCGTTTGTTGATGCTGTAGGGGTCTTGTTTATGTTTTTGTTTTATTTCTTCTGTTTTGAGTTTTGTTTTGTTGTATTTTGTTCTGTTAGATCATCACCTCCACAACAGCTGAGAGGAGATTCTATCCACAAATGGAAGAATAACAATAAAAACCCAATTACAACAGGAGAACCCATATAACTCAAGTAAGGGGCTTTCCTAGAGCACCATGCCCAGGAGATCTAAGAGACTGCCCCACTGGGTCTCACAAAATACCTACATAAGACCACTGCAACAATGTGGGAGGCATAGCAGTTTTATCTAATATGTAGAAACAAATACAAAAGGACAACAAAGAAACAACTCCCAAATGAAAGAAAAGGAGGGATTGTCAGAAATGGAACTAAATGAAATGGAGGTAAGCAATTTGTCAGATAAAAAATTCAGAGTAGTGAGGGAGAAACCAAGATGGCGGCATAGGTAAACACCAGAGTTTGCTGCCTCAAACAACCACTTCAAAAATACACCTAAAAGACAGAACGGACATCACCCAGAACCACAGGAAAGCTGGCTGAGGAGAAATTCTTCAGATAGAAAGAAAGAGAACAGCATACCGAGACTCAGAGGAGGCGCAGTGCGGAAAATACAAAGGTGCGGAGGTGCTAGTGGAGCGGGCTGGTGGCTGAGAGTGTGGTTGTCTATTTCAATCTTGAGGGAGTCGCACACTCTGAGCTCCAGTTCTGGGCGAGTCTCTAGGACCCAGACTCAAACGGGAGAAGCGGGACTGCCTGGCATTGTCGGAACTTGAGGGCAGCTTTCTCTCCGAGGTTTGCAGCGGTTGCTGGGACTCTGAGAGGCAGAGCCTCTGGGGACGGGACTGAGAGCAGCCATAACTGCTCCCTCCACCTGCCCTGTTGGTCCTGTGCAACCCGCCCTGCCCAAGCCCTGCACAGAGCCATTTGCCGGATAGCCTCAGGTAAAGGCTAGATTAGCACCTCCCCAGAGGACAGAAGTTTTCCCACTGCAGACACAGCTGACTCTCACAGCCAGTTGGCCTGGAGGTCAAATCCCCCCAGTATTAACTACAACAATCAAGGCTTAACTACAACAAGACTGCGCACAAAGACCACTAGGGGGTGCACCAACAAAGCATAAAAAATGTGGAGACAAAGAAACAGGACAAAACTGTCAATGGAGGATATTGAGTTCAGAACCACACTTTTAAGGTCTCTCAAGAACTGCCTAGAAGCCGCCGATAAACTTTTTGAGATCTACAAGAAATCTAATGAGACCCTCGATGTTGTGATAAAGAACCAACTAGAAATTAAGCATACATGGACTGAAATAAAGAATATTATACAGACTCCCAACAGCAGACCAGAGGAGCGCAAGAATCAAGTCAATGATTTGAAATGAGAAGCAAAAAACATCCAACCGGAAAAGCAAAATGAAAAAAGAATCCGAAAATAGGAAGATAGTGTAAGGAGCCTCTGGGACAGCTTCAAGCTTACCAACATCAGAATTATAGGGGTGCTAGAAGATGAGAGAGAGCAAGATATTGAAAACCTATTTGAAGAAATAATGACGGAAAACTTCCCCTTCCTGGTGAAAGAAGTAGACTTACAAGTCCAGGAAGCGCAGAGAACCCCAAACAAAAGGAATCCAAAGAGGCCCACACCAAGACACATCATAATTAAAATGCCAAGAGCAAAAGACAAACAGAGAATCTTAAAAGCAGCAAGAGAAAGAAACTCAGTTACCTACAAGGGAATACCCATACGACTGTCAGCTGATTTCTCAACAGAAACTTTGCAGGCCAGAAGGGAGTGGCAAGAAATATTCAAAGTGATGAATGCCAAGAACCTACAAGCAAGATTACTTTATCCAGCAAAGATATCATTCAGAATTGAAGGTCAGATAAAGAGCTTCACAGGTAAGGAAAAGCTAAAGGAGTTCATTACCACCAAACCAGTATTATATAAAATGCTGAAAGGTATCCTTTAAGAAGAGGAAGAGGAAGAAAAAGGTAAAGATACAAATTATGAAAAACAAATATGCATCTATCAACAAGGGAATCTAAGAATCAAGTGAATAAATAATCTGATGAACAGAATGAACTGTTGATATAATAGAATCAGGGACATAAAAAGGGAATGGACTGACTATTCTTGGGGGGTAAAGGGGTGTGGGAATTGCGGGAAGAGACTGGACAAAAATTGTACACCTATGGATGACAGTGGGTGGGGAGTGAGGGCGGAGGGTGGGGTAGGAACTGGAAGGAGGGGAGTCATGGGGGGGGGGAAGAGGAACAAATGTAATAATCTGAACAATAAAGATTTAATAAAACAAAAATAAAACAAACAAAAAAAAGAATTCAGAGTAGTGATGATAAAGGTACTAAAACAATTCAGTGAGAACTGCAAGCAACTCAATGAGAATTATGAGAAAATTAGGGAACTTAATGAGAGTTACACCAACATGAAAAGAGGGGTTGAAAGAATAAATAAGAATCGATTGGAAATGAGGAATGACATAGCTGAAATAAATAACATCTTGAAAGGATTAAATAGTATACTGCAAGAAGCTGAGGACCAAATCAGTGAATTAGAAGACAAGGTATAAAAACAACAACACACATTCAAGAGCAGCAAATGGGGAAAAAAAATTAAAAAGCAAGAGGAGAATTTAGGGAGCTTTGGAACAACATGAAAGGTAACCGCATTCTCATCATAGAGGTACCAGAAGGAGAAGAATACAAGCAAGAAATGGAGAACCTGTTTTGAGAAGTAATGGTAGAAAAATTTCTCTAACCTGGTGTAGAAAAAAGTCACTCAAGTTCAGGAAATAAATAGAGTCCCAGCCATGATGAACCCCAAAAGACCCTCATCGAGGCACATATTAATTAAAATAGCAAACATTAAAGACAAAGAAATAATCTTAAAGGCTGCAAGAGAGAAAGTTACCTGCAAGGGACTTCCCATTAGATTGTCATCTGACTTCTCAATAGAAACTCTTCAGACCAAAAGGCAATGGCACTGAAGAATACAAAGTAATGAAAACCAAGGGACTGAACTCAAGACTACTCTATCCAGCAAGGCTATCATTCAAACTTAGAGGTGAAATAAAGAGCTTTGCAGACAAAAATAGGCTAAAAGAGTTTAGTACCACCAAACCAGCACTATAAGAAATGCAAAGGGACTGTTGTAAGAAGAAAAAATAGAGAGAAAGGGAACACAGGCATAAAGAATAAGAATAGACACTTTTTGAAAGAGGACATACATAAGAGTGAGGGACATATGAAAACATGCTCAAAGTCACTAATCATCCAAGAGATGCAAATCAAAATGACAATGAGGTATCACTTCACACCTGTCAGAATGGCTATCATCAAAAAATCAACAAATGACAAATGCTGGCGAGGATGCAGAGAAAAAGGAACCCTCATTCACTGCTGATGGGACTGCAAACTGGTGCAACAACTGTGGAGAACAGTATGGAGTTTCCTCAAAAAACTAAAAATGGAACTTCCATTTGACCCAGTGATCCCACTTCTAGGAATACATCCCAAGAAACAAGAAACACCAAGCAGAAAGGATATATGCATCCCTATGTTCATAGCAGCACAATTTACAATAACTAAGATTTGGAATCAGTCTAAGTGCCCATCAGCAGATGAATGGATTAAAAAACTTTGGCACATCTACACAATGGAATACTATGCTGCTGTAAAAAGGAAGGAACTCCTACCATTTGCAACAGCATGGATGGAGCTGGAGAGCGTTATGCTAAGTGAAATAAGTCAGTCAGAGAAAGATAAATATCACATGCTCTCAATCATTTGTGGATTATAATGAACAACATAAACTGAAGAACAAAAACAGATGTACAGACAGAGAAGCATCTATCAGATGCTCAAAACTCAGAGGGAAGATAGGGGAGGGTGGGGGTGAGTGGGAGATATTAAACAAAGGACTAGTATGCATGCATATAAGCATAAGTGATGGATGTGGACTACAGAGGTGAGTGTGAGGGCAGGATTGGGGGGATGAGGGGACTTTGGGGGGATAAGGACACATTTGTAATATCTTAATCAATAAAGGAAGAAAAAAAAGAATAAGAATGGCAATAAATAAGTGCCCATCAATAGTAACCTCAATTATAAATGGCTTAAATGGTAGCTGAATGGACACAAAAACATGACCAAATATGTGCTGTCTAGAAGAGACCAACCTGAGAACAAAAGACACACTGAGTGAAAGTGAAGGGATGGAAAAAAATATTTTCCAGGCAAATGGAAATTTTAAAAAGGCTGGATAGCAATATTCATATCTGAAAAAAAATAGAATTCAAAGTGAAGGACATAACAAGGGCCATTGAAGGCCACTTCATAATACTAAAGGGATCACTAAAACAAGAGGATATACACTGATAAACACATATGATCCCAACATAGGAGCATCCAAATATATAAAAACTTATGGAGGATATCAAGGGAGAGGTTAATATCAATACAATCACAGTAGGGGACTTTAATACCCCACTGACATCACTGGATAAATCTTCTAGACTAAAAAATCAGCAAAGAAACATCAATCCTAAATGACTCACTAGATAAGATGGAATTAATTGACATCTTCATAAAATTTCACCCCAAAGCTACAGAATATAAATTCTTCTCAAGTGCACATGGGACATTTTCAAAAACAGACTACATGTTAGGACACAAACTCAGTCTCCACAAGTACAAGAAGATTGAAATCATATCAAGCATCTTCTCAGATCACAATGGCATGAAACTAGAAATCAACTATAATAAAACACTCAAAAACATTCAAACACATGCAGGCTCAATAACATGCAATTAAACAATGAATGTGTTACCAAAGAGATCAAAGAAGAAATAAAAAACATCCTGGAAACAAATGAAAATGAAGATACAACAAACCAAAATCTTTAGGACATAGTGAAAGCAGTCCTGATAGAGAAGTTCATAGCATCACAGGCCTCAAAAAAACAAGAAATACTTTTCATAAGTTATCTAACCCTACCACTTAAAAGAATTAGAAAGAGAACAACAAGAAAAGCCCAGAGTAAGTGGAAGGAAGGAAATAATAAAGATCAGAACATTAATAAATGACAACCAGACTGAGAAAACAATAAAAAGGTCAATAAAACCAAGAGCTGGTTCTTTGAAAAGATAAAAAATATTGATGGCCCTCTAGCTAGACTCATCAAGAAACAAAGAGAGCACCCAGACGTGAGCGGCGCGCTCTTGTCCAGGGAGCATCAGCCCCGTGAGCAGCCTGCCTCGAGCCTAAGAGCAGCAGCCTCATGTGGCCTGCCCCTGTCCAAGGAGCAGCAGCTGTGTGAGCAGCCCGCTTCCCCGTCCAAAGAGCAGCAACCACACGAGCAGTCCGACCTGTCCAAGGAGCAGCAGCCACACGAGCAGTCTTCCTACGTCTGAGGAGAGGCAGCCTTGCATGGCCTGCCCATATCCAAGGAGCAGCAGCTGTGCACAACCCACACCCTGCATTAGTCTGAGGAGCAGCAGCTGCACAAGCATCTTGCCCTCGCCCAAGCAGCAGCAGCCGCACGAGCAGCCTGCCCAATCCAAGGAACAGCAGCTGTGTGAGCAGCCTGCCCCCATCCAAGGAGCAGCAGTTCTGCGAGCGGCCAAGCCCCATTCAAGGAGCAGTGGCAGCCCACCCGGGTCCGAGGACCAGCAACCACACGAGCAGACCTCCCACATCCGAGGAGTGGTAGCTCTATGCAGCATGCACCGGTCCAAGGAGCAGAGCCAAAACAGCCTGCACCTGTCTGACGAGCAGCAGCCAGTCCTAGGAGAAGTAGCCCCACAAGCAGCCCACCACATCAGAGGAACAACAGCAGCATGCAACCAGCCCCCATTCAAGGATCAGCAGCCACATGAGCAGTCCGCCCCAGTTCAAGGAGTAGCAGCTGCATGTGTAGCCAGCCCCATCCAAGGAACAGCAGCCTCGTGATCAGTACATCCTCTGTCTGAGGAACAGCAGCTGTGTGTGAAGCCTCTCCGCACCAGCCAGAGGAGCCACCACAGTGGTGAACAGCACCCACCACAGGAGCTCCTGCCAACTGAGGAGCAGCTGCTACAACAACTGCCAGAGGAGCAACCACAGCCCGAGGAGCCACTGCCACCCAAGGAGCAGCCCCTGAATGACTCAACATCTAGATATGTCGGTGAGATCAAATATGGGTAGACAAAGAAATCCCCAAAGGAAAGAAAAGGAGGACTCACCAGAAAGGCAGCTAAGTGAAACTGAGGCATGCAGCATGACAGAAAAAGAATTCAGATTAAGGGTCCTAGAATGCATAAACCAGATGGAGGAAAAAATCAACAACTTATGCAAGAAGCAAGAAGAAACAGATGAAAAAAATCAATAAATTATGTAAGGAGCAAGAAGAAATGAAGAGTGATATAGCTGAAATAAAAAACACCATTGAAAGTTTCAACAGTAGACTAGGAGAAGTGGAGGACCAAATTAGCGAATTAGAAGACAGGGAAACAAAAAACACCCAAACTGAACTGCAATTGGAGAAAAAAAAATAAAAGACAGGAGGAGAGCCTAAGGGAGATATGGGACAACATGAAACAAAGCAACATACGAATAATAGGGGTGCCAGAACAACAGAAAGAGGAACAAGACTTAGAAAACCTATTTGAAGAAATAATATCAGAAGACTTCCTTGAGGTGGGGGAGAAAAAAGTCACACAAGCCCAGAGAGTCCCAAACAAGGTGAACCCGAAAAGACCCATACCAAGACACATCATAATTAACATGGCAAATGTTCAGGACAAAGAGAGAATCTTGCAGGCTGCAAGAGAGAGACGGAAAGTTGCATACAAGGGATCTCCCATTAGATTATCGAATGATTTCACAACAGAAACAAATCAGGCCAGAAAAGAATGGACGGAAATTCACAAAGTGATGCAAAGCAAAGGACTGAACCCAAGAATACTCTATCCAGCAAGGCTATCATTCAAAATTGAAGGGGAAATAAGAAGCTTCACAGACAAAAAAAGGCTAAGGGAGTTTATCACCATCAAGCCAGCAATGCAAGAAATGCTAAAGGGACTGGTGTAAAAAAGAAGAAATAAAAAGCTCAGAAAGAAAACAGCTACAAAAAATAGAAATGGCTACAAACAAGTACCTTTCAATAATAACTTTAAATGTAAACGGACTAAATGCTCCAATCAAAAGACATCGAGTGGCTGAATGTATAAAAAAAAAACATGACCCATACAGTTACTGTCTACAAGAGACCCACCTCAGAAGAAGGGACTCACACAGAAAGTGAAGGGATGGAAAAATATCTTTCAGGCAAATGGAAATGAAAAAAAAGCTGGGGTAGCAATACTTATATTGGACAAAATAGACCTCAAAGTGAAGGCCATAACAAGAGATAAGGGAGGCCACTTCATAATACTAAAGGGATCAATACAACAAGAAGATATAATCCTGATAAACATATATGCACCCAATGCAGGAGCACCCACATACATAAAAAAACTCCTGGAAGATATCAAATGAGAGATTGACAACAATACAATCATAGTAGGGGACTTTAATACACCACTGACATCACTGGATAAATCCTCTAGACAAAAAATCGGCAAAGAAACAGCAATCCACGAGATCAGATGGACCTAATTGACATCTTCAGAACATTTCACGCCAACGCCACGGAATATATGCGTTCTTCTCAAGTACTCATGGGACATTTTCAAAAGGAGACCACATATTGGGTCACAAACAAAGTCTCCCCAAATTCAAGAAGATTGAAATCATACGAAGCATCTTCTCAGACCACAAAGGCATAATATTAGAAATAAACTACAATAAAAACAACTCAAAATACTCAAACACTTGGAAGCTGAATAGCATGTTATTAAATATTGATTGGGTTACCAATGAGATCAAAGAAGAAATTAAAAACATCCTGGAAACTAATGATAATGAAAACACAACAATCCAAAACCTTTGGGACACAATGAAAGCAGTCCTGAGAGGGAAGTTTATAGCTCTACAGGCCTATCTCAACAAACAAGAAAAAATGGTAGTAAATCATCTAACTCTACAACTCAAGAATTAGAAAGAGAGCAACAAGATAAGCCCAGAGTGAGCAGAAGGAAGGAGATAATAAAGATTAGAGCAGAAATAAATGACATAGAGACCAAAAAAACAATACAGAAAATCAATGAAACCAAGAGCTGGTTCTTTGAAAGGATAAACAAGATTGATGAACCTCTAGCCAGGCTCACCAAGAAGCAGAGAGAGAGGACCCAAATAAACAAAATCAGAAATGATAGAGGCGAAATAACAACAGACCCCACAGAAATACAAATGATTGTTAACAAATACTATGGACAGCTCTACTCCAACAAACTAGACAACTTGGAGGAAATGGACATATTCCTAGAAAAATACAACATTCCAAAACTCAATCAGGAAGAATCTAAAAATCTCAACAGGCCAATAACTATGGAAGAAATTGAAGCAGTCATCAAAAAGCTTCCATCAAACAAAGACCCAGGACCAGATGGCTTCACAGGGGAGTTTTAACAAACATTCAAGGAAGAACTAAAACCTATCCTCCTCAGACTACTACAAAAAGTTCAAGAGGAAGGAACACTTCCAAGCTCATTCTATGAAGCCAGCATCACCCTAATACCAAAACCAGGTAAAGACAACACAATGAAAGAGAATTACAGGCCAATATCCCTCATAAACATAGACGCCAAAACCTCAACAAAATTCTAGCATATTGGATCCAGCAGTACATCAGAAAGATCATACACCATAACCAAGTAGGATTTATCCCAGGGATGCAAGGATGGTACAATATCCTCAAATCAATAAACGTGATACATCACATAAACAAATTGAAAGAAAAAAACCACATGGTCATATCAATTGATGCAGAAAAAGCATTTGACAAAATTCAACACCCATTTTTGATAAAAACTCTCAGCAAGGTGGGAATAGGTATTTGATAAAAACTCTCAGCAAGGTAATATTATTACCTCAACATAATAAAAGCCATATATGACAAACCCACAGCCAACATCATACTCAATGGACAAAAACTAACACTATTTCCCCTATGAACAGGAACAAGACAGGGATGCCCACTCTCACCACTCCTGTTCGACATAGTACTGGAAGTATTAGCCATTGCAATTAGACAAGAAGAAGAAATAAATGGCATCCAAATTGGAAAAGAAGAAGTAAAACTGTCCTTATTTGCAGATGACATGATATTATACATAAAAAACTCTAAAGACTCCTTCAAAAAACTATTAGACTTAATAAATGAACTTGGCAATGTAACAGGATACAAAATTAACGCCAACAAGTCTATGTCATTTCTATATACCAATAGTGAACTTACAGAAAGAGAGACTAAAGAAACAATCCCATTTACCATCGCACCAAAAAAAATTAAGCTACCTAGGAATAAACTTAACTAAAGAGGTAAAAGACCTCTACTCAGAAAACTACAGGATGTTGAAACAAGAGATAAAGGAAGACATTAACAGATGGAAGAACACACCATGTTCTTGGATTGGTAGAATCAACATCATTAAAATGTCCATACTACCCAAAGCAATCTATAAATTCAATGCACTTCCCATTAAAATACCAATGGCATACTTCAGAGATCTAGAACGAACTCTCCAAAAATTCATCTGGAATAATAAAAGACCCCGAATAGCTGCAGTGATCCTGAGAAAGAACAAAGTAGGTGGGATCTCAATACCAGATATAAAGCTGTATTACAAAGCCACTGTTCTCAAAACTGCCTGGTACTGGCACAAGAACAGACATATAGATCAATGGAATAGAATAGAGAGCCCAGAAATCGGCCCAAACCAATATGCTCAATTAATATTTGACAAAGGAGGCAAGAACATACAATGGAGCCAAGATAGTCTCTTCAATAAATGGTGTTGGGAAAATTGGACAGATACATGCAAGAAAATGAAACTAGACCACCAACTTACACCATACACAAAAATAAACTCAAAATGGATAAAGGACTTAAATATATGACAGGAAACCATAAAAATACTAGAAGAACCCAAAGGCAACAAAATCTCAGACATATGCCGAAGCAATTTCTTCACTGATACAGCTCCTAGGGAATTGGAAACTAAAGAGAAAATAAACAAAGGGGACTACATCAAAATAAAAAGCTTCTGCACAGCAAAAGAAACCATCAATAAAACAACAAGAAAGCCCACTGCATGGGAGAACATATTTGCCAATGTTATCACTGATAAGGGTTTAATCTCCAACATTTATAGGGAACTCAAACAACTTAACTAAAGGAAGATAAACAATCCAATCAAAAAATGGGCAAAGGACCTAAATAGACACCTTTCAAAAGAGGACATTCAGAAAGCCAAGAGGCATATGAAAACATGCTCAAAGTCACTAATCATCCAAGAGATGCAAATCAAAACAACAATGAGGTACCATCTCACACCTGTCAGACTGGCTATCATCAACAAACGACAAGTGCTGGAGAGGATGTGGAGAAAAAGGAACCCTCATTCACTGCTGGTGGGAATGCAGACTGGTGCAGCCTCTATGGAAGACAGTATGGAGTTTCCTCAAAAAACTAAAAATGATTTGACCCCATGATCCCACTTCTAGGAATATATCCCAAGAAAACAGAAACACCAATCAGAAAGGATATATGCACCCATATGTTCATAGCAGCACAATTCACCATAGCTAAGATCTGGAAATAGCCTAAGTGCCCATCAGTAGATGAATGGATTAGAAAACTGTGGTACATCTACACGATGGAATACTATGCTGCTTAAAAAAGAAGGAATTCTTACCATTTGCAACAGCATGGATGGAGCTGGAGAGCATTATGCTAAGTGAAATAAGCCAGTCAATGAAAGAAAAATACCACATTATCTCACTCATTTATGGATAATAAAGACCATTATAAAATTATGAACAAAAATAGATACAGAGGCAGAGCAGACTTGAGCAGACTGTCAAAGTATAGTGGGAAGGCAAGGGAGGGTTGGGGGGCAGGAGGGGGGCAGTAAGAGATCAACCAAAGGACTTATATGCATGCATATAAGCATAACCAATGGGCATAAGACACTGAGGGGTAGGGGAGGCCAGGGATTGTCAAGGGCGGGGAAAAAAAGGAGACATATATAATACTCTTTGTAATAATTTAAGCAATAAAACAATAAAAAAAGAGAGGACTCAAATAAACAAAATCAGAAACTAAAGGGGTGAAGTAATAACTGACCCCATGGAAACACAAAGGATCATAAGAAAATACTATGAACAACTTTATTCCAACAAACTCAACAAGATGAAATGGACATATTCCTGAAAAAATATGATCTTCCAAAACTGAATCAGGAAAAATCAGAAATCCTGAACAAGACAATAACAACTGATGAAATAGAGCAGTGATCAAAAATCTCCTGGTGAAAAGCCCTGGTATGGATGGCTTCACACAGTTTTACCAAATATTCAAAGAAGAACTAACACCTAACCTTCTCACACTATTCCAAAAAAATTCATTCAAGAGAAAAGAACACTTCCAATATCTTTCTATAAGGATTGCACTACTCTAATTCCAAAACCAGATAAAGACATGACAAAGAAAGAATTACAAGCCAATTTCCCTGATGAACATACATGCTAAAATCCTCAACAAAATATTAGCAAATTGGATACAGTAACACATTAAATAGATCATACACCACAATCAAGTGGGATTTATTCTGGGGATGCAAGGCTGGTATAATATTCGCAAATAAATAAATGTGATACATCACATAAACATATTGCAAGACAATAATCACTGATCATATCAATAGATGCAGAAAAAGTATTCAACAAAATCCAACACCCATTTTTGATAAAAACTCTCAGCAAAGTTGGAATAGAAGGATCATGCCTCAACATAATAAAAGCCATTTATGACAAACATACAGTCAACATTATACTCAATGGGCAGAAGCTAAAAACATTTTCTCTAAGGATAGGAACAAGACAAGGATGCCCACGTTCACTACTCTTGTTCAACATCATACTGGAAGTCCTAGCCATAGCAATCAGACAAGAAGAAAAATAAAAGACATAAAATTGGAAAGGAGGAAGTAAAACTATCATTATTCACAAATGACACGATATAGTACATAGAACGCCCTAAAAACTCCATCAAAAAACTACTAGATTTAATAAATAAATTCAGCAATGTAGCAGTATACAAAATTAACATCCAGAAATCTACGGCATTTTTATACACCAACAGTGAACTCTCAGAAAGATAAACTTTAAAAAAAATCCCATTTACCATTGCATCAACAACAAAAAATAAGATACTTACGAATAAACTTAACCAAGGAAGTAAAAGACCTATACTTGGAAAACTACAGGATGTTGAAAAAAGAGCTAGAGGAAGATATAAACAAGTGGAAGAATATACCATGTTCATAGATTGGTAGAATCAACATATTAAAATGTCCATTCTACCCAAAGCAATCTATAGGTTCAATGCACTCCCTATTAAATTTCCAATGGCATATTTCACAGATCTAGAAAAAATATTCCAAAAATTTACATGGAACCAAAAAAGACCCTAAATAGCCACAACAATCTTGAGAAAGAAGAACAAAGTTGGAGGATTCACAATACCAGATATCAAGTTGTACTATAAAGCCCCACTGTAATCAAAAAGCCTGCTACTGGCACAAGAACAGGCATATAGATCAATGGAGCAGAACAGAGAACCCAGAAATTAACCCAAGCCATTACACTCAAATAACATTTAAGAAAGGAGGCAAGAGCATACAATGGAGCAAGGACAGTCTCTTCAATAAATGATTTTGGGAATATTGGACAGGTACATGCAAAAAAAATGAAAGTAGACCACCAACTTACACCATACACAAGAATAAACTCAAAATGGATAAAAGACTTAAATGTGAGACGTGAAACCATAAAAATCTTTGAAGAACCATATGCAGCAAAATCTCAGAAATCTCTCATAGCAATATGTTTACCGATACATTTAAGGTAAAGAAAACTGAGGGAAAAAATAAACAAATGGGACTATATCAAAATAAAAAGGTTCTGCACAGCGAAAGAAACCATCAACAAAATGAAAAGGGAGCCCACTGCATGGGAGAACATATTTGCCAATGATACATCTAATAAGGGGTTAATTTCCAAAATATACAGGGAACTAATACCACTTAACAAAAGGAAGACCAACAACACAATTAAAAAAAAATAAGCAAAGGACCTAAGTGAAATACAGAAGACCAAGAAAAAATGCTCATTCACTAATCATCAGAGATGCATATTAAAATGACAATGAGATATCACTTCATACCTGTCAGAATGGCTATCATCAACAAGTCAACAAATGACAAATGCTGGCGAGGATGTGGAGAAAAGGCAACCCTAGTACACTGCTGGTGGGAATACAGACTAGTGCAGCCACTGTGAAAAACAGTATGGAGTTTCCTCAAAAAATTAAATATGAAACTGACATTTGACCCAGTGATCCCACTTCTAAGACTATATCCCAAGAAACCCAAAACACCAGTCAGAAAGGATATATGCACCCCTATGTTCATAGCACCACAAGCCTATCTAATAATAGACAAACATGATAATTGACCATACCTTTGCTATGCCTCCCATTGGCTAATCAGTGTGATATGCAAATTAACTGCCAACAAAGATGGTGGCTAATTTGCATACTGCAGGCAGGGTGGGACAGTGCGAACTGCCAGTGCACCACCATCCAGGGCAGGCCGGCCGCCTGGGACCCCATCAGTGGGTCCCGGGTGGCAAGGCAGGCCCGCCCCAGAAGCCCCAGCAGCTACCTGATATGGTAGTAACTCTATCAGTGAGCACTCTGAAAGTCATGGCATAAATGCATCAATTAAAAGACAGATTATGAGGGTGAATCAAAAACAAAACCCACTTTAAATATAAAGACACATATAGATTAAAAGTAAATGAATTAAGCTGCAGCCTATTTTGCTCAGTGGATAGAGCATTAGCCCATGGACTGAAGGGTTCCAGGTTCGATTCCAGTCAAGGGCATGTACCTCAGTTGCTGGCTTGATCCCCAGTCCCTATCAAAGCATGTGCAGGAGGCAACCAATCAATGTGTCGCTCCCTTTCCCTTCACGCTCTCTAAAATTCAATGGAAACATACCCTTGGGTGAAGATTAACAAAAACAAAGTAAATGGATTAAGTAACATTAAAGAGATTATAAGAAAAATATAGTCCAAATTTTGTTAGTTGTATAATGGTTATGTTTACATTATTAACACCTAAGAAATTGGGTGAAGGGTACATATAATATGCTGTAGTATTTTATAGGTTTTTTTTTACATGTATGAGATTATTTCAAATTAAAATATTAAAAAATTAAAAATTAATAAAATATTAATTGAAATGTGTATGCATTACATTAAAAATCTCCTAATTGCTTCTAGCATAATTTATTAAATTGTGCTAAAATTTACAAGGGTTCAATTAAAAAATATCTTAATTCTAAATGATATAATAGAAAATATATAATAGTGCAGTTATAAGCACTTATCTGAAAATAAAAATTCAAAGAAGTGAATTTAAAGAAGGGATTAGCCAAAGAAAATATATGCACAACCCATGGACACAGACAACAGTATGGTGATGGCCAGAGAGAAGTGGGGGGCAAGAGCTGGGTAGAGGGGGCAAAAGGGGGGAAATAGGGACATCCTATATAATAATAATAATAAAAGGCTAACATGCAAATTGACTGAATGGCAGAATGACCAGTTGCTATGATGCGCACTGGCCACCAAGGGGCAGACGCTCAATGCAGGAGCTGCACCCTGGTGGTCAGTGCACTTCTATATGGGGAGTGCCACTCAGCCAGAAGCTGGCTCATGGCTGGCCAGCGCAGTGGTGGTGGCAGGAGCCTCTCCCACCTCCGTGGCAGCACTAAGAATGTCCAACTAATCGTTTAGACCCGATCCCTTGGGGGCCTAAGCCTTTAGTCGGACATCCCCCGAGGGCTTCCTGGCTGCCAGAAGGATGTCTGACTGCAAGCTTAGGCCTGATCCCCCGGGCAGTGGGCCTAAGTCAACAGGTGGACATCCCCCAAGGGGTCCTGGACTGTGAATGGGTGCAGGCTGGGCTGAGGGACCCCCCCCCTCCCGAATGCACAAATTTTTGTGCACCGAGTCTCTAGTTTATAATAACTAAGATTTAGAAATGGTCCAAGTGCCCATCAGTAGATGAGTGTATAAAATAGCTGTGGTACATTTACAGCAGGAATAACTATGCGGCTGTAAAAAAAAATAACATTTTCAAGAGCATAGATAGACCTGGAGAGTATTATTCTAAGCTAAATAAGCCAGTTAGAAAAAGACAAGTGTCACATAAGCTCACTTATATGTGGAATCTAATGAACAAAACCGAACTGTTGAACAAAATACATCTAGAGACATGGAAGCATGGAACAGTCTGTTGAACCACAGAGGGAAGCCAGGAGAGGGTGGTGGGAGGGGAAGAGATCAACCAAAGAACTTGCATGCATGTATGCATAACCAATGGACACAGGCACTAGGGTGAAGGCCTGGGGTGGAAGGTGGGAGTGGCTAGATGAGCTCAATGAGAGGAAAAAAGGCACAGATGTAATACTTTCAACAATAAAGACTAAAACAAAAAAATAAAATAAAACTTATCACTCTTTTTACCATCCCATCTCTATTCTTTGATTTATTTATTTATTTAACAAATATTTATTACATCTGGTTGACAAATAATGTAAAAAACCCTGAGAAGAGAACTTTAAAACATGTCCATACCTTCTGTCCTCACATAACTTTTCTACTTAACCATGTTTAATCTAGGGCAATGCCTTCATGGTTTCTATTTTCCTTTTTGTATTTCTTTTGTTTCGAATTAAATTTATTGGGGTGACATGGGTTAATAAGTTTATCTAGATTTCAAGTGTACAATTCTATGATACATCTTCTGTGTATTGATTGCATTGTGTGCCCAACACCCAAGATCAATTTTTCTTTCATCACCAAATATTTGACACCCTCTGCCCTTCCTTCTGGTAACTATCATTCTGCTGCTTATGTCTATGAGGGTTTTTGCTTTAATTATTATTATTTTTTATTTGTTGCTTTCAGTTTTATATCCCACATCTGAGTGAAAACATAGGCTTTTAACTTTTCTGTCTGACTTGTTTTGTTTAGCATAATATTCGCAAGATCCATTTATGTTGTTGAAATAAATTTCTGAATATCCCTGTTGTAATAATGAAGCTGGATACTGTGATTTGTAAACTGTTAAGTTGTATACTAATGTATCATCAATAAACTCTATCAGTTAGAATACAAGTAACAGAGAGCTTTACTAAAAATGGCTTAAACCATTAGGGATTTTGTTAGGTCAAGTAACCAACAGTGCTAGAGGTAATGCTCACTTCAGGCAAAGCTTGACTCAGTAGCTCAACAATGTCACTGAGAATCCAATTTCTTTCTAGCTCTTCACTTTGCCCTTTTCGGTGTCACCTTATAAGGCTTACTCCCCTTAAGGTTCCCTCTGGCTTCCAGCAGCTATTTCCTCATTCTAGTCCAGAAGAGAAGAGGCAGCATCCCTGCCCAGCCTTTCCAAGGAAAGTCTGAAGATTCATTCTGATTGGCCCTCCTTGCATCATTTTTGCCCACTTCTGCATTTATTTGAATCCCTGCTTTTAATTATTTTGTGTATACACGCAGAAGTCCAATTGCTGAATCTTGTGGTAATTCTGTTTAATTTTTTGAGAAACTGCCATACTTCTTTCCACAGTGACTGCACCATTTTATATTCCCACCAGCAGTGAACAAGGGTACCAGTTTCTCCACATTCTCACCAACACTTGCTATTCTCTCATTTGTCAAGAGATTTTTGTTTTTCTTACAACAGCCACCCAAATGGGTGTGAAGTAGCATTTCATTGTAGTTTTGATTTGCATTTCACTAATGACTAGTGATGTTGAGCACCTTTTTGTGTGCATGTTGGCCTTTTGTATATCTTCTCTGAAGAAGTGTCTATTCAAGTTCTTTGCACAATTTTTACTGGGGTTGTTTGTTTTTGAATTGTTTTCTAATTATAAGAGTTCTTTGTGTATTCTGGATATTAACCCCTTATCAGATATGTGATTTGCAATCTCACTTCTTAGGTTGCCTTTCACTCTGATGGTTTCCTTTGATGCCCATGAAACCCTCTCTTCAAGGCATCCAGCTTCTTCTCTCAGGCTCCCCTGTACTGCCCCTGTGACAGGATAGTAAGAAGCAGGGGAAATGCCTTCACAAGTGGAATAAGGGAAACTGAGACAAAATAATTAAACAAGGCCAAATAATTTCAGCAATTCACAGCCAGCAAATGAACCACAAGATTTTGTCTTCCCTAACCAAGAATACTTAAGAGAAAATGGTTTACATATTTCATAATGCCATGGGGTAGACTGGCCTCAGTTAGGTCCTAGTCCCTCCTAGATGACATTCTTTGAAAATAAAACTAACCAAATAGTAACCCTAACTTCCCTATGTGCACATTTTGATGAATCAACATATTGAAGGACACACCTGGAATGCTAATGAATATTGCTAAGACCCTCCTCAAGGCCTCCCCTAGGATCCTCCCCCCAAGAATGATAAAAAGCCTCAAGACATAGGATCTATGAGCGCACTCTCGCTAGAGTACACCCATGCCTCGAATCTCTTTCTCCTAAACTTTAAGGGTTCCCATAAGACTTGCAACTTGCAACCAGGGGAGCAGCAGGCAGTGGCAGCTTGTTCCAGGTTAACCCCCTGAAACTGTCTCCAAGGCCCCCTTTTTCTCTGACTTCTCAGTGAGCCAAAGCAGCCCAGCTTAGGCTCTCTTCTGTTGCTTCTTCTATCTTAAGCCCTTCCTTGTTTCACTGTTCCCAGCTTTAACAAGTATACTCTACTCACAATACTCTCTCACAGAGCACACTCACACCTTGTATCTCTGCTCACTCCTAAATCCTAAGGGACCCCATGAGGCTCAGAAACCCTTTGATCCTGTCTCTAAGGCCCCCCTTTTCTCTGACTTTTCAGTGAGCTAATAGCAGCTCCATCTAGGCTCTCTTCTGTTGCTTCTTGTGTCCTAAGCCCTTCCTTCCTATCACTGTCCACAGCTATAATACACATATTCTCAAAATCACCTGGGCTCATGTTATGAAATCTTTCCTGCACAAAGTCAAGAGCCCACATGCTACCTAGCGGCTGGTTTGAGGCAGACCTGTGCCGGAAGCTGGTCCATCCCTGCTGCTTGACACAGTCACTGCAGGAAAGAAACATCTGTACAGCATATGTTTCAAGGGACCTGGCGTATATGGCATACTGTTCTTAATATGTTTGCTCCCCTTCTTGGCGCTATGTGTTTTAACCAAGGTCACCTTTCCGAGAAAGGTTGCTTCCCCAGGTAGGGATTTTTCCCTGAAGTTAGGGAGGGAATAAAACCCCTTAACTAAGTGCCAGACGGGTAGTTAATCACTTTAACTACGAACAATCACGCTTAAGCTACATAATCTTTACTCCCTGGAATGGAGATAGGAAACGCCCTAACCTTTGGAATAGAAATTGATAGGATTAAAATCAACTGGTATAAATACAGATGTAACAAGACAATAAAACACAGAACCTGGAGCTCCCCTGCACTCCTGGCCTCCTCCCCTTCCCTGCCCTCTTGTGGGTCCTGCACTGTCCTCCCCTCTGCATTTCTCCTCAGGGTCCTGAGGACCAGCAACCCTCTGCTTCCGTCGTCATAGTGGTTACGTCTTCTCTGCGCCAGAAGGAGAAACCGGGAACACTTGGAATTATGGCGGCGGTGGATATCTGAGATAATCTACTGGGAATCTCTTGGGTTGACAGTACATGGATCCCCATTTTGAACAGTGGAAGTGTCCTAGATTACTTTTCAGAAAGAAGTAATCCTTTTTACGACAGAACGTGTAATAATGAAGTGGTCAAAATGCAGAGACTAAAATTAGAACACTTAAATCAGATGGTTGGAGTGGAATACATCCTTTTACATGCTCAAGAACCCATTCTTTTTATCATCTAGAAGCAACAGCGGCAGTCCCCTGCCCAAGTTATCCCACTGGCTGATTACTATATCATTGCTGGAGTGATCTACCAGGCACCAGACTTGGGACCAGTTATAAACTCTAGAGTGCTTACTGCGGTGCATGGCATTCAGACAGCTTCTGATGAGGCTATGTCATACTGTCGATATCATCCTTCCAAAGGGTATAGGTGGCACTTCAAAGATCATGAAGAGCAAGGAAAAGTTAAACCTAAAACCAAAAGGAAAGAAGAACCAAGCTCTATTTTCCAGAGACAATGTGTGGATACTTTACTCCTAGACCTCAGACAAAAATTTCCACCCAAATTTGTGCAGTAAAAGTCTGGAGAAAAGCCTGTCCCAGTGGATCAGACAAAGAAAGAGGCAGAACCTACACCAGAAACTGTGAAGTCTGATGAGAAGGAGACCACAAAGAACATCCAACAGACAGTGAGCACTGAAGGTCCCCCTGAAAAATGAATGAGACTTCAGTGAGTATTGGACAAGAGAAGCTCGTAAGACTTCTTGTCCATTATTATACCTCATACTGTGACAGGCTCTTGAACTATGAAATTCTTTGTCACAACTCTCATTTGTATAGAATGTGCTTGCTTTTTATGCTCTTTAAGAAAGGATATAAGGACCCTCATGCTTTTGAGATGGATATTTGTATGTATCTTTTGTAACCTTTCCCCTACGGACTTGAGCAACCTCCTCACTCACATGTGTACTGCCTTCATATGTTTGAAACCAAATTAAAGTATTTAGAAAAAACAAACAAACAAACAAACAAACAAAAAACCCAGAACCTGGCTAGGCTGCTGATCAACTGAATGCTGTCTCCGTGTCATTTCTTCTTCTCCGACTCTGTCCACACCTTTGGGAACCCCTGGACCTGCTGGGGTTGGACCCCAACAGACCTGCAGTAGGCCCAGTCCCTGTCCAGTAAAACCTTCACAGGGTTCCTGGTGTTGATTCGTTGGCCCTGTATCCTGCTTCCTCCCAGGGTAGGCTCCATTTTGGCAGAGGATGGGAGAATGGTGGGTTCTTCAGCCCCCCTCAGAAATGCCCTAAAGCCATCTCCTTCACATATGAAGCTGAAGACAACATCCTACCTAAAAATGAGGATTTGCTAATAGCTTTTTTTAAATCTAGAAATGGGTTGGTGACCTTATTTCAGAGATAGTTTTTGTTGTTTTATTTATTTTTTTTTTAAATATATTTTATTGATTTTTTACAGAGAGGAAGGGAGAGAGATAGAGAGTTAGAAACATCGATGAGAGAGAAACATCGATCAGCTGCCTCCTGCACATCCCCCACTGGGGATATGCCCGCAACCCAGGTACATGCCCTTGACCGGAATCGAACCTGGGACCCCTCAGTCCGCAGGCCGACGCTCTATCCACTGAGCCAAACCGGTTTCGGCGTGTTGTTTTATTTTTTAAAGAAAAAGCAGCACTGCCTGGGTGGCTCAGTTCGTTGGAGCATCATCGCGTACACCAAAAAGGTTGTGGGTTCTATTCCCAGTCAGGATGTGAACTGGAGGCAATTGGTTGATGTTTCTCTTTTACACCCATGTTCTCTCTCTCTCTCTCTCTCTCTCTCTCTCTCTCTCTCTCTCTCTCCTTTCCTCTCCCTCCCTCTCCCTCCCCCCCAAAAAAAATCAATAAAAAACATATCCTCTGATGAGGATTAGAAAAAAGAAAAAGAAACATATTTTTTTAAAATTTAGGGAATATAGCAAATCCTCTATCCCAGCTTGAGGGCAAGGGCTCTGTTGAAGAGTGATTGGCAGCAGCTAAACCTGGAAAAAGGCAAATCTCCACCTGAGCCTGTAAGGGGAGATGGCGAGGTCAGTGCCTGGAAGCTCAGATCTGGAAACATACCTGTGGGCCCACGTCAAACCAGTCTGCTCGGAAGCCAGCCTCTGTAGGGGGAGTGCCTGGTACAGAGCAGAGAGTGGGCAGAGTAAGGAGACAGGCCACCTGTGTTAGCTTAACTGCTGTGATTTGGGGCTGTAACTCCCCTTCTCTGAGCTTCAGCTTTTTATATAGAAAATCAAACCAGTAATTGTTATAAAATCTTACTTTATTGTTACATGATTTACACAGTGCTTCATATGCATTATCCAATTTAACAAAATACTACAGAGCAAAGGACTTTAGAAAAAATAAAATGTTTAACATATGTAAGAAATTGTTTCCTTTCTTTGAAACCTGCCCTGGGTGGTTCCACTATTGTTTGGTTAAGAGAATTATACAAATTTGAGGCCTGGTTCTTTATCTTGTATAGACTGAGAGGCAATTAAACAATTATTCATGTCAGAATCTGAGGTAAGAAGGCTGCTTCAAAGGGTCCACTTGACAAAGTGAAAAGCAGTTGAGTAGAAGCAGAGAGCACTATATAATTTCCTTCTGGAATATCCACACCATATGGCCCAAAGCAAGAATTTCAACTCATCTGTGAAGAGAAAGAGACATAGAGAAAAACATTAGTGTTTTAGCTCTGATTTTTCTCAGCCATCTTATGAAGGGCCTTTGGAGGCCACACATTGCTTTAAAGAGAGACCAACCCAGACCCTCTGAGGAAGATGGTTTTTCTCTGTGGGTAGAGATCATTCAGTCACGAACCAGTATCTTTTCTAAGAGGAAGGTTCCAGCAACCAAAACTGGCCATAAAAAGGACATTAAACCTTAGCATTCTCCTCATTTCCAGTGCCAATAACAGAGACAACCCAAGGATACAGGGAAGACACCCAGCCCAGCAGTCAGGCCCAGGACTCCAGCTTTCCTGGCAGAAGAAAATGAAGTTAATAGCAAACACATCTACATGTAAACTAGCACCACTCCCACCCCAACCACTGCCACTTTTCACCCTTGCCTGTTCAATAAACCCAAACCCCAATGGCCCCCTAGCCTTTGACCTTTCTTGCAGGGCTCTTGTCCTTCAGTGCCCAGGTGGAAACCCTTCCCAGACTGTCCTGTGGAGATGAGTGGCCTGTCACCCACTTGAATGTGTGGCTTTATAGAGCCGGGACCTTCCTGGATTAGCTCGACAAACAGTTCTGCCAACAAAAGGAATTTCAAAATAACTCTAATTTTTTACTCCTGTTCCCCCAAACCCTAGGAGTTCTCTGGACACAGCCCACAGCACACTGTACGGAAGTGTCCTCCCTGTCTCTGTCCAGCCCACCCCACAGTGTATCACTCCACCCTGAATTTGTCCAAACACCCAGCCCCTCTCTTCCTGCGCCTCTCCATGACTCTGGCCCCCTTCTGTCTTTAATGTTGTGTGTGTTCTGACCAAGTTTCTTCCTCTTTACAGGCCAGGACAGTGACTGGGCTTAGCTGTGACAGAGAGTTTGGAGGATGAGAGTTTGGAGGCTAGTGGTCACTGTTCCCACACAAGTGAAACCAACCCTTGAGTTCCTTCAGTTCCTTGGCTTCCTCCAAGCCACAACCAGGGAGTAGTGACAACCTCAAAGCCTGAGCTGCCACCCAGACGTCAGGGTGGAATGGCAGCACAGAGTAAAGCCTATTTTAAAATATCTGGAGAACATTAAAGAAAGTTCTCTTTATGACATCCCCACCTCCACTGCAGCCCCTCCCTAGGCTGCCATTGAAATTCACTTTCTCCAGAGCAAAAGTGGCGACAGCCTCTGCCAGTGAAGAGTGCATTGCAAGCCCACTCCACAATAGGCTGTCCTCAGAAGGTCCTCCAGTCACCATACTCGGTGACACTCTGCCTGAAACCTCTGAGAAGCACCATTGTGCTCACTTCAGAACTCGTCCTCACTGCATCCTCAGGAAGGGAAGGGCACAGCACTGAAGAGGGGTGGGGCAAAGTTGGGACTTCTTTTGGTAACTAAATTTAACCTTGGGTTCCAAGCACAGATATTACTATTTGAAAGTACATCTCAAATGAGCACTTGGTGTGCCTGGTAAACCTTGGTGTCATACATGGCTTTTAGCATTAGTCATCTCCCTGCTGGGAAAGAGAAGTCCAGAAATAAGGATGTTGCAGAACAAAACTGTGTGGTTCACCAAACCCCAGGGGAGAGGGTGGGGAAGCAGCAGTGCCCTGGTTAAAGGTCACAAAGCATTATTTCTACTTTAATATCAGAGTCTGTGTGAGGCTAAGATCAAAGTGAAAATTAACTGAGGACAACTGTGCCATTGGGCTTTCTGAGAGAGCTTGCTGAAGGAGAATGCAGACCACCTTAGCTTTCCCTGAGCCATGATGAAGAAGGAATGGTGTGAATGGGGACGAACATAACAGATGGCAAGAAAATATGGTGGAATTCCCTTCTTTGAAGATTCCTGGAACAAGACAGACGTACACATTAGGTGCAGGTACACCTGGAAGTGAGCAAACTTCTTCCCCCAGGACTATGATCCTGTACTATGTGTGACCCCTGGTTCTCCAAGCCTACAGAGTCAGAATGACTCACTCTAGGAACACAGGATGCAATGACCATGTGCAAACAAACCCGTGGCTCTGAGTCCCCCCCTGGAAGGACCATGTGTGCTCTCACCTCTTCTCTCCTGGCAAAGTCTCCAGGAGGTCATGTGCTCTCCTTGGTGAATAATAAAGATTTCTTGCGTGGATCCAGCCTGGATCTTAATGGCATTAATTTTATACTCTTTCTGTTGCTAGTGGTCACTGTCATATTGCCTGAGCCTGACCACTCTTCTAGCTGCTAGTGTTAGCCATCCTTCCCAGTGCTCAGAGAGGGAAAATATGCTCTTCTCACCCAGTCCTTCTAATAAGAGGGACCATACTTTCTCAGGTTGTTGTTGAGTTTCCCTTAGTGGCACCAACCATGAATTTCCCCGCAGTTGAAGGGAGTAGGAGGGCACCTTCTGCAGGACACCCAGTGCACTTCTTCTAACAACAGTCACCCATGTTCCCAGATGGATGCCAGGAACACATCAGAGCTATACTGAGTACTTGCATCCACTGGACACCATGCTCAATGCTTCACATGTATTATCTCATTTGATCTTTGCTTCTACCCCATGAAATAAATACTATTCTTGTTCCTGTTCTACAGATGGGGACACAGATGTGCAGACACCGGTGGGGTGGCCTGGTCAGCTCTTCATGTTTCAGGTGACTTTTCACTGCTGCAGTGGCCAACCTCCTTTCATCATTCTGTCCTGCCAAGTGTCCACTGGATCAAAGCAATCATTCTCCAGTGGATAGCACTGGTGTGCCTGATGGGTAGGTAGACAATTGGCCTCACTACATGACATGTGCTGATAGCTCTGGATTTTCTTTTAGTTACAATGCACTTCAAAAATGTGAATAAATGCTCAAGAAATAGGAAATGCAGCCTGAACAATAACAAAAGCCAAGATACTGATATTTCATATGTCCATGCTCTGTTCTGTGAGGACTCATTCCTCATAAGAATCCTGGGCAGTAGGAACTATTATTATCCCTCTTTTATAGGTACAGAGAGGTTAAGTAACTTGCACAAGATTCCACAGCTCTTACATGGAGATGCCAGCATTCAAATCTAGCAACAGTGTGGGCTGTTCCTTAAAAATGTCAAATATAGAAAGGATTTCAATATTCTTGTATGTTTATTTCTTATCACAGTTTAGAAAACAATATGTCCAAAAGACCAGAATTAAAATAAGGCATGAGAAGTAGCTAAAACAAGGGGCTCACGTCCAATGACTACTTTGGAGCCCAGACTTTGTGTTTGGTCTCCTCTCTCAGTTTAGCAGTGAAAGTGTAATAAAATAGAAGCAGGCAAGTGCCCAAGGAGGACACAAACACAGTCCTGTAGGAGCTTAGGTGACAAGAACCTCCTGACCTGCTTCTATTTGCAGAAGGTGTTGAACAATCACTAGGATTTCTATGGATGGTGAAGGGGGAAATGAATAGGAACATTGTAAGCAGAAAAAGGACTTCGTGGTGGAAGGGTCCTGGGGTCCTGAAATAGTGAGTTATTGAAATCGAATGAACCAGGGAGGAACTAATGGATTATTCCAGGGAGAAAATACACTTAAATTTATGAGAGCAATCAGCAGGTAAAGTTTAGCAACATTCCCAGCACACATGGGGCCTTCTAAAGAACTCAGTGATGGCCCACGGGGCAGAAGAGTTCTATCCTGTCTGCCGGGATGTCCTGGTTTACACCTACTCTTGTGGCATCACATCCAGTTAATACCCTCTTCTACTCTCAAAAGGGTCCTCACACGAACAATAAATTATATGACTACCCTGTATCTGGCAGATTGACAAAGCCAACAGATAGAACCTTCAGTGACACTTAGGCACTAAAGAAGTAGTGTTTTATTTATTTATTTATTTATTTATTTATTTATTTATTTATTTATTTATTTTCTTTCCATTTTTTTATTTATTATTTTTAAATCATCACCCAAGGATATGTTCATTTATGAGAGAGAGAGAGAGAGAGAGAGAGAGAGAGAGAGAGAGAGAGACATCAATTGGTTGCCTCTCATACTAATCCCAACCAGGGACCTAACCTGCAACATAAGTATGTGCCCTAACTGGGAATAGAACCTGCAACCTTTTGGGTATATGGGAGGACACTCCAACCAAGTGAGCCACCTGACTGGGGCAAGAACTCATGTTTTTAAAAGCCTATATCACAGTGCTAGCTGAACGTGGTAAAAAAGATGCAGTCTTGAACACAGGTGTCTGAACACAACCATAGTTAGTTTTGAAAGCCATAGTTAGTTCTTCTTCCCTCACCATATTTGGTCTGAGCCAAATTCATAAAAAATCATCTCAGTAGTATCTATCACAAAAACACAAGGAAAACCCAGCACTTTGATAAAAAGGCATTTCCCATCTTTTGGCAGCCGGTGATGGCAAAGGAAAAGCCACAGGTTTAAATCACACACTGGCACAAGCTGATGGGGCTAATTTTTATCCAAGAAAGCTTTTGAGTTGAAAACAACTGAATTCAAAGAAGTTAATTAAAACCACATTGAGTTGTCAGGGAGTTTAGAAATCAAACACAAAGCACTTTGAAACAATGAAACTCACTAACTCTGAGGCAAACAAGTTGACCAGTTTGTGTAGAGGAGCCAGCCTGTTTGTATGTAGGCTAAAATCCTTTCAGGAAAGTGCAGTGTCCACAGAGCAGAGCATGAGAAGGTGGAGGCAGTTCTACCCATCCTTTCAGCTTAGACATGGAATCTGTCTACAGGGCTGCCTCAGGGGAGACAGGCAGGCCCTTCCAGTGAAGTTTATTTAGTAGACACCTGTTGTTCTGTTGCTAGGTTTTATTATACTAGAGGCCTGGTGCACGAATTCATGCATGGGTGGGGTCCTGAGGAGGGGGGAAGCTGGGACACGATTGGCCCTCCAACCAGGCCCTGGGACGCCCTTGCCAGCCCAGGACCCGGATCCGTCCCCTGACATTCGCACTACTTGTCGGGAGCCACCTGGTGGCCACTTTTATATTGTTTCTTCCTTGCAGAGCATCTAGGGAGGGGAAGTGGCTGCGGTGCCCGAGGGCCAACATCCAGGAAGCCTCAGTGCTGTAGGGATCGTGCCAGAGGTGCTGGTCCATCAGTGCCTGGCCTATTCTCTGGAGATTGGACCTGCAGAACTACTGAGGGAGTGAGTGGCTGCCGGAGGGCTGGTGGGCAGCTGGGACGGTTCTCAGATGAGCAGTGCTCCTGCTCTGGAAGCGCACTGACCATCAGGGAGCAGCTCCTGCACTGAGCATCTACTCCATGGTGGTCAGTATGCATCATAGCAACCAGTTGTTCCAGTCGTTCAGTCGCTTAGGCTTTTATATGTATAGATGAAGTTGAAAGCCCTGCTTCTAATGCATCTGAAACTTTAAGACTTGCCAGACACACTCCCCTGTAAACTGGACTGTGTGGAACAGTGTGCTATGATTTGCCTGGCATCCAGCTTGTGTGTTCTGCCATTCCCTGATGCACATGGCAGGCTCTGAGCATTGCAGACAGGAAACTTGCTTTTTCTCTAGCTCTTTTCTGAGTCTTCTGTGGCTTGTTTATTGGAAAATAGGTGAATAATGATAAAAATAGATTAATAAGGTAATTCCAAAATGATGGTAGAGTAAGTGAATGCTACACTGACATGCTCCCAGAACCAAACTGGAATTACAACTAAAATATAGAAAAACCATCCTGAATAACCAACATAAGACTAATTGGAGAGAAAACTGATGACCAAGGAGGAAAATGAATACCACATAGAGACTGGTAGGAAGTAAGGCGGTGAGAAAGGGCTAGCAGACTCCCACAGGCAGAAGCTAGAGTTCTGGAGGGATATCTCAGCTGTGAGGGGTCCCCACTGAGAACTCTGGGACCTAAAACCCAGGCTGGGCTCCCCATACCAGAGCACAAGAACTGAGAAAGGTGCTCACATAACAGGGTTGCTGTCTGCAGGGAGAGATGGCTAGAAATTCAGGCACCCTCTTCAAGGGCCAATGCACAAAATTTCATGGGTAGCCACTCAGGGCTCTGGCAGAGGGAGGATAGAGTAGACTGAAGTTGTGTGACCTCAGAAAGCAGATAACCTAGTTTCCCGTGCTGAGCCATTTCCTCATGCTGCAGAGGACATATTTCTCCAGCAGACCTTTGCTATCAATTCAGTTTTTGCCTGGGGGAAGGCAGTTGCCCCATCCTATCAGAAAAGCCTTTGCCCCAGCCTATGGAGTTTCTGAGGCCCATTAGAAGACAGAATAACAATCCACCTGCAGGCAGAAGCAATTAATTTGCCCCACCAAGTTGGAAAACCACTTGCCTGAGGCTAATCAAGATTGAATACAATCAGACTTCAGGCAGAGGTGGGTCTCTCTAGGCTTTGAGTCTGCCTGACCTAATTTGGGGCCCGGGGGATAGGAAAAGCAGACCTTGATGTATATCTTGGTCCTTTCCAAAGGCACCCCACCCCACCCCAGCAGAGGGAGCCACAAGCTGAGGATTGTTGATAGCTCCAAATAGGGTATGTAAGGCCAATCAGAAACAGATTCTGACACTGTCCTTCACTAGAGATTGGGAGATGTACCAGATCTACCTACTAGTAATACATAGACACAAACCCAACAGTAAGCCAAAATAGGGAGACAAAAAAAAAACCCCAAATGAAAAAACAAGAGAATTTTCCAGAAGAAGAGCTAAATAAAATGGAGATAAGAAATTTATCAGACATAGAGTTCAGAATAATGATGTTGAAGATGCTCAACAGCATGAGAAAATAGAAAGTAACTATGAAGAAAGACACAGCACTAATAAAGAACACAGTGGAAAAAATACACAGCAGATTAGGGGAAGCCAAATATCAGATGTGTAAATTAAAAGATAGGGTAGCAAAAAGCACTCAATTAGAGAACGAAAAACAAAAAGACAATTTAAAAATAGGAGGACAGGAAGAGAGGCAAAATTGTGGCTGAATAGGCAGGTGTGTCCTGCGCAAAGAGAGGAAACAACTAAATCGAATAACATCCACCTGGAATTGGGGAATGAAACACAGCTGGTGAGACAATCTGGCCAGAAAGGACAGATGATGCCTGGAGAACAGTAGGATCAGGGATTTGAGCTGGAGAGAGAGACAACCAGGATGAGAGGGTCAGAAGGAACCTATGCTGCACCAAGTCCACGTCCCTTGGGGACACACATAACACTTGGCTGTGGAAGGGGGTCCACAGGGCTGCTAGCAGCTGGGGAATCTAGGTCTAAGTCCACAACCCCGAGAGTCTGTGCCCAGAAAGGCAGCTTGAACATGCAGTATTGGGGGAGGGGGGGGGGGCGGCGGGGACACGCAGTGGCATGGCTGTTTTGCCTTTATATTTTCCTTGTGTTTACTCACTAAACCCAGTTCACAGGATCTTTCAATTACAAACACTTACCGAGGCTGTGATGCAGGTTGAGGTACAGTTTTGTGGAGGCTGGGAAGAGGCTGTAGAAAGGAAAGGAGTAGGACAGGGAGAAGTGACCAGAAATCTGGGACTAGGACATTCTGGTCTCTTCAACCCAAATCAGCCATTTCTCTCCTAAAGAGCCAACACCTCCCAGCACCCATGGGCAACTAGTGCAGCCACACCCAACCTCAAGCTCTGCAGAGGAAATAAAGAATCTGAATAGCCCCAGGGAGCCATTGGGGACTGAGTTGAGAGGCCGTTTGATCCCAGAAACTAATACAGCAACACCCCAACCTAAAGCCCATGTCAGAAATAGGTGCTTGTGTAAATATGACTGAAAGCAAACAAAGTGGGCAGATTGGTCCCGCTTGCCTGAAATCAAGGCTGTGGATACAGACAGAGGAGCAGTGAATCACTGGGAACTTCAACATGGTGCTGACTACTTAACAGGAAACTGAGAAGTGGCAGACAGAACAGTAGAGAGGGGTCTTAAACCAGCCCCATTGGAACATTAAAACTCAGCTGAAGTGAATAAAAACTTTTTTATTTTTTATCTTTTACTTAAGAAACAAACAAACAAAATACTTATTTTATTTTTTATTTTTTTTAACCTTTTATTTTTTTGTGGAGTTTTCTCCCCAAATATGTATATTTATCCCCTTGATTATATTTTTAATTTTTATCATTATTTTAATTTATCTTATTTTTTCTTTTTTACTACCCTTTTCTTCCTCACTTCTCCCTTTTTCATCCTGTTTCTCTTCTCCTGTTCTTGCTTTAGTTTTCCTCTCACCTTTCTTTTTACCCCTTGTTAAAAATTGACCTTCTTTATCTGCTTTATTGATGTGTTATTATTATTGTAGTCTTTGTTGGCTTACTCATATATCTAATTTCCTCTCCCCTGCTCCAAGTCCATGCACCCTTCTCTTTTCTCTTTCTTTGCTAGCCAATTTTTTATGCTTTTGTTTTTCCTCTCCTCTTTTGCTCTCTTCTTCTCCTAATTGCTTAATTAGTTTCACTCACTAAACTCAAGCCTATCTGCTCTCTCCTCTATTCTCCTTTTCCAAAAATAGATGAATATATAGATCAAGCATGACAAACTCGCAGGCGGCAGGCTTGATCTAGATGGATGGATTAAAGAAAAAAAATTTTCATCTTTTTATTTTTTATTTATTGATTATTTTGTTTTTGACTTTTTTTCTTATCCACTCATTCTCTTTCTACCTCCTCTATACTGAACTGTGACCATTCCCCCATTCATTCAATTCCTTTACCTTACTATCTGGAAATAAGCTCTGCCACTACAGATGCTGTACACCCTTTTTTTCTGGTTGTTTGTTGTTTGCATTTTTTGGTTTATCTGCTTGTTTTGTGGAGTTTCCTCCCCATATATGTATATTTTCCCCCTTCTTTCTTCTTTTTGTTTCCTCTCTTACCTTTTTTCCTTTTCTCAATATCATTTTTGCTCTCTTTTCTCACTCCTAATTCTCTTTTCTCTGGTGGTCACTTTTACTGGGGTTATCAGTGTTGTGAGTACATTTGTGTTTTGTTCCCTTTATGTTGTGTCTTGTCGAGTTGTATTTTGTGCTTTTTGGTCAATGTGGTAAAGAGTGAGCAACATAATCAGAAACCCTGAGAGGAGACACCATTAACAAACAAGACAATAACACTCAAGACCCAACTACACAAAGAAAATCCAAATATCCCAAGTAAGGGGCATCCCTAGAATACCCAGCCCAGAAGACCTGAAAGGTTGAAACACTGGGTCCCACAAAACATCTACTATATAAGACAAACTCAAAAATATGGGTGACATAGAAGTTTGATCTAATTCATAGAAACAACCACAAAGGAGCAGCAAAAATGGGGAGACAAAAAACAATCCCCATACAAAAGAGGGGCATCACAAGAAAAGGAACTAAATGAAATGGAGGCAAGCAATTTGCCAGAGAAAGAATTCAGAGCAATGGTCATAAGGATGCTGAAAAGGATAGAAGGCAAATTCCAACAACATGTGTAAGAATCAAGATAAAATGAAGAAGAACCAGGAGGAAATGAAGGAAGACATAGGTGAAATAAAGAAAAAAATGGAAAGTATCAACAGTAGACTAGAAGAAGCTGAGGACCATATCAGTGAACTAGAAGATAAGGTAGAAAAAAAAACACACAAACAGTGCAGCAACTGGAAAAAAAAGTTTAAAAAAGCAGGAAGAGAGCCTAAGGGAGCTTTGGGACAACATGAAATGAAACAACATATGCATAATAGGGTACCAGAAGGAGAGGAAACTGAGCAAGGAATAGAAAACCTGTTTGAAGAAATAATGACAGAAAACTTCCCTGATATTGGAGGAAAAAATTCATACAAGTCCAAGAAGCACACAGAATCCCAAACAAAGATGAACCCAAAAAGACTGATACCAAGACACATCATAATTAAATGGATAAACACCACCAACAAAGTAAGAATCTTAAAGGGTGCCAGAGAGACAGAAAGTTACCTATAAGAGATCTTGCATTAGACTATCAACTGATTTATCAACAGAAACACATCAGGCCAGAAGGTAATGGAATGAAATATACAAAGTGATGCAAAGCAAGGGACTGAATCCAAGAATACTCTACCCAGCAAGGCTATCATTCAAAATTGAAAGGGAAATCAGGAGCTTCACAGACAAAAACAAAAACAAAAAACTATCTGAGTTTATTACCACAAGGCCAGCAATGCAAGAAATGTTAAAGGCACTGCTATAAAAAGATATAGGAAGGGAAGAAGGAACACAGGCATAAAAAATAAAAATGTCAACAAGCAGGTACCTATCAATAATAACTTTAAAGGTAAATGGATTAAGTGCTCCCATAAAAAGACATAGGGTAGCTGAATGGATAAGAAAACACGACCCATATAAATGCTGTCTACAAGAGACCCACCTCAGAACAAAGGGCTCACACAGTCTGATAGTGAAGGGATGGAAAAAATGGTTCAGGCGAATGAAAATGAAAATAAAGCTGGGGTAGCAATACTTATATCTGACAAAATAGACCTCAAAGTAAAGGCAGTAACAAGAGATAAGGAAGATCACTTTATAATACTAAAGGGAGCAATTCAACAAAAGGATATAATTGTAATAAACATATATACACCCAATATGGGAGCACACAAATACATTAAAAAATTCTGTAAGATATCAAGGGACAGATCGACAGAAATACAATCATAGTAGGGGACTTAATACTCCATTGATACTACTGGATAAATCCTCTAAACAAAAAATCAGCAAAGAAACATAAATTCTAAACGACTCACTAGATCAGATGGAATTAATTGTCATCTTCAGAACATTTCACCTCAAAGCTACAGAATATACATTCTTCTCAAGTCCACACGAGACATTTTCAAAGATAGACCACATATTGGGACACAGGAAAAGTCTCTTCAAATTCAAGAAGCTAGAAAACATATCAAGCATGTTCTTAGATCACAATGGCATAAAATTAGAAATCAATTACAATGAAAATAATGAAAAAAATCAAACACTTGGAGGCTAAATAGCATGCTATCAAATAATGATTGGGTTACCAAAGAGATCAAAGAAAAAATAAAAAACATCCTGATGACAAATGACAATAAAAACACAACAATCCAAAATCTATGTAACACAGTGAAAGCAGTCCTGAGAGGGAAGTTCATAGCTCTACGGGCCTGCCTCAAGAAAAACTGGAAATAAATTATCTAACGCTACAACTTATAGCATTAGAAAGAGAGCAACAAGAAAAGCCCAGAGTAAGCAGAAGGAAGACACTAATAAATTCAGAGTGGAAATAAATGACATAGAGAACAAAAAAACAATACAAAAGATCAATAAAACCAAGAGCTGGTTCTTTGAAAGGATAAACAAGATTGATGAACTTCTAGCCAGGCTCACCAAGAAACAAAGAGAGAGGACCCAAATAAGCAAAATCAGAAATGAAAGAGGTGAAGTAGCAACAGACCCCACAAAAATACAAAGGATTGTAAAAAAAAAAAAAAATACTATGAACTACTCTACTCCAAAAAACTGGACAGCCTAGATAAAATGGACATGCAGTAGGTCCTCAGGTTACGTTGGAGATCTGTTCCTACAGTGTGACATAACACGATTTTCACTGTAAGTCAGAACCCACCTACATAAGCACCTATGTCACTCACATGAAGCACATACACAGCAGTAATGAAGTGAAACAGTAAAAAAAAATTAAAAGAAAGCTAACAATTCCTGACCTTTACTTGCGGTAAATAAATAATAAAAAACATAAAGCACATATGTACATATGTCAAAATGATGGAATATTTTTTATATATATAAATAAATGGGAGATGGCGAAGTAACCATGAAATGCCGTACATTGAGTCTCATGTAACCTGAAGACTGTCTGTATTCTAAGATACAAGCTTCCAAAACTCAATCAAAAAGAATAAAAAACCAGAACAGGCTGATAACTACCGATGAAATTAAAGCAGTAATAAAAATAAATAAATCTTCCAACAAACAAAAGCCCTGGTCTGGACAGCTTTATAGGTGAATTCTACCAAACTTTAAAAGAACAACTAAAACCTATCCTCCTTAGATTATTCAAAAAATTCAAGAGCTTAAAGGCACACTTCCAAGCTCTTTCTAAGAAGTCAGCATTACCCTAATTCCAAAACCAGATAAAGACACCACAAAGAAAGAGAACTACAGGCCAATATCCCTGATGAACATAAATGCTAAAATCCTCAACAAAATTCTAGCAAATCAGATGTAGCATTACATTAGAAAGATCATACACCATGACCAAGTGGGATTTATTCTGGGGATGCCAGGATGGTACAATATCCACAAATTAATAAATATGATACATCACATAAACAAATTGAGAGACAAAATCACATAATCATACCAATTGATTCAGAAAAACATTTGACAAAATCTAACATCCTTTCTTGATAAAAACTCTCAGTAAAGTGGGAATAGAGTGATCAAACCGCAACATAATAAAGGCCATATATGACAAACCTACAGCCAACATCATACTCAATGAGCAAAAACTAAAACCATTTTCCCTAAGAACAGGAACAAGACCGGAATGCCCACTTTCACCACTTCTATTCAACATAGAGCACTGGAAGACCTAGCCATAGCGATCAGACAAGAAGAAGAAATAAAAGGCATCCAAATTAGAAAAGAAGAAGTAAAACTGTCATTATTTGCAGATGACATGATATTGTACATAGAAAACCCTAAAGACTCCATCAAAATAATTACTAGACTTAATAAATGAATTCAGCAATGTGGCAGGATACACAATTAACACACAGAAATCTGACTTTTTTATACACCAATAATGAACTCACAGAAAAGAAACAAAACAACAACAACACCAAAAAAAATTCCAATTTACCATTGCAACAAAAAAATTAAGATACCTAGGAATAAACTTAACTAAGGAGGAAAAATACTAGTACTCAGAAAACTATAGGACATTGAAAAAAGAGATAGAGGAAGACATAAACAAATGGAAAAATATACTGTGTTTATGGATTGGTAGAATCAATATCATTAAAATCTTCATACTAACCAAAGCAATTTATAAATTCAAAACAACCTCCATTAAAATACCAACAGCATATCCCACAGACCTAGAACAAACTCTTCAAAAATTCATATGGAATAAAAAAAGACCCCAAATAGCCACAGTAATCCTGAGAAATAAGAACAAGTTGGAGGGATCACAATCCCAGATAACAAGCTATATTATAAAGCCATTGTTCTCAAACAACCTGGTACTGGCACAAGAACAGATATATAGACCAATGGAACAAAGCAGAGAGCCCAGAAATCAACCCAAGCCAATATGCTCAACTAATATTTGACAAAAGAGGCAAGAGCATACAATGGAGTCAAGACAGTCTCTTCAATAACTGGTGTTGGGAAAATTGGTCAGATACATGCATAAAAAATGAAACTAGATCACCAAATTACACCATACACAAAAATAAACTCAAAATAGATAAAGAACTTAATCGTAAGATTCGGGGAAACCATAAAAATCTTAGAAGAAGCCATAGGCAGCAAAATAGCAGACATATATCATAGCAACTTCTTTACCAATACAGTTCCTAGGGCAATGGAAACTAAGGAGAAAATAAATAAATGGGACTACATCAAAATAAAAACCTCTGCACAGCAAAAGAAACCATCAACAAAACGACAAGAAAGCCCACTGCATGGGAGAATATATTTACCAATGTTATCTTTGATAAGGGTTTAATCTCCAAAATTTACAGGGAACTCATACAACTTGTCAAAAGGAAGATAAATAATCCAATCAAAAATGGGCAAAGGACCTACGGAGACACTTTTCAAGAGGACATAGAGAAGGCCAAGAGACATATGAAAACATGGTCAAAGTCACTAATCATCAGAGAGATACAAATCAAAACAATAATGAGGCATCATCTCATACCTGTCAGAATGTCTATCATCAACAAACGACAAATGCTGGTGAGGATGTGGAGAAAAAGGAACCCTCATACACTGCTGGTGGGAATGCAGACTGATGTAGCCACTGTGAAAAACAGTATGGAGTTTCCTCAAAAAGTTAAAAATGGAACTCCCATTTGACCCAGTAATCCCACTTCTAGGAATATATCCCAAGAAATCAGAAACACCAATCAGAAAGGATATATGCACCCCCATGTTCACAGCAGCACAATTTACAATAGCTTAGATTTGGAAACAACCTAAGTGCCCATCAGCAAATGAATGGACTAAAAACCAGTGGTACATTTACACAATGAAATACTATGCCACTGTAAATAAGAAGGAATTCTTACCATTTTCAACAGCATGGATAGACCTGGAGAGCATTATGCTAAGCGAAATAAGCCACTTAGACAAAAATAAATATCACATGATCTCACTCATATGTGGAATATAATGAACAACATAAACTGATGGAAAAAAAATAGATCCAGAGACAAAGAAACACCAAACAGACTGTCAAACCTCAGAGGGAAGGCAGGGGAGGGTCGGGGGTGAGGGGATGGGTTAAGTGATCAACCAAAGGTTTTGCATGCATGTATATTAGCATAACCAATGGACATGGTCACTGGGGCAGTGGGAACTTGTCCTGGGGGGTGGGAGTGGCCAGGGGGAGGTCAATCAGGGAAAAGGGAGACATATGTAATACTTAAAGCAATGAAAAGAAACAAAAAATTAGGAGGACAACTTAAGGGAGCTGTGGGACAACATAACAATATTCACATAATTGGAAAGCCAGAAGGGGAAGAAAATGATCAAGGGGTAAAGAATGTGTTTGAAGAAATAATGGCAGAAAACTTCCCTAACCTGGTGGAGGAAAATGTCACACAAGTTCAGGAGGGACAGAGAGTCCCAAGCAAGATAAACCAAAAAAGCCGCACACCGAGACACATCATAATTAAAATGCTAAAAATTAAAGACAAAGATAGAATCTTAAAGGCAGCAAGAGAAAAGCAATTTGCTACCTATAAAGGAGCTCCCATAAGGCTGACAGCTGATTTTTCATCAGAAACTCTACAGGCTAGAAGGGAATGGCATGAAGTAATCAAGGAAATGAAAAGCAAGGATCTGAAATTAAGATTACTATATCCAGCAAGGTTATCATTCAAAATAGATGATGAAATAAAGAGCTTCCCAGACAAAAACAAAGCTAAAGGAGTTTATCACCACCAAACCAGCACTGCAAGAAATGCTAAAGGGACTGCTGTAATGAGAAGAGGAACTAGAAAAACATAGGCATAAATATTTAAAATGGTAATAAATAAGTACTTATCAATAATAAACTTAAATGTAAATTGATTATATACTCCAATCAAAAGACATAAGGTAGCTAAATGGATATAAAAAACATGACACAAATTTATGCTGTCTATAAGAGGTACACCTCAAAACAAAAGACTCACATAGGATGAGAGTGAGGGATGGAAAAAATTTTTCCATGCAAATGGAAATGAAGAAAAAGCTGAGGTAGCAATACTCAGATCTGATAAAATAGACTTCAAAATGAAGGCCATCACAATAGACAATAAAGGTCACTACATAATACTAAAGGGATCAATCTGACAAGAGGATATAACCCTGGTAAACATATTTGTACCCTAAATAGGAACACCTAACTATATAAAAAAAAGTCTGGGTGATATCAAGGGAGAGTTCAACAGCAATACAGTTATAGTAGGCAATAACTTCAGTGGATAGATCATCCAGACAAAAAATTAACAAGGAAACAGTGACTCTAAAGGACACACTGAATCAGATAAATTTAATTGACAGTTATAGAACATTTTACCCCACAGCTTCTCAAGTGCACATGGATCATTCACAAAGATATACTATGTTAGGTCACAAAACAAGTCTTTACAAGTTCAAGAAGACTGAAATCATATCAATCATCTTCTCAGATCACAGTGGAATGAAATTAGAAATCAATTACAGTAAAAAACCTCCAAAAACATTAAAACACTTGGAGACTAAATAGCATGTTATTAAACAACTAGAGGCCCAGTCCACGAAATTCATGCGCGGGGGGGGGGGGGGGGGACATTTTATACAGTTATAATACATTCTCAGAAAGAGAAACTAAACAAATAATCCCATTTACCATTACAACAAAAAAATTAAGATAGGAATAAACTTAACTAAGGATGTAAAAGACCAGTACTCAGAAAACTACATGACATTGAAAAAGGAGTTAGAGGAAGATATAAACATGTGGAAGAATATACTGTTCATGGATTGGTAGAATTAACAGAATTAAAATGTCCATACTATCCAAAGCAATCTACAGATTAAATGCAATCCCTATTGAATCACCAATGGCATATTTCCCAGATTTAGAATAAATACTCCAAAAATTTATATGGAAACAAAAAATACCCCAAATAGCCCCAGAAATCTTGAGAAAGAAGAACAAAGTTGTAGGAATACCAGGTATCAACTTTTTATATTAAAAAAACCACTATAATCAAAACAAACTGTCACTGGCACAAGAACAGGAATATAGATCAATGGAATGGAACAGATACCTCAGAAATCAACCCAAGCCATTATGCTCAATTAATATTTGACAAAGGAGACAAGGACATACAATGGAGTCAAACAGTCTCTTCAACTAATGGTATTGGGAAAACTGGACAGATACATGAAAAAAATGAAACTAGATCACCAACTTACACCATACACAAAAATAAACTCAAAATGGATAACAGACTTAAGAGTAAGTTGTGAAACAGCCCTAGAAGAAACCATAGGCAGCACAATCTCAGACATCTCTCATAGCAATATGTTTGAGGATACATCTCTGAAGGCAAAGGAAAATAGAGAGTGGTGCGCTTTTCCCTTCTTTGAAGCATAGTTGCTGTGATGCTACTAACAGAGTAAATGAGCACCATCAGATGCTTCTATGCTGGAAAATAAACAGATTGGACTACATCAAAATAAAAGGCTTCTGCACAGCAGAAGCCATCAACAAAATGAAAAGGGAGCCAACTGTATGGGAGAACATATTTGCCAATGATACATCTGATAAAGTGTTAATATCCAAAATATATAAGGAACTCATACAACTTAACAAAAGAAAGACCAACAATCCAATTAAAAACTGGGCATAGGACCTAATTAGACACTTCTCCAAAGGGGACATACAGATGGCCAAGAGACATATGAAAACAGTGGGTGAGAAGAGATCAACCAAAGAATTTATATGCATATATGCATAACCCATGGATACTGACAATAGAGAGGTGGGGGCCTGGGGCAGGGGTAGGGGATCGGCTATAAGAGGTTAATGGGGAAAAACGGGGGACATATGTGATACTTTCAATAATTATTAAAAAAATTTTAAATAAAAGAAAGATTAATAAATCTCTCCCATCCCCACTAAAAGCTTGATATTTCAAAGAATGTGAAACAAAAACAATGAGAATAAAGCAACTGAACTAATCTGCACTATGATTTGGGAGATGCACTATGAATGTGGAGCTCCCTTAACTGTGGAATTCCAGATTCCAAACATTTCACAAATAAAATTTGACGTGTTGCATGAACTTGGAAAGTATGCACTGTGTGAATTAAATGCACAGGGACGATTTGTTTTTAAAAAGTCCCTGCTGGCAAAGTCAGGCTTCTTTTAAACTTTTAAACTTGTGAGGTAGAACCAATCCCAAAGGTGAGGTTGGAGAGACTTCCTGGTGCATCTTGATATGAAAGATTAAAATCTGCGCTCCAGTATAGGAGCATCTGATGGTGCTCATTTACTCTGTTGGTAGCATCACAACAACTATGTTTCAAAGAAAGGAAAAGTGCACCACTCTCTATGTACCTATGTTACCTAAAGGAACACTTGGAAGTCAATATTAGGCATCAATGCAATGCATCATGACAGATATAGAATCACATATAAATATGATTTCAAATATATTTAAATAAATAAATGTAATTGCATTCTCATAAAATGCACAGCTTTTATCCTAGTGAATATTCAAAAGCATATGCACCAAAGGTTATCTTAAATAAAATCCAAGTTATTTTCAGATGCTGAGGTTTTGAGAAGACCCCAATTGGGGGGAGTAAAAAAACCCCTCAAACATGTTTGCTGTATTCCTAGATAATCCCTGCATGCTTAAAATGTGCTATGTTGATACAATGACATAAAATACCCAAACAGAAATTCCTAAGGGGAAGCAAGAAGTGATTTTCTTTCATTATTCTGATAGTCCAGGAATGCCAAGGACATTGAACATATTCCAAACACCGTGAATCAGAGTTGAACAGATAGAGCAGCTGGGTTCAGGATTAAATTACAAACCATCAGAATAAACAGGTGACACTACTGAACTCAGATGGTGTGCCAGGCGCTTTCAGAGCTGGGAATCAAGTTGTGTGGTTACCCCCAAAAGGATATGCTCACATCCTAATTCAGTGGTGGGGAATGTCTGGCCCGTGGGCCATATAAGGCCCACACAATCATTTGTTCTGGCCCTGCCAAGGCATTAGGAGTGAGTTAATTAAATGTTTGACCAAATATAGCAGGCTAATTTTTAAGTTGATAATTTTGTATTGCCCATGAATGACGTTATAAATATCCAAATGGCCCTTGGCAGAAAAAAGTTCCCACCCCTGTTAAAATCCCTGGAACCCTGGAATGTGACCTGATTGAAGGGCGGGTGGGGGGGGGGGAAGGTATTTGCAGATGTAATAAGCTAAGGCTCTTTAGATGAGATCATCCTGGATTAGCCAGGCAGTCCCTAAGTCCAATGGCAAATCCTCCTATCTAATAATAGACAAACATGGTAATTGACCATACCTTCGCTACACCTCCCATTGGCTAATCAGTGTGATATGCAAATTAACCACCAACAAAGATGGCGGCTAATTTGCATACTTCAGTCAGGGCAGGACAGCGCCATCCCGCCTGCCCTGCCACCATCCGGGCCTGCTATCTGTTACTTGGGGCGGCGGGTGTCCATGTGCGACCCGACCCAGGGGGACTGGGCAGTGCAGCAGCGATTGGCCAGCCTGCCCGGCCGCCATCCAGGCTTCCCGTGTGCACCCCGACCTGGGGTGGCCAGGTGGGGCAGCAGTGATCAGCCGGCCAGCCTGGGCGTCCTGTGTGCGACCCGCCTATGGTGGTGCCCCAACCCCTGGATCAGCCCTGCCATGTGCGCGACCCGGGGAGTGGGCCTAAACCAGCAGGTGATTATCTCCCGAGGGGTCCCAGACTGTGAGAGGGCACAAGTGGGACTGAGGGACACCTCCCACCCCCCTCCCCCGCAGTGCCCAAATTTTTGTGCACCGGGCCTCTAGTTTATATATATAAAAGCCTAAGTTACCCTTATGACCAAACGACCAGAACAACTGGAACAACTGGTTGACCAGTTGCTATGATGTGCACTGACTACGAGGGGGCAGATGCTCAATGCAGGAGTTGCCCTGTGGTGGTCAGTGCACTCCCACAGTGGGAGCCCGCTCAGCCAGAAACCGGGCTCATGGCTAGAGAGCACAGCAGTGTTACTGAGTGGCGGTGACAGGCACAAGCGGGGCCAGCGTGAGAAGGAGTGGAGCGGCACCCGGCCCTGGCTCGGGCTCCTCCCTGGCCACCTGCCACTTAGCGCACTGCTACATCCCTCAGACCTCATAAGCCTGCAGTTACAATCTCCGGAGAATGGTTGAAGGACAGACATTCGGAGTAACCAGGATGAGCTGATATCACCACCTGACTCCTGGAACTCTGCCTTGGGCATTGAGATCAAATCTCATCCTTTACCAATTTCCCCAGAGCTACAGGGGAAGGCAGCAATATGACAGTGGCCACAAGATGGCGACTGACAATCAGGGTAAAAGTCAAAGGGAGATGGATCTGAAGGGTGGGGTGTGGGCAACAGAGCACCCCCACCCCAAGATCCCCAACTTTGTATTGTTCACCTCTGAGCGTCTCTTATCCGGCTCCGAGCAGTGGAAAGTGTCCAGCATGGCCCAAGGCATCCACCGGGGACCTCCCAGCAGGCAAGGCATGACCCTGGCTGCAGAAGGGACATTTGGAAATATTTTTTCAGGAAGCTGTGGGGCGGAGGAGGACAGGATCCCCATGCGACTTCCTGGCATCTCACAGGGATGTGGAAACACCCCAAGCACTCTGGCACAGGCTCCCGATTTCCTTTCAATGTGCACAAATTCATGCACTGGGCCACTATAAGAGATACTCAGAGGAGAAAAACACAGAAAGAAGGAAATAAAGATGGATACAGAGACTAGAGTGATGCAGCAGCAGCCAAGGACTGTCACCAGAAGATAGAAGAGGCAAGGAAGGATTCTAGAGCCTTCATAGGGAGCATGGCCCTATCGACTACCTTAATTTCAGATGTCTGGCTTTCAGAACTGTGAAAGAACAAAATTCTGTTATTTTGTGATAATTTCTCACAGCAGCTTTAGGAAACTAATACAGACACCATCCCATCATCCAGGAACCAGGGAGCATTACACAGAAGGCACTTTTTAATGAACTTCCCCATAACAAAGGAAAGAATAGGCAGAAAAACAGAAAAAATTTAATTGTAGGTGTGATCTGTCTTAAAAATTCAAATTAGATGATGACTCCCAAAGATCTTTGGCTCATTCAACCCCAAGTGTTCAGTCCTGGGCTGTCAGCTTGGCAAGTATCCCTGCACTCTGCCCTCCCGAGTAGAACTGGGCTCATCTTTACAAGAGGCCCTGAAGACCAGGCTCAAGCACAAATACTTTCTTTTTCATGCACATTTGTGGCCAACATCTGTGGAACATAGGGTTTGAAAATGACGTGCATGTTATAGCCACCTCTGCTCTGGTTGGAGCTACATGCGTTGTGGGAATTCACCCACAGCTGGGTGTGTCAGCACACTGGTGCCAAAGCAGTGCTCAGAGAGTTCCTGTGAGAAAAACTCCTCCTTAGCCAGGATTCTTTTTTTTTTTTTAATTGATTGATTTTTTAGAGACAAAGGAAAGGAGAGGGAGAGGGAGAGAGAGAGTGAGAGAGAGAGACAGAAACATCAATGTAAGAGCAAAACATCCATTGGCTGCCTCCTGCATGCCCCCTACCAGCGATCCAGCCTGCAACCCAGGCTTGTGCCCTGACCCAGAATTGAGCCAGCTACCTTTCAGTGCATGGGATGATGCCCAATCAACAGCTACACCAGCAAGAGCAGCCAAGATTCTTACCCAGAGGCCCAGGCATCGGGTTCCAAGGCCCATGAACGCTGAGCTACCTGTGAAATGCTGAATGTGTGCACCCACTTTCCCGAGAGAGGATCAGGGCTTCTGTCACCTTTTGGAAAGGCTCTAACCTGCCCCCCAAAGTTAAGAAACTGTGTCTTAAGAACCCAGAAGAAGACTCAGTGAAATGACCCAGTAGCAACGTCTCAATTGTTGGAGAAAAAGGGCATTCCAGGAACAAAGACACTGCTTCTACGTGAGGGATGAGACTGGGTTTGAGGCCATGAGAGGAGACTGCAACACTGAAAGGCTGGTGCATGAAGGCTCAAGTAGCTTTGCTTGGGGCCCATCAGGACTCACACAGCCGAGAAGCCATTCAGTGCCTTGTGAATGTTCCACACACAGCCTGCAAAGCCCCCCTCCCCCCATGGAGAATGCAGAGCAAAGAACACACAAGGTGCCCGGAGATCCCCAAGAATCTGGGGCACAGCTGCAGGAGGCTGCATGTCCTTGAGAGAAAGGGGGAAGTGGAATCAGCAGAGTTCAGCTTCTGATGCTTTATAAACTGTTTCTATCCATGGACACAGGAAAATTCAAATGGCACACCCGTATGACATAGGATCTCTTCCCCCAAAGATGATACAAATATATGTATATAAATCGAGCTCATTACATTGTTGACCAAGCATCCTCTGGACTCCTGCTCAGATTCTTGTGACCCAAACAATAGCAGTGGTGCTAGTTCCTTCACATGCCCATGTCACACAGTGAAGAGCTGCTCTGTGCATGTGGAGAGCGCTGGGGTGATAACGCTCATGGCTCTGCTGACCATGATGAGCTTCTTCTCAGACTCCTGGTAGACCGCCCATGGCAGGCCAGAAAGGCCTCCAGCCCTTGGGGAGGATGCTTCATCTCAACAAAATCACATCCTTTCCCAAAACACTTGCAAAAAACCCCACCCAAAATGCATAGTTTTGCTTTTTTATGGTTTCAACAGAGGCAGGTAAAGACTAGAATGTGTATTTTTATAAGAATGCTTGTGTGACAAAAATAGGAAAGGAGCTTAGGGAGTTCTCATTTTGTGATTTGCTTAAACAAAGAAGCTAAGCCTCAGCACTAGTCTCTATTGAAAAAGAAAAAAAAAATTAGGAAGGAGGAACTTGTCAGAAAGTAGAGTAAATGCTGACTTCTTCCCTGGGTCCACACCCCTTCACCCTGGAGACTCCTGAAGGTGCCAGCAGTGGTTATATTCCCTGCGGAAGCCTTTGAAATGCAAACAGCACAGAGCACAGAAAGAACTTAGCCTGCCACCGGAGGAAGGAGCCTCTGACTGAGGCCCAGGGTTGGGAGCTGGGTGGGGCTGCGGAGAAGGCCCTCCTTCCTCCAGGCCCTCAAGACTAAGGGGTGCTTGCTCCCCACAGCAAATGTGAGGACAGGCTTTTGCCTGGATGGGGCTTGTCTACCACTGTTGAACAAGCTTCTTAGATGTAAAATCCCCCCGGGGAGGGTGAAGGCTTGAGGGGAAGGCTACAGAGCAGATGAGGTGGGTTCCTAGGGGGCTGGGGAGGGGTTCTCAGACACAGGGAACTTGAAAAGGTGTGAGTACGCTGTAGGCCAAATTTTCTCCCGGGCAACTGACCCATGCATGCCCTGGCTGCCCTCTGGCTGCATGAACCCTGATCAAAACTTGGGAAGGCAGCTCCATGCACAACGGCCTTGGGATTCACGTCCACCTTAGCAAGGATGTAAAAATAGAGCCACAGGAAGAAGCTCGGGTAAGGAGCCGCTCTCTGCCTGGGGTTTTACCTCTAAAATCACCACAGCAATTGGTGGTGCTGAGAAAGCCCCGCCCAGGGACAGCACAGGGACCTGCCCTGGGAGCCTTGCAGGATGCACAGGGGCACAACCAGCACACATAGTAGGGTGCTTCTTTCTCAAGGGCCTCACCAGTATCGCAGGGTCCTCTGGCTCCCTGCACAAAGCATGCCCTTGGGGCCAGGTCAGCACCCCAACTTAGTGGGTACCAGTGGCTGATGCTCCCCTAAAAGCCCTGTGCCCTCCCTGTCAGGGGACTTGTTCTGGGCATCACTTTCCCAGGGACAGATGTGTCCAGCTGGACTGTCCCCACTCACTGGGCACAGCCAAGCCCACCAGCCACAGTGGAAAACCTAAGGAGGGAGAGAAACTCCTGGGTCAGGTCCAGCCTTATCTCAGATAGAACAGAAGCATTAAGTTTGAGACTCATGGGAATTTCCCAGGTTTGCCTCCACAACACTTTTCTAAAACAGAAGTTACCAGAATTCCAGAGTTCAAAATGTGCAGAAAGTGTCCCCTTTTTTCCCCGGGAAGGGAGAACCAAGGGGAAAATGTGTGTTCTTTCCTCCTCTACCCTGACCTACATCCCCATGATGGTGACAGCAGACCTGCTTAACCAGGAAAACAAATGAGAAATAAAGACCTGAGCAAAAGCCACAGTCACCGCCTCCCAACTATTCAGATTTCTGACAAGCAAGTTAATCGGATGGGCCTCCGTGACAGACATTCCATACTAAACATCATAGCTTTCTGCCAAAACAACGCATATTTTCCACTGGAGCTTGGAGTTGACGTGGGTTCTGTGCAGCTTTATGTGGGAAAAGGAGACTGAAGGCACAGACCCGAAGTGGGCAGCTCCAGAGGTTCCCACTGCCTCTGTTTTTTAATTGTTGCTCAGGCTTTGTGGATTCCAGTTCAAAGGGCGCCACGGGGGAGAGCATTGCTGGTTTTGAAGCATCCTCAGCTGCGACCTCCGGAGCCTGGAGAGGACCCCGGTGCTGGCACAGGCTTGTCAGTGGCCCATCGGGCCTCCAGCACTGTCTGGTGGGGTCCTTGCCCTTTCAGCAAAATCTGCCGACTGCCGCCTATACCGCAGTGATGTTTTCCCTCTGAAATCCTTCTCTTCATTTTCTGGGTTTTCTATTCCTCAGTGCATTCCTCCATCCACATGTCAGGGAGGGTCTCTGAGCAGCCCCATCCCCCTGCCCCGTGGCCTTCTCTGGCCCCCTCACCTTCAGGGAGCACCTCCAGAGCTGGTGGCTCCCTCACACCCCCTTCTCCACTCTCTGTAGCATGTACCCTCAGCACTAAAGAGACAGAGAGAGGCCACTGCTTCCTGGGACAAGGCAGCCTGGAGCCTTTGCTTCCCACTGCAGGTCCCAAATGCTCAGCAGTGAGCACGCAGCTGTCATCCTGGAGGGCGCTGGCTGGAGACCACAGGCAAGCCCCAGACTCGGCCTGCAGAGACCCCAGCTCATCGCAGTGTGGGCCACTGAGCCCTGTGCGTTCCCCAGGACACTGTTGCCGTGGGGCCCTGTGCTCAGAGGGGCCCCCTACATGATCTGTGGAGGGTTCTTTTCCTCAGCCCCAGGAGCACCTGGAATGCACGTCTACATCCCACAGTGGAATGCCTTTATTCAGGCTCCTCCCGCCACTTCTCTGGCACCATCTTGAGAAAGTCCTTTGGTTGTTGCTAGTGTTAGTTCTGGCTGCCTCATCCAGACTGAAGATGGAATGGTACCCTCCCTTTCTCCACTGGCTCCCATGAAACTCCCTTCTGGGGCTTCTCCCCTCTACTTCCCCAGATGAACCATCTAAGTTTTCCTCCCTGGCCCGTCCTAACCATTGAACCTAGTTTGGGTCTCAGTCCTCTGTGGCCCCTTTCCCCCCAAAGCTGCATTCTCCCTGGGCAACAGGTGCCACTCCACTTCCAAGCTGAGACTATCTCCCACCAAAAGTCCGAACCCACGTATCAGCTTCTGACTGGCCCTCTCTACCTTAGGCTCTGACTTAGATTCAGTATAGCATAAATGAAACAAATTACCTGTCTCCCAGCCGATTCTTTTATGGTGTTACCTGTCTTGATTAAACACTGTACTACCCTCTCAGTCTCCCAGAAACCTGAGTCCACCATAGACTCCTCCCACCACCACCACCACCAGGGCCTTCCAAACTCACCACATGCTGGAACCCGAGCTGAGCACTTCACTTAGAGCATTTCATTGACTTCTCACCACAAGGCCATGGAGCCAGCACTATTCTAATCCGTATCTTCAAGATGAGGATCGAGATTAGGGAGGTGAGGAACTGTGGCCCAGATCCCACAGGGAGCAGGTGTGGCATTGAGATTCACGCCCACCTCCATACACATCTTCCTGCAGAACCTGTTCTCCCTAGTGGAGCGCCCGTCAGGGGGAGAGAAGCCACTTCACAAAGGGGAGCACAGAGGCGCCAGGCCATTGGGGATCTGTCTAAGGCCCACCAGAGCTGCCACCTTCTCATCCGCAGCATGAGCTGCCTCTGAGGAAAAGGGGCTCCAGAGCATGTGGTGGGGTTCCTTCTGCTAAATGAGTTTAAATTCTTGTGTGAATTATGATTATGCCAGTGATGATGGACAGTTATACTAAATTTCTGTTGATGAGAATAAGAAGAAGTTGTTTAAGATGCAGCATTAAAGATCTAAATTCAGCCGAAACCGGTTTGGCTCAGTGGATAGAGCGTTGGCTTGTGGACTGAAAGGTCCCAGGTTCGATTCCGGTCAAGGGCATGTACCTGGGTTGCGGGCACATCCCCAGTAGGAGATGTGCAGGAGGCAGCTGATCGATGTTCCTCTCTCATCGATGTTTCTAACTCTCTATCTCTCTCCCTTCCTCTCTGTAAAAAATCAATAAAATATATTTAAAAAATAAAAAAAGATCTAAATTCAAAATTTGAAAAGCTCTTCTAGATCTGGAGAGCTAGCAGACTTTGTATTCCCTTGCTGAAACAGTCCATGCAAGTTCTCTCTCTCTCTCTCATCCTCTAAAATGGCTCAGAAGCCTGGTGGAGCTGGAATAGGTTTGGAGGACTCCAACATGAAGGTGGCCCTACCATTCCATTCCATAACAGAGACTGCTTTTGGCCTGCCGGTAGATGTATTTGATTTGGCACACATCATGATTTCTGGCTTCTTTTAAAACTCACTTGGTATGACAATCCCAGGTTCTCTGTCCCAGTTGGCAACAATCCCTGTGGCACAGGGTCAGCTGCCTCCTTGGACAGGACCCACACACTCCAGCTGGCCTCAGCCACTCCAACTTAGCTACCTTCCTGGCCTCTGTAGGCATATGAATTGATGACCTCAGATGACATTGGTAAAGTCAGCCTTTCAAACATGCACCTTTTCACTTAGCCAAAATCAGAGTGACGCCAAACTTCATTAGACAGCAAGCGGAACTGCTTTTCCAGGGAAAGGTCTGAGTGCCAGACACCTATTTTATTTCTCTGTAAAACATGGCCCAATTAAGTTTTCTATTTGCTTACCTGGTGGAGAAATCAGAAGTATTCACCAAGTACTGAAATACAAACTTAGTTCTCAGACTTGCCGACTTCGCTACATCGAGTCACGTGTTGACTTCTACCTAATGCAAACTCCAGAGCAGGCTGGCGACCAACAGGCAGAGAGCTCAGTTTACTATTTACTCTGGAGCTAATCGCAAGCATGTTTACAGGAAAATGCCCTCATCTGCTTCCAGCAGCTCCAGCCACTCAGCCATGTGAGAGCCGTCTTCAAATGTTGCTGATTTATGTTGAGCAACTGTGAGGGCGTCGGAAGCATTTGCTGCAAGCTTGATGATTCCCAGCTTACAAGGTGGCAGTGGGCAGTGTTTCAGTTCAATTTCCCATCAAGACAGAATTTAAATCCCCAGCTCTGCTGCTCAGATTTGCAATGTGAGCCCTTGAGATTAGCAGAGAGCTTCCTGCCCTAAAGTCAGGGGAGCACAACCTGGGCTGCTTCAGATGGACCCCATCACCTTTCAGACCTTGGCTGGGAAAGTGATTAGAACAATCCTTAAAGCCTTGGTCACGCATGCTTTTTCCCAAGACATGTTTGTGACTGAGGAAGGACCAGATCTATCACAGAAGATTGGAGGAGCCAGAAACGTGTGCCCTCCCCACACACCTGATTTGTAGATTTCAACCAGCAGATCTGGTATATTTGGAATAACTTGCCCTGTAACAGAGGTTTTTCTTTTAAAATTAAAAATATTCCTGAAAAGAGTGACCTATTAATTCATTAGCTTCTGGTTTAGCTTTAATTTTAACAGAGAACAGAGCACAGCCTCCCTTCTTGCAGATTCCCTCTCAGCCCCCCTCCCCCACGCAGAAAGTGCTAGAAGGTCCCAGATCTCAGGGAGCTGACCCTCTGCTGCAGAGGCTGGAAGGTGAGACTGTAGGTTATCTCTGTGAATCACTCATGTGCAGGAATACCTTCCAAGCCCTGTTCCAGCACTAACCCACCAACAGGTGAACAAGATGCATCTTTTATGTTTCCCTGATTGCATTTGAAAGGCGCACACAAATGATTTAAAAATTGCCCATGGCTTACGTTGCCCATATTTCTTCATTACCTGTCCCCACAGTGTCTCAGATAATAAAGCCACACTGTGTTGGGGCGGAAAGGAGATTTAGAGCTCTAATTCCCTCCTTCTGGTAAAGAAGCTGAGGTCCAATGACATCCCTTATTCGGCCGAGCTCGAGGATCCTTAAGAACCTAAACATGTGAGAGACTGAGTTCCATTGACTCATCTTCCCGTCTTCTTTCTCCAGCTCTCACAGAAAGTGTGTATTTCTTCCACTTAGAAGAAGACTGCTCACTTGTACCATATCATTACCTCCTTTATTCTTCTTTGTATTCCAGCTGCCTTCCTCTGTGTTTCTGTCACCTGTCCTGTGTAGTCAGCTTCAAACTAGCCACTTGCCTTTGTGCCATGAAACGTGCTCTTTGCAGCTCACCTCCAGTCCTAGGCCAGCTTTCCCACCCCTCTGCCTCCATCCTTCAGCTGACAAAATTGGGTTCTGGCTCTCCCGCCATGCACTGTTGTTCCTCGGCGGCGCCACTGGGTGGCAATGTTTCAGAGCATTCCGGAGACATGGTTGTCTTTATGGCACAAACAGGGCTATGCGAGCAGGCGCGCCTTGCTGCAGTGCTCGGAAATGGAGTGTTAGTGATTATGGTGACGTGGGACAGAGGTCTGCACACTGTCTGTGTACTTTCAGAGCAAGCTCCAGTCCCAAAGCTGACATCTGCCATCACTCTAACAAAAGAGCCTCAAATCCTAAGGCAGTTTGGGAGGTGTCCTTGAAAACAATGACTGTAACCCTCTGCCCTCCTTGTTTTAATTTCTCAATTGATCCGTTGGGCTCTGGTTCCTCCATAAAAACAACCACCAAAGGGAAAAGAGGCAATCCCCACGGGCATTCTGTGTTTGCTGGACAGGACTGTAATGGCCTAATCCTGCTAATGGCTGTGGTCACTGCAGGATATTAGCTATTAGAGGGGTCTGTTTAAAGGGGGATTGGGTAGGGGGAAGGTAGGGCCATCTGCTGATTACAATATGCCTGAGGAATGAAAAGAATATTTAAAGAGACACTGGCTGTCTACTTGGACACAAATAGTGCATTTTTCATTTAAAAGGTATATTCAGGGCTTGAATTTTAGCATCTGAATTATTTGCATGTCTTGGACTGGAGACAGCCCCAGGAACTATCCCTCGTGCTTTGTGAAAAGAACCTCTCTGGAGACTAGAAAGAATGCAGTCTGAAACACTTAAACATTTACATCATGGATTGGATTCTGTGGAAGTCAGACCAAATGTTTTTATTACAAACAAGTCAGCTCGAGACCAAACTGAGAGGTTCCCATCTGATTTCCAAACCTCACGCCCCAGAGCCAGCCTCCACACAGGAAATGGTTCTCTTCATCCTTCCCAGGGCCCCGGAGCCCTCCCAGGTCCTTCAGTTGCACCAGGCCTTCCCTTCCAAGCCTAACAGGGAACCAAAGAAAGGGGAACCTCCCTGAGTATCAGGAAGCATCAGGGAAGCTGGAGGCAGGTCAGCCTGGCCTCCCAAACCGAGAGAGGTGAGCAGATCCCTGGCTCCCCTGCCGAGCAGACCCTGGTGCAATAAGGCCAAACTTGTTGTTTCCTCTGGGGATTTTATTCCCCAACTCAGTGAGAAGGAAGATGTTCAGGATGCATTTGGTGTTGTCACACCAAATCAAACATTTGGTCCCAGAACCAAGACCATTTAAAGCATCGGTTCTCAACCTGTGGGTCGCGACCCCTTTGGGGGTCGAACAACCCTTTCACAGGTGTTGCCTAAGACCATCGGAAAACACATATATAATTACATATTGTTTTTGTGATTAATCACTATGCTTTAATTATGTTCAATTTGTAACAATGAAAATACGTCCTGCATATCAGATATTTACATTACGATTCATAACAGTGGCAAAATTACAGTTATGAAGTAGCAACGAAAATAATTTTATGGTTGGGGTCACCACAACATGAGGAACTGTATTAAAGGGTCGCATCATTAGGAAGGTTGAGAACCATTGATCTAAAGGCTTAGGGACAGAGGACTCCTGAATATTGAGAGGTGAATATGACCATGTAAGGTGACACAGGCTGTCCTATTGTCCTAGACCCTTGCTATATGGCAAAGTCATTGCTGCCTCAAAGGAGAAGGAAGGAGGTAGACATTCTTGGAAGGAGACTTGAATTAACAAGGTTAGGAGAAACAGGAACATCTATATATCCTATCTAATAAAAGAGAAACATGGTAATTAGCGTATGACCACTACCCTTCCCATTGGCTAATCAGCGAGATATGCAAATTAACTGCCAGCCAAGATGGCGGCTGGCAGCCAGGCAGCTTAAAGCGAACATGAGGCTTGCTTGCTTCAGTGACGGAAGACTCCAAAGTTCCCTGCCTGCCGATGCAGGCCTCTGAGCTGGAACTCTAAGCAACTATGTTACAAATATAGAAGCTAAACAAAACTCCAGAAACCTGCTTTAGTCGGCCTGGCTTCAGGCAGCAGGATTGCAACATTGTTTCAAATACGGAAGGTAAACAAAGGCCAGAAACCTGCTTTCAGCAGCAGGGGCCTAAGAGCTGGAGCCAAGCCTCTGAGCTAAAGCTGGCCCAGAATTAAAAAAAAAGAAAAGAAAAAAAGGAGCGGTTGGGAGCTTCAGTCACCCACCAGCCTGAAAACGCCCTCAGCCCCTCACCCAGACTGGCCAGGCACCCCAGTGGGGACCCCCACCCTGGTCCAGGACACCCTTCAGGGCAAACCAGCCGGCCCCCATCCATGCACCAGGCCTCTATCCTATATAGTAAAAGAGTAATATGCCTCCCGGCACTGGGATCAGCGTGACAGGGGGTAGCGCCCAAACCCCCCGATCGCCCTGCGGCTCTATGTGTGACAGGCTACAGTGCCCCAACCCACTGATCGGCCCTGCTCTGTGTGTGACAGGGTACGGCGCCCCAACCCCCTGATAGGCTCTGCTCTGTGTGTGACAGGGTGTGGCACCCCAACCTCTCCCCCCCCCCCCATGGGCCCTGCTGTGTGTGTGACGGGGTAGAGCCATAACCTCCCCATCGGCCCTGCCCTGAGTGTGACAGGGTGCGGCACCCCAACCCCCTGATTGGCCCTGCTCTGTGTGTGACAGGGGGTGGCGCCACAACCTGCCCATCAACCCTGCCTTGAGTGTGACAGGGGAGGTGCCCCAACCCCCCAATTGGCCCTACCCTGAGCGTGACTGAGGGTGGCATTGCAATCTCCCGATCCACCCTGCTCTGTGCATGACAGGGGTGGCGCCACAACTCCCCAATCAGCCCTGCTCTGAGCCCGACCAGGGGCTGCACCTAGGGATTGGGCCTGCCCTCTGCCACCCTGGATCAGGCGTAAGCCAGCAGGTCGTTATCTCCCGAGAGGTCCCAGACTGCAAGAGGGCACAGGCTGGGCTGAGGGACTCCCCCTTCCCCCCGAGTGCACAAATTTTTGTGCACCGGGCCTTTGGTATATATATAAAAGCTTAAGTGACCATGATGACCAAACGACCAGATGACTGGATGACCGGCCAGTAGCTATGACATGCACTGACCACCATGGGGCAGCTCCTGCATTGAGCATCTGCCCCCTGGTGGTCAGTGCACTCCTACAGCCAACCTCCCGCGGTCCCTCCCTCTGATCAGCCCCAATCGCAGGCCAGGCCGAGGGACCTCACCTGTGCACAAATTCGTGCACTGGGCCTCTAGTTGGATAATAAAAGGATGCCCCACAGGGTCGAAGCTGAAGGGTCTGAGAAACACAGAGGAGCCAGGTGGGAGAAGCAGGGGCAGGGCAGGTCTGGAATCCCTGCAGTGGGGTTTGTACTGCAAGGAATAGAGCCACTCGACTTACCTGAACTGAAGGGAGTTGAATCTAAGATGGGAGGGGTGAGGAAGAGCACATGGCCCTGCCTTCGAGGAAAAAAGGGGCAGTGATACCACCAAGCACCATATAGGCACAAGCATGGTTTGGGGGCAAGTGTTTGAAAATATAGTGTATTAATAGACAATCAGAGACATAGTAAGGCCAACATATCAGTAGACAACTGCCATTGAAAAGATCGTTCGTTACTCACAGTCCCAAGAGAAGGGGGCATGCTGTGCTGCACAGGGCCACACAAGGCAGCCCCAAGGCCAGCCCGGAGGCGGGGGAGAGCCTTTACTGTGGCGTATGCCAGAGGGGGTGGGGAGGCAAGGTGAGCAGGCAGAGGGCCAGCTTGTCCTATCATTTCAATGGGTTCTTGGGTAGGACTGTTTCTACTTGTCTGGTGCCTGGTCCTGGGTGAGCAGGGCAGGGCAGTGGTGGCCTGGAGTGTGGGAGCCGGTAGAGGAGGGGGTGGGGATGTGTTTGAAGAGCAGGCTGCAGGGTAACTTGTTTGCTAGTCTCATTCTCAGTTACCCCTGGGAGGGGCAGTCTCTTCAAGTTCCTCAAAACCCCAGATGTCAAAGCTTCTGAATGTAGAAAATTAAAGATGGGGCTCAGCAAGAACTCATTCAGGACACACTGTGGCTCTAGCAATAATGCCATCTTGCTGTCCCTCTGCCTGCCACCCCAGTGCTCCAGATCGGGGATTCATCCTCAGCCCCTCGCTCCTTCTCCTCTCTTACTCTATCTGGAGTTGAGACTCCCAGGAGCGGCTCAGGCAGGTCCAGAGGCCTCCATCCCTCCACTCAGCATCACCCTGTCTCCACTGGGCAGGTCTACATGCCAAGCTACCCTTGCTGGCTGCCCATGAATCAAGTGCCTACTTGTGGGCTAATGAATTTACTAGCAGGTCTCAGGGCTTGGCAAGTTCTGCTTAGAGCTCACTGTTGGGGAGACTTAGGGGTGGGACAGATGCTCTATGGATTCCCAGGAGAAAATACTAGAGATAGCACTTCACTCGACTTTCCCTGTATAAGACTCTGGAAGGCCGTAGACAAATCTGAGCTACAAGGGCCAAGGCATCCAAGGATTTTGAACAGGGCAGCGACAAGTGAAAGCAGCATTTTTATAAGGAAGATAATCTGATGAAAACATACAGAAATGGATTGGAAAGGGAAGAATCTAGAAACCTACAATAGGTCCTCATGGATCCAGACACTTGGAGTGGGTAGTGGCCATGGGAACAGAAAGGAAGGGGCAGTTCCCTGAGTCAGGTTGGAGGAAGCATTTAGAGAACTTAATAACTGGCCATGTTGTAATGTACCCCTCGAATCACACAAGGATGCCTCAAGAAGTCACATTTATTGCAAATCTGGGACTACGAGGGGGCATTTTGCTCTCTCAAATCTCGTGGTACCTTCCCCAGCCAACACCAGATTTATATAGGCAAAGATCACAAAGGTACTGATTACATCCCAGTGTTTGGAATGAGGAACCTGGTTTGCAAAAAAGCAGTTTACAGAGGCAGAATTAAGCATGTTAGTTAAATTATAGTTTTGGGTCTCCGGATCACTTAATCAACGGAAACACATTGCCTGGAGCCATGGGTCTTGGGACCACTGAGTCAACAGGAACACATTATCTGGAGCCCTCGGGTCTTGGGACCACTGAGTCAACCGCAACGCATTATCTATAGCCACTGAGGCAATTTAGGATAATTGCTCTGTCCTGGTTCCCAGGTACAGAAGAATGTGCTTTCTAAAACCAGTGAGATCACAATCAATGGGATAGCATACATAAGTTCAGAAAATCAAAGTAACTTTTCTATTATTAAACAAAGCAAATAAGTACAGAAGCCAAACAGCAGAGTTAAAGTTAAACTGCAGTTTCTACCTGAGATGATTGCTACCATACTTCAGCCAGCCAAGAAAGGAGAAGGTCCACCCAAGGACAACAATGGGGCTTTGGACCTGGAGGGTGGAAAGAAAAATGCCTCACTGACAAACAACAAGAGAAGATATGAGGAGGACTAGTTTAGATATATAAACTTGTGTCAGGTGCAGGACACCAACAGCCCCTCCCACCCCCACTGCTGAATAGGGAAGAGTGTGGCCCGAGCAATGGGACACCTTGCTGAGTAGACAATTTAGTGATGGATTTTTTTTTTTCACTCTTAAGTCCGTTAACTCCATGAATAGAACTACCACTTTCCTAGATTTTCCAAAGTTTTCTCAGAGTCTTCACAGTACAGGGTCTGAGTCCACAGTAAATAAGTACCAACCACACTTCTCAGATCTCCTCCACCCACCCCTGTCCAAGGATGATTTTTAAATAACTTTTTAAAGCATGACTCTTACTCAAATACATGCTGAGCACCTGCTAAAGAGCTACTTTACTCTCTAATGAGAAAACAAGCAGGATGGCAAAACTGGCTCAAAGATCATTTATGGGACAGACATTTATATGCTTTCAGGACAGGAATGGTAAAATAAGCTTGCTAAGCTTGATACAAAACAAGTGACCATTCTACAGGGCAAAGCAACTTTAACCTTTTTATCAATTGAATACAAATGCTTGCATCTGAACTGGACAAAAAGAAAAAAAAAAAAAAAGCACCTGCAACTTAGCAGTCATCTGCAAGTTAGATTGAACTTGAGCCTTAATCCGTGGTGCATAGTAGGTCAAATCCAGTATTGTTCCTCTAGAAACAAGATCGGTCTCACATTGACCTTTTCCACAACAATCCAATTTGACACTGAAATGTTATGCAGTCTCTTTCTTGCCTTATTTCCAAGTTTGGTACAACTTTTATCACCCATCTTCCATCCTATAAGACATGAGATCTCGGCTCAAGAATCATTTCCTCAGTGAGGTTTTCCTGGACATCCCAGGTAAGGTTAGAGCCCCCTGTTCATTTGCTTCCACAAATGTATTTCACAGTTAGGTTAAAAAAAATTACTCGGATACTTGCTAGAACAGTGAGGAACACCTCATTCAGAACTGTTACTAAAGATGCCAAGACTACTGCAATAGGGGAGATCAGGCTCAAGTCCCAGTGCAAGGACTGTGGGATTTATAACCCATGAATGAGTGGGGGGCAGGGGTAGGGGATCGACGATTGATTACAAAGAGGAAACATCAGGGCAGAAGGATTCTTGCTAAACCACTTTGACAGGATTCTTGCTGAAGGCAGGCCAGGGTGATGGGTTGGGCGAAGGGGTTTGGGGGCAGGAATTTGATCAGATATTGAGGGTGGGGGAATTCTTACTAAACTGATGACTGACTTAGCAGGATTCCTGCTAAAACTGAGCAATACAGGCCCAGCCAGGGCAGGACGGGGGCCACGGTCGAGGCCTAGTTGAGAAGAGACCTGAAAGAGTCTGACTGAAGTTGGGTTGAGGAGAGAGTTTTTGTCAGTGACCATCACTCTAATTTGTATGGACCTGCAGGCCCATGTCATTAGCATCTGTTTCCTCTTCTAGTTTTTAAGCTCCTTGAGGACAAGGCCATGGTCTTGCTATTACATCCCAGCACCTGCACTATACTTGAGGTAGGAAAGGTGCTTAATAAATATTTACTGGATGAATGGATGGACACCCAGAACACTGAGCCCTGGATGCCCTGGGAGGCAGTTGTCTGCACACTGCAGCTAATTCACTGCCTGGCTGTTGTTATTTCCCTTCTTTGTTTCGATTTGCTTAATTGCACCTTTTCTCATTTGATTGCCTGGTGGGGAACTCAGCTCTGGGGGCACTCGGAGCAAAGTCAAACCATTTCTCCCAGCTCGCCGGTGCTGACTCAGCCAGAGCTGCCCGCTGAGGCCGAAACACACTGATGAGAATCCAGGGAGAGCTAACCTCTCTCTCTCCTAGGCAGACGCTTTCTGGTTTGTACAGGCTGCCCTCCGCCTGACGGTTCTCCCCATTTCCCAGGGGCTGAGGACGCCCCGCCAGCCTTAAGCCAAGAGAAGACCTGTGAGGACATGATGATCACCTCGCTGTTCCATTAGTTACTTTGTGGAGTGGGGGAAGGGAAAGGGGAGGTTTGCTGAGCTCCCAGGATTGGAAAAGGACCCTCTTTTTAGTAAACAACCCCTTAAAGACAAAACATTGAAAGTATGGTAGGGTATGGGGTCTTGCTCCCCTTTCTCCTAATCAATATTGTCAATATTATTTCTCAATCCCTTCATTTGCATTTCTGTTTCTTCATGTTTATTTCTAACCAGCCTCAGCCCACCCCTGCTGTCATTCAGTCCCTGGTGTCACATCTCTAAGAGGCCTGGCAGCACCCGAATGTCCATGTGCAGCCCAGCCCTCTCCCCGAGCACCAGGCTGCAGCTTGTGGCAGGCGGCCCCTGGGTGACCCAGTGATCCCAACTGCCTTGTGTTCCTGCCTCTTCCAGAGCTGGATTGGATCTAGTAACTTCCTGGTAATATGGTCAGAGCGATGGGATATTGTTTTTGAGGTCAGATGTCTGTCTTGCTGGCTCTCTCGTGCTCTGTCACTTCTCACTCAAAAGGAGGTGACTGCCATGCCATGAGCTGCCCTATGGAGAGCAGGCTCTGGCCCACAGTCAGTGAGGATCAGAGGCCTCAGTCCAATAGCCTTGAAGAACTGAATTCTGCTGACAGCCACAGGAGTGAGCTTCAGATAACCCACAGCTCCTTGAAGGCAGCCCAGGAGAAACCACGAAACAGACGGCCCAGCTGAGCCATGCCTGGATGCTGACCCACAGAAACCAAGACACTAAATGTTTATTGTTTTAAGCCATTAAGTTTAGGGGCGATTTGTTACATAGCAATTGGTAATTAATACTATATCTAACTGCCTACTCTACTTGGATATTGAAAGGACATTTTAAACCCAGTCTCAATTTCCTATCCTAAGAGGAGAGAGACCAGAATATACCAGAGATAAAGAAACACAGATATGGGTGGACCCACTGTGCTGAGTGCTGAGAAGATGTGAGGGCTTGGGCGATGGACCTTCTATAAGATGGATCTCACAGAAGGGAGTGGCATGCGTGTGAGAGTCAGAAAACCATTGTCCCATAGATGCAGAATGGGCCCCAGACAGGGGACAACTCATCCTGTAGATTATCTGCTAAATGTCATGGCTGGTTGAAGGGGTTAACTTTGAGGCTGCCTGCACTGACACCACCCAGTGAATGTGCAGACACCACCCTGACAAAAGCCCGTGGAAACTCAATACCAGATGCACATCACTTGAACATTTTTTTAAAACCCACCCAAATCCCAGTCACTTTATTCAAACACTTTTTAAGATAAGAATCTGACTTAACATTAACTATGCTAAGGACTGCTTTTAGCATCCTGCTTATGTGAACAATTTTAAAATTTTATTCCAAGTTTCTATCAATAAAAATGGCAAGATTTGAGCTCATCCCCAACACACCTCCATGCTAGTAGAGATATGGGGAGAATCCTAAATGTGAAATTTAGAGATAAACTCCCTCTTGTGTTTTGTGTTTTTGTAGCACCTTCTACTGAGATTGTGTGTTTTATAAAGTTTGTTCTTCACATGCAGTAGCTCATTTGAGCCTCATATCATCTGAAGAAGAAGTAGAAAACATGACTTTGTTGCCACTGTAAGTAGAAACTGAGGCTCAGAGAGGTCAGACATATGCCTAAGGTCGCACAGCTTCTCCATTCTGGAACTTGCGCTAGAAGCAGGTTTCCTGACCTCTCAAGCAGTAGAGACCCAGTTTGACTTTGACCTGAATTCAGTCGGGGTCATCCTATAAGCTGGGAAAACAGGACCATCTCTGAGATCGCGTGCACTGTGGCACCAAAGAACCCACCTGGGAGGAGAGGAAGTCAGACAGGCTCGAGCGGCTCTATGGTCAGAGGGAAAGGAGGACACCAGCTCTGTCTCCCAAGCCAGCATCCAAAGGGACAGATTGCTTCAGGGGTTCTCAACCTGTGGGTCGCGATCCTTTCACAGGGGTCGCTTAAGACCATCGGAAAACACATATATAATTACATATTGTTATTGTGATTAATCACTATGCTTTAATTATGTTCAATTTGTAACAATGAAATTGGGGGTCACCACAACATGAGGAACTGTATTAAAGGGTCGCGGCATTAGGAAGGTTGAGAACCCTGGAACACTCTGGTAGATGCGGGCATACAAAGAGTGGGGCCCTGTGCCTTTGCAGGGTGTGACACAAAAGGGGAGTGAGAAATGGTCCTTGTGAGAGCAGAGCATGGTGTACAAGTCTTAGGTGTGTCCTCGGAGATAGGTGGAGGTAGAGAAGGTCTTGGGCACTGGCAGACAGTGCCACAGTGCCTGGAGGTCCGGGTAGTCCCAGAAGTAGGACCTGGAGAGAAGAAACATGATTGTGAGCCCTGCATACTCACCACCTTGTGTCTAAGATCTTAGCAAGAGTAGGGTACATAGGAAACAACCAAAGATGCTGGGTCTGGGCCAGGCTGGTGTCCGGTGAGAGAGAGGTGGCCCCCACAGGAAGGGAGAGGGAGAGAACCAGAGGTCCCAGGCCTCTGCCCAATCTCCACAGAGACTCTGGACATCCCTGCTGTCCAAGCGGAGGTTTGAGGCAATCCTATCCTAAAAATCCAGAGGAGCGGGGGGTGGGGGGAGGGGTGGGGGGGGGGGCGCGGGTTACCAATCACCCTGATCATGAAATTAAGGCCTGGAGGCTTTCAGGGCTTGCCCAGATCACCAAATGTCCAACCCAGAGCTCTTCTTACTACATCATGATTTTCTGTGTTACCTCAGATCACTCGACTCTGAGAATTCCCCAGCCAACTCTGGGTGACAGCCTGACAGTCACGTGGTAACCCCAGCTCTCCCACCCTATCAGCTGAGTACCAGTTTCTGCTTGTCCTGCAGGTGCTGACTAAATCTAAATGCTAATTTTCTAAAGGTTTGCTCTTGTTATACATTTAACCACAGGGCTCTGCCAATCCCTCCCCAGCTTATGGAGCCTGACACCATGCTCCAAGGAGCATCAGTAAACATGGGCTTTCTGGGTGAAGGCCACCCAGGCAGCATCAATGAGCTCTGGCCGTGCCTTCCTGGCCAGTGAAGGCACTGATAATGGGCAGCAGCAGGTTATTCTTTCATTTCCAGCAGCTTACCCAACAGCTGAGACCTAGATCTATGAGGGCTCAGGTCCTGGGACTATTGGCCCCATTTTAGCCCCCAAATGGAGGCTGGAGACAAGTTTTTTTGTTTTTTTTTGTTTGTTTGTTTTATTAAATCTTTATTGTTCAGATTATTACAGTTGTTTCTCTTCCCCCCCCCATAGCTCCCCTCCACCCTCTGCCCTCACCCCCCGCCAATGTCTTCATCCATAGGTGTACGATTTTTTTCCAGTCTCTTCCCACCCCCCCCCACACCCCTTTCCCCCTGAGAATTGTCAGTCCACTCCCTTTCTATGTCCTGATTCTATTATATTCACCAGTTTATTCTGCTCATCAGATTTTTTATTCACTTGATTTTTAGATTTACTTGTTGATAGATATGTATTTGTTGTTCATAATTTTTATCTTTACCTTTTTCTTCTTCTGCCTCTTCTTAAAGGATACCTTTCAGTATTTCATATAATCCTGGTTTGGTGGTGATGAACTCCTTTAGCTTTTTCTTATCTGTGAAGCTCTTTATCTGACCTTCAATTCTGAATGATAGCTTTGCTGGGTAAAGTAATCTTGGTTGTAGTTTCTTGCTATTCATCACTTTGAATATTTCTTGCCACTCCTTTCTGGCCTGCGTAGTTTCTGTTGAGAAAGCAGCTGACAATCATATGGATACTCCCTTGTAGGTAACTGACTGTTTTTCTCTTGCTGCTTTTAAGATTCTCTCTTTGTCTTTTGCTCTTGGCATTTTAATTATGATGTGTCTTGGTGTGGTCCTCTTTGGATTCCTTTTGTTTGAGGTTCTCTGCGCTTTCTGGACTTGTAAGTCTATTTCTTTCACCAGGTGGGGGAAGTTTTCTGTCATTATTTCTTCAATTAGGTTTTCAATATCTTGCTCTCTCTCTTCTTCTGGCACCCCTATAATTCTGATGTTGGTACGCTTGAAGTTGTCCCAGAGGCTCCTTACACTATCCTCGCATTTTTGGATTCTTTTTCCTTTTTGCTTTTCCAGTTGAGTGTTTTTTGCTTCTTCATATTTCAAATCTTTGACTTGATTCTTGCGATCTTCTAGTCTGCTGTTGGATCTCTGTATAATATTCTTTATTTCAGTCAGTGTATGCTTAATTTCTAGTTGGTCCTTTTTCATATCCTCAAGGGTCTCACTAGATTTATCAGTGGTTTCTAGAAAATTCTTGAAAAACCTTAAAACTGTGATTTTGAACTCTATATACAGTAGTTTACTTTCCTTCATTTCTGTCATTTGTGACCTGTTTCTTTGTCTCCACATTTTGGCTGCTTCCCTGTGTTGATAGAGTGGCTAGGTGTCCTATAGGGCCCAGTGGCTCAGCCTCCCCAGTTACCTGAGGTGGACACTCTTGGTGCACCCCTTTGTGGGCTTTGTGCACAGTCTTGTTGTAGTTAAGCCTTGATTGTTGTAGGTATCACCGGGAGGAATTGATCTCTAGGCCAATTGGCTGTGAGATTCAGCTGTGTCTACAGTGGGACACCCTTATGGGGCAAGACTTGCTTCAGTGGGGCTTTGGTGCTCCCTGAGTCTGCCCCCTGCATGTGTCCCTTATGGATCTGAGGAGTTGCAATCTGGATGGTCCCACTCTGACCACTGGGTACACTGGCTTGGCTCTTAGATCTCTAAGGAGGTGCTAATTTAGCCTCTGCCTGAGGCTACCCAGCAGGAGCTATGGAGAGAGCTGCAGATTCCTCTTCTTTGTTTGGGGTTTGGGGGTGCCCAGATGAGGCCCAGCTGTGAAGCAGTGCAAGCTGCTCTGGGGCCTTGGGCCTTCTTTTGGATGTTCTGGGTTTCTCTGACCCAGCTGCAGTATGTTAGGTGATTTTAGATTGCAAAGGGCCAGGCCATTCATATGCAAAAGCCTCTGCTCACAGCCTGGGTGTGGCAGGGTCTCAGGGAATCAACAGGGTGGAGCAAACAGCTATGGCTGATCCTCAGCCCTGACCTAAGAGGCCCCAGGTCTCAGTGTCCCGTGGTAATCACTGCAAGCACCTCTGAGAGCAAGCCGCCCTCGAGTTCCAGCCTGCTTCCAGACAGTCCAGTTTCTCCTCATATGAGTCTGGGTCCCCAGAGACTCGCCCGGATCTGGAGTTCAGAGCAGTCGGAGCTTGTGTTTTCCTCCTGATTGAAAAGACAACCATGTCCTCAGTTGCCAGCCCTTTCTGAGTGCACCTCCGTACCTCTGCACTTTACTTCCACAGCTCCTCTGAGTCTCAGTGTGCTTTTCTCTTTCCTTCTAGTTGTAGAATTTCCATTCAGCCAGCCTTCCAAATGGTTCTGGATGATGTCTGTTTTGTCCTTTAGTTGTAGTTTTGAAGTGATTGTGGGAGGTAGCAATTTCAGATGTTTATCTTGGTTTTTCACCATCTGGAGACAAGTTTTAATCACTCTATAAAGTGCAAACATTCACAGCAGCCTGATCTTCAACACATGCTTATCAAGTGGAAGCATGTGCCAGCCCTAAGTTGCAGAACTGGTCTTCACTGGAGAATGATATTAACACTATCTGTCCACCTATCGATCATCTAGGTACCTATGTATCTATCATCTATCTATCTATCTATCATCGGTCATCTATCTATCTTCTTCATATGTATTAGATTTATTTTAAGGAATTAGCATACGTAGTTATGGGAGCTGTCAAGTCAGAAACCCAAAGGGCAGGCTGGAAACTCAAGTGGCAGTTGATACTGCAGTCTTAAGGCAGAATTTCTTCTTCTCTAGGAAACCTCATTTTTTGCTCATTCAACTGATTGGATGTGGCCCACCCATATTATGAAGGGTAATCTCTTTTACTTAAAATCAACTGATAATAGATATAAGCCACTTCTACAAAATACCTTCAAAGAAAAACCTAAATTAGTCTTTGATTAAATAACTGGGTACTATAGCCTGACCAAACTGATACCCCAAACTAGATAACCAACACAGAAGAATTAAAATGATGCACGATAAGTGTAACATTAGCCCAGTCCCTGGCACAGACAGTGCCCAATAGATTGAAGCAATCATTTTAATGTATTCAAAAATATTTGGACACTGCTATGACTGGTGACTACATCTAATTCCTTGCTGATTATGACAGATTAATAGTACTCCCAAATCTAGTGTGAGTGTCCACATACCAGGTACTGGGCCCCTGGTCCTCTCTGAGCCAGCTCTTGCCCTTGTATGCCTCTGAAGGCCTGTCTCTGCACTGGCCAGAGGAAAGGTATCTCTTCATCATAAATGTCTCTGCCACAGAAAACTCTCATTATAGAACTCTGTAGATGCTGCCAGAATCCTAATTGTCATTCAGGCACTTTGGTGAGCCCAAGCCCACATGTCTCCCTATATGTCAGAAGCAACAGTAGTGCTTTTATTTTTAACCAAGATCTTATTAGCATTCTCATGGGACATAACTCTTCAATACCTAAAAGGACAGCTGAACCTCATTTCTTCCTGTCTCATGAAATTTATTTTCTCCTTATGTGTTCAATGCTACAAATCCTTTTGGCTGATGAAGGAGGGGTAAGGGCTAGAGAAGAAGAGGCATAAAACCAGAAATACAATTAATGTTATGATACTAATAGGTTGCTTTTAATAGGACTTGGAGGTAGACCAGTATCCTATCACCAAAAATCATATAATCTGGAACAATGGACCAATAATAGTGGCTACAAGTCTTTTTCATGAAATTTCTTTCCTTTCTGACATTTTAATCTAGAACCCAAAGATATTCTTTGGTAATTGATGATGGCTGCTCTTATTCTAGATGGTTCTTATATGGTTAATATCAGAGCAAACATAAACAAGTATAAGTTAGAGTGATAACAACAACAAGATTTAGAGATGTGGTGAGAAGTGATCAGATTGTTCCAACACTTAATAGAAAATAATAATAATAATTACCCGATTAAACAATGGGCAAAGGGTTTGAATAAATATTTCTCCAAAGAAGATATATAAATGGCCAACAGGCACATTTAAAAGAAAGGACGCTCAGCATCACTAATAATCAGGGAAATGCAAATCAAAACAATAATGAGACCCATTAGAATGGCTATTAAAAAAAAAAATAAAAGTGCCAAGTGAGGTTGTGAAGAGATTGGAATCCTTGTGCACTGTTGGTGGGAATGTAGAATGGTATAGCTGTTGTGGAAACAGTACAGAGGTTTCTCAAAGAATTAAAAATAGAGTTGCTATATGATTCAGCAATTCCACTTCTGGGTTTAATCCAAAAGAATTGAAATCAGGATCTCAAAGAAATATTAGCACCCATGTTCATGGCAGCATTATTCACAATAATCCAGACATGGAAACAACATAACTGTCCACTGACAAATGAATGGATAAAGAAAACGTGGTATATACATACAATGGAGCATATTCAACCTCTGAAAAGAAGAAAATCCTGCCATACGTAATAACATGGATGCACCTAAAAGACATTTTGTTAAGTGAAATAAACCAGTCATAGAAAAACAAATACTACATGACTCCCCTTTAGATAAAGTATTTTAAATAGTCAAATTCATAGAACTAGAGTAGAATGGTGGTTTCCAGGGGTTGGGGGTTGAGGGGAGTTACTGTTCAGTGAGCATAAAGATGATTAGCATTAGAGACATAACATTGTGGCTATAGTTAACAGTACTATACTGTACACTTAAAATTTGTTTAGAGGTTAGATCTCATATTATATTCTTACTGCAAGTTTTTTTAAAGTGATAGATTTGAAGGTAGAGCTGACAGGACTCACTGATGAATTAGATGTGGGGTGTGAGAGAGGGAACTTAAGGATGACTCCAAGGGTTCAGGCCTACCTCCATTTACTGAGCATATACTATGTGCCAGGCGTGGTAGCTTTACCTCTATTATCTCATTTAAACCTTGCAACAACCCTCTGAGATTCGATGTTGTTAGTCCTAGAGGGGCTAAGTCACAGAACTGGTCCATGAGGGAGTGAAGACACACATGTGAGTGTGCTGGCTTCCAGTCCCAGCTCCTCCTGCTGCTCACTTCTCACTGCTCACATCCCTTCTGCTGCCCTTAGCCAGACACTATGCTAAAGGGGAGCCAGCCACAGCTCCACAGTGCCATACCGGTGTGGCCCTGGACAAGATACTTAACTTCTGTGGGCCTCAGTTCCTCATCTATAAAATGGGTCTATTCAAACTTTATAGAATTATTGTAGGGTTAGTTAAAATGCTGAATCTGAAGCATTGGCTGAGACTGTTTTCACACTGGGGCTTTTCCACACTGCATTATATTAACAATGTTTTTACATTTATATTTCACACATATACACAGGTTCTCAAAGAACTCAAAGCAGATCATAACATGAGATTAAAAGGACAAAAGGGTGAAACAGAGCCACAGAAATTGGAGATGGGACTAAGAAAGAAGTGGAGAAGGCAGGCCCTGAGCAAGAGAGCAGGCAGGTGACACAGGAGGGGGATTCAGACAGCCAGGAAGATAAGAAGGGTGACAAAGCAGACAGCCTGACCACAGGGAGCAGCAACATCCATCAGTGAGATTCGCTTACCATTGCCAGCCTGAACACGGCCTTTCCATTGCATGTGGCTTTTGTCATGTCTTAGAAGTCCTACTAGAGTGGCAATAACCTGAAAGGACCATAGTGCAGGCAGACAGAGCTGTGGCAGTTGTTTTGTTGTTTACCTTGCAAAGATATTTAAATTATTACATCTGCACAGACATCCAGTCTCCTACTGCTACGGTCTGAATGTTTGTGCCCTCCCCACCAAATTCACATGTTGACATCCTAACCCCTAAAAGTAAGTGATGGTACTTGAAGTGGGACTTTTCAGAGATGCTTAGGTCATGAGGGTGGAGCCCTCATTCATGGAATTAGTGCCCTTATAAAAGAGGCCCTACAAAGCTCGCTAGCTGGTGCGCCCATGTGAGGACACAGCAAAAAGCCTGCAATCCAGAAGAGGGCCCCCGCCCATGAGCTGGGCCCTGACCTTGGACTCCAGCCTCCAGAACTGGGAGGAGTAAGTTTCCACTGTCTATAGCCACCCAGTCTGTGGCACTTAGTTACAGCAGCAGAGCAGACTGAGATACCTACCTGGCTCTTCTCTGGCTGCCCTCACTAGCACAGACTAGCCACATCCGGACTTATCTACTGACAAGTTTGAGGCTGAGACTCTTAAGGGAAAGGGCATGGAATTCACCGGGAAGACAGCCACCTATCCCAGGTACGCTTTCATCTCAGGAAGACCACCCCACCGACCACTGCTAAGCTTACGTTCTTCCTTTCCAGGGACCCCTTCTCACCTCAGGAGATTTAATTTTTAAAACAAAACATCATGAATTTGTGAGAACATTGTAATAATCAAATGCTAAAAGGAGGACTTCTGACTACATTTTGATTCTTCCTTTCAGAATAATTTCATCTTATGCCCAAGAGCCTAATATCCTATTTAAATAGAAACTGGTCTCTTTTGTTGAAACAGCCATTCATGGATTGCCAGGCATCTTCCCCACCTGGCCTCTCTGTAACACACACTAGTTATTTTTGAAAATGTCCAGACCTATGGAGGGTCTGAGACTTCCCCTCACCTGAGCCGAGGCGGTGGTTCACGGATGCCCATGGAAGACCCGACACTCCTGGGTCAGAGATGAAAACGTTATTACCCACAGCAGTCTCACGTCACAAAGCATCAGCACATCTGCACTGGTTCCCCTGCCTCAGCCCATGGAACGACACGACGGGCCCGATAGGTGCTGTGCACCCAACGGGCTGCGTGGTGGTGGCACTTTCTGAGTGAAGAGCAACAAGGGGGCAAGCAGGTGACAGCATTCCCCTCCTCCTGGGAGTGAGCAGGGACACAGTAGCCACACTGAGGGCACCTGACCTACTTAGGTGTCTCTGCGACTAGCAGGAGATAGGTTCACCCTGCAGTCTGCACACACGGCAGGAAGGACACCCACACAGCTGCTTCTCGTCTTCATCTATCCAAGCGGTCTCCTCTCCAGTCATCTCACTGCATGACAGCTTTTATAGTCATGCCCATGTCACTTTGCAGACAACCGAAATTCTTGCCTGAGAACCATATCTCCCAGGCAACCCATCTCTCTCATGAAAACAACACTTCTCAGAAGAGCAAATTAGAATTAAATATAAAACCCTCATTCTCGTGTGTTTGGCCTATGTTGACTTCACTTACAGAGTCACTGAGGCCAAAAAAGGTATTTGTTGCCTGGGGGGTGGGGAGGACATATACACGCCACTGTTATATGTATCCCTTAGAGCAGATGACCAACAAATGCGTCTGTTGGTAAGTGTGTTGGGATATCACTCAACAGCACAGCTCACAAATGCTCCTTACAATGCCACTAAACATTTCTCCACTCGGCATGGCTGCATTTGCAGTGCAGTTACGCAGGGTGGCAGATCTTTTATCATGCCTTTTATTTTCTGTGTTCTGATGGGGGGCATTGCTGGTTTGTGAAGTCCTAGAGCAAGTTAGCAACACATCAGGAACATGCCAAGCAGCTAACCCACCTCCTCTCCACCCCCACTTCCTCAACTCACACTCACTCTGACACCTGAACTCACAGCATTCCCTCCTACCTGGGCTCCAGGCCCTAAACTCACCCGGTCATGACCTCTGACCCAGCCTGTGCCTCACTCAGCTCCCTGGCTCCTCCGCCTCTAGGGTCAGATGCCCACATTGCTGCCCGGCAGGCAGGGCCCTTCATCGGCACCCACCTGGCCTTTCCGTCTTTGCTCTTACTTTTTGCCCTCACACCGCACATTCTGGCCATACTGGACCCTGGCAGTTTTCAAAACCTGTGGCACCTATCCTGCTAAGAAATGTGATCTTATCTTATGTTAAGACATGTCTCTTCCGGGGAGACCTGCCCATGCTTAGCAAAACACCTAGAAAACTGCTTTGGAACAGAAGTTAAGACTCTAAAACATAGTGAGAAGGAAATAAATAAGAGCGCTCTGAATCACACTACTAAAAAATGGACAGGATTTTCTTGTCCTCCTTTTTTTAAATTGTGAGATATATTGTTCATACAGAAGAGTGAGTAAGGCATCTTTGTTTTGTCTAAAAAATTATTATAAAGCAAATGCCCATGTAACAATCACCAAAGTCAAGGCACAGAATATGGCTGGGATCTCAGAAGCTCTTTCCTGTGGGCCTGCAGACAAAAGGGGCCGCATACTAATCTGACAGGCTCAGGGGAGGCCTGCATGGTGGTCTGCAGAGACCTAAAGTAACCAGAAAGGATGGCCTGAAATTAAACCTTAGCTAAAAGCAGTTACAGTAGGTACACCCAGGAATGGTATCTTTACTAACAAGGTCAACCTTTACCTTAACTGAGCCTGTCTTTTTGCATCTATGATAACATATCCTTGAAATGTCTGGATAACTTGTAACTTCCCTTTTTCCAGACCCTTTGGGGTACAACCTAATGTGCCTGGGTGCCAGGACAGATACCACAAATTCCTTCATTGTTATCATGTTAATTGTTGACTATTGACTATCCTGCACCCATCTAAGTATATGTCTATCATTTTACTTTTTATTCAATCCGAGGGGTTTTCCCCGCTTTGCTTTCTTCCACCTCTCAAATCTATCACCAGTGGATTTCATGTAACCCACCTAAGTCCCCTCCTTTGATTGCAGTTTATAAAGATAAATGAAAACCCGCCACTCTCTGGAGCATTATCCCAATTGGTTGAGATACTGCTTCCCAGCAATTGTCGACAATTTGGCTCAAATAAACTCACAAAAATTCTTTACAGGTTTGAATGTTTTTACATTAACACACCCATCCTGGTCATAACCTCATGTGACCAGGAGTTTGGGGTGGGGAGAAACTGTAGATGAGGACATGGGAGAAGAGAGACAGCGTGTCATGATGGGAGGGTAGAACAGAAGAATTTTTAAACACAAAAAGCCTAACATTTATGTTTCAATTACCTGATGTGTGAGTTGCAATGGTAAAAAAAAAAAAAAAAAAAAAAAAAAAATCTCTCAATTTCCATTAGAAATTCTTTGTATCTGATTGGGGGTGGAGGAGGGATGCTGTAGGGAAATTGAGGGGATGGGTCTGTCCCATGCTTGATTGGCTGACCCTGGGGCAGAGATCAAGGAATATCGCTACAAGATAAAAAGAAGAAAATAAAAATTGAAAAGAAACTGGGAAACCAGGGTCAGAGGAGATCGGGAACACCCAGAGGGCATGTGGCATCCTTTGGGCCTTTCCCACACCCAAATCGTGATCTCAACTTCCAAATGGGTTCGACTGTTTTAAGGATAGGTGAGCCCAGAAAGGAAAAGAGCCTAAAGGAAAATGCACTTCTTTCCTTCCTCCCTCCTTCCCCGCCTCCTTTCCTCCCTTCCTCCCTCCTTCCCTTCCTCCCTTCACCCATTGGTTCAGCAGGTATGGGTTGTGTGGGGTGCTGTGCTGGGCTGTGGATGTCATGGGCACCTTGCCCTTGGTTGGAGAGAGGGTGGGTCTGTTCTCTAGCACTTTACCTGCCCCCAAACCCCTTTCCCTGTGCCTTTGTGAGGAGGAGTGTTGACTATATTGCAGCAGGAAACAGCTGAAGGCCTGTTTGGGTTCTTTGAATAGTGTCTTTGGTTCCTTTGGGAGTGGCTTTGTGCTAATTCCACTAGGTAACATTATCACTGCTTTTTGTCTTGTGCAAGCGTATGGGGAGAGAGAGAAACCAGTGTATAATTGGACAATCAGAGCTGAGTTCCCCTCCTTCCCATGTCTGCTTATAGGGCTGAGTATCCTGGTGTTTCCCTTATGCATGTGTGATGCACAAATGTTGGCTGCTGGGGAACATTCATGTGGACCTAGGTGCCAAGAATGTTGGGAACCCTTAGTTCCATTTGTGTCCATTTGGGGGTTAAATACAAGTGCCATACCTCAAGGGCCTATAAAAGATAAGAAACCCCTATAAAGAAATACCAAGAGCAACCCCTGCTTCCAGTTCTGCTGGTGGTGTCTCTCTCTGCTTATTCTGGGATATAGGTTGTTATGGAGATGGAGGAGAACTGTACTAGCATGAATCTGGGAGAAATAGTACAATGTGGAGAAATTCATTGGCTGTATATGCTTTTATGAACATTTACTTCTTTGAATTGGGTTTGAGGTGTCATACTGGCTACCACTGGCAATAGTAGTCATCTAAAAGTTTCATAAGTTTCTGAAAGTCAGGTTAGTTTCCTCCTTTCCCACCACATCGCAGGAACTCTGAGGAGGACATGGCTGGAAGGGAAGGGTGAGGAAGAAGCTCGGTGCTAATCATAGCTCTGTGGTTGGAGGATGAGTGGATACAGCTGGGGAGAGGCATGTACTCCTCGCCTCGAGCCCAGACTGAGAAGGAAGAATGCAATAAACATTAAGTCATGTCTTGGCAGTGAGAAGCGAGGGACAGCTGCCCAAGGATGGCAGTACTTCTCTAAGGGCTAAAAGGCAGACACTGGAGGTTCCGCCCACAGAAACCTCAACGACTCCAACATGGGTTTGCAAGGTTGACAGTGTGTCCTACTGCTGTTGAGATGGAGTCCAGCGGGACCCTCACTCCAGCAGTCTCCCAGTGTGGGCATCTGCAGCTTCATCCCCAAGGTTACTTAGCAGAATCTGCATCAGCAGAGGCACCTCCAGAGTCCACCTACATGCTGGAAGCTCAGGAAGGTCCCAGAACACTTGACCCTCTGTGAAATGCTCACTTTCTGAGACAGGGTGCCACCCACCTTGAGACACAAGGGTTTGCTTACACCTTCCCAAGGGACCCTAGAGAAATGAAGAGCATAACCTCCAAGAGAAGTTAGACTTTGTGTTCTAGTGCTAGCGCCATGGTCATGGCAACGTATAAACTGCTAGATTTTTCTAATATTGGGAAGGAAATAGGAAAACAGAAAAAGACACAGATACTTTGTACTTTTTATTTTTTCCTTGAGTGGCTCTAAAAGTCTTTTGCCACATTAACATCAACTTCTTTGTTGAATTAAGATTTGTGCTGTGGAAGGGGAGTCTGGGTTAGGTGCTGTGGGAGGCACAAAGGTGCATCAGATATGACTGTGCCCTCAAGAAGTCCCAAGTCCAATGGGATGGATAAAATAGGGCCATGACTGCTACAACACCTGGTAGCATGTGATAAAGATAAAAAGGTTTATAGATAGGGTTGCCAGATAGAATACAAGATCCCGAGTTAAACTTGCATTTCAGATAAACAATGCATAAGTTTTAAGTATAAGTATGTCACAAATAATGCTTGGGACGCACTTACACTGAACAATTATGCATTGTTTAGTGTGGTTTATCTGAAATTAAAATTTAACTGTGTGTCCTGGGTTTTCACGGGCTAACCCTATCTACCTTATGCATGGAAGACGATGGTGTAAAGCAAGGGTGGCGAACATCCAGCCTGAGGGCCGCATAAGGCCCGCAATATCATTAGGTCTGGCCCTGCCAAGGCGTTAGGGGTGAGTTAATTAAATGTTTGACCAAATAGAGCAGGCTAATTTTTAAGCTGATAATTTTGTATGGCCAGTGAATGATGTTATAAACATCCAAATGGCCCTTGGCAGAAAAAAGGTTCCCCACCTAAGTTTTCAGAGATGGGTGAGACGTGGGCAGGTGGAGAGCCTTGGCTGCCACTGCAGAGAGGTCCCGCTGCACCTCACAGAGAAAACCTGCAGGTTTACGAAGGGACAGGAAACTGTATTTCTCCTGCCTGTCATTGTGGTCTGCAAGGAGCTGGAGAAGCAGGTCTGTGCTGCAGTGCCCATGGCTGAGTCACCCCAGCATCAGTGGCTCATGTCCTCACTCTAGGACCCAGGCAGATGGCAGGGAGCAGGAGGGAGAGACCACTATCTAGGGCATTGCCAGTTACCATGGCAAAGGGAAAACTGCTGCAAAGCAAGGCATAGGCTTTTAAAATGTATACTTAGACATGACACAGTCAGTTCCACACAAATGCCTGAGTTCAACAAGACAAGAAAACGCCATCCTCCCATATTGCTGTGGGCAGAGAAAAACACAAATCTTTGTTAACAGCCCTAAAACCTCCTTAGTCAGTATGTTCCATTTTTAGTTGTTCCAACAACCTGGCTTCAAATCCTAGAGCCAGGGGACCCCCAGTGCAAGGACCCCCACTGCCAGGAGCCCATTGGTGCTATGCACCAGGATTTCTGGAGCAGGGGGCCATCTAGTTCAGAGCCCATTCTGACATGCTAAACAGGTCATTTCACTCCTTCTGTGCCTCTTTCTGGAAAACATGGCCCCCCTCTCTCCTGCTGAGAGCCCCGGGGTGCAGCCAGGGAGAGGGCAGCATCGTGTTCTGGGACCCAGGGGCCAGGCAGAGTGGTTCTCCTAAGTGGCCAGGGGAAGCCTGAGGATCTGTGTTCTTGTTTGAAGCCTTCAGTCCTGGAGGACAGTGGCAACTCACTGTTCAGCTCTGCAGGGGACCACCATGATGACTGTCCCCTCCAGCCAGAGCAGCAGGAAGCAGACCTAAGACTGACCCAAAGAGTCTCTGTTTGGCATCCCAAAGCAGCCTGCATTTTAAAGTCAACATGGAGAGAAAATGAAAAACACCCGGCAGGGCCACCCAGACCCAGAAAGAGTTTACGAAGCAGTTTCTGGAAGAGGCATGACTAACGTTATTGCTGAAGTGCCCTGGCTGCCTGCCAGCAGCGCTGTCACCACCTCTGTGGTGCCGCAGTGAGATGTGGGCCTGAGACAAAGGAGCCTCTGTAGGGCCTGCCATGGGGATAGGAACGCTACGGGGGAGCCAGGGAAGCAGGGCCTGGAGGCCCCCACGTCCCCATCCCTATGGATGAAAGGGGAAACCTGGCAGTGTCCTTGGGCTTCCAAAGGTTCCTCACACCTAAAGAGAGAAGAAGCAGCACCTGAACCTCAGGGAACAAAAGGCCCGGCTTGTGGCTCTGGTGGGACAGCCCCGCCTGTCTGTACTCTGAGCCCAGTGCCCTGGCATCCTGAGCAGCAGCCCTTTCCTGAGCACTACTCTGCAATGGACCCTGAATGACCCCTCACATTCACATCCTATTAGTTAATTTCACCCTCACAGCAACCCCCCTAATAGGGATTTCTTATCCCCAAGTTAGCGTAATAAAACTGAGGCTCAAAGAGAGTAGTGACCTGTCCAGGGTCACACAACTGAGGCTGAGATTCAACTTCAAGTTGGCCCCTTCCAAAGCCTGTGCCCCCAGCCCTCAGCTGCATTCAGTAGGGCTGCAATAAACACCACTTCGCTTCTCCAGAGCAGGGCCGGTGGTCTTGGATCCTGGTGCAAAATTGAATGGAACACCAAAAAGTACAGTAATCGTCTATACATGTAAAGAAGTAATACGCAAATTAGGTCAGGACGCTGTAATGGTCACGACCAGCTCAGGAGGAGGGGCCCGGCCTGGCCCCGAGCCTGAGAGAACAACATGCAGGTGCAGCCCAGAGCTGCAGAAAACAAGCCTGCAGGGGGGTCCAGGCCCCAGCCCCCGGCCGTGGTGCTGGGCGGCTGGAGCCGGAGTCAGTGGAGATACAAGCCTGCAGAAGATGGCCCTGATTGGGCTGGTCCCTGTGACACCAGTGTAGCCAGCAAACCAGCTGATCAGAGGTTGGGGCCTTCAGCCAACCTCGCAGGCCCTTCCCCCTGCCAGCCTGCCCCTGATCGGACTCTCCCATCCCAATCAAGAGCAGAGCACACAAAGCCTGGACCCTTCATGGCAGCCTGGAGTCCATGGGGTTAAGAATTCTGATGGCCCTGCCCAAAGAGTAGAGGAGCCTGGTGGGTAGGGACAGGGACCACAGGCCTCCGGGCAGCACCACAGAGTTGGCAAGGAGAGGAGAGGCCCTGCGAAGGAGGAGGAAGTGAAGCCAGCCGACATCAGCCCAGGATCCAGCCCTTCCCCTCCAGAGGCAGCAAGACCTAAACCCAGAACCCCAGCCCGAATCGGAAGAGCCCTAGGGAGCTTCAGGAAGCTCTATGCAAAGCTGCACATTGAGAACGAGAGACTTCGTGAGGCCCTGACCCAGACCATGCTGCGGCTGGCGCAGCTCAAGATGGAGCTGGAACACACCACCCAGAGGCAGGAGTGCTTAGCAGAGAGGCCAGTCCTCCTGGAGCTGGAGAGATTTGAGTGCAGGGCCCTGGAGTGCAAAGCCGCTGAGCTGGAAGAGGAGCTGAAGGGCCTGTCCAACCTCCGGGCTGACAACCAGCGCCTCAAGGAGAAGAACGTGGCCTGATCCACATCATCAGCAAACTGTCCAAGTGACCCCAGAGGACTTGGCCCTGCACCCGCATTTATACACCTGCTTCTGCTACACACACGCTTCCCCTATGTGAACATGAGTGACAGGGCTGCTGGGGAGTCTCTGAGAAGCTATAACCTCCCCTTGGGGCCTCCAGGCTGGGAGGGGAAGACAGAGCCCCCAGGAGCCAATGGGGCCATCTGAGGCCAGGATGGAGATGGGAGGCTGAGCCAGGTAGGGGGACCAGGGCTGCAGGCAGGACCAGGAAGGAACTGAGGACCAGGAAGTGCCAGGACCAGTAGCCAGGACCAGAGTGGGCACCCAGACGTCCCCTTTCACATGTGCTGCCACCAGTCATCCCTCCAGCCCCTGAGTAGAGATCTGAGAATGTGCCAAGCATCCCACCGGCCTGGGTCAGGTGGGCCTAGATATAGGGTCTGTGTGAAATTAGGGAGGGAAATCTTCTATTTTTTACTGCCCCCTCCCCACCACACTCCTGGGCAGGAGGAGAAGGTATTTTTGAGACACAGCACAGGCACCACAAATAAAAGTCATGAAATTGCCAAAAAAAAAAAAAAAAAAGAGCCAGCCAGCTGGCCAAAAGCCCCCTCCCTTCCTCCCCACCCCAGCCCTGCCTTCAATCAGCCTGCCCCACCACAATAGGCCCACAGCCCCTCCCCAAGGCTGCCTGCCCCTGATCGCACCCCCCCCCCACCCCAATAGGGGGCAGGGCTGGCTAGCCAATCTCCTGTAGCCCCTCCCCCTGCCTGGCCCTACCCCAAATTGCCCCCTGACCCCAATCAGGGCAGGGCTGGCTGGCCAACCACCCATGGCTCCTCTCCCAAGCCACTGGCCCCTGGTTGGCACCCCCCACCCCATTCAGGGGCATGGCTGGCCTGCCCACCAACCACAGCCCCTCCCCATGGCCAGCCCTGCCCCCAATCAGCCCCCCAACCCCCATCAGGCCAGCAGGGGGGTCATTTGGGGGTGATCATACCAGCAGGGAGGGCAGTTGGGGGCAATAAGGCCGGCAGGCAGAGTGGTTAGGGGCGATCAGGCAGGCAGGCAGGTGAGCAGTTAGGAGCCAGCGGTCCCGAATTGTGAGAAGGATGTCTGACTGCAGGTGCGAGATCGAGCCTAAACCGGCAGTCTGACATCCTCTGAGGGGTCCCAGATTGGAGAGGGTGCAGGCCAGGCTGAGGGACCCCCCACCCATGCATGAATTTTGTGCACCGGGCCTCTAGTGATAAATAATAGTTTACTGCAATATTTTTTAAAATCAAAATTAATGCAAAATATACATGACAAACAAAATATTAAAAGTATACAGAAGAGCAAGATCCAGCCTGCATTGGTATACCCTGAGAGTGAGTCCTCCCTCATGGCACCCTTGACTGGCCCTGCCCCAGAAAACGGCTCCCTCCAAACCCTTGATGTACATCCTCCAAAACATCTTCATGCCAACAGACAGGGACCCCCTGACCCCATCCCCATGCCAGGTAGATTACAAGACCTGCTGCAGATTCTCAAACCTTCTCTTCCCCAGCATGACTGGCACTGCACAAACCATAAAGGTCTTTGGCCTCCCAGTTTCCCCACTCAGTCAGAATGTCTGTGCCAGATCTGCTCACAGCTGGCTCTAGTGAACAGATTCAACCACTGAAGGTGTCAAGCAACCTGAGTCCCAGTGGGGGTGGCCCAGGTACCTGTGTTTGTAAAAGGCTCAGGAGGCCTCCAGGGTAAACAACACTACAGCAGCTCCAAGCCTTATTTCATTTGAAGGCTTTAACTCCTCAGAATGACCAACAAGGAGCAAAGTGACACTTGATTATCTTTGCTTATCCAGCACCCAGCACTGTGCTGACTCTAAAAAATATCAGCTAAGTTGGTGAACAAAGACCTGAATGGACTAAGGATAGAAGTGTACCTTCCCTTGGAAGGAATTAACATTCCCTCAGCCAGTCTGGAATACCATCCTATCTAATAATAGAGAAACATGGTAATTAACCATAACTTCGCTACCCTTCCCATAGGCTAATCAGCAAGATATGCAAATTAACTGCCAACCAAGATGGCGGCCGGCAGCCAGGCAGCTGAAGCAAACAGGAGGCTTGCTTGCTCCAGTGATGGAGGAAGCCAAGGTACCCCACCTGCCGCTGCCGGCCTCTGAGCTGCACTCTAAGCAACTATGTTGCAATTATAGAAGCTAAACAATCCCCAGAAACCTGCTTTCAGCAGCCGAGTTCTCAGAGCTGGAGCCGAGCCTAAGAGCTAAAGCCAGCTCTCAGCTCCAGTGACAGCCATAGAAGGTAAATAAATCCCAGAATTAAAAAGAAAAAAAGAAAAAAAGGAGAGGTTGGGAGCTTCAGTCACCCACCAGCCTGAAAACGGCCCTCAGCCCCTCACCCAGACTGGCCAGGCACCCCAGTGGGGACCCCCACCCTGAAGGGTGTGTGACCAGCTGCAAACAGCCATCATCCCCTCATCCAGGTTGGTCAGGCACCCAAGCGGGACCCCCACCCTGATCCGGGACACCCTTCCGGGCAAACCAGCCTGCCCCGACCCATGCACCAGGCCTCTATCCTATATAGTAAAAGGGTAATATGCAAACTGACCCTAACAGCAGAAGGACTGGGAATGACTGGTCACTATGACACACACTGACCACCAGGGGGCAGACGCTCAATGCAGGAGCTGCCCTCTGGTGGTCAGGGCGCTCTCACATGGGAGGAGCTCTGCTCAGCCACAAGCCAGGCTGATGGCTGCCAGTACAACGGTGGTGGTGGGAGCCTCTCCTGCCTCCTCAGCAGTGCTAAGGATGTCCAACTGCAGCTTAGGTCTGCTCCCTGCTGGCAAGTGGCCATCCCCTGAGTGCTGCCGGGCTGCCAGAGGGATGTCTGATTGCCATCTTAGGCCCAATCCCCCGGGGAGCAGGTCTAAGCCAGCAAGTGGTCACCCGCAAGGGGTCCCAGACTGCATGGGGGCACAGGCCGGGCTGAGGGACTCCCCTCCCCCCAGAGTGCACAAATTTTTGTGCACCAGGCCTCTAGTCTCTATATATAAAAGCCTAAGCAACTGTTATGACCAGTTGACTGAATGACTGGGCACTATGATGGCTCACTGACCACCAGGGGCTAGACGCTCAATGCAGGAGCTGCCCCCTGGTGGTCAGTGTGCTCCTACAGCCAACCTTCTGCAGCCGGCCAACCTCCCACTGTCGCTCCCCCAAGCTGGCCACCACCTCCCCCCCCCCCCAACTTCAGGACTGGGCAAGATGGCCCCATCGGCCCTGATCACCAGCCAGGCAGAGGGACCCCACCCATGCACGATTTTGTGCACCAGCCCTCTAGTACTAATAATAGTTTAATGCAATATTTTTAAAAAGCTGCCAACCGTGGGCCAGGAGGGCTGTCATTTCAAAGCCACAGGTCCAGCTTGACCCTGAGGCATACAGATTTGGGACCACAAATAATGATCCCGTAGAATAGATGCAAGTTTGGAGGAAAGCAGGAGGCCTGCCCATAGGAGGTGCCAGGTGGGTCTGAGTCTGTAGGACAAGGGTCGTGTCCTCTGTGTTGTCTTCTCTTCCACATATCCCTGGACCTTCACAGTGCCTTGCTTACACCTGCAGCCTGCTCTCTGTCCCGTGGAGGGCCATTAGAAGGAAGGACCTCCCCACTCCCGTCAGAGTAAGAGGACAACTGTGCTGTGGACCAGCGGTCCCCACAAGGGGGCTGAGCAGCAGGCTGGCAGTGTGATGGTAGGATGAGGAAGTGGAGCAGAGGACTGGGGCCCCTCCCTGAGCTCATGGAGGAAATCCGGCCGCTCTCAGAAGGAAGGATGGGAGAGCAGAGGTGCTGGTGTCCAGCCAGAAAGCATGGGAACTGGTGACACCATAACTGAGGTGAAATGGGAACAACAGGATTTAAAGGGCCTGTGGATCCTCCAACTGGATCATCAAAAATTGACCAAGTAATTCTACTTGGCTGCCTGATACTTTGCAATTTTTTCCTTTGGTTTCCCGCAGTCAGAACAACTCTGATTTTTCCCAAGCCTCTCCAACCCAGAACGTCCACCCTTCCAGACCCTCACTCCCTTGTCCTTTTTTGGCAAACTTTAATGACCATGGAATTCCCAGGCACTTGTATTAAAATGGAAATTCTTGGAGATCTCAGATTCTGATCTAGCAGGTTGGCAGTGGCCTTGGGCTGTGAGTTTCAGCAGGCACCCAACACAAGTGGCTTCAAAGGCTAGAGGCTGCAGACTAGACTCAGTGAAGCTAGTGGTTCTCAAACATCAGTGTGTATCAGAGTCTCCTGGGAGTAGGGGTGCGGTGGGAGAGTTGGTCTTGTTAAAGCACAGATTTCTGTCTCTTTTTCCCCAGACATTTTCCAGTAAGTCTAGATTCAGCCCAAAACTTTGCATTTCTAGCAAGTTTGCAGATGGTGATGATGCCACCGGTCCGGAGACCACACTTTGAGAACCTTTGCTTTTATAGATACATGCCCCCCCCCCCTCAATCCACTTACCAGAAGAGAATGATCCTATTACTTTTATTTCTCTGGACCTCTCCTGCAAGATGGGTTGCTCCCACAGACTCCTCACAGCTGTCAGTGACATGGGCTATTGCAGATCTGTCCTTGCTGGGTTGACTGAGGTCAGTCACACAGCTCTGTCAGGTCATCAAGTCAAAGTGTCAAGTCACTTCATCCTGCAGCAGGTGGGACCATGCAATTTATTTGTAGGAAGGGACTTAAAGCGAGAACCTGGTTCAAATGGGGATCCAGAAGACCATTCTTGAAGTGTTGACTTCTTAGCAGGTGCACTATTCTTATTTAGTATTTTACTGGGAGAGGTTTGGTGGTGAGGGATAAAGTTGATAGAGAATATGGGCACTAAACCCCAAGCCACCTCTTAGACTAAGGAGTCAGAGAGACATAAAAGTGACGAAGAGTTTATATGCCCTCAGAGATGGGGAGAGAAAGGGAAAACCTGAGAAATAGATGTGATGACTGTCAGAGAGGAGTCTCATGTCACCACCTCCCATATTTTCTCATTTATTTATGCCACAAACACTAAATAAGAACTATGCTGTCCATACCTGAGTGTTGTCCTAGTCTTTAGAAAACAAGGATGAATCACACAGCCTACATCCTATCGGAGCCCATGGTCTAGTTGGGTGATGGGAGTGGAAATAAATGGTCACCAAGCAAGAACAATTGGAGATGCAAGGACAGTGCACCCAGCAGAGCACAAGGAATAGTGGCCCTTTTTGCAGACAGCTGGTGAAGACTTTATAGAAAAGACTAAGGGAGATCTGGGCTCCAGAGACAAACAGGCAGGTGAACACGGAGTGTAAGTCATTAGCATGTGCAGGGCCCAGATCTCACTTTGACTTCTTGTGACCACAGGGCCTGGCCTTATTGGACAGAGCAGCCTCTGGTCCCTGGAGGTCATTTGCTGGCTGCTGTTTGCACTGTGCTGGAGGACAGCCTGTTGGCAGGAACTTTGCAGGTAGAATTGTTTTCAAGCTGGGGGACTAACAGGTTGTTCCTGAGACAAGTGACAATGACCAAATCAAACAGAGCTAGTTCTATCATCACCCCCACTGAGGTGCTGATTAGCTGGGCCTCAGCTTTCAGGATTTTCAGAAGGCCTAAGCACTGAGGAACAAGTTCATGTCTGGAAGAGTATTGTTAAGGATAACAGACTAATGCTGACCTCTGAGATAATATGAAAGCATTATGCAGAATCTTCCAGAACCCGGGAGACAACTGGCTGCAAGGAAACAAATTCCACAAAGATAGATAAATAGGTGATGGAAAGATAGATAGATACATAGATAGATAGATAGATAGATAGATAGATAGATAGATAGATAGATATAGATAGATAGATAATATATTGGAATAGCTAATAGAATAGTTGGTGATGATAGATAGACAGACAGATAATAAATTAGAATAGATAGATAGATGATTGGTAGACAGACAGAGAGCCAAGTGGGGTATGTAGCCCAAGATTTCCAGAGTCTCTTAAAGTGACCCAATTTCTTAGACATAAATCTCAGCACAGACTGCCATCATTTTATTTTTCTGATTTGTCTTATCATTAGGTTTTACAAAGGTATAAAAACAAAGTGTTTATTTTGTCATATAATAATTGCTCTTACAGAAAACATTTAATGACATGAAATCAGGAAATCCTAGTGTCCAGGTGGTCAGAAATCCAGACTGGACTCCACCCAAGGACAGGTCTGACTTTGCTGTGGTAAATGCAGTGGCACCTCTAGTCGAGGAATGCAGAAAATCCGTATGTAATTTGAGTATGAATATATTTGGAGCACAATAGTGGAAATAAGTCATTTCTCTGCTCCTCCCAGCCCTATCTCACCCCTACCTCACAGAATAGACCATTTGTTGAAACTGAACCCTCTTTACTAATGCCTCAAAATAATGACCTAAACTTCATCAAGATGCCTTTGCTGGGAAGAATGACTTGGACTCTCCAAGAAGAGAACTTAGATGAAGCCCCAGGGACTCTATGAGATGAAGTCCCATGCTGGGGACTCCAGGAATAGCATTAGAGCACCTGGCTCCCAATACACATGTTGTCATTTGGATGGCAATTTGCTTAGCAAAACTGGCCTTCCTGTGTGACAGTCACCCCTTTATTCAAGGACAGCTACCTCGTCAAACAAACCATTGGTCTCTTGCCCTAGCCAGTTTTGTTCAGTGAATAGAGCATTGGCCTTCAGACCAAAGGGTCCTGGGTTCAATTCCAATCAAGGGCATGTACTTTGGTTGCAGGCTCCTCTCTAACCCAAGCACTGGTTGGGTTGCATGCAGGAGGCAACCAATAGATATTGTTTCTTTCACATTGGTACTTTTCTCTATCTTTCTCTCTCTCTTCCATTCTCTCTAAAAATCAATGGAAAAAATATCCTCAGATGAGAATTAAAAAATAAAATAAAAGTGAAACAAACCATTGGTCTCTTAAGTAAATTCATCAGTTGCCTTTTTTGATGAGTGATAAACTACCCAAACCTATGACTCTCTCTGCTTCCCTCTACATCGCCTCCTCATCCTTATATTTGCATTAATTTCTCTCCTTCTGGTTTCTCATTCATGTCTCACTCCCTTTCTCTCTTTCCCTGAGATTCATTCCTTCTTGAAATAACAAGCGACATAACAAGCGACGTCAGATCAAGTCCCCAAGACACTGTTTGTAACACCTGCTCTCCAAAGTGACACTAATGGTCCTCAGAACTTCTCTGGCCCTAATTACTGAGCAGGACAAATCCCTGTGGGCTGCCTCTCCCGCCATTAGTTCACAGGGTAACTACCACGAGCCAGACAGGCTGATGTGTGTGCTATGGAAAGGCTGGCCCTGGATCAGGCTGAAATGCCTTCTGCTGACTCTGGTGTGTGCACAGAGAGATAATGTCTCTAGGTGACATACGGAGCAGGAAGCTTATACACACTCTTCACATTTTAAAAAACAAAATCACTCCCCACTGGTGTGGCTCAGTGGTTGAGTGTCTACCTATGAACCAGAAGGTCACAGTTCAATTCTCAGTCAGGGCACACATCTGGGTTGCAGGTTTGATCACCAGTGTGGGATGTGCAGAAGGCAGCCAATCAATGATTCTCTCTCATCATTAATGTTTCTATCTCTCCCTCTCCCTTCCTCTCTGAAATCAATCAATACACACACACACACACACACAAACACACACACACACACACACACACATATATATATATATATATATATATATATATATATATATATATATTTAAAGTCACTTTAAATAGGTAAAGATAATTTGCTTCTACAAAAGTAATACACTCCTATGGACCAAATCGTCAAGTCTTGGGTGGTTTCAGATCAATGTGACTAGAATGAGGTCTTGACCTTTTGGCTCTAGAATTCTGTCACACAAGGAGAAGACATCTGAGGACACCAGTGCCCAATGGGCGAGACCTGGCCCTGTTCAGCTCATTCCACCAAAGAGCTAAACTTTAAATATAAAATATACCAAACTTGAAATGAGTAACAACGCCTGCTTTGCTGATGTCTCTATCACTCTGAAAAGGTGGTGAGGAAGGGAAAAAATCCAGTCCTCACTGTTGTTCTGTCTATTCAAACTATAATAGTGCCAAACCCAGTTACAGGCACTGGATTGTCAGCTTACCTTTCTCTGAGTTATAATTATTACTGAACAGATCTCTATCCTGTTATACATCATTTCCTGGACCGGGTAGAGCAATTCCATTCTCAAACGTTTTCAATTAACTCTCCTTTAAAAGTTAGCATTTAGCCTGGCTGGTGTAGCGTAGTAGTTGAGTGTCAGCCCATGAACCAGGGTTGCGGGCTTCATCATCAATAGGGGACGCGCAGGAGGCAGCTGACCAATGATTCTCTCTCATCATTGATGTTTCTGTCTCTTTCTACTCTTCCCTTCCTCTCTCTGAAACCTATTTTTAAAAAACATATTAAATGTTAGCATTTAGTGCATGATAAAGAACATTCGTGGCTGTGTCCTCAGCACCCAGCACAGTGCCTGGCCTGGCACAAAGGAAGCATTTGATACATATCTAGTAAATGCTGATTGAATGACATAGAATGGGGTGTATTACAGGGTCATTTGTTCTCAGACCATGCTTTTCTGACTCAATGTTCAGTAATCATTCTATCAGCAAATTCATTGATTCAACAAATATTCATGGGAATCCAGGCTAGTGCCGGGCAAGGCCTCTGGAGCCACAAAGGTAAGCCAGGCGGGCAGCCAGCCTCATTAAAGATACTATGAGAGAAACGTGGTTTCTAGCCTCGAGCTGCTAAAAGGGTGAGGGAACAGAAAAGATTAGTAGCAATTAGAAAACAATTAAGTGTTAAAATATATGGCTTTGCCTCCCTAGGGGATTGTCAGAGGGAGAAGAAGCTAAGGTAGTCACTGACATCTTCACAGGAAAGGTGGGACTTTGGCCAGGCCTTGAAGGAAGCTCTGGATTTGGAAAGCAGAGCAGGGTGGCTAAAATGTTCCTATCTGGAGGTAGCTACCCAGAGCCACCCAAGGAAAACTAGTCTGAATGCCTAGTTGTGCACTGGACCAGAATGGCTCCCAAGTAAGGAACTTGACAAGGCTCTAGGTACTCTGAAGAGTTTGAAGCAGGCTTGGAGAAAATCGTCAATTGCTAGCACAAAGGTTAACTGACCCTCTAGAATGCTAACATATGCCCCTGTGGTATGGCCTTCAGGCCACTCTTGAGAGAGAAGCTGAGGCGTCTTTCCATTGCTGCCCTGGGCTGGCTGCATCAGAATTTCCTGAGAACCTTTCTCCTGGCCACCATCAGTGCAGCGATCTGGGATGGGACCCAGGAATCTTTCTAAAGCTCCTCTGCAATATTATGAATCAGCGTGGTTCAGGAGCTGCTCTCCTAGATTTACCTCAAAGACATTCCCTTTCTGAGATTAAGGTGGAAGGGTAGGCATGTACTAACCAAGGAAGTAAGTATAACTTATGTCTGCAAATCCCAGTAGCAGGCAACCTGAAGAATTCACAGGGCAAAAAGTCTATCTAACAAGTTCCACTTCCTTAACCTGCTAAATGAGTCAAAATAGTTGAAATTTGGCCAAAATGAATTAAGTTGTGCTTTTATGGCATATGCTTGACGAATGAGAATGTGAGATTACCTTTTTATTTAAAATACTAGAGGCCCGGTGCACAAAAATGTGTGCACTCGGAGGGGGGGAGGGGGGGTCCCTCAGCCCGGCCTGTGCCCTATCGCAGTCAGGGACCCCTCGGGAGATAACGACCTGCTGGCTTAGGCCTGCTCCCGGGTGGCAGAGGACAGGCCTAATCCCTAGGTGCAGCCCTTGGTCGGGCTCAGAGCAGGGCCGATTGGGGAGTTGGGGCGCCACCCCCGTCATGCACAGAGCAGGGTGGATTGGGAGGTTGTGATTCCACCCTCAGTCACTCTCAGGGTAGGGCCGATTGGGGTGTTGGGAACCGCCCCGTCACACTCAAGGCAGGGGCGATGGGGAGGTTGTGGCACCACCCCCTGTCACGCACAGAGCAGGGTCAATCAGGGGGTTGGGGAGCTCCCCCCGTCACTCACAGAGTAGGGCCCATAGGGGAGTTGGGGCACCCCCCCCCCCCCGTCACACACACAGCAGGGCCGATCAGGGGGTTGGGACACCGCCACTGTCACACTCAGGGCAGGGCCGATGGGGAGGTTATGGCTCTACCCCATCACACACAGAGCAGGGCCCATGGGGGAAGGGGGGGAGGGTTGGGGCGCCGCACCCTGTCACACACAGAGCCTCAGGGCAATCAGGGGGTTGGGGAGCTCCCCCCTATCAGGCACAGAGCAGGGCTGATCAGGGGGTTGGGGCGCCTTTCCCTGTCACGAACAGAGCAGGGCCGATAGGGAGGTTGGGGCCCCGCCCCCTGTCACACACAGAGCCACAGAGCGATCAGGGGGTTTGGGCGCTGCCTCCTGTCATGCTGATCCCGGTGCCTGGAGGCCTCACAGCTCCGCTGATCCCAGTGCTGGGAGGCATATTACTCTTTTACTATATAGAATAGAGGCCTGGTGCAAGGCTGGGGGCTGGCTGGTTTGCCCTGAAGGGTGTCCTGGATCAGGGTGGAGGTCCCCACTGGGGTGCCTGGCCAGCCTGGATGAGGGGATGATGGCTGTTTGCAGCTTGTCACACACCCTTCACGGTGGGGGTCCCCACTGGGGTGCCTGGCCAGTCTAGGTGAGGGGCTGAGGGCTGTTTTCAGGCTGGGACTGAAGCTCCCAACTGCTCCTTTTTTTCTTTTTTTTTTTTTATTCTGGGCCAGCTTTAGCTCGGCTCCAGCTCTGAGGCCTCTGCTGCTGAAAGAAGGTATCTGGTTTGTTTAGGTTCTATAATCGAAACAATGTATAACTCCAGCTCTGAGATCCCAGCTCACTAAAAGCTGGTTTCTGGGGTTTTGTTTAGCTTCTATATTTGTTACAATGTTTCTTAAACTGCAGGCTCAGAGGCCAGCAAGGCAGGCGGGGAACGTTGGAGTCCTCCATCACTGAAGCAGCAAGCCTCATGTTAGTTTCAAACTGCCTGGCTGCTGGCCGCCATCTTGGCTGGTAGTTAATTTGCATATCTCGCTGATTAGCCAATGGGGAGGGTAGCGGTCGTACGCCAATTACCATGTTTCTCTTTTATTAGATAGGATTAGGAAGATGAAGCTGTTAGCGAAATGAAGCTAAACTAAATTCATATACTAACATTTCTTATTTAGCTATGTCAGTTTGAGTCTCCAATTCCAGAAAAATGTCCATTGGTATAATGTCCAAGCATAAAAATTGGGTCGCACACACTTCTTGGAGATTAATACCACTGTCATCAGCATTACCGGGGCTGCGAGGATGGTTTGACCATATGTGTCGTGCTCCATTTCACAATCCCTCCAGTTTTTAATGAGCAATGCTTATGAATGTTTCAAGGTGTTTTGCTCCTCTTTGAGCAAACCCCTCATTAGGTTTTCTTTTATGTAGCTAATTTATCCTCAGCACTGGGGATTCGTGTGCACTTTCTGCTCTTTGTTGGGTATTCAATTCCTATTGTTGCCAATGAGGGTTATGTGCTCAGATTGAAAGCTTAAAATATACCTGCAAATTCTTTCTGGGCCAACACACACATTCACACACACACCCCCTCCTCCTTTTCCCACTGTGTTCTTGAGCCTTGCTCATTGAATCCCAGCACCAATGTTCAATTCATTTGTGATATTTCTTAACTCTGACTGAGGTTCCCCTAAGGTCAGATCTCAATGTATCCATCATCCTCTTCTTGGAGCAGGTCATCATGTGATGACACCTAATTCTCTTCTAAAATTTGTGTCTATATTGTTTTAACAAATAACCAGCCCGATAATTATTGTGGAGTTAGAGTGATGCTGAACAGAGGACAGAGTGCAGTGCACACACCAAGGTGCTTCACTCATAAATCTCCCACATCATTATTGCCATGATGTCATTGCAATTTCAGTGACAGCTCAGGATTCAAGACTTGCTTCCACAGGTTAACTGTATCTATGGTTGTGTTACATTAGTCATAATCCTACAGGAAAAGAAACGTCAAACTCATCATTAAACTTACCAGCTATTCATTCTACACCAACTTCCTCAAATATGTGCCTTAGGTAGTTCATAGCATTCTCTTCTGTTACAATTTTTCTTTGTGGCATCAAATATACACTTTTTTCAGAGCTGCTTATTTTAGATGATTCTGATGAGTTGTCCCAGACATCAAAGGTCCTTTCTGGAGGTGATTCAGTGGTTTGCTTTATTCGCTCAATGAGCATGTTACTGGGGAGGCACATTATCAAGTGGTGAAGACACGATGATAAAAACAGACACAGTTCCTCGTCTTGTGAAGGCCTGGGCTAGCAGGAGAGACACAGGGTCCCTGGCCAGGTGGCTCAGTCAGTTGGAGCATCATCCCATACACCAAAAGGTTGTGGGTTCGCTTCCCATCAGGGCACATACCTAGGTTGCAGATTCAATTTCTGTTTGGGGCATGTGCGGAAGGCAACTGATCAATGTTTCTCTCTCTCTCTCTCTCTCTCTCTCTCTCTCTCTCTCTCTCTCTCTCTCCCTCTTTCCCTTCCTCTCTCTCTCAAATCTATTTTTTAAAACACATACCCTCTGGTGAGGATTAAAAGGGGGGGGGAGGATTGAGTAATGGTACATATTCTATATAATAAAAGCCTAATATTCTAATTGTCCTGTCGTCCGTTCAACCAACCAAAGCATAATATGCTAATGATATGCTAAAGCCGCTCGCTGTGATGTGCACTGACCACCAGGGGGCAGACGTTCCAACAGCTAGGTTAGCTTGCTTCTGGAGTCCGGCCTATTGGGACTGAGTGAGATAGGCCGAAGGCATCCTGGAGCCCTCCCACAGTCTCTCCCTGGCTGGCGAACCTCCCCCCGCCCTCCCCTGCATCCTTTCCTGGCCCTGATTGTGCACCCATGGGGTCCTTCAGCCTGGCCTGTGCCCTCTTGCAATCTGGGACCCCTCGGGGAATGTCGGAGAGCCAGCTTCAGCTCAATCTTGCAGGCCAGGCCAAGGGGCCCCACTGGTGCACAAATTCATGCAGTTATAGTGGAGCAGCTCTCTGAGAGCAAGTGACAAGACACATGGTCTAGGCCAGTGGTTGGCAAACTCATTAGTCAACAGAGCCAAATATCAACAGTACAACGATTGAAATTTCTTTTGAGATCCAAATTTTTTAAACTTAAATTATATAGGTAGATACATTGTTATTAACTTAATTAGGGTACTCCTAAGCTGGCCATTGCTAAAAACGTCCTCAATCTGATTGAGGTATGTTCGCTGAGGTCAACCCCTTCCAACACTCCCATCCACACTCGCCTTGTATACTTGTTTCATCTATTCTTAAATTGATGACAAAAATACCTGTAGGATTTGCAGCTGGTTGGGAAAATACAGGTAACTTTATGCTTCGAGTAGATACTTTTGTCACCCACGCGCAATTTGCGGATGCCACTAGCACTAACCCCTGCACAATGAGACTGCTGACTGACTGGCTCACTCAACTTGTGCATAAATCGCGCGCGGCTCCCCACTCCCCCCATCCCCCCGCGCTGAGTATCCCACAGCATCTCCCTTCAACCGACCGATACCCCCCCACCCCCACTTCTTCTAATGCCACTTCTTCAAAATAGACTTACCCAGGCCAAAAACCAACTTCTGCGCATGGGCCACGAAGTTTCAATCACACTGTACGTGCGCACCCACACGTGCTATTTTGTGGAAGAGCCACACTCAAGGGGCCAAAGAGCCGCATGTGGCTCACAAGCCGCAGTTTGCCGGCCACTGTCCTAGGGAAAAGGAAACTAAGGAGAAAATAAATAAATGGGACTAAATCAAAATAAAAAGTTTCTGCACAGCAAAAAAATCCGTCAACAAAATGAAAAAGGAGCCCACTGTATGGGAGAAAATACATCTGATAAAGGTTTAATATCCAAAATATATAATGAATTCATAAAACATAACAAAAGGAAGACAAACAATCCAATTTAAAAAATGGTCAAAGGACCTATATAGACACTTCTCCTAAGAGGACATATAGATGGCCAAGAGACATATGAAAAAATGCTCAAAGTCATTGATCATCAGAGAGATGCAAATTAAAACAACAATGAGGTATCACCTCACACCTGTCAGAATGGTTACCATCAACAAATCAACATATAGCAAGTGCTGGTGAGAATGTGGAGAAAAGAGAACCCTAGTACACTGTTGGTGGGAATGCAGACTGAGGCAGCCATTACGGGAAACAGTATGGAGTTTCCTCAAAAAAATTAAACATGGAACTGCTATTTGACCCAGTGACCCCACTTTTAGGAATATATCCTAAGAAACCCGAAACATCAATTGGAAAGAATATATGCACCCCTATGTTCATAGCAGCACAATTTACAATAGCTAAGATCTAGAAACAGCTCAAGTGCCCATCAGTCGATGAGTGGATAAAAAGGCTGTAGTACATTTATATTTTGGAATACTATACAGCAATAAAAAAGAAGGATCTCTTACCCTTTGAGACAGTTTGGAGGGACCTGGAGAATATTATGCCAAGTGAAATAAGCCAGTCAGAGAAAGACAGGTATCATATGATCTCACTTATATGTGGAATCTAATGAACAAAATAAACTGATGAGCAAAATAGATCCAGAGACATAGAAGCATAGACTAGACTGCAGAATCTCAGAGGGATGGTAGGGGAGGGTAAATGGGTGGGAAGAGATCAACCAAAGAACTGTTATGCTTGTATGCATAACCCAAGGACAGAGACAATAGGGTGGTGAAGGCCTAGGGCAGGGGTTAGAATGGGTTAGAAGGGGTATATTGGGAGGAAAGGGGGACATATGTAATACTTTCAACAATAAAGATTTAATTTTTTAAAAAGTGGGGGATCCAGAAATGTACCTAAAGCCATTTGACACCAATGTCCAAATTCTTGACCACTAGCAAGTATGCAGCCAGCACAGACAGAAACAAAAAACACAGACCCACACTGCCTGGGCTCAAATCCCAGCTCTGCTGCTATTTGGCTGTGTGACTTTAGCAGGTTGCTAAATCTCTCCGAGCATCAGTTGCTTTGAGTATAAAATGGAAATAATGATAGAACCAATTGCATGGGCTTCCACACAGCAGCAATTAAACACATTTAACATGCCCAGAGTGGGCAAGCATCTAAAGGACAGAGTACACAGTTGTTGCCATGGAAGACTGTCACAGAGCCCATGCGGGTCTCCGGGGTGTGCAGATTGATCCTGGGATGTGTCTCAAGGCTTCTGCATCCCACAGAGCCCCGCCCCTCCCCAGGCAGGCTGAGGGTTGGGGGCATAGGTGTGATGTCCAGATCCTCCAGACATTTCTGGTGACCTGGCTTCAGACTAATTTTTCTTAATGGTCCCACATGAACATACTTGTCAAGACATCCATTACAATGTGGGGGTTGAGAAATATGGTCACTGGCAATACTTTTTATACTGTCTACTAGATCTGTAGGGAAGATGGTGGAAGGTGCCATGGTGTGGACCAAGGTCGATCCAAATTGAGTAAGTAGGTGCCCAGGTATGGAGCCATCTGTGCACCAAGAGGAAGTGGATTGAAGTCCTAAGCAATACCCACAATTCTAAGTTCTGAACTGCTTGAGGCGAGTCAGAGACAGGATGCTATTCAGATTGTGGCATCAACATTACACAGATGGGGAGGAAAGGCCTCAGGAGAAATGTCTGTCTTTCCTTAGTTCCAAAAATAGCAACTCTGAAGCAACTGATCTGCTTTTATGTTTAACACCCATCTGATTCTATGTGTTTGTTTACTCCGAGTGCCAAACCTATGGTCCATTGGAAGGAAGCGTATAACACTGCACAGTGTATGCTGTTTTTCCTCACCTCATTTCTGGTGCCACTTTATGTAGCTACCCTTATCTTTCTTTTTGCTCTCTTTTGATGTAATACACAAAGCCTCGTCTTTCGAATTTCAGAAAGTGTATTCTAACTACTCAGAGGACTTAGGCAGAAGATTTATTTTTTGGAATTTTCAATAGGTTTATAAATTTGAGTAATTTTTCATCAGAAGAGCTAGATACTGCAAACCAGAAATACCATTTCACTAGTCTGGATGGTGGCTTTGAAACATATGAAGATACAAAGAAAGTCACGGCAGGTTGACTCAAAAACTCACCTTTCCCGAAGTAGTGTACTTTCTGCTATTACAGGCACTGAGACGCTTTTGTGAAGGACTCAATTCCTGAATCTCATAGACAGGCCCTAAAACCTGAACACAGTAGGTGCTCAGTCCTATTTGTTAAATGAGTAAATGAGTTGACACAACCAAACCCAGATGCGGAGGAAGAATGAATGAAACCCCTGGGTTAGACCTTGGCAGTTCCATTCCTCGTTCTCCAAGTGGGAACTGCCAACTTTCAAAGAAGCGAGGGTTTGCTAAACCAATGTCACTGTGGTTTTCTCAAGAAGGGGACTGAGCAGGAAAAGCTGGTCTCCAGGAAAGGGCAGCTTTGGAGTAGAAAGACTTGATGGACCAGGAAACTTCTCTGGGGAAGGCCAGGGAACCCACTATTTTATCAAATGAGCCCCTTCCCTTCCCTCTCCCACCCGCAGCCCCCTCAAGTTTAGTTTACTTTTAGCAACTTGCATATTGATGCCAGCAATGAAACCTCAAGTCTGGATGCCACAGCCCCTTTTCCCGTGCTTTGACTCAGAGGGTTTGTATTTCCAAGGGTTTTATGTCATTGACCAGGCCTCACAGCTTAAAAGACCAAAGAGGGTAATGCATCTGTGGGTTTGGGCTGTATAAACAACTAATTTCTCTAATTCAGGTCAAAAGTTGGACTTGCCAAGGACACACGTTTTCATTGAAAATATGCATTTATATTACAAATTTCGCCAGTTGGAATATTTTTCAGCTCAAGGGATGAGTCTCACTGTCCCTGGCTCCTGTTCCTCTTGCTTTCTGTCTGACGCCTTTTGGACGACTTTTGAGCACCCCAGCATCCGGGGCCGTTTTACCAGAAGCAGGCAGTGTTGGTGAGGGCCTCTCAGCAGCGGGAAGCAGTGACCTTCCCCCCCAGCCCCTCCCTGCCACAGAACCTCAGCCTGGGGGCAGAGCTTTCCTATTGTGTTTGCAAAGCACTAAGTTTTCAAAGTCAGTAATTCTCCTCATAAGGAAAGGGCCTGACAGAGTTTTCTCTCAGTCACTGAGATAGCGTCACCCTAAAGACCACAAATAGGTAAGAAGCCTCAGTGATAGTGGGAGTGGGGGGGACAGCAAAATAAGTTCTCCTTTTTCATCATCAGCTGCCTCCTGTTTTAGGGAAATATTTTGAACGTTTTAATCGCTACTTTAGGCAGCTGTTTATTTTACTTTTCAGAACACTAATAAATGTCGCATAGACATTGGTCCAGGTGTTTCTTAAGGGAAGACATCCTTTGTCCATTGGGTTCAACTAACCACTGAGTGCCCACAGTGGGCAGTGAGGGGGGAGGCACAGGGTTTCAGTCCCCCTGCCCCCAAGGGTAAGCACTAGAGCTGGGGTGCCCTGAGCGCCAGACAGAAAGGCCCCTGTTTTCTCAGTGCACAAATTACTCCTTGGAATCCAAGCCTCTAGGGAGAGCCTTAACCCTTCAGGGCACGGGGGTCCATCCTGCTCTGAGCACATTCCGGTCCATCTCTGGGGCTCTGGGGCAGGAGAACAACACTATTCCTGGGGGTCACTGCTCCCTGCGGAGTTGAAGAAACAACCCTCACTTAGGGCCTCAATGGGTCTTCCACAGCAGGATGGTCAGCTCAGTAAGGACTCCTGACTTCATGTGGATGGACTTTCTAAAGGACACCCTGAGACTTGGTGGCTAAGAGAAGTGTTTCTGGGCCACAGGGGAAGCCAATGAAAACTGTATTGGCCAGTAAAGCAGCAGCTTTCAAAAAAGGGCCCCCAGACCTTCCATATCAAAACCGCCAAGGAAAGCCTGTTAAAAATGCATATTCTCCCCCATCACTACCACCACCAGCACCAGCACAAAATCAGAATTTCCCCAGGGGTGGGGGGATGACAGGGAAGAGTCCCACAGATGCCTGCACCTGCTTCTGGGTCCCTGGAACATGCAGTCCTCGGGCTCCCATGATGGTCTGGAAGGAGGGAGCCCGGCCTGGAGCCTACAGGCATGCCCTCCTGGTGCAGTGGTCAGCAGGCTGTGCCAGCCACCTTCCCCTCTGGATTCTGAAGTCCTCTTGGGTGCACTGGTGTTATTTTCACTCAGTGCTCCAGAGCAGGTTCCAAGGGAACCAGAATTCCTAAAAAGCCCTGGAGAGCATGGATTTCAGCTACCCATGCCAGCCCGTAGCTATGCCATGTCTTCAGAGGTAAAGAGCCAGGAGCCAAACCCTGGCCCTGCCTCTTATAGCTGAGTGACCTTGAGTACATTATTCACCTTCTCTGAGCCACTGGTCTTATCTGTAAAATAATAATAATAATCCTATATAATAGGACGTGCACTGACCACAAGGGGGCAGACACTCAATGCAGAAGCTGCCCGCTGGTGGTCAGTGAACTCTCACAGGGGAGCACCGCTCAGCCAGAAGCCAGGCTCATGGCTGGTGAGCACAGCGGTGGTGGTGGGAGCCTCTCCCACCTCCGCAGCAGAGCTAAGAATGTCCAACTGCTGGCTCCTGAATCTTTTGGACATCCCTGAGGGCTCTGGGACTGCAAGAGGGCACAGACCAGTCTGAGGGATCCCCCTCAGAGTGCATGAATTTTGTGCTCCGGGCTTCTAGTAATCTACACTAATAAAAGAGAAAAATGGTAATTGGCGTACGGCGATACCTTTTTCATTGGCTAATCAGGGCTATATGCAAATTAACTGCCAACTAAGATTGGCAGTTAACTGCCAACTAAGATTGGCAGTTAACTGCCAACAAAATGGCGGCTAATTTGCATATGTAGGCACAATGCAGGGAGGCGAAAGGGAAAGCAGGAAGAAGCCCCCTGCCACTGACAGTGATCTGAAACCCAGGGGGGAGCTAAGAGCTGGGGGGCAGGGCAAAGGCGGCCCTGGGGCCGCCTTTTCCCTGCCCCCCAGCCATGATAGGAGAATCAGGTGCCTTTGCCGCCCTGGCCAGTGATAGCAGGAAGTAGGGGTGGAGCCAGCGATGGGAGCTGGGCACGGTCGAAGCTGGCAGTCCCGGGAGCTAGGGGTCCCTTGCCAGGGCCCAAAGCGAAGCCCACAATCGCGGTGCCCCCCGCTGCCACTGCAGGTCCCCGCTGCCCGGGCCGGACGCCTAGGCCAGAGGCGTTAGGCCTGGGCAGGGGCGAAGCCTGCAACCGCGGGGAGCTAGGGGTCCCCTGCCCAGGCCTGACACCTCTGCCGGAGGCCTCAGGCCTGGTCAAGGGGCCGATCGGTGATTGGTGATTGGAGGGTGATGAGGGTCAACTCCTCTGGCTGAGGCATCAGGCCTGGGTGGGGGGCGGAGCCGGGGATTGGGGGGATATGATGGTCCCCTTGCCCAGGCTTGAAGCCTGGGTCAGAGGCGTCAGGCTTGGGCGGGGGGTGGAGCAAGCGATCAGAGGGAGATGGGAGTCCCCTGCCCAGGCATGATTCCTGGGCCAGAGGCCTCAGGCCTGGGCGGGGGCCAGAGCCAGTGATCGGGGGGGAGATGGGGGTCCCCTGTCCAAGCCTGACACCTCTGGCAGAGGTGTCAGGCCTGGGCAAGGGGCCAATCAGGCGATCGGAGGGTGATGGGGGTCAACACCTGAGGGCTCCCAGTATGTGAGAGGGAGCAGGCTGGGCTGAGGGACACTCTCCCCCCCCCCCACCCAGTGCACGAATTTCGTGCACTGGGCCCCTAGTCTATAATAATAAAAGTGTAATATGCTAACTAGACCGAATAGCCAAATGACCTTCCGATGTCATTCCAGATGGACTTCCAGATGACCTTCAGCCGTGGTGGCAGGGGCTGAGAAGAGGCAGTTAGGGGCGATCAGGAGGCAGGCGAGCAGTTAAGGAAGATCAGGCAGGCAGGCAAGTGGTTAGGGGTGATCAGGCAGGCAGGCAAGCAACTAGGGGTGATCAGGCAGGCAGGCGAGCAGCTAAGGGTGATCAGGAAGGCAGGCGAGTGGTTTGGAGCGATCAGGCAGGCATGTAGAGTGGGTAGGGGTGATCAGGCAGGCAGGCAGAGTGGTTGGGGTGACCAGGCAGACAGGCGAGTGGTTAGGGGCAATCAGACAGGCAGACGAGCGGTTAGGAGCCAGTGGTCCCAGATTGTGAGAGGGATGTCCGACTGCTGGTTTAGGGCCATTGGCCCTAAACCAGCAGTCGGACATCCCCTGAGGGTTCCCACATTGTGAGAGGGTGCAGGCCGGGCTGAGGGACACCCCACCCCCTGTGCACAAATTTCATGCACTGGGCCTCTAGTAATAATAATAATAATAATAATAATAATACAGTAGTTCCTTTTTATTTGAGGGGGATGAATGCCTGAAAGCACAGATGATACAGAACTCTATATATACTATGTTGTTTCCTATACAACCACACCCATGAGAAAGTTTAACTTACAAACTAAGCACAGTGAGAGACTAACAGTAACTAATAATAAAATATAACAATATACTAATAAAAGCTATGTGAATATGGTCTCCCTCTCTCAAAGTGTGGGCATTGTGATGTAGCATTAGGCTATATAGGGGTGACTTGAGCACAAGCACTGAGATACAGCAATGGTATATCTGATAACCAAAGACTGCTACAAAGTGACTAACAGGCAGGGAGCATATACTAGTATATTGGGATTTGATGGACAAAAGATGATTCACATCTGGGCGGGATGGAGCCAAATGGCAAGAGATTTTATTACTGTTCCTGAGAATGACATAAAATTTTAAATTTATGAATTATTTCTGGAATTTTTCATTTAATATTTTCAGACAGCATTAACCAGAAATAACTGAGACCATGGAAAGCAAAACTGTGGATAACAGGAGACTTCTGTCATAATAATGCATGTCCACTTCTTCTCCACCCCACCTGTCCTTCCACCATGCAGCCGCATGGGAACATGCACCTGGACACTCAGGAAAATGGTACCCGGGAGGCATTCTGATTGCCTAAATTTGACAACTGATCAGTCAAGTCATGTTCCTGAGTTTTAGTGAAGGTAACTATTGCTACTTTGTTAAAGCAACAGGTCCAGTCATGTGCTCCTCTCCAAGGAGTAACGATGCCAAGGCCACTTGCTTCTCAAAGTTTCTTCTGAGCCTAGCAGCGCTGGGATGACTCTGAGCATGATGAATATTTAATCACACGTCTTATTTAACTGTCAGGGATCCAGACTCACCACAAACCATGGAGCAATACGCTGGTACCTAAGTGTCCCAGTTTCAAGCAATAGTATCACTGCCACTATCGGGAGACTGTTGGCTACCAGAATTCTGCAGTATGTTAAATGTCTTGGAAGCAAATTCTTGAGCTGGGATAAAGAGAAAGTAATTTCAGCTTTCCTGGGGCAGAATTTCCCAGTTAGAGCAATTGGCACATTTCTCGTGTGCTAGTTAAGCTCTGGGCTCAGGGCTAGGAAGTTTACATATATTGCATTTTTTAATCCTTACAACAGGCAAAGAAGGGTCCATTATTGTCACAAAGAAGCAGAAGCTCACAGAGGTTAAATGACCTGCTTAGAGTCATACCTCCACTCAGTGTTAGACCTAGGGGATAAGGCCTGGCTGGAGTCTATGATATGGAGAAAGGGAATCAATTACACTCTTAGCCGTGTTAGTCAGAAAACATGCTCTTGGAGACTGGGCACTTGAGACTAAAGAGAATGCTCATATTCACAGGGAATTCTATCAGGTCTCACTGTGAGGTCAATGCCAAACACTTCCCAATGCCTCATGGATGCCCATTGGGCATACACATTCAAAATACATGTTTATCAAGACTCAAGGGAATGGAAAGACATTGGAGTAAGTTGCTGCAGCTACTTCTAGTGAGCAGAACCCCAGAAGCCAAATATAAGAGACTAGTGACCTGGTGCATGAAATTCATGCACATTAAAAGGGGATTAATTAGAGAAAATATTTTAATATTGCTATTTGCCCTTTCTCTATAATAGAAGTGTCAGAGATGAAAGAAAATTAGTAAAATGTATATGAAAATCTTCCTCCTGTCAGAGTCTGGGGTGCACCATGGGAACCAGAGTCAAGTCCCTGGCCACACAAGTGCGCCTCAAAATCGTGCGAGACCAAGACCTGGCCATCCCCACCCCCATAAATCCCTGCCAGGTGGGGGGCACAGCCTCAGGCTGCCTGGCCCAGCGCTGGGGCGGGGGGCACAGCCTGAGGTCCACCGTCAAGCCCCACTAGGCAGTGGGTGCAGCCTCAGGTCCCCCGGCCTGGGGCGGGGTGCATGGCCTGAGGTCCCCCTGCCTGGGCCAGGGCAGGGCACATGCCTTGAGGTCCCTGTCAAGCCCTGCCAGGTGGGGTGCATGGCCTCAGGTCCTCTGGCCCAGCACCGGGGTGGGGGGCACAGCCTGAGGTCCTCTGGCCCAGACCAGGGCGGGGGGTATGGCCTGAGGTCCCCCGTCTAGCCCTGCTGGGCAGGGGGCATGGCCTGAGGTCCCCTGTCAAGCCCCACCGGGTGGGGGGCATGGCCTCAGGTCCCCTGCCCCAGCCCAGCGCCATGCAGCCTCAGGTCCCTGCTGATTGCTCGTTAAGGTTCATTACGGGAACTCGGCCTCTGCTGTGGGCACAGCCATCTTGACTGTTATGGAGTGATGGTCAATTTGCATATTCCCTCTTTATTAGATAAGATGGAGGTCACTTCATCTTTATCTTTAACCCCCACTCATTCCCAGGCATCTCCATCTGCTTCTCACACAGACCTCAAGGGGCCCCCAGCCATAGCAGTTGCTCACAGCCACATTGACGTCTGGTAGTTCCTTCTCATACAGCTGGGTGGTTAGTACAGCCTTCTGGTTCCCACCTAGTTTATACTCCTTTTGTGTGGCACCTTAACTATACATTTATACCTTCGTCCCTCTCTGTGAACTGTGAGCTCTTCAAAGGATGAATTTGTGTGTCCATCTACACTCCTGCAGTATGTTGCCTAGAGCTCAGTTCATGGAAGGCGCTCTATAAATGCTGGGTGGCAGACTGAATGAAAGGATAGTGGCTTGGAAACAGAGATTTTGTATTTCCAATCCTTTTTCTGTGACAGGAAGCATCTAATCCTTGTTCCCATTGCAAACTCAATGCAGTGCTTTCTCATTCAAAGATAGTCAGCCCATATGATTTTGTTCCTCAGATAGTAAACAAGGTTCTACTGTCTCATAGGGATCTCTTAAGGAATAACCAATAACTAAATAATAATCAGATGTTCACATGATAGAAAAATTAGAATAAGTGGACCTTTAGAATTCAAAGGTAATACACAACCCTGAAAAAAAATGATAATTTTAAAATCTCCAAACACAGTATTTTAACATATACTTGGGACAATTCATTTTGCTTTTTAAAGAATTACTTCAATCACTCAGAAGTGTTTACTGAGCACCTCTCAAGTGCTTGGTGCTCCAGGGAAATTACTAAGATCTCTTTAGAAAGTGCTTCACGCTTCTCAGCACGATTGCAAAGAATCACTTTGGTGTTTACCGGTTTCCTCAGTGTGGTGGAAGAATAGTGCCCTCAAAGACACCCACATCCTAATCTCTCGAACCTGTGAATATGTGACCTCACATGGCAAAGGGACTTTGCAGATGTGATTAAGGATCTTAATGTGGGGAGATGGTCCTGGTTTATCCAGGTGGACCCAACATCATCACGAGGTCCTTATAAGAGTTGGGAAGGAGGGTCAGAGTCAGTTGTAAGAGGTGAAACAGAGAAGCAAACAATTCAAGTGACATGGTCATGAGCCAAGGAATGCAGGTGGCGTTCAGAAGCTGACAACAGGCAAGGGAGAGGATTCTCCCCAGAGAATCCAGAAAAAATGCAGCCCTGTTGACACCCTGACTTTAGACTTTTAGGTTTGTGGTGGTTATTACAGCCACAACACAGAAACTAACCATTCACCTTTACAGTAGAGATAATCGTTCTTACCTCATGGGTTATGCTGTTCGATGAGACCTGCATGACAAAGGGTTAGAACAGTGCCAGGCACATGGGTCATTTTGTTAGTTATTATTATTATCCTAGAAGTATTATTTTATTATTGTTTATCTGGAGATCTTATCCTGTGGGGCAGGCAGGTCTACTTCATATTCATGATGTGAACCTGTATTAGTTCTTGCGAGACACCAGGTACTCTGCTAACTTTGAGAACCTGAGAGAAATCGAATAGCTTTTCTGACCCTAGGAGCGCGTGGCAGGTAAAGGAGCAGACATCTCAGCAAGGAAGGTCAGCACTGGTGTCCAGGATTGGGAGACCAGAGGAAGGATCTCTGGTGGGGAGTGGGGAGGACAAGGGAGGTCTCTCTGAAGAAGAAAGGCTTGAGCTAAGGGCTGCAGACAGGAGAGGCCACCAGGCAGGCAAGGGGAGGTGTGCTGCAGGCAGAGGGAGACCTGCAAAGGCAGCCTCCACTGAAGAGAGGATGAGGCAGCCACTCTCAATCCCACAACCAAGACTCCAACCTCAACCTTCCTCTGCCCCTTGCCCTTTCTGCCCTGTGAGGTGCTCTACACATGACATGGCTGCTGGCAGTCCTCTAGGAATATATAGTCTACGTAGGGACAACCAAATACATGGTGAGGATGCAGTTTAAAACAACCACAGAATGTTTTTGCAATAGAAGTCTCATATTTGTTTGGTTTTTAAGCTGTGATTCGATTTCAGCCAAAGACTATCACATTAAATTGTGATAAAAGTCTTTTTCTTTAATTTTTGGTGTTTATCAATTTATTTTGGCTTTATAATTATAAGATTTCCAGTTGTATGTTTTTATGCACTTACACAATGTTATAGTAAATAAAGCAACTTCAACAAACATGTAGGAAAGAAAAGGGGGTGCACTTAAATATTCTGCTGAGTAAAAGACCACAGATTATATGATCCCATTTAAAAGACAGGCAAATCCAGAGAAATGGAAAATAGATTAGTGATTACCTAGGCCCTAGGCCAGTGATGGCAAACCGTTTGAGCTCGGCGTGTCAGCATTTTGAAAAACCCTAACTTAACTCTGGTGCCATGTCACATATAGAAATTTTTTGATATTTGCAACCATAGTAAAACAAAGATTTCTATTTTTGATATTTATTTTATATATTTAAATGCCATTTAACAAAGAAAAATCAACCAAAAAAATGAGTTCGCGTGTCATAGATTAGCCATCGCTGCCCTAGGCCCTAGGTCCTAGGGAAAAGAGCGGAAAAGAAAGGGTTAATGGATAGAAAGATTTGGAGGAGAAGGAAGGGTGCTGAAAATGTTCTGAAACTGGAATATGATAATGATTGCATAACTGTATTTTAAAATCCATTGACTTTCACACATTAAACTGAAGGTACAAATAATGAATCAATAAAGCTGTTTCTAAAAAAAAGAAAAGAAAACAAAACAAAACAATCACAGAAGTCCCTATTTGAGAGAGTTTATAAATAAATGGTGGGAAGTTCCACAAGAAAGATGTAAAAAAAAACACAAACAGACTTGCAGAAGACTTAAAGAGGCGCTGCAGATGGGTAGGATGTTGATAGCTGGAGGCGGGATTAAAGGAAGAAGCTTGTATGTGTAGAGCTGGTCCGCCCACAGGCAGGACACAGGGTGGGTATGGGGTCCCACTGGGTTCCAGAGGGAAGTATCAAGGACATGCTGAGTGCAGAAGTCAAGTAGGGCCTCAGAAGACACTTCCTGTTAAGAGTTAATTCTGAAGGAATTTGGGGGGTGGGGGGGGTCTGCTAAAGGGGTTTTGAGTAGTAGGATGAGATCGATGTGTTAGGCACACTGATTGGTCTACTGTAAGACCCAGACTTATCATTGTCTCTTCAGTGTGGTGCGTGTTCAGTTGTTCATTGTTGAACTGAATTGAGATTTGTAGGGCGGGTTAGGAAGAGTAAAGAAATCAGATCTCTGCTTTCAGTCCTACTGGCTTATTTCTTCCTTCTCCCTCCCCATCACTCCGGCCCCCCCAACGCCCCCCACCCCCCCCCCACCCCCCACCCCCGCCAAAAAAACACACAAAAAACAAACAAAACAAAAACAAAAACCCTCTTCCCCTCCAAAGGCACTTCCAATCAATCTCAGGGAAGAACTGGCTCAGATGTCCTCCCCTCTAATGGACTATGGCCAGGAGGGTGGTAACATGGAAAGGGATGACAGCTCCCATTCAGATCACCTGGCTGGACTTGGAGGACAACACAGGGTTGGATAGCTAGAACACCAGGAATCATTCTGAGCCAGGAAGTGAACTTAGGAATGTGCAAAACAGATGGTGGTGAGGTGTGGCCTGGGAGGGTTCTGTCATCTGCTAGATGTCACTACCTGGTTTTCCAGGTCCTATCTGACCGCCTCTGATTCCTGCAGGCCAAGAGCCCCCCTCATCACTCCCCCTATTTGAGTCGGCACTGGGTCTTTGGAAGTCGCTGATGCCTGCAGAAAAAAACAACCTTCCCATTGAATTGCCATTGTGTCAGATGGACACAAGAATGAGAAACAATGAGAGAGACAGACAAAAACCCACATTCTTGTCAGTCAAAGAATCACGGAAACCTGCAGCTCAAAGCGTGGGTGAAGTGGGATTTGGTTAGCTTCAATTGTTCAACAAAGTTTTGCAGACACCTCTCCTCATGTCTATGAGGTTGACATCCACGACAAAGTGTAAGTGACCAATTAGGTCATTAGTCATTGCCCTGACCAGCGGTTAAACATTAGCCATGGAGAGTCCCACTTGTGCCTTGCCAGAGGTAGAATGTTGATTTAATTTAGGGATAGTACAATTATATCTTTGCACTCTGCATCCTACCATTGATACAACCAGAGCTTGCCCTGCGAGTTGCAATTGTTTTCAATTCTCTGACACCATTGATCTTCAATTGAGCCCAGATTCCTGAACACCAGGATCCACTACCAACTTGTTTATGGCTGGCCCACTGTGCAAGCATCCATGCCCTGCATTTCACTGAATTCAGCCTTGAAGGCCACCCTCTGACCTTGAGTCAGCTGAGCCCACAGTTAGAGGACCAGCCTTCTCGGATCCTCAGCAACGACTGAGTGTATCCTCAGGTGTAGCTAAACTGAGTGTTTTCTCTTATGTGAAACTATTTAACAGAGGCCTTAATGTTCTGGTTATCTGACCAATATAAATCCTGTCAACCCTTAATTATCAGATAGCTCCTGGTCCTGCTGGGGCTGGATATAACCTCAAGAAATGTAGGCAGGTTCACCGCACTCATAGACAAGCTTCATCCCTTTGCCCCCAGGCACACCCTGAGCCCAACCAGCTGGCTGACAGTCTCACAGGGTGAGTGGGTGCATTCCTGAAGACAAGTGGACCCAGCATCATCCTATTGTACAGAGGAGAGTGTGAACTTGCCCTGCACGCAAAGAGCCAACCAGAGTCTTCTCTGGTCCCAGCTGGCTCTGTTGGAGCAAGCTAGTGGGTCAGGGGGCCACATTTGGTGTGTGACTGCAGGCAGCAATGTGGTCTCAGTTACTCTTGGCAGACTGGAGGAGACTGCGTTTAAGCTCTGCACTAAAATAACAGAGCTTTGAAGCCAGTGGTTTATTGGGTGTTTCCAACAAAGACACAGAACTCAGGCTGCTTGGGGAGTGAGTCCCCAGCACATAACACAGCACACACCCATCTGGCCACATTTGCACAGTAATCCCTTAGGCAGATCCAGATTAGGGCCCATGTGCCCTTCCATGCGTCTGCCAGCCTCCCTCCAAAATCAAAGCTGTGTGGTCAGACTCCAACAGAAGAAGGAGAGGGGCTGAGCCACAGAGAAGCATGAAACTCTCAGAACCAATGGCTCCTCAACTGCAGACAAAAGTACGCTTTTCTCTGAGACCATGAACCTGGAATGTGCCCTCTGATGATGATCACAGGCTGAATCAACACCCAAGTGATGGAAAGCAGGCCTGCTCTGCTCCCAGCCTCCAGGCTGTGGGGCAGCTGTGGCCTAATAAGGTCCAGAAGCAGGCCCTGGGGGAGGGGACAGCAGGAGCTGTTCTAAGGGGCTCCCTGCCCAGTTTGGGGGCTTGGCAACCCCACCACCTAGCTCCAGGGCTCTGCGGTAATGCACCAGAGTCAGCTCCATCCTGCAACATGAATGCCTTGTTTGGGTGACAGGAAGACGGTGTGGTGCTAGGGTCAGAGCATCTGAACAGACCTCCTCCACAGCCCAAACCATGACCTACCTGCATTCAAATTTCTCATTACTCATAACTGCTTTTGCAAGATACAGATTGGGTTTGCTCTATTTGCACTGGGTGGAAATACTGTATTTATTTGTGACATAATGAAGCCCCATGATGACCCACCCACAATAATATATATTGGGATAGATATAAAACAAGGGGTGGTTTATTCCCACTCCTATGCCAAGCCCATCTGGTCCTTGCATCTACCCCCATTATAACACAAGCCCACATTTGATGAGACTGAATTGGGGGGGGGTGCCCTTATGGATCGATTATATTAATAACTAAAGTTTGCACACACAAAAAAATAAAGGCAAAGAGGCCTGGCCAGTGTGTCTCAGTGGTTGAGCATCGACCTGTGAACAAGGAAGTCATGGTATGATTCCTGTTGCGGACTCCATCCCCAGTAGAGGGCATTCAGGAGGCAGCTGATCAATGATTCTCTCTCATCATTGATGTTTCTCTCCCTCCCTCCCTTTTTCTTCCTCTACCTGCTGAACCACTCTCTACCTGCTGCCAGGACCACTTTGGTGAGATGGATGCTGCTGTTAAGGACACTTCCACATGAAGAAACTCAGATTTTAAATGCCTGTAGTCATTGCCTCTAATCAATGGTCCCCGAGATGGAAGGTCAGTAGGTAAAAGAAATGCATTCAGCCCCTTGCAGAGGTGAAGAGTGGAAAGATGGCTCCACAGAGAAGTCAGGGCAGAACATTTGTTCCAATCACCACAGGACAGCAAACCCAGACCTGCCTTTGTTAATAAGCTGCCTCCTTGCATAGCTCCAGGAGGGAAATGTGGCTGGTAATGAGCTCTTTGCCGTTTGGGGTGGTAAGTGAGGCAAAAGCACCAGATCCAGCTGTCCCTTCCACTCTTATCTTCCCCATAACCACTGTCGGAGCCATTGGTCCTGCAAGATAGAGCATTCTTGAGAGGCTGGAGACCTGCTCACCTCTAATCACTTTTCATGTCCCTGCTGCTGACCCTCTTGGGCATCAAGGAGCTGTGATTCCAGAGCAAGAAAGAAGAGGGCCTTCTCCACAGCATCAGCACAGAAAATGACCTTTTAAAGGAGACCCATGAAGGTGTAGAAGGAAGGTGTGGACTTCCCTCATTTAATATTCTCCAGATTTTCTGGAAAAGAAATCACAATACAGTGTTGCCCTGGCTATTCTCTTGAAGAAAGTTGCTTTGCTATCTGGAGTCTTGGCCTCTCTAGAGTGGCAGAACCCTCCAGATGTGGCTCCCACACTGCTGTCTGTGGTCCACCTCAAGGCACCCCGCAAACAGACAAGCTCACAAACTCAATCTCTTCCTGCCAAACAGAATCATGTAAACTTCTCCCTGCCTTCTGGCTTTACCCACAGGAAGTGCATTTCAGAATATTAGAATGTTCCAGAACTCCCTGAAAATTCTGCAAGTCTGTACCATCCTGCTAGAGAACCCAGCTCTCAGCACCAGGGAGCTTCAGGCTTCGGAATCTCCCAGCTGCTGGCTCTTCCCCTGCATAATGGCAGTTCAGAGACTGCATGTCCTTTTTGTCTGTGACCTTCACTGCTCAGACTTCCCTACGACTCAGCATATTCTCACTCTACTGCATTTCCTTTTTGTCTAATTTTTTTTTATCACAATCTACAGTGGATGTATGAGAGGCAGGAGACCCCCACCTAAAGTCTCATCAGCAAGTGGTAGCAATTGTAAAAGTTCCCTAACCACCAGAGGCTCCTCCTTTGTGTCCTCACCTTTCAATATAAAAGATCAATACAGCATTTACCACACTATACTGGGACTGTTGATATGCCTTCCTCTGGAAAAGAATAACTGTCACTTATTAAGCATTTCCTATGGGACAGTCTTTAACATTACTTATTTCCAAACCCATAAGACACGCGTTCTTTCCCCCCCCCCCCTATAAACAGACGAGAAAGCTAGGGTTCAAAAGGTGAAGCAACTTCTCTAAGATCACACAACTAAGTGAAGAACTCAAGCCAACCTTATCTCTGTAACCCCACCTACCAGCCTGCATCCTAGAAGCCCAAGGTCTGCCTCCGCCCTTTCTCTCTGTCCTGGAGGTTGGTCCTGGGACTGAGGGTTTCCTGGGACGCAGGACTTTTGGTCCTAGAACCAGAATTGTTGGTCACACCATGAGGTAATGTAGACACCTGGACATTAAGGTGGGTCTCAGGTGGAGATCAGGTGCCAGGCTGCGCAGAGCAAGAGGAAAGAGCATCACTACACACGAATACACTTGCAGGACAGGGATTGCAACCTAAAGCTTGCCAACTTTCCAAAATAAAACCATGACCACTCGAGGATGGAGACAGGGCTTATCAGTGGGCTGAATTAGTCACATATGAAGAAACATTCCTGAGTTTTTCTTTCCTCTTTATGAATCCAAGAAATCTAAAACTAGTTTAAAATTTTTTAAATATTCATGAACCCATTTAACTCAGCATCCTCAAATGCTCATCTCAGAGAAGGCTTCAGGGTCCACACCATCACCCCTTCTCCCCAGGATATGATCCAAAGTCCTTAGAGTTCTCCTGCTCCTCAGGGGCCAATAAGCTCCTGAGTTACCGCCCACCCACACACTCACCAGGCACATGACCTTCTGCAAGTGCTGTAGCCACTATTTAGACCAAACTGTCTCCCTTCCTCCAGAAATCCTCCTCATCATCCACACCTCTCTCCTCCCAGAGCTTCCCACACCTCTGCCCTGCCTGGGTCAGACAATGCTCTATTGTACTGTGCGTTGATCTCACCCTCTAGGTTGGGAGCCCTGCCAGGCAAGGGCCAGTACTGTCTTACTCTCAGGTTCCCAGTATCCACTACAGTGTCTGGCATGCAGATGCTCAATAAATAAATGTTTCAATGAAGTGAAAACAGGGCAATTTAAGGCAGGCTGGTAATGCAAGTTAGCCCATCATGAAAGTTGACCTGCTCCGAGTTACAGCCACAGGCAGTTCCAGACTTACTTACAAGCACTGAACTTACTATCTCAGCTTCTAGCCATGGCTTTCCTGGAGGCCACGCCACAGTTTCCATGGGAACCAGGCACTCCTTGCAAAGCTTTTGGGGGCCCCTGAACTCCACCCAACTCCCTGCTGTGAGCTGCTCATATGCCACCATGGGAACCGCCCAGATGCCAGCAACTCCACCAGCCCACCCCTTAGAATTGCCTTGGAACAGAACCACCCCACCTACAGCTGCTTTTAAGGAGAAATGCACTTAGACTTCCCAAGCAACCAGGCTGTAAAGAAACTCCTGAAAAACATCCTGTGAGATGAAGTGGCTTCACTCTTGGCAGATAGCTTAAGAAGGACAAAAACCATGAAGCAGGCAGGATGGGAAAGGGACACTAGGAGATGTTGTCAGACCTGCCAATGGTGGGTCCCAGCAGATTTTACTAATTGACTTTGAAAATATTTCACAAATGAGATAATTGAAGTTCAGAGAAGTTAATCAAATCCATATTCTTATCATCTTCCTCATCACACAATATCTGGCCTCCCTTGCAACTCATAGTGGCCATGTGGCTAGCCAAGGGATACAAGAGGAAGCAATGTGGGCCATTTCCAGGCCTGGCCTTACAATCTCTATGCATGCCTCCATGCCCTCATCCTCTTCTGGCTGGTAAATGATGATGACCTCTGAGCAACCAGGTAAGTAACCAATGACCAATGACCTGGTGAAGATAGCAGAATCTGTGCCATTCCAAAGCTTGTAAGACTGTGTTGAAGAGAGTTGCTCACCAACCTCTGCAACTTCCCAGAGTATTACCAGAATAAGAAATAAACTTTTAGTGTGATTATATACGTCGAGGTCTATTTGTTACTACAAATAGCCTTCCCTAACTGATACAACAGGATAGTCCTACCTATCTTTCAGCTTCCTTAAACCACAGTTCACAGGTAAGGACTAGTTCCAGGGCAATCAGTGTCATCTGAGGTATGTAGGCTCAGTTGGGCAGGTACAGCGATGCTGGAATCAGAGCTGCTGTGTTTATCACAACAGCTGCTTCCTGTACACTGGAGGGCTTCCAAGGAGTTGGCTCCAAGACAGAATATGAATAGTTCACATGACATGTTCTCAGGGAGATTATGGATTTGTTGCACAGTGTCTGATACTTAAAAGGTATTCTATAAATATGTTTCAAATGGATAGGTAAATGGCTGTAAGGACAGATGGATGGATTGCTGTATGGATGGATGGATGGATGAATGGATAGATAATGGCCTGCCTGTACTATAAAGCAGGTAAAGGAGAGAATGTCCTACAAGAAAGTAGGTAAAGAGAGAGCTGACCACTTTATTGACAATACCCTCTTGCTGTATGTTGACAAGTCCAGCTGGATGACCAGAGATGGACAGGCCCAAGGAGGCAGCAGAGGTGTGGCGTCAGTGGCTCCTGCTTCCAGGAAGGCTTCACACTTGCTTCCAATCAGAGCTGGGGGTGCCACTGTAGCAAATAAAAACACAGGATACCCAGTTCAATTTAAACATTTTAAAATATTTTTATTGATTTCAGAGAGGAAGGGCGAGATAGAAACATCAGTGATGAGAGGAAATCATTGATCAGCTGCCTCCTGCACACTGCCCGCTGGGGATTAAGCCCAAAACCCAGGCATGTGCCCTGACCGGGAATTGAACGGTGACCTCCTAGTTCATAGGTTGATGCTCAACCACTGAGCCACTCCAGCTGGGTTCAATTTATGTGATGCTTGGGACACACTTAAAAATAATTCATTTCTTAAAATCTGAAATTCAAATTTAACTGGGTGTTCTGCCCAGCCTGGCTGATGTTGCTCAGTGGTTGAGCGTTGACCCATGAACCAGGAGGTTACCAGTCAGCGCACATGCCTGGTGGGGAGCCTGTAGGAGGTAGCCAATCAATGTTTCTCTCTCATTGCTATATCTACCTCTCTATCCCTTCTCCTTCCTCTCTCTAAAAATCAATGAAAACGTTTTTTTAAATCTTTAAATAAACAAACAAACAAACAGACCAGGCTGCCCCAATAAGTGATCTTGGGCAGACCAACAGAGGGGACAGCAGACATGGTCTGATCCAAGGCTACTGTTTTAGGGCATAAGTCCCATTGTCAGGGGCGCTGTGCTTCTTCTGAATAACCAGAAGGGAGAAGATTTCTAGCAACTTCATTTGGTCTCTTCCCTGCATTTTGGAAAGCATTCTAAGTATGGAAAATGGCAGGTCTATAAAGAGTGGTGCAAATTAGAACAGCAAAAAACAACAACAAAATTTGGCCTTCACTCCACTGGATCCAGAAAAGAAATCCTTCCAACCCAGTAACTGTTTATGAAATCTAAAACATACAGCCTCATTCTGAATAGAATTTATACAACAGGAGCACACGGGGCCTTTCTGTTTTTAACCTTTGGAAGAAGTTCTATGTGTTTTTTAAAGACTCTTAAAATGAACATCGTCCACAAGTAGTTATATCACTCATATTTAATAAGTACAGCCCATTGTCAGCATGGAATTCTTGGTTGGCTTTTGTATAAAAGCTATTGTTCTCCTGTTAGGTTCAGCACTATTTTAGCTGATTTTCTTAATATCCCTAGGAGCCATAGGAGATGGTTCTAGAAGTAAAGAGAATCTAGCTTTACCCATTTGCCCCATACTGATGACATTACAAGTTTACATTAAAACCTCCTTGGGGAAAAAAAAAGCAAGAGGACTGGGGGCAAGCCAGCTCTTTCCTGAGGCAGGAGGGCCACCAGCTACCTGGTACCACGTCCTCGCTGGTGTGCTGACACCTCATGTTAACAAGGCTGAGCACTGCACCTAAGCATCACATTGTGACCCCCGCTTGTTCTAGTCCTCCACTGGTGTCCCTATTGTTTTGCTTGCCCCTCAGTTCCTTCTCCACTTGCACCAGCAGAATCTTTGTAAAATGCCATTCCCCGGCTTTAAGCCTTCTGATGACTCCCTAGCCCTTTAAGAGAAAAGTACCCAGACCCTTTCCTGTGGTCTACAATGTACCACAAGTCAACCTCTGTGTCCACTTTCTGCTGACACTCACTCCATCCCACCACACTTATCTCCTTTCTGCTCAAACACACCAGGCTTCATCTCTTACAGTGTCTGGAAAAGTCACCGGTGTTTGGCTGGTTGCTACCTTGAAGTCATTCCGGTAACAGCTTAAAAGTCACCTGTCAAAGCAGCTTTCCAGATCGTAAAACCTACAATAACCCTCCTCTCCCCCTCTCCTCTCCTTCCCATCTCATCACCCTGTTTTATTCTGATCATAGCGCTGACCACTATATGATGATTTGTTTATTTGCATATTGTCTGTATCCTCCCAGTAGAATGTAAACTTCAGGAAGACAGGACTCTGTTTGTCCCATTTACCCATATCCCCAGTACCTAGAACAACATGTAACACATAGTAGGCTGTCAATACATATGGACTGAATGAACGAATGTCTTGCAGAAATTTTCAAAGCTTTGTCATCTCGCCAGGCACCAAATCTCATGCAGACAGCATATACACAGACCGATAATACTAGCAAATACTTGTGCAGGACTATTACATACCTACATCTTTTACATGTACAGTTAATCCTCACAGCAGCCCTGGGAATTCTGTCTTAGTATTCATTGTATTTTCCAGATGAGGGAGGACCTGGAGCACAGGTGGTAAAAGTAAATTTCCCGTGAGCACATAAGGGGTCAGGGGATACCTGGATGCACACAGGCCATCCAACTCCAAATTCTAAGCACAGACCACTAAGCTGTACCGGTGACTCCCAATACAGCCCAAAGCCTGGAACACACAGGGGACTGGGTCCAAGCTGGGCTCTGGAAGACATTCCTTGCGAGGCTTTTGGTTATCTACATGGACTTCTATTTACACCATTTGTTTAGTTCTGCTCATATGTTCAGTGTGCAGAGAAAGACAACCAACTGTGACTCAGAAAGACTTAGGAGAGGGCCAAAGACAGAGAGGAAGGAGGCCAGTGAAGACCACCAATAGAACCACCCTCTTCTGTGTCCAACCCACCTGCTTATTTGTCATTCACTCAGTGACTGTTTTGAGCACCTAATCACTGCCAGGCCCTATTCTGGGCACATGTGTCTATCAGGAGGTGGTAAGTGTTAAAGGGGCCCAGAAACAAGGTAGGGGATATGGAGAGGCAGGAATGGAAGGACTCTGCTTTATAGGCTTAGCATGGGGTCCAGGGTGGAGACAGCCTGCATAGAGGCCCTGAGGCAGAAATGTACCTGGTGTGTCCAGAGGATAAGCAAAGAGTGGGTCTGGGACAGAGGGAGCCACAGGGAGGGACAAGGTCGGAGAAGATGGGAAAGGCTTAATCGGTGCTGAAAGGCTTCCATGTTTAGGGTCAGTCTGGACACTCAGAGACTATGGCATGAGTGTTAAAGTGGACGACCAGCTCAAGGGGTGGTTCTGCTCCCTAGTGAAAATTTGACAATGTCTGAAGACATTTTTGCTTATGGTGATGGCTGGGACACAACTTATGGTGATGGGTGGGACAGAGTGTGCTACTGGCATCTGGTGAGCGGAGGGACGCTGTTAACCATCCTACAGTGTGCATGAGACTTTCATGAGGCCCTGTGGGAACCATGCCAGGTCCCTGGGTAGTCAAGACCAGTGGGAGCACAGAGTCCTTGTTATCAATACCCCAGAATGGCCAAAGGCCGCTCTGGGCATGAGCCTAAACGGGATGTCCAAGGACTCTGAGCCTGGGAATCCTAATCAGGCTAAGATACCATGAGCGGGTGCAAGGACACATCGTACACTGTGCCCTTCAGTAGCAAATATGATTGATGTCACTATTGGCACGAAGCCTTCTTTGTCTAAATGGTATAAAAGTAGGTTACTAACCACCTAGTTGGCTGGAGTTGGCTGAGGCAGGAGTGAGAAGAAGTCTGCTGGAGTATGGAGAGAGAGCAGTGAGGATGGAGTGTGTGAAGAAGTCTACTAGGGAGAGCAGCTGGGCAGGAGAGAGGAGAAGCTGCTGAGCCAGAGAGCTCAGGTACCGCTACGATGTGAGGTGGTGAGTGGCTGCTCAGATAATAGCTGTGGGTACAGAGACTGATGCTGCTTATGGGAAAGATATATGTTCACCAGCTGGTGTCCGGCTGCCTGCCTATATGGACTTTGCTGTGAGGACTGTTCTTGTCTGATGGCGATATGGCCACTGGCTTCAGCAATAAAGACTCATTCTTATATACCCACAACCTCTCATGGCTTCTCCATCTAGGACATGGTGTCCTAGAAAGTCCAGCCCCAGGCAGAGGGGCTCGGACCCAACACGTGACTAGTGAGCAGAGGAGAAAGGAGGAACTTGGACTAAGTTCCCAACAGTTAGTACAGTGGGCAGGGTTCAAGCAGGAACCAGCCCTGGCGTAGTCGCATAGGAGAATTTACCAGCGGAGCTGTGTGGTGCTCTTGCTGCTGGCTCTGACAGGCCCAAAATGTCAGTAGTGCCAAAGGTGAGACATCAGAGTTAGGGGATTACTACAATAATCCAGGCAAGAGATCTACTCAGTAAATAGTACTGAGCACCCACTATGTGTCCCGCTGTGATCCAGGAACTGAAATAGGACAATAATCGAAACAGGCAAGGTCTATGTCTTCACTGCAGAACTTTAGAACAAGGTGGAGATGGCAGAGTGGTGAAAATGATCAGGTTTTCAAAACATCGTTTGAAGGTAAAATTGATAGGATTTGCTGAGACTTGGATGTGTAGTAAGAGAGAAAGAGGGGTCAACACTGACTTTGAAGCTTTGACCTGAGCAGGTAGTACAGAGTTGCCATTTACAGGGTGCGGGTGGAGGCTGGGGGAAGTTATTTGGATATTGGGGAAGTTAGGGGTTGTGTTTTGACATATTAAGTGGAGACCCAGCAATTGGATATTTTAATCTAGAGGCGAAAAAGAAAAGAAGTCTCTGGTAGGAGACATGCATTTCTTTGACAAACCATGAGAAAAAGACCTGCACTTTTATGTTCCCTGGTGTGGAGCCACCCTGCTCTTTGAGCCACTTCTGAACTAGAAAATACAAAGGATCAATTGATTTCTCATGAATGTGATTTTTCTTACCCGACATGTTTTCCATAAATTAGGACAACGTTGCTGTGTTTTCAGATTTAAAGACCTGGTTCAATAGGTCTGTCCACAGAGGAGGAAATGAAGCATCTGCTTTGTGCCTCCATTAGGACTATGACTTACGACTGGCAGCTGTCAGGCCAGGCGTCTGCATTCTGACGGAGCCAGCTTCCACCCCAGTGCTGAAAGCCTTCAATAATTCACTTAAAGTCACAGAAACTGACCACAACCCTTTCCCACCCCCCCACTCCCAGGAACACATGAACAACACGGATGCCTACACACAATTTTGAGTATAATTTCAGTGTTTTCAGCTTCCCCACCCCTCAGGTCCAGACCCTGATCCCATAACTATCAGTTGTGAATTGTGGTATCTGTGTTCAATTACTTGCTCTCTCCAACGTGCATTCTCTTCCCTTGTACAGCGGGTCTGTAATAGCAATACGTTGCTTATTAGCTTGCTTTGAAGAATAAATGAGGTAGCCTTGGCCAGGTGTCTCAGTTGGTTGGAGCATGGTTACATATACCACAAGGCTGTGGGTTTGACTCCCAGTCAGGCAGGGCACATACCTAGGTTGTAGGTTTGATGTTTCTTTCTCTCTCTCTCTCTCTCTCCCTTCCTCTCTCTCTAAAAATCAATGAAAACATATCCTCTGGTGAAGATTAAAAAAGAACTTTAAAAAATCAAAAATAAAGGTACATCTGAAGCTCTTGGCACAGTGCCTTGCCCATGATGAAAGCTGGTTATCATTAGCTGTTATTGTTACGCCTGGGCCATGAGTTTAAGGTTCCCTAGCCAAAAATAAATAAAAAATAAATAAATAAATAAATAAATAAACAAACAAATAATATAAACACTTTATCAGGATCAATTTTTTAAAGAAATCTATTTTATAGGTTTTAAGGAGTCATAGTTAAGAGTATGGGTTTACTTTATGATGTCCATACTTTAAAATCGTTTGACATTGTGCATGGGAACAGGAGATGTGTTAGTGGGAGCCTTGACTCTTAGGGCATTGAGATGCTCTAATAAGTCAGCCTCCAGAGATGGTCCAGCAGCAATAAAGCAGAGAGACATCAGCTCTTGGGATCTCAGTCATCACCTGAGGCTTTGGAAATTAAGATAGTGAGTGTCAGAAATAAGTGTTTATTGCTGAAATGAGAGGCTTGCTAGTCTACATGATGACTATCAGAAATAGACTCTGAATGATACAATTAAGCATTTGAGTCTGGAGGGCTGGGTGAGATATTCTAAAAGGTGCTCAAGAGATGGAATTCATCAAGCTCAGAGTTGTATAAACTGTCCTGGGCCTGCTTTCTAAAGGAATGTTTGTTTTGTACAAATTTGAGGCCAGATTTGGTCTGAGAATTGCTTTCTTAATAACATGATGGTGAGGTATGAGCACATAGCTAAGCTAACACTCATCCGCCATAAATGTCTCAATGCCACCATATACCCAAAATTACCCAGGAGTTGTGCTTGGACCTATTTGATAAAGTCAATTCACAGCTTTAAAATAAAATAATCTTGAATTTGGATCTTGGATATGCTACTTCCTAACTCTTTGACCTTGGGGCAGATGTCCTCACCTGTGGATTATTAAAGGATTAAATAAAATAAAGTATACAAAACACATAGTTAAGGGTCTGGCACACAGTGAGAGAGTAATAAAGGCATTGTCAAGTTTGTTATCAAGGGTTTAGGAATTCTCATTTCTCCTTATTATAAGTGGCTAGCCAATGTTCTTTGATGTTAATTTTTCATGATATTTACACAGAACTGTAAGTTGAAACCGTCCACAAGCTTTTGTGACCTGCACTCTCTATTTAATGTCCTTATTAAAATAAACATCCCTTGAGGGCAGGGATCTTGTCTTTCATAGCACTACTGATGCCCAGCACCTAGCCCTGGGCCTGGAATATGATAGAGAATATTCAAAATCACACTCAAGCCCTAGCCAGTTTGGTTCAGTGGATAGAGTGTCAGCCTGCGGACCAAACAGACCTGTGTTCGATTGCTGTCAAGGGTATGTACTTCAGTTGCAGGCTCGGGCCCTGGTCAGGGCTCATGCAGGAGGCAACCAATCAATGTGTTTCTCTCTGTTTTTCCCTCTCTCTTCACTCTCCCTAAAAATCAATGGAAAAATATCCTCAGGTGAGGATTGAAAAAAAATCCTCAAAACCACGAGTTCTTTATTCCCCTTTTCCTGCACTCACTCAACCAATCATACTTCTTGTTGGTTATTTATTCATAATGTTACTTCTTCCATTCTGTCTTCTCCATTCCCTCAGCCACCATCTTGCTTTTAGACCATTGAAATTGTTACCTACCCACTATTTCCAGCTTGTTTCCTCTTTTGCATCTAGCTAGTTCTTTTCTCCAAACTATCTTCTGCAAAGCTGCCAGAATATTGTATTAAAGCTCTTCTTTCCACAAGTCATCATTCTCTCTCAAAAAAATAAAAAGACACAAAAAACACATTCAACAACTCTACTGAGAGCATCCAGATCCCATAGCCTGGCTGGCACTTGACATCTTCACACACCTAACCCATGGGCTTTCCTCCCTGAAATCCTTCACTCTAGCCAAAGTGGTTTGCTTACTATGTCCTTCTGAGCCCGGGGTTCAAGGTCCAGTGTCTCTCAAAACTTTTTACCAAAGTCTCCCTCAACCACAGCGGAGGGTGACTATAGAACATAGGGAAAGATGTTGCTTTCAAGTCTTGTGTTTTATGTTAAGAACTCATATGGATTTTGCATTTCTATCACATTAAGTATACCCATGTTTGCCTTAATATTAAAACATTTTAGATTGTAGCCATCTGTAAAACTGAATGAGTCCAACCTCCAGGGTCCAAGAAGAGGTGTATGCCCGGCGAAGTGGTTTCTGGGTCATATAGCTCACCAACGAGCACCATTCCCCCCACTATCACAATCATACAGTCTGCTCATCTAGGCCCCAGTGAGGTCCCTCCTCCCTATCCCTGACTATTTGGGGCAGCAGCCACTGCCTCCTCTGAGATACCATGGTCTCTACTGCTATTCCTGCCCACTGTAGGGTAAACTATTGACTATCTGTTCATAAACAATTCTGTTCCCCCAAATAAAAGGTAGCCCCCTTGAGACAAAGACCCTCTATTACACCAGGCTTACCTCTGGGTGTAGCAGCTTTGATCTCTGCACACAAGCAGCAGTGTATTCTGTATTCTTCACATACTTTAAAGTGCCGCTTCAACATTTTCATTTTATTGATTTTTTTTCTTTCTTCTCTTTTCTCCTCTTATTTCCTGACCCATCAATGACACTTCCTTCACCTTTCCTCTTTTCTTGGGTCTGACTGAACCAAACACCGAGTTAGCTCTCAATGGCAGGAGTTTTTCTGATGCTATGCTTTAGAAAGCTTCCTAATGAACAATAAAAAGAGTGATAAGCCCTAGCTGGTTTAGCTCAGTGGATGGAGTGGTGCCCTGTGGACTGAAGGGTCCTGGGTTCGATTCTGATCAAGGGCATGTACCTCAGTTGCAGGCTCTGGCCCTGGCCCTGGTCAGGGTATGTGCAGGAGGCAACCAGTCACGGTGTCTCTCTCACACCAATGTTCCCTCTTTGTCTCTCCCCTGCCCTTCCACTCTCTCTAAAAAAATCAATGGAAAAAATTCTCCTGTGAAGATTAACAAACAAACAAAAAAGAGTGATAAGAGGTATAAGCAATGGCTTATTTACTTATTTGTTTACTTATATGTTTTACCATTTATGAAGATCAGGCCCTGGGCTCAGATTTTATTTTACTTGTTTCATGATAACCAGGTGAGAATCCCTCACGGAGGTAAAGCCAAACATTCTAGAAGAGTACATAAGCACATCTCAGCTTCTTGGCAACTCACTTACTTTCTCTGTCTGGTCTCTCTCATTTAATTTCTCAATTATAGCCTTCATACATAGGAAGAATGAAGGCAGGAAACTCAGGAAAGGAAGGGCTTTGAGACAAGGGTTGCAATGAGATGAGGCTCAGGCATTAGCTAAGCTTTCTGTGGTCACCATTAATCCAGGTGATTGAAGGGGGAAGGATTCACTGAATCACAAAACGTTATTGTGGTTTTTCCTTCTCAGTAGGTAGGAACTGCGCGTGCGCGCGCGCACACACACACACACACACACACACACACACACACACACAGCCTTCCCTCAGACCCCCCTCTTTTTATCCAGCCTCATGGGGTCAATCATATCAGCTAGCACTCTGTATATGTCACTGGCCAGTGCATTGATAAGTTGAAATATAATTGGGGTGAGGGAGGGAGTTATGCGCCCGGAGAGGGTGGCCTCCTGGCTCCAAGTGAGAATAGACATTTCCTGACAGTGCTGTGGCCACGTGCTGGTTGCCATTGAGGACCTGAATGTATGCACATGGAACTAAAAGGTCATGCACCAAATCTTCATTCTTTTGCCCTTTTGTTAATTAGCTGAGCAGCTGTTTATTAACTTGAATTCTGATAAAATTTATATTTAATTATGTTTATGTGGTGTTGCCAGTCTACTAAACAGCAAGTCCATTTTTGCAGCAACTTCAGTGATTAAGGCCAAATTCCATTAAAAATTGTTTCCAAAAATGATTGAAACAGAAACAGAATTGTTGCTTTTCTGTGGATAGATCTTCTGATTTTCTTGAAGCCTGCGCTGACTTCTTTGAGGCAAGGGGGGAGCGTGCCGGTTTGCAGGGCTATGGTAAATTTTATGCAGGTGCTCCTTACAGACAATCTGCACTGTCTGCCAGCAGAGCATTAAGAGCTTAAGCAAGGATCGTAGGAAAGAAAGAGGATAAACTTCTTCTGGGACTCGGGACTGTTGGGGTGCTGAGCCAGATTTTTAATTTGGAGAGCAATTCCGCAGAAATGAACAGAAACTGCTACCTAAACATTTTAATAAGAATTCGCCCCTGAGCCAACGTTCAATTGAGTGCACTGCTTTCCAGTGATTTCATTTATACAACCATTCCACAAACTGCCTCTCTCTCCACATTCAGATAACCTTTGCCTCTAGGGTACCATAAAAACGATATTTTAATAATGTGCCACTTTTGTGATCAGAAATACTTAATGAAACACCCTCATGATCATGATAACAAGCTTTGAAGAACTATCTTCCAGATTCAGACAAAACCAGTTGGTGTCCTATGGCAATTTTTAGTGGCACATGTTTTAGTATTGTCTGCGAGAAGTCATACCTAAGGGAAGAGCCAGCGTTTCTCTTCAGCCTTGAGAACTTGCTGGGCCCCACAGAACTAGGTCAGTTGTCCTACAGAAATATAACACAAGCCTCACCTGTAATGTAAAATGTTCTAGTAGCCACTACTAAGAAAATTACAAAGAAAGAGGTGAAATTAATTCTAATAATACATTTTATTTAACACAATAGAGCCACAAGATTATTATTTCAATGGTAATCCATATAAAACCATTATTGAAATATCTTACTTTTTTACACTGTCTTCAAAATTTGGTGTGCATTTCACATTTGCAGCATACTCAAGTCAGAGCAGCCTCATTTCAGGGGCTCGGTAGCCACATGTGGCTGGTATTGGTGGTACAGCTCTTAAGCTAAGAGCTTCTGAAAGCGTGGTCTGCCACCAGCTGCATCAGGAAAAGCCTGAGAATCTTAAGAACATGAATTCCTGAGCTCTATCCCTGACCTACCAATCATCTCTCTGGGGGTGGCGCTAAAGGCTTGCATTTTTAACAGGTTCCCCAGCTGGAGGTTGTGCACTGAAATTTGAGAACTTCTCTTAGGTGATTGGTCCCAGATTTGCTCTTAGCCCTTTAGCCATCACCACCTCCCATCCCCCCACCTCACAGGGTCACACACACCCGAGGACACCATCCCACAACCCTGTCTGTTCTGTCCTTAGCTTATCAGGTATGTCTTGAGCACTGATTATATAACTCAACTGTTCTCGGCCCTGGGATGGGGGTAAACAACATAGGCAAAGTCTGCCCTTTTGAAACTCCTGTTCCAGTGGAGGAGACAGACAATAAATGAGTAAAGGGGTAAGTCAGTGATCTAATGTCAGGTGGTGATAAGTACACAGAAGAGAAGGAAGGAAGGGTAGGAGATGGGGGTGGGGCCAAGGAAGGACTGGGCTTCTGTGCAGATATGGTGCGGTGGTTCTGGAGGGCTCCATGAGCAGGTGACCGTTGGCAGACACTGAATAAAGGAAGGTAGGAGCACCAAGCAGTCTGGGTGCAGGCCAGTGTGGGTGGAGCTGAGCAAGCAGAGGGAGTGAACAAGGGACGGTGTGCAGAGAGGCCAAAGGTACCAACCATTGCACAGGCCCCACACAGCCACGTCAAGGATATACCTTTGTCCTAAGAGCAATGAAATTCCCTCGCAGATTTTCAGCAAGGGCATGTGATATAGAGCTGAGGGAAGTGGCCATGGAAGCTTCCAGGAGAGAGACTGGCATTTACTCAGACAGCAGGGACAGCATGGGGATAGTGAGGAGGGGCCAGCCATGGGATGTACCTTAAAGTAGAGCTGACGGAGCTCCGTGTAATGATTGACATGGGGTGGGAAGGAAGAGCAACTGAGTGATGCTGGGACATGTCCTGAACTGGAGAAAGCGTCGGGTGGAGGAGAGGGGAATAGAAAAAAACAGCTGCACAGATTCCCTCTTCACAGCCAGGGAGGTTCTCAGCATGAAAAGAATCCTATTTTAGTCAAAATAGAAGGGGAAGGAGGAGTGCACCTATTTAAATATATATATATATATATAAATTGATTTCAGAGAGGAAGGGAGAGGGAGAGAGAGATAGAAACATCAATGATGAGAGAGAATCATTGATTGGCTGCCTCCTGCACAGCTCCTATAGGGGATCGAGACAGCAAACTGGGCATGTGCCCTGACCAGAAATGAACTATGACCTCCTGGTTCATCGGTCAATGCTCAACCACTGAGCCACACCAGCCAGGCTCACTTATGTTATGTCTCAGCTTCGTCTGTTCTGTTAAGGAGGTTAAGGAGCTTCCCTGTCCCCAGGACTTGGAAGGGACCCCGGCCTCCTGCCTCATAGAATTCTCCCCAAGGTGTTTACATGTACAAATTCGCACACTGGGCATGCAGACACACACACACACACACACACACACACACACACACACACACACATTCTAGCCTGCTTCTACCCAGAGCACCTGCAACATCATTGTCTACACAGCTCCCTTTGGCTCCCGAAGGCAAGAGAGGCAGTCAGAGTCCTAAACTGAGTCACACTTTGCATGATCTCCTCCCCATGAGTGTGATCACACTGGTGCATGATAAAGTCAAAGAGAAAGGATTTTGCAACTGTAACTAAGGTTTCCAACCAGTTGACTTCAAGTTAATCAAAGAGGATCTTGCTTTGGGTGGGCCTGACCTAATCAGGTAGGTCCCATAAAAGTGGGTCTACAGGTGAGAAATGAAAAAAGTACCAAAGATACTCTCCTGTTGGCCTTAAAGAAGAAAACCACCATGTTGTGTAGAAGGCCATGAGTCAGGGAAGGGGCTCCAGGAACTGGGGGCCTCAGGCCTACAACTGCAAAGCCCTGAGCCAACAATCAGTGAGCCTGGAAGAGAACCCGAAGCCTCAGCAGAGATCACAGCTCAGAGTGACACCTTGATTACAGCCTGGTAAGACCTTGAGCAGAGGACCCAGCTCACCCTGAGGACACTTGACCCATGGAAACTGTGAGATGGTAAATGTATGTGTTTTTAAGCCACTATGTTTGTGGGAATTTGTTCTGCAGCAATAGAAAACTAATACAATAAGATAACAATAACAAATACAGCAATAATAGATAATAGTAATATTAAGTATTTACTATGTGCTCACCATTTTTATTTGCGTTATGTTACTATCTTTCACAACAACTCTCTAAATTTGGCACTGTTATTATCCCAGTCTAACACATGAGAAAACTGAGGCTTAGGAAAAAGTCACAGAACTGAGGAGGTGACAGATTCAGTCCAGGCCCAGAGCTCTGAAGACAGAGAATTTGACCACTTCAGTACCGCCTCCCATCAGAGGAGGAGCCCCTCCTGCACCTGAGACTCTTTTCTATGCAGCTGGAGGCCTGCTCCAGCCACATCTTAACCCCTCTTGCCCTCAGTTACACATGCTCCATTCAGGCCACCATCCACAGAGCCTCTGAATGGGCCAACTCATCATTTCCTCTCCCCGCACTGCAAGGTCCCATGGTCATTTTGCATAGTGTGGCTTCTAGGAGCTAAGGTTTTCCCAGGATCCACTGGGAATATTCTGGCCTAGTCCACTCTTAGGGAGACAACTCATATTGGTTTTCCCAGGACTGCCTCAGTTTTAAAACTGAAAGCCCAGCCTCCCAGGAGCTCCTCAGCCTCAGGCTAGCTGCGACAATCAATCACCCTGCAAACCAGGCCCAGGCTGAGGTGGGCCTAGGGGCCAAGTTGCCCTTGAAGCTGGCCATTATTTTTCCTGTCACCAAGAACAGAAACGCCCAGCTAGGATATTCGAGTCCTACTCTCAACAGGGAGCTATTAGTAAGAGCAGAAGCAACTCTACCAAAGCAATGGCACTAAGAAGCTTCTTCTGGATAGGTTCGGCAGGGAAAGCCCAGGCAGGCTTTAGCCAGGACCATCAGACAGGCCAGACTGTCCACCTGGGAGCTTTTCCCCAAGTCCAGAGGTCTGCTGCCTTGAGCATCTCACATGAGGCACATTGACCCGGACACCACACAGGCCAGACTCTTTGTCTTCATCTGCTCCACTCCCCAACCAGGCAACTCAGGGGAAGTTGAGGGAGGTTTGACCTCTAGACTTGCCTCTTCCTGCCTAAGATGAGGACCCTTAAAGACTCAGCTGGGGGATTAAGAAGTAAAAACTGGAAGATGGCAGCATAGGTAAATACCGGGAAATTGCTGCCTCCCACAACAACTTCAAAAATACAATGAAAAGACAAAACGGACATCATCCAGTACTACAGGAAGGCTGGCTGAGTGGAAATTCTACAACTAGAAGGAAAGAAAAGCACACTGAGAGCCAGAGGAGCTGCGGAAGTAAAGTGCAGAGGTACGGAGGCTCGCGCGTGCGGAAAGGGGCTGGCACCTGAGGACGCGGCTGTCTTTTTGAATCAGGAGGGAGTCACAAGCTCCCAACTGCTCTGAACTCTGGTTCAGGGAAGTCTCTGAGGACCCAGGACTCATACGGGGAGAAACTGGACTGTCTGGCAGTGGGCAGAACTCTGAACTTGAGGGCGACTTTCCCTCAGAGGTGCTTGCAGCAATTATTGGGACACTGAGACGCGTGGACCCTTAGGGCAGGGCTGAGGATCTGCCATAGCTGCTTGCTCCGCCCTTTGATTCCCTGAGACCCCGCCCCACCCAGGCTGAGGCAGAGGCTTTTGCATATGAATGCCCCGGCCCTTTGCAACCTGAAAATTACCTAAAAAATTGCAGCTGGGCCAGACAGACCCAGAACTTCCAAGAGAAGGCCCAAGGCCCCACAGCAGCTTGCATTGCTTCACAGCTGGGCCTCATCAGGGCACCTCCAAACTCCAAAAAAGGAAGGGGAATCTGCAGTTCTCTTTGTAGCTCCTGCCAGGTAACCTCAGGCTGAGGCTAAATTGGCACCTCCTTAGATCCAAGAGCCAGTGTACCCAGTTGTCAGAGGGGGACCATCCGGATCACAACTCCTCAGGTCCATAAGGGACACACTCAGGGGGCAGACTCAGTGAGCACCAAAGCCCCACTGAAGCAAGTCTTGCCCCAGAAGGGTGTCTTCAGCACAGAAGTTCTCCCACTGCAGACACAGCTGATTCTCACTGCCAATTGGCCTGGAGATCAATTCCTCCCAGTGACCCTACAACAATCAAGGCATAACTACAACAAGACTGTGCACAAAGCCCACAAGAGGGTGCACCAAGAGTGTCCACCTCAGGTAACTGAGGAACTGAGCCACTGGGCCCTACAGGACACCTAGCACACAAAACTACTCTACCAACATGGAAGCATAAGAAATGCGGAGACAAAGAAACAGGCCACAAATGACAGAAATGGAGGAAAGAAAATGACTGGATATAGAGTTCAAAATCATGTTTATAAGGTTTTTCAAGAATTTTATGGAAACTGCCGATAAATTTAGTGAGACCCTGGAGGATATGAAAAAAGACCAACTAGAAATTAAGCATACACTGACTGAAATAAAGAATAATATACAGAGATCCAACAGCAGACAAGAGGATCCCAAGAATCAAGTCAAAGATTTGAAATACAAAGAAACAAAAAATACCCAACCGAAAAAGAAAAAAGATTCCAAAAATATGAAGATAGTGTAAGGAGCCTCTGGGACAACTTCAAGTGCACCAACATCAGAATTATAGGGGTACCAGAAGAAGAGAGTGGGCAAGATATTGAAAACCTATTTGAAGAAATAATGACAGAAAACTTCCCCTACCTGGTGAAAGAAATAGACTTACAAGTCCAGGAAGCGCAGAGAACCCCAAACAAAAGGAACCCAAAGAGGACCACACCAAGACGCATCATAATTAAAATGCCAAGAGCAAAAGACAACGAGAGAATCTTAAAAGCAGCAAGAGAAAGACAGTCAGTTACCTACAAGGGAGTACCCATACGACTGTCAGCTGATTTCTCAACAGAAACCATGCAGGCCAGAAGAGAGTGGCAAGAAATATTCAAAGTGATGAATAGCAAGAACCTACAACCAAGATTACTTTATCCAGCAAAGCTATCATTCAGAATAGAAGGTCAGATAAAGAGCTTCACAGATAAGGAAAAGCTAAAGGAGTTCATCACCACCAAACCAGCATTATATGAAATGCTGAAAGGTATTCTTTAAGAAGAGGAAGATGAAAAAGGAACTCTTACCATTTGCCACAGCATGGATGGAACTGGAGAGCGGATAAATACCACAGGATCTCACTCATTTGTGGAATATAATGAACAACATAAACTTATGAACAAGGACTGATCCAGAGATGGAGAGGCATTGATTGGACTGTCGGGCCTTGGAGGGAAGGTAGGGGAGGGTGGGGGTAAGGGGGAAAGATCAACCAAAGGACTTATATGCAAGCATATAGGCCTAACCAATGAACACGGACAACGGGGGAGTGAGGGCATGAGCGGGGGGGGGGGGGGGCAGGGGGTAACGTGGGGATAAGGACACATATGTAATATCTTAATCAATAAAAAATATATTTTAAAAAAAAGACTCAGCTGGGATTGAAGGGCACTCACCTCTTGCTGGTCACCTCAACTGAGAGCTCAGCCCTGATGAGTTGACTCCCCTGTAGGGGCTAGCTTCTCTCTGTGGGGTGTCCTGGACTCCTGACCACACCCAGCCATCTCCCAAATTGTGCTCTCTGTGCCAAAGGACACCATGTGTTATGATGGTTGGACCACCACGAGTCTATCCACAATATGGGAAATGACTCAACACATATTTTATTAAATACTGCCAGCCAGCAGTCTATGAGCTCAATCATTCATTTATTCACTTATTCAACACTATGTGGGGACACCTACGATGGACCTGGCCTTATCATAGGTGTTGGCACTAAGTTACAGCACATTCCAAACTAAATAATATGAGTGCAACCTAGTCCTCATGGGGCCGAGAGGTGGGGAGCGGGATGCACAGTCAACAAATGATTCTTCAGGAGGTCTGCTTGTCTGTAGGACGAATAGTGCATTTTCTTTTCTTTCCTTTTTTTGTTATTTTTTTTGTTTTTGTTTTGGCATTTCTCCACAATTTATCTCACTAAAATATTTTTTAAAAACACACATCTTAATCTCATAAAACTCACACCTACAGTCCCCTACAATAGAACACTTTACAGGATGTTTGTTTGAGTTCCCAGATAGTTTGAGTCATTGGTACCTGCTATGGGCCCATCCTGAGCATAGCACATGAAAAGCACAACAGGACATTGGGGATATTCAAGAGCTGATGATTTAGTGGAGCAGAGTGGCACTTCTTAGGAAATATCTTGAGATGTGCACAGGGTGCTGTGGGAGGTCAGAGGGCAGCATAGACCAACCAAGAGTTAGGGAAGGCTTCTTAGGAAAGGCAAGGCTTCAGTTGTGTATCTTCTGTTTCTTTGTTTAATGGGATTTTCTCATTAAGAGATAATCACAGTTGAAATTTTGGTGGATACCCTTCCAGGTGTGTGTGTGTGTGTGTGTGTGTGTGCGTGTGTGTGTGTGTGTATAATGTATGTCTTATTATCATCATTTAGGTTGAGTAAAACAAACTAGTTATTCAACTTTAGCAACAGACACACACAAAATTCAAACACCAGCTTCAAACATGTCTCTACATTTTATTTTAGGAAAACACAAATCCGGTCCCAAAACATCTTCAGAAAGCAGGATAAATCAAGGAACATAGAGAGTGGGTCTGGGTAACAAATCCTGGATACTGCCATTTTCCAGGGGTGGAGCTGATGCAGGATTATTTTCTTCCAGGAAAGCAAGGTGAACTCAAGCTGTGAAGCCCAGATGGTCATTAGATTTATTTCCTATCTAAGAGGGGCTACATCTCTCAAGGGCTGAGTGATGATGACTTCTAGGTATTGATCAGATGAGAGCACCATCCCTGTATTCAGCAGAGAGTTAGGGAATGAGAAGCAGAGGGGAGATGGTGGTGGTGATCGTCTTTATGTAGTTTTCGAAGTCACTTCCGAAAAATAGGATGAGGTAATAGTTGAGTATGCCAGCAACGGACATGAGAAACAGGAACAGTATGATACGCTTCCCAAAAATGTAGCCAGGTGTGCTGTAAAAGAAGAGAGAAACCTGTAAAAGCTGCACAAATGACACCTGTTTCTCTCTCTCTCTCTCTCTCTCTCACACACACACACACACACACACACACACACACACACACACATTATCACTTTGAAATACATGGGGTTTAAATTATAGCTCCTTTCACTCAAGAATGCTCCATTTACTTCATATGAAGGATGGCAGTCTCTTAGCTATTATTACTCATTGAACATATTTCAAAACCCAGCCAAAGAGCCCAGACCTCAGACCCCTCATCGGTAAGGCTCAGCATACAGCTGCTCTGTGTGCTCCTGGTTTCCTCTGAACTCTAGTCCTCGACAGCGTGAAAGTAGCAGGTTTTGCTGGTCATTGGGCATTCTGACTGGGGGTTAGGAATCCCATCGACTCATCCAGACCCTCTCTATGCTGCTCCTCTCCAGGAGCGCCTATAAGAGTGTTGGGGCAGCTGTGTATAATGCAAGCCTTGAAGGGCCTCCAGGAGAGAAGTGATGGTTTAAATGAGCTAACAAGGCTGGTGAAATCTAAAAGGTGCTTTGGCATCTGAGACTTCCATCTGCCTGGGAATAACTCATGTTCACTCTAATGAGAGCTGGGCCCCCAGCAGTGAAAGATGGGTGTTTTAAGTGAATGGAGGAAGAGAGGCTTTTTATACTAGTACATTCATACTCTTCTATCAAAGGCTCTAATCATGAGCTGCTGAAGCATATTGTCAGCTGGGGTCAAGAGCCTTTTCCCCAGGGATATGTGACCACCTAATTGTTCACAGCAGCCACCCTGGCTTCTTCCCTCTATCTGCGGAATTTTGTAACCTCTGTGGCTGGGTCCATCTGTGTGGCATTAGCAAAGTCCAGCCAAATGGCTCGTTACGGCTGTTAGGATGGACCCTGGTGAGGGAGCCTTTGACAACCAGGACTCCTCAACAAGAACAGCTAGCCCAGCCGAATATGTGAGTTAATACCGCTGAGTCTGATTCTTGATATAATCAGAGAGCAAAATTTGGTGTCCACAAGTTTGTTAGAAATTTTATCTTTTTGAAAGGGACCCCAAAGGTTCACAATGTAACCCATAATTTTCCCACGTCAAGAGTTTGAAAACCGAGAGAACCAAGATGGCGGCATAGGTTAACGCTGGAGTTTGCTGCCTTGAACAACTACTTCAAAAGTGAAACTAAAAGACGGAACGGACATCACCCAGAACCACTGGAATGCTGGCTGAGTGGAAGTCCTACAACTAGGAGGAAAGAGAAACGCATACAGACACTCAGAGGAGGCGCAGTGCTGAAGTCAAATTCTGAGGTGCGGAGTGCGCGGAGCGGGCTGGCAGCGGAGGGCGCGGTGGGCATTTTCAATCGGGAGGGAGTCGCAGACTCTGAGCTCCAGATACAGGCGAGTCTTTTGGGACCCAGACTCAAACGGGAGAAGCGGGACTGCCTGGCTTCGGTCAGAACGAGTGCAGCTTTCTCTCCGAGCTTTGCAGCGGGTGCTGGGACTCAGAGAGGCAGAGCCACTGGGGACAGGACTGAGAGCCGCCATAACTGCTCTCTCTGGCCCACCCTGTTGATCCTGTGCGACCCGCCCCACCCAAGCCCTGCACAGAGGCCTTTGCCGGATAGCCTCAGGCAAACGCCAGATTAGCACCTCCCTAGAGGACAGAAGTTCTCTCACTGCAGACACAGCTGATTCTCATAGCCACTTGGCCTGGAGGTCAAACCCTCCCTGGAATTAGATACAACAATCAAGATTTAACTATAAGACCACGAACAAAGACCACTAGGGGGTGCATCAAGGAAGCGTAACAAAATGCGGAGACAAAGAAACAGGACAAAATTGTCAATGGAAGATATAGAGTTCAGAACCACATTTTTAAGGTCTCTCAAGAACTGTTTAGAAGCCACCGATAAACTTAATGAGATCTACAAGAAAACTAATGAGACCCTCGATGTTATATTGGGGAACCAACTAGAAATTAAGCATACACTGACTGAAATAAAGAATATTATACAGACTCCCGACAGCAGAACAGAGGAGCGCAAGAATCAAGTCAATGATTTGAAATGCGAGGAAGCAAAAAACACCCAAACGGAAAAGCAAAATGAAAAAAGAATCCAAAAATGCAAGGATAGTGTAAGGAGCCTCTGGGACAGCTTCAAGCGTACCAACATCAGAATTATAGGGGTGCCAGAAGATGAGAGAGAGCAAGATATTGAAAACCTATTTGAAGAAATAATGACAGAAAACTTCCCCCACCTGGTGAAAGAAATGGACTTACAGGTCCAAGAAGCGCGGAGAACCCCAAACAAAAGGAATCCAAAGAGGACCACACCAAGACACATCATAATTAAAATGCCAAGAGCAAAAGATAAAGAGAGAATCTTAAAAACAGCAAGAGAAAGAAACTCAGTTACCTACAAGGGAATACCCATACGACTGTCAGCTGATTTCTCAACAGAAACTTTGCAGGCCAGAAGGGAGTGGCAAGAAATATTCAAAGTGATGAATACCAAGAACCTACAACCAAGATTACTTTATCCAGCAAAACTATCATTCAGAATTGAAGGTCAGATAAAGAGCTTCACAGATAAGGAAAAGCTAAAGGAGTTCATCACCACCAAACCAGGATTATATGAAATGCTGAAAGGTATCCTTAAAGAAGAGGAAGAGGAAGAAAAAGGTAAAGATACAAATTATGAACAACAAATATGCATCTATCAACAAGTGAATCTAAGAATCAAGTGAATAAATAATCCGATGAACAGAATGAACTGGTGATTATAATAGAATCAGGGACATAGAAAGGGAATGGACTGACTATTCTTGGGGGGGAAAGGGGTGTGGGAGATGCGGGAAGAGACTGGACAAAAATCGTGCACCTATGGATGAGGACAGTGGGTGGGGAGTGAGGGCGGGTGGTGGGGCGGGAACTGGGAGGAGGGGAGTTATGGGGGGAAAAAAGAGGAACAAATGTAATAATCTGAACAATAAAGATTTAATTAAAAAAAAAAAGAGTTTGAAAACCACTCAGTAATTGAGTATCAGCTTTCCTACTATTCAAAGTGTAATCCTTCCTTGGACCAACAGCATGGAGCTAGTTAGAAATTCATCATTCCAGGCCCCTCCCGGGACTACAGATCAGAATCTGCATTTTGATAAGCTTTCTCAGTGACTCCCGGACACATTCACGTTTGAGAAGTGCTGCTGAGGCACCCTGCTCCTGGCCAGCTGTGTTCGTCTCTCCTTGACTTTTTGGTTCACAGTCATGCTCATGAAATGAGAAGTTCTATCTCCATATTGGGGAGGGGGGTCCCAAAAGAGAGGGTTATGGGCTAAATTGTGTCCCACTCAAATTCATAAATTGAAATACTAAGTCCCATATTTTAGAATAATGCTGTATTTAGAAATAGGGCCTTTAAAGACTCAATCTGACAGAGGGATGACCATGAGTGAAGACACAGGGAGAAGGTGACCATCTGCACAACGAGGAAAGAGGCCTCAGAAGGAGGGAATGTGCAGAACTGAGGGAAGCTAAATTTCTGTTGTTTGAACCACCTAGTCTGTGGCACTTTGTTATGGTGGCCCTAGCAGATGAATATCGAGTTACCTGCTAATGCTAGTAAGGAAGAGAAAAGAATGTCAAGGAGTCTATTTTTCAGACAGAGAACAGAGGGTGCAGAAGCATTAAATTGTGAAAAGTCAAATATTGTGGTGGTTCTGATTTACCACATGAACGAGGCCACCATATGCTCATTACAAAAAAAAGGCGGGGAGGGGGGGATTTGTGAAGCTGTTCAGAACATACGCAAGATAAGTCCGTAGTGAGGAACAAAATGATGATGCCTCCTAATGGAATAGTGGTCTTCTTAAATGTGGGCAGGATTTTGCAAAGATCTCAAGGCATACCTCCCCCAAAGGAGATATGTCATCTTCTCAGGCAGTGCAGAGAACTTAGCAAACACCTACCATGTGCAGGCCAACATGGATGGACTTAGAGGGTATTATGCTAAGTGAATAAGTCAGACAGAGAAAGACAAATACCAGATGATTTCACTTATATGGGGAATCTAAGAAAACAAAATAAATGAACAACCAAAACAGAAATAGACTCATAGATACAGAGAACAAACTGTCAGATGGGAGGAGGATCAGGGAGTAAAAAAAGGTGAAGGGATTAAAAAGTACAAATTAGCTGTTACAAAATAATCATGGGGATGTAAAGTACAGCATAGGGAATATAGCCAATAATATTGTAAGAACTATGTATGGTGCCAGGTGGGTACTAGACTTATTGGTGGATCATTCTTAAGTTATATAAATGTCTAACCACTATGTTGAGCAAAATTAATATAACATTAGATGTCAACCATAATTGAAATTGTTTTTAAATAATAAAAATTAAGGTTAGGATTACATAGTTCTCTGTAAATTGGGGTGGGGAAGGTCAGAATGAAATCATCAAGCATCTGTAGAAACCAGGAGTTTTATACCTATGATTTCATTTAACTCTCAGAACCACTCCATGAGGTATGATTAGCTTATTTTCTAGGTGGGGAAAAGGAGGACAGACAAGTTGAACACTTTGCCTAAGGTCACACAGCCAGGAAGAGGCAGAGTGGGACTTCAAACCTGTCTGTGTGAGGCCAGAGTCTTCCTCTTTCTGCCACATTGACTTCCTGAGAACTCCTTCAGATTCTGGAGGCTAGGATTTGGTTTTTAGTTTTGAAACAGATGTGCCCCCCACACACATAGCATAAAATCTACAGGAAGACATAAAAGAGGCATTGTACCAAACAATACCTATCTCGAATGTACCTAAAACTTCCAAGAAGTGTAGATGTGGTGGAAGAGAGGAGAACTCAGGCATTTGGAGACCCAAGTTCCAGCCCCAGCTCTCTGCAGTGTGGCCTTGGGCAACTCACCACCCCTCTCCTACCTCACACAAAAATGTACACCAAATATGGGTAAAAAAAGAAAATTTTATGGTTCCTCTGGCTTTAAAATTCTGTTCTTTTCAATAAGGAAATATCACTTTAAACCTAGTAACTTCTAAAGGGAAAAAATGGTAAGATCAACGAGAGCAGGATACTGTCTCCTTCGTTCACCCACTCATTTCCAATAAATCAGGACTTCCATAAATGTGTGTCACATGAATGAATAATTCTCAGAAAAAAAGCATGAGCAGCCTTCTGTTGCTCCCAAACTCCATGAGTATAAGAATCACCTGCAGATTCCTGAGCCTCCACCCCAGAGATTCTGGTTTGGTATGTCTGGGAGGGCCCCCGGAATCTGTACTTTGAATAAGCATCCCAGAAGAATCTGGTGCAGTTGGTTGATGGGTTTCACTTTGAAAGCTCCAGCCTTGATATCCATGTGCTCACCCAGGAATTCCAAAAGAAGCAAGCTCATTCTCCAACTCTGATGAAATAACCCATGGCCCCATAATTGGGAGGTGGGGTCAGACTCTAAAATGTTGAGTGATCAGAGTGGCTCAGTTGGTTGAGCCTCATTCTGTGTACCAAAAGGTTGCTGGTGCTGGTTCAGTTCCTGGTCAGGGCACATATCTGGGCTGAGGGTTTGATTCCCCCAGTAGGGCACATGCAGAAGGTAACAAATTGATGTTTCTCTTTCACATCAATGTTTCTCTCTCTCTCTCTCTCTCTCTCTCTCTCTCTCTCTCTCTCTCTCTCTCTCTCTCTCCCTTCCTCTTTCTAAGTATGTCCTTTGGTGAGGACTAAAAAATTAAAATAATAATAAAATAAATAAACAAAATATTGACACTAAAAGGGAAATTGATTGGGAGGGATCAGTTCTTTTGAAAATTGTGCCCATTAGTATGTTGGTAGTTTAATATTTCTGAATTTGCCTCATGCCCCTAATCCCCAGGGTCTCCTTGGGGGAACAGTTCTAAAGTACCCAGTTCAGAGCAGATGATCATTAAATATTTACTAAATGAATGCTGAATGAGGAGTGAGCAAACAATGAGAAGAAGGTGGAGCTGAGTAACCTGAGCTTATTGGCCTTGAGAGTTGCTAATCTTTACCTACCAACCACATAGTTGAGAACCTCAAATTGCAGAAGAGTTTAGTGGGAACTCCAACAGGGCACAAGGTGCTTTGGGACAGAAAGAGACAGCAACCTAGTGCCAGCTTGTGATGGTAGGTGATAAAAGTCAGATGTTCTTGTAATATAATGCCAACTGCTATTGAGTTTGGGCCCAGATAGTAGTTTAGAATGAACAGTGAAAAAACTGAGATTCATCCTTAACTGCTGTTTGGTTAAGGATGCTACAGACAACCCAGTCAGGATAGGGAGAATGGGCTTGGAGAATAGGATGTAGGACTGAGAATAAGAAACATAAACTTTAAGAGGACTAAACGCAGGAGCTACAACATTCCTGGAAGAAGCAGCTTTGCTTTAGCTGGTTTGGCTCAGTGGAAGAGTGCTGGCCCATGGACTGATGAGTCCTGGGTTCAATTCAGTCAAGGGCATGTACCTCGGTCACATGCTCAATCCCAGGCCCTGATGGTGGCATGTGCCGGAGGCAACCAATCGATATGTCTCTCGCACATTAATGTTTCTCTCTCTGTCTCTCCCCTCTCCCACTCTCTCTCTAAAATATATAAATATATATCAATGGAAAGAGATCCTTGGGTGAGGAAAGGAGGAGGAGGAGGAGGAAGAGGAAGAGAAGAAGAAGAAGAAGAAGAAGAAGAAGAAGAAGAAGGAGGAGGAGGAGGAGGAGGAGGAGGAGGAGGAGGAGGAGGAGGATAAGAAGAAGAAGAAGAAGAAGAAGAAGAAGAAGAAGAAGAAGAAGAAGAAGAAGAAGGAGGAGGAGGAGGAGGAGGAGGAGGAGGAGGAGGAGGAGGAGGAGGAGAAGGAGGAGGAGGAGAAGGAGGAGGAGAAGGGGAAGGGGAAGGGGAAGGGGAAAGGGAAGGAGAAGGAGGAGCTTTGAAGGAGGATGTACACTAAGGAATGTCTTCCCTACCCACTGGAACTTCTGAAGGGGACGGGCCGAAGTAACTTCTGGAGAAAAGCAAAGATGATCTAGAGCCCAAGGGAGAAATTTCTGGGGAAGGAACTCACTGAGCAGAACCTTCCTCTGTGGGTACGGTCAAGAACTAAAGCAGAACCTAAAAGCATTAGGGCATTAAGGTGTCTTGCAGAGACTAAGTGTGACACAGACCAGATACAGAGGCAGATAAACAAAAGAGGGGGGTCCCTGATGTGCGAGGGCTTTAGCAAGTAGTTTCTAGAAGGCAGAATTGAAAATTTCTTTGGACCTAGCCACAGACCGCTCAGGCTTGCATCTACTTCAGGCTACATTTTGGTCTAGATTAGGATTGAACATCTCATCCAGTATACAGTGTATCATTTCTATCAAAGACTGTGTGTTAAGAAGCACTATGAGGATACATTTGGTCTCTGCAGGAAAGAACACCGTGACTGGTAAGTAATGTCTGCAAGCACAGATCATGAGGAAAGGAGCTGGTGGAATCTTCTTATAACCATGTAATGGGAGAGACCAGGGAGGGATTTAAAGTTCTGGTCATTAAACTTCTGGTCAAGATGGCAGGGCAGGTAAATGCAGTACCCATCCCCTCCCACAACATCAAAATTACAATTCAACTACAAAACAACCATCATTAGGAACCACCTGAAATTTGGCTGAATGGAAGTCCTACAACTAGGGGATTTAAAAAGAAGCCACAGGGAGACTGGTAGGAGGGGCAGAATCATGGAACAAGCTGGTCCCACACCCTTGTGCAGTGAATAAAAATTGGGAGGGTCCTGGCTGGTGTGGTTCAGTATTTGAGAGTCAGCCCATGCACTGAAGAGTCATGGGTTCAATTTCCAGTCAAGGGCACATACCTAAGTTGCAGGTTTGATCCCAGCCTGGTCTGGGTGAGTGGGGAGGCAACAAATAGATCTATCTCTATCTCTATCTCTATCTCTACCTCTATCTCTACCTCTATCTCTCTTTTCCCTCCCTTCCTCCCTTCCACTCTCTCTAAAAATCAATGGAAAAAATATCTTCTGGTGAGGATTAACAAAAAAAATTTTTTAATGGTACAGATAATCAACATCATTAAAGTGTCCATACTACCCAAAGCAATTTATAGATTCAATGCACTCCCCATTAAAATACCAACAGCATATTTCAAAGACCTAGAACAAACTCTCCAAAAATTCATCTGGAATAAAAACAGACCCCAAATAGCCACAGCAATCCTGAGAAAGAAGAACAAAGTTGGAGGGATTACAATACCGGATATCAAGCTATATTACAAAGCCACAGTTCTCAAAACTGCTGATATGGGCACAAGAACAGACATATAGACCAATGGAACAGAACAGGGAACCCAGAAATCAACCCAAGCCATTATGTTCAATTAATATTTGACAAAGGAGGAAAGAGTGTGCAATGGAGTCAAGACAGTCTCTTAAATAAATGGTGCTAGGAAATTTGGTCAGATACATGCAAAAAAAATGAAACTAGATTACCAACTTACACCATACACAAAAATAAACTCAAAATGGCTAAAGGACTTAAATGTAAGATGGGAAACCATAAAAATCTTAGATGACTCCTTAGGCAGCAAAATATCAGACATATGTCATAGCAATATCTTTACCGATACAGCTTCTAGGGCAATGGAGACTAAGGAGAAAATAAACAAATGGGACTTGAGACTACATAAAAATAAAAAGTTTCTGCACAGCAAGAGAAACCATCAAAAAACAACAAGAAAGCCTACTGCATGGGAGAACATATTTGTCAATGCTATTTCAGATAAGGGTTTAATCTCCAAAATTTACAGAGAACTCATACAACTTAACAAAAGAAAGATAAACAATCCAATCAAAAAATGGGCGAAGGACCTAAATAGACACTTTTTGAAAGAGGACATACAGAAGGCTGAGAGACATATGAAGACATGCTCAAAGTCACTAATCATCTGAGAGATGCAAATAAAAACAACAATGAGATACCATCTGTCAGAATGACTATCATCAAGAAATCAAGAAACTGCCTTAACCGGTTTGGCTCAGTGGATAGAGCATCGGCCTGCGGACTCAGGGGTCCCAGGTTCAATTCTGGTCAAGGGCATGTACCTTGGTTGCAGGCACATACCCAGTAGGGAGTGTGCAGGAGGCAGCTGATCAATGTTTCTCTCTCATTGATGTTTCTAACTCTCTATCCCTCTCCCTTCCTCTCTGTAAAGAATCAATAAAATATATTTAAAAAAAAAAAAGAAAGAAATCAAGAAACGACAAATGCTGGTGAGGATGTGGAGAAAAAAGAACCCTTGTGCACTACTGGTAAGAATGCAGACTGGTGCAGCCACTGTTGAAGACAGTATGGAGTTTCCTCAAAAAATTATAAATGGAACTCCCATTTAACCCAGTAATCCCACTTCTAGGATTATATCCCAAGAAACTAGAAACACCAATCAGAAAGGATATATGCACCCCTATGTTCATAGCAGCACAATTTACCATAGCTAAGATTTGGAAACAGTCTAAGTGCCCATCAGCAGATGAGTAGATTAAAAATCTGTGGTACATCTACACGATGGAATACTATGCTGCAGTAAAAAAGAAGGAACATTTGCAACAGCATGGATGGAACTGGAGAGCATTATGCTAAGCGAAATAAGCCAGTCAGAGAAAGATAAATATCACATGATCTCACTCATTTGTGGGATATAATGAATAACATAAACTGGTGAACAAAAATAGATCCAGAGACAAATGAGGGGTGGGGGGGCGTGATTAGAGATCAACCAAAGGACTTGTATGCATGCATATTAGCATAACCAATGGACACAGACACTGGGACAGTTGGGGCTTGTCCTCAGCATTGGGAGTGGTGGGGGGCGGAGGTGTGAATCGGGGGAAAAAGGAGACATATGTAAAACTTTAAGCAATAAAACTGTTTTTAAAAAAGTGGGACAGATATCTTGGCTGTATAGGTCCCACCTGAGAGACAAGAGGGTCACCACCTCCCATCAGGCAGCCTAGGGTTCCAGTTCTAGGAAGAGAAGTCCCCGTAACGTCTGGCTGTAAGAACCAGCAGGAATTGAGGCTGAGGAAGACAGAGGGCTGCTGGAGTCCCAGGCAGTTCTTCTTAAAGGGCCCAGGCACAGACTTACTTGGACTCACTCCCTCTAAGCTCCAGTGCTAGGGCAGCAGCTAGAAAGGCACCAGAGACATATGGGGAGTAATTAAATTGTCTATCATCAGGGCAAGAGCTGGGGAATAGCTTTCTTCCAGACAGAAATGCTGGCAGAGACAACCATTCCTTCGATGAACCTCCCCTCATAAAGCCAGCAGGGAGGTGCCATATCTGAGACTCCACCGACTTGACTCAAACTGTTTTCCCCACCCTGGTGATTCCCCAAGGCCAACTTTTGGGCCCACCAAGCTGATTCCAGTGGCTTTTCCATATGAATGGCCTGTCGTCTCATGCTTTGAACTATCCTAAAATATATCAAACAAGCAGCATCTGGCCTCAGTGTGCCCCATACCTCTCACTAAGTGGCCCAGGCCTAACTCTATCAGCAGCCACCTTGGTTCACAGCTTGGCCTCTCTGGAAAGCTCCAAGCCTAGCACAAGAAACAGCCATCTGCAGATCGCTTTGTAGCTCATGCCAGGTAGACCCAAGCAGAACAGAGACAGCAGCTGACCTTGGCCTGCACCTCCTGGCAGGCCTCAAAGCTAGTCTATCCAGGACAGCTTCAGATTATGTCAAAGCACCACCACCCAACCACCTCCACAAGGGACACACTAAAGGGGAAGACTCAGCAGGCACCAGACCCCTGCTGAAGTAAGTTATGCTCTATGGGGTGGGCCTCTGCACAACTGATCCTCCACAGTTATCAGAGATCAGTAGTCAGTCGTTGCAGCCAGTCCTTGTGGCTGATCTGCCTATAGGTAAATCCCTCCCATTAATGTGCTAACTATAAAAGAAGGATATACACAGCCCACATAGGGCTGCACCTCAAGAGTCCAGCTTGGACGATCAAGAGGCTATGTCACTGATCCTACAGAACACTTACTATATTAGGCCACTTACCAAACCTGAGAGATGTAGCCGCCCTGCCTAATAGATAGAAACAAACATAGGGAGGTTGCCAAAAAGAGGAGACAAAGAGGCATGTCACAAATGAAAGAAGAGAACAAAAATCCAGAAAAAGAACTAAACAGAAGGGACACAAGCAACCTACCAGATACAGAGTTCAAAACACTGGTTATTCCCCCTGGCCATTTTGGCTAAGTGGTTGAGCATTGGCCTGCAGACTGAAGAGTAGTGCATTTTATTCCAGTCAAGGACATATACCTCAGTTGCAGGCCCTATCCCCAGCCCCAGTCAGGTTGCATGTGGGAGGCAACCAGTCGATGTGTCCCTCTCACATCAATGTTTCTCTCTCTGTATCTCTGCCCCCAACCCTTCCATTCTCTCTCTCTCTCTCTCTAAAAAAAAAGAAAAAAATTAATAAAAAAAATATCCTCTGGTGAGGATTAACAAAAAATAAAATAAAAATAAAAACAACACTGGTTATTAGGATACTCAATAAACTTAGTAAGAACTTCCACAGCATAAAAAAGGACCAGTCAGAAATGATACACTAACTGAAATGAAGAATAATTTACAGGGAATAAACAGTAGAATAGATGAAGTCAAGAATCTAATCAGTGATTTGGAATATAAGGAAGAAAACAAAACACACACACACACATGTGTGTGAACACACACAAACACATACACACACACACACACACACACACACACAACCTGAACAGCAAAAAGAAAAACGAATCCAAAAAATTAGGATAGTGTAAGGAACCTCTGGGTCAACTTCAAGCATACCAGCATTCACATCATGGGAGTGCCAGAAAGAGAACAGAGAGAGCAAGAAATTGAAAAACTATTTGAAAAAATAATTGTGGAAAAATTCCCTAAGTTGGTGAAGGAAATAGACACACAAGTCCAGGAAGCACAGAGAGTCCCAAGATGAACCCAAAGAGGCCCACACCAAGACACCAGAATTAAAATACCGAGGGTTAAAGACAAAGAAGGAATTTCCAAAGCAGCAAAAGAAAAGCAGTTACCTACAAGGGAGCGCCCATAAGATTGTCAGATGATTTCTCAACAGAAACAGTTCAGGCTAAGAAGGAATTGGCAAGAAATATTCAAATTGATGAAAAGCAAGGACCTACAACCAAGATTATTCTACCCAGCAAAGCTATCATTTAGAATCAGAAGACATACAAAGAGCTTCCCAGACAAGTAAAAGCTAAAGGAGTTCATCACCACCAAACCAGTATTACATGAAATGTTAAAGGATCTTCTTTAAGAAGAAAAAAAAAGATAAAAATATATGAACAATAAAACAGTAATAAATACATATTTATCAACAATTGAATCTTAAAAAACAAAATAAACAGAACAGAACCAGACTCATAGACACAGAAAACATTTTGACAGTTGCCAGATTGGAGGGGGTTTGGAGGGATGAGTAAAAAAGGTGAAGGGATTAAAAAATACAAATTGGTAATTACAGAATAATCATGGGGATGTAAAGTACAGCATAGAGAATATAGTCTATAATAACCTAATTACTATATATGATGTCAGATGGTGCAAGACTTGTCAGGATGATCACTTAGTAAGTTATATAATGTCTAATCACTGGGATGTACACCTGAAACTAATATAATAATGTATGTCAACTGCAATTGAAAAAAAAATTGTAAATGATTTAAAAAGAAGAGGTTAAGCCATTTACATTTTAATGAGGTCTGGAGAAATCAAATACTTTTCAGATGTTAAGTCTATAGTCTATTGTTTATTTTTGCTGCCTCTATCCATTTCCTAGTAGTGATTATCTTTAAAATAAGAAGTGCCTATGGGTAAATGGACTAATTTTGTCATGAGCCACAGATTGTCTTAGAATTAAAGTAACTTTAAGATCTCAGGCAAGTGGTGACTGATAAAGAGAAAAAATGTGACCTAACCAAATGCCCGTGTCTTAGGGGAGAAAGACAGGGCTGATGGGAAGCCAAGCCCCCTTATTTTATTGATAGACACCCCCACAACTCCTGACAGCAGGTAATCTCCTGGGGAAGGCAGAAGAGAGGCTTTCCCAGGTCAAAGAGAATAAAGAACATTATTTAGGACAGTGTTGATAAGAATAAGAGAGATAATGGAAATGTGGTTTTAGAGGATGAATAGGAAGGCCACTAGAGAGGAATGAAGGAGACATGAGCACCGGGAAAGAATTGTAAGAAAAAGCCATTATTCTCCGGCCACTCACTACCAAGCCACCAAGTCACTTAGCTTTGCAGCTCCCAGTTCTCCAGGAGTAATGCTTTCACCTGCTGACCTCCTGGGATGTCAGCGCCTTTGTCACTGTGGAAGGATGCTATCTAAATGGGGAACCCATTAGCCACTAAAGAAGTGTGCTATTGTAAAAGCCTGGGGGGGGGGGGCGGGGGGCGGGGGGTGAAAGTAGACAAGAAAGAAAACTGAAGGGGAAGGCTGAGCTCAACCTCCCAGAACAAATTCCTGACTCTTGGAGCCCCTCTGCTACAGTAGGAATCCTGTTCTCTTAGGTGTGCTGCCACTGGAATGTTTCTTCTGTAAGTGCCATCATTTATTTTACTAGAATCGGATTTCCCAATCCAGGTGGAGTGGGTGTGTCATTGCTAATTTGGCACCATCTGTAAGCCATGCAACACTGACTCCATTTTCAGTCCCCATCCTCTACCTATGATTGTACCGTATGTCCTCAACATTCCTTCTGTTGGCCCCTGGAAAATCTGTTATTCAAGAGAACTTATCACAAGGTGCAAGCTTTAGTTCTCATTTCTCTTGGCAAACAATGGAATGTTTCACTCACCGGAGGCTGGGAAAACTAGACATAGGATGACATTCAAGACCCAGACTGATGGGTGGGAGTAGAGGGTGTGGGGTTGCAAGGAATGTGCAGCACATGGCATTAAAGCGCCCTTTGTGAGCCCTACACCAGGGGCAGGAATTGTTCAGTGTTCAAGTCCCCCAGCTGTATTTTCAGAGCCCACAAAGTTCAGGGAGAAAAAGAGGAGGGATCCTAGTCAGCTTTGGCCATCTTACCTCAAGTGGTCCCCTAAGCCTTCGAATGCTACGCAGAATATGGTTGTGAATTACCACTCTTCATGCTCAAGAAGCATGACTGCTGCGTGGTTCCTAAACACTCCCAGTGCCTACCTCTGAGTTCGTTCTCCCAGGTAGCCGACGAAGTACTTTTGCCTCACGAACAGGTACATCAGCCCAGCAAAGGCAGCAGGAACTAAGTGGAAAAAGAAAAAGAAAAACACCTTAGTTTCATATATACCAAACAGGCTAAGTTAACACAATGTTAATACAGTCATTGTGGCCTGGCCAGCACAGCTCAGTGGTTGAGCATCGACCAATTCCTGGTCAGGGCACAAACCCCAGTTGCAGGCTTGATCGCCAGTTGGGGGCATGCAGGAGGCAGCTGATCAGTGATTCTCTCTCATCATTGATGTTTCTATCTCTCTCTCCCTCTCCCTTCCTCTCTGAAATCAATAAAAATATTTTTTTTAATACAGTCATTGTGCAATTACTGCGTGTCACAAAATCTAGCAGAGGCCTCAAGTTCTGACAGTCTGGGCTGATGTGAACTTCAGCAAACAGCCTAGGGCGGGAAGAAATCTGAACATTTTAATAATAGTGATGTTATAGACATATAAAAAGATGTCCAACATCACTAACCATCAGAGAACTGCAAATTAAAACCACAATGAGATAGCACCTCACACCTGTCAGAAAGGCTACCATTAATGAATCAACAAGCAATATGTTGATGAGGATGTGGAGAAAAGGGAACCCTCGTGCACTGCTGGTAGGAAGGCAGGCTGGAGCAGCCACTGTGGAAAAAAAGTATGGAGGCTCCTCACAAAACTAAAAATAGAACTCCCAAAGGACCCAACAATATCCCACTTTTGGGTATATATCCAAAAGTAATCCAAAACACTAATTTGAAAAGATATATGCACCCTTATGTTCATTGCAGCATTGTTTATAATAGCCAAGATATGGAAACAACCTAAGTGTCCATAAATAGAAGAATGGATAAAAGAGAGGTAGTGCATACATACAATGGAATGTTACTCAGCCACTAAAAAATAATGAAATCTTACCATTTGTGACAACATGGATGAACCTAGATGGTATTATACTAAGTGAAATAAATCAGACAGAGAAAGACAAATACCATATTAATTCACTTACATGTGGAATATAAAGAACAAAATTAATGAATAAACCAAACTGAAACAGACTCATAGACACAGAGAACAGACTAATAACTGCCAGATGGGAGAAAAAGGTAAGAGAATTAAGAAGTACAAATTGATAGTCACAAAATAATCACAACGATGTAAAGTACAGCATAAGGAATGTAGTTAATAATATTGTAATAACTAGAATGGTACCAAGTGAGTACTAGACTTATCAGAGGGACCACTTTGTAAAATATATAAATGTCTAATCACTATGTTGTACACCTGAAACTAATATAATATTGAATGTCAACTGTAATTAAAAATTAAAAATAATAATAGTGATGTTATTTATATTGGCATTGTGGTATCGTTTGCAAAGTATTTTCATAACCATCATCTAATTTGAGTCCTTCCCATATGACCAGTATCATCTTTTCTATTTCCAGATGTTGGAAACTTGGGCTTGAGTGGCCAGAGGCTTGTATGATACTGCCAGGTGTTAGATGTATCTGTGGGAGGAAGGGGCAGACCCCGAGCCCAGCTCTGAGCCTAGTTCTCTTAAAAGTATAACCTTCACCTCTGGGCTTCCAGGCAGCACAATGCTCAAACTTCTCTGAACAATTGCTACCATTCAGAAAAGGTCTCTGGAGGAAGAGATTCCATTTGCATTCTAGCCTGTGAGGAGCAACCGTATGCAGCACCCCAAAAATCCTACAGCCAGGAGCTTGGAGCCGAGTCAGAAAGCACAGCCCCGCTAGGACTACCAGAAGCTGGAGCTAATACTTAATTTGGTCTACATCTGGATAAAGGGCCGATTACAGCTCCTCACCTATCAGAAACAATTCAGAGTCAAATAAAGTGAAGCATAAGTATGAAAGCGCTTGGAAAACCTGCTAGCATTATTCAAATGCCAGATGAATTGTGCTGACTGAGCACTTTTTATATGCCAGTACTGCCAAGGCTCTTTGTATACATGGGTCTTCTATCCTCTCAGCCTGGCAAGGAGCACATTGCTGTCACTATTTGACACTTAAGGAAATTTAGGTTTCGAGAAGTCAGTTTGCCCAGAGTCACCTACCAGACCAAAAGACTCCTGAGGACAGCCGTATTTTACCAGTCTTCATCTCTGTGCCTGGCCTCATGCCTGGCGCATATTGGCCTTCTATATTTGTCAAATGAATGAATAAAAGTCATATAAGTTGGCCAGAGGAGAGGTGGAATTTGAAAACAGGTCAGAGTTCAAAGCATTATTACTATCACTAGCACCATCAATCATAACATTTATTGGGCTTCTACTTTTAAGCTGAACTATATGAAAGTGCCATTTTCATGAGTCACAAACAGTCAAATAGCTGCAGTTTTATATGGTTTAACCCGATATGCCAAGCACTGTGTCAGGGGCTGAATGCATATTATTTCACACAATCATCCTGGGAATCCGGTCGTTCCTGTTTTACACATGAGGAAACCGAGGCTTAGGAAAGCTGAGTAACAGCCCAGGGTCACAACAGCAGTGGAATCATCCCAGTCTGTCAGTCCCCAAGACCCGTGTTCTTTCCACAACTCTGCCTTGCCTCCAAAAATACTATTGTTACATGACAGATAAGGAATCCAAAGCAAAAGAAACTGCTTGTGAAGTTCATCCTATTCTCCAAAAGTCACAAAATTGTCACAATTCACAATTTGTTCTGAGCAAAGTTTTTCCTGGTTTGTTCCATCGGGATGGCTCTGAACTAACTTACCAGCCCATCTTTTTTTTTTTTTTTACCAGGAACTGCACTGAACTATAATAAGAGTCAGGGTGGGAAATGGCCACACTTGTTGCCCTCATGCCGGATATGGTGTGCGCCTCTGTGTACCTGGGCTGCCTAGAACAGCAAGAGGAGCACGGTGGGTACAAATCAGGGCTCTACAATTCTAAAGTCCGAGCTAGCCACTTGTCCCCTTTGGGGCTTGGGCTCCTTTTCTATAAAGTAAAGAGTTTGGGCTCAAATGATCCCCAAGGTTCCTTTCAGCGAAGAAATTCTACCACCTACTATTTTTATATGATATAACTATTATCGAACAGAGTTTACTGACACTTTTGTCCCCTGACAATGCCAACACATGTTTGACAGGGAATGCATAGTCCCAGGCTCTGAAACACCTGTAGGCTCCCTCTGTATTTGTCTAGCTGGAACAACTCTATATTCATTTACATCAAGTATCATTAAAGCATAAAAGGAATCATAACTCCTACTGTGAGCATATTTTGACCTGATTTTCAGGTCTTGCTGGATTTTCTTAGTTAATTCAGGATAGAAAGTGGAAAATAGTGAACTAGTGACAGCCTCATGGAGCACAGAAAAAGGCCACAGGTGTCCCTGAAATGGTTTCTCTGCCACCCCTCACCTCTCTTCTCTATCACTGCTCTTCTTCTTTTCCTTCATGGCACGTCCCACTCTTGGTGATAATTTATCCATTCACTGATTTTCTGTGTTTCATCTTGCCAACTACTGTGGGCTTCCCCACCATCTTTTTGTCAGTTACTGTGTATTCACACATAGGGCTTGTCACAGAGTAGGTGCTCTATGTATGTGTATTATATAAATGAATAAAGTAAAAGGCTACTTGTGAGAAATCCAGGCTATAGCCAAAAGACCTGGGCTCTCAATGTGGCTCATTAGTCACCAGCTGAGTAACCTTAAGCAAATGACCTATCTCTCTGGACCAAAGTGTCCCCAAGGATGATGGGGGAAGGATATCCACTCTACCTGCTTTATGAAGTGGAAGGAGATGATGAGGGTTAAATAGTTCATCAGAGAACACTAGTGACCTCTTCTGATACACCCTGCTTGGCTGACCAAGTCATGCCACCCTTCCCCCCGACACAGTGCCAGTGTCCAAAGGGGACCAAAAAATATTACTCTGGTTTCCATTTAATTTTAAATCCGCTCTGGGAGTCAACTTGCTGAAGTCAAGACTGTGGGCTGCTGATAACTGGGAAAGGCTGGAGACCTGGAATCCAGCCCGAGACTCTGCAGACAGTGCCCGAGGGAGGACTGCCAGCCTGGAAGCTTATTAGTAGGAGAGCCAAGTGACAGCAGCCCCAGAATAGATCCCTCTGGCACTCTCATTTATAATGCCCTTGTATCTGAGCTAACACTGCTTAGGGATTCTGAGTCACATTTAGCCTTAAACCACCCTTGTCAGTGCAGGCACTCTCAACCGCAGGGAGCCAGCATTAGCAATGCATTATCCACCAAGCCACTGGCACAGAGCACGGGAAACACCTCTCTAGGGTTTCACAGATCAGAGCTGGAGGTCAGACAAACTCCTTTCAACAAAGAACCTGAACTGGAGCCTCCTCCGGCACATTTCAGACAGAGAACACAGAGAGAAGCTGCTTACCTTGGCTGCACAGTAGCCCCGCACTCCAGAGCACGACAAGGAAAGTGGGGTACGCATCGATACAGTTTTGGCTGTAGAATAAATAAATTTAAAGAAGAAAAATCAGAAAACATGTTACCACAGTGTCCTCTGTAAAACTACCTGAAACCACAAATTAATACACACCATCACATCTGGAGCAAAAGCCCCACTCATAATTCCACATACATCTACCCATGAAGACTGACACCAGCTGCCACATCAGAAATGGACAGCAGTGTAAAGCGACATGTGTTCAGAACCCATTCACTCTCTTCCTCAGTGAAGCCCATTGGAGACTCAGTTTCTTAATGGACTCGCTATGGCAGAGTTCCTGCACCTGGCTTTGCCAAAGTGCTTCTGAAATTGACAAGTGAGCAATGCAGTGGTGGCCGTTAGGGTGGGGTGGCTGGGAGAAGAACCCAGCTAAGAAGACCTTTATGGTAGACACACAGTCAGCTCAGACCCAAGGCCAGGCTGAGGAAGGAAAGGCAACGTCACACATTAAAGAAACCAGGGTAGGTTAAGAAAAGCTGATGTTCAGAAAGTCATCTTGCTGATTGTGTGATTTCTGTGTGCAGGGCTCCGTCCTTGCTCCCATGGAAGGACTCTCACTCTACCCCAACCACCATACTGGTGTTTTACACCTTTGTCTCCTTAAAGCTTACCACAAACCTGTGAGTACACATGGTGACTGTGTGAATTTTCGATGGTGGCTGTAACAAGTAGCCACAAATTTACTGCCTTAAGACAAGACAAATCTATTATTTGGAAATCACAAGTCCAAAATGGGTCTCATTGGGCTAAAATCCAGGTGTTTGCATTCCCTCCAGAGGATCTAGGGTAGATACATTTCCTTGCCTTTTTCAGCTTCTAGATATCACTTGTATTCCTTGTTGGTGGCCCCTTCCAACATCAAAACCGGCAATGGCCGATCAAGTCTTTTTTACACTGAGTTTCTCTGACACCAACTCTTTTGCCTCCTTCCACCCAGATAATCCAGAACAATCTCTTTATCTTAAAGTCAACTGGTTACTCACCTTGGCTTCCCCTTGCCTTGTAATATAACATATTCATAGATGCCTGGGGTGATCCTTGAGGGGCCATGATTCTGCCTACAACTACTTTCACATTTTGGTGAGAAACAGAGGCTGGGAGAAATTGAATAAGTTGCCTAGGGTCACCCAGTTATGGAGTGACAAAGCCAGGATTCTCACACTGGTCAGTCTGACTCTAAACCAGGTCTGTTACCTCTTTGACTATAAGAAATTAAATTACCAGTGTCCTCTTGAGGCGTTTATAGTCTCCTTCAGAGACGACACCTATGTCCACAGAAAAATAACCCAACAGTACAAGGAAGCACAGAAAGGGAGGGGCAACACGATAGAGGGGCAAGGAAGTAGGATTGAGTCCCTGACCTGATATTGACCAGCTGTTGGTCATTGGCACAGCAATCTCTTTAAACTTAGTCTCCTTGCCTATAAAACTAAGAGACTGATGATGAATAACTCTAAGATCCATTTAAGCTCAAAGAGTTAGTGGTCTAATTGGTGGTTCTCAGAGTGTGGTCCTAGACCCCCTGGGGAACTCATTAGATATGCAGGTGTTAATGCCCACTTCAGACCTCTAGAATCAAAAACTCTGGGGCTGGTCTAGGAGTCTTTATTTTAACAAGACCTCCAAGTGATCCTGATGTATGTTCAAGTTTGAGTTCCATTGTTCTCATGTAATTCAAACTATGCAAGTAAAAGCCAAGAGGCAATTTTCAAAATATATTTGGCCTTTGACCCAAATTCCTTCCTTGGATTCCTTCATCTGGATCCCTCTTGATCCTGTTCTCATGATTTTCCTCCTCAATCAGCTATGAACACCTGTTCAAACTAATAGGGCCTTGGGCCTCAAGGGGACCACAGGGAACTTTGGAATTACCAGCCCTGGGGCCGCTCCCTTCAGAGAACCCAGAGAGGCTGGCAGTGTTCTTGGCCATAGGGGCCTTACCATCCCTCTGATGATTAAAAAGCCTTTACTGGAGGAGTCAATGAATGTAAAAGCTAAGAAACCAGTGTGTCCTATGCTGGAATATAGACACAGGAGAGAGCAGAGCCTCATTGTCACTTACCTAGTGGGCAGGGCAGGATCCCCTTACAAATACCACCTGGGATAAAGTACGTGGTTAATAAACAGGTCCCAAAATTGTAGCTGCAGCAGCTATTATGCATGAACATGACCTTTATTCTTATATGTTATGAGAGAACAAAACTGCAGCCTGAGGACTGAGAATGTAACCCACTTCCCACTATAAGGAAATAAGAGTGAACATCTCTTTTTATTTAGTTAAATAACGTCTTGTATCTGATGGGATCTAATATCTGATGCTCCTACAGCTTGAAAGTTTATTAATACCAAAGATCGTTCTTGCTTCCTCCTCAGTCTCATGCTTCTGCTTTGATTGGTTAGTTGGTTGGTTGATTGATTTTAAAGAACTGATTTTGTCTGGGTGATGCAACATACCTAAAAATTCTGCATTGATCAAAAAATTTGCTCATTAGACAGAATGTCTAGTGATTTGACATTGGATCAGCCATTCAGTCATTCTTGCCTATTGTCTTGAGTCACCATGGTCCCTAATAAAATGTCTGCAGAGTAAAATGAAACTCTCTCAGCTGTAAGAGAATGGATTCCTCCTATGGATTTTCAGAATATGCCCCCATCCTGTCTCTCTCTCTAACCAAGCCAGTACATTCTCCCCACCCAGGATCTCTGACGTATCTCCACCAGAACTAAGCTCCATGCACACATGCCTCTTCTTGACAGAGGGCTGCTGGTGGGATGAATTCAAGTAGCTTTGGTCAGTGATGGAGTGCCTCGTGGGCATTCTTGCAGTTTTCAAAGTCCCAAAGCCTGGGTCCAATGTGGGAATGCCACTTAGCAACTGTGTGAAAGTGAGTGCATATCCTAGCTTCCCAGAACCTCAATTTTCTCATCTATTGACAGTGAATGGAGACACCAGTAATTCCCTTTCTGGATTGTTGTAGGAATAGCATGAGATAACGCAGTGCCTTGCTCATCAGTAGCATTCAAGAAACAGTGGCTATTCTTGCTCCAGTGTTTTTCTTCTTAGAATCCCCTATTAAATTTGTCTCTCCTATTGACAAATATTTATCATAACAAAATATCTTTTGTGGAGACTTTTGTGCCGTTTTTCATTGCAAGACAAAACCGACAAACCCATTTTGCTCTCATTGCCTGAGGCCTAACTATGAGCTACTCGGCAGATCTGGCAGCAGCTCTCTGGGCTACATCCAGTTTGCTGTGCCACACAGTTTGTTGTGCCAACATTTTGATCGAGAAAAGAACTCATTGTTACTTTCTCTTTCACTTTTCTCCACCTTTCAGAATGAGATATAGAAGCACTCAGTGTTTCATTAGTTAGTATCGGTTAACTTAAAATAAGTACATAAGAGTAATTGTATCAGTACTAATTAATAGACTCAATGTACATCTATCACCTTCAAACAATTGTAAGGGAGTCTAGAGTGGATTCTGAGAGGTGCGGGGAAGAAGGAACGTGAGAGTGGCATTTCCCAAAATGCATTTTGTAAAACCCCTCCCCTTCTTGGAGAACCAAAAATCACAGTGTCCCTTAGCACAGTGAAGGCTCTCAAAAAGTCTTGCTGTACAGAACTTGTTCTTCTTGTAACACTTGTCAATAGCACACGAACTTGTCAACTATGAAATTAGGAAATTAGACATCTCCTCTCTGCAACCTGTGTTTACCTGCACTAATAGGGAAGAGTCTTAGGTCCACTAACTGATATTTTTCTCCAAAAAACAAACTTTGACTGCTCTTCCTGTGCTCATCAGCTATGAATAGGGCTTTGAACTATGACTTATATCCATGAACAGAAAGTCAAGGTCAAGATTCCTTTTCTCTCAAATGCTGGCTCAGGTCTGCCCTCATGGGGATGGGGTTGAGGAGACCATTAACGGAGACCAAGTCTGAGCTGATGGGCCACACTCGGCTGTGATGTCTGTTTATCAACTGCCCCACAATCTTGAACTATCTGTTTCAGTCCACAGCCATATCTTATACTGAAAAATATGCATTGGCTTTTCAACCACCAGCACCATTAATCCTTCCTGCTACTTTTGCCTTCATAACCAGTCTTTAAATATTTAGGATCATACACCCCATCAACCGAAAGTGTTTATCATGCAATCCTCTGATAAGTATATTTTATATAATTATATACACATACTACTCTCCATCTGTATATTAAAAACTAGAGGCCCGGTGCACAAAATTCGTGCATGGGGGTGTGTGTCCCTCAGCCCAGCCTGCACCCTCTCCAATCTGGGACCCCTCAAGGGATGTCTGACTGACCATTTAGGCCTGACCCCACTGGGCAGTCGGACATCCCTCTCACCATCCAAGACTGCTGGCTCCCAACCACTAGCCTGCCTGCCTGCCTGATTGCCCCTAATTGTTTCTGCCTGCCAGCCTGATCAACCCCTAACCACTCCCCTGCCAGCCTGGTCACCCCTAACTTCCCTCCCCTGCAGGCCCGATTGCCCCTAACTGCCCTCCTCTGCAGGCCTGGTTCCCCCCAACTCCCCTCCCCTGCTGGGCTGGTCCCCCCCAACTGCCCTCCCCTGCCAGCCATCTTGTGGTGGCCATCTTTGACCACATGGGGGTGGCCATCTTGTGTGTTGGAGTGATGGTCAATTTGCATATTGCAGTGGGGCCTTGACTTACGAGTTTAATTCGTTCCGTGACGGAGCTCATAACTCAAATTACTTGTATGTCAAATCAAAAAGTGAACGAGTGAGACATGTGATGCTGGGCTGATGTTGTGGCGTTCACTGTGATGTTCGCTGCTCCAGCTAGCGGTGGGGTATCTGAAGCTGGCTCGTAACCCGAATTTTAGCTCGCAACTCAAAGCAAAAAATCGGCCGAGAGACGGCTCGTATCTCGAAAAACTCATTAGTCGGGACACTCGTAAGTCAAGGCCCCACTGTATTCTTTTATTAGATAGGATGAGAAAATCTTGCCCTAGCTTGTTTTTCTCAGTGGGTAGAGCATTTGCCTGCAAACAGAAGGGTCCCGGGTTTGATTCCAGTTAAGGGCACATACCTCGGTTGCAGGCTCCTCCTAGGCCCAGGGCACGTGCTGGAGGCAACACATCAATATTTCTCCCTGTCTTTCCCTCTCTCTTCCACTCTCTCTAAAAATCAATTAAACATAATGGTAATAAATAAATAAATTTTAAAAAATAAAAATGAGTAAATCTTAAGTTTTTATTTTTTTAGACAGCAAGGTTAATGACCTTTTCTTTTTTTTTCTTGCACCCTCAGGACTCATTTTGCACCCTTCTTTGGTGCTTTTGGAGGCCCCTGGAAAAGATGTGGCTAGTGTTTGCTTTCTACTGGACTAACACATCACCCCGTTCTGTAGCTTTCAAAGGCAAGCAGACTTGCAGGCTGTGGTTTTCACCAACATGCCATGCATTGTTACATTAATCCCCAGCACCTTCTATCAAGCTGGTCAGAGAGGAAGTGTCTTTGTAACAGAACCACAGCAGTGTCTGGGCAACCTTTATCTTGCAGAAATTCTTCTTTCCTGTCCCCCCTTCCCCACAGCTCTCTCTCTCCTCCTCCTCTCATTCTTCTCCTCCTTACCCCCAGTCCCATAAAGGTTAAGTGGGAAAGACACTTAACGATGCTGGTTTTGGGAGTGGAGGGCCCTAGCAGCACATAAGGCCCACCATGCTCTTCTAGTTCCTTCTTATGTCAGGAACTCCACAAAATTGCAGAACCTCCAACCACTACCAAATGGCACTTCCGCAATTCAAAGGCTGGCAACAGGCAAGGTGTGAACACAGCGACTTCTTAGAAGCAGAGCTAGTTCACTCCTGGGGGGAATGGCAGAGACAGATAGCCCAAACTGCTCTGTTGTTTCTTCATTGCCAGCAAAAGGCAACCTAATTTCTCTCAAGGGACAGTGGAATTCTGTTGCATGGCCAAAATGCCTAACCTCTTCCAAGTAGACAATCTGAGGAGTACCTAAGAACACAACATAACTGGTTAGAAAGTAGTGATATGGGAGGGGAAAAGTTTCTCTTTCCAAACTTGTGGGGGAGTATTAGTGTTTACTTGGACTCCTTGTTCAAAAAGGTTTTTATGTTGCCCCAGGTCAAAGACACCTTTGTTACAGCTGTTTCACACAGACTGTGCCTGAAGGGAGCTCTCACCTCTCCCCTTGCAAGTGGTTGATGGCACCTTGTGTGCTTCCCTACTCTCCTTTAAATGGGTCTGAAATGCCTACAGCTGCCACATCTTTACATTTCTTCAATTGATTCTGAGAATTAATACAGTGAAGGCCCAAATGTTAAAATAGAAATCTCCCTGTAAGTAATTCAGCAAAGGATTTCCTTGAGATCAGGCTGCTGGAATAACAGGGGGCAAAATGGGGGCCAGAAAATCAGCTTGGGGTGACCCTACAACTGTGCCCAGGAGTGGCTCAGACCACGTATGCAGAAATTTAGAAGCTTGGGGGGCTATGGGACTGATGATGAAAAGTGGCAATGGAGAGGACTCCCCCTCCGTCGTTCCCATTCCTACATCAAATTTTTTAAAAAGTAAAAGTAGCTTGGTGAGGCAAAGGACAGAAGCAAAAGTGTGTCAGGGAGTATGCTGAAGGTCTACCCAGTTGAGAGCCTTTGAAGTCACTTTACTTCTCAGAAGCCATCAGTAGCCCTGCGTGTGGAACCTTCCCCCAAGTTGCTCCCATGAGCCTCCAACTCTAGGATGACTCCATCCTTGTGTTTGCTTGTGCTGTTCTTGCCAATCTGAAAGTCCTTTCCTTGGGTGGCCATGGAAGGATCTCTAGATCCTTGGAAGGATCTCTAGAGACATCAGAGTTGCCTCCAGGCTCAGCTCACCAGGCTCCATTCACCAGGTCACAGCCAAAGCCTTCCTTTTCTACAGGCCTCAATCACAGGCACAGAGGAGCAGCAGACATGCTGGGCTGAGCCCTCTGTTTAATGCATTTTGCACAGAGGGAAATGAGGGTTTGAATAAAATCCATTGCATCCCAAATAGCACCAGCTCCTTCACTGGACTGTTCCAGTGTTTTAAAACAGTCTTTATATTCAAAAGCAAAGAATTAAAACTGGAAAAGCCATTGCATAATCCCCCCATTCTTTCTGTTCTTGCTCTGGTTTCTCAAGAAGAGCAGCATTATGAAAGGCACTGTGTCACCTCCAGATTTCCACCAAGGGACTGCAGGGTCGATGAGTGGCAGGCTGCTGCCAGCAGGTCCTGTCTATGCTTCTGCAGGCGGAAGGTGAGGCGTGGCTGGTTTCCATTGTATTACCTCTGCACTAACCACACAGGAAATTGGTCAACTATGTGACAAAATGACTGTCCCAAGCTCTGGAACAAGGAGGAGTTGTAGAGATCTCACCTCCTCACTCCCAGGGTCCCCACTTCCTTTCTTTTAATACACTTACTGAGATGGTGAGGGGTTTCCACAAAGCTTCCCAGGGGGAGTTCTACTTCCCCTGGGAACCCTACCTCCCTGGCATTGGGAAGGCTGGGCCACACAGACATGTGGCCTTGAGGTTGGTTGTCACTCCAGTAGAGAGACCCCGGTGCCCATGCCCCGACTCTGTTAGTCAGCAGTGTCAGGGTTTAGACTCACTTGGCAGTATAGACTCGCTCAAAGGCAAGTGTCCCTGTCCTCTGGAAGCTCCGCCCAGTGTTGGTCCTGCTTTCGTGCTCCACCTTGTGGCCAAAGAATCCTGCCAAGGAAAAGATTTGTATTTGGGTTATAACCAACATAGTCATGAGCCTGCCATCTCATATTAAATGTTAAAAAAAAATTTGGCTTGACTTCCAAACAGCCCAAAATGTCCTCCATTAAATGTAATTTAGCAAAATTTATTCAGCAACTACTCTCCCCTTGGTTTTGGTGATGCAATCATGAGCAAGGCATATAGCCCCTTTCAAGGACCTTACAGTTGAAAGAAATAGAACAGTGGTTCTCAACCTTCCTAATGCCGCAACACTTTAATACAGTTCCTCATGTTGTGGTGACCCCAACCATAAAATTATTTTCATTGCTACTTCATAACTGTAATTTTGCTACTGTTATGAATTGTAATGTAAATATCTAATATGCAGGATGTATTTTCATTGTTACAAATTGAACATAATTAAAGCATAGTGATTAATCACAAAAACAATATGTAATTATATATGTGTTTTCCGATGGTCTTAGGCAACCCCTGTGAAAGGGTCATTTGACCCCCAAAGGTGTCTCGACCCACAGGTTGAGAACCGCTGAAATAAACAAAGAAGTAGAGCAGAAATTAGTGTACCGTGATTCATACTAAGATGAGATTAAGTGAGAACACAGTGCTATAGTGCGACAAAGGAGGCAACCTAATTCAGTGTTTGGGTCACAGAAGGATTCCTAGAGGAAGTGACACCTAAAATAAAGTCTACAGAACAAGTATGAATTAGCTAAGGAGAAGGATGGGCAGGAGACAACAGGGGAAATTATTCTACTCAAGTGGAATGGAATATGCAAAGGTCTGGAGGCAAGAACTATCCTTGGTTCAGTATGTCTAGCTTATGATGAAGAGTGGGAAGTGGGGAGTAGAACCTGGTTGAATTGCAAATGAGGCCAAAGAGATAGGTGGTAAATTGTTCTTTCAATGACATGTATCTATTATCACTTGCCATGATCCAGACACTTAGCTTGCATCCTAGAACAAAACACACAAAGAGTCCTGGCCTAGGGAGCTTATGCTCTGGCAAGGATGGAAGAGGAGGAGGCAGATCATACAAGCAAACAAAATACAGCAATTACAATTACACAGTGTGTGGAGCTATGGGCAAAGAGAAAGCAGAGCATGGTACAGGGCCATTGGAAGAGCCCTACAGGTTGGACAGAGTGAACCTCAGTGAGGAAACAGTAAGCCAAGTCTTGAAGAAGATGATGGTTGACAAGTACCCACTGGATTTGACAGTGTCATTGAGACCTTGATGAGAGCCAAGTTAATAAATTTGGAATTTATTTCCACCTCGAGAACAAAGAGGCGTTATTGATGAGTGTAAGCTGAGCCATGGTGTAATCAGAAAGCCACCCTGTTTTTAGTGTGGAGACCAGGGAGAGGAGTGAGGAGAAAATGGGAGGGAGCTGATTAGGGTGATGGCTGTGGGATGTAAGAGATGCTGTAGAAGAGACAGAATCCAGAGGGTTTGTCTATACATTGGGTGTTGGGGGCAGGGAGTGAAGGTCTCTCTTTTTCTCCCTTCCCCCTATTTTATTCCTTTACTCCTGTTTCAAGAGTGAAAAGGGGGGATGGAAAGTGAGATTGTCATAAATCCATCCACAAGGCTCCCTTTCATCAACTTCTTATTAATCTCAGAAAAGTATGGAAAATATGCCTTATATTTGAATAAAAGCCTTTATGATTTTCTGCTTGGCAAAAGTGCATTTCTTCCCCAAGAATGGGCTCATTTTGAGCCCATCTCCAGGGCTGACGTGTATGAAGGGGAATCTACCGTATTGCAGGCACTCTGGTAGGCATGGGATATAGGTTCCTTTATTGGTCCAGTGCTGTTCCCACTTTGTAGATAAGGGCACTGTGCCTCAGGGAGGCTAAATAACGATGTCAGAGTCACTACACTAGGGCTCAGTAAAGCTGAAGATCAGATCCAGCTGGGCCTATGAGAATGTGTTTTCCTCTCACTGTCACACAGATGCTCACTGCATGGATCCCTCAGCTACACAGGGTTTAAGCACACGTCTGTCCATTCGGAATGTCTCTTCTTAGTACAAAATCCAGTAGAAAATTCTAATCATTATCTTTCCAGAACTTAAGGTGACATCCTGGCCTCTGAACATGTAAACTGGGACAGTATTAAGAAAGTCAGAGGTTATTTCTGCAACCAGCATCACAACTTGATTCTACTTCCCCGACTCTGCCATTCTTCCTCTCCTTGCTCAGAAAACAAGCCTCTTCCGGTTTCCCAAGGCTTGCCCTCTACCTGTGACCTTGACCCTGTTCCTGCCACCTCTCCAGGTCTTTGTTTTATTGGTGTTTTGGTTATTTTCTGAACCTTCAACCTTTTTTACCCCTCCTTCTCTTTACTCTGGAAACATACTCAGATCCTTCCAAAAGAAAAGCAAGCCTGTCTCAATCCAATCTTCCAGTAGATCTACTCTCCTTCTTTCCAAGCTAGACTTGGAAGAGTTGGACTACCTTTGCTCATTCTAACCCCAGCCCCTTGTTATCCTCAACTATGTTGCAGAAACTGTGCACACAAAGACCATTAACACACTTATCTTGGCCAACTACTAACATCAGGCCAAACCAGAAACAGAGATAGGCTCAGAGAGAGAAGGCTGCAAACCATTCCTGAGAATCAACCACACACTGGGCACTGCTAGCTGCCTTACCTATTTTATTTCATGCAATACCTGCAATCACAACACATGGGAATTATGAATAAGGAAACTGAGTGTCAGAAAAGTTAAATAACTTTTTTCAGATCGCAAAGAAAAATCATGAGATTTTAGCTAACTGCAAAGTTATGAGCCAGCAATGCCATTCAAGTCTTTGAAAGAATATTCCATATGTTGATTATTTTAATAGAATTGATATCTGGATCTCGGGAACAGTTTGCCTGCACAAGAGATAACTATCTGCATTTTAGAAAGAACATGGCAAGGTAGAAAGAGTGGGCAATGACAAGGCACTGTGGAAACAAAGACCTATGAGAAATGATTTGTTGAAGAAGAAATGTTACAGCTGGTTTTGTAAACATAGAAGCAGAAGGTATAGTCTAAGTTTTTCCATTCTACAACTAGAAGGAAAGAAAAGCACACTGAGAGCCAGAGGAGCTGCGGAGGTGGAGTGCAGAGGTACGGGGGCTCGCGCGCGCGCGGAAAGGGTCTGGCACCTGAGGACACGGCTGTCTTTTTGAATCCGGAGGGAGACACAAGCTCCCAACGGCTCTGAAATCCGGTTCCAGGAAGTCTCTGGGGACCCAGGACTCATACGGGGAGAAACTGGACTGTCTGGCAGCAGGCGAGCTTGAGAGCGGCTTTCCCTCAGAGGTGCTTGCAGCCATTGCTGGGACACTGGGATTCACGACTCCTTAGGGCGGGGCTGAGGCTCCGCCATAGCTGCTTGCTCCGCCCTTTGATTCCTTGAGACCCCGCCCTGCCCAGGCTGCCGCAGAGACTTTTGCATATGAATGCCCCGGCCCTTTGCAACCTATAATTACCTAACTGCAGCCAGGCCAGATAGACCCAGAGCTTCCAAGAGAAGGCCCAAGTACCCACAGCGGCTTGCATTGCTACACAGCTGAGCATCATCAGGGCACTTCCAAACTCCAAAAAAGAGCAAGGGGAATCTGCAGTTCTCTTCGTAGCTCCTGCTGTGTAACCTCAGGCAGAGGCTAAATTAGCACCTCCTTAGATCCAAGAGCCACTGTACCCAGTGGTCAGAGGGGGACCATCCAGATCACAACTCCGCAGATCCATAAGGGACACACTCAGGGTGCAGTCTCAGTGAGCACCAAAGCCCCACTGAAGCAAGTCTTGCCCCAGAAGGGTATCTCCAGCACAGAAGTTCTCCCACTGCAGACACAGCTGATTCTCACTGCCAATTGGCCTGGAGGTCAATTCCTCCCAGTGATCCTACAACAACCAAGGCATAACTACAACAAGACTGTGCACAAAGCCCACAGGGGGTGCACCAAGAGTGTCCACCTCAGGTAACTGGGGAGGCTGAGCCACTGGGCCCGACAGGACACCTAGCACACAAAGCCACTCTATCAACACAGGGAAGCAGCCAAAATGTGGAGACAAAGAAGCAGGTCACAAATGGCAGAAATGGAGGAAAGCAAACTACTGGATATAGAGTTCAAGGCCACGTTTATAAGGTTTTTCAAGAATTTTATGGAAACCGCCGATAAATTTAATGAGTCCCTCAATAAGTATAGTGAGACCATGGAGGACATGAAAAAGGACCAACTAGAAATTAAGCATACACTGACTGAAATAAAGAATAATTTACAGAGATCCAACAGCAGACAAGAGGATCCCAAGAATCAAGTCAAAGATTTGAAATACAAAGAAACAAAAAATACCCAACTGAAAAAGAAAAAAGAAAAGAGATTCCAAAAATATGAAGATAGTGTAAGGAGCCTCTGGGACAACTTCAAGCGTACCAACATCAGAATTATAGGGGTACCAGAAGAAGAGAGAGGGCAAGATATTGAAAACCTATTTGAAGAAATAATGACAGAAATCTTCCCCTACCTGGTGAAAGAAATAGACTTACAAGTCCAGGAAGCGCAGAGAAACCCAAACAAAAGGAACCCAAAGAGGACCACACCAAGACACATCATAATTAAAATGCCAAGAGCAAAAGACAAAGAGAAAATCTTAAAAGCAGCAAGAGAAAGACAGTCAGTTACCTACAAGGGAGTACCCATACGACTGTCAGCTGATTTCTCAACAGAAACCATGCAGGCCAGAAGAGAGTGGCAAGAAATATTCAAAGTGATGAATAGCAAGAACCTGCAACCAAGATTACTTTATCCAGCAAAGCTATCATTCAGAATAGAAGGTCAGATAAAGAGCTTCACAGATAAGAAAAAGCTAAAGGAGTTCATCACCACCAAACCAGCATTATATGAAATGCTGAAAGATATTCTTTAAGAAGAGGAAGAAGAAAAAGGAACTCTTACCATTTGCCACAGCATGGATGGAACTGGAGAGCGGATAAATACCACATGATCTCACTCATTTGTGGAATATAATGAACAACATAAACTGATGAACAAGGACTGACCCAGAGACGGAGAGGCATTGATTGGACTGTTGGGCTTTGGAGGGAAGGTAGGGGAGAGTGGGGGTAAGGGGGAAAGATCAACCAAAGGACTTACATGCAGGCATATAGGCCTAACCAATGGACACGGACAACGGGGGGGTGAGGGCATGAGCGGGGGGGGGGGGGGTAGAGGGTAACGTGGGGACAAGGACACATATGTAATATCTTAATCAATAAAAATATATTTAAAAAAAAAATTTAAAAAAAAGTTTTTCCAGAGGACAGAAACAGGCCTGATGGACAGAAGTTGTAGGGCAGATTTCACCTCAATATTAGAAAGAACGTCCTGCCCTGGCTGGGTAGCTCAATTGGTCCCAATATGCCAAGGCTGCAGGTTCAATCCCCAGTCACGGCACATACAAGAATCAACCAATGAATGCATAAATAAGTGGAACAACAAATATCGCGCTCTCTCTCTCTCTCTCTCTCTTTTCCTTCCTCTCTGTCTCAAATCAATCAATAAATAAAAAAATTAAAAAGCACTTCCTGGGTAGTGATTTCTTGAGTAAATGAATTTGAGGCAATATACATGGTGTCATTGTTACACTCTGGAGGAAGTTTGAATCCTAGCTTCACCACTACTGACTCTAGGACCTCCAACCAATGGTCTACCCTCTCTAAGCCCCACTTTGCTTATTTGTAAAATAGGAATACTAATAGTATATATTTCATAGGATGCAAGGATTAAATTAGATAATATAATAATCAGCACAAAGGACTGAGCTTGACACGGAGCGAAGTCTCACTACACCTGATAATGGACAGGGCATGCTCAGTGGATGGAAACTCTCCATACAGCAGTATTCCAGGGGGAGCTGTTGAGGATGTGTGAAGATTTCTGTACTGGGGAACTTCCTGAGTCCCTAATCCTGTTGCTAGAGCCCAGGATTGAGTTGTGAGGTCTTCTGATACGGAGGCTCATGAAACTCACTATGTGAGTGTGTGCATTTGGGTGGGAGTAGCAGGGAAGGCATTGAAAGATAGGTAGTTCCTACCAGCTCTATTCCCCTCCAATCACAATTCTCACAAACCCTTATAACCCTTCTTGGCTTCAAAGTAAGAAGAGACTTGATTGAGGAGGTTGTCACTCTTAGAGGAGAGAGGATGATGTTAACTCCTACCACCTTCCCTGCCGCCAGCAGGACTAAGGGAACAGCCCTCCTGCTGGAGAAAATCTTTTCCCTGCCGTCACCAGTTAGGCTCACCCTCTCCTCCAAATCTGTGCCCACCTTTGCTCCATGTCAAAGCTGCTGGCACTTGGGCAGGAGAAATTGAAGGTTCACTGGATGCTTTTCATAGAAAATGCGTCTCTCTATACTCCCTAGGAAAGTAGGCGTTGGTAATTCTGGCCTCGCTTTCTTAGAATGATATATTTCAGACTTTTTCTGCATGTCCGTATCTGTGTTCTGCTGGATCAAGCTGGAAGAGGGCCACATGTTCAAAGATCTTGATGACTAAAGGACGTTTGAGAGGCAGAGGAGGAAGTTCCTCCAGGTGGCCACACCCTGGTCTCTCCAGAATATGAGCTCACACTGTGTAGCAAGGCACAGAGCCCCACACACCAGCATGGACAAACAGGGACTTGTCCTGGGACAAAGACAAAGTGTGCAGTGCCTCACCACAGCATGTAAATATTTCTTAAAACAAACAGGAAGGGTTTGGAATAATGTTTTGTGGGCGAGGGGGAAGCACAGTTTTTGCATATTTTCCAAATCCTGTAAGGTAGATCTATGGCTGCTACATGGAGATTGATTAGAATTGCAAAGAGAGGCTCTGTGACATACATTTGGACTTTTGTGTTTGCCTAGAAACTCACAGAGAAAACAAGCAGAGATGCTGTCTTCTAAGTCATTGGAATTTTTCTTGTTCTCCTACACGGCATGTTTAACAGTTACAAACAAAAAGGCCTCATGCCTGTGCCTCACAAAGGTGCATGCTTGTCCTGAGACAACCGGGTGGTGACAAGGGCTCTTTCTGTGGCTTTAGTTTGTCCTTCCTCCAAACACGAGGTGGAACAGCACTGTACAAGGTCACTCTGCTCCCAAGTTGCTGAGGATCACAGGGGAACAGGGGAGGGACAGAGACTGAGGTGGGGGGCCATGTGGGGTCTGCCCAGCATGAAAAAGTCTCCAGCCCAAGACAGTAGCTCTGTGCTTGTCCATATTTGTATCTCCCCCACCAGGAAGCCTCCATCCCACTCATCAGTGGGACTCTGGGACACCACAGTGTTCTATCGTTATGTAGCTTAAATGGACTGTAGATTATGGTTAAGGCTTAGACATTGGGTCATCTATAATCCCTCTTCCCACTTTGTGCCAAAGGACTTCTTAATCTCATCTTCTGAAAATAATTAAAATCTCACCATCTCTGCTCAGGGTGCACTATGCCATTAGAGAGAAACTCAGTACCCACTCAACAGCCCAGGGCCAGGGCCTGGTGCCTCTCCCTTAGGAGAGATGAAGAGGCTGTTCTTTACAACACGAGACACCACAACAACTCCCTCAGCTCCCTGCCTCACCAGGTCTGAACTGAGAGGGAGCAGCTCAGAGTGAAGGCCATCCTCCAGGCTAAGCTCAGTCCTCTTTGCAGGCAGTGAGAAGGCTCTGGCTCCCTGGCCAGGACACTCCTCAGCTGTGTTGATGGTTCCATGGGGAAGGGCTTGGGGGGAAGAGCCTGCACAGAGCTGACCGAGCACTGTCTGCCTACCACCCGCACTGCTGCATCCCAGAGAGCTTCCTGCTGACCTCATCTGCTCCCACTGCTCTTTCCCTCCCTGGGGGCAGGAACTAGAGCTGTCTCCTCAGGGAACCAGAGCACTGTCTGGCACAGGGCAGGGTCCCTGGTGGGGTGCACAGGGATGAATGAACCCTTTGCCCATTGACAAACTGAGGGAGCTCATTGACAAAATGGTGCCCCAATGAAACAGCGGTGACTTGAGGAAATGGCAGCCAAAACAGTCCGGTTGTTCCCTCTGGAGTTGCAACTCTACTGTGTGTGATTTTGTAGGAAAACATTTGGGTCAGAAAGCTGCAACGTGCTGTCCCATACAGGAAACCTTCTCAGAGTGTGCCTCTGAGCCTTGCTCTGTGCTCAGAAGGTTTAACCACCAGTCTCTGTCCACATTCAAATTGGGAAAAAAAATCAGAATATCCAAAATTGATGAATTACTCAAATTTCCAAAGTGTGGTGGTGTGTGAACATTCATTACCATTAAGTTATAGAGCTGTCCTTATAGTACTCTCCTTTTTCTCTGTCTTACTAAATTGCAAAATACAAAGCCATTGGAGATACTTATAAACAGAGTCTGATGCAGTCCTAACTCAGAGCCTTAAGGAGAGAGTCCTACATAGTCCTACCTTTGTCGGGTCTGGGTATCCTGTTTGGCTATTTAAAACTGTTATCAAGGTTAATGGATGTGCAGCCCCAAACAAAAAAGAATGTTCTCCCCTCTCTCTTTTTATGTAAGTATATCATGCATATGGGAAATGCTTCAAAAAATATATGTTGCTAGAGGTGGGAAAGCATTACAAAAGATATGTTTCTTCAAAAGAAAAAATAATGATAAGGTTATTTCCCTTTCACAAACCCCAAAATTCACTTTTTTTTTTTTTTTTAGCCTACACTTGACAGTAACCTCAGATGCACTGAAGTCAGCCCAGCTGCACAGAATAAAGCCCAGTGTCTGAGTGAATATATGTCTCATCTTCCCTTTCTAGGCTTCTTGCCCTCCTCTCTGGCCCCACTAACTAATAATAGTTAAATGCTGATTGCAGGCCCTTCGGTGAGGGTCTTTGAAAAGTCTCCAGGTGGCTGCCCTGGTACTGCAAGCCTGGTTAGTCATCACTACTAAAGTGAAAAAAAAAACAAGACAAGCAAAACGCCCAGTCTATATGGAAACACACACACCTCTATACATTCAAATAGGAAAGAAAAAAATATAGATAAAACGAAAGTACAGAGAGAACTTGAGTATTGTGTAAGCCTGACTTTCATACAACTAACAAATAAATTTCCCCTTGCTTTCCCGCCCAAGTGAGAGGCTTCTCTTACCATTCTGGAGCGCGCTAATGAGTGTGACGATGACCAACAGGATAATATTGCCCACGGTTTCTTGATCCATGTTTGCTTCAGGCTCACCAGCGAGGACTGCTCTGTGCCACCCACGTCTGCACTGTCCAGGAAGGGGAAGTGAGAGCCTGCACTCTGTCTTTCATCATTAGAATTTCTGAAGGTCCCAGCACAATACACAGTGCTGCTTTCTCCTTCCCCTCTTCCTCTTCCCCTCCTCCTCCTCCTCCTTTTATTCTCCCTCCATTTCCTCCTCCCCCTCCTCCTCCTCCTCCTTCTCCCCAGCCACCAAAATGCCCTGGCTTAGTGTGACCTGCCAGAAGAAGCAGGGCTAGAGAAAGAATCAGGAAGGGAAAAAAATGAAACTTTTTTATTTATAGAGCACCAAAATGATCTGTGTCCTGAGTACTGCCTTTCTTTTCTTGAATTCCTAGTAGGGGAAAGGAATACTTAACACATGGCAGGGTCCACAGTGGCAGTCAGGTAATAAGGCCTGGATAAATGGAAGGAATGATGGATGGATGGATGGATGGATGGATGGATGGATGGATGGATGGATGAATGGATGAATGGATGGATGTGTGGATGAATGGATGAATGGGTGGATGGGTGGATGGATGGATGGATGGATGGATGGATGGATGGATGGATGGATGAATGGATGAATGGATGGATGGGTGGATGGATGGATGGATGGATGGATGGATGGATGGATGGATGGATGAATGGATGGATGTGTGGATGAATGGATGAATGGATGGATGGGTGGATAGATGGATGGATGGATGGATGGATGGATGGATGGATGGATGGGTGGATGGATGGATAAGGAGGAGGAGGGGCATCTGAAAGCAGCAAGAGAATTAAAACTCAATCAAAGAATTGAGACAATGGGCAGAAATAGGGTTGCTGATGACCCCTAAGGAAAAATTCCAAACAGGAAGTGTTATTAAACACTGCAACTGGCTCCCATGAGGTAATTGTGGAGACACCTTCCTTGGAGTCTTCTCAACATATTGACAAGCATACAGAGAAGGTGTGAGCCTAGACCTGCTGGGTGGGGCAGGTGGTCACCTGGCAGCTTACAGGATAGCTTTCCCTGGTAAATGGCAAACCCTTGGAAGTTGCAAGAGAAAATGCAAGATTCCTGCAACCTTCATCCCAGACTCAACTCTTTAGCAGTGACTAAGAGGAGCTTTTAGCAAAATCTCACTTGGAAAGAGAATGTTGGCCAATATATTTGGTGGCAGCAGGGATCTGCCTCTTGGTGTGGAAGAGGCTAGCATGGGGCGATAATCACACACCCTCTGTGGACAGCAGCAGAGGTCAGCTCGGCCTGAGTAAGAGGTGCACGGAGGCCGGCTGCAAGGGCAGTCCAGGCTGGTAATGACTTGAGCACCCTCTGAGTGCCTCAGCACTAGAAAGATTTTTGTGTTCTCCTTAACATCCCATTTGTATGTGAGTTGGGTAAGTCTCCGGGACACTTAGGTCCAGTAGACAAGGAGTTTGATGCCCATGAAGTGTTAGTCTGCAAGCAGTCATCATAATTCAGTGGTAATGCATTCAAAGTGAAGACCAGTCCCCTTAAAATTGCTTTGATTGCAAACTATAGAATTGTAGCTTAAACTAACTTGGTCAAAAAAGGAAATTTATTGGCTCAAAGAATCCAAGGACCTGAATAACCAAAAGTTGAAGAGTCCAGATGTGATTGGGCCTTGGAGCCAAGGAATTCTCTCTCTCTCATGAGGTGCTCTCTCTCAGTCTCTCTCAACTTTCTTTAGATTGTCAGCCTTTTTCTCTCTACAGACTGGTTTTCTCCACACAGAGGAAAATATGTCCACCTGTAACTGTGGAGTTTTACATCTTATAACTTCTGTCACCTATAAAGGACTGATTTCACTCATCTAATTTTTAGAACCATCTCATCAGCCCTGGTAGTTAGATAACCATTCCTAGGACAACCAGATGGAAAGAAAACAAAAGAACCTGGTAGTTTCCATACTTGTCATATGGTTGAAGGAGATCATTCCCTAAACAGAGATTAGGGGGTTGGGGGAGAGTCCTGGGTGCATCCTCTATCATGCTATGACTGTACACTACTTATAATCCCACTAGGGGCCCAGTGCACGAATTTGTGCACCTTGAAAGGACCTGTGGGCCGTGAGGCTGAAGTGGGCACAGGGGTGGGTCTCAGCTCATCCTCCACGCCCCTGCCTGGCCTCTCCGCCAACGGCTCCTGGTCCCCTGTCTACCAGCAGCCCTGCCTGCTTCTGCCACCACCGCTCCCACGTGCTGATGGCACCAGCCTCACTTGCAGCTGCTGCCCTGATCACCCCCTCAGGAGCAGGGGGAGGTAGAGAAGCCCTCAAGGGCAATTGGGACTGGCACCAGGCACCGGCTGCAGGTGCAAGCGGGGCCGGTGCCAGCAGGAGGTGCAAACACCTGGTGGGACTGTGGTGCACAGGAGCAAAGAATTTTCAGTAACTACCAGAGGCTCACCCCAATGACAGCAACCACCTCCTCGCCTTAGTCTGGTGCTCCGGCTCACCTGCTCCACCAGCCAGTTGTGGCCAACACCTGCCTTGCTCTGCACACACCCCCTGGTGGTCAGCGTACGTCATAGCAACCAGTTGTTCCGCCACTTGGTCTATTTGCATATTAGGGTTTTATCTAGATCTAGATCTAGACCTAGATCTAGATGATATAGATATAGATATAGATATAGATATAGATATAGATATAGATATTAAAATGTCAAGTTTTTAAAGAAGTTTCTCTGTCCTGCAGGCTGGTGTCTTTAAGGCTCACCCTAGTCTCTCCCCTGCCAAGTGTTTATGTGCATGGTGTGTGCATTTATGCCATGCTCTGCAGGTACATGGAAAACATCACCAGAATCCGACAGTCTGCCCAGATACCATTGGAAACCCTGCCAGCTCTGTGAAACTCAGGGAACCAGGAAAGGGAAGCCTCCTGCTTGTTTCCCAAGCCCCCAGGAGCTCCACAAAGGGGAGGGGAGGGGTACCAAGCAATTTCCGCTTTAGCACCTGGTAACAGCATCTGGCGGGAGGTGAGTAGCTGCGCCCCCTCCTGTGGTGGGACATCCACACCTGGGCTCCCTGGAGTCACCTGCCAGAGTGGACAGGACACGTTGTGGGGTGAGCTTACTTCCCTGAGAAGAGCATTTGAATAGTTAGCCAAGTTGGCCTTTCAATTCCAGTGCACACATTAGGATTCTGGCTGCAGTGCAGAAGAGCACTTATCAGAGGTGACGCCTCTGGAAATGACATTCATCTTAATAGAAAGCTGCTGAGACAGAAAAAAAAAAAAAAAGGCAAGAACTCAGGAAGCAGGGGAGGGGAACACTGGGCCTGCACTGGGTCCTGGGTCCCTAACAAGAGGGTCTCCAGCCAAACAGCCAGCCCTCTGCAGGCAGGACCAAACCAGACCAAGCCTGGGACCTGGAGCTCTGAGCTGCTGAGTCCTGGGGACACTTCTGAGTCCTGGGGACACCGCTGAGTCCTGGGGACCTCACTTGTGCATTTGCTCTTCAACACAACCCTCTGGGTACAAATTATTCCTCCCATTGCCCAAAAGATGAAACTGAGGTTCAGACAGGTTAGGCCGCACGCCCACAGACACACATACAGTAAGGAGCAGAACTGGGACTCAAACCCAGGCTTGCCTAGTTTCAAAGTCTGGGTTTTAACCCCCTGAACACTGCTGCTGGGACAGTTTTCTGACCTGGGGACTCTCTGGTCCTCCTGCGCCTGTGCTGGGTAGTCAGCCCCCTCAGGAGCTCGTGAATTGAGCGATGGTTCCTAAGCCGCTAAAGAGAAATTTTTTGGTAAAAGAAAAGAAAGGAAAACATATACATTTCACAGAAAATAACTTAATTCCCAGACACCTGACCGTCAGTAAAGGTAATTTAACAAGAACCACCCACAGCTTCAAGGCCCAGAGCCCTTCTCCTCCGAGACCCTTGTTCCAGGGCCCTCAGTGCTGGCGCATACACTGCACTTATCTAGTGTGACAGGCCAGTTAGACAAATGTGCTGGGCATGCGGGAGAATAATTAGCACATGCATTAATTAGAGTGCTCTTAGTGATTTCTCTGGGAAGGACAACCATTTGTCAGCAGAGATCTGGACAGCTGGGGCCAAGCAGAACTCAGGGGGCAGCAATTCAGAAAAGGCAGTGGCACTAAGAGCGGCTATTTGAAACATGGGAGCTGCTCATGCACTTAGCCAAAGCACACCTCCATCACCATGGCAACATGGGGCCACTTCGCTGGGTTGTCAGGCAACAACATCCACGCATCTTCCATCTCACCTCCAGTGCATGTTGCCACTTCATGACATCTCTTCACTCTCCATTCACTGTTGTCCTCAGCGTTCACTAGGACAAGGATTTCTCCTGCACATAACGTTGGGAATGAGGGAGGGGACAGAATTCTCCCAGGTTGAGGTGTCAACACTACACTGGACATAGAGATATATAGCCCAGGTCTACAGGCACAAATCATAGATAGTTACAAAGCAGCTCTTTTAATTTCAGTCAATCGAAAGACTATTCAGACCAATATTGATCTGAAAGGTAAGTTTTATGAACAAATGCCAGGCCATGGTCTGCTCCAGATGTCACATGTGAATAGTCTCCAAGAGAACCAAACCAGCCTGTTGAGTGTCAGTCTCCTTCCCTGGCCACAGTCAGATGGCCTTTCTTTACATGAATAGCCATGGCAGAACCGAATTGAACTAAATAGAGATGAGGCCCCGTGTCATTATATAAATGAGGAAACTGAGAGAAGGTGAATTTGCTGTAACCTCAAAGCTGTTGATTAAATTCCACGCATGCTAAGAACCCTGAGTTATGTGCTTTACAAATCTAAATGACATTTACAGATAAGACCTTCATCCCCTAGAATCTCAAGCTAGAAGTTGATAATAAGAAAATATAAGCAGAGGTCCACAGACAGTCATACAGACTGCAAGAAACCACAATAGTATGCAGAAAGCCTCTTCCCTCTTCTAACAGAGATACACAGCACAGTGTATTATTATGAGTTTGCAGAAAAATAAAGCAAGTAACCCAGAAGTGCAGAAAACATCATGCTGTGTGCTGAGCACAACAGAGGTTGGACACAGGCTCCTTTGCCCACATATCAGCTTGATCTGCCTTACAGACTGTCTAAGGAGAAGTGGTCAGCAATGGACACAGCCTGCCCTGGGGACATTTAGTTCTGATAAAATTAAAAATTGTGATGCTCATATATGCTCAGCTGATTTTTGACAAAGTAATTGAATGAGGAAAGCAAGGTTTTTCAACAGAAAGTGTTTGAATAACTGGAATCATATCAGGGTGGAGGGGCCTTGATCCTACCCAAAAATCACACAAGACATAACCAGAATTGAGTCTTAAACATAAACATAAAAGCTAAAACTACAAAGGTTCTAGAAGAAAACATAGGAAGAAGACTTTATGACTGTGAGGAAAGCAAGGATTTTTTAAATAAGGCACAAAAAGTTTGTAAAGAAAAAAAGAATAAATTAGACTTCATCAAAATTTAAAACTTCTGCACTTCAAAAGTCACCATTAAGAAAATACAAAGGCAAGCCACAGACAGGGAGAAAATATTTGTAATACATAAATCTGACAAAGGACCTCTATCCAGAATATATAAAGAACTTATTTCCAGTCATGATAAGAAGATAACCCTATTTTTAAAATCGGTAAATGATTTAAACAAACATTTCACAAAGGTATAAAATGACCAACAAGTGCATAAAAATATGCTCACCAACATTAGTCAGCAGGGAATGCAAATTAAACAACAGTGAGAGCCTCCTGTACTCCTCTGAACATGGTCAGCAAGGGTGAACATCGGGTGAAACTCTCTCGTTGCCGGTGACAGTGTAAAGATGGCAAAATATAAATAAAAATACTTAAAAGAACTTCGGCAGTTTCTCAAGCTTAATACACACTTGACTAGCAATTCCTCTCTTAGGCATTTTTTCCAAAAGAAATGAGAACGTATATCCTATATCAGTCAGGGTTTGAACAGAGAAGCAGAACCACTAAGTGATTGATTATATGTATATAAAACTTGGAATAGTGATGACCCACTATGGGAGCTGGTTAAATACCAGTAGTCTCTGTGTTGTATTTGTTTTCTAGGACAGCTGTAACAAAGGACCGCAAACGAGTGCCTTAAAACAACTGAAACTGATGGTCTCACAGTTCTGGAGAATGAAGGTCTGAGATCAAGGTGTCAGCAGGTCCACGCTGCTGCTGAAGCCTGCCTGGTCCAGCTCCTGCTGGTGGCAAACAGTCACTGGCTGGTGTTCCTTAGCTGCAGCTGCACCACCTCCAGCTCTGTCTCCATGGTCACGTGTATTCACATCTCATGCCTCTGTCTTCACATGGCCATCTCCTTACAGGACAAGAGTCATATTGGATTAGGAGTCCACCCTACCACAGGATGACTTTTCTTACTGAATTACATTTGCAATTGTAAGGTCACATTCAAATAAGGTCACATTCTGAGGAACAGGTGTTAAAACTTCAACATGTCTTTTTGGAATACACAGGTCAATCCTAATTGCTGTTTCTGCAACTGGTATTGAAGCCTAAACTCCAAAGGGCAGACCATCAGGAAGGGAAGAGGGACAGGAAGTGGGGAAAGCAAGGGAAAACCTGAACCTATAAGAATGAGCTGAGACTAAAATGTGAGGAAACCATGAAGACAGGTTGGAGCCCATGTTTGTCACTCACTGATTTTAAGGCCAAACCTCAATGACCAGGGCTTTCTGCAAAAAATCCTGGTGGCCTCACCACAGAGCAGTCAGAGAAGCTGAAGGAGTTAACAGCAGAGGCTGGGAGAGCTGAGGGCTTAGCCCACCAGGAGAGCCAGCAGTAAGCAACCATATATGTGCAACAGAGTTATATGCCCTGCCTGCCCTGCTCAGCAGACACAGATGGCTGCCATTTCACTCCCACCTTCCTGGCCTCATAGAAAGGCCCCCTGTGGCACACACTAACCCAGAACTATGCAGGGAAGTGAACTTAGGAGAGCATGGCTCCAGCCTAAGCAAGTGGACACAATACATTACCTACTGCAGTCCACCCTTTGTCGATTCAGCACCACCCCTTTAAGCCAAACAGAAGTTAACTTCTAAAAAAGACAATGGCAAAATCATGCTTCTATCAAACATAATGAAACTTTCTCATAAAAATAAAAATGCACTAATCCTCTGCCCTGAAAAATGATATAAATCTCTTTATTCATCTTTAGGTGACATTCTTTCTGCTTCTGAGCCATAGCTCCCTGTTGGTAGCTGGCAACATAAATGCTGAGATATAAGGTTAACTACTATTAACACATATTATGTTATATAGTAGGGAATTGAATGGAGAAATAGAAAATGAGTAATATATACACAGTTATATTCAGATCAAGATAAAGAAGAAATATTCAACTCTAGTACAGTCCTCATTTCTTTAGCCAATTGCTGGCTGTTGACTAATATTTATAATTACCTTCTACTATCCATACCATAGTTTCTCTCAGCAAGTACCTCAGCTGGTCAGCTTCCTTTCATGAAGAGGTGACTGAAATCTTTATTCCTGAAGAGGCAGACCATTATCAGACCTGTAGGTATTGAATTATTGCTGTTTCCCATTGACAGGAATTACAGGACCTGGGAGCACAAACTCCTCACCCCAATGCGTAGTAGCAGTCTAGTGTCCCTTTTATAATCAGGAACAATCACCCAAGCAGAGAAAGGAACCTCCTTCTTTGCCGGTTGGTTCTCTAGCATGAGGAGACAGTAAACTCAGCTTCCGGTTTAATGGAACCATTGTTGTGTTCTCTGATGGAAGCATTGTTCCCATAGGAACTAAGGTTGCTAGACTAGAGCTAAAAGTGGCAGAGATGAGAAGCATAATCACTACTGGAACATCAGGAGTGATAGTGAGAAATCCACTCTCATTTTCACCCAGTGATTCCTGGACCCCTGAGTCCTGGCTGATTTGAGCACATACTGCATCTTGAAGGATATAACCACAGCCCTATGAGGTGTTGCCACCTTGCTGGTGTTATAAGTGAGCCTTTAAAAGTCCATTCCAGAGTTCTAATCAGACCAACTGCTTCATTGCAAGACCAATGAAGGCCATGATCATGAGTCTATTGCTAGATTTTCCTTGCTATAAAATTGCTTCCTTGATCAGAAGCAATGCTGGATAGAATTCCAGGACAATGGGATTAAGTCCAGAGATGGTGGGTTTGCAGAAGCACTATAGTCAGGGAAGGCAAGTCATTTTCCAGAGCAAGTGTTTATTCCGGTGAAGACAAAGCAATGTCCCTGCCCTGATGGGAGTGGTACATTAGAATCACCCTAAACCAGATGGCTTGCTATTCACCATCTCTAACACAGGGAATGGCACCATACTGATGCAGATTTTCATGCATGATAGGTAGAGCACTCAGCAGTAGCTAGAGCCAATTAGCCAATTAGCCTTGATGCGTGGAAATCCATGTTGCTGTGTCAATACATAACCCTACCCCCTTGGCCACTGTATTCGTAAGCCCATTGGGTAAGAACCAGCGTAGCTAACAGATGCCACCAAAACGGATCATCTTGTCGGTCTGACTATTAAGCTCCTCCTTCCTCTGCCTCAGTTGCTTTTCTAAGCATTCACATGGGACACAAATTCTCACATTTTCTGTGCATGCAGAGAAATCAATCCATATTCCTCTTTCCCAGACCTTCTTGCCACCAGGTTCCAATTAGATCCCTTCCAAGTTCCTGACTATCTGCCTAAACCATTGGCTACTCTCCAGGAGTTATTGCAGATTTGTGCTTAGGGCCATTTTTTTCCTCTGGGCAAAAGGAACATTCACTTTCACTGCTGTGTTCACCCACTGAGGAGATTATCCTTTAGCATTGTCCTCAGGGCCACCTCAGAGTGAAGCTATAGTCTGCAGATAGCCACTTTGGGTAGTACCAACATACTGTGCAAACACCTATAAACCACGCCTCAATTTTTTTCTTCCTCAGTCAACTGGTCATGAGGACATAGATTCAGATTGAAGGGAGCAGTCAACTTGGCAACAGTACTGGCTGAGGGCATGTGCTTGCTTGTGCCATGTTTTGTGTCTTCAGGTACTGCTGGAGCCTTGTCTCCTTTATCCACTCCTTCCCCATGATGATGGGGTGCTGTTGTGTGAAGCCAAATTCCTGGTGTGGGTCAGATGACACTGTTCATGATGAACAACTCAGGTCACAAGACGACATGATGGCTCATGGTATAGTGTTCAGTGTTTATTATCAATAGTAAGCCAGGTGTTTTTCCAAAGGATAATAGTTATCTTCAGAGGGTATCATAGCTTTGCTCCAAAATCCTAAGAAGTTACATTCAGGTTCACCTATAGTGGCTGTCAAAAGCTCCAAACAGCATTCCTACCTGTCACTGATGCTTCAAGCACCATTAATATCCACTGAGTCTTAATTTGTACAGCTTGCACAGCAGCCTGAATTTGTATACAGAGCCTTCTCTTATTGTAGAGTCTCACTGAAAACTGGCAGCTTTTCTGGTTATTCAGTAAATGTGTTGGGCTAGCATGCCCAAATGAAGTATATGTTGCCTCTAAGATCCGCATAGATCTTCCAGGCACTATGACTCTTTCTAGTGGAAGGAGGGGCCAGATGTAAGAACTTGTCCTTTACCTTGGAATATATAATTTTCCATGGTCTCAGAATACTGTATTCCTGAGAAATTTTACAGCAAGAGCAGGCCCCAGAATTTTGTGGAATATAAATTCACAACATGTAGACACACAGCCTGTATTATATTTGTAGCAGCTTTATTCAAAATAGCCAAAAACTGGAAATCACCCAAATGTCCACCAGCAGGTGAATGGAATAAAAAAATTGTGGTATATTCTTACAATGAAATTATCTATATATATAAAAGCTTAAGTGACTGTTAAGACCAAATGACCAGTCAACCAGTCGCTATGACATGCACTGACCACCAGGGAGCAGACGCTCAATGCAGGAGCTGTCCCCTGGTGGTCAGTGCGCTCCCACAGCCAACCTCCTGCAGTACCTCCCCCCAGCCGGTCTCTCCCCTCAGCCGGTAAGCCCTGATCGACCCTGATCAAGGACTTCACAAAAGTAGGCACTGTGCAAGATGGCCCTGATCAGCCCTGATCCCCAGCCAGGCCTAGGGACCCCACCTGTGTGCGAATTCGTGCACCAGGCCTCTAATCCTATATAATAAAAGCCTAATATGCTAGGTGTCTGGTCGTCTGGTTGTCTGTTCAACCAATCAAAGCATAATATGCTAATGTATGCTAAGGCCGCTAAACCACTCACTATGACATGCACTGACCACCAAGGGGCAGACAGTCAACCAGTTGACCAGTCGCTATGACATGCACTGACCACCAGGGGGAACACACTCAATGCAGGAGCTGCTCCCTGGTGATCAGTGTGCTCCCACAGGGGGCGCACCGCTCAGCCAGAAGCCAGGCTCACAGCTGGCAAGCAGCAGCGCTAAGGATTTCCTACTGACTGCTTAGGCCCGATCTCTAAAGGGAGCAGGCCTAAGCCATCAGTCGGACATCTTCTGAGGGCTCTCGGGCTGTGAGAGGGCGCAGGTTGGGCTGAGGACCAAGCCCCCCCACCCCCACCCCAAGTGCATGAATTTCGTGCACTAGGCCTCTAGTTCACTAATAAAAAGGGACAAACTACTGATGCACACAACATAGATGAATCTCAAAACCAATATGCTGAGCAAAAGAAGACAGACACAAAGGAATGCATGCCATATGATTCCATTTACATGAAGCTCTAGAAAAGATAAATAATATAATCTATAGTGACAGAAAGCAGATTAATAGTTGCCTGGAGCTGAGGCTGGACTGGATAGTGACTCAGGAGGAACACCAGGAAACCATATGGGGAATGTTCTATATCTTGATTTTGATGATGGTTACATGGATGTACTTATTTATCAAAACAGTGCACTTAACATGGGTACATTTTATTGTATGTAAATTGTACCTCAATAAAATTTATATTTAAAAAATTTTTGGTTTAGTAGCTCAGTAGTATTTTTCTCTTAGAGGTTAAAGTAAGTTGCATAGAATTACACAATCACTTCATTTGAAAAAGGTTCAACAAAGGAGTTTATATTAACTGAACTATGAACTGTATGGATTAGAGGATCTTCTAGCTTTGCATTTCAAATAGGTTAGAAATATCAGGTGGTGGAAATCTCCATAATTTATTCTTCCTTCACAAAAGAGCTAACCTGCTTAAAGAACAAAGTCAGGAACTCTAGCATCTTATTATATATCTCTTATTCCACTATTTGCTTTGGCCTGTATTTTACGTAGTTAGGTGGTATGATCCCCTGTCTGAGATTTTAATGTCAGGGACCAGATATCCTGAACTGGCCCAAATAATACCCAACCATGAGATTGGATTACCTGTTTAATCCCTGAAGGAGAGTGGGGGGGGGGGGGGAAGCATCTTGAAGCTAAAGGAAGGAATTAACTACAAATTAGCGAAAAGAAGGAGCAAATCAGTTAACAGTTTTCTTTTTTCCTGTTAGGAACTGATTAGGAAAGGCTTCACAAAAGTAGGTCACTGTATAACCAATACCAAATAAAATCCTAGGGACAAATTACCCCAAGTCAAGAAAGAATGGAATAGTTCTACTTAAGCCTGGATCTTAGAACACTGGGAAAGGACTTATTGATACAGGAATTCTATCAAAGAACAAGCAGTAATAGCTAACATTTACTGAGGGCTCACCTTTTACTCAAAATAGTGCTAAACATACTACATGCATTATCTTATTTAGTCCATTTTACCAAAGTAGAAACTGAGACTCACAGTAACTTACTTGCTCAATATTTAAGCTAGTAAATGGCATAACCCAAAGGAATAACTGAGCTCTTTTTCTGGTCTAGTTTTCACCTTTTATGAATTTTGCTGCAAGCTCTGCTCCTCTACTAAATTCTCAATTGGCTGGTATAAAACCTGGATACTTTCAATTATTAACACATTCTTAACAAACTAGAAATTAAGGGAAACTTCCTCAACTTGATGGAGAACATCCATGAGAAACCTACAGCTGACATCATAATTAATGATGAGAAACTAGAAGTTTTCCTGCTAAAGTCAGGAAAGATACACCACTTTTTTCAAATACTGGAAGTCCTAGTTAACAAAGCAAGACATGAAAGAAAAGAAAAGATTTATAGATTGAGAAGAAATAAATAAAACTGCTTTTATTCATAGGTGACATGATTGTCTATGTAGAAAATCTGAAACAATCAATAAAAACAAACAAACAAACAAACTTGGAACTAACCAATAATTATAGCAAGATTGCAGGAACAAGGTCAATATACAAAAGTCAATCACTTTCTTATATTGAGCAAGTGGAATTTGAAATTTAAAACATAATGCCATTTGCATTAGCACCTCTCCTTCAAAATAAAATAATTAAGCATAAATCTAACCAAATTTGTACAAGATTTATATGAGGAAAACTACAAAACTCTGATGAATTAAATAAAAGGATAAGGCAATAAAGGGAGAGATACTCCATGTTCTTGGGTAGGAAGACTCAATATTGTCAAGATGTCAATTCCTCCCAACCTGATATATAGATTCAATGCAATCTCTACCAATGCAAAATTCTACCAATTATATTGTGGATGTTGACAATTAAATTCTAAAATTTACATGGAGTGGAAAAAGATCCATAATAGCTAACTCAGTATTGAAGGAGAAAAACAAATTCAGACACTGCCTGACTTTAAGACCTAACTAAAAAACTACAGTAATCAAGACAGTTTTTATTCTTTGGCAAAGAATAGACAAATAGATCAATGGAACAGAATATAGAGCCCAGAAATCAACCTACATAAATATAGTCAACTGATTTTTTTAAAATTTATTTCTTTTTGTATTTTTATTGTGATATAATGTATATATAATATTATATTAGTATCAGGTATAGAATAGAATGACTTGATATCTGTATAATTACAAATCACAACAGGTCTAGCTAACGTCCAACACACACATACTTACAATTTTTGTTCTTGTGATCAGAACGTTTTTAAAAATATTTTTATTGATTTCAGAGAGGAAGAGAGAGGGAGAGAGAGATAGAAACATCAATGATGAGAGAGAATCATTGATTGACTGCCTCCTGCACACCCCCTACCGGGTATCTAGCCCGCAACTCAGGCATATGCCCCTGACCAGAATCAAACCCACAACCCTTCAGTCCACAGGCCGACGTTCTATCCACTGAGCCAAGCCGGCTAGGGCTGTGATCAGAACTTTTAAGATCTACTCTCTTAACAACTTCCAAATATATGATAAAGTATTATTAACTATAGTCATCATCTGTATATTACATCTCCATGACTTATTTTATTATTTATTTTTTATTTCTCAATTACAGTTGACATTCAATATCATTTTATATTAGTCTCAGGTATACAGCATAGTAGTAAGAAACTTACATAATTTGCAAAGTGATCCCTCCCAATATTCTAGTACTCACTTAGCACTATACATAGTTATTACAAATACTAGAGGACCAGTGCATGGATTCATGCACTGGTGGAGTCCCTTGGCCTGGCCTGTGCCCTCTCACAATCTGGAACCCCTCAGGGGATGTCAGATAGCCAGTTTCAGCTCAATCTCCACAGGCCCAATCCAGACAGGAGGGAGCTCGATCCTGTGCATTGAGCATCCATCCCTTGGTAGTCAGTGCACAGCATAGCGATTGTCAACTGGTCATTCGGTCATTTGGTCACTTAAGCTTCTATATATATATATATAGATTATCTATAGTCAACTGATCTTTGGCAAAGAAGCAAAAACAATACAATTGAGAAAAGATCATCTTTTCAATAAATGGTGCTGGAACAACAACATTTTTGCTATATGCAACATTTTTTGTTATGTGCAAAAGAATGAATCTAGACACTGACCTTAAATTCTTCACAAAATTACCAACACATTAGTCTCTTTGCGTTTTCTGCTTCTTGTAAATCTTTAACAATGAGTCCATGGATCTGAAACAAATCAAAATCTTAAAGGAATTTCAGATCAACTATTTTTAGAGATGTGTGGTGACTAGAGTTCTAAGTAATTTGTTAGAAGAATGATCCAGGATCTTCAACTGACCTATTAAAAGAATCATGGAATTATATACAGTACCTAGATCCTAAAAATGATCAGATGACAGTTAGGCAGAAAGACTAAATGTTATGTATTCTCTATCTTCTCTCATTTATTCACTCACTCAACAAATAATTATTGAGCATACATACCACTGGTTTGGTACTAAGCAAAATAGACTCAGTCAATGGTAATATTGGTTAGAATAAAATGTATCTGCTATAAGCAGAAAAAGCAAAACAGTAATGGCTTAAATATTAAACTTTATTTTTCTCTCATTTATAAAAAATTGTGGCAGTACGCGAACCAGGACTGGTGTGGCCACTCCAAGGTCATTAAGAACCCACAGGCCAATTCTTCTTCTGCTCTATCAACATGACATGTGGCTACCATCTCATTGTCACTTGATTGTCCATTGTGGCTCTGGTGTTTCTGCCATCTGTTCTTCACTTTAGGAAGCAAGAAGGAGAAAGAATGAGAAGAGAAAAGAGGAATCGCCCTTTCAAGAGCTTTCCTGGAAATCCTACCCTGCAATTTCAGCTTCCATCTCATTGGCCAAAATGCTGTCTCATGGGCTTCCTCCCTTCAGAAGAGACTAGGAATGTAGTCTTTTGACCATGCACATTACTGCCCTGGTCGAGTCTGGGATGAATGGTAAATGGATAATAGAGTAGACAACTATTTTCAGTCTTTTTAACAGAGGATATTGGAAAAATCTTCCCAGAAGAAGTGACACCAAAGATGAAACTGAAAGATGAGTATATATTAGCTTGGCAAAGAGATGAGAAAGGGGGAAATTGCATGTTTAAAGATCCTGAGCAAGAGCAAGATCACAATGCAATTGAGGAACTGAAAAAACTTCCACTTAGCTGGAAACTAGATTGAAGAGGTGGTGTGGGAGGTTCCACAGGAACCATGTTACAAAGGGCCTTGCCAGTTTCATCAAGGAGTTTATTATAATTATTATTACTAGGGATCTGTACGCGAAATTTGTGCACTGGGGGTGGGGGGCCTTCCCTCAGCCAAGCCTGCCCCCTCTCACAGACTGGGAGCCCTCAGGGGATGTCCCCATGGGGAGCGGGCCTAAGCCGCAGTCTGGCCTCCCTCTGCAGGAGGAAACTGGGCAGATCAGGGGAAGGCACCAGCCCCATCACCCCGCTGTTGCAGCCACTGCCAGCCACCACAGCAGCCAAGGTGTTTTCATCAACACGGACTCCAGTCCCTTCACCATGAAAAAATGACAACTTTCTTTAGGCATTTTCAAGATGTGTCTTTCATAGGATATGACATTTCTTTCTTTCTTTCTTTTTTATCTTCACCTAAGGATATGTTTCCATTGATTTTTTAAAAAGATATATTTTTATTGATTTTTTTACAGAGAGGAAGGAAGAGGGATAGAGAGTTAGAAACATCAATGAGAGAGAAACATCAATCAGCTGCCTCCCTCACTCCCCCTACTGGGGATGTGCCCGCAACCAAGGTACATGCCCTTGACCGGAATCGAACCTGGGACCCTTCAGTCCACAGGCCGATGCTCTATCCACTGAGCCAAACCAGTCAGGGTTCCATTGATTTTTAGAGAGTGTGGAAGAGAGAGGGAGAGACAAAGAGAAACATCAATGTGAGAGGGACACTCTGATTGGTTGCCTCCTGCATGAGCCCTGACCTGGGCCCCAGCCAGGGAGGAGCCTGCAACCTAGGTACATGCCCTTGATCATAATCAAACCCGGACCCTGTGGTCAGCAGGCTGAGGCTCTATCCACTGAGCCAAACTGGCTAGGACAGGATATAACATTTCTTAGCCCCCTCCAGCAGCGGACCTTCATTTTTTCCTCCAGGAATGTGGTGGAAAAACCCTAGATCGCCTTCTTGGATTCTTATAACTCAAGTTACCAAGAACACTGCAAGTGGCAGCGTACAGGGAGCTTAGCCAATGAGCAGTCAGAAGAAAAGGTGTTTACGCTCGAACTGGTTTAGCTCAGTGGCTAGAGCGTTGGCCTGCAGACTGAAGGGTCCCAGGTTTGAATCCTGTTAAGGGCATATACCTTGGTTGGGGGCACATACCCAGTGGGGAGTGTGCAGGAGGCAGCTGATCGATGTTTCTCTCTCATCGATGTTTCTGACTCTCTATCCCTCTCCCCTTTTCTCTGTAAAAAAAATCAATAAAACATATTTTTTTAAAAAGAAAAGAAAAGGTGTTTCCTCTGCAGCTCATGCACAGAGGACCCCCTGCGTTGTGTCCACTGGGCTAGGGGCATGTACCCACCACAGGGGGGCTGGGGGGCATGCCTCCAAGGCCAGCAGCCAGCCCCGTGTTGTGGGCGCCGGGCTTGGGGATGTGCGGAGACCTGGACTGCATGCACGGCAGCCACTGGGTCTCTGCACGCCACCAAGGCCTGCAGTCAGCCCCTTGTTGTGGGCGCCAGGCTGGGGGGCATGAACCCAGTCCGCCGCTTGGTGCCAGTGCATGCACAAGCAGCCACAGGATGGGAACATCTGCTTGGCACCTGTGCCCATAAGCCCAGAGTGGCCGGGGGCGTCCTGGGACCCCGGCTGCTCAGGGCCTATGCACGGGCCTACGGGCTAGGAACAGCCTGGGTCCCAAGGATGTTCCCGGGACTCAGGCCACTTGGCACCTGTGTATGCAAATTAACCCGCCATCTTTGTGGTGTTAATTTGCATACTCACTCCTGATTGGCAGGTGAGCATAGCAGAGGGACAGTCGATTTACATGTTTCTCTTTTATTATATAGGATTTTATTCCCATCACCATTTATCCTCTCTATGCCCTCTTCCATGTCCACCCCCCACCATCACCGCCATCAATGAGTTTTGAAATGATCCTGGGGACAAAGAGAAGCCACAGGATTGAAGAGGAGGAGTCTGGCAACTGGATTTGCATTTTAGAAGACCTCTCTGGCTACAACATGAACAGATTAGGGAGGCCAGCATGAAGACAGGAAGAGCAGCTGGGGGTCCATTTCAGAAATCTGTGGAGAAAAGATGGTAGATTATGATTGGTGGGTAGCAATGGCATTGGCCAGAAGTTGGTGGATTTGAGGGCTATTTATTTAATAATCACTACAATGCTTAGTGTGGAGTAGGGGGTAAAAAAAAAGGAATCAAGAATAATTCTCAGATTTCTGACAACATTCTGAATAAATGTCAGTGCCACTCCCTGAGATCTTCCTCTAAGACACTTTCATTGTAAGTATTGTTAGAGTGCTTTGTCAGGGATCACTCAGGCACATAGCTGAAGTTCCCAGTGCTTGGTTGACTTTGGCTATTCTTGAGGGAATCTATATATATAAAAGTTTAATATGCAAAGTGTCCCCTCGGGAGTTCAACCAACCAGGAGTTTGATCGCTCTCTATGATGTGTGCTGACCACCAGGTGGCAGCACAGAATGAAGGAAGGCCCCAGCTGGCAGCCAGCAGCTGTTAGGGACCCTACCCAAGCACAAATTTCATGCACTGGGCGTCTAGTATTTGATAAGCACCATAGCACCCAAACAACCCACTTGACAGTACTATTGAGATGTGTAAAATTAGACTTGATGCAGGTGTATGTGTATTAAAAATGAACGCCCATCTTCTATGGTCTCCTGATAGGAGATGGAATCGAGGTAGATGTGGTCTGTGAGCAGCAGGAAGGCACAGGGTGTAGACTCAGTGAGTGAAGAACTGAATTACAAGCTTCATTTCCCCCAAATAAATAGCCACAGGGGATTCCCAGATCTAGATTAGAGGTTCTGCACCTTACTGAATTACAACCCCTGCAACCAAAGAGCATTCATGCCACAGAGAGTGGGGGAGAACTTAGAGAGGTGGTCGAGTGCCCCTGAGGACACCATTGGTGCAGACAACTAGGTTTCTTAGGGAAAAGTAGGGAGGAGAGAGAAAAGTTTCTTTGCTTGTTTTTTATGTTTTATTGTCGGAAATTATACAACAAGCAAGCAAATAGAGGACTCATTAAATAACTGGACATTTAAAGATTCAAAAGTTAAATTTCTTCCTCTGGCAAAATGACCCTGACCACAGGAACAGAGTATATATAGCATTAACATGGTTTTTGGTTCTGTTTTTCTTTTGTAACTAGCTGAAAACACATTGTTTGTGGTGTTAAGTGGATTTCATAACTAATACAGAATGTGGCTAAATTTATATTACTGTGATAATTTTAATTTAACTTCCTGACTCCTACAGGCTTAATTGTCCATTTTTAACACTGAATTAGGCATAAAGTCCCAATATTACTAATAGGAAATGCTCACATTCCCTTTTGACTGTGATTAGGTTTTGCTCATCATTCCTGAATGTTGTATTAAGTCTATTTTAAAGATATCCCAAGAGACCCTTTTATGTTTACTTCATTTGAAGAAAAACAGATGTTCTCACATATCCTGAGAAATATTACAATTTACATTGTATTTGAAGGGTGTTGAAAACCACTTAGAGATCTATCTAGGTGGCCACAGGGTTTAGGTAATCTACAACATCTGATGGTGTGGATTATTATAAAATTAAAGGGCTATTGCCTGAAAATAAGTTCCTGGAAAGAGGCCAGGAGCCCAAAGGGGTGCTAATGTGTCACAGAAAGAAATTCGATGGCGAGCTTTTTAAAACATCCCAGGCCTCTGAACACATCCTGATGGATGAGGCCTTCCCAACACGAGGGTGGCTTCCACAGGGCTCAACACAGGGCCAAGCCAGGAGGAGCCACTGGGCAGGGCAGCAGCTGGAGGCCTGGGCCGCTTCCCACCCAGTAAAAGATGTTCCTGACTCCCATTCCACCCTAGGCTCAGAGGTTACTCCTGCCTCTGTCCCTGCTGAAGCATCCAGGCTCAGGAACAAGCAAAAATAAATGAGACACTTTCTGCCCCAGTGCCCGAGAAGACACTCACCACCTTCACTTTGGCCAGTGCAATGTGGCACAATCAAACTAATAGTCACAGAACACTAGTTAGAAAAAAGGTAACATACAGCAAGTGTGATAAATGCTCAGGCAACTGTACCATGTGCCCGGTATCCAATGTCTCACTTAATATGGGCAAAATACTGTTATTGCTCTCTTTAAAGATGAGGAGAGTGAGTGACTTGGCTGTAGTCACACAGTAAGTTAAAACAAGGAAATCAAAGCCAGACCTATCAGACTCCAAAGCCAGAGAGACTGAGTTGTTCTATGGAGGCCCAGGGGGCTTAGGCACCCAGGCAAAGGCCACATGTCAACCTGAAGGAGCAAGATGGCAAACCCAAGAAAGAGGACAGCCTTCCTACAGCTTGTGGTGTGCCATAACCAATCCAGAACCGATTTGACCACAGGGGTGTCCCTTCACTCCCCAGCCAAGGGATAGTCCCCACAGCCTGACACTAGCTCAGAAGGGGGAGTAGCAGTATAGTGACTAACAAGATTAATGTCAGGAATGGCATTGCTCACACAGTAAAATGAACACATTGACAAGCCCTGAGCTTCCTAACAGGAACCAGGGACTATAAGCTAAACAGAGACATTCTGCTAAGTACCCAGTGGCAAGCAGTCTTCTCAAAGGCACCCTAGAAATGTTGTAGAACCACTACCAGTAGTTCCCAAGTCTGGGATTGTACCTTCTGGAGTATCTGCAAGAGCCTATTACCAGCTGTAAACTGTGTGCTGGGTCCAAGAGTATTCCTTCCACTCAGGGGTATTTTCCCACCAAGCCCCCTCACCAGCGCACTCCTCTCCCAAGCAGAGGCAGGGAGAGCAGGAGAGAATGAGTGAAGCACCCCAAAATGAACCAATCACCCTGAATGATGACAAAGTCACTCACCACACTAGTTTCCATGCATGTGGGTGAAACCCCACACTTACTCAAGTGGGCCTCTCCTTGCCCCACCCCTTCACTCCTGTACCATGAAAAGCCTTTCTGGGAGGAGGGAATATAGCTCTTCCCTGCCCAGGTGTCTTTTTCAGGAGACAGTAGAAAGAATCACCTGGCTTCTCCCACCAAAGGAACAGAAAGATGTTCCAAGCTTTGTGGATCTGAACACTCAGCTCAGGTCTTTTCCTTTAAGGTTAGTAGGTCCCACTACGCTTAGGTCCCACAACCTGGGTACCATTTATAAAGAGTCAGAGCTGGGAGTTAACCTCCACGGTGTTCCTTTCAGGGAAATCCCAGCTATTCAAGGCAAGGCAGGTAAGTCTCCCTTTGTTGTGTGCTAGGAGTATGGCCCATGATTCAGGTTTATGGAACAGAGCTTTAGAAGTAACTTAGTTCAGAAGTAGGTGGAGTTGAAAGTACATCCTGAGACCACTAGGTTCCCAACACTGCTCTGGGAGCTTATGCTCTTAAAACTGCTGCATGAGGCCCTGAACCCAATTAGATCTCTCTCTCTCTCTCTCTCTCTCTCTCTCTCTCTCTCTCTCTCTCCTCTCTCTCTCTCTCTCTCTCTCTCTCTCTCTCTCTCTCTCTCTCACACACACACACACACACACACACACACACACACACACACACACACAAACACACACCCTGTACTAGCACTAGAGAAAGCCAACCACTTAAAAGTTCCCTAAGGTACCTAAAGATTTCCCAAATTCAGAGATTTTCAGGTTCTCCCATGAACACCATGAGCAGTTTCTGTTGACTTCCTCTATTGTATAATGATATTTTTTCCTTTTGACTTTTTTTGTTTCTGTTGACTTCCTATCTACTTATATAAAAACCATGGGTGGTGTTCATCACGTCCAGAACCGCTGTGACCAAGCGGGAGGAAGTCAGTCCTGCAGGGGTTGTCTTGGCAATGGCTGTGCCCTCCCCCAAGCTGTTTCCTGTAAGGGAGGGGTTTGAGACAGGAACCTGCCCTTAGAGCGTGGAGGCAGATCTTTCTAAAGCAGGGGTGGGCAAACTTTTTGACTCGAGGGCCACAATGGGTTCTTAAACTGGACCGGAGGGCCGGAACAAAAGCATGGATGGAGTGTTTGTGTGAACTAATACATGTTAACACTGCTGCTGGTGAAGGAGCGGAGGGGAGAGCAAGAGAACCCTCCGCTCTTTCGGCTCCGCGGGCCGGATCCGGCAGTTTGCCCACGGCTGTTCTAAAGTGTGCCATGCGCCAGCACGGCCAGGGGTGAACCTGAGTGGGGGCAGCTGAAAAGCTTAGAAAAGACAGACAAGAGAATGAAAGCTGGGTCTCAGTGGGACACTGCTTCTCTGAGAGGCAGCGACCATGCCCACAGCCATGCCTTTATTTTATAGCAGATGCTACGAGGCAAAGTAAGGGCGTCACCAAGATGTTTACAACATTCTCCTGGGTTTCAATCCTACTCTACTACATGCACCTGAACTCTATCAAGCCTACTTCACTCAGGCACGTGGGGCCACATCTTTGGACCATAGGTTCAAGCTTACAACTACAGCTGTTGGCTATAATTGTGCTGGGAGGGCCCTGCCCTCCAAGCTGGGACTTGCACGTGGCAATGAGAGGACTGTGCCCTCTCATCAGTCCAAGGCTTGAACCTGTCCAAAACACTGTAGCGTCTCCCCACAATAAAGTTTTAATTCTGTTTCTTTGTTACTAATGTTGTGGCCCCACCCCATAACAAAGAAACAATTTCCGGAGGATAAGGCCCAGGAATCAGGATTTTAAAAAGATTCCCAGGTGATTCTAATGTGCAGCCAAGGTTGAGAACCTCTGCTTTAGATAATATTAAAAATATATCTAAACATGCAATTCTTTGTCCAAAAAATGAGCATGTTCAAAAAAATTAAATGAAGAAAATTTGGATATACTCGATGGAGATTTTCACACATATTTGAGTGATGATTACATTGATTCCACAGATGATGCTGAAAAAGAAAATTTTCCCATGGAATTTCTTAATAGTATTACTCCTTCGGGAATGCCGTGTCATAAATTAAAATTGAAAGTGGGTGCAATCATCATGCTACTGATAAATCTCAATAGTAAATGGGGTCTTTGTAATGGTACCAGATTTATTATCAAAAGATTATAACCTAACATTATCGAAGCTGAAGTATTAACAGGATCTGCAGAGGGAGAGACTGTTCTGATTCTAAGAATTAATTTGTCCCCATCTGACACTGGCCTCCCATTTAAATTGATTCAACAACGGTTTCCCATGATGCCAGCATTTGTGATGACTATTAATAAATCACAAGGACAAACTCTAGACAAAGTAGGCATATTCCTACCTGAACCTGTTTTTGAATATGGTCAGTTATATGTTGCTTTCTCTCAAGTTTGAAGAGCATGTGATGTTAGAGTTAAAGTTCTAAGTACTTCATCACAAGGGAAATTAGTCAAGCACTCTGAAAGTGTTTTCACTCTTAATGTGGTGTACAGGGAGATATTAGAATAAGTTTAATCACTTTATCAGTCATTGTTTGCATCACTGTTGTTTTTATATCATGTTTTTGTTGTTTTCATATCATGTTTTTGTCGTTTTTATATCATGCCTCTGTTGTTGTTATATCCTTTTGTTACTGTTTATTTATTAATAAATGTATATATTATTTGCATATACATTTTACTAATTTCCTTTCATTTCTCACACTTCTATTATAGAGAAAGGGAAAATTCATTATTAAAATATCTCTGCTAATTAATTCCCTTTTTAAAAAAAATATTTTATTGATTTTTTACAGAGAGGAAGGGGGAGGGATAGAGAGTTAGAAACATCGATGAGAGAGAAACATTGATCAGCTGCCTCCTGCACACTCCCCACTGGGGATGTGCCTGCAACCCAGGTACATGCCCTTGACCAGAATCGAACCCGGGACCCTTGAGTCTGCAGGCCAGTGCTCTATCCACTGACCCAAACCGGTTAGGGCAATTAATTCCCTTTTAATGTGCACAAATTTCATGCACAGGGCTACTAGTATTCTATAATGCCAAAGTTCACAGTGAAGGGAGATCTACATAGTTCCTTCAGGCTCATCTAGCCATGTCATTACACTCCCTTTTCCCAGGGCTCTGGGATGGGAGGGGAGAGAGGGCCAAAGATGCAGTGATGGAAGAGAACCACAGAGCTACCCACAGCTGGAGCCAGTGCTGTGATGGAAAGTAATTTCTGACTCTTTTCTGGCTGCCTCTTGACTCACCAGCCTTCCCCAGACTAGGGGAGTGGGGATATATAATTTTCTTACTATGGGGTTGCAATATTACCTCATTAACTCATTTCTTTGTGGCTTGCAGGAAGGAAGCCTCGTATCCCCCAATGTCACTTCCCCTTTCCCAACCTCTCTGTCACTCCGTTTAATCTGTCTCTTACCATGCCCCTGCAGCCTGGTGTCCTAGAACCTCCTCCTCTATAGGAAGTTACTCTTTCCCATCACCACCACTAGCACCCCCGTTTCCCACCCCCCATCCCCAGAAGATGTCTCTTTTGGTGTCTTGGAAATTCCAGCACCTCAGGTTTCAGTCAAATGCACATGGAGCCTCTCCTCTGCCCAACCTTTGCCAATTTGGAATTGGAGAAAATGAAAAGCAAAAAGGAAGCTTTGGGGGCTCATATACCTTAGGCTGGTTGGGGGGAAAGTTGGCCTTAGGCACATCCAGAACCAGAACCAATGTCCTCAGGATGCTCCTTGCCTCCCACTTGGCATCTCTGTGGATCTGCTTCTTCCTCTTCACCTGGAGCTGGGCTCTGGGTGGGGCAAGAGCAGTGTGGTGGTAGGTGTTTTGTTCCAGTTCAGACTCCCAAGCAGTGAGGTCCTCCAAAGTTATCTAGAGAAGCATCCAGTCTAGCCTGACCCGAAGGAAACGTTCTTCCTCTAAACATGGCTTTGTTCCTGGACCTTACATAAATTACAACTGAAATACAGAACAACCATCATTCATAACTGAATGAAATCTGGCTTAATGGAAGTCCTACAATTAGAGAAGTAAAGAAGAAAGCACATTGAGAATGGTAGGAAGGGCGGAGTTGTGGAATGGGCTGGACCAATACCCACGTGTGCTGTGTTTTTAGTTAGGAGGGATATCTCCAAGGCCTCCCTTAGAAACATCCAGTCTAGCCTAACCCCAAGCCCAGGGTTCCAGAGCTAGGAAGAGAAGTTCCTCTAATTTCGGGCTATAAAAACCAGCAGGGTTGGTGGCTGAGCAACACAGAGGCTGTGGGAATCCCAGGTGTTCCTCTTAAAGGACCCACGTATTGCTTACATGGTACTACTTCCTCGGAACTCCAGTGCCCAGCAGCAGTTTTGGGAGAATCCAAGGACATACAGGGAGGAACTGCACTGTTTGGCATCAGAGTTCCTGCTTTCTCCCAGACAGTGGTGCTCACAGGGGTCATTGTTCCTGGGCTGGGATCTCCACAATTCCAGAGTTAACTGGCAGTCATATCTGCATTTCCATCAGTGTGGCCAACACTGTTCACTCCACCATAATAATTCCCTGAGACCCCACCCTGGATACAGAGTTTAAAACAATGGTTATAAGGTTGCTCAAGGATCTTAAGGAGAGCTTCAAGAGCTCCTAGTGAGACTTTCAAGGATCTTAGTGAGAATTTCAAAGACATAAAAAAGCACCAGTCATGAATTAAGCAACACTAACTGAAATAAAGAAGAATTTATAGGGATTCAATAGTAGAGTAGAGGATTCTGAGAATCAAATCAACAATTTGGAATATGAGGATGCAAAAAAAAAACAAAACACCCAATCAGAAGAACAAAAAGAAAAAAGAACCCATAAATATGAAGATAGTGTAAGGAGTCTCTGGGACAACTTCAAGTGTACCAACATTCACATTATGGGGGTGCCAGAAGGAAAAGAGAGAGCAAGATATTGAAAACCTACTTGAAGAAATACAGGAAACTTCCCCTACCTGGTGAAGAAATAGACTTACAAGTCCAAGAAGTACAGAGAGTCCCAAACAAGAGGAACCGAAAGAGGACCACACCAAGACACATCATAATTAAAATGCCAAGGGTTAAAGACAAAGAAAGACTCTTAAAAGCAGCAAGAGAAAAGCAGTCAGTTACCTACAAGGGAGCACCTATACAACTGCCAGTTGATTTCTCAACAGTTGATTTCTCAACAGAAACTATGCAGGCCAGCAGCGAGTGGCAAGAAACATTCAAAGTGATGAAAAGTAAGGACCTACAATCAAGATTATTCTACCCAGCAGAGCTCTCATTTAGAATTGAGGGTCAAATAAACAGCTTCACAGACCAGAAAAAGCTAAAGGAGTTTCTTTAGGTCCTGAGCATTCTTATAACCATTGTTTTGAACTCTGTATCCAGTATTTTGCTTACTTCATTTAATTTATTTTTCTTTCTGGAGATTTCTTCTGTTCTTTCATTTGTGGCAGGTTTCTTTGTCTCCACGTTTTGGCTGCTTCCCTATGTTTGTTTCTATTTATTAGGTAGAGCTGCTATGTATCCTGGAATTGGTAGAGTGGCCTTGTGTATTAGGTGTCCTGTAGGGCCCAGTGGCTCAGGCTCCCTGGCTACCTGAGCTGGGCACTCTAGGTGTGCCCCTGTGTAGGCTATGTGCAGAGTCTTGATGTAGTTGAGCCTTGATAGCTGTTGGTGTCACTGGGAGGAGTTGACTTTCAGCCAGTTGGCTAGAAGGACCAGCTGTGTCTATAATGGAAGAGCTGCTGTACAGGAGACACCCCTATGGGGCAGGACTTGCTTCAGTGAGGTTGTGATGCTCACTGAGTATGCCCCTTGAATGTGTTGCTTGTGGATGTGTAGAGATGTAATCTGGTAATGTCTGAAGCTGTCCACCAGGCGCACTGGCTCTGGGGCCTCCGGGGAGGTGTAAATTTAGCCACTGCCTGGAGCCACCCAGTAGGAGCTACCAAGAGATCTGCAGGTAGTTGCTATTTGTATTGGGCTTAGAAGTACCCAGGTGAGGCCAAGCTGTGAAACAAGGCAGGCTGATGCTAGTGCAGAGTCTTGGGCCTCTTATTATTATTATTATTATTACTATTATTATTTGTAAATATATTTTTATTGATTTCAGAGAGGAAGAGAGACGGAGAGAGCGAGAGATAGAAACATCAATGATGAGAAAGAATCATTGATCGCTGCCTCCTGCACGGCCCCTACTGGGGATCGAGCCCGCAACTGGGCATGTGCCTTTGACTGGAATCAAGCCAGGGACCTTTAAGTCCGCAGATGGATGCTCTACCACTGAGACAAACCATCTAGGGCTCTTGGGCCTCTTAATGATAGGTATGGGGCACACTGATGCCAGCTGCTGCTTGTTTTAAGAGACTTTAGGTAAGTCTGAAGCCTGAGCCAGGACAGGCCATTCATATGGAAAAGCAGCTGCAAACAGCTTGGTTGAATGTGCAAATTGGATGGCCTCAGGGAATCATCATGGTAGAGTGAACACTGAGCCACCCTTCTGGAAACTCAGATATGGCTGCCAGTCAGGTCTGCACAGGGAGGAGGTCCCAACACAGAAACAATGACTCCTGCAAGCACCTCTGTCTGAGAGAAAGCCACCCCTGAGTTCCTGCCCTGACACCAGACGGCCCAGTTCTTTCTCCTATGACCCAATGCTGCTGCCCAGCACGGGAGCTCAGAGGTGCCAGCCCTTTAAGATGGATTGCCTGAGTCTCCAGCAGCCTCCATGTCACTCAGCCATAATCCCTGCTGGGTTTTACAGCCTGAAGTTACAGGGACTTCTTTTCCCGGCTCTAGGGGTCTGGTGTGGGTCTGGGACACCCTGCTTCTCACAGGAGGCCTCTGCAGTGGAGATATCCACACATGGGTGTCAGACCAGCCTGGTCTACGCCTCTGCCCCTCCTACCAGTCTCAGTGTGCTTTCTGCTGTACTTCTCTCATTGTAGTACTTCCATTCAGGTGGTTCTGAATAATGGTTGTTCTGTATTTTAGTTGTAATTTTGATGTGGTTGTGGGAGCTGGCAAATACCAGCATTTCCCTACATCACCATCTTGGCTCTCTTCACAGTATGTTTATAAGTGCTGCATTTATAAGAGGCAAATATTAAAAACAGTCTAACTATTTATCAAGTAAAGATATAAGCAAATTTTAGGTTATGTATCCAACAGACTGCTACTCAGCCATAAAAATGAAAAAATAACTACTGATCTATTCAACAACATCAACGAATCTTATGAACATTATGTCTAACAAAGAAGTCATACATAAAAGAATACATTCTATATCATTCTATTTTGTGAAGTTTTAGAAACAGGCAAAATTAACCTGTCGTGAGAGAAATCAGGACTGACAAGAAAAGGACACGAGATCGTTTTCAGGGTGGTAAAAATGTCTTTTATTTTGATAGGGTAGTTTTATATACATCTACAGCACAGTTGTCAAAACTCTTTGAACTATACACTTAAAATGTGTGGAATTTGCATCATGTAAACAGTACCTCTGAAAGCAAATGCACTATTTATATAGTTATGCCCCTGCAGTCAGGTTTCTGTTAATATGGCCAAATGCAATCCCTCACTGATTCAGGAAGAATAAAACAGGGTAAAAAATAAAAATAATAAAGGTGAAATGAAGGCACAACAGAAGGCAGCGTGGTACACAGTGTGACCTCCTTTGAAGCCCTTCAATCTTTAGAAGCATAGTAAAATCAATGCATTAATAACATTGACTACGTGGTTTCAATGGATTTCTTGTGCAGGTGAGTGGAAGGCTACTGGAAAGACAGAGCTTTGTGAGCAGGTGGTGTTGGCTGAAGATAGAGTACATGTGCTTATTCCTGAGGGGACACTCAAGGGCCAAGGGCAAGTGAGGTATCAGGCATTCCAAACATCATGGTATGAGCTTCAGAAACTCCCAGCCAGGAAGCTAGGTGTGCAGATCCTATGTACCTAAATCTTTGAACTTTCAGGAGGCTCAGGGGTAGATCGGCTAAGGAGGAAGAGGTGGGAAGCATATCTGGTGAGTGCTCTTGAGGTCCTGCTGATGCCTGTCCCCAGTCTCACCCACTGCAGGGATTTGGTTTTAGCTCAAAGCAGTTTTACTCACAGCAATATGGGACCCTGTTAGAAAATCTCTTCCCTTGCCTATTTGTTACTATCCAACATATATTGTCTTGTCCTCTGGCTCTAGGACAGACATTCTCCCCAAATTCTCTTCTAATCCCACAGCCCAACCAAGGCTCCAGAAACAAAGTCCTGCAGACTTCCATCTAAACCACACCTTCCAGGGTAGCTGTATGTTGGGCCTTCACATCATTAGCATCAAGACCTGTGTTCTGATCCCAGATAACACTCCAGCATCCATTGGTTCTCATGGAGAAACAGCAACAACATTCCATTACTAATACCTACTGCAGTTTCTAGGGCAGGGGCTAAGTAAATACTTCTGATGATGGTGGTGGTGACGGTAATGATGATGATTGCAATGATGCTATTCCCCCAAATAGTGGTTCTTTTTCTTTATTCTTATTCTTTTTAGTTGGAGTCACAAATCTCCTAGAAAAGATTTCCTTTAGAAAGTAAAAGAAATTGTACTTATCAGACTACAGTTTAGCAGCAACAGTGATTGTGATATTTCAGGGGTAGAGGGATTAATGGCTCTGGTTGGGGTAATGCTTATCCTAAGTATCAAAATGGTTATAACCACATCTGTAGACTTGGGTCCTGCGGTGGCAAAAGGGTACAGTAAGTCCTCACTTAATGATGGCAATAGGTTCTTCAAGGTAGCAAAACAATGTATAACAAAACCAATTTTACCATAGTCACCTCATCCACATTATGACGAAATAACGTTGAACAAAAAGACGTTATCGAGGATCTGCTCTACTCGTACCTAAAGGGTTGTCTGGCCAGCATAGAAGATGCTTATCTTAATCTGTTTAGATTATCATAAACATGAAACACACAATTGCAAAATCCTCCCAGAGAACTCTCACAGCTCTGGGACGACAGTCCCATGTCTTCTCCTGGCCCCAGCCCCACCATTCAAGAAACACTTCTCCCTTCCTCAATTTCCCTCAGGGCTTTCTTGCTTGACCCCAATCAGAATCCATTTGGTGCAACAAAGCATGTTATGAATCCCAAAGGGGTTTTGCTCAGGCCAATCCTAGGATCTATAAAAGCTATATTTACATTCTGGTGGTTTTCTAACATCACCTGACCTGGTAGTAGCTTCAGGGTTGATGTAACTGTCATATAAGGCAATAATGTGAGAGGCTTCCTTCCTCTTGGGATTTACGAACAGGATTTTTATCTTTTAGCTTCTAGTTTATACTGAAGTTGGTGGCCTCAGCAGCAGAATAGAAGGGAGTGAGATGGAGGCTTTCTGTAAAACTCAGTCTGACTTCCTCTCCCCCAACAGATTGGCACTGAAACAGACTCTGGCTTGTCAAGCCCAGCCCAAGTTCCCTCTGTGGGTCACTGGCTGTTAGCTAGAGAACAAGTTTCAGGAAGTGGATGTTGCTCCTGAGGTTCAGAAAAGCCAAGTGCTAAAAATACTGATGAAGAGGCTGTCACCGAGAGCACTTGTAGTGAGGAAGACGCACTGTGAAGTTAGCCTGTCCTTCAGTGGAAGGCCTCTCAAGTGAATGAGCCTGGTGTCCAGGCCTCTGCTGAGCTCTGAACACAGGAATGCTCCCATGTTTCATTCATTCATTCATACACTCAATAAATACTGAGCAAGTCACTGTAGGGATTCAAAGATAAACAAGATCAAGTTTCTCTTTTAAGACCTTTGTAATCCAGTGGAGGAGACACACTGCTAGCACAAGGAAAGGGACTAGCATTACAGCAACAGGTTCCAACAGTGATTCAAAAGAATCCTTAGCTGGCTGGAGGTGGGGGTGGAAGGGTGGGGCAGAAGCTGTAGAAGCTGCTGAGAGCAACTGTAACCACCACAAACTACACCAGGGATAAACAGCTATGTATTTTTTGTTCAGCAAGATATGAACAACTTTCCCTGCTCCCCAGAACAAAACATTCTTGCTAACCTCTCCCTTTTTTAAAAAAAATATATATATATATTTTATTGATTCCTTTTTATAGAGAAGAAGGAAGAAGGATAGAGAGCTAGAAACATTGATGAGAGAGAAACCGATCAGCTGCCTCCTGCACACTCCCTACTGGGGATGTGCCCGCAACCAAGGTACATGCCCTTGACCGGAATCAAACCTGGGACCCTTGAGTCCGCAGGCTGACGCTCTATTCACTGAGCCAAACCAGTTATGACCTCTCCCTCTTTTTATACAAATAACTGAGAGCCAAGAGAAGCACTGGGAATGGGGATGTGTGGGGAAGTCTCAGCAGTGTGCTTCACTCAGAAATGGACCAGTCCACCCCTGAGACTGCCCCGGTGCCATCCAGCCTCACTCTGGGCCAGGATAGCCAGCTTGGAGACTACCAGCATTCTCTAATGAATCTAGAGCCTGCTGACCTTCTTTGAAAAAGGGAGAAAGTGAAAACATGCTCAGATATTAATTCCCAAGGGATCAGTACTATTGCTATATTCACCATATTTTTTTGCACCATGAACAATACTGCACAGTTTCACTATCTGGCACATGGGTCCAATAATGGGATGGAATATTTTATTTCAATGCTGTCCTGGAACACTGGGACATTGGGTTGTTGAAGCAAACTTCATAAATACTCATGTATTTTTAATGCATGTGAAATATATCAGACACATAAACAGGATTTATAAGACATATGTAGCATTTAAAGTTTAATAAAATGAACACCATGTACCCACCACAACACTCAAGAAGTACATGTAAGTTTCTTATTAATAAGAAGAATTCATCTTTTCCGAGCACTGATTATGTGCCAGACACTGTTTTTAGCACTTTATATATATAAACTGATGGGCCCTCACAAGTACCCTCACTGTCATCATTTCACAAATGGGGTAACAAACCACAACGAGAAGCTTGCCTGAGGACGCAGAGAGTAAGTGGTTGAGCTGGGATGGAAATTGAGACTGTCTGGCTCTCATAGAATGCAACACACTGCCATTCAATAATACTGCCATGTCCACCAAAGCACAAATGGATGTAAATTAGGCATTCTTTAACATGCTCCCTTCTGATCATTGATTATGTTTATTTTCCAAGGAATTTGCTTTTCTCGGTTCCTCTCCTTGCAGAAATCACCTTAATAGGAAAAAGTCAGATACTTCTGTTCCTAGAAGACTCAAGAGCATCCTAAGAATTAGCGTTCAGGTCACAATCCACTGTGACAATGGGTTGTGAAAACAAAGATTCTGAATTCAGGTCCCTTCCCCACCCAGGGTCATTATGGAAGCCAAGGCAGGGAAGAGGGGAAAGAGCATGCTCCTAGGTTATCTGACCCATCAGGTCTTCATGACAATGGCTTGGGCTACAGCTGAAATGTTTTCATAACTCAGAGCCTTTGCATATGGAAATGATGTCCTCATTTTTGCTGGAGGTAGGACCCATATTGGTTCTCAGTAATGAGCTGCATCCCTCTGTGATGAGGGGCTCTCTGGAGATGCAGAATCCACTATCTGTCCACAGGGGGAGGAGCCCACCAGAAGAGGGAAGCTCATCCGAAACAGGATGCTGGGGAACAAGAGTCTCCGCCAGAACAGGATGGGACCGGTGAGGTCCTAGGCTAGCATCCAGGGGACTGCAGAGAACTGTATGTGCCCGGCACTTAACCACCTGGGCCACCATTAGAACTCAGGTGAGAGCAGCAGCCTGACTGGCTGAGGATGGCCATACGCTTCTAGTGGGTCCCTGAGGTGAAGAGGTTATGGACTTTTTTCACTTTCAACAAATCTTCCTCAGGACATATTTTTGACAAATGAGGGTAGACGACTTTATAAAATGTCAAAGAAAATGTTCATTCAGGATTCTAGATAGGGTTCAAGCTGAAGGAAGAGGCGGTGATAGCAGCTCATGGCATAAGCACCTCTGGCCCAGAAGAGACAGCAGCATTTTTCCAGTGAGTGAGCCCAGGGCCCTGTGATAGAGACAAGAGCAAACTAGTGACTCATTTCTACATAGAAACTCCTGATATCTGGGCTATTGGAGGCTGAATGACAGCAAATTTAAAGGATGTAGAGGCAGAAACACAGAACAGTAGATACAATGATGAAAATCTCATTACCCACACATACTAGTATAGGCACATATGTGTCATGGTTATTGTGTGTCAAATTGTAAAGTTTATCCTCAAAGAGCCAGAAATGATGTTAAAGCCAGAACGATCATGGGAATTTTTTTTTCTGCACATAACTATTAAGGAAAAAATGGTTTTGATTGACATATTTATTTTCATCTTATTAAGGCAGCATGCAAGGGGACCATGACCTCTTTTTGCTAAATGTCCCAAATCAGAGTATGGTGGAAATAAAACAAATAATCTAAATGACCAGCTTTACAATGATAGACAAGGACCAAGGAGGTCTGAAGCTGAGATTCTGTGAGTCCCCAGAGGAGAGTACAGCAGCAGGGGTGGTGGAATGACAGAGTGACAGGGGAGCCTGTGCAGCATTGGAGCTCTGTGTCTGCCCAGGCTCCCCCTTCCCTTTCCTGGTGCTTTCACTCTCACTCTCCACCCCTTCTCTTCCGACATCCACTTCCTTTCCTCCCACTCACCCTCTAGTCCATGAGCTATACTTGTCTTTCCTGCCACACCCATTCTTAGAATGACCTTCCATTTCTAGCACCCAACTCTCTCTTCTTTCCTCCCTTCAGAACTCTCATTGCAAATGTGTAACTAACATTCCTGCACTGACCACTGGTTTCAAACTCCAAAACATGACATACATTCATGGCCTGACATGGGTAGGGGTGGGGATGGGGGGGCAAAGTAGTATATGAATAGGGCTGGGTCCTCCTAGCCTCAGACAATGTCTAATCTAGAAAAGGAAGAAGACAGAGGTATGCAACTAAAATCCAGGCTGAGGGGGCAAAGGCAAACTCTACAGGACAGAGTTAAAAATACAGTGAACGGGAAACCCAGGTTAATTCTACAGGAGGGTGTCCTGGAGGAAGTGGAAACAGTGCAAAGGCACGAGTCTCCCCTTCTTGTCTCTGAAGTCTCATGTGAGAACTCTAAATACAAAATGTGGAGAACAGACCCATAGGTATTCAAAGAGGCACGTCTACCTGATGCTGGGGTCAACGAGGAGGGTTGTGGAGAGTGTCAGCACTCACTGGCCAAGCTGCAGGAGCCCCACGCTCTGCACACAATCACACCTCTGAACCTGCACCAGCTCACAGCCAGCTCTCCTTCTCCAGGATGTTTGCCTAGAGGTGCTGCAGCCACCCTAGACACCCATCGGTCTGTAGCTCTGAAGGAGAGCAGAAAAGATCTTTCTTTATTATTATTAAATCTTTATTGTTCAGATTATTACAGTTGTTCCTCTTTTTTCCCCCATAGCTCCCCTCCACCCGGTTCCCACCACCGCCCCCCTCCGCCCTCAACCCCCCTACTGTCCTCATCCATAGGTGCATGATTTTTGTCCAGTCTCTTCCCGCATCCCCCACACCCCTTTCCTCCCCAAGAATAGTCAGTCTACTCCCTTTCCATGCCCCTGATTCTATTATAATCACCAGTTTATTCTGTTTATCAGATTATTGATTCACTTGATTTTTAGATTCACTTGTTGATAGATGTGTATTTGTTGTTCATAATTTGTATCTTTACCTTTTTCTTCTTCTTCCTTAGACATGCCTCTTTGAATAACTATGGGTCTGTTCTCCACATTTTGTATTTAGAGTTCTCACATGAGACTCTTTCAGCATTTCATATAATACTGGTTTGGTGGTGATGAACTCCTTTAGCTTTTCCTTATCTGTGAAGCTCTTTATCTGACCTTCAATTCTGAATGATAGCTTTGCTGGATAAAGTAATCTTGGTTGTAGGTTCTTGGCATTCATCACTTTGAATATTTCTTGCCACTCCCTTCTGGCCTGCAAAGTTTCTGTTGAGAAATCAGCTGACAGTCATATGGGTATTCCCTTGTAGGTAACTGACTTTCTTTCTCTTGCTGCTTTTAAGATTCTCTCTTTGTCTTTTGCTCTTGGCATTTTAATTATGATGTGTCTTGGTGTGGTCCTCTTTGGATTCCTTTTGTTTGGGGTTCTCTGTGCATCCTGGACTTGTAAGTCTAATTCTTTCACTAGGTAGGGGAAGTTTTCTATCATTATTTCTTCAAATAGGTTTTCAATATCTTGCTCTCTCTCTTCTTCTGGCACCCCTATAATTCTGATGTTGGTATGCTTGAAGCTGTCCCAGAGGCTCCTTACACTATCTTTGTATTTTTGGATTCTTTTTTCAATTTGCTTTTCTGGTTGGGTGTTTTTTGCTTCTTCGTATTTCAAATCTTTGACTTGATTCTTGCGATCCTCTAGTCTGCTGTTGGAACTCTGCATAATATCCTTTATTTCAGTCAGTGTATGCTTAATTTCTTTTTGGTCCTTTTTCATAACCTCGAGGGTCTCACTAGATTTCTTGAGGGTCTCACTACATTTATCGGCGGTCTCACTGGACTTTTTGAGGGTCTTAATAAATTTATTGGTGGTTTCTAGAAAGTTCTTGAAAAACCTTAAAAGTGTGGTTTATGAACTCTATATCCAGTAGTTTTCTTTCCTCCATGTCTGTCATTTGTGTCCTGTTTCTTTGTCTCCGCATTTTTTATGCTTCGCTGTGTCGATAGAGTGGCTTTCTGTGCTAGGTGTCCTATAGGGCCCTGTGGCTCAGCCTCCCCAATTACCTGAGGTGGACACTCTTGTTGCACCCCCTTGTGGACTTTGTGCACAGTCTTGTTGTAGTTAAACCTTGATTGTTGTAGGTATCACTGGGAGGAATTGACCTCCAGGCCAATTGTCTCTGAGAATCAGCTGTGTCTGCAGTGGGAGAACTTCTGTGCTGGAAACACCCCTCCGGTGCAAGACTTGTTTCAGTGGGGCTTTGGTGCTTACTGAGTCTGCCCCCTGAGTGTGTCCTTTATGGATCCGAGGAGTTACAATCTGGATGGTCCCACTCTGACCACTGCGCACACTGGCTCCTAGATCTCTAAGGAGGTCCTAATCTAGCCTCTGCCTGAGGCTACCCAGCAGGAGCTCAGCTGTGAAGCAATGCAAGTTGCCTTGGGGCCTTGGGCCAGCTGCAAGTTTGTTAGGTAATTTTCATATTGCAAAGGGCCAGGCCTTTCATATGCAAAATCCAGCGCACAGCTTGGGCAGGGCGGGGGTCCCAGGGGATCAACAAGGCGGAGCACGCAGCTATGGCTGCCCTCAGAGGCCCCACTTCTCAGTGTCCCGGAAATCGCTGCAAGCACCTCTGAGAGAAAGCTGTTGGAGTTCCAACTGATGCCAGACAGTTCAGTTTCTCCCGTATGAGTCTGGGTCTTCAGAGACTCGCCCAGAACTGGAGCTCAGAGCTTGAGATTCCCTACCGATTTTAAAAGACAACCATGTCCTCAGCCACCAGCCCTCTCCGCGTGCGCCTCCGTACCTCTGTACTTTACTTCTGCACCACAGCTCCTCTGAGTCTCAGTATGCTTTTCCCTTTCCTTCTAGTTGTAGAATTTCCACTCAGCCAACCTTCCTGTGGTTCTGGATGATGTCCATTCCGTCTTTTAGTTATATTCTTGAAGTGGTTGTGCTAAGCAGCAATCTCCGGTGTTTACCTATGCCACCGTCTTGTTTTTTCCCAGGAAAGATCTTAAAGATCTTCCCTTCCCTGCTCCATGACCCTCCTGTGTTGTATGTCTGCCCAGGCCCATACAAGTAGGGCTTACAACTGACCAGTCCTCTAGTACTGACTCATGACAAGGGAAGGGGAAAGTAAGAAAGTGGACAGAGAGAGAAAGCAGATAATTCTTCCAAGAATCTACCTTTGAGCTGACCACTTCGCCTCTCTAGGCCTTAATTTCCTCATTTGTAAATTAAGAAAGTTGGTGCTGGCCAGCTCCAACGTGACAAGCTATTTTCTGTTTCCTTCCTGTTCTCCATCAGCATATCTTTTTCTCCCAATAAGATAAGACTGTTTCCTAGTTCCTAGAGGCCACTTCTCACCATCTGCTTATCACTCATCTTTGTAACTTGAGCTCTTTCCCCTCCCACCCTTCCCTTTTCTTCCCTACACCTTGCTCACAATTTTTGTCTTGTTCCTCTCCTTTTACTCATTTTTTTTCTCAAATCTTTGGCTTTTCTCTCCCCCTGCCTGGGTTTCACCAGGGTAATCAGGCAGACAGGGTTGTCCATGGTGCCCTCACTTTGGGGCCGGTTCTTCTGAGGTTTCCCTCCTTCCCCCAGTGGTTCAGGAGGCACTTACACCCAGAGACAGGAAGTGGGGCCTCCCAACTGTCTGCTCAGCACTTGTGCGAGAGCCCTCAGATGTCTAAAAGGCTGTAGGAAAGAGCCATTAACCCCAGACTGACTTACAAAAGGGAATTTAGAATTTCTACAAGGCTTGCAACACAGAAGAAAGGGTCTCTCCAGGTAGCATTAAGAGCAGGGTCTGACACTAGTACACCATCATTAGTTGGTAAGCGACAGAGTGAATGATCTATTGCAAAGAACACTGCCTCCTTTTGTTTATTTTCTAAATCATTTTTTATTTTTCAATTACAGTTGACATACAATATTATGTTAGTTTCAGGTATGCACCCCAGTAATTATACTTTATATGACTTACTAAGTGATCATCCTGATAAATCTTGCACCATCTGATATCTTACATAGTTATTAGAATATTATTAACTATATTTCTATGCTGTACTTTACATCACTGTGATTATTCTATAACAAACAATTTGTATTTCTTAATCCCTTCACCTTTTATATCCATAACCTCAAACTCCCCTCCCATCTGGCAACCATAAAAATGTTCTGATCCTAACTGGTTTGGCTCAGTGAATAGAGCATCGGCCTGTGGACTGAAGGGTCCCAGGTTCGATTCCAGTCAAGGACATATACCTTGGTTGCAGCACATCCCCAGTAGGGGGTGTGCAGGAGGCAGCTGATCGATGTTTCTCTCTCTCGATGTTTCTAACTCTCTATCCCTCTCCCTTCCTCTCTGTAAAAAATCAATAAAATATATATTTTAAAAAAATGTTCTCTGTATCTATGAGTCTGTTTCTGTTCTGCTTGTTTGTTTGTTTTGTTGTCTAGATTCAATTGTTGATAGACATGTACTTATTTCCATTTTATTGTTCATATTTTTTATCTTTTTTTCTCTTCTTCTCCTTCTTCTTTTCTTCTTCTTAAGAAAGACCCCTTAGTATGTCATGTAATACTGGTTTGGTGGTGATGAATTCCTTGTCTTTTCTTGTCTAGGAAGCTCTTTATTTGTTCTCCAGTTCTAAATTATAGCTTTTCTGGGTAGAGTAATCTTGGTTGCTTTTCATCACTTTGAATATTACTTGCTACTCCCTTCTAGCCTGAAATGTTTCTGTTGAGAAATCAGCTGACAGTCTTATGGGAGTTCCTGCCAGGTCTGACCAGCAGACCCTGACATAAATGAATGATTACTCTGACACACGTTTCTGTGAAAGAGAGCACTAAGGGACTGCCTGGCTAAAGGAACCAGACAACCCTGTTCTCCTGCCTCCTTAGGCTTTTATTGTACCAACAGCTTGAACTAAAATTAACTACTAGATACTATCAGCAGGGTAAGTATCCTTGAGAAAACACATGCATCTTCAGTGTCCTTTAAGCAAGGATGTCTGAAGTCTAAACATAAAGATTCCAGTAAAACACCCAGGAATTCAGACTTGTTTGGAAAAGTCAAGGCAGGGTCTGCCACCTTTGGCAAGGTTCCCCTAAAGGACTACGACCTTTCTGAGAATCCTCCTTATAGACTTTCCAACAAGTCCTGTGCTTCCCCACAAGTTCCCTAGTAGGTAACTAAGCACTTTTCTCTTACTGCTTTGAAGATTCTCTCTTTGTCTTTAACTTTTGCATTTTAATTATGATGTGTCTTAGTGGAGGCCTCTTTGGGTTCATCTTGTTTGGGAATCTCTGTGCTTCCTGGACTTATATGCCTATTTCCTTCACCAGGTTAGGGAAATTTTCCATCATTATTTTTTCAAATCATTTTTCAATTTCTTGCTCTCTCTATCTTCTTCTGGTACCCCACTGGTGCGAATGTTGGTATGTTTGAAGTTGTCCCAGAGGCTCCTTACACTATTTGCATTTTTTTTATTCTTCTTTTTTTTTCTGTTCTAATTGGGTGTCTTTTCTTCCTTTATATTCCAAATTGCTGATTTGATCCTCAGCTTCATCTACTGTTGAATCCCTGTAAGTTATTCTTCATTTCAGTTAGTGTATTCTTCATTTATGACTGATTCTTTTTTATAGTTTCTATGTCCTTTTTTTATCATGCTGAAGTTCTTCATTAAATTCCTTAAGCATTTTTATAACCATTTATTTGAACTCTAAATCCGGTAGTTTGATTGCCTCCATTTCATTGAGTTCTTTTTCTGGAGATTTCTCCTATTCTTTCTTTTTGGAACTATTTCTTTGCCTCCACATTTTGTCTGCTTCCTTATGTTTGTTTTTGTATATTAGTTAAAGTTTCTATGTTGCCCTAGCCAGTTTGGCTCAGTGGGCAGAGCGTCAGCCTGCAGACTGAAGGGTCCAGGATTTGATTCCAGTCAAGGGCACATATCTGGGTTGCAGGCTCAGTCCCCAGTGGGGGGCTTGCAGGAGGCAGCCAATCTGATTCTCTCTCATCATTGATGTTTCTATCTCTCCCTCTCCCTTCCTCTCTGAAATCAATAAAAATATATATATTTTTTTAAAGTTGCTATGTCTCCTGGACTTGGTAGAGTGGCTTTGTGTAGTAGGTGTCTTGTAAGCCCCAGTGGCACAGCCTTCCCAGTTACCCAAGTTGGGTGCTCCAAGTACACCCCCCTCCCTTTGTGGGCTTTGTTAACCTCCTGTTATAGTTTAGCCTTGATTGCTATTGGTGTTACTGGAAGGGACTGCCCCCCCCCCAACTGATCAGCTGCAAGAACTGTCTGCCACTACAATGGAAGAGCTGTTGTGCAGCAGTTGACCCTACAAAGCAGGACTTATTTCAGTGGGGTTATGTTGCTCACTGAGTCCACCCCTTGAATGTGTTGCTAATGGAGGTATTAGGGTTGTAATCCAGCATGGTCTGAAGCTGTCCACTGGATGCACTGGCTCTGGAGCCTCCTGGGAGTTTCAAAGTCAGCCACCACTTGTGCCCTGCCTGGAGCCACCCAGCAGAAGCTACAGAGTGATCTGACTATGACAGTTACTTGTGCTGAGCTTGGAGGTGCCCAGGAAAGGCCAAGCTGTGGTCCAAAGTATGCTGCTGCTAGTGCTGGGCCTGGGACCACTTAGCAAGATGTGTGGGGCACACAGAGGTCAGATGCTGCTTGTTTGAGAGATTTTAGGAAAGTCTGGAGAATGAAGCAAGAGAGGCCATTTGTATGGAAAAGCCACTTGAAACAGTTTGGGTGAGCCTCCAAGTTGGGTGGGGTGGGGTCTCAAGGAATCACAAGAGCAGGGCAAACATTGTGATCCAGGGTGATAGAGACTCAGATATGGTGACCACCTGCCAGTTCTGTAGGGGGTGGTCTCAGAAAAGGAATGATGGCCTCTAACAGCAGTTCTGTCTGGGAGAAAGCTGCCCTCCCCAGTTCTCACCCTGATGCCAGACAATTGAGTTCCTCTCCATATGTCTTTAGTTACTTTAAAGTTGCTGCCCAAGCTCTGGAGCTCAAAGGAAGTGAGTCCAAGTAAATCCATGTGTGGTCCCTTTAAGAGGAACTACCTGGACCTCCAGCAGTCCTCTGTCTCACTCAGCCACAATCCCCACTGGTTTTTACAGCCAGGAATTATGGGAACTTCTCTTCCAGCTCTGGAACCCTGGGAAGAAGGTCTGGTGTGGGTTGGGAACCGTTGTTCCTCAGGGGGAGACCTCCACAGTTGAGATAACCCTCCCTGCAATACCCTCAACAATATAGGTTTTTTTTAATGACAAGATGCTATGCAGGAATAATTATAGCAAAGTGTGCGCTTATACTGCATTGGGGCGGGGGAGGTGCTGTCATCTGGTTCAAGAATTATGGAATCCCAGCTAGTGACATCTAACAGGAAGTACAAAAATCCTTTCATCTGAGATGTGAATGTTAAACCAGGCATGGGGACATCCTAATGCTGTTCCTCCATTCTCTATTCTGGCATCACTATTGTTATCTCAGCCTCCACCCTAATAAGTCCTCTTCATGAAATAGTCACCTAAACTGGTCTTCTTGCCCATCCTTCACATGTCTGATTAACCTTCCCCTAAACCTTGCTGTTATCTTCAATTCAAAATGTTCAGTGGATCCTCACCACACAGTAACTGATACATTGTCCCTTTGATGACATTTAAGTCATTTAAAATATCTTATGTCTGTGCCTGTTCCTTCTCCTCACCATCTAAGGATCCTGCTAAGGATCAGCCCCACAACCACTTCCTCCACTGACTGTGTAGTGCTTGTTCTCGCCTCAGATTGCAGTTGGCACTTATTGCCTTGAAACTTTTTTTATACATCTCCTTGCTCCTGAAGTAGATTAAAGTTATCTGTAGGCAGGAATGATGTCTCAGAGTCTTGGATAGAAGGGAGATTCCTAAAGTAACTAGCCAGGTTCTAACAAGACTCAATAAACATCTGCTGACTGCTTTTTAGCCCAAAATGTATTAACTATTCCATAGTATATTTACACATGTTTAAAACAACTTCCAACAGTAGGTTTCATTCAAATGAAAACAACTCATTGTAAATTAAAAAATAATAGTGCAAGGAGGTGTTTTAAAGGAGTATATAATTCACCTAAAATCTTGGGTTCTCCAATTTGTTTGTTTGTTTGTTTGTTTGTTTTGTTAATCCTCACCCAAGGATATTTTCCATTGATTTTTTGAGAGAATAGAAGGGGGGGGGGGGGGAAGAGACAGAGATAGAGAAATGTGGATGTGAGAGAGACACATTGATTGGCTGCCTCCTGGCCAGGGATCAAGCTTACAGCAGAAGTACATGCCCTTGAATCAAATCCGGAACCCTTCAGTCCACAGGCCAGTGCTCTATCAACTGAGCCAAACTGGCTAAGGCTCCAATTCTTTTTAAATGAAAGCATATTCATTATTGAAGGGTCACACATTGTAAAGTCACTCACACACAGGCATGGTTTACATCTTCCTCAGACACCCTTTCTTCAAGGTGGGTGACAGAATGGAGATCAGTGTGACAGTTGTACTGTGCTTAGCAAAGACCCATGTGTGCACAGACTGGGTTGACCGAGTTACCACATCACAGACTGACAGGCCTCTGCCCCAGAAGAAGATCCAGAACAATAATAACCACCTACTGCTGAGGTCCAACCCCAGCAGGTCCAGGGGTTCCCAAAGGTGTGGACGGAGTTGGTGAAGAAGGAATGACACAGAGGCAGCGTGCAGGTGATCATCATAGCCGGGTTCTCTTGTCAGGGTCTCCAGCCAAGTTCTGTCTAGGATCTCCAGCCAGGTTCTGTAGCCATGTTCTCTCACTAGGTTCCAGCCAGGTTCGGTTGCAAGGTTCTGTAGCCGGGTTCTTCAGCCAGTTCTGTCTAGGTTCTCCAACCAAGTTCTGTAGCCAGGTTCTGTCCAGGATCTTTTGCCATGTTCTCTCCCTAGGTTCTGTCTCTAGGTTCTGTGTCCAGTTTCTGTTCTCCAGGATCTTTTGCCATGTTGTCTCCAGCGAAGTTCTTCTGTCTCTAGGTTCTGTGTAGGTTCTGTGTCTAGGTTCTGTGTCCTGTTGTCTTGTTACATCTGTATTTATACCAGTTGATTCCAATCCTATCAATCCCTATTCCAAAGGTTAGGGCGTTTCTTATCTCCACTCCAGGGAGTAAAGATTATGTAGCTTAAGCATGATTGTTCGTAGTTTTAAAGTGATTCATTACCCGCCTGGCACTTAGTTAAGGGGTTTTATTCCCTCCCTAACTTCAGGGGAAAATCCCTACCTGGGGAAACAACCTTTCTCAGAGAAGTGACCTTGGTTAAAACACATAGTGCCAAGAAGGTGAGCAAACATATTAAGAACAGTATGCCATATATGCCAGGTCCCTTAAAACAGCAAGGATGGACTGGCTCCCGGCAACCTACCACTCTCTATCTCAGTGGTTCTCAACCTTCTGGCCCTTTAAATACAGTTCTTCATGTTGTGACCCAACCAAAAAATTATTTTTGTCGCTACTTCATATCTGTAATGTTGCTATTGTTATGAATCATAATGTAAATATCTGATATGCAGGATGGTCTTAGGCGACCCCTGTGAAAGGGTCGTTCAACCACCAAAGGGGTCGCGACCCACAGGTTGAGAACCACTGCTCTATCTGTAATTTAGGGAGCTGCTGCTGCTGCCTTTCATCACTGGTCCCTTAGAGGTGCTGCTTGTTGCAAATGCTTGTGAAAGTAGTGAAATGTGGTAAAGAAGAAAATAAAAACCACCATCCAGAGATAACCACTAATAATGTTTCGGAGAATTTTGCAGATACTATGCATGTATACACACACACACACAACACACCACATTTGGGCTCAATCCGGTATGCTATGTGAGAGGCTGTGTGGGTCAAGGTTACAGGCGTGGCTGCTGGAGCCTGATCTGGCTCAAAATTGGGCCCTTCCAGTCCAGCCAGTGTGACTCAATGGTTGAGCATTGACCTATGAGTTAGAAGGTCATAAGTTCAATTCTGGTCAGGACACATGCCCAGGTTGTGGGTTTGATCCCCAGTGTGGGAGTTGCAGGAGGCAGCCAATCAATGATTCTTTATCATCATTGATGTTTCTATCTCTCTCTCCCTCTCTGAAGTCAATAAAAATATATTAAAAAAAAAAAAAAAACCACTGGGCCCTTCCACTTACAAGCTCTGTAATCTGAACAAAGTGTTCTGTGCCTCAGAGGGTCTATGGGCTTCAATGAGGTGATATGTATAAAGCATTTCCAATAGCATGAGCACACAGAAAAAAGAACTGTGCAAGTAATAGTTATCGAAATTATACAGTTCACCATCTATCTTTTAACTTAACATTTTATCATGACCGTGGTGTCAAATATTATTCAAAGATATTATTTGGATGATCATATGGTTCTGTAACCTGCCTTTTATACTTAACACATTATCATTTTTTTATTTTTTTTTACATTATCATTTTTTAAATATTCTTTGAAAAAAATTTTTGATGTCTATATAATTAATACTCTGTTTTCTAAATATAACATAATTCATCATTTTCTCCTGTTGTTGAACATTTAGGCTGCTTCCTATTTCTCACTATCCTATCTAATAATAGACAAACATGGTAATTAACCATACCTCCGACACGCTTCCCATTGGCTAATCAGGGCAATATGCATTAACTACCAACCAAGATGGCGGCCAGCAGCCAGGCAGCTGAAGCGAACAGGAGGCTTGGTTGCCCCAGCGATGGAGGAAGCCAAGGTTCCCCCCCTGCCGCCGCCCAGCTCTGAGCTCCTGAACCAACAGCTCCAAAAGATACAATGTTTCAATTATAGAAGCTAAAAGATGGCAGTTAATTTGCATATGCAGGCTCCAAGCGGTGGAGCAAAGCCAAACAGCCCCGAAGCCGCAGAGCAGGGAGGCCTCACCGCCCCGGGATCAGCAGAGCTGCAGACCTCCCGGCCCCGGGATCAGTGGAGCCGAGAGGCGTCCTGGCCCCGGGATCAGCAGGGCAGAGAGGCGTCCTGGCCCCGGGATCAGCAGGGCAGAGAGGCCTCCCAACCCTGGGATCAGCGGAGCGGAGAGGCCTCCCAGGCCCTGGAGCAGCATCGTGGGGGCGGCGCCACAACCCCCATATAAGCCCTGCTCTGTGGGTGACAGGGTGTGGCACCCCAACCCCCTTATCGGCCCTGCACTGTGTGACAGTGGCGGCGTCCCAACCCCCTGATCGGCCCTGCTCTGCGTGACAGGGGCAATGCCCCAACTCCCGGATCAGCCCTACTCTGTGCGAGACAAGGGGAGCACCCCAACCCCCTGATCGACCCTGCTCTGTGAGTGACAGGAGGCAGTGCCCAACCTCCCCCCACCCCCCCACCCCCTGCCATTGGTCCTGCTCTGTGCAGGACAGGGGGCAGCGCCCCAGCCCCCTGATCGGCCGGCTCTGTGTGTGACAGGCCGTGGCACCACAACCTCCTGATCCGCCCTGCTCTGTGTGTGACAGGGGAAGGCACCCAAACCCCCTGATCTGCCCTGCTCTGTGTGTGACAGGGGGTGGCGCCACAACCTCCCCATCGGCCCTGCTCTGTGCATGACAGGGGGCAGTGCGTCAACCCCCCAACCGGCCCTACCCTGAGCGTGACTGGGGGTGGCATCACAACCTCCCAATCTGCCCTGCTCTGTGCATGACAGGGGGTGGTGCCCCAACTCCCCAATCGGCCCTGCTCTGAGCCCAACCAGGGGCTGCGGTGCAGGCACCTAGGGATTGGGCCTGCCCTCTGCCACCCGGAAGCGGGCCTAAGCCAGCAGGTTGTTATCCCCTGAGGGGTCCCAGACTGTGAGAGGGCACAAGTGAGGCTGAGGGACACCCTCTCCTGCCAGTGCACAAATTTTTGTGCACCGGGCCCCTAGTCTATACTAATAAAAAGGTAATATGCTAATTAGACCGGACATCTTCCAGACGTCTTTCCTAACAAAGCCGGGCCCTGGACAAGCCGTCCACCCCGCAATCCCCGGGCACCAGCGGCTGCAGCTGCAGCTGTGGCCCTGGAGAGGGACAAGCCACCTGTCCCACAGTCCCGGGTGCCAGTGCCTCCGGCTCTGGCCTAGGAGAGGGTGAAGCCACCTTCCCCCAGTCCCCTGCGGCTGCAGCCGGCCCGGGGAAGCCACCCCAGGTCCGGGGTGCCTGCAGCAGGCCGAAGGAGGGAATCCTGGGTCCTGGGTGTGGGCTGAGGCAGAGGTGGTTAGGGACAATCAGGATAGCAGGGGAGCAGTTAGGGGTGATCAGGAAGGCAGAGGTGGTTAGGGGCGATCAGGCAGGCATAGGGGTTAGGGCTGATCAAGCAGGCAGGCAGGCGGGCAAACAATTAGGAGCCAGTGGTCCCGGATTGCGAGAGGCGTGTCTGACTGCCGGTTTAGGCCCAATCCTAAAGGCCTAAATCAAACCAGCAGTCAGACATCCCCCGAGGGGTCCCAGATTGGAGAGGGTTCAGGCCGGGCTGAGGGACCCCCACCCCCGTGCACGAATTTTGTGTACCGGGCCTCTAGTTGTAAATAATACTGTGATGACATATGTAAAACTTTGGTCACATCTCTGGTTACTTTCTTAGAAGACATTTCTAACATAGAATTTCTAAAATAAAAGGGTATAGACATTGTTCAATGTTCATATAATCAAACTGTTACCCAGAAATAACATACCAAGTTCACTCTCATCAGTCCTATGTGAGAGTGGCCTCTAATTATACCCTTGATAGCATTTTAGTATTATCTCTTTTTCTGCTTTGATATTTTGAAAAAAGAAAATTTTATTTCATTTAGCCTTGATTTTGATTACTATTAAGACTAAACGTTTATGATTATCTTGTTCATATGTATATAAATTTCTTCTTTTGAGAATATTTTGTTCATGTTCCCAATTTTTTTGTTTGCTTTATTTTTTTTCAGTTGAGTTGTAAAGAGGTTGTTTTTTTATTTTTAATATTAATTGGTAAGTGCTCCTTACATAATAGGAATTTTATTTTTCTGTCACATTTTATTTTTCCAGTTTACTTTATGGCTTACAGCGGTTTTTTACTCACTGATATAGCATATATTTTTTGAGCATCTGCTGTTTGTCAGGCACGGTTATAGGTGTTGGCAATTCAGTAGAGAGCAAAGATGACTAAAATCTCTATCCTTGGAGAACTTACATTTTAGTGGAAGCTTCCAGTTGAGAGTGTAATTTCAATGGACAGAACCATCTGGTACCTGGAACGCCTGATTTATAGTTTGATAAGTATCTATAATTATTTAAACATAATTGACCTATTAATGCCATCTTCCTTTCAGAAAACCATTTTCCCCATTTGAATATAGAGGAAGAGAGACACCATAACTCATCCTAATCGAGAAATGGCTCTAAAACCAATTGTACATCCCACAGTCTGGGGTTGGAGAAATGGGAAGTGCAGTGGGGAGGTTGATGAGAATAAAAAACTTTGGGATCCTAGCTTAGTCAGCTCTGGCTGCTATAACAAAGTACCATGAACCGGGTGGCTTATAAACTACAGAAATTACTTCCACCATTTTGGAGGCTGGAAGTCCAAGATCAGCGTGCCAGCATAGTCACCCATTTTGGGGCTGCAGACTATAGGCCTCTCCTTGTATTCTCACATGATGGGAAGAGATGGAGCTGGCTCTCTGGAGTCTTCCTAACAAGGAACGAATCCCATTCATTAGCGCTCTACCCAAACTCCAAAGGCCCACCTCCAAATACCATCACATTGGAGATTAGATTTCAACATGTGAATTTCAGGGGGACACAAACATTCCATACCAGGACCCATAAGTACAGGAGTGTGTACCAGGAATGACTTTATGGAATGGCTGACACAACAAAGCCAATTTCACAAGACAGTCCTTTCTCTTAGTGGAGGTATGGGAAAGTCATGGGACCTGAAACAGAAACTAAATTGCCCTTTTAGCAAACTGTGTGCACATTCAACTCAAGGACCAGACAAATGACTGCCCTCCAAGGCCTCAGCACTTAGAAGCGGCTCTAGGAAAGGGGACAGAGAGAATCCTGAATTGATTGACATTGTCCTTTTGGAAGCTGCAGAATAGGGACTCAAAATAGAAATTGAAAAAAAAAAAAAAAAAAAAACAAGATGGAGGCATAGGTAAACACCGGAGATTGCTGCCACACACAACCACTTCAAAAATACAACTAAAAGACGGAACGGACATCATCCAGAACCACAGGAAGGCTGGCTAAGTGGAAATTCTACAACTAGAAGAAAAGAGAAAATCATACCAAGACTCAGAGGAGGGGTGGTGCGGAAGTAAAATACAAAGGTGTGGAGGTGCATGCGGAGAGGGCTGGCGGCTGAGGTCACGATTGTCTTTTTCAATCGGGAGGGAGTCTCAGGCTCTGAGCTCCAGTTCCGGGCAAGTCTCTGGGGACCCAGACTCATACAGGAGAAACGGGACTGTCTGGCATCAGTCGGAACTCGAGGGCAGCTTTCTCTCGAGGCGCACGCAGAGATTGCTGGGGCCTCTGAGGACAGGACTGAGAGCAGCCATACTGCTCGCTCCGCCCACCCTGTTGATCCCCTGGGGCTCTGCCCTGCCCAAGCTGTGCACGGAGGCTTTTGCATATGAAAGGCCCTTTGTAATCTGAAAATTACTTAACAAACTGCAGCTGCCCAAGGCCCCAGGGCAACTTGCATTGCTTTACATCTGGCTTCTGCAGGGTAGCCTCAGGCAGTGGCTAGATTAGCACCTCCTTAGATCCAAGAGCCAGTGTACCCAGTGGTCAGAGTGGGACCATCCAATTATAACTCCGCAGATCCATAAGGGACACACTCAGGGGGAAGACTCAGTAAGCACCAAAGCCCACTGAAGCAAGTCTTGCCCCATAAGGGTGTCTTCAGCACAGAAGTTCTCCCACCGTAGACACAGCTGATTCTCACCAATTGGCCTGGAGGTCAAATCCTTCCAGTGTTACCCACAACAATCAAGGATTAACTACAACAAGACCGTGCAGAAAGCCCACAAGGGGGTACACCAAGAGTGTCTACCTCAGGTAATTGGGGAGGCTGAGCCACCGGGCCCTATAGGACACTTAGCACAGAAAGCCACTCTATTGACACAGCAAAGCATAAAAAATGCCGAGACAAAGAAACAGGACACAAATGACAGAAATGGAGGAAAACAAACTACTGGATATAGAGTTCAAAACCACACTTTTAAGGTTACTCAAGAATTTTCTAGAAACCACCAGTAAATGTAGTGAGACCCTCAAGAAATCTAGTGAGACCCTCGATGTTGTGATAAAGGACCAACTAGAAATTAAGCATACACTGACTGAAATAAAGAATATTATACAGACTCCCAACAGCAGACCAGAGGAGCACAAGAATCAAGTCAAAGATTTGAAATACGAAGAAGCAAAAAACACCCAACCAGAAAAGCAAATTGAAAAAAGAATCCAAAAATACGAAGATAGTGTAAGGAGCCTCTGGGACAGCTTCAAGCATACCAACATCAGAATTATAGGGGTGCCAGAAGAAGAGAGAGAGCAAGATATTGAAAACCTATTTGAAGAAATAATGATAGAAAACTTCCCCTACCTAGTGAAAGAATTAGACTTACAAGTCCAGGAAGCGCACAGAACCCCAAACAAAAGGAATCCAAAGAGGACCACACCAAGACACATCATAATTAAAATGCCAAGAGCAGAAGACAAAGAGAGAATCTTAAAAGCAGCAAGAGAAAGAAAGTCAGTTACCTACAAGGGAATACCCATATGACTGTCAGCCGATTTCTCAACAGAAACTTTGCAGTCCAGAAGGGAGTGGCAAGAAATATTCAAAGTGATGAATGCCAAGAACCTACAACCAAGATTACTTTATCCAGCAAAGCTATCATTCAGAATTGAAAGTCAGATAAAGAGCTTCACAGATAAGGAAAAGCTAAAGGAGTTCATCACCACCAAACCAGTATTATATGAAATGCTGAAAGGTGTCCTTGAAGAAGAAGAAGAAGAAGAAGAAGAAGAAGAAGAAGAAGAAGAAGAAGAAGAAGGAGGAGGAGGAGGAGGAGGAGGAGGAGGAGGAGGAGGAGGAGGAGGAGGAGAAGAAGAAGAAGGAGAAGAAGAAGAAGAAGAAGAAGAAGAAGAAGAAGAAGAAGAAGAAGAAGAAAAAGGTAAAGATACAAATTATGAACAACAAATACACATCTATCAACAAGTGAATCTAAAAATCAAGTGAATAAATAATCTGAAGAAAAGAATGAACTGGTGATTATAATAGAATCAGGGACATAGAAAGGGAGTGGACTGACTATTCTTGGGGGGGAAAGGGGTGTGGGGGATGCGGGAAGAGACTGGACAAAAATCATGCACCTATGGATGAGGACAGTGGGTGGGGAGTGAGGGCAGAGGGTGGGGTGGGAACTGGGAGGAGGGGAGTTATGGGGGAAAAAAGAGGAACAAATGTAATAATCTGAACAATAAAGATTTAATTAAAAAAAAGAAATTGAATGGAGTTACCTATAATAATAAAAGCATAATATGCAAATCGACCAAACGATTGAACAGTAGAACTCATCTGGATGACCACACTATGACACCCACTGGCGCCAGGCCAGCCAAGGCAGGTGCAATGCAATTGGTCAGGTGCCCAGCCATTGCCCCATGATCGCCCTTCAGAGTGAGGCCCACGCCACGGGCCGGCGGGGCAATCAATCAATCGAAGGGGCTCCACAATCACCCCAAAGAGGGAGGCCCAGGCTACCTGGCAACAGTGCTGCAATAGGTGCCGGGGGGGGGGGGGGCGGGGGGGGGGGGGGAGCTTGCCTTTGCGGGGCAATCCATCGCAGGGCCCCAGCTGTGTGGGCAGGGCCTACCTCTTTGGGGCAATCGATCACAGGACTCCCAGACTGTGAGAGGGCACAGGTTGGGCTGAGGGACCCCGCCCCCCCCACCCCCCACCCCCCCCCCCCACCCGCCGCCAGTACATGAATTTCATGCACTGGGTCTCTAGTGGAAAAATAAAGTTTTATTTCTTATACATCTGAAAGATCTCATTGTGTTTTTAAGAGGAATCACAAAAAAAGAGAGAATCATTTAAACATTTAAAAAGATATTCTCACAGTGCTTAAGAAGAAAATGAAAAATGCAAATGGAAAATTTCATTAAATATGCATAATTTTAAGTTAACAGTTTGGAAAGCATTATCTGTTCCAATATTTCCAAGGTGGAGGTCATCGATTCCTTCTTCACACATGGGACACTCAAGAATACCACTTACACAAATATCCCTATAGAGCCGGGATACACAGACCGACTCTAACTGTTGCTCAGCACAGAGGAGCAAGTACCTCTCATGACAACAGGATCTCTATGTGTTCCCCCTCAGAAGATTCCTACCTCATCTCCCTTGCATGGCACATCTCAGTTCTGCAGGCCTCCTTAGCCTTTCCCTCCACCCTTTATGAGAAGCTGGCCCCCATCACTCTCAGCATCCTCCTCACTGAAGCAGAACTGGCTCTGACTAGGAGGAAGCAAGTAGAGGAAAGACCTTAGATCCCAGAGAACTTAGATGCAAAAGACTTTCAGGAAAGATACTCATCACTAATCCTTAGGGAAATGCAAATCAAAAGTAGTATAATGAGATAACACTTCCTTCCATTAGAATGGCTATTATTTTTAAAAGGAAAAAAAAACTGAAGGAAAGGAAGGGAAAGGAGAGGAGTGGGGGAGAGGAGGGGAGAAAGAAATGAAAAGTGATGGCTGGGATGTGGAGTAAAGGAAAGAAAAGCCTTGTGCACTGTTGGTGGAAATGTGAAATGGTGCAGTTCCTTTGGAAAATTATGTGGTGGTTCTTCAAAAAATTAAAAGTAGAATTATCATGTTTCATCATTTGTACTTCTGAATACATACCTAAAAGAGTTGAGAGCCAGGCCTCAAAGAGATATCTGCACACCCATGTTCATGCAGCATTAGTCACAATAACCAAAAAGCAGAAACAATCAAGTGACCATGGACAGATAGATTAATAGGTAAAGAAAATATGGTTCACCCATACAATGGGATATTATTCAGCTTTTAAGGTAGGGTTATGTGTCCGCAAGGAGCAGAAACCGAAGTAACCGCTTGAGCTAAAGCTGACCCATTATTCACCTTTTAAAAGGAACAGAATTCTGACACATGCTACAACATGGATAAACCCGTGAATGCCAGATAGTCACAAAAGGACACATTTGGTATGATTCCACCTATATGAAGTACCTAGAGTGGCCCAATTCATAGAAAGAGAAAGAATGATGGGTACTGGGGTTTAGGGAGGGGGGTGGGAAACTGTTGTTTAATGGGGACAGAACTTCAGTTTAGGAAGATGAGAAAGTTCTGGGGATGGATGGTGGTGATGGTTGCACAGCAATGTGAATGTATTTAATGCCCTGAAATGTGGGCTTTGAAAAACTGGGGGTTAAAATGGCGAGAAAAGGAACTAGGAGGAAGGGCGTGGAAAAGGAGGGGGGCGGGGCGAGTGCCTCGCAGGTCAAACTGAATGGAGTCAGCGTGTGAAGCGCACCTCCCTCCTGCAAAAAGGCGAGGAGGAGACGGGGGCGTTACACTGAGCCCTAGTGGCCCTCCACGCAGAAGGAAACCTGCAGCCGGCGGCGGCCCCCTCGTAGGGGCGGGCACTGCGGGCAGCTCCTGTGTCCCAGGCCCCAGACACCCTGGTCCCCGCGGCCTCCTGCAGCCCGTTTCCCTCCCGTCCCTCCCCGCGCTCTTCCGCAGGCGGGCTCGGCGACGCCCAGGGCGGCCAGAGAGGTGTGGCCGCGGGAATCTGTATGCACCAGCAGCAGGGCCAGGGCGAGCCGGTCTCTGTGGCGCAATCGGTTAGCGCGTTCGGCTGTTAACCGAAAGGTTGGTGGTTCGAGCCCACCCAGGGACGGGGCGTCAGTTTTTCCTGAAATATTCTCTATATGCGACAGTATTCTAACTCTGCCCCCGGGAGCTGGGAGATCTTTTATCGAATCAGTGTAGGACGCTGTCAAGTGTCTAAGGCAGAGGAAAGGGAGCCAGAGCTACCCTGCTCTGCAGTGTCAGCCCATACCGCTTCACTACTCTTCCTGCCCTGCATCCAGGGGAAATTTGCACACTGGCCTGTTCGCCAACAGCGGTCTCTGTAAAGGAAACAAAACAATTTACCCACGGACTGGTGAGTGATTAAATGCCACTGCTTTTTCTCAGAAAACCTGACACTATGGTAGCTATTCAGTATCACCTCATCTGCCAGAAGGATTCGGGGAGCCGTGCAAGAGGAAGTACCGAGAAGCATGTGAAAATATAGGCACACTAAGGAACTATTTGCTCAATTAAGCCCTGCTGGGTTCAAACGGACTTGAACCCAGGCAAAAGACTCAACGTTTACCGTAGATTGTGACCGAATTCTGCAGGAGACTGCACTCCGGCAAAAACAGTACGGTTCCTGTTTAAAGGTCTGCAGGGCTTAATTTCAACCCTGGTCTCTCAGAAGACACATTTTTCAAGCAGATGATCACATAGACTTTTGCTTTACAGATTGAGAACCACATGCTACTATGATAATGTGATAATAGGATTCATTTCTGGGGAAACTGCGGTCACGTGAAATGGACTGTGTCTCTGAAATGGACTCGTCATGGGTAGAATTGAGACCTAGAAGAAGGAAGAGCTGTCTCACGAGGCTGTCTCTGAGGAAATGCCTTGGCAAAGGCTCGCTGATAATTATCCACTGCTGTCTAGTTAAGAGCCCTAAAGGAGGGGATAGGATTGGCACTTACGGTGGAATTCCAGGCAGAGTAACAGGTAGCTCCCAAAATGTTCCGAGGTAGGGGCCTTTCTGATGCTCCTCAAAATTCCAAACTTTCCACCAACATTTAAGGATTGCTTATAGTGGAAACAAGAAAATGGGAAATCGGGCCATAAAATAATTTACACACTGTTTCAATTGAGTCTAACATTTCAAGATGAAGAAGGTGTAATATTTGCTACTAAAGAAACTGTGGGGACTTGGAAAGCATGCCCTTTCATTTTGAAGGTGAGTAAATGTACACTGGGTTCTAAGTCCCTTGAGAGAAGAGACCATTTTCAGTTATTAATTAAAATTTTAGGTTCCAAAGGACTTCCTTCAAATACACTTCAAATTCTTTTTTTTTAATATTTTTTTAATTGATTTTTTTTACAGAGAGGAAGGGAGAAGGACAGAGAGCTAGAAACATGGATCAGCTGCCTCCTGCACACTCCCCACTGGGGATGTGCCCGCAACCAAGGTACATGCCTCTGACGGGAATCAAACCCAGGACCCTTGAGTCCACAGGCGGACGCTCGATCCACTGAGCCAAAGCCGACCAGGATCAAAGACAGTTCAAATTCTTGAGTTTAGCACACAAAGGGTTACCTGATCCTGTTAAAGAAAAAGTTAAGAAGCTATTATACTTTTTTATTGATTTCAGAGAGGGAGAGGGAGATAGAAACATCAGTGATGACAGAGAATCACCGATGGGCCGCCTCCTGCACACCAGCCCCCCACCGGGGACCGAGCCCTCAATCCGATCATGTGCCCCTGACCGGAATCAAACCTGGGAGTCTCTAGTCCGCAGTCCAACACTCTACCCACTGAGCCAAACCAGCTAGGGCAAGGCCATTATATTTTAAAGGAGCAATGACACTGGGCTATGGTAGATATAGGAAAGAAGACATGGTTGTAATTGGAGGGAATTGGACAGGACCTAGGGACTGAAACAGGAGGGACTGTGGGGATGATACCTACATTTAGAGCCTTGGTGACTCAGAAACTGGTGATATCATTGCTTGATATTTGAATTTGCAGGGGTCTTAAAGAAATCTTAAAACAGTATCCTACATGTGGCTGATTCTACACCATGGAATTCATGTAGAACTGAGCCCCAGAAACAACCTTTATTTTATTTTTTAAAAAGTTTCTAGTCCCAGAAACAACCTTCATTAAAAAAAAAAAGTTTCACTCCATTTTAATGTAAACTTCATTTATTTAAGACTAGAGGCCTGCACATATTTGTGCATATGGAAAGAAAATTAATTAAAAGGTGGCTGGTGGCATGGGACTGGGCTAGATGGGCCAGACACACCCTGGAGCCAAACTCGCCCTCCCCCAGAGTCTCTCCAGGCAGGCCGCACCTGGGGAGGCGCTGGGGCAGGAAGGGCATCTGCGGAGTAAGCAGGGTCCCTCTGGCAGGTGGGGCCCCTCGGCCCAACCTGCGGGGATTGGGCCGAAACCAGCAGTCCAACATCCCCTGAGGGGTCCCAGAGTGTGAGAGGGCACTCTGCAAAGTTGCTGTCATTCAGCAGCTCCTGCTTTGAGCATCTGCCCCCTGGTGGTCATTGTGTGTCATAGTACTGGCCGGTCACTTAGGCTTTTATATATATACTAGAGGACCGGTGCACAACTTTGTGCACTGGGGGGGGGGGTGAGGGGGGGGCGTCCCTCAGCCCAGCCTGTGCCCTCTCGCAGTCTGGGACCCCTCGGGAGATAACGACCTACTCCCGGGTGACAGAGGGCAGGCCCAATCCCTAGGTGCAGCCCCTGGTCGGGCTCAGAGCAGGGCTGATTGGGGAGTTGGGGTACTGCCCCCTGTCATGTACAGAGCAGGGCGATCAGGAGGTTGTGATGCTACCCTCAGTCACCCTCAGGGTAGGGCCGATTGGGGGTTTGGGGCACTGCCCCCTGTCACTCACAGAGCAGGGCCCATCAGGGGGGTTGGAGCTCTGTACCCTGTCACGCACAGAGCAGGGCCCATCACGGGGTTGGGACGCTGTCCCCTGTCACACTGATCCCAGTGACGGGAGGCCTTGTAGCTCCTCTGATCCCGGTGCTGGGAGGCCTCGCGGCTCCGCTGATCCCGGTGCTGGGAGGCATATTACCATTTTACTATATAGGGTAGAGGCCTGGTTCACAGTTGGGTGCCGGCTTGTTTGCCCTGAAGGGTGTCCTGGATCAGAGTGGGGGTCCCCACTGGGGTGCCTGGCCAGCCTAGGTGAGGGGATAATGGCTGTTTGCAGCTGGTCACACACACTTCAGGGTGGGGTCCCCACTGGGGTGCCCGGCCAGCCTGGGTGAGGGGATGATGGCTGTTTGCAGCTGGTCACACACCCTTCAGGGTGGGGGTCCCCACTGGGGTGCCTGGCCAGCCTGGGTGAGGGGCTGAGGGCTGTTTTCAGGCTGAGGGTGACTGAAGCTCCCAACCGTTCCTTTTTTTCTTCTTCTTTATTTTTATTCTGGGCCAGCTTTAGCTTTGAGGCTTGGCTCCAGCTCTTAGGCCTCCGCTGCTGAAAGTAGGTTTCTGGCCTTTGCTTACAATGTTGCAATCCTGCTGACTGAAGCCGGGCGGACTAAAGCAGGTTTCTGGGGTTTTGTTTAGCTTCAATATTTGTTACATAGTTGCTTAGAGTTGCAGCTCAGAGGCCTGCAGCGGCAGGCGGGGAACGTTGGAGTCCTCCGTCACTGAAGCAAGCAAGCCTCATGTTAGTTTCAAGCTGCCTGGCTGCCGGCTGCCATCTTGGCTGGCAGTTAATTTGCATATTGCCCTGAATAGCCAATGGGAAGGGTAGCGGTCGTACACTAATTACCATGTTTCTCTTTTATTAGATAGGACTAGAGGCCCGGTGCACAAAAATTTGTGCACTCGGGGGGAAGGCGGGGTCCCTCAGCCTGGCCTGTGTCATCTCGCAGTCTGGGACCCCTCAGGAGATGACGACCTGCTGGCTTAGGCCTGCTCCCGGGTGGCAGACAGCCGGCCCAATCCCTAGATGCAGCCCCTGGTCGGGCTCAGAGCAGGGCCGATTGGGGAGTTGGGGCGCCACCCCCTGTCATGCACAAAGCAGGGCGCATCGGGATGTTGCGATACCACCCTCAGTCACGCTCAGGGTAGGGCTGATTGGGGGGTTGGGGCACCACCCCCTGTCACACTCAAGGCAGGGTCGATGGGGAGGATGCAGCGCCACCCCCTGTCACGCACAGAGCAGGGCCCATCAGGGGGGTTGGGGCTCCTTACCCTGTCACGCACAGAGCAGGGTTGATCAGGGGGTTGGGGAGCTCCCGCCTGTCACACACAGAGCAGGGCCCATCAGGGGGGTTGGGGAGGTCCCCGCTGTCATGCACAGAGCAGGGTCGATCTGGGGGTTGGGGAGCTCCCCGCTGTCATGCACAGAGCAGGGTCAATCAGGGGGTTGAAGAGCTCCCCCCGTCACACACAGAGCAGGGCAGATCAGGGGGTTGGGGTGCCGCCCTCTATCACCCACAGAGCAGGGCCGATCAGGGAGTTGGGGCACTGTCACTCTCACACTCAGGGCAGGGTCGATGGGGAGGTTATGATTCTACCCCGTCACACACAGAGCAGGGCCCGTGGGGGGGGGGAGGGTTGGGCGCCGCACCCTGTCACATACAGAGCAGAGCCGATCAGGGGGATGGGGAACTGCCCCGTATCAGGCACAGAGCAGGGCTGATCAGGAGGTTGGGGCGCCTTCCCCTGTCATGAACAGAGCAGGGTGGATCGGGAGATTGTGGCCCCGCCCCCTGTCACACACAGAGCTCCAGGGTGATCAGGGGGTTTGGGCGCTGCCCCCTGTCACACTGATCCCGGTCCTGGGAGGCCTCTCGGCTCCACTGAACGGTGCCGGGAGGCATATTACCCTTTTACTATATAGGATAGAGGCCTGGTGCATGGGTGGGGCTGGCTGGTTTGCCCTGAAGGGTGTCCTGGATCAGGGTGGGGGTCCCCACTGGGGTGCCTGGCCAGCCTGGGTGAGGCAATGATGGCTGTTTGCAGCTGGCCACACACCCTTCAGTGTGGGGGTCCCCACTGGGGTGCCTGGCCAGTCTGGGTGAGGGGCTGAAAGCTGAAGCTCCCAACTGCTCCTATTTTTCTTTCTTTTTTTATTCTGGGCCAGCTTTAGCTCTGGCTCCAGCTCTGAGGCCTCAGCTGCTGAAAGCAGGTATCTGGTTTGTTTCAATTCTATAATGGAAACTATGTATCAACTCCAGCTCTGAGACCCCAGCTCTCTGAAAGCTGGTTTCTGGGGTTTTGTTTAGCTTCTATATTTGTTACAATGTTTTTTAAACTGCAAGCTCAGAGGCCGGTAAGGCAAGGGAGAAATGTTGCAGTCCTCTGTCACTGAAGCAAGCAAGCCTCATGTTCGCTTTAAGCTGCCTGGCTGCCGGCCGCCATCTTGGCTGGCAGTTAATTTGCATATCGCCCTGATTAGCCAATGGGAAGGGTAGCAGTTGTACGCCAATTACCATGTTTCTCTTTTATTAGATAGGATATTAGAGGACCAATGCACGAAATTCATGCAAGAGTAGACCTTCCTTCCCCTGGCTGCCGGCACTGGCTTTCCTCAGGCTGCCGGCAGGCACCCGGGACCTGGGTTTCCCTTGAAGCCCTGGCTTTATCTGGAAGGTCATCCAGAAGGACATCTGGTCTAATTAGCATACTATGCTTTTATTATTATAGATAGACTAGAGGCCCGGTGCACAAAAATTTGTGCACTCGGAGGGCAGGGGTGTCCCTCAGCCTGGTCTGTGCCCTCTCGCAGTCTGGGACCCCTCGGGAGATAACAACCTGCTGGCTTAGGCCTGCTCCGGGGTGGCAGAGGGCAGGCCCAATCCCTAGGTGCAGCCCCTGGTCGGGCTCAGAGCAGGGCTGATTGGGGAGTTGGGGCGCCGCCCCCTGTCATGCACAGAGCAGGGAGATTGGGAGGTTGTGATGCCACCCTCAGTCACAATCAGGGTAGGGCCGATTGGGGGGCTCAGCACCGTCCCCTGTCACACTCAAGGCAGGGTCGATGGGGAGGTTGCGGCACCACCCTCAGTCACGCACAGAGCAGGGCCAATCAGGGGGTTGGGGCACTGCCCCCTGTCACTCACAGAGCAGGGCCCATCAGGGGGTTGGGGCGCTGCCACTCTCACACTCAGGGCAGGGCCGATGGGGAGGTTATGGCTCTACCCCGTCACACACAGAGCAGGGCCCGTGGGGGGCGGGGGGAGGTTGGGGAGCTCCCCCCTATCAGGCACAGAGCAGGGCTGATCAGGGGGTTGGGGCACCTTCCCCTGTCAAGAACAGAGCAGGGTGGATAGGGAGGTTGTGGCCCCGCCCCCTGTCACACACAGAGCCGCAGGGCGATCAGGGGGTTTGGGCGCTGCCCCCTGTCACACTGATCCCGGTGCTGGGAGGCATATTACCCTTTTACTATATAGGGTAGAGGCCTGGTGCATGGGTGGGGCTGGCTGGTTTGCCCTGAAGGGTGTCCTAGATCAGGGTGGGGGTCCCCACTGGGGTGCCTGGCCAGCCTGGGTGAGGGGCTGAGGGCTGTTTTCAGGCTGTGGGTGACTGAAGCTCCCAACTGCTCCTTTTTTTCTTTTTTTTTTTTTTTTTCTGGGCCAGCTTTACCTTGAGGCTTGGCTCCAGCTCTTAGGCCTCGGCTGAAAGTAGGTTTCTGGCCTTTGCTTACAATGTTGCGATCCTGCTGGCTGAAGCCCTGCGGTATTTGTTACAGAGTTTCTTAAACTGCCCACTCAGAGGCCTGCAGCGGCAGGCGGGGAACGTTGGTTTCCTCAGTCACTGAAGCAACCAAGCCTCATGTTAGTTTCAAGCTGCCTGGCTGCCGGCCGCCATCTTGGCTGACAGTTAATTTGCATATCTCGCTGATTAGTCAATGAAAAGGGTAGCGGTCATAAGCCAATTACCATGTTTCTCTTTTATTAGTGTAGATAAGCTTCCCAAGAGACAACTTAGGGGGTCCATGGAGCCCTGTGAAAACCTGAATGGGAAGCTAAGGATCTCTTCTATAGAATGTACATATTCACAGATAACACTTTCTTTGCAATGTCCAAAGGAGTCGCAGACCATCCAGAGCAGTGTTCTTGGCCCTCAGATTCTGAAGGCCCAGCTTTGTATTTTACTTATTCAATTTGTGTTGTAACTACTGATGAAGGTCATAAAGTGTGTCAAATCCAAAGTGTTTAGATGTGGAAAAATTACTAAACTAAAAATTTTAAGGTAACACAAACAACTAGAAATGTCTAATACTACTGACAAAGACAAACAAAACTTATTTCTTTTCTCTATTTTCTTTTTTGCTGAGAAATTAAGTAGATATATAAAATTAATAATTAAGAATTTGAGACAAAAATATCTTCTTGAGATTTTAACTCATAATGCTTGTCACAACCTGGAATGAGTGGGTGTAAAGGGCTTTAATATCTCTATCCTTTCAGGGTCACTGCCATAAGGATCTGCACATTTGGCAGATACCAGTATTTCTTTCCTGGTGAGTTACATAATGACACCCAGAAAACTGTCATGTTTCATTTAGCTGCTTATAGTATTGTAGGCAGCGGGAACAGCACCAGGTGTCTGACCCATGGGGTCAGACTAAACCTGGGTTTAGTAATCTTGGTACTTGGGTTCTGGCTAGGAAAGAAGTCAAAGCAAGACCCAAACTGTAAGAGAACATTTATTAGGTAAATTACAGAGTTAGAAAAAGTAATTTTTTAAAAGAAATGGGCTTAGGAAACAAGTTATAGAGGTAAAGGAAAGGCCTTTGGAGCTTGGGAATGAGGAAGTTGATGGTAACTTGCTTGGGGAAGGGGGAGAGGGAGGGAAGAGAAAGGCACAGGCTAGCTCCTGGGAAGGAGGGAGAGAGCATACTGAGTCCTCCTTCCTAAGGGTTTTAAGGGAGGAGATTTTAGGAGAGATTTCAAGGAAAGCTTTTAATGGAATATTTAGTAATTTTCCAGGTGTCCACGTAGGATTGTGGTCTCCATTGATTGACCAACCTCAGCAGGGCACTTGTGGGAGGCAACCAATCAATGTTCTCTCTCACATTGATGTTTTCCTCTCTCTGTATCCCCCTTCCTTCCACTATCTCTAAAAATCAATGGAAAAATATCCTCAGGTGAGAATTAAAAAGGAAAAAGAGCCCTAGCTGGTTTGGCTCAGTGGATAGAGCGTTGGCCTACGGACTCAAGGGTCCCAAGTTCGATTCCGGTTAAAGGCATGTACCTTGGTTTCGGGAACATACACAGTGGGGAGTGTGCAGAAGGCAGCTGATTGATGTTTCTCTCTCATCGATGTTTCTGACTGTCTATCCCTCTCCCTTCCTCTCTGTAAAAAGTCAATAAAATATATTAAAAAAAAAAAAAGACTCCCTAGCCAGTTTGGCTCAGCGGATAGAGCGTCAGCCTGTAGACTTAAGGGTCCTGGGTTCGATTCTGGTCAATGGCATGTACTTTGGTTGTGGGCACATTCCCAGTAGGGGGTATGCAGGAGGCAGCTGATCGATGTTTCTAACTCTCTATCCCTCTCCCTTCCTCTCTGTAAAAAATCAATTAAAAAATATATATACATATATATTAAAATTTTAAAAAAAGATCCAAATTAAGACTAACTTATTTATTGTATTAAGTCTAGTTTTAATTTGGCCTGTTCTTTGCATGACACAATAAGAACGGCAATTGATTACATAGGCTTCTTAAAATCTGTTTTGTTGGAATCTCATGATTGAGCTTTAATTAGCCTCTCAGGGCAAAGAAGCTGAGCCACCTAGTAGCCATCAGGTTTTTCTGCAATACCTGTAGACTTGGGTGAATTCCTCAAGTTCTTGTGTTGTGGCAGAATGCACAGGAGAAGTATCAGCCGGCACTCTGAGGGAGGAAAGTTTAACCTTTATTTCACAGACCTGCTAGTCCAGGGGAATTCTGGATCCAAAGCCTGAAATGAACTCGTGGGGAGGCTCTGACCTATGCATCTCCTGTGGTGGGCCCCTGAGGGTCCTCGCACCGCAGCTCCGCCCAAGTCAGTTGTGGTGGGGCCCTGGGGTTAGGCTCTGCAGCTCCGCCCAGGTCAGTCAGAGTGGGGAAGTAAGACTACAGTTTTAACCAGATACTGAACTAGGTAGCAAGCCCCCCCACCCCCATTTTCATTTTCATTCCCCACTCTGTTCCACAAGCTATTCTTAGCCCTGGGGATTACAAAAGACTCAGAAATTGGGGATGAGGTCGACAACCGCTCTAGCTACTTCCTGATGAAGGAGGATGACAAAAAGGGGGTTCAGTATCCCAAGTCTTCCCCATCTTCCCCAAGGGGGTCATCCGAGTAGCAAGGGCAGAGAAGTTCTCCTCCTGGTACCAGTCTGGGGTTCCGGTGACACTTGTATGAAGACAGAATAAAACTGTTAGAGAAAAAAACAAAAACAATAATTATCCAGATAGGAGGGGATAAGGAGATTCAGGTCGGTCAGCTGGATCCACCATCTTCTTGAAGATGATCCACAGCGGGTGGTTCAGGTCAGAGGTCCCCTTCCATTCTGGATGCTGATTGTCCAGCTGGCAGGCTGCTTTTACCCAGGAGTGGTGGATCCAGGTTTTCAGACCTGCAACTTGGAGAGCTGAGGGGGTAGTTAGACGACTGGATAAGGTCTCTTCCAGGTTGACTTAAGGGGTTCCTTTTCTAATCTTTTACCCAAACCTGGTCCTCAGGCTTGTGAGGGTGCACAGCTATTCCTAGAAAGATGGTCAATCATTCAGTAACCCATCTATGGACTTCAAGGATAGTTTTCCCAAGTCCTTGTAGCTGTTTCTGAATTTCTAAGTTCCCTATTTCCCCCAAATCTCCCTTTGGCCGAATTAAGGGAGGGGATCTGCCATATAGGATTTCAAATGGAGAGAAGCCTACCCTAGCTCTCAGGGCACAGTGCACCCACAGGAGCACAAGTGGTAAGATCTATCTAGGGCAAGTTCGTCTCCTGGCATAGCTTAGCCATAGCCTGCTTGAGAATCCGGTTCATGCATTCTACTTTCCCTGAACTCTGGGGCCTGTAGGCTACATGTAAGTTCCACTTAATTCCTAAGGCCTTAGCTACCTACTATACTACTTCAGCTACAAAGGCTAGGCTATTATCGGACCCTATGGTTAATGACATTCCATACCGCAGAATTATGCCCTTCAGTAACGCCTTAGTGACTTCTCTCGCCTTCTCTGTACAAGTAGGATATGCCTCAATCCAGCCTGAAAAGGTGCTGACAAAAACTAAAAGATATTTATTTCCTCTACTGGGCCCTATTTCTTTAAAGTCTACCTCTAGCTCAGTGATGGCAAACCTATGACGCGCGTGTCAGAGGTGACACGTGAACTCATTTTTTTGGTTGATTTTTCTTTGTTAAATGGTATTTAAATATATAAAATAAATATCAAAAATATAAGTCTTTGTTTTACTATGGTTGCAAATATCAAAAAATTTCTATATGTGACGCGGCACCAGAGTTAAGTTAGGGTTTCTCAAAATGCTGACACGCCGAGCTCAAAAGGTTCGCCATCACTGCTCTAGGTCTTCAAAGAGAGCCTGCCACAGTGCTGAATTCCTACCGATCCTACCGGACCCTGCCTTGCATCGTTCTGTGCAGAGTGGGCAGCGCTGAGACTGAGGCGAATAAGGAGGGGAGACGGGCAATTAAATAGTATCTGCTTAACAAGGCTTCTAGAGCCGTCTTCCCTAAACGGGTAAGTTCATGCTGCTGTATGTAGTACTACTCTATGAGCTAACTGTTCTGGAATGTAGACCCTATGATCTGGGAATATCCACCAACCATCTTTCGTCCTTTTACCCCCTTCTCGTTGGGCCCATTCTTCTTCTTGAGGGATGTATTTTGGATATTCAGGTAATTCAGGAACCAGCATGATCCGCGATGGTGCTTTCCGCTCCTTAGCACCTAGCCTTGCCGCTGTGCCTGTGCAACGGTTCCCTTCTGACACTGAGTCTTTTCCTTTTTGGTGTCCTCTACAATGGATGACTGCTACTTCCTTGGGCTCCCAGACTGCTTCTAGTAACTTCAAGGTCTCATTCTGATTTTTGTTTCCTTTTACTACGGCCGTCAGGAGCCCCCTTTCCTTGTATATAGCCCCATGGATATGCAGGGTAGGAAGGCATAGCGTGATTCAGTGTAGATGTTGGTGTGCTTATCCTTACTGAGATTTAAGGCTCTGACTAGGGCCCAAAGTTCTGCCCTCTGCGCTGACCATCCTTCAGACAGGGCCTGTGCCTCTATTATCTCAAAATTTGATACCACTGCATACCCGGCTCCTCTTTTTCCTTCATCTAGGAAGCTACTGCCCTCATGAACAACACTAAGTTCGGATTCTGTAGAGGCCTATCTGTTAGATCTGGCCTGCTAAACGTCCTCTAGGACTTCTAGACCAGCGGTCACCAACCGGTGGTACACAGACCACTAGTGGTCCATGAAGTCCGAAAGGTTGGCGACCACTGTTCTAGATAATCATGTTCAGGGGTTCCCTCCACGATGGGTAGGAAAGTGTCAGGATTAAGAGTTCTTACTGCCTCTAATCTTATTCGTGGATTTTCACATAGGAGCCCTTGGTATTGAGTCATCCGAGCATGCGTCAGCCAATGTTGCCCCTTAGCTTCCATTAGGGTGACAACAGCATGAAGCACTTTAACATTTAAGTTCTGTCCCAGAGTGAGCTTGTCTGCCTCTTTGACTAATAAGGCTGTGGCTGCAAGGCCCCTGAGGCAAGGGGACCACCGGAGGCAACGGGTCAATCTGTTTGGAGAGGTGGGCTACTGGCCTCTTCCAGGGTCCCAACTCCTGAGTCAGAATTCCTAGGGTCACCCTGTTGTTCTCGTGAATGAAAAGGTTAAAGTCCCACATCACATCTGGGAGCCCTAGGGCTGGTGCCTCAGTGAGCTTTGTCTTTATGGTCACAAAGGCTTTTTCCTGTTCAGGACCCCAGTTAATGGGTGCCTTTTCCTCTCCTTTTAAGGCTTCATGGAGGGGCTTAGCTAGATCTGAGAATCCTGGGATCAATACAACAGAACCCTGCTGCCCCTAGGAATTCCCAAATCTGTCACTGGGTGCTGGGACTGGTATGGCACATACTGCCTGTTTTCTTTCAGTCCCTAGTCTTTGTGTCCCTTGGCTAATTTGGAAACCTAGCTATTTGACTTCCATCTGACAGATTTGAGCCTTCCTTTTGGACGCTCAGTAACCTGTTTCAGTTAAAAGTCTTAGAAGGGTTCATGTTCCTTCCCAACACTGAGTTTGCATGGAGCTAGCCAGTAGGAGGTTGTCTACATATTGGAGAATGCACCCCACATCCAGTCCTGGAAATTTGGACAAATCTGCTGCTAGTGCTCCACTAAGAAGAGTTGGGGAGTTCTTGAATCCTTGTAGCAGTTTGGTCCAGGTGAACTGTTCCTGAGCCCCTGTGGTTGGGTTTTCCCACTCGAAGGCAAACAGAGGTTGACTGGAGGGTGCCAGCTGAAGGCAGAAAAAGGCATCTTTTAGATCTAGACATTTAAACCATTCCGCTTCTGACAGAATGAGTCCCAGGAGGATGTATGGATTCAGGAGCGCCAACTTCAGGGTTATAACAGCCTCATTAACAGCCCTCAGGGCTTGTACTGGTTGGTAATCATTGGTCCCAGGGTTCTTGACAGATAAGAGAGGGGTGTACCATGGAGACTGACACCACTTACGAAGTCCCCATTGAAATTGGATACTGGGGAAGTTCTACAGGCTGTGCCCAGGCTTCAAGTCTATTAGAACTGGGGCATGGTTCTTAGCCAGGCCTGGGGGATTTCCTTCTGCCCAGATCATCAGGAATTCTTTCTCTAGTTCAGGCTCTAATGGTGAGTCCTTTGATTGGGAGGTATTAAGTCTCCATTCTTCCTCCCTAGGCACTGCTAAAGACAGGATCATTGGAGAGGTCTTCTCACCTAAGCGCAGTTGTGCTGAGCCATCTGGGGCAAAGGTGATTTCTGCTCCAATTTTGGCTAAAAGGTCTCTGCCCATTAGAGGGACCAAGTAATCTGGCATGTCTTCCAATTTAAGAGATCGGTAGTAGTGAAAGGCTGGTAGTAAAAGATTGATCCCCCCTCTTGTAGGGTCCCACTTTATCCAATTATGAGAAGCCACATTTCTCAGAGAGGCATCTGGTAAGCCAGGAGTGGTTTGGGTCCCCAATCAGCTGAGCGCAAATGTCATCCAACTGGCTCTGGAGAGTCTGGCTTGGGGGAGTGGAAGGAGGTGGTGTATCTAAGCTTCCCTGGTTAGGCAAAGAGGCACTGGGTACCACTTGAGGCACATATAGAGGTGGTAGAACTGGCAGGACTTCCTCAGGGGCTTCCTGCAGAATAGGAGGCTTATTCTCCTTCTGTGGGGCCTGCCCTTTTCCCTTATATACAGAAAACTGGATCCAAAGCAGCTTAAGCTCTGTTATTTTTAGCCACTGGTCAATGTAAGGGAACTGGTCGGGATGACCTGGGTCTCCTGTGATAATTCTGAACATTCGTGATCATGGGAACATCCAATGTGCCCTCCAGTGGCCATCCTACTCCAAAATATGGCCAGTCTATTTCACACATCCTTTTCAACTCCCAGAGGACTAGTTTTACCCCATAGTTCCTAATAAACCCCTTTTTAAAATTCCTTAACATACATTCTAAGACAGTAGAGTTTGAGGAAGAGCTTTTACCCATGTTGCAGGGAGGGACCAGGTTGCCTCCTTTAAAAAAAAATACCTGAATAAAAGAACTAATCAAAATAAGGCTATTTTCTAACTTCATTTGTCCTTGGGTGTGGACAGCAAATGACACTAATCAGATTTCAGATTTCTGCTATCAGTCTCCCTGAATACATTGGCATAAGCTATTTAACCTCTATTTAGGGAGGCAAAATGCAAATCATTTACTCCAAGTGTCCTTGATTTAGGTTAGACAGGATTTACAAGATGGCTCCAACTTGCAATTTAACCATCTCAGTTCCCCTGTTCTACTTGTCCTGGCTTACTGGCCTGTCATTTATTTAACTTTCTTTCAACATTTCTCTTTACCTTCCTCCATTACACCAAAGCCATACTTTCTTTCCAGTTAGTTAGAACTCTTAGCCTTAATTTTTAGGTGACATGTAAATAACTAACATTCCTCAGATTAGCAATACATTCATATTTTTTAAGAGACACAAACAGAAATTTCACTAGCTAAACAATTTAAACAAATAACAAAGAGAGATATTTAAAGAATAAAGACAGATAACATTCTCCACTAAAAACTTTGAATCACCATGGAAACGCGGGAGAGGTTTAGAAGGGTTTAAAAAACAAAACAAACAAACAAAAAAAACAGAAACAAACAAACATAAAACCCCAACAGTAAATAAATACTTTTACAGAGGCGCACACCACATTTACAGCCAGTCTGAGTTTTGACTTCCTTCCCAGGAAGTCCCAGAGATGGTGAATACCGTCTAGAAGCCGTTCCTCTATAATCTGAGCTGTCCTGAGGTAAATAATTACCTAGGTAGGGGCCAGCTACCTCTTCTGTCCCATAGGACAGGCCAGATCTCAGACCCATTTCCTGCCTCTTTTGGGTCCACCACAGTCCCTCCAGGCCCTGCGAGTTCAGGAAATGGTGAATGTGCCAGTGGCGCACCTTCCTTGGGTCCCAGAGCCCGAAGCGAGTGCCCCGAAGTCCACTTTCATCTGCAGTGGCCTAAGAGCCAGCTCAACTGACGTTTCCCAGACAATGCACCAAATGTTGTGGCAGAATGCACAGGAGAAGGATCAGCCAGCACTCTGAGGGAGGAAAGTTTAACCTTTATTTCACAGACCTGCTAGTCCAGGGAAATTCCGGATCCAAAGCCTGAAATGAACTTGTGGGGAGGCTCTGACCTATATATCTCCTCCTGTGGTGGGCCCCTGAGGGTCCCCACAGCTCCGCCCAAGTCAGTCTTGGTGGGGCCTTGGGGACATGCTCTGCAGCTCTGCCCAAGTCAGTCAGAGTGGGGAAGTAAGACTACAGTTTTAACCAGATACTGAACTAGGTTACAAGTGCCACCCCCGCGCCTCACCCCCATTTTCCTTTTCACTTGACGTTTCCAATGATGTTTTGAGGGTCCTTTCTTGCCATCTCTCAGGAAAGCTACCTTTGTTTCTTTTTTATTATTATTACTTTATTTATTTATTAAATCTTTATTGTTGAAAGTATTACATATGTCTCCCTCTTTCCCCCGTTGACCCCCATTAGGTCCCCCCCTTCACCCCAGGCCTTCACCACCCTATTGTCTGTGTCCATGGGTTATGCATATATGCATACAAGTTCTTTGGGTAAACCCCTCTCACCCACCCAGCCTCCCCCACCTTCCCTCCAAGATTCCACAGTCTTTTCCATGCTTCATTGTCTTTGGATCCACTCCATTCATCAGTTTATTTTGTTAATTAGAATTCACAAATGAGTGAGATAAGTGATACTTGTCTTTCTCTGACTGGCTTATTTCACTTAGCATAATACTTTCCAGGTCCCTCCATGCTTCCAAAGGGTAAGAGATTCTTCTTTTTTTACTGCTGCATAGTAACCTTTGTCTCTTACCTGGAAAGACTGCTATCAACCATGCGACCAAGCAAGGTACCAAGCTTTCTCCACTGGGCTCTTACTGGCTTCAATGTTAGTTTTCATTTTTTAAAGATTTTTGGTGACATCCAGAGTCCAGGCATGTTTCTCTCACTCAGACATGACATTTCAGTCAAAGTCTTGGTTAATAAAATCACAATTGGAAACTGGTCATATTAAATTAATGCAAAGAAATGTATTATTGTGACTCACTTATTAAGAACTGCCAAATTTTGGAGGATTTAGATAGGGAGATAAATATATAATTGATCAAATTGCTTTAAAACACAAGTCTCTTTGTATCTGGAAAGCAAGAGGAAAATCCTTGTCCTTTTAACAAAGTGGAAAAGAACCAAATAGTAATTCTGTAATAGTTTACTTTTAAACTTTAAGTTTTATTTAATTAAATTTTTATTTAGGAAAGTGCATGCTGGGCCTTTGTTCTGAGAGGCTTTAAAGACTGGGCATATAGGGGAGGTAACAATAGAATTTATGAGCTTTATACTGATACTAGTAGCCTGGTGCATGAATTTCATGCACATTAAAAGGGAATTAATTAGCGGAAATATTTTAATATTGCTATTTGCCCTTTCTCTATAATAGAAGTGTGAGAGATGAAAGGAAATTAGTAAAATGTATATGCAAATAATATATAAATTTATTAATAAATAAGCAGTAACAAAAGGATATAACAACAACAAAGGCATGATATAAAAACAACAAAAACATGATATGAAAACAACAAAAACATGATATAAAAACAACAGTGATGCAAACAATGACTGATAAAGTGATTAAACTTATTCTAATATCTCCCTGTACACCACATTAAGAGTGAAAACACTTTCAGAGTGCTTGACTAATTTTCCTTGTGATGAAGTATTTAGAACTTTAACTGTAACATCACATGCTCTTCAAACTTGAGAGAAAGCAACATATAACTGACCATGTGCAAAAACGGGTTCAGGTAGGAATATTCCTACTCTGTCTAGAGCAGGGGTGGACAAACTTTTTGACTTGAGGGCCACAATGGGTTCTTAAACTGGACCGGAGGGCCGGAACAAAAGCATGGATGGAGTGTTTGTGTGAACTAATATAAATTCAAAGTAACCATCATTGGAGAAACTAAGATGGCGGCATAGATAAACACCGGGAAATAGTCGCCTCCCACAACAATTGAAAATTATCCCAAAGGACGGAGCAAACATCGTCCAGAACAACAGGAAGGCTGGCTGAGTGTAATTTCTACAACTAGAAGAAAAGAAAAGCATGCTGAGAGCCAGAGGAGCTGCGGAGGCTGAGTGCAGAGGTACGGCGGCGGCTCGCGCGCGCGGAAAGGGGGTGGCACCTGAGGACGCGGCTGTCTTTTTGAATCACAAGCTCCCGACTGCTCTGAACTCCGGTTCTGGGAAGTCTCTTGGGACCCAGGACTCATACGGGGAGAGGCTGCTCTGTCAGGCGGCAGCGGGCGAACTTGAGGGCGGATTTCCCTCAGAGGTGCTTGCAGCCGTTACCAGGACACTGAGACGCGCGACTCTGGGCGCGGAGAATCAGCCATAGCTTCTTTCTCCGCCCTTTTGACTCCCTGAGACCCCCGCCCCACCCAGGCTGCAGCAGAGGCTTTTGCATGTGAATGTACCTAACTACAGCCCAGCCAAGCAGACCCGGAACTTCCAAGAGAAGGCCCAAGGCCCCGCAGCAGCTTGCATTGCTTCACAGCTGAGCCTCTTTGCGGCTCTGGCTGTGTGGCCTCAGGCAGGGGCTGAATTAGCACCTCCTTAGATCCAGGAGCCACTGTACCCAGTGGTCAGAGGGGGACCATTCTCCCACTTCAGACACAGCTGCTTCCCACAGCCAATTGGCCTGGAGGTCAATTCCTCCCAGTGATCCTACAACAACCAAGGCACCAAGAGTGCACCAAGAGTGTCCACCCCAGGTAACTGGGGAGGCTGAGCCACTGGGCCCTACAGGACACCTGGCGCGCAGGGCCACTCTATCAACACAGGGAAGCAGCCAAAATGTGGAGACAAAGAAACAGGTCACAATTGGCAGAAACGGAGGAGGGCAGACGACTGGATATAGAGTTCAAGGCCACGTTTATAAGGTTTGTCAAGAATTTTATGGAAACTGCCGATAAATTTAATGAATCCCTCAAGGAGTATAGTGAGACCATGGAGGACATGAAAAAGGACCAACTAGAAATTAAGCATACACTGACTGAAATAAAGAATAATTTACAGAGATCCAACAGCAGACAAGAGGATCCCAAGAATCAAGTCAAAGATTTGAAATACAAAGAAACAAAAAATACCCAACCGAAAAAGAAAAAAGAAAAGAGATTCAAAAAATATGAAGATAGTGTAAGGAACCTCTGGGACAACTTCAAGCGTACCAACATCAGAATTATAGGGGTACCAGAAGGAGAGAGAGGGCAAGATATTGAAAACCTTTTTGAAGAAATAATGACAGAAAACTTCCCCCACCTGGTGAAAGAAATGGACTTACAAGTCCAGGAAGCGCAGAGAACCCCAAACAAAAGGAATCCAAAGAGGACCACACCAAGACACATCATAATTAAAATGCCAAGAGCAAAAGATAAAGAGAGAATCTTAAAAGCAGCAAGAGAAAGACAGTCAGTTACCTACAAGGAAGTACCCATCCGACTGTCAGCTGATTTCTCAACAGAAACCATGCAGGCCAGAAGAGAGTGGCAAGAAATATTCAAAGAGATGAATAGCAAGAACCTGCAACCAAGATTACTTTATCCAGCAAAGCTATCATTCAGAATGGAAGGTCAGATAAAGAGCTTCACGGATAAGAAAAAGCTAAAGGAGTTCATAACCACCAAACCAGCATTATATGAAATGCTGAAAGGTATTCTTTAAGAAGAGGAAGAAGAAAAAGGAACTCTTACCATTTGCCACAGCATCGATGGAACTGGAGAGCGGATAAATACCACAAGATCTCACTTATTTGTGGAATATAATGAACAACATAAACTGATGAACAAGGACTGATCCAGAGACGGAGAGGCTTTGATTGGACTGTCGGGCCTTGGAGGGAAGGTAGGGGAGGGTGGGGGCAAGGGGGAAGGATCAACCAAAGGACTTATATGCAAGCATATAGGCCTAACCAATGGACACGGACAACGGGGGGGTGAGGGGATGAGCGGGGGGGTGGGGGGGGGGTAGAGGGTACACATATGTAATATCTTAATCAATAAAAAAAAAAAAAACCAAAGTAACCATCATTACATAAAAGGGTACGGTCTTTTTTTTTTTTTTTTAGTTTTATTCATTTCAAACGGGCTGGATCCAGCCCGCGGGCCGTAGTTTGCCCACGGCTGGTCTAGAGTTTGTTCTTGTGATTTATTAATAATCATCGCAAATGCTGGGCATCACAGGAAACTGTCGTTGAATTAATTTAAATGGGAAGACAGTGTCAGACGGGGACAAATCAGTTCCTGGAATCAAAACAGCCTTTCCCTCTACAGACTCTGTTAAAACTCCAGCTTCGATAATGTTAGGTTGTAATCGTTTGATAATAAATCTGGTACCATTACAAAGACCCCATTTACTATTAAGATTTCTCAATAGCATGATGATTGCACCACTTTCAATTTTAATTTATGACATGGCATTCCTGAAGGAGTAACACTATTAAGAAATTTGATGGCAAAATTTTCCTTTTCAGCATCATCTGTTGAATCAATGGAATCATCACTCAAATATGTATGAAAATCTCCATCGAGTATATCCAAAATGTCTTCACTTACTTTTTGAAGGTGCTCATTTTTTTGGACAAAGAATTTCATATTTAGATACATTTTTAATATTATCTATAGATATACTATTTCCAAAGGTAGCATCAATAATAGATCCATTACAAATCATTTCACAGGGGATTTCAATAATATCCATTCCTAAATGAAAACTGCTATCAAGTTTGCCATCTCCAAGTTTTACTAACCATCCACTATAAGCAGAATCCTCTGATCTCATATTTGTTGTAAGTGACAACTTTCTGAAACATCCCCAAACATTACAGTACTTTAAACTCATTTGTACGATGGCCAATCCCATAGCATGTGGTACAATACTGAGACATTGTCCAAAATCCCCTCCAAGAAGAACTTTCCCACCAAAGACAACATTCAAATTCATAATTTCTCTTAGTAATCTGCCTATGGCGTTTATAGCATCACTGGATGCCATGATGTATTCATCAATAATGAGAAGTTGGGCCTTTTTAATAGTTTTAGCAACTTCACTGTTTATATCAAGGCTAGAAATTGAAGTTTCATTTAATGGAATTGGTCATTTATATTGGGAATCGAAGGTTCTTCCACCGAGAAGTAAATTTGCAGCAATTCCTGTAGACACTGTGGCTAAAACAGTACCACCACAACCTCTAATATAATGTATTAAAACTTTATTGTGGGGAGCCGCTAGAGTGTTTTGGACAGGTTTAAGCCTTGGACTGATGAGAGGGCACAATCCTCTCATTGCCATGTGCAAGTCCAAGCTTGCAGGGCAGGGCCCTCCCAGTACAATTATAGCCAACAGCTATAGTTGTAAGCTTGAACCTATGGTCCGAACACGTGGCCCCACGTGCCTGTGTGATGTGGGCTTGATAGAGTTCAGGTGCATGTAGTTGAGTAGGATTGACACCCAGGAGAATGTGGTAAACATCTTGGTGACACCCTTACTTTGCCTCGTAGCATCTGCTATAAAATAAAGACACGGCTGTGGGCATGGTCACTGTCTCTCAGAGAAGCAGCGTCCCACCGAGACCCGGCTGTCATTCTCCTGTCTGTCTTTTCTAAGCCTTTCAGCCGCCCCCACTCAGGTTCACCCCTGGCCGTGCTAGTGCACGGCACACTATTTTATAAAGATATGCCTCCATGCTCTGCGGTCCATTTCCTGCCTCAAACCTCGCCCTCATGGGAAACAGCTCGGGGAGGGCGCAGCCATTTCCAAGACAACTCCTGTAGGACTGACTTCCTTCCAGTTGGTCCAGCCTCAGGTTGTGATGTTACACCCAGGGTTTTTATATAAATAGATACCAAAATGAGGTTTATTCTCTTAACTCGGTGGTTCTCAACCTTGGCTGCACATTAGAATCACCTGGGAATCTTTTTTTTTTAAATATATTTTATTGATTTCTTACAGAGAGGAAGGGAGAGGGATAGAGAGTCAGAAACATCGATGAGAGAGACATCGATCAGCTGCCTCCTGCACACTCCCCACTGGGTAGGTGCCCGCAACCAAGGTACATGCCCCTGACCAGAATCGAACCCGGGACCCTTGAGTCTGCAGGCCAACGCTCTATCCACTGAGCCAAACCGGTCAGGGCTGGGAATCTTTTTAAAATCCTGATTTCTGGGCCTCATCCTCCAGAAATTCTGTTTCTTTGTTATGGGGTGGGGCCACAACATTAGTAATAAAGAAACAGCATTTCCGAAGGAAGAGGCCCAGAAATCGGAATTTTAAAAAGATTCCCAGGTGATTCTAATGTGCAGCCAAGGTTAAGAACCATATCTTAACTTCATTTATCTTTGGGTGTGGTCCGAAAATGGCACTAATTAGAATTTTGCTATTTGTCTTCCTCGGTAGGGTGGTTTAAGCTATTTACCCTTTGGCTGGGGAGAAAAAATGCAAATCACTTGTTTTTTAAGTGTTCTTGGTTTAGGGAAGATAGGATTTACTAGAAGGTTGCAGACTGCTTAACTTTCACCCGCTTTCTTACCCACTCAGAAACAACCAGCTTTAGAAAATTCATTTCCTTTTTTTTTCAAAATATATTTTTATACCTTATACATTTTATTACCAAAACCATATAATTCCTTTGCTCTTTAATTAAAAATTTTAACTTTAAGAAACCTTAATTTTTAGTGGCCACTGAAATGTAAGCAATTAGCATTCCTTAGATTGACTTTTATGAACACATTGTAAACACATTTTTAGCTTCAAGAAACACACCTTCAACAAAGTACAGGGTATTACATTAGCAGTTTCAAATTATTTTCTAGATTTTTTTTGTATTAAAAGGCCCAAATTAGGTAAACTTAAAACTTGTCTAGCAATAAATGTTTAACAGCTGAAATTAATTAATTTGATCAGCTCACGTAGCTAAGGGTGTTTTTTTTCTTTCCTTTCAATAAGGGTTACCTCCCAAAAACTTGCATTTTAAAAGATGGCCTAGATTAGAGTTTCCATCCAGGTATTTGCTTTTTTTTTTTTTTAATTTACTTTTTACTTAATTCAATGTGGCACACAAATGAACAAAAACTGTTTGATGATGGGACATTGTACTGAACAGGCATTTGCATTTTAAAGGTACTAGGGCTTTGGATTCATAATTTTAATTATTCATAAGCATTTTGAGTCCAACAGGGAAGGTTTGGAGAAGGTAAAAGGATTTGGTGGCCAAAATTGTTTTCAGAGCCATACTGCTGACCCTGTGAAGACTTTATTTATAAAACAAGGATAGTCATTTTTAATACCTCAAGGGTTGACAAATGTTGGCAAAAGACCAACACATTTATTTATCTATTTTGGGGATGTTTCTTTCCACCTGTGTAAATTTTTCTCTCAGACTTTGTAGCAATTATAGAGATTTAGTTTATATGTAGCATATAGCTGAGGGTCATTTCTGCGAGTCAGAACAGCTATATGTATTGAAAAGTCACATTGATCTAAGGAGGCCTCATTCTCCGTTCACTTCCCTGAGAATGGGAAAACTGGTTTAACTACAGGATAGTATTAAACTTAAAGGTGCCATTAGCTGACCAAATCTCTCCATTGTCCACTTTATAGTGGGGCCAGGCTATGTTGCAAAAGAAGCTTGAGGGATTCAGGGTCAAATTTCACCCAAAGGGGTTATCTCCAGTAACTGTTTACTTGTTCCCCATCTAAGTAAGAAGAGGTAGATTAAAATTCCCAGCTGGAAGTTAGCCTCTGGGCTGTATGGGGCCATCATCCTGTGGTCAGAGTACCACAGTAGCACAGGTCCCTTTTCACCTGGGAAATACCTGGAACATAGAGTTTTACCTTGTATACTACCAACTACCTTGTCTACCTTGAGGATAGACTTATCAATGATCCCCATGATGGCCAGTCACAGGGAGGATGGACTCACTCTGCTCAGTCAGGTGGACTCCACTCCACAGGGATATCCTAGCATCCAGGTGCCACCCGGCTGTAGAGTTATACCCCATATCCTGAGGGCAGACTAACCAAGGGTTGTAGTGATGGCAAAGCACTGGAATGATGGACTTACTCTGCTCAGATAGATGGACTCGACTCTATGAAACCAATCCCAAGAAAGACATCCTGTTATGCCCAGATTTCAGGATCCCCAAGAAACCACACCAGGGAGCCAGCCGTGTCCGATGCAAAAGCATAAGAGTCTTTATTCAAGCCCGGGCTTGGCTCCCCCAGCCTCCTTACCGACACAGCAGCGAGATGAGAGAGAGACCGAGCTTTGTGGGTAGAGGGGTTTTATAGGGGGGTTGGAGTAAGGGGAGGAGAGAGGACTGTGGGCCCTGCCGATTGGCCAGGCGCAAGTCGGTGTCTTGTTACACAGGATGTGGTCGTATCTATGGAGCACACTTCCCTTGACTATCATTGGTTAGTTTAAAGAAATCCTAGGTGTGGCTAGCAGAGGTTTGGGCTTCCGGGAAGAAGCTCCTTGCTGAGCACATGGCTGCTGCTCTAAATGGAGGATTCAGGGCAAGATGGAGGGTGTAGCCCTCGCCCTTTCACATCCCTCCTTGTCTGCCTCCGGACTTAGCCAGCCTTATCTTTGTAGCCTGGGACAGAAAACTCTTCCTACAACTTTAGTTTCTAATTGTTGGGCTAGTGACCTGTAGCCTTGCCTTTCATGTTCCCCAGGGCCTTATCCCTTAGGAGACCTAGAAGAGCAGCCATCTCTCAAAGAGAGTCCCTGTTAAGTTATTCCTGAGGCTCTCATAGAAGCTGGAAATAAATAAAGGATGGTTAGAAGAGTGTAGAAGAAGTTGAGGGTGGTCTCCTTCTCGGTTTCAGGGACCTTAGGGAGCATACAGAAAAGGTGTTTTAAAAGACAGGAGCCCTAAAGAGATCAGAAAAGATTCCTGGTGACTTACGTCTGGGCCAGCCAGACATAGGCAGCACCTTGAGCCCTGAGGGAAAATCTTGTTAGCCTTCTCTAGGAAGATTAGAAACTGCCAGGTGTCCCTCATCTTCCAAGCTGGATGAGTTTAGGGTCGAATTTATCTAGCAAAAGGTCCTATTCACACCCTCAGAAAGCAATCCTAATAGAAAAGCCAAAGTTAAAAAGCAATCATCCTGCCCTAGCTGGTTTGGCTCAGTGGATGGAGTGTTGGCCTGCAGACTGAAGGGTCCCAGGTTCGATTCCAGTCAAGGGCACATGCCCGGATTGTGCGTTCGATCCTCAGTGGGGGGCATGCAGAAGGCAGCCGATCAATGATTCTCTCTCATTATTGATGTTTCTCTCTCTCTCTCTCCCTTCCTCTCTGAAATAAATAAAAATATATTAAAAAAAAAAAAAAGCAGTCATCCTTTTTCCCCCTGTCCTTGGTTATTTTGATCCTTATCTGTAGCCTAGGTTGGTCTCACAATCCTTACCTCTACCTCGAGGATTTCAAAAAACTCAAAGAAAGTCATCCTGAACTTAACTCCAGACACAAAGGAAGGAAGAGAAAGAAAAGAACATCTTTCCAGTCAAAGGACAAGGATCTCTCTCTCTCTCTCTCCATTTGAACTAGTAACCTGACAGGGGAAAGCTACAGGGAAGGGCCTTGTGTGAATTGACTGTGTTCCTGGGTGCATGGATGTGGTATTGCAGTTGGCGGGGTGCCTAGTGCAAACTTCCCCAGTCCATATCTTCCACTTTTCATACACTTTCTCTGACTTGCAGAGGGCATTATTGCAATAATGTTAACCAGAAGAAAAATAAGTTAAAATTTAATAGACTTTCCTCCTCACTCTTTTTTCCTTCTGGAAAATTGGCATTAACACTGTTTAATTGGTATTCTATAATTGGTCACTAATTTTTTTTAATATAACCTCAACCTACAATAGGAATTGAACATTTGTTAATAAATTTAACATGAAAAATATGTGAATGGTATATTTTGAATGGTTAATAACAGTGAGGTGATTCAATAAATGTTATTAGAACAAATTTACTAATGGGGGGAAAAAGAAACCTCAATGCAACACATCTAAACATATTCCAAAAGACTTATGACAAGAGAGAGAGATAGAAAGAGAAGGGAAAGAAAAGAAACCTAGTTTCATTAGAAGAAAAAAATAAATAAATATATATATATATATATATATATATATATATATATATATATATATGATAAAAATGACCTTGCTAAAACATAATACCAAAGGGAAAAACAAAATAATGTAAAACTTAAGTTAAATCATAAAAATGATGGTCAACTGGAAATGAAAATGCCACATGACAAAGAAAGATTGAATACCTTTATACTTAAAGAGCAGATATAAATTAGTAAGACTCCAATTCAACCACCACAGGTCTGAAGGATGTCCCACAGAGCTGCTCTTGCTCCCTGTTCAGACACCTTGTTCAGACACCATCCTGAGTGGGATGCTGTAATTAGAACTAGTGAACCTTCCAATCTCCTCTTCCCAAGATCCCATTCTAACCTGCATTCTTGTTTATCTCTGTCACCCTATGAACTCTAAGCCTCCTGGGATGTTAAGCCTTAGATCTAACCTCTGCCATTCCTATTCAACACACCTTCATCTTCCATAGTGCCCTACGGAATGTGACAGGGACCTCCAATGTCCTCGACTTCTGTGAAAACAGTGTCTTCCCTGCCCTTGTGCTATGTGAAATCTGTAGCCCCTGAAGAAACAGCTTCCCATAAAGTCCTGTCTTCCTGGTTCCCTGTTACTATTTCAACCAGCCCCTCATCTTTCTTATAACATTCCAGTGTCTTTGAAACACAAGCCATTAGATTGAACTGCCCATACTGCTCCTTTTGCTGTCATCTGGCATTTTCATGGTATTCTGCCTTTCCTTGAAGATTTTAGCTCCTGAATTACTGTGCATTTCTTTCCACCAGGACTCCTGCCATTTAGAGGACCTTGCTTTCCATAAAGTCTATCCACAAATCATCCTGGTCTCTTAGTTATTTTATCTCCTCACTTTTCATTGACTTCTTCCCCAACCTTGGCCATATACTTTCCTTGTTATACTTCATACTTCGTTAACAACAATAACTGCCCTGCCTCCAAAAGCCCAATTTCAAGTACACCTCTTTCAAACCAGCTTACTTTGTCCACTAAGTCCCACTCCAGCAGTCTTTGAACCCACCTCCAATCCACTGAGATCTGCCACCACTTTTTAAATGACCATGACCTATCCCATGTTCCTACTTTCCTCCTTATCCATCACTATAATCATCTTCCTTGCATAATACCTTAATTCCTTTTCTCTTTCTGTCCCATTCATCTGACAATACCTTTAACTTTGGCTGAATCCAACTTCCCTCTTTTTCCAACTGTCCTGAGCATGAGCAGCAAACATGATTGGAGAAAAATAAACAGCTATCTTAGTTGGTTTTCACTAAACGTAAGACGTAAACCTCTGGTGGGTTCTCAGAACTATCCAGCAAGCCTATTGCATGTCCCTATTCAGTTAGCTCTTGAAACTAATACTTCAAACCTCTTTTCCCCAATCTTCAACTCCTCCTCCCCTCACACTCTCAGCTGATAATTTCACTATATCTCTGAGAAAATAATCACTAGACCTTTCTCATACTCTATCATCAAATCTCCTAACACCTGTACCTAGTATTAAAATGAGTAAACTCTTCTGGTTTCTTAAGGTCACACCCTCCTCCTCTTTTTTACTGGAACCCATCCCTGGAAAAATTTGCTCCTGCGACTGTCCCTTCTCTCATTCACAACATCCCTTTGTCTCTCCATGGATCATTCAGTTTCAGACATAAACATTGTGACATCTCTCATCTTAAAAAAAAAAAAAAAAAACAACCCTTGACCTACCATTCCCTCACCAGGCATCAGATAAGTGTTTCAAAAGCATGAGTCTATTAGTGTCTGCACTTTCTCACCATCCCTTTGCTCTTGAACCCACTCACTTATCCTCACAGCACCCCTGAACTGTCATTGCTAAGTCATCAAAGTCTTCCCTGTTACCGAAGCCAACGGTCACTTTCCAGTCCCCATGTCCCTCTACCTCTCAGCAGCATCTGACAGGTCAGCATCAGTCCCTCCTTTAAAAAAAACTTTCTTCACTTGATTTTCAGGACACCCCACTTACCTGGCTTCCTCCTACTGCCCCTCTTGTTCCCCAGAGCTATCTTAACCTTCTAGATGACTCGATCCTGTATCATGGCATTAAATGTGATCCATGCATTCCTAATCCCTGAAAGAGTACCTCCAGTGTCCACTTCTGTCCTGGGCCCGTGTTGTAGCTCCATCTTCCTATGAAATTATCTCCATTTGGAAGTCTAATAAGAATCTTACACTTAACATATCCAAAGTCAAATTCTTTCCTTTAAATTTTTCCCTTCCAAAATCTGTTCATTTCAGGAAATATGACAACCCATTTGGTCAGGCAGCAAAATCTGAGATTGGAAAATAACCTCGGCTCTCCCGGTGCCCCCATGCTTGCCCCATGTTGAGGCGCAAACAGGTGAAACCCAACACATCAACTTGGAGGAGGACCAGGGTGAACAGCAGCGGCAGCAGTGGCTCCAGAGTTTGCAGATGCAGCCCCAGCCCACCAGCGGCTGGGGAGCAATGAACCACCTGGGGACTGGCGATGACATGAATGAGGACTGAATGGCAGTAGAGAGGTCTCGTCAGGAGGAGACTCACATCTGTGAAAAATGCTACAGAGAGTTCTTCAGCCTTTCTGAGTTCTTAGAACAGAAGAACAATTGCACTAAACACCCACCTGTCCTTATTATGAATGACAGTGTGGGGCTGGTGCCTTACGAAGACTTCTCCTGGGCTGGGCTGAGCCACCAGCCATGCAGTTCAAGCAGTAAGGATAGTCATAGGGAGGATGGTGGCATCTCAGGGACATGGAGAAACCAGGGGCAGAGTCTGTCCTGTACTTAAAGATGGAGACTGCTCTGCCACCCACACCTAAGCTATTTACCCAAAAGCAAAGTGGCCAACACTAACATCACTCTTCAAGCACTACCAGGCACCAAAGTGGCGGTGAATCAGTGAGTGCAGACGTGCTGCCTGCCCCTTGCCCGATGCCACAGCATCCTATGGGGCCTGGAACAGATCCTGTGTCTTCAGCAGCAACAGCTATAGCAGATCCAGCTCACGGAGCAGATCCACGTCCAGATGAACATGCGGCCCTAGCCGGAGCTGACACCCTGAAGACCTTAGGCAGCCACGTGTCCCAGCAGGTTTCTCTGGCCTTGGTTTTGCTCAGCCAGAAAGCTGGAAGCCAAGGTCTGTCTCTGGACACCTTGAAACAAGCCAAGCTGCCTCACGCAAACATCTCATCCACCACCAGCTCTGTGCCCCCAGGGCTACTGTCCTTCGCCCTAAGGCCGGATGGGCCGAGGGTGCTCCCAAACCGCATCCCAGGTGCTTTGATACCCCCAGCCCCAAGCTCTGTGCTCTTCTAGAGCCCTTTCTCCACTGTGGTGTTAGACCCGTCCGAGAAAGGGAAAGGGAAGCCGCCCAACGTGTCTCCAGTGGATGTCAAAACCAAAGATGAGGCCACCCTCTTACAGGCAGAATTTTAGTAGCAAGGTTTTGGGGACTGATAACTCCTTGCAAATCCACCTCCATTCCCATGCTGGAGAGAGACCCTTCATGTGCTCTGTCTGTGGCCACTGGTTCACCACTAAGGGCAACCTCAAGGTACACTTTCATCGACACCCCCAGGGGAAGACACACCCCAACTGTTTGCCAAGTTCCACGAAAAAATGATGGCAGGCAATAGTGTTCGCTATGCACTCTCTGTACCTCTCCCCATAGATGAATTGAGTCTCTCTCTAGACAGCAAAACTGTCCTGGTCACAGGGACACCCAGTGCAGGTCTTTCTCAGATTCTCTCTTTGGGGACTAACCCCAAGGACCTAATGGGTGTCCCACTGGTCACCGACCTGCAGCCTGGGCCTTCTCCAGAAAGTGAGGATGGACCCCTACTCTCCAGGGTGGGCCAAACCATAATTCCCAAGAGTTGGTAGTTTCTAAGGGAAAGGGGCACCCGAACTAGGGTCAGAAACTCTCAAGTTGCAGCAGCTGGTGGAGAACATTGGCAAGGCCACCACCAACCCCAACCCCAACGAATGTATCATTTGTCACTGTGTCTTAAGCAGCTAAAGCTCCCTCAAAATGCATTACCACACCCACACTGAGGAGAGGTGATTCTGCTGTAAGATCTGTGATCAAGCCTTCTCAACCGAAGGCAACCTGAAGACACACCAAACCAACACCTCCATGAAGACCAGCATTCATGCTCCATCTGCCAGAAGTTTACCAATGCAGTCATGTTGCAGCAACATATTCAGATGCACATGATGGTCAGATCCCAACACACCCCACTGGAGAGTCCCTGTGACTTTATGGATCCTGAGCTGATGACGGTCAGTGAGAATGGCAGCACCAGTGGCATCTGTCACGATGACACTATTGAAAGCATCAATGTAGACAAAGTTGCCTCCCAGAATGCTCCCAGCAACTCCTGGAAGGCCCCCATGCCTCTTCCCAGCATCCACTCCATATCACACACTCCAGGGTTCACCATAATGCCCCCCTCCCTCCCGGATGCCTTGGGGAAGGTGGGTCCTGCTCCTGTGGTCCTGCAGCAGCAGAGAAAATGATTCAGTGGAGAGCGATGGCTTGACCAGTTACTCTTCCTCCTCAGTGATGGGAAATCAGGAGTATCAGGGCCAAAGTCCAATCATCCTGGAGAACACATCCTTTCAGCCCTCTCCCCGGCCAATGGCCAATCAGAAAGCAACAAGTCCAAGTCTTCTGATGCTGGTGGCAAGCAGACAGCATGGACAATAGCCACACTGAGGTGGAAGGCCAGAGCAGTCTCCCATCAACATCTGTCTGAGCCCAGACAACCTATGTCAAAGTCAAAGTTCCTGGTGCATTTGGACCGGCGACCATGTCTCCAGACATGGCATCTTTGCTAGTGGTCCAGTCACATAGCCAGGGCAAGAAGCATGCCTGCACATGGTGTGGGAAGAACTTCTCATTGGCCAGTGCCCTCCAGATGCATGAGCTGACTCACAGTGGGGAGACATCTTTTGTGTGTAACATATGTGGGCAAGCTTTCACCACCAAAGGCAACTTGAAGGTCCACTATATGACACATGGCACCAAAAACAGCAGAAGGAAGCTGGCCATTGAGGACACCATGACTCTTCTGGGAACAGGCACAAAGAGGGTCCCAGAGGTGTTTCCCAAGGAAATCATGGCCCCTTCAGTGAACGTGAACTGTGTTGTGTGGAACCAGTACACCATCATGCTCAACTGTGTGATCTGGCCATGAAGACCAACCAGATCTCCGTGATCCAGAGCAGAGGCATTCCTACTCTCCCAGTTTCCCTGGGGACCAGCTCCATAGTCAATAACACCACTCTCTCCAATGGCTCCACTGGAACTGGAACTTTTGTTGTTGTTGTTTTAAGAACCCATCTCCTCCTGTTTGTTTTTTTACTTATGTGCAAATGTTTACAGTTGTGAACACAACTTAGACTTGTCCTACAATCACGATGTTGCTATCCTGCTTTGTAAAACAAAACAAAACAAAAACCCCCACACATACAAAACAAATACAGACTAGTAATTTTTATTTTAATTTTTGAAAGAAGTGTGTGTAATAAGCAAATGCTGAAACTTTGCTCTAATTGTTTAAGGAGGAAGAAGGAACAACCCTAATTTCTGGGTGGAGGAGTCTTTTCCCATCAGTATGTAAATGTAGATCAAAACTTATATAAAGCCCTAACCAGTTAGGCTCAGTGGATAGAGTGTCGGCCTGCAAATCCAAGGGTCCCTGGTTTGATCCCGATCAAGGGCACACACCTCTGGCACATACTGCGGTTGCAGGCTCCTCCCTAGCCCCGGTCCTGGTCAGAGCTCGTGCAGGAGGCAACCAATGGATGTGCTTTTCTCACATTGACATTTATCTGTCTTTCCCTCTCTCTAAACATCAATGGAAAAATATCAAGTGAGGATTTAAAAAACCAAAAGACATATCAAAAGTTGGTCTCTGAGTTATTGCACCTGACTTTAGGATAAAAAATATATATGTATTTCCCAAGTTGTGCCTTTCCTTCTGGAATTGTAAGTGAACACAATACTAGTATCTGTTTACACTGTGAAGTAGATATAGTTAGAGGACACACTGGATGCTTTCTCACTGTTATACCTTGTGAATGTATGATCTATGGAGAAAACCTGCTGATGCTGACAGTTGGAAAATAAATTTTTGGATACCCCCCTCCAAAAACAAATCCCCCCAAAACCTGAGAATGATCTTTGATTGCTCTTTCTACCCCACATCCAACCCATCAGCACATCCTGTTGGCTCTTTGAAATGCAAATGAGAGTAAACCAACTACTTTCTCACACCTCCACAGTTATCAATCCCTCTCAGCCCCCCCCCCCCAACTCTAAGGAGACTAGAGTGCATCTACTCTGACCAATTGTAGTCATGTTTCACACTCCAGTGATCCTTTTAAAACTCAGACTAGATCATGTTACTCGCTTGCCTGAAACCACCAGTGGCTTCCCATTATTCTCATGTGCAGAGAGGGGCCTCAATATGGCCCACAGAGCCATAGATCTGGCTTCCATCAACCTCTTTAACCTCATTTTCTAACTCTTCCCTTGCTCACTCTGCTTAACCACACTGGCCTCTTCCCTGTCCTCATTCATGCTAAGTACTTTCATTCCTCAGGACTTTTGTTCTCTTCATCCCAGTCACAGAGGCAACTCCTTAACTTCATTGAAGTCCCTGCTCAAAGTCCCCACCTCCAAGAATCCTTCCAAGTCCACTGGGTCTAAAATAGTTCTCCCAATTCACCATCCACTTTTCTTCTCAATAAGGCCATGTGATGTCATTATTTGCAGATTTTATATTTGTGAATTTGCCTTTCCAAAATTTAGAAAAATGTTGAGTTGCCCAACACTTATGTTCCTAGCTGAGGTCTAACAAGCCAACACTGCCTTTGTTTTAGTTCTGTAAAGTTAGTGGTGCAGAAAAACAAAGAGAGTTGAGTCAGCCAGAGAAGAAAGGAAAGGAAAGGTTTAATCTGCGTCCCCAGGCTAAATCTATGAGCCCCAAAGGCAGGGCCAGTGAATTCGTGCCAACAGGGAAGCGGGGGCTCCTTTTTATACAGGTGTTTAATGAGGGACGGGAGGCATGAGCTGAGGAAGTTCCCGCCGCGGGAGTCAGCATGTTGACCTAACATCCCAGCCTTTTGGTGATGGGGGCGCCGGTTTGTTCTGACTACTTCCAGCTGACCAGGGATGACGAGGGGGGCGGTTTAAAGGGTCAGGCAGAGGCAGGTCGGAGGGTAGCCGAGTGTAGAGATGGAGCAGGAGCTGATTTACAGTCACCCGTGACATCTCCACGATCCGGGAGCAGATGAACTTGAGGAGGCAGGGGGCTAGGAGAAAAAAAACACAGATGAGAATCAGGGGCCCTATCATGGGTAGGACCCAGGTAGCTAAGGGGCTTTGGAACCAGCTGAAAAGAGAGTTGTCCCGGGAGTGTCTTGCATGTAGTTCTTCTGCACGTTTGCTCCACTACTCTGGACTCATTGATTTAGTAGCAGCATTCCTCCTGAAGGAATATGCAGGTTCTTCCTTTTTCTGCAGTCAGAAGGTCTGAGGCACGCTGGTTCTGTAGGGCTACCTGGGCTACTGATGTTACCTGCCTCTGTAGGGAGGCTAAAAAGGTGGTATTAGACTCCAGAGCTAACTGGAACTTGTCATGAAATCCTGAGCAGAGACCAGACTGTTCCCGAGGGCCCCCCTGGCGAGGCCTACAGAGGCAGTGATACTCACCCCTAACATGGTGGGCCTGGGGGCGGGATGAAGGGAGCAGCCAGGCAAGCTCCAACTCTCCATACAAGGTTAGCTGGGGAACTACTGTGACTATGAAGCAAGGCCCGGGATCAGAGGAGCTTATGCAGTTTCTTAAGGTGCCATTGCACCAAAAGAAGGTACCTAGGCTGGCCTTGGTGAGACTGGCTGCGTTGTGGTTTTGAGTACAGTTCCAAGTGACTCGTCCCCCAGTTACCAGATTAGTGGTCTGGTAGTATATCCGTGGGGGCAGGGTGGACTCTGGAGTTTCGGGAGTCATCATGGACCTTGAACCTCCACAGATAAGTGGGTGGGGGTGGGTGTAGGTTATTCAGGGCCAGGAGGAGAAGGAGGAGGGGGAGGGCGACTAAGGGGGACCTTAGTGGGGCCCAACACCTCATATTTATAGACGTCATGCTGCTCCGGGGTCCTCTTGAGTCTGGAGAGGTGGTGCCATGATGGGTCACCAAGCAGCTTGGCCACAGTGGGGGTTGTGAGGATTACAGTGCGCAGTCTCGTCCACCTAGGCTCCAAGGCTTTTGGATGTAGATTCTTTTTTTTTTTTTTTTTTTTTTAGCACCAAGCAACAAATGTAACAAACATGGTTGCTTTTTTTTGGATGTAGATTCTTAAGGAGGACCGAGTCACCAGGGTGAAGGGCTGGTCCTCGCAAGCCCTGGTCGGTTGGCTCTGGCTTGGGCAGAAACCTGTCTGTGTGTCCTCAGAGCAGCTGCCTGAGTAAGGACAGACATGGGAGATACTTACCCAGGGGAGGAGGATCAGTAGGAAGACAGTGGTTGAGCCGAAACCGGTTTGGCTCAGTGGATAGAGCGTCGGCCTGTGGACTCAAGGGTCCCAGGTTCGATTCCGGTCAAGGGCATGTACCTGGGTTGCGGGCACATCCCCAGTAGGAGATGTGCAGGAGGCAGCTGATTGATGTTTCTCTCTCATCGATGTTTCTAACTCTCTATCCCTCTCCCTTCCTCTCTGTAAAAAAATCAATAAAATATATTAAAAAAAAAAAAAAAGACAGTGGTTGAGCAAGAAGGGTCTCCCATATAGGAGTTAAAAAGGGCTTAAGAAGGTGGGGCTCCTTGGTGTAGCCCGGATTCTTGTCAAGACCATGAGCAGGAGGTTTGGCCAGGAGATGCGCATTTCTAGAAAGAGAGTTTAGTTAGATGGTCCAATAGGTTGGAATTGAGTGGCTATGATGAGGGTTCGAGCCAGTGACAGACAAATCCAGCAGGATGTAGAGAATGAGGGAATGATGTTAGAGAGTAGATGGAAAGTTGTGTTGATGAGGGTGGGCAAAGGAGTAGTTCTAGGGTTCGTAAATAGAGAGTGACACTAGAGGATTTCCCATCCCAGACAGTAGAATTGATGACTCCCTTATCATTCCATGTCCATTTCACCTAAAATATTAAAAACCTGAGCTTCTTCCAGAGTAAAAATTGGAGGGTCCCTTGCCAGGTAAGAGCCTGTGAGGAATGATAGGTCATCAGGTTCTGGATGGTGTCACTGAGTCCTCTTCGGGGATGGTGGGAGGCATTTGGTGAGCCTGAGAGAGGTAGGTATTGCAGTGAAAGTGGGAGGGAATGTTAGAATGCGCTGTTATCCAAGGGAAAAGAGAAAGGGAAGGAAAGGAGCAGTGGAATCCAGGGACCTGGATATGAGACTGGAGAAAAGGCAGGGGGGGGGGCAGGGGGAGAGAGGGAACAGGCTCCCCTGTTCCCAAGCCTCTAGCCACTTGGATTTTAAAGCTGCCACATTTTTTCCTAGAGATAATGATCTCAGTTTCTGATAATAGCCGGACTGTTGAGTAAACCTGTTCAGTCAAGGAAGTTTCCTTTAAGAAGGGTGGAGTGGGGGAGGGCAGAGGGGCAAGAAGGCACTGAGGTCAGAGCAGTTTTAAGGGAATTAAAGGGGATGCCCTTTAATGCCCATTAAAGTTGGCCGTGGGATCTACTGGGCTCAGTGAGGGGGTCCCTTCACCATGTCACGTCATAGAAGAGCTTTGCAAGAAGACTACAATTGTGAACCCAGAGGTGGAGTACCTAGTGAGCCTGAGGAAGGAGAACATTTCTTGTTCAGAGGAGGGGACAGTCACAGAGGTGATAAGGAGATAAGGCATCCACAGTCCAAGGAATGGCGCAGCCCTGTGGGGTGAGAGAGTGAAACTGAGATAGGTGACTGTGGTCTGGGACAACTGGGCCCCATAAGGGGATGCATGGTAGTGGGGGATTGGCGTCCTCGTGGAGGGGGACAGAAGCAGAAGGAGCAAGGAGGCTGAAGGGCTCTGAGTGAGCTGCAGAGTGGCCTCTAGTTTGGTGAGAATATCTCATCCTAAAAGGGGCACGGGGCATGAAGGCATGACTAAGAACAAGTGGGCTATAGGGCTATCATCAAGGAGACAGGGAAGGTGTCTGGTAGTCAGCAGGCAGATGAATTTGCTGTCAATACCCATGACTGAGAATGTGGAAGGAAAAAGGGGCCCTGAAAAGGAGGGCAGGACAGAGAAGGTAGCCGCCGTGTCGACCAGGAAGGAGACCCGCATACCCACTACCTTCAGCGTGACCCTGGGCTCAGCGAGGGTGATGGGGGTCATCAAGTCCAGGCTCCTTCAGTCTTCGTCCAGTCCCAGCATGGCCAGGAGCGGGTCATGACCTGGAAGGACAGCCCCTCCATGCAGGGGCACAGAGGGCCCGCCACTTTTCCAGGGGCAGTCACTTTTCCAGTGACCGCTTTGACCGCACACCGGGCAGGGCTTGGTTGGAGCCCGGGGCTGCGGGCACTGCTTTGCCCAGAGCCCTTCATTTCCACATTTGAAGCATTCTCTGGGTGGTGTTTGTCCTTGCACCCCCACCATGCACAGCCCCCTTGGGGTCATGGGCAGCTGTCGTCGGCTGCAGAGCCACAACCAGGACTTGAGCTTGCAGGTCTACCTTCTGTCGAAGGCAGGCCTCTCGATATGACTCTGCTTGCTCCTCACAGGCATTAAAACTTTAAAGGCCATGTTCACTAGATCTTGGACCAGGATCTGAGGGCCATTCTCAGCCTTTTTAAACTTTTTTCCAAATATCTGGGGCCAACTGCGAAATGAAGTGGGTGGCTAGGAGCTGGAAGGAGAGGATGAGGTGTGGACTCGGACTATGCCCTCAGTTTTTGCTGCCTCCTCAGGGTTAGAATGGATGCAGAAATGGAAGAGGCTGTTGAGGAAGGCAGTCTTTGGGTGGCCTGAGAATGAGTGTTAGTTGGGAAAGGCTGTTTTGGAGCTCACGTTCTCAGGATTTGGGCCCTCAGGGATAAGGGAGAAGGTGGCTTCTGGTTAAGAGGGTCTGAAGAGAAAGAGCTGAGGCATTTTCTCAATTTGAGGAAGATCAGAAAGTGAGAGAGAATGGCTACTCAGATAATATCCTTCTCAGCTGCAACCTCTCACAAAGGGAACTGGCTGGCCACCTGTGAATTCAATTGCTGGCAGTCATGGGGGCAGAGATTTGGCGGAGCACACAGGGGAAGGCGAGCACTTAGAATTCTCAGAGGGTACAGTGTGGGGCATGAAAGGGCTGCGTCCCCAGCGGGAGTCAGGCGGAGGAGGGGAGTCGGCCTCAGAGAAGCCACTGGAGGGGGTGGCGTCAAGAGGCCACCGACGGCCAGAGTGGTCACCGGGGCCGGCAGCAGTGAGCCGAGGAGGCATTTTGACAGGCGCGGCAGCCTAGAGCGCCTGACCTGGCTGCGGTGGCGCGGATGCCGCCCCAAGGAGCTGGTCCCGGGAAGACAGGGTGCCCTCGGTAAGGCCCCACAAGGAGGCGGAGCCTGGACCAGTGAGAGGTTGAACGAGGCTTGCTCTCCGACGCAGGAATAAAGGCAGGGGCGGAGAGAGAGCCAGGAATAACGCCCGTTTGGGCCGGGTCGGTGGACTTGGGAGGCGGCGGACATTCAGTCCGGGGATCAGGCGGGCCATCAAGGCCAGAGACAGAACCTGAGGAGCGTGAGGGTGCAGAGGATGGCTCACACCAAGTGCAGAGACCTGTCAGTCCGGTTCCTCTGACCACCCTGACTACCCCGCGCAGTAAGGGAACTGCTTGCTTGAGCGGCTGAAAACCCTGAAGTGGGCTCCACTTCTTCAGGGCAACCCACTGGAGTCAAAGGCCGAGAGGTGCCGGGAGCCCGTGCCCACCTCCTCCTGGCTCCCGGCTCTCCCCGGCCCCAAACGCTGCGTCCTCGCATCTCAGCGCTTCCAGCAGGAGCATGCTGAAAGGGCGAGGACTACGCCCTCCATCTTACCCTGGGTCCTCCATTTTTGGGCAGAGCCATGTGCTCGGCAAGGCTTCTCAGCAAGAAGCCTCTGCTAGCCACACCCAGGATTTCTCTGGACTAACCAATGATAATCAAGGGAAGTACACGCCATCACTATGACCACATCCTGTGTAATGAGAAACCGACTCGCGCCTGGCCAATCGGCGGGGCCCACAGTCCCCTCTCCCGTCCTTACTCCACCCCCCTATAAAACTCCTTGTCCCATCAGGCTTCGCTCTCTGCCACTGGGCTTACCGTTGCATTGGTGAGTGTGGTCGGGGAGCCGAACTAGTTCGAAATAAAGGACTCTTTGCTTTTGCATCGGACTCACTGGCTCCCTGGTGGGCTCTTGGGAATCTTGAAATCTGGGCATAACAGGGCACAGGTTTCTATGGCAGGGTTGCAAGGGGGGCGGGGGCAGGAGCAGGAGAAGTGGAGATGAATGATCCTGGGCAGGCCCAGGAGAGGTATCAGAATTTCTTGATGAATGCGGTGAGGTTGGCGGAGAAGGACCCCAGCCACTTTTCAATCACCCTCAGATGCCGCAACCTCTGGGTGTGGGGGGGGGAGGGGGCGGGCCTGTGAATGCATGTGTTTACTGACTGGGGAAGCAGGCGGGGGGGGGGGGGGGGTCGCCCGGCAACTTGAGTTTCTGGCTCCTGCAATGGCCGCGAGGGTGGGGGATGGTGGGGTCGCCTGATGAGTTAAGCTTGCAGTGGTCCCTGGCAGTGGGCGGAAGAGGGGGGAGGTCAGCAGGTACAGGAGAAGGTGTTGCCAGAGGGGGGGAGTGGAGGGAGGAGGAGAGGGTGGGGATGGCAAGGCAGGAGGGACTTTGGGGGAAGGGACAGGGATGCAGACAGAGAGAGAGAGAGACTTGGGCATATTTCCTGGTTCGTCGGCAGAAATTACTGAGATCGGTATGGATGGTAAAGTCAAAGTTTCCATTTTCATACTGAGGCCATGCTACATTACAGAAATAAATGAGGCATTTAGGATGCAGGTCCGGTGCAGGCCTAGTGTTTAGCCAGGTTGGCGGGCAGGTACCCTAGAGGTGTGCTCAGATCAGGTTTGGAATTTCGATTCCCCATGCTCGATACCTGAGGCCAGTAGCCGGGGCCAAAGGGCCAGCGTCCCAGAGGTTTGGCTAGGGCTACGGACGGATGGAGGAACCGGGGAGGATAGGGACATCTCCGCTATCTTCTGGGATCCAGAGGAGCCCTTCCTGGAAGGGTCCGGAGAACGGGGCAATCTCTGACGTGGCTGCGTTTTACAGACAGATGCCGGAGGGCGACCTCAGGAATCGACAGGGCAGGACTTACCACTAATGTTGCCAAACTGGGAAAGCTGCCAAGCCAAGGAAAGAGAGCTGCTAAGCCTAGGAAATGCGGTCCTGAGGGGTCCTGAGCCACGAGGAGGAAGAGGAGGGCATCCCGAGCCGTGGCGGGATGGCCAAATGGGGTGCTCGCACCACCCAGGTTTTGGCACCAAATGTAAAGTTAGTGAAGCAGGAAAACAAAGAGTTGAGTCAGCCAGAGAAGAAAGAAAAGGAAAGGTTTAATTTGCATCCCCAGGCGAAATCCATGAGCCCCAAAGGCAGGGCCAGTGAATTCACGCCAACAGGGGAGGGGGGGCTCCTTTTTATACAGGTGTTTAATGAGGGGCGGGGGAGGGGGGGCATGAGCTGAGGAAATTCCCACCATGGGGGTCATCATGGTATTCAGCTGAGGAAGTTCCCACCGTGAGGGTTGGCATGTTGACCTAACAAGTTCTTATACTTTTCTGTTTACAGTATATTTTGTCACATTTTTCACTTTTTTGTGTTTTGTTGGTGATTCCACTGTTTAAAATGATTCTCAAGTGTAGTGCTAAAGTGCTGTCCAGTGTTTCTAAGTGCGAGGTGTGACGTGCCTGATAGAGAAAATGCAGAAAAAAGTTAGACAAGCTTTGTTCACACCAGGTACAGTGCTACTAGGTTTGTGTCAATGTTAATGAACAACATATACATTAATCTCACCCCCTCACCCACAATCTTACCTTATCTGTGGTTTCACTTTCTGTGGTTACCTATGGTCCAAAATTATAAATTTCCAGAATTAAAGTTTATACTTTTTAAATTGCATGCTGTTCTGAGTAGCTTGATGAAATCTTGCACCATCCCACTCCATTCTGATCAGAACATCAATCCTCCCTTTGTCCAGTGTTTCTATGCCCCACCCATCAGTCACTTAGTAGTCATCTCAGTTATCAGATCAACTGTCTTGGTATCGCAGTGTTTATGTTAGAGGAAACTTTTAATACTAGAAGCCCGGTGCATGAAATTCATGCGGGGAGGGGGGGCGTGTCCCTCAGCCCAGCCTGCACACTCTCCAATCAAGGACCCCTCTCGCAATCTGGGACCTCTGGCTCCTAACTGCTCACCTGCCTGCCTGCCTGATCAACCTAACCACTCGCCAGCCTGCCTGATTGCCCCTAACTGCCTCTGCTTGCCAGCCTGATCACCCCCTAACTGGCCCCCTGCTGGCCTGGTCGCCTCCTAACTACCCCCCTGCCGGCCTGGTTGCCCCTAACTGTCCGGAAGTCAGGCATCCAGAAGAGGTCCGGTCAACCTGGCCTAATTAGCATATTACCTTTTTATTAGTATAGACTAGAGGCCTAGTGCACAAAAATTTGTGCACTTGGGGGGGGGGGCCCTCAGCCCAGCCTATGTCCTCTCATAGTCTGGGACCCCTCAAGGGATGACCACCTGCTGGCTTAGGCCCACTCCCCAGAGGATTGGGCCTAAGCTGGCAGTCAGACATCCCTCTGGCAGCCTGGGAGCCCTTGGAGGATGTCCACTTGCCAGCAGGGAGCAGGCCTAAGCTGCAGTCAGACATCCTTAGCACTGCTAAGGCTGGAGAGGCTCCCCCCACCACCACCACTATACTGGCAGCCATCAGCCTGGCTTGTGGCTGAGCAGAACTCCCCCTGTGGGAGTGCACTGACCACCGGGGGCAGCTTCTGCATTGAGCGTCTGGCCTCTGATGGTCAGTGTGTGTCATAGTGACCAGTCATTCCCAGTTGTTTTGCTGTTAGGGTCAATTTGCATATTACCTTTTTATTATATAGGATAGAGGCCTGGTCAGGGGTGGGCAAACTTTTTGATTGGAGGGCCACAATGGGTTCTTAAACTGGACCGGAGGGCCGGAACAAAAGCATGGATGGAGTGTTTGTGAACTAATATAAATTCAAAGTAAGCATCATTACATAAAAGGGTACGGTCTTTTTTTTTTTTTAGTTTTATTCATTTTAAACGGGCCGGATTCGGCCCGCGGGCCGTAGTTTGCCCACGGCTGGGCCTGGTGCATGGGTGGGGGCTGGCTGGTTTGCCCTGAAGGGTGTTCCGGATCAGGGTGGGTGTCCTGCTGGGGTGCCTGGCCAGTCTGGTGAGGGGCTGAGGGCTGTTTTCAGGCTGGCCACACCCCCCAGAGGGGATCCTCACACCATGAGGGTGGGGCCAGCCTGGGTGGGGGGTTGATGGCTGTTTGCAGGCTGGTCAAGCCCCTTCAGGGTAGGGGTCCCCGCTGGGGTGCCTGGCCAGTCTGGGTGAGGGGCTGAGGGCCATTTTCAGGCTGGCCAAGCCCCTCAGCAGGGACCCTCACCCCATGAGGGTGTGACCATCCTGGGTGAGGGGCTGTTGGCTGTTTGTAGGCTGGCCACAGCCCCTTTAGGGTAGGGGTCTCTGATGGGGTGCCTGGCCAGCCTGGGTAAGGGGCTGATGGCTGTTTGTAGGCTGGCCAAGCCCCCCAGCAGGGACCCTCACCTTATGAGGGTGTAGCCATCCTGGGTGAGGGGCTGATGGCTCTTTGCAAGCGGAGTCTGTGCGGGAGCTCTGCGCATGTGCACTGGACCCACAGCCAGACACGGGAAAGCGGAGACTGGGTGGGAGCTCCACGCATGTGCACTGGGCCCACCGCCAGGCACAGGAAAGCAGAGTCTGGGCGGGAGCAGCCCAAGCGCGTGTGGCCGGACAGCCTCGTGGGCCATCCAGATGGACAGACCGTGTTGGACGGCGCCGGCGGGCTGCGCAGCGGGCCGCAGCTGTTAGGACACTGGCCCACAGGGTCAGCAAGGCTGGGGTGCCAAGTAGGCCCCAGGTCCTCGGGCGCCGCCGGGAGAGCGTGGCTGTCCAGAGTGGGAGAAAAAGCCCTTCTTTCCAGAAGAACTTGGATGGTTTAAATGTGCATAAACTGCGGCAGTACTGACATGGTTATGTCAGTTCCTCAAGCTGCCTGTCAGTGCCCAACCACAGGCTTCACTATGGGGCATCGGCCCGGATGTGGGCCAGGACGTGGCCGTGGCAGTTGGGACTCACCCTGGGCGTAACCTCAGAATCAGGACTTCACAACGTCACCCACAAGTGGCCATCGCTGCTGGTCTGTGGGCCCGTGAGCCAGCACCGTGCGTGCTTGGGGCAGCGCTCTTTGTGTCTCTGTTGAAATGACACCGTAGGTGATGGGTGCTGTTGATTCCTTAAGGTTGAAATGGGGCAGCCTGAACTTGCTTACGATGCAATCTTTTCTCCATATTTTACTGCAGTCTTCTTGGGCTCAGGGAACCGGCAGCCACTGGAGCACCAGCTTGGCCATCCCACACAGCCTTACACCACCAGGAAGCACAGAAATGCCAAAGCCCCAACGGAACCCGTGGCAAAACAGACCCCAGTTCACATACTGGAGCGGAAACAAGAAAACAGTGGCACCTGTTGTCCTCAGCTGGAACTGTGCCTGCGGGTCTGTCTGTAGGGTTCCCGAACCCTGGCCATGGCCCAATGGCTGAGGAAGCTCTGCAAGCCTTGATTCTGGAGTTACAGAACTTAGCAAGTAGGCACGTGCACAAAGGTGGAGTCGAAAATAGTAAGGTTAGACTGTGTATGTGCATTTATACACACATATGCCCATTTCCTCCAGTCTTTTTCTGAACTGTTTGAGAGCATGCTCTACACATGACAGGATGCCCGGATACACCCGTGTATTTGCCAAAAGCAGACACTCCTACATAACAATTCTCTACCCAACCACGTGAAGAAATCTCCATTCAAATGGTATTAAGGTTCAATCCACAAACCCCATTTGAATTCTGACAACTGTGTCAACAATGTTCCCCACTCCCCACCCCCAGGATCCCATTCACCTAAGATGGGTCCTGTCATTCCTGTCCCTGACAGTTTTTCAGGTTTAATTAAAAATCATAGACTTTTGCCCTGACTGGTTTGGCTCAGTGGATAGAGCGTCGGCCTGCAGACTGAAGGGTCCCAGGTTCGATTCCGGTCAAGGGCATGTACCTTGGTTGTGGGCACATCCTCGGTAGGCAGTGGGCAGGAGGCAGCTGAATTGATGTTTCTCTCTCATCGATGTTTCTCTCTATCCCTTTCCCTTTCTCTCTGTAAAAAATCAGTAAAATATATTTTTAAAAAATCATAGACTTTTGCCCTTTAAAAAAATTAAGAAAAGAAAGACCCACTGGCACTCCCAAGTTAGGAGCCAGCGGTCCTGGGTTGTGAGAGGGATGTCCTTGAAATCAATAAATGACCTATGACAGGAAAACCTTGAAAAAAAGATGACAACTAGTCATTCCAGATACTAAAATGTGTTTACAAGGCTTGTATAAATAAACACCATAGAATGGCATACACATCAGACAATGGGCTTGGAGAGAACCCAGATATAGCCCAATCACTCATGGTTCCCAGATTGGAGAGGGTGCAGGCCGGGCTGAGGGACAACCTGCCCCCCTCAACCCCCCCCCCCCCCCCCCCCGCACGAGTTTCATGCACCAGGCCACTAGTTTAAAAAATAAAAGGAGAGGGAGGTTTGGGAGTAAATTTGACAAATCAATTATAAAATATTGGGTCCCTGGTAAAGTATTTTACTCCATGATTGCCATCCTTAAACCTTAGTAACTACTGCTACCAAGTCACTGCAGCAGCAGTGCTGCTGGGCTTCACAACTTTCAAGGAGGTTCGAAAGGGGGAACTACATTGGCAAGGTTAGCACTTTCAACTACTGTAGTAACCACACTTCCCAGTCTTAGCTCTACAACTTTCTGTGCTGTCTCCTTATCTGTTAAATGTGATATATGTATCTTGCTCATAGGAATGTCAAGGTTTAAATGAATTGTTTCATAAATAACAGAACCTGATACATCGCAAGCTTTGTAAGCACTAGTTATTTTCTCCAAAACAGAATTGTTGGATGGTGCCCTACTTGGTTACAGAAATAAATTTCTTGGAGAGAAAGAAGTAAACTCTTAGGATAATGTAAACTCTTTGCCCATCAATGCAAAAATAGATTACTTTTTCCTATTATAGGTCATTTATTGATTACTACCATTACTTAAATTTCTAGGAACAGGTTTCCTGCCACCCTTTGTAAGGAGACTAGTTGTATGGGGGAAGTTTACATTCCACTCTTATACAAGACCACAGAACCATTAGCAAAATAGTCACACACACTGTATGTATGTATGTGTGTGTGTGTGTGTGTGTATATATATATATATATATATATATATATATATATATATATATGTAAATATTTTGACTTAAGTTTATATAAACTAGTTTTTCCTGAGAAATGTAGAAACTTAATGTACCCAAACTATACTAATTGCCAGAAACTAGACATTTTTCATTTGTAGCATTTTGAAATCCTCATTGTCTTAAAAATACAAAATGAAATTGACAAGGAGAACAGATTCCTGGTCCTTTTAATTTGTAAAACAAATTACAAGCTTTATGGGCAGAACTGAAGGTAAAACCTTCAGCTGCTTACATTTTGTTCATGACAAGGCCAGTGTATAAACACTACTCAAGAACATAGTAAGTTTTTCCAAGACAATAATAAATATTAAAGAGTTAATAAACATTCAACAACTCTCAAACAGATAGTCATCAAAAAAAGGCAAGTCTAATGTGTCATTTGCTAAAGAATTTAATGCTGAAGTGGAAAAAAACTCATCAAAAACATCAGTCTTCAGGGAATTTTCCAAGTTCAATGTTCTATCACACTCATTATTTGTTAGTGGGTCTGGCTGAACTTGGCACAGATTTTTCTTGGCAGGGCTGCAGTAATTATGGTCCTGTCTCAAGAGTGTGTTTGGGGGAATACCATTTAATTCACTAGATACTGGTGCTGGGATATGGTTATCTCCCATTTCTAAATATCTAAAGTCAGCCTCCCTATTTTCTGAGAGTTCTGAACAAACAGTTGTAGGAGACAATAATTCTGCTAAAATTTCTTCATGAGTTTGACCACTATATGGAGAAACACTAGCAACAGTGGTTCTTCCAGATTTATTATCAGCAATATCAATTTGATATTGCAGTTCTTTTAACACATCTTCTATTGACTGGCCATCATTTGGAGACCCACAATGAGAAACGTGCTCTAAATTTTCACTTGGAAGTTTTCCATGTTGGGGGGAAGACATAAGAGCAGCTAATTTCTTCTTTTTTGCCTTAAGTTTTTTAAGAAGTTTTAGACGAAGTTTATGAATCTGACCCTCAACGGAGTCTTCATGGTTTGCTAAAGAAACACCATTTTCGTTTCCACCAGATCTGTGGTTGAGGTGAACCCCATATGAGGCATTTTCATGTTTCTTCAAAACTTCCAGGTCAGCATTAACATCAGCATGTGGAGGAGCCATGCTACCTGATGATGGAAGACTTGGTGGAAGGTTACTGGCTGGAGAAGGCTTACTTGCACACCTACGAGGTTTCTTGGGTGCCCGGTGAGCCTTCTGCTTCACCCCTTTAGTTTTATAGCCACCAAAATTACGTGCCCCCTTAACCGAATGCTGCAAGTCAGTAATAGCGTTAATATTATGAGCTGAAACACAAGGTGGCAAAAAAGAAGCACCCTTGCTTAATAAGCCTTTAACCCAACTTCCCATAAATGGTTTCTTCAGATTTTCTTTCAGAGATGGGTTCTGTGATGACTCAGCTATGGTTTGAGAAAATTTTCTCTCCAAATTAGATACCTGAGGTGTAATGTGTTGTTCTATTTTTAATTTCTCGGTTTTTGGTGAAAGAAAATGGTTGAACGGAACATCCTTCTCTAGGGCAACTTTACCTTCAATTTCTACTGACTTTACTCCCTGTATAGGACCAGTAGCATGAATATTAGTCACAGAGTTAGTAATTATAGTATTTTCTGAATTTGGCTGTACTGATTGCATATTTGTACTTACAATCGGAGAAGGAAAGCTTAAGTCTACAAATTGGTCTTGGGTAAACTTTTCCTTACATGGAGCTGATACTAAAGAAGCCATTAGTGACTCTTGCTGTTGCAAAGTATTTGTTTTGATGACCACTCCATTTTCTGCCACAGGTATATTTTCTAATAGGAAACCTTCAGAGTTAACCTGTACTTTTTCAAGTGTCAAAGGTATAATATCATTGCCAATCAAACCTTTTGGAACTGAAAGTAAATGAGGCTGATGAACTACAGCTTTATCCTGGGAAAGAGTATTAGTAGTAACTGATGTATTTGGGGGGTACGTTCCTGAAGGTATTTCAGCTGAGGAAGCATCACCCATAAAACGCAATGCTGGAGGTGGCTGTTTCTCATCACTGAAAGCATGTTGATCATTAGTCTTTTTAAGTGAAAGACAGGCAGATGCTTTATCTGTCATTTGGGCTGTTTTTCTTTCCCAAATAACAATATGTATCTCTGAAGCAGGAACTTCAAATTTCTTATACCTTTTACAACACGGGCCTTTTAGGTCATCACATTCCAGCCAACTTCCTGGGGAATGAGGGAGAAAGTGAAAGAGATCAGACATTTAAAACCACCACCCTAGGTTAACTTTCTTCTGGCCACTGAAACTGCTATATCATTGAATATCCACTTAAGAGAGTAATAGAAATCATGACCATATCCTCATGTCACCATTTTTCTCTGCCAAATCTTAAAGTCCTTACTGGATAATGAAAGATATGGACTAACATCCAGAAATTTGAAAAAGAATTTTTACTCTTTCTTGAAATGCAAAAGTCAAGATAGACATATTTAACTTTTGGAACTTAGAATACAGTATCACCTAATTTATCCAACAACATCAGAAAACAGACTTTTCCCATATATATGAGACCTTAAGATAAATGAAGCTGTTACCTCAAGTACCAACATTTGTTCCAATTCTTATTTTCTCTCTTACTTTTTGGTTAACAAAATAAAGCTTAGGAAGTTAGGTGTCTACTTTTTATTTCTGAACCTAAGTTTTCTCATTTGACAAGAGGGAATGGGATGATGAATACAAGAGAAGAGGTTAACCCGCTCAACACACAAATCCACCCCAAACAAAACCATTCACTAAGTTTATGTGAATACTAATACACCCTCATAAACTACCTGAACACATTGCTTCACAATCTATACCCATTAAAATTTTGAGAATCTTCTGTTTGCCTTAGCCAGTGGTTCCCCACCACATGTGCACATAAGAAACACCTGATTAATATTTGGGCCCAATCCCCAGAGACAGACCATTGGTCTGGGGCAGTGGTCAGCGGTCAGCAAACTGTGGCTCGCGAGCCACATGCAGCTCTTTGGTCCCTTGAGTGTGGCTCTTCCACAAAATACCGACTTCTGCTCATGGGCCACGAAGTTTAATTTCACTGCACATGTGCGCCCGCATGTGGTATTTTGTGGAAGAGCCACACTCAAGGGGCCACAGGGCCACATGTGGCTCGCGAGCCGCAGTTTGCTGACCACTGGTCTAGGGCAGTAGTCGGCAAACTCATTAGTCAACAGAGCCAAATATCAACAGTACAACGATTGACATTTCTTTTGAGAGCCAAATTTTTTAAACTTAAACTATATAGGTAGGTACATTGTTATTAACTTAATTAGGGTACTCCTGAGGCTTAGGAAGAGCCACACTCAAGGGGCCAAAGAGCCGCATGTGGCTCACGAGCTGCAGTTTGCCGACCACGGGTGTAGGGGAGAACCAGGACATTTTTAATAAGCTAATCATGATTTTTATATGCTGCCAAGGATGGAAACCATCTAACCTCTTTTACCTAAAGAGGATTTTTCCTTCCCTGGAATACATTAATAAATTGAAATAAATGGTTTTTTTAGTTTTTGTTTGCTATTGAGAACAACTTACACCCAATTCCAAAGTAGGGTAAAACTTTAAGGTAATTAATTACATTGATAATGCAAGTATTAGTTTGCAAAGTACATTTATAACACATTATAGTCTCACCCATCCAAACCATCCCAGAAGAAAAATATCAAATATAAACAATATCAAAACAATAAAAAATAGAAAAATAAAAAATATCAGTGGCCCGATAGAACACTTTAAGGGAACTGAGTTGTCTTGCCTAAGACAAAGTGAACATTGTGAGGAAAAAAACTCAAGAGTAAACTACATTAGATAAATGAGAGGGGAAAATTGGCAAAATCCATGAGTTATACTATTTATCCTTCTATTAAAAAGTTTAATTATTTAACTAAAGGCTTTACCTTGACTGAAACTGTTCAGCAAACTACTTCACAGTGAAAGAAGGCTACATAGTTTGTAAGGTCTAATAGTTTCAGAAATAGATGTTTACTTTTATTTATATTACTAACAATTACAAAGTAAGCGAAACCTGTTCTTTTTGTTCATTCTCAATTAAAAACCTTTACTTGCACTTTCTTTACAAATACAAGGTTATATACCAAAAAAATCAAATTACCACCATTCATTTTTCTATACTGAACATATATTACTCATATAAAAAAAAAATAAAAAAATAAAGATATTAAGTGGAAAATAGCAAACTGTAAACCACTGGTAGTATATGATCTCATTGTCTAAAAAAGAAACATGCTTATGCATATGTGTGCACATAAATATGCTGACATAAGCAAATGAAAAGTTAGGAGTGGTTCTAAACCACAGTGACAGGGTATAGGAAAGAGCAGAAAAATAAAGGCAAGGGCAAGAAGAAAGAAAGAAGAGTCAAAGCAAAGTTTGTCTTTTAATAGAGTTTAGACTCTACATATTATCATAAAATAAAAACTTTTTAACTCTTACCATCAGCACACAATAGAGTTTACTCTCTATGAATCTATATATCTATAAAAGCCCAGCAACCGGAACGGCGGAACAACCAGAATGACCGGTGGCTATGACACACACTGCAGCAGCCAACCAACCTGATCCAGGCCCTTATCAGCCCCATCCTCGGCTGGCCTGGCCCCCGATCAACCCCCAAAACCCCCGATCGGGGGCGGGACCGGCCCGCCAACCACCCATGGCCCCTCCTCCCAGCCGGCCTAACCCAATTGGGGCAGGCTGGCTGGACCCCATCCGTGCATGAATTTGTGCACTGGGCCTCTAGAATTATCATAAAAGAAAAAAATTTTGAACACTTACCATCAACACATAAAATCCATGTTATAAAATGATTATTTGCATAGTACTGAATTACAGAAGTTATTTGGTAAAGATAGCCTTCAAAATGAAATGAGTAGTGTTGCAAGTCGTTATGTGGTAAGCCTTCTACGAAGTGCAACATGAATATGGGAGACACTCTGTGGGAGAGAAAGAAAAGAGATCAAATAATGTACCTGGTAATACAGGGGTTCTCAACCTTCCTAATGCCGCAACCCTTTAATACAGCTCCTCATGTTGTGGTGACCCCCAACCATAAAATTATTTTTGTTGCTACTTCATAACTGTAATTTTGCTACTGTTATGAATCATAATGTAAATATCTGATATTCAGGATGTATTTTTATTTTAATTGAATTAAAGCATAGTGATTAATCACAAAAACAATATGTAATTGTATATGTGTTTTCCGATGGTCTTAGGTGACCCCTGTGAAAGGGTCATTTGACCCCCAAAGGGGTCGTGACCCACAGGTTGATAACTGCTGTGGTAATACAAAAGACGGTCTGGTGTTAGTAAGTCACACAGTGCTTTCAAGGCAAACCACACTAATTCTTCTTGAGCCTTAATTAAAAATGGAGAACTCACTCTAAGACATGGGTAATGTTTAAACCCATCTCAGAATGGGATCACTGACAGTTGGAAGCTATCATGCAATAAGGCCACAAGACCATTAAACAAAAATTGCTCAGTAAACCACGGTGCTGCTTCAGCTTAAAGATCTCTTAGGCCCTGTCCAGTGTGGCTCAGTTGATCGGGCATAGTCCTGTGCATCAAAAAGTTGCTGGTTCGATTCCCAGTCAGGGTACATGCCCAGGCTACAGGCTCCATCCTGGTAGAAGACAACAATGGAGGAAGAGGAGTGAGGCCAGGGAGGGAAGACGAGGAAGAAGGTGGAGGAGGAAGGAGAAGGAAGAAGATGAAGAGGAAGAAGAAGAGGAAGAAGAGGAGGAGGAAGAAGAAAAGAAGGGAGAAGGAGAAGATGATCTATTGGTAACTACTTTGTAGAATCAAAGGAAAAATCCAGACCTATTGGAATTTTCTTGGCATCGAGTACCCAAATAATTGCTTTTGTTAGAGGGGATAGGTAATATGTAAAACAAAGTAACAAGCCCAAGATGTTCAAACATACATTTAAAAACCCCAACATGCTAACAACTTCGTTATCTCAGGAAGTAGAGAGGCCCATGAAATTAAAATCTCTATTTAGGAAAAATTTAATTTATAACTAAGTAGAAGAAAATACAACATACTGGTTAATCTACTATAAACTTCAAGATACGCATAACTTCAAAAATACATCATTACAAAAACATGACTAGCCAGAAAACAGAACTCAAGATAAGCCTCAAATAACTAAATTTAACAAAGCTCTCAGGATTTAAGAAAAGTTTAAGGAATATTTAAACAGCTGTCAAAACGTAGTTTGTAAAAATTTTTCATTTGAAAATGCACTTGAATCAATGTCTAAAATACCGCTTATTCAGACTGACAAGGACAATTTGTAAATTATCTGTTGTCAATCATTGTTAGAAAATAATGAAATCTCCAAAATTTAAGTACCTACAAATAAAAAGTCCTGCAAAACTATCCTAACGCTCAACTCCCAATGACCTATTACATCAATCTAAGATGCCACAGATTGTAAAATGTACCACTATAAAATAATATTGCAATTAAATTATACAATTTAGATGTATTCCCATTTCAAGTATGTTAAAATATGAAGAGTGTATCTTTCAATCAACCATCCACAGTAAAACTAGAGATATATTTTCACAGCTGGAAAGGCAGGCTATAGGCACCTGCCTGACTCTGTAAGTACTAATATTTAGTTCTCTCTTGGTCTTATGATACTTTTTCAAGTTATCTTCTGAGGCTAGTTACTATTGTTGATCCCTAGATTTTTGCAATCTCAGTAGTGTGAGTTTACACATGGAAAATGTTACATAGGCAGCATTTCTTAATGGCATATTTAAAAAACAGTACAACTTATAAATGATGGCATCTTGGAGTCAATAAAATAAACCATATGCCTCCTCCCCTTTTTCCAGTTTATTTTCCTTGTGGTTCCATTGAAATTTAAATAAATATGCTTTTCAGATGACAATCCAGGATAGTGTATGACCAGACTCCTAAAGATAGTGGCAGTAATGAAAATGAGATGGTCACTTCAAGAGTTGGTGAAGCTGTGGCCTATGGCTCAGTGGTTAGAGCGTCAGGCCATGGACAAAAAGTTGCAGGTTTGCCCTAACCCAGTGGTCGGCAAACTCATTAGTCAACAGAGCCAAATATCAACAGTACAATGATTGAAATTTCTTTTTGAGAGCCAAATTTTTAAAACTTAAACCATATAGGTAGGTACACTGTTATTAACTTAACAAGAGGCCCGGTGCACAAAAATTTGTGCACTCGGGGGGGTGGGGGGTCCCCCAGCCTGTGCCCTCTCGCAGTCTGGGGCCCCGCAGGGGATGACCACCTGCTGGCTTAGGCCTGCTCCCTGGGGGGATTGGGCCTAAGCTGGCAGTCAGACATCTCTCTGGCAGCCCAGGAGTCCTCAGGGGATGTCCACTTGCCAGTGGGGAATAGGCCTAAGCTGCAGTCGGACATTCTTAGCACTGCTGAGGAGGCGGGAGAGGCTCCCACCACCACCGCTATACTGGCAGCCGTCAGCCTGGCTTGTGGCTGAGAAGAGTTCCCAATATGGGAGCGCACTGACCACCAGGGGGCAGCTCTTGCATTGAACACCTGTCCCCTGGTGGTCAGTGTGTGTCATAGTGACCAGTCATTCCCAGTTGTTCTGCTGTTAGGGTCAATTTGCATATTACCCTTTTATTATATAGGAGTGCCTGGCCAGCCTGGGTGAGGGGCTGATGGCTGTTTTCAGGCTGGTCACAGCCCGTTCAGCGTGGGGGTCCCCCCTGGGGTGGCTGGCCAGCCTGGGTGAGGGGTTGATGGCTGTTTGCAGGCTGGCCACAGCCCCCAGCCACCCAAGCTCCCAGTGGAGGCTTGCTAGAAGCAGATATCTGGGATTTATTTTTCTTCTATAATTGAAACTTTGCTGCCATGAGCGGAGGCCACAGCCGGCTCAGGGCAGGCGGGAAGCTTTGCTTTTTTCATCGCCCAGGCAACCAAACAGCAGCTTTGTCTTTAATAGTGTAGATTAGGTTACTTCTAAGCTGGCCTTTGCTAAAAATGTCCTTAGTCTGATTGAGGTACGTTCGCTGAGGTCGACCCCTTCCAACTCTCCCATCTACACTCCTCTTGTATACTTGTTTCAGATAGACGAGTGTGGATGGGAGAGTTGGAAGGGGTCGACCTCAGCAAACGTACCTCAAAACAATGTATCTCCCCCGCGTTGTGTATCCCGCAGCCCACCTGTGCCGCGTCTCCTGTCGACCGACACCCCCCAATTCTTCAAAATAGACTCGCCCAGGCCAAAAACCGACTTCTGCACATAGGCCACGAAGTTTCAATTGCACTGTACTTGCGCGCCCACATGTGGTATTTTGTAGAAGAGCCACACTCAAGGGGCCAAAGAGCCGCATGTGGCTCGCAAGCCACAGTTTGCCAACCACTGCCCTAACCAGTTTGGCTCAGTGGATAGAGCATCAGCTTGCGGACTGAAGGGTCCCAGGTTCGATTCCAGTGAAGGGCATGTACCTTGGTTGTGGGCATATCCCCAGTAGGGGATGTGCAGGAGGCAGCTGATCGATGTTTCTAACTTTCTATCCCTCTCCCTTCCTCTCTGTAAAAAATCAAAAGAACATATTTAAAAAAAAAAAGTTGTGGGTTTGATTCCTGGTCAAGGGTACGTACCTTGGTTGCAGGTTTGATCCCCAGCCCTACTCAGGGCGCTTGCAGGAGGCAACCAATCGATGCGTCTTTCTTAAGTCAATGTTTCTCTCTCTCTCTCTCTCTCTCTCTCTCTCTCTCTCTCTCTCTCTCTCCCCCCTTCCTCCCTCCCTTCCACCCTCTCTGAAAAAAATCAATGAAAAAAATATCCTCAGATAAGGATTAAAAACAAATTTTAGAGTTGGTGAAGTAAAATTAAATCAGATTCTAAATTGGTACTCCATGTCACCACCATGCTCTGAATGGAATTCCCAAACAAGTTACTTAAAGTAGATGTGAACCCACTAAATTATCATTCATCTGATTTCCCAATGGATTCTTTTTCTAATGGGAACATATTAGAGATGTGAATTACCTGAGACAAGATGTTCAGGGAACTTAATAACACTATTAGTTTTTAAAATGCTATAAGACTGAATTATGCATGATATCATGATAGACCTAATTACTTTTAAGTTATCCCTAAAAACTATATTAAGTTTGTTTCTAAATTTCATTAAATGCCAAAAATCAAGTTATATAAATTTCAAAGTAAAAAACTACGAAGAACTTTATAAAGGCCTAGTCACTTAAGTTTTAAGTGAAATTTACACACCAGTTCCATTTATTTTTTAATACAATAAATGTCCAAATTATAAATTTTGCTTATAAACTGACCCACTAGAACTCTAAGCACATTTCTTGCTCAAACACCATTACACCCTGCAGATACATTTCCAGATCAGAGCACAAATCTTTAATGTAAGTAAAGCAACATGTTTATGTAAAAATTATGTTGCAATACAACCAATTAACAGATCAAACAAAATAGTAATATGAGTTTATCTTCAGTGCTGGGGCTTGAAAAAAAGCATGTATAAACTCTTAGATGAAATTATAAACACCAGAAGCCTCAAGTAACTCAATGGTCCACTGCAGATGGCACACACCTACACCTGCAGCCCTTCTACCTCATCAAGGAAGAGGGCTTAAAAGAAAAAAAAAAAAAGAAAGAAAACAAAAGAAATGAGGCTCCTTCGACACTTAGATCTCAAAACTTGCACTGCAGACAGCCAAGACAGATTATGGCCTTCTGTCTCTTCTTTCCCAATTTGCCCTCCCATGTGAATGCCATCATATGATAGTGAAGGACGAAAAAAGGTAATTAACTGAAAGGACAAAAAGTCATGAAAAAAACAAAACAAGAGACTATAAATAGTTAGAAGACAAAAAGCAAACAGAAAAGTGGTAACTCAGCAGAATGGACGAAGTTATGACACAAGTGCAACAGAGCAGGCATATTCATGAGAAGAGAACCCCTAAAAGACTCAATGTGTAAGAGTGGTGGTAAGGCCCTGCACTAAAAACTGGAACAGTAACAGAAAGTGTATAGAGCACTCTCATGCCCAGGCCCAGAGAGGAACCAGTATAGACTGAAACACTGGAGCAGAAGGATGAAAGGCAGAAGAGAGGTTTCTAAGAAAAAAAAGGGGAGGAAGACTCAAAAGTTGTGAAGCATTCAAGTGTTTAAAAAAGTATTAATAGGCATTTGAAGAATTTGGGAAAAAATCACAATGCATACATAAAGCAAATAAAAACACAAGGCAATTAATAATTCCAGGAAAAACAAAGAGTTGTAAAAGAAATAAAACAGAACCAAATATACTGCTTGGCTAGGGAGGGAATATATGCATATTCATAATAAATAATGAGTACTCATTTTATCCAAAATGCAATCACATAGAAAGGGAAAAGTTAGAACTGGGCCCAGATGTCGGTTAAAAGCCCTAATACTTAACTACTATAAAAGACGACTGTATGAAGGTGGAATAAGCATACTGTTTTGAAAAGTCAAAGTAAATACTACCTAATAGGTTTAAAGTAGATGCCTGGAGATGGAATATGAGGGTCATTGCTCTTTTTTTCCTTTTTAAGTCTTGGCACTATCTGATTGGGAATTTATTACTTGGATGAAAAAAAACCTTTAGAGGCCCTGATCAGGTGGCTCAGTTGTTTAGAGCATCATCCTGAGACACTAAGGTTGCAGGTTTGATCCCCTGTCAGGGCATATACAAGAGTCAACTAATGAATGTATAAGTAAGTGGAACAACAAATCAGTGATTCTCTTTCTCTCTCTCTCTCTCTCCCCCTCCTTCCCTTCATCTCTCTTTAAAATCAATAAATTTAAAAAAAAAAATCTGAGGGGTTTCTTGGCACATCCAAAGGCATCAGAAAAGGTAAGAATACCATTAGTTCTTTATTACATCAAATTATATCTCAAAACATTTCCTGATTGTAGAGTTAGAGATAAAGGCAACAGAAAATGAAGATTAAAGAGGATGTACACCTATGTGAGAATACTGACGAGAGAGACAAACTACCTAAAATGGAATTAGCCTGTGAGTTTAAAGCCATGGGCTTCTGGTACCACTGGAAAAGGTAATTCTGACCAGTCCTCCCACTGAGGATAAATAGAAAAGCTGGCAGAACATAATAAAAGACATCTGCTTAAGGGCAGCAGAAAGCTTACAAGAGGATGAGGAATCAGCAGGCCAAGGTCTGGGCAATGGAAATTCAGACTGATGAGCCTGTAAGCTCATCTCTGAATCACGAGTTCTTAAAATTAGATTTAAGGAAATGCCAGAATTCTAGTGACTGCAGGCACTTGGCAGAGGAGAGAAAAAATGATGTTTAATATTCTTAAAGGGAGAAAAAGGCAAAAGAACAAAAGACAGTAGGAGAGTGGGGTCAGATAATCACCCTGAGTGTGCTCTTCATTTCACCTAGGAAAGAGCTTACTTGTTGGCCAAAGTTCCTAACAGAAAAGCATTTTAGCAATTCATAAATATGTGTTAACTCAAACTCCTGAAAAGTAGTTTGCAGTCATCACTTTCAATACTACACATTAAAAAAATATGTAAATCCACCTTCATTTTATTTTAAAATTTGTAAATTAATTTTAACTCACTTTTTCAATACCATTTTTCTTATTTGTGACTTATTGTTGCAATTGCTACAGGGACCAAAATGGGCAGCATTAAGTGGGTGCCACTCAGGAACAAGATCTGTAAAGGTGACCAGATTCTTCATACATCTAAAAAAAAAAAAAAAAAAAAAGGCATAAATTCATTTACATTAAATTCATTCATGTTAACTTAAATCAATGTCTAAAATAGAAGGTACTGCCCTGGCCGGGTGGCTTAGTTAGTTTGAGTGCAGTCTCATACACCAAAAGGTTGTGGGTTCAAGTCCCTGTCAGGGTGCATACAGGAGGCAACCAATTCAATGTTTCTTTCTCACAAAGATCTCCCTCCCTCTTTCTCAGAAATCAGTAAAAACATATTCTCGGGTGAGAATTAAATAAAGAAGATTATTAAAATAGATGGTACTTTCCTTCACTTGCTTATTCATATTTAACTTATCCCCCAAAAATATTAATAGTCTGATGTTGCTTCCTAACCCTGGTAAAACACGTTGTTATGACTCTCCACATGAATTACCTATCGTTTTCTAGCTACAAGAACATTTTAGAGACAGGGAGAGTTTCTCAAGAGCACTACCACTGACATTTTGCACTGCGTACTCCTCTGTTGTGGGGACTGTCCTGTGCACTGTAGGATGTTGAGCACTGTGCCATGCTTGACCTCTGCACACTACATGCCAGTAACAGCCCCCAGCTGCAGTTCCCACGATCTCCAGACATTGCCGATTGTCCCACCCATGGCACACAAAGTCATTCCTAGTTCAGACCCACTGTCCCACGCTCTCAAATTTATTAAGAGCTGCACCCCTTGCCCTAACCAGTTTGGCTCAGTGGATAGAGTGTCGGTCTGCGGACTCAAGGGTCCTGGGTTCGATTGTTCAAGGGCATGTACCTTGGTTGCGGGCACATCCCCAGTGGGGAGTGTGCGGGAGGCAGCTGATTGGTGTTTCTCTCTCATCGATGTTTCTAACTCTCGGTCCCTCTCCCTTCCTCTCTGTGAAAAATCAATAAAATATATTAAAAAAAAAAAAGAGCTGCATCCCTTACTCAAAAAATTCACAATCCGTCTATCAGATTGTGACTCCCAAAAACAAAAGGGGCATTTCCACATAGAGAATCAGGAATACAACTTAATTTTCTTTTTTTTATAATCCTCACCCAAGGATATTGTTCTTATTGATTTTAGAGAGCAACATTGATCGGTTGCCTCCTGTAACCCACAACCCTCAACCTTCCAATCTACAGGATGACACTCCAAGCAACTGAGTTCAGGGTGATATTGTATTTTTTGGCAGCCAAAAATAATGTGACAGTAACTTAATTTTCTTGATCCTTAAAAAGTTAGAACATTAGTTGTGAAATAATTTTCATAGGTTACCAGCGTGGGCAAACTACGGCCCGCGGGCTGAATCCGGCACGTTTGAAATGAATAAAACTAAAAAAAAAAAAAAAAAAAAAAAAGACCGTACCCTTTTATGTAATGGTGTTTACTTTGAATTTATATTAGTTCACACAAACACTCCATCCATGCTTTTGTTCTGGCCCTCCGGTCCAGTTTAAGAACCCATTGTGGCCCTCGAGTCAAAAAGTTTGCCCACCCCTGCCCTAACTAGTCTGAATTTGGCCAAGCCAAGTTGAATTCCTGGCACACAGAATATATTCAATGAAAAACTGTCAAACTGAGATGTAGATTTTAGAAAAGTAGAATTGAGCTAATTTTAATCAAGCTTGTTTATATTATGTAAAATCCAGGTTGTGATTAGGGAGTTTACCACAATGAGCAAGAAAACTTAAGCCTGAATTCTACCACTTACTAGTTAGTGTGTCCCCTTGGACATCTGTTTAAATAACCGCTTTCAAGCTTCACTTTCCGCATTTGCCAAATGGGAAGAAAATCAGATAATTTATATAATCAGTGATAGAAGATCAGGAAACAAATATTTGTTCTCATACTCACTCACTTACACAAAATTATATTAAGTCCTAGGTATGAGTGAAATGCTAATTCGTATTCTATTCTAGTACTTTCGAGCTAACTGGTAAAAAAAAAAAAAAGTTTTCTGGTTCTGTTGCTTGCATTCCCTAGGTCAGTGGTCGGCAAACTGCAGCTCGAGAGCCACATGCGGCTCTTTGGCCCCTTGAGTGTGGCTCTTCCACAAAATACCACGTGCGGGCGCGCTTGTACAGTGCGACTGAAATTTCATGGCTCATGCACAGAAGTCGGTGTTTTGTGGACGAGCCACATTCAAGGGGCCAAAGAGCCGCATGTGGCTCGTGAGCCGCAGTTTGCCGACCACTGCCCTAGGTCATTCTCTCATAGACTTTACTCTCAACTGATCCTGAAATATATAAAAATAACCTCAATTTAGATAATAAACATCTAAGTAACATTTTCTTCTCATTTTAACAAATAATTTTGAAAGACTTCAAATTTTCTAATTTACAAGTAGGTGAGTTTAAGAAATAAGAAAGGATTTATCTCTATTAGAAAATTTTGAATAAATTACTAACAAAACCAGTTTGGTAATCTTCTCAACCTTCAGCTAGAAACTTTCTTATATATTGACAAAGTGAGGGTATCCTGTCTGATGGAAACTTTCTCTCCCTATAACACCTCTTCTAAAACCTAATCTCCTGCATTATCTGGTACGTGTGTGGAAGCAAAAGAATCCTGCAGTTGCTTTCTTCTCCAGCCTCTCCTAAGTACTAATCACATGTACACCAACCATGACCCCTCCAATAGGTGGCAGGGAAGTGGAAAGTATAGCTGACAGAGTACATGGAGGATTCTGGGGGCTGGCTGGTCTTTCAGGGACTAAGGTTAGGTACAGGAAAGCACCTACTACCTCTGAGAGCTGCTGCCAAACTCTGGGAGACCAAAATAAGTTTCCATGATATTAAAAACATAAACAAAAACCTGGTCTCTATCAGAAGAGTAAACAAAAACAAAGTTTCAAGGGGTTCTGAGAGGTAGTATTACTCAGCAGGGAATTCACAAAGGATTGGAGAGGATGGTTCTACTTTTCCCATTTGTCCCACTCACCACTGAAAACCTTAAGCAAACTCCCACTCGTAATCTATCAAACCATGGGTTTTCTTCCAGTTTAAAGAAGCAAGCAAATTGCAGTTTCTGGGGCTCGAATTCTTCCTTTTAACCTTAGTGGTAGAGAGACTTCAAGATAGGGTGGGAAGTTTTGTCAAGGGTAGAAGGAGCCATCGAGAAAGAGGTGTTGTAAGTGGAAACAAGCTCTATTCAAATTTGATTACTTAAAACCATTTTCAATAGAATGAATCCATTTAAAAAAAAGAAAAACGAACCCGTTTTGATACTTGTGTCCACACTGTGAACATTCAAAATTCCAAGAAAAAGAGTACGTGAAGAGCTTTTCAATGCAGGCTTCTATTCTTAGGAGCAGGGGAAATGCAATCACAGGGCTTTCCATGTCACCTTCAAAAAGAAAAGGAAAAATGATTGCTCATAATGAACCCAAAACGGTAAATCCAAATTATGAACCTGTTGTCTTTTCTCACTATACCTGGCCCAACTGTGAATACATACTCTGCTATATATTCATATTCACATGTGACAGAGTATGCTATTCAGTTGGGCAAGGGTAAGATTTTAAAGCATTTTTCTAAAAAAATGTCCATAATAGCCTGGCTGGTATGGGTCTGTGGTTAGAGCGTCAGCGCCAGCACTTAAGGGCCTCGGGTTTGATTCAGGGTCAAGGGCATGTACCTTGGTTGCAGGGTCAATCCCCGGGCAGGGGCATGTGCAGGAGACAACCAATCAATGTGTGTCTCTCACATTGATGTTGCTATTTCTTACACACACACACACTCTCTCTCTCTCCCCGCCCCTCCATCTCTCTAAAAAGTCAATGGAAAAAATACCCTCAGGTGAGGATTAACCAAAAAGTAAAAACATAAAGTCCACAATAAAGATTTAATTATCACTTCAGTATCTTTCATTTTTCTTGGTGGACATGTATGAAAACTCCTTAAAGCAAGACACAAAAGATCCACACTATCTTCTCAAATCACCTTAGCTTTTCTCAGGAAGAAAAAATTCCTCCGAGCTATAATTACTCTAGGCATTGGTTCTCAACCTTCCTAATGCCAGGACCCTTTAATACAGTTCCTCATGTTGTGGTGACCCCCAACCATAAAATTATTTTCATTGCTACTTCATAACTGTAATTTTGCTACTGTTATGAATCGTAATGTAAACATTTGATCTGCAGGATGTATTTTCACTGTTCGTGACCCATAGGTTGAGAACCGCTGCTCTAGAGTATTATAAAAACAAAATAAATATATGTCAATGGTTTGCTACAGATATTAAAAATAATATAACTGGTAAACCATGGTAGAATAATGTCAGAGTTGGATAAAAGCATTTAGAAGCCATTTCTATTCTGATTTTCTTATTCTCCATGTGGCAAGAGCATGACATACACGGGTAAAAGGACCAATCTCAAATCTCCTTACTGACCACTCTTCTGACGTTCGACCCAGGAACCAAAGAGGTTGCTGGTTCAATTCCCAGTCAGGGCACATACCCAGGGTTGCAGGCTCAATCCCCAGTAGCAGTGTGTGCAGGAGGCAGCCGATCAATGATGATCTTCTCTCATTGATGTTTCTACACTGAGTGGCCAGATTATTATGACCAGCCAGAATATTATGACCACCCCATCAGTACAATGAAGTGAATTAGTTATGCAAATAATAATAAAACCTTGAGAATATTTGCTTAGGAAGTTTTCAATATTTTAGTATTTTTGGAAGTGTCCATGAAATACTGATGGGGTGGTCATAATAATCTGGCCACTCAGTGTATTTCTCTATACCTCTCCCTTCCTCTCTCTCTCAAAATCAATAAAAGCATATATAAAAAACAAAAAGACTAGCAAAGATCTGAATTTTGTTGTCATTAAAACAAAAACTGAACCATGAATACTATCTTCCAATGTGGAGATCAGCAAGCAAGTTAAATAGGATTTACATTTCCCCTTACATTCCTTCTCCAATGGGTTTTTCTCCTGCTTGTCCTCAGGGTAGTTTAGATGCTAGAAAAAAATCTGAGTTCTTCCATCTCCTCCTTCCCCTGGGACAGTCTTACATTCAGTTCTCCTCTCAGCCTGGAACCATACCTGGAAGAGTCACTTTAGCAAGACCAAAAGGCAGAACAGTAATAGCTGTTACTGCCTAAACATAATCTATAAATATCAGAAGTTACAAAGGCTGTATTAATAGTCACCTTTGTGGTATAGTCCCGCTGCTATTTTTGCACAAAAACAGTCAAAACAATTTTTTTAAATTGATTTCAGAGAGGAAGGGAGAGGGCGAGAGGGATAGAAACATCAATGATGAGAGAGAATCACTGATCAGCTGGCTCAGGCATGCCCCACACTGGGGGTGGAGTTTGAAACCTGGGCATGGGCCCTGTCCGGGAATTGAACCATGACCCCCCCTGGTTCATAGGTCGACACTTAACCACTGCGCCACACTAGCCAGGCAAAACAATGTACTTTTAGAAACAGAAATAAATACAAATCAATCTCCTAAAATGAACATATGCAACACTACACGTGTAAACAGTATGCCGTATAGCATGAGTCTGTAATTCGTTCTCAGCCTTTAAATCCTTACTCTATTGTAACTAAAGATAAATTTAAAAAATAATTTACATTTCGTAATGACAACATAAAATCTTCAAATCTAAAAATACATGAAGTTCTCAATGAGTCAAAATACAAAAAAGCTCAAAACACATTCTTAAATAAGTTGTGGGGTCAAAGATCATTTTAGGTAATTTATATAGCTTTTAAATTTATCTTATTTTTCCTTTGATTATAAATTTTATGGAAATGAAATATAAAGCAACCTACTAGAGAACACATAATACCAGTGAAAATTCCAATTTTTATAACCTCCTGCCTAAATCAGTTAAGTGGTTTTTCTTTGCCTTTAATAACCTAACACCAACTCCTACCCAACTATTTCATTTGCTGTGATGCAAACCTTTAAGTGACTTTGCTGTCTAAGGATTCAAGTTTTTTCTTCTGTTAATTGGTCATTAACATCTTCTGACCACTTTTTTAACTAATGCACAAGAGTTCTTTATAAGATATGCTGGATATTGTTTCTCTGCTCTATCTTTTACCAGAGGCTTTAAACTTTAATGTAATCATATCTACAATCTTTTATGTATCTTATTTAAAAAACTAGAGGCCCAGTGCACAAAAATTTGTGCACTCGGGGGGAAGAGGGGGGTCCCTCAGCCCGGCCTGTGCCCTCTCACAGTCTGGGACCCCTCGGGAGATAACGCCCTGCTGGCTTAGGCCTGCTCTTGGGTGGCAGAGGGCAGGCCCAATCCCTAGGTGCAGCCCCTAGTCAGGCTCAGAGCAGGCCGATTGGGGAGTTGGGGCGCCGCCCCTGTCATGCACAGAGCAGGGTGGAATGGGAGGTTGCGATACCACCCTCAGTCACACTCAGGGTAGGGCTCATTGGGGGGTTGGGGCACCGCTCCCTGTCACACTCAAAGCAGGGTCGATGGGGAGGTTGTAGCGCCACCCCCTGTCACGCACAGAGCAGGGCCAATCAGGGGGTTGGGGCGCTGCCCCCTGTCACTCACATAGCAGGGCCCATCAGGGGGGTTGGGGCTCCATACCCTGTCACGCACAGAGCAGGGCCAAACAGGGGGTTGGGGAGCTCCCCCCTGTCACAGAGTAGGGCCCATAGGGGAGTTGGGGCACCGCCGCCTGTCACACACAGAGCAGGGCGGATCATGGGGCTGGGGTGCCGCCACTGTCACACTCGGGGCAGGACCGATGGGGAGGTTATGGCTCTACCCTGTCACACACAGAGAAGGGCCCATGGGGGAGGGGGTGGGTTGGGGCGCCGCACCCTGTCACGCACAGAGCAGGGCCGATCAGGGGGTTGGGGCGCCGCACCCTGTCACACACAGAGCAGGGCCGATCAGGGGGTTGGGGCACTGCAGCCTGTCACACACAGAGCCGCAGGCCAATCACGGGGTTGGGGAGCTCCCCCCTATCAGGCACAGAGCAGGGCTGATCAGGGGGTTGGGGCGCCTTCCCCTGTCACAAACAGAGCAGGGCCAATAGGGAGGTTGTGGCCCCCCTCCCCCGTCACACACAGAGCCGCAGGGCGATCAGGGGGTTTGGGCGCTGCCCCCTGTCACGCTGATCCCGGTGCCAGGAGGCATATTACCCTCTTACTATATAGGATAGAGGCCTGGTGCAAGTGTGGGGGCCGGCTGGTTTGCCCTGAAGGGTGTCCTGGATCAGGGTAGGGGTCCCCACTGGGGTGCCTGGCCAGTCTGGGTGAGGGGCTGAGGGCTGTTTTCAGGCTGGTGGGTGATGGAAGCTCCCAACCGCTCCTTTTTTTCTTTTTTTTTTTTTTTTATTTTGGGCCAGCTTTAGCTCTGAGGCTCCAGCTCTTAGGCCTCCGCTGCTGAAAGCAGGTTTCTGGCCTTTGTTTACCTTCTGTATATGAAACAATGTTGTGATCCTGCTGACTGAAGCCCAGTGACTAAAGCAGGTTTCTGGGGTTTTGTTTAGCTTCTATATTTGTAACATAGTTGCTTAGAGTTGCAGCTCAGAGGCCGGCAGTGGCAGGCAGGGAACGTAGGAGTACTCCGTCACTGAAGCAAGAAAGCCTCATGTTCGCTTTAAGCTGCCTGGCTGCCGGCCGCCATCTCGGCTGGCAGTTAATTTGCATATCGCCCTAATTAGCCAATGGGAAGGGTAGCGGTCGTACGCTAATTACCATGTTTTTCTTTTATTAGATAGGATGCTTCCTCAGTGAATGATAAAATATTCACCTATATATTTTTCCAAAGTTTTACAATTCCGCTTTTCAAGTTTAGCTCTTTAAACATGCTGAAGTTTCTTTCTGATTATGGTGTCAAGTAGGGATCCAACTTTCCCCTGTATCAAGAACCAATTGATGCCTTTTCTTTCCTACGTATCTGCATCACTGCCTCCCTAACGGTATCAAGTAACCAAAAGGAGAGGGTCCTGACTTGGGCTATTCTGTTCTACTAGAGGCCTGGTGCACAAAATTCATGCAGGCGGGGGGTGGGGGTGGGGAGGAAGATGTCCCTCAGCCTGGCCTGTACCCTCTCCAATCCGGGACCTCTCGGACATCCCTCTCACAATCCGGACCACTGGCTCCTAACTGCTTGCCTGCCTGCCTGCCTGATTGCCCCTAATTGCCTCTGCCTGCCAGCCTAATGCCCCTAACTGCCCTCCTCTGCCAACCTGATTGCCCCTAAATGCCCTCCCCTGCCAGCCTGATGATCCCTAACTGCCCTCCCTTGCTGGCCTGATCACCCCTCACAGCCCTCCCTTGCCAGCCTGATCGCCCCTAACCACCTACCTCTGCCTCTGCCACCATGGCTTTTTCCAGAAGGACATCCGGAAGATGCCCGGTCTAATTAGCATATTACCCTTTTATTAGTATCGGTTATTAGTATAGATTGGTCTGCCTATCCTTATGCTGGAACATGCAGACTAAATTACTCTGTTAACTTACACAAAAGTAAGTAGAAACCATAATATTAGCTTTTTCTTAGAAACAAACAACAAAAAAGTAATACAGACATTAGAGCAGTGGTTCTCAACCTTCTGGCCCTTTAAATACAGTTCCTCAGTGACCCAACCATAAAATTATTTTCGTTGCTACTTCATAACTGTAATGTTGCTACTGTTATGAATCGTAATGTAAATATCTGATATGCAGGATGGTCTTAGGCGACCCCTGTGAAAGGGTCGTTTGACCGCCAAAGGGGTCGCGATCCACAGGTTGAGAACCGCTGCATTAGAGGGAAAGAAAACACTGAACTGAAGACAGTAATTACCTTTGTGAGGAGGTAAGGAAAAACTGGGGAAGAGTACAGGGGGCCTGAGTTGTATTTGTAATGCTATATTTCTTAAACTATGGGGAGGGAGAATAGAGGATAATTTACAGTGTGTTTTTCAAAAACAATAATGAAAGTGATAATGTGGCTAATCTTAAAAATTTAAACAAAATTCAGGGTCAGAACAAATTCTATTCTTTCTTTGGTACTTTAAAATACACATTAATATTCAGAATGAGAAATCACATGGTAAGATTTTATAGTACTCTCTGAAGCAAAGATTAGATTTCATTAGTAAGATCAGAACTCTAATGTAACACCTAGCACTGATGAGTGAGTAGTAGGATCACAAATGAGAGGGGGCTCGCCTAATTGCTATGATTGCACAAATAATCATTTAAAAATCCCTTCTCTGTAAGAAAGAAAATCAGGCCCAAGGTGGCGGTGAGCAAGATTCAACTTTGTTCCAAACATAATTATCAGGGATAAGGGTGATGATTCAGACTGGGGAAGAAGCCACTCTTTAATTCAACTGGAACCTGGAGTGTGGACCCTGAATAAAACATCTCAGGTCATGCTAGGAGGGAAATGATACTTGCAAAATGCAACATGGGAGCCCCACAAGTCTGTACTCTGGTGATCTTAGGAAAGACTCCTTGAAATGAGTGTTCACCCAACAGATCAGTATTTGAGGTGAAGAAGACAACTGACTACTAAGGAGTCTGGGGAAAATGTTAGGGTGATAGAACATTCCATATCTTGATTATTGTCATGGTTACACAACTGTTTACATATAAAAAGTAATCAACAAATCAACAAATGACAATTGGTGATGAGGATGTGGAGAAAAGGGAACTGCTGGTGGGAATGCAGACTAGTGCAGCCACTGTGAAAAACAGTATGGAGTTTCCTCAAAAAATTAAATATGGAACTGCCATTTGACTCAGTGATCCCACTTCTAGGACTATATCCTAAGAACCCCAAAATAGCCCTAGCCAGTTTGGCTCATTAGATAGAGCATTGGCCTGTGGACTGAAGGGTCCTGGGTTTGATTCCAGCAAGGGTACATGCCCTGGTTATGGGCTCGATCCCTAGTGGGCTGAGTACAGGAGGCAGCCGATCAGTGATTCTCATCACTGATGTTTCTAACTCTCTCTCCCTTTCCCATCCTCTCTGAAATCAATAAAATATATTTAAAAAAAACACACACAAAAACCACACAAAACACCAATCTGAAAGAATATATGCACCCTATGTTCATAGCAGCGTAATTAACAATGGCTATGATCTGGAAACAGCCCAGGTGCCCATCAGCAGATGAGTGGTTAAAAAAGCTATGGTACATTTATACCATGGAATACTATGCAACCGTAAAAAAGAAGGATCTCCTACCCTTTGAAGCAGCATGGAGGCACCTGGAGAGTATTATGCTAAGCGAAATAAGTCAGTCAGAGAAACACAAGTATCACATGATGTCATTCATATGTGGAACCTAATGAAAAAATAAACTGATGACAAAACAGATCCAGAGACATAGAAATGTGGAACAGGCTGTTAAATCTCAGAGGAAAGACTGGGGTAGGTGGGTGGGTGGAAACAGATCAACCAAAGAACTTGTATGCATATACAGACATAGACAATAGTGTAGTGAAGGCCTAGGGGGTGGTGGGGAGGACTAGAAGGGGTCAATGGGGGAAAAAAGAGGACATATGTAATACCTTCAACAATAAAGATTTTTTTAAAAAACCCACAAAACTATGATATGACAAAATAAGTCCAGAAGCATGGATGCATGGAACAGACTAACAGAACTCAAAGGGGAGGAAGATTGGGGGGGTAGAGAGGGGAGGATAGGAAGAGATTAACCAAAAAACTTGCACACATATATGCATAGCCCTTGGATACAGAAAGTAGTGTGGTGAAGGCCTGAGATGGGTAGGGGCTGGGTGGAGGGGGACCAAGGGGAGAAAAATAGAGGACATCTGTAATACTGTCAACAATAAAAAATAAAAAGGGTGTTACTGTTATACTTTGATAAAAAGAGAAAAGAATAATCATCCCATCTGAGACCCCACCTAATGATAAATTAGAACCCTTTAGGTCTAGAGGAGGCAATACCAAAGACTTGGCATATTAAAAATCAGTTTATTATTAAAACAGAATAAACTCTTATCTATATGAGTTCATGAAAAACGAGATAGTAAAACTAGGGGACAAAACTGTGAAACAAAGAAGTAGGAGATACTATCATGCAAAAAAAGCACTGCTTCAGATACAATATCTGGTTCTGATAAAATAAATGTACTTACTGAGAGAAAAACTTGAAGTCATTGGTGTTTTACATAATTTAATAATGGGTAATATACTAAATAGGGGTACCATATATTCTGCTTCTATAATACAATAAAGGAGTTTAACAAGGATAAAGAGAAATAAAAGATATCCCCCCCAAACAAACAAACTAATCATTACAGCTCCTCTTTACAAAAACATTTAGAAAAGCCCAGACAGAGATGTACTAGTAGTGCCCTTGCTCCATACTGCTCCGAGCCAAAAGCCAACAAAGGACAAAGCAGGTCTTATTCTTGTACCCTATTTTAAAGTTAAGGGAGTGTCCCCAAAAGGTCATCAGCATATTTCTCTTCATATTCCACTGGCAAAAACTGTACCATCTGTCCATTTCTAAACTAATCACTGGCAGATAAAGTAGAATTAGTCTGGTTGGTTTAGACCACAGATTCTCAACCTTGTTCACCTGTAAGAGTCATGTGAGTTCTAAAATTCCTGATTCCTGAGCTCCATCTTGAGATTATTTAATTGGCCCCTAACACTATTGTTAAATTCCTTAGGTGCTTTTGAATGCACAGACAGTGCTGAAAATGCTGAACAGCCTACTGGGGGAAAGTACTGAATAAACAATCAGGGTACCCGAGTCTTCACCTGTTTCTGAGACCAGCATCCACTCTATGGTGGAACACAACCTGCATATTTATATGGACCAGCTCTGCCCCGATGATTTAACCAGTGGTCAATTCCTAAATGAAACCACTCAGATTCTTTCCCCCAAGAATCTGGATCATTAAAGTAATAAAACAGTATTGTATTTCTTTATGATGTAAGTTTTTCTTTATGGTAGATGAGTTATACAGTTAAATTACACAAATTTACTTACCTAATGTGCACCCAAGCTGAGGCTGAAGCCTGATAAAAATCTTACTTCTGACGTCATTCAGACAGGTCTCTATCTCTGCAAATACTGAAATAAGTTTTGTATAATCTCTATCTAAAAATAAAATACAGAAGATTATCAATTTCTCATCAACCTATATCTTTTCAAGAAAATTAAGACATTGCCAAGAATGAAAGTTTATCAGGAAATAAATTTTGCATAGACAAAATGCAAAACACAAAAATTTCTTCCTCCCCTCTTTGTGGTATATCATATATTTCCTCAAACACAATTCAAAGTAATGCAGCTCAAACAAATTAATTACAACCATATTATAAAAACAATCATTCTGTAAAAGAGTAATACAAGATTAAAATATAAAAATATAATTAATTTAATATTTAAGTCAAAACTTAAACAAGAGTTGCTGCTCTTCTGTAACAATTAATTGAAGAATGGTCACCGAGTCAGTATTGGGGTTCCTGTAATAACAGAAAACAGGAACAGAGAAAAGACAAAAGAAAAAATGCTTGTGAAGAATTGAATTTTAAAAACTGTAAAAACAAAAAAAAGCAATCACAGGACACAATGCTCCCAGGTCTCAATGCTCAACAGAGGCCACTGATGGCATCTTTTCCACAAACTGTGAGACAAAACTCAACTTGAACCTCTTTACAAATTAAAGGGAAATAAAATATTATTACCAACCTTTAACTGCATCCAAGTGACTGGCGTGCAGAAGCTTACTAGCTTGATTATACTTTACGAACAACTGCCAGAACAGAGATTCCTCTTTAGAGCACAGGTCCGTCATCACTGCCTTTTTTACCACTTCCAAGTGCACCAATAGTGACAGGAGACAGTCTAACCAACAGAGGGCATCAGAATTTTTCCACTGAACACATGAAGTCTGACAAAATGGTATACATCTGTTCTCCAGTGGCATTTCCAGTTCAGATGTGCCTCCTTCATTTTGAAGAGCAGTCTCTCCAGTTCCAGAAATATCAACTGCAGTAGCATCTTCTTCAGCAGCCAAGTCAGTAACAGCAGCTTCCAAAATCTCATCTGGTCCCAAGAAATCAGCAGCCTTAACTGGGCTCTGCTGACCACTGTGCAGTGAGTCAGGTAAGTCTGATGAAGTTTCCTCGTATGCTTCTCCATTATGTTTGCTGTTCAAAACTTGTTCACCATCAATAACAGTATCACTTTTAATCTTTTTGGAATTTGCTAAAGAAGGTGAATCTTTATAGCTGATTTCCAAGAGCTTTCTTTTTTGAGGCTTATTTGGAGCAAGATCTTCCAAATCAGGAGAAATTAAGTTATTAAACGATTTAGAGCCCAAAGGATAGATGCACTAGGAAGAAAAAATAAAATGATAAAACTACAAAAATTCAAATAAGCTCAAAGTTTACTTTACTGTTTCTAAGTCATGAAAACTATGTATAAAACTTTAGCATTAATTTCATATGAGAGGGTATAATATAACCAATCTAAATTTTAAGGAACTAGGGATAAACAACTATTTAATTAAAATTTTGGTTCCCAAAAGAATAATTTTTCTTATTCTTAGGTTAAACTAATAAGGAAAATATGTATTCTTTTGTCTCAATAAAAAGCTAATGTCAAGTAAATTTAAAAATTTCAACAGTGTATTATGAGTGTTATTCTTTTTGGGACAGGTAAACTGAGTAACACTAAAAATGAGAAAAGTATTTTCAAATATAAGTTGCATGGAGTAATTTGTTTCTTAATTTTGAAACTGAATATTAACCTGAGAGTAATAAGAACATCAATTTTACATCCTTATTGTGTTTAAGGGTCAAACTGGCCAATTTTAATGACTTCATTAAATCTCACAGAACATTAACACAATTTCAGCCAAACAGCAACAGTGTAAACAAGCCACTATAATAACCAATGAATTTCCCCTAAGTTTGAAAACCAGCAAAGTATTTTATTAGACAAACTAGAGGTCCGGTGCATGAAATTCATGCACTTGGACGGGGGTGTCCCTCAGCCCAGCCTGCACCCTCTCCAATCTGGGGCCCCTCGGACATCCCTCTCACAATCCAGAACCGCTGGCTCCTAACCACTAGCCTGCCTGCCTGCCTGAACCCTAACTGCTTCTGCCTGCCTGCCTGATCATCCCCTAACCACTCCCCTGACAGCTGATTGCCCCCAACTGCCCTCCCCTGCAGGCCTGGCCCCCCCAACTGCCCTCTCCTGCAGGCCCAGTCCCTCCCAAATGCCCTCCCCTGTAGGCTCGGTTACCCCCGACTGCCCTCCCCTGCTATCTGGGGTCACTCCCAACTGCCCTCCCCTGCTGGCCTGCTTGCTCCTAACTGCCCTCCCCTGCTGGCCTGATCGCCCACAACTGCCCTCCCCTGCCAGCCATCTAGTGGTGGTCATCTTTTGCCTATTTGAGGGCGACCATCTTGTGTAAGGGTGTGATGGTCACTTTGCATATTACCTCTTTATTATGTAGGATGTTTCATATTTGACTGGTCCCAATCTCCTGGTCTTCCCCCCAATTTTCCTCTCCCCAAAGCCTTCTCATCTTAGTAACTGGCAACTCCATTCTTCCAATTATTTAAGCCAAAATTCTGGGAATCGTCCATGATTTCTCCCTCTCCTATCATGTATCCCAACCTTTCAGCAATTCCTTTTGGCTTCACTTTTAAACATATACAGAATCCAATCATACCTCATCACCTTGGTCATACTTGGTCCCCCTGAAATATGCACCTGCCTTCCAGCTAGTCACCCTGCCTCAGGTCTTGCCCATGACCTATTATTTTCAACACAGCAGCCACTGTGATCCCTTTAACATGTAAGTCAGATTATCATCCAGAGATGTTAAAATGGCCAATAAAGACCTTACTTGGTCTAGCCCCCTCCCCATTATTTTTCAGACCCATATCCTATGACTGCTCATGTACTCAGATCCAGCTCTGGTGTTTCCTTGCAGTGGCACAAATGTTGACAGGCAGCCTCCACTCTCTGGGCCTTCCTTATACCTGTGACTTCCCCTGCCTACGAGGCTCGTTTGTCTTCATCTTTCAGGTCTTTGCTCAAATGTTACTTGTTCTCAAGAAAGAGTTTCCTTTACCATGCTATTTAAAATTGAGATCTCCCCATTCCTTGAAATTCAGTCCCTGTGGCTTTATTTTTCTCCACAGCACTTTTCTTCTTCTTTTTAAAAAAGGATTCTCACCCAAGCCCATCTGGCATGGCTGAGTGATGAGCATCACAGTTCGATTCCCAGTCAGGGCACATGCCCAGGTTTTGGGCTCGATCCCCAGTGTGGGGCATGCAGGAGGAAGCTGATCAATGATTCTCTCAGCATTGATGCTCTCTCTCTCTCTCTCTCTCCCCCCCACCCCGCTTCCTTTCTAAAATCAATAAAAATAATAAATAATCCTCAGCTGAGAATAGGTTTATTTATTGATTTTAGAGAGAAAGAAAAGGAGGGAGAGGGAGAGAAAGAAGAAACATCAACGACATGAGAGCAAAAACATGGACCAGCTGCCTCCCATACACAGCCCAACCAGGGAACAAACCCACAACCTAGGTATGTGCCCTGACCGGAACTGACCCTGCAATCTTTTTGGTTTAAGGGATGACACTCCAACCAACTAAGCCTCCAACTGGAACTTCTCTGCAGCACTTTTCATCAGTTCACACAAAAAATATATACTTTACTTGTTTATTTTCTTCCCCGCTCTAGAACGTAACTTCCTTGAGAGCAAGAAGTTCTGTTCTACTCATTGTATCCTAGCATATGAAACAATGCCAACAAGGTGATGCTCAGAAAAAATATTTATCAAATAAATGCAAAAACTATTTATCCCTAATTGCAAGAATGCCTGGGATTTTTTTCAAGTTGTATCCAGCAAAGTATCTATCACCAAAAGTGTGACTTAATCTAGTATTTTCCAAAATTGGCTATTCTTTAGACTCACCCTCAAAAGTTACAAAACTACAGAATTCTAGGTCAATTCTACTTTATAAGCATCTGGGGATGAGACCCAGGAATTTCTAAAAAGCACTCCAGGTAATTCTGACTGCTAGCTTACCTGGAATAAAAGAATCTGAAATAGAAGACTGTGTTCCAATCACAGCTCTGCCGCTTTACAGAGATCTTGAGTTCCTAAACTCTCTGCCCCTGTTTTCTTATTCACAAAATAGAAACACCTACCTTGCAAAGTTTTGAGAATTAAATTTGTAATAAGTTTCATAACTGTCAAATACAATAAAACATAGAGTATTATGGAGTTAAGCAAGTTCAAGTTGTGCCACAGATATAAATTACAATTAATCCTAAAAGATATTTAGAACCTTAAGTACACAACATGTAGAGATTCATAACTTTTTTAATAAGTCCCAAAGTTAATAAATCAAAGTGAAGAGAGATTAACTACAACAGCTAACAAGCTCCCACAAATGTTAAAAAAAATAAATCTTGAAATATATTCTTTTCCTCTCACAAGTCTAGTAACAGTAAAGACAAACATCTTCTTGCAATAATTCAAGAAACCAAGTGGTTTCCTAAAATAGAAAATATTTAAGAGTACTAGACAGATTTAGAAATTCTGATTATCTAAACATTAAAAATGTATAGTAGAAAAAGTATAAAATGAGCACTAATGTAAAATTGAAGAAAAAAAGCAAAAGGCCAAAACCTCAATACTATCTAAAATTAATACTTTGCCCTAGCTCAGTGTTCGGCAAACTGCGGCTCGAGAGCCACATGCGGCTCTTTGGCCCCTTGAGTGTGGCTCTTCCACAAAATACTACGTGCGGGCGCGCATGTACAGTGCAACTGAAACTTCGTGGCTCATGCGCAGAAGTCGGTATTTTGTGGAAGAGCCACACTCAAGGGGCCAAAGAGCTGCATATGGCTCGAGAGCCGCAGTTTGCTGACTACTGCCCTAGCTGGTTTGCTTCAGTGGATAGAGTGTCGACCTGCGAACTGAAGGGTCCCAGGTTCAATTACAGTCAAGGGCACATGCCAGGGTTGCGGGCTTGATCCCCAGTGGGGGGCGTGTAGGAGGCAGCTGATTGATGATTCTCTTTCATCATTGATGTTTCTATCTCTCTCCCTCTCCCTTCCTCTTTGAAATCAATAAAAATATATTTTTAAAAAATAAAAAATAAATAAAATTAATACTCTAATATTAATACTTTAGCCCCAGCTGGCATGACTCAGTAGTTGAGCATCAGACCTAGGAACCAGGAGATCATGGTTCGATTCCCTGTCAGGGCACAGGCCCAGGTTTCGGATTCGATCCCCAGTGTGGGGCACGCAGGAGGCAGCTGATCAATGATTCTCTCTCATCATTGATGTTTCTATCTCTCTCTCTCTCTCTCTCCCTTCCTCTCTGGAATCAATAAAAATAATTTTTAAAAAAGATAAAATTAATACTTTACCTGTAGATCCTCACACAAATAGACAGATTCCTGAAAACTAATTCGGTAAGTCTTTAAGGTTTTTAACTTTCCCTTCTCTCTACAAGCAGGGCAATACCCATCTGACAGGATGTTAGCAGAATCATAATTCTAAAAGAGAAATAAAGTAAATTACAATATAGACATTACTAGATAATACCAAATTACAAAATGTTAAGTGGAAAAGCAACCAGAAAAGAATTACAACTTTCACCCCTAAGTATCCTGGCATGATATTTTCAACATGGCAAATAAAAAAAATGCACACAGGCCTTAAATGTAGTTATTAATCCAAAAAGAATATATTGTTATTTTAAATATTAAGTTTTAAGTGTCAAAAATAATGTTTTACTTGCAAGAAAAAAGGTAATGTTAATTGTAAGGGAAAATGCATGTTCCATATTTTCAAAGAATAGTAAACCATAAAGTCTGTATAATTTCTACTTTCATATGTTAATAAAACACAGAGAGGTAAATACATTAAAACAATCTTTCGCCAATACTGTAAGATTTCCGTGGAAGATGATACAATTTATTTATAAGTTAACTGGTCAAATTAAAACCGAATTCAAGTCTCAAAAACAGGAGGAAAAAATACCAACTTTGCACTGAGGCAAAAAATAAATTGACTAACTTTTCCCAAATACCCCACTATGTGGGGTGAAGATACCCCTATATCAGTCCCTGGTCCAATCACTGGCAAACCATTTCCAGTCTTCGGGGAATCCATCATTCCGAGTCACTGGCTAATTTATGTCACTTGAAACATGTCAATATCACTAAGGATTTTTTCAATGAATCCTGAAAAATAAAAGTCAATAGACAATTAAACAAAAATCCTACTTAACTAGAAATAATGCTATTTTATAAGATGTGTTAAGTATACTTTGAGAACTATATGTCCTAGGATAAACATATTATAAAACTGTAATCTGGAAGTGAAAAAAATACTTAACTACATTTATAAATCTAGACAGTTTGTGGGGAGAGGGAGAAGACTGGCAACAGGACGGGTTTTCATAGACTCATTTGTAAGCAACTTTATTAAAACTTGTAACAGAGGTAACTATTATTTAAAGCCAATTTTTATTGACCAGAATTTGAAAGCTTAAGTTTTCAGAGTCTATGTACAATTTGAAACAAATATGTCAGCATTATATTAAGAAATGTAATGGCTAGTGTGGCTCAGCTGGTTGGAGCACCATCCCGTACACCGAAAGGTTGTGGGTTTGATTCCTGGTCAGGGCACATACCTTGGTTGCAGGTTCCGTCTCGTGGTTTGGCGCCTGTGAGAGGCAGCCGTCGATGTTTCTCTCTCACATTGGTGTTTCTCTCTCTTTCTCTCTCTCTCCCTTCCTCTCTCTAAAATCAATTAAAACAAACAAAAAAAAAACAAATCTTAGATCCATTGTGCCATTACTTGACAAGGACCAAAGAACCCCATACATTCCTAGCACTTTCAACCACCAAGAATATACTTCACCAACTGAGAATAATGCCACTTTTTAAAAGTTGCCAACAAAATACTACTTCCTATTAAAGTAAATGATCTGTACCATAACAGAAAACAAACACTATTACAGTACAAATTACATGTATAACAAGCCTGTTCCGAGTGTTAGTCCCATGGCCTAGAATCACACTCAGGGAAGTAAAATTATGAGACTGGAACTCAGCATAAGAAAAGTGATTGTTAAAAGTAGAGTTGATATGGATATGAATAATTTTTAAAAAATAAAGTGTTTTTTAAAAGCCAGTGTTAGTGAATCACATTTTCCTATTCCTGAAGAAATATCCACAGGGCAAGATTTCTCAACTATAGCATTATAGACATTTTGGACCAACTCATTCTTTGTTGTGAGGGCTTCCCTGTGCGCTGTACATGATGTTTAGCAGCATCTATGACCTCTACCTACTTGATGCCAAAGCCCTCACCACTCAATTGTGACAATCAAACATGTCTCCAGGCATTCCCAATTGTGTCTCTTGGGAGGTAAAAATGCCTTATCCAGAATCATTGACAAAAGGGTAAAAACGAGTTTGGTGCTAAATTGTTTTCTTTTTAAGCTGCTCACACACAATACCAATTTATTATCTTTGGGTGGTTCTATTTATAATCTGCTTACAAAAAGGAACTATATAGGAAAGAGTCAAACTTCTATGGTTTCAGCGTGGCTAAAGACATGGTTTACACCTGAAGATTTGGATTCAGCAATTTCTTTGTAAAATTGGTGGTTCTAAGAATTAAATGTACTAATACATTTAAAATGCTTAGCATCTGACACAGTAAATTTTAGCTACTATATATTTGGTGCTAATTTTACACTTCATTCTGTAGAAAGCAGGCAACCCATCTTGTATCATTCTCAAGAGAAAAATCGGTAATCTATGTATCTTGAGTAAATTGTTTTTAATGAAAATTTCCATTTGTTTGAGGGATCAAGAACATTTTTTCCACTGATTCTTGTAGGCTCTCTCTCAATTATAAAACTGAAACAGGAGGAGCCTTCAAACCTGCTCCCTTGATCCCACCACTAACATTTCAAAGAAAATAGCAGGTAGACTGGTGGTTGAAATCTTAAATATGCAGAACCCCCAAAAGCAAATTCACTTAATAAAATACCAGAACTGGGCTACTCAGGTCTTCCAAATACAATGTCTTTTGTCCTCCCTTCAAAACTAACAGCTCCTCTCTTTTGTGTATCATCTATATTTTGGCATCTCCATCCGTCCAAACACATACACTAGAAAATCTGAGTGGTTCTCTACTCTTTCACTTCCCTCTTCTTCACCCAGTATAAATCACTACGTTCTGTAGACAGTTCTTTGGAAGCGTCTCAAATCCTCGCCTCTTTCCCGGCCATCTACACCCCGCATCGCTGCCCACGTCTGAGTTTGTCCCTGCCCAGCTTAAAATCATCTCTTAACACCAGCTGATTATAACAGCGCAGTGTGACCTAAAGGCATGACCTAAAAGAAAGGTCACTGCACTGTGACCTCCCGGCCTGACCCTCCTCTATTCTTCGCCTCCAGCATCGTTCTTTGGACGCCCCTTTTTTCATTACTTCTCTGAGCCACTGATACTCCAGAAGCCCGAGGGTGAACTACTAACCCAGTATGGACCCAGGGAATAGTGTCACGTTGGCCCTGGGAAAAGCGAAAAAGATGCAATTAAGCTTAATTCCCAGTCCCACGTGCAAAATGGGAAAACCCAGCGAACAAAATGTTCCAAGAGAAGCCTTGTTCCTATTTGCCCTCCAAGACCAAGTGGGCTCAGCACGTGAACTGTCAAAGGCGACGCCACAACAGACTTGAAACCGAGGAACAGGGTCGGCTTTCGGGCCCAACCGGGTCGGATACCAAACCCAGCCGATATGAATCAGAAATGGAGAGGGCCCATAAGAGGTCAGTTTCAAACCTCAACCTTGGAAACCCGAGGAGGCGCAGGGTTCCGTACACCCTCCCCATCTCCACGTTCCACGGGAAAGGGGAGAACAACTCTGGTTTCTCTTCAGCATTTACCTCTCTGAGCCCAAACGAACCTACACCTCTAACTCGACACCTTAAACCCTCCCATCTGAACCTGGTCCCAGCCGCTCCTTCCCGGACCAGCCCGCCCTTTCCGCGCGCACAAAGCTCCACAGATCGACCCAGTTCTGTCCCTTTTCCCTATTTGGGGCACAGAAGAACACTACTCCTTCTCCCTACCTGAGGCGGGTACTTCTTCGCACACGGTGGATCCGAATTCCTGTTCCACGGCACACAGCAACGTCTACCCTACGTTCAACCTCAGCCCGCTCCTCCCCCACCGACCTCCCGCTAGGAAAGCGGCTTCCGGTTTCAGTCCGCCGCCAAAGAGTTCCCCTCCCGACTCTGCCTGGGGCCCGAAAGGATTAGGTCCGTAAGCGTGGCGGAAGGCGGGGACCGCAACACTTCCGTCTGGCCTCGGCTGAGGCTCAGCCCTACGCCTGGCCTCCGCTACCGCAGTTTCAGCCGCGACGGCGGCTGGGGGCGGGCCCGGTGGCTGCAGAGCCCGCCCTCTGAGAATGGCTGCGTTGGGGGAGGCGAAGGATCTGGAAGCTGCTGGAAAGCGCTCGAGTGGCGGAGGTGACGTCACTGGGGGTGGGGCGTGATTAAAACTAGTTCGCGGCCGGCAGCGGAGGGATTTCGCTGAGGAAAGAGAATAGCACGTGTTTTGCTGCGGTCTGGCCCGCGAGACCCCGAGTCGGAAGCCGGCGCGCCCTTGAGTGACCTGGTGGGCGGGCGAGGGGCGGGCTCCCGGGCGGCGGAGGGTGCCCGGGAGGCTCTAGGCTGGTGCGTCCACGCGGCGCCGCCGTCTCTCCGACTGTGGGCCGCGCGAGGCCTGCATAGGCCGCCGTGCTAAAGCCTCCGTGAGACTCGAGCTGCCGAGTGCGTGTTCAGAAAGGTCACCACACACGGAGCTGCCCCTCCCTATCTCCCCAAGCCCCATCTTCGGGGCCAGGGGCTTTTCTGCCCGGATTCTGGGATGTTTCTCCTCCTTCCCTCCCTCCCAGATCTTCTAACGGTAAGGGCAGAAGCACAGGGACCCTGTCCACGACCGGTTCCAGCCCGTCAGCCGCGGCTCCGTCCCTGCCACGCCGCCTCCGGTCTCCTGACTTGTAACGGAGGAGACGGGAGAGCTCTCCTTTGTGAGTTCAGGCGGCTTTCGTAGGAAGGTCATGTGGTTCCGGGCAGCGTGACCGCGTGTGCTGCTTCCTGGTCTGCATTCCGCACCTGGCGGGCAGCGCAGTCCTGTGGTTCGATTGGTTCTAGTCCTAGAGTAACGATATGCAGGTTCTGCCCGGTTCTTGGCGGAGCACCCGCGGCGGTGTGGGCTGTGGTTCTCTTCGTGGTCTCGGGCCGAATGGCCGCCCGAGCTGGTCTTGTGGAGGACCGCTGACCGTGTTGATAGGGTGGCACAGAGGGACCGAGTCCTGCACACCGAGAAGTTCTAAAGTGAAAAAGCATTTTAGTTTTTGGTGCTTCTGAATGCAAATGGTCAAGAAATCCAGCAGGAAGTTTGTTTTGCTTTTTCCAGACTGAAATATAGGCAGGTTAGTTTGTGTTTCCCTTTTTTGTTGTGCACGATTATTAATGTGTTGGTATATTTATTATTACATTTAGCTAGTTAGGATTTTTTTAATGAATTATGAGAATGTTGTATTTCCTCCTGAACTAGTAGCTGAAACTCAGGGTCTTTCTTGTTCACCATTGCCATTTCCATTCTTTGGAATGGAGTACACTTTTTTTGTAATTAAACACTTGCTGAGTAGCTTCATAAATTGAACAAAATAATTGATTCAGTTAAAGTGTAGCTGAAGTTGTAAGATTGAAAAATGAACATTCCCAAACTGAATTATATCAATCAAACATTGTTTTCTGTAAAGTTGATTTTTTTTTTTTTACAGGAAAAAATATGTAATTGTAACAAACAAAATGAAGGTGGAGCTTGGGATTGTGAAAAGAATTGAAGGAATTTTTAGTATATGTTCCACAGCTTTCCCCCTGTAAAAGGTAGAGAAAGTCACATAAGGCTTCATAAAATAAAAGGAAAGGTACTAATATATAGAACAGTCAATCAAGAGAAGTCAACTACAAATTCTCCTTTCATTTATATCAGAGGAGTGGTATCATGTTAGAAACACACACACTGTATACATTTCTGCTTGTTCCTTACCAGTGTATTTTGAATGCCTCTTTCTGTGTATTACACTGGACCCCGCAGGAGTCCAGATACCTTCCTAGGGTTAAAGCTCATTGCTTCTGTCTCTTTTCAGCAATGTGGGACAGAGTTTTATTCATTTATATTTAAAAAATAGCACGATCTAATCAAAGGGAGCTTTTATTAAATTTATGACCAATGAGCAGCTGCAATAGGAATACAGTGTTGTACAATTAGAATTTTCTTTTTTCAGCTTTGCCCCCTCTGCTAGGTTAGATTCATTAATAACAAACAAGCCTTTGGCCGAATCTAGGATGTAAAAACTGCCTGCTTGTTTTAGTCTCATCAAAAAAATGCTGGTTGAAGTGTCTAACCATATTTTCTAGCAGCACCTTTGTGAGTACAGTCTATAAACTCTCACCTGATTCCAACATCAGAAGGCTTTGAAAAACCAAAACCCTTTTAAGCTTGGGGACAAAATTAATTTGGTAGCAAAATATGACCTAAACCCAGAAGTTATATATAGTCTTCATGTATCACATATGTTTTGTTGAAGAAAGATTATGTTTGATTATGGGATGTGGCCTTTGACCCCTGGTATGTTAGATGTTACATAATGGTTTGTGTACCTTGTAACATTTTTAAAGTTCCAAGAAATTATTTACTTCTAAAACATATCCATCCCCTAGGTTTTGGTTAAAGAATGCAAACCGATATTGTTTTGGGCAATACAATTGTGCTAGGCATTTGTATATTTAAAAAACTAAAACAGCATAATACAGTTGAGTTCTTTACCTCAGTGAATTCACTTGTGTTAGAAGGATAGAAAAAAGTACATTTAGCCTGGCTGGTGTTGCTCAGTGGTTGAGAGTCGACCTATGAACCAGGAGATCGCAATTTGATTCCCAGTCAGGGCACATACCCAGGTTGTGGGCTCGATCCCCAGTGGAGGGCGTGCAAGAGGTAGCCGATTGGTGATTCTCTCTCATCATTGATGTTTTATCTCTCTCTCACTCTCCCTTCTTCTCTGAAATCAATAAAACTATTTTTTAAAGAGAAAAATACACTTATACTGTAATATGTTCACTGATAGAGCTATGCACAGCTTGTTAGTGTAGCCATGTAGAAACTACTTAAGAAATTGGTAGTCCAAGGGTTTAAGATTATTTTGTACTTTAAACTCTAAAATTTAGATAGAACATGACAACCTATTTCTTAGCCTAAACTTACCTGGCTCTGTTTTGCCCATATGAAATGAGAAGACAGTATGATAAAGAAGTGTCTTAGAGTAGATATTGGAATATCTGATTTTTATTCCTAACTCTTCTGCTATGTGACTTTACACAAATCACTTAATTTTCAAGACCTTGGTTTATAGATCTATGAGAAGTTTGGGATAGATGGGTCTCTTAAGGAAGGTCCCTTATAATCCAAACATTCTACCTGCAGGCATTTATTTTCCTTTAAGCCATATATATACATTTGTATTGATTTCAGAAAGGAAGAGGGAGGGAGGGAGGGAGGGAGAGATAGAAACATCAATAATGAGAGAGAATCACTGATTGGCTGCCTCCTGCACACACCCACCACCACCACCACCACCACCACCATCACCACCATCACCACCATCACCACCATCAAGCCTGCAACCCGAGTATGTGCCCTGACCGGGAGTTGAACTGTGACCTCCTGGTTCATGGGTTGACACAACCACTGAGCTATGCCAGCAGGGCTATACCTACTTTTTATAAATGTTTCCCATTAAGAACATGATCCTATTTCATCTCAAAGTACTTTCTTGCTGATCTAAATTTTGTGTTTCCTTTTGGATTAGGTAATAGATTCACATGTTCAAAATTCAAAAAGTAGAAAGGATATGCAGTTAAAAGTCTTTCTTCAACTCGGGTTCCTAAACTACCCAGTTCCTTGCCTAGGGAACACCTAATGCCAACAGTTGGTTATATAGTTTTCCCTTCAAAAAATTTATGTATATACAAGGGAATAAATACTATATATTTTTTATTTTTCTTTCCCCTCCTTTTTACATAAATGGTACATAATTTAATTTTTCACTGATTTTAGAAGTTGTTCTATCATTATATAAGATGGTTCTTCATTCCTTTTTATGGCTGCAAAATATTTCATTGTATATGTTTCATTTCATCAGTCCTCTTCTTTTAGACATTTAATTTTTTTCTGGTCCTTATTAAAAGTTTTGTGCAATGAGTAACTTTGTGTATCCATCATTTTCCACATATGTGTATATATTTGTGCCAAAGACAGTGGCATAGCTCAGTTGGGGTAGTGACATTGATAAACTGTTATTTAATAACCAATAACATAAACAGACTGATAAATCAGGCTCTCAACAGTGTGTTTCTAGGATTCCATCAACTTTGACTTACATGTTCCCCATGCTAGTATAATAGAGTGGTATAGGGGAGTCAACACCCTACTAGTTTCTAAAGTAAACATGAAATAAATCATATCTCTTCATTTGAGCCTTAGATGAAGCAAGTGGCTTATGTTTAGGGAACTTGTCCTAAACATACAAATAAATATATTAATATTTAAACACTCAAATCATGTAGCATACACAGCAAGACTTTCATTGAGGGGCATGTAAGAACTGAGATTGATTGATGTAACAATAGGTTTGTGCTTGCCAGCTCATGCTCACTTCATGGCATATGCTCATTAAATGCTATTCAAATTGATATTTTTCTTTTAGATTTTTTGCCAAGCACATATCCTGTAGCTGAATTTGTGTAAGATGTCATTTCTATATACTCCCCGTTTACCGATAAGAAAACTTAGCCTAAAAGAAGTAAACAATTTACCCAGATTTGCATGACAAAGTGGCAGACCGGGGACTAGAACCTACATCTAATTTCTAATCCAGGACTTTTTCCAGTATTTCACATGCTCTCATAAATTAACGTGGCTCTAGCAGTAGATCTGAGAATGCCCAGTGGTTAGAAACTACTTTAGATACATTTACTTTGCCTAAGCTCTAGAGCAGGGGTGGGGAACTTCTTCCTGCCAATGGCCATTTGGATATTTATAACATCATTCATGGGTCACACAAAATTATCAACTTAAAAATTAGCCTGTTACTGCCTTGACAGGGCCAGAGCAAATAAGGCCCACGGGCCAGGCATTCCCCACTCCTGCGTTAGAACAATCTGGAGTTCAGAAGCGGCAGTTCTTTCTTCTGATGACAAAATAACATTCTATAAGTAATCATTGAAGCATTTACACAACATATTGATTAGCCATCAGGAGGTCTCCAAATCAAAGAAATTAAAGCTGAAATGGAGAAACACTCTTAATCGGGACATAGTTGTCACTTCCAGATGAGTTTATCAGTCATAAGGACTGGAAGGAAATTAGAATTATTTGGAAATGGATAGTCTTACATTGCAGAGTTCATGCCATCGCTTAATTTAGCCAGGAAAATCTAAACCATCAGAAAAGGACAAGTGGTGATAGATTAGAGACTATGCTAGTTAACTATTCCCTTGAAATTGGCATTAAAGCACCTGAAGCTCCCAGCACACTTTTGAGTCCTTAACTCTGCTGACTTATCAATCTGTCCAGTCTACATGAGCAACCCTCTGCCCTCCACTCCCATTCCAATTCCTTATTATTACCACCTGCTTTATTCTTAAGCACATAGACTACATCTATGTCGTTCACCATTACATATGCATTTAGTACATAGTACATATTTGTTAATGAGTGAATGATCTTAGTGGTTCCCAATCCCCAATTTAGGTGGCTCACCAAACTTTTAAAATGAAAGATTTTTAAGAGTATATTACCCCATGTACTTAAATTTGTTACTTCGGGGTTGGTTTGGTGGAAGATGTTATGTAACTTACATGCTCATCTTATTGAGAAAAATATTAACTTATTCATGAATATGCCAAGGCAGTATTCTAAATGCCAGGTAAATACAAAGGTGAATAATGCATAATCATTATTCCTAAAAAGAAGTAGAAACACTGTAAACAAATAGCTTTCATATAAGGCAAAATGAAATAAATGGTATATAGAGAAGCAATGTTCTGTAGCAGTAATGAAGAAGTAATGATTAATTTTAATTATAGGAGGGCCCTATTGGAGTTGATTTTAACTTTGATCTTGAAGATAGAAAAATAGAACTGAAGTCTCTATATGCAGAATAGAAAGGAATGTTTAGCTTCCCTTAAAAAAAAAAAAGTCCTTAATATAGTAATATTGACCACAAAGAAATCTTACAAAGCATTGTCATAAAGCGATCTTTATCACCGATAAGGGCTTAATCTCCAACATTTATAGGGAGCTCATACAGCTTAACAAAAGGAAGATAAACAACCCAATCAAAAAATGGGCAACGCACCTAAATAGATACTTTTCGAAAGAGGACATAAGGAAGGCCATGAGATATATGAAAACATGCTCAAAGTCACTAATTATCCAAGAGATGCAAATCAAAACAACAATGAGGTACCATCTCACACCTGTCAGAATGTATTATCAACAAATCAACAAATGACAAGTGCTGGTGAGGATGTGGAGAAAAAAGAACCCTCATGCATTGCTGGTGGGAATGCAGACTGGTGCAGCCACTGTGAAGAACAGTATGGAGTTTCCTCAAAAAACTAAAAATGGGCCGAAACCGGTTTGGCTCAGTGGATAGAGCGTCGGCCTGTGGACTGAAAGGTCCCAGGTTCGATTCCGGTCAAGGGCATGTACCTGGGTTGCGGGCATATCCCCAGTAGGAGATGTGCAGGAGGCAGCTGATCGATGTTTCTCTCTCATCGATGTTTCTAACTCTCTATCTCTCTCCCTTCCTCTCTGTAAAATATCAATAAAATATATTAAAAAAAAAAAAAAAAAAACTAAAAATGGAACTCCCATTTGACCCAGTGATCCCACTTCTAGGAATATATTCCAAGAAACTAGAAACACCAATCAGAAAGGATATTGCTCCCCTATGTTCATAGCAGCACAATTTACCATAGCTAAGATTTGGAAACAGCCTAAGTGCCCATCAGCAGATGAGTGGATTAAAAAACTGGTACATCTACACAATGGGATACTATGCTGCAGTAAAAAAGAAGGAATTCTTACCATTTGCAACAGCATGGATGGAACTGGAGAGCATATGCTAAGCGAAATAAGCCAGTCAGAGAAAGATAAATATCACATGATCTCACTCATTTGTGGAATATAATGAACAACTTAAATTGATGAACAAAAACAGATCCAGAGACAGAGAAGAATCAATCAGATGCTCAAACTTCAGAGGGAAGTTTAGGGGAGGGTGGGGGTAAGGGGGAGAAATCAACCAAAAGACTTGTATGCATGCATATAAGCCTAACCAATGGACACAGACAACAGGGGTGTGAGGGCATGAGTGGGGGGATGAGGGGGCAATGGGGAGATAAGGACACATATGTAATACCTTAATAAAGAAAAATAAACACCTAGCATTAAAAAAAAAAATAAAGCAACCTTTAAAAATTTCAGTTATAAAATTACTCTGGCCTTAAACATTACACTTCTAAAATTGAGACTAACCATAAAACCAACTCGACTGTTTTGACTAGGTTGGTGCTTTCCAACTAGTTGCTAAGTTATTGGTTTAATCTAATAATAGTATTCTAATTGATTGCTAATTTAAATTAGTAATTATTTAGTAAACTAATCAAGACAAACTGTTGAATGATTTTGTAAAAAGTGATTTTTAAGCGATTGGTGGTTTTTAACATTTGGTTCTCAGGCTGTGTCACAGGTTAAAATGTACACTATTTTTTGGATGGTTCAGTTTGGTTTCTTCTTTAAGTTTACTTTTTTTTTCTACCTTGTGTATTTTCCTAAGCAATATAGACCTTCTCCTTCCCCTCTTACTAAAAAAAAAGAAAAGAAAAGAAAAGAAGCAGCTTTATATTCACAGACATGATTTCAACTTGGCCACTTATTAATCACAGTTCTGCCACTTTGCAATTTTGTTACCCCCAACAAAATATGTAGCCTCCCTGAGGCTCGATTTCATCTATAAAATGAAAATATTTACAAATTTCACCCTGTCATTTAACTAGTTTTGTGAGCTCAGGTCAGTTATTTAATTTGTCTGAGCTTCAGTTTTTTCATATATGAAATTATCTTAAATGAGGTTATACTAATATATAGAACAGTATCTGGCAGTTAATAAGCCTTTAGCAAATACTGGTTTCCCCTGACTCTCTCCCATCTCATCTAAATCTCATCTGTCCTTCAAAATTTACTTGAAGTTCTGTCTGCTATCATCTTTCCTTTGCTAGCTCATAGCAGTCTCTTTTTTCTGAAGTGGTTGCACTCATCACATATACCTTGGGGTCTTAAATTGGCATGGGTTAGTATTATATTGTGAACATATTAAAAATGCAGTTGCTCGGGTCTCATTCCTGGTTCTGTGAGGTCAGCATAGGGTCTGGACATTAGTGTTTTTACCTTTCTCCTTTAGATTTTCTGATGCTTACTGATAATCATAGTTTCTCACCTATTTGTTAATAATTCTGTGCTTCTTCTAGTTTATATTTGTTAGGTAATTCTTGTAATATTAGTAACCCTTCAGGTATTTTAGTTTGCACCCAAGATACACTTTAAACTCTACAAGGGTGCAAAATACTACATAGTACTTTATTTTGTACTTAGTTTAGAGGTTAAAGGATAAGTAATGTCCTTTTTCTTTCCTCTGCTGAAGTTTGGATACAGTTAAAAAATAAGATGCAGAAGTCACATAGGTAAAGATTCAAATGTGAGTTTAATTACTGAGAAAGTTGTTTGGAAAATGTAGCTAAGGTTTGCAGCCACAATGAGCTTCCTTGTATTGCACTCTAGAATTAGGCAGATGTAAACCTTACCTTTCTCTATCTACAAGAATAGAGCTTGTCCCACTACATTTACAGTGTATCAGAGAGCAGACCAGAACAAATAGCTCTCTTCAGTCAGACAAATCCCAAATGGAAATGATAATGCAAGTGGCTGAGCCTCAGAATTTCTTCTCAAAATTGTCAGACCATTTACTTCCTTCTACTCAAGGAAGGGGTTAGTGAGATCAGCTGTAAATATTACTTTAAAGAAGTTTCATGTGGAGTATGAGTTTTCTTGCTTTCAAAGGTACTGAGTAGTTATTTGTTAATGGCTCTTTTAATACCTTGCTTGCATTAAATCAGCATGCTGTGATTTTTAATACCTAAATGAGAAGTTATAAAGTTACAGCTTTAACCAGCTAAATTAGTGTATATAATTGTTTTATCATTTACTATGTAAGAAATTACTCCCAAATGGCTTAAAACACAAACATTTATTATTTCACACAGTTTCTGATGGTCAGGAGTCTGGGAGTGGATTCAGCTGGGTAGTTCCAATTCAGGGCATTTCATGTAGCTGCAGTCATATGAAGGCTGTGTGAGTGGCCTCACAACATGGCAGCTGGCTTTCCACCAGAGCAAGTGCCCTGAGAGAGGCAAAGACCACAGTGTCTTTTATTATAGCCTCAGAAGTGACATAGCATCACTCTGTTGTACAAACCCACTCTGACTTAATATGGGAGGGACCTACACAATGGTTACTGGGAGGCAGGGGTCATTGGAGACCATCATGGAGGCTGCTACCACAATTATACAGCAAGTTGGTTTGAATTTTTTTTAGGTTAATCCTCATCTGAGGATACTTTCCCACTGATTTTTAGAGAGAGTGGAAGGACAGGGGAGAGACAGAGAGAGAAACATCGATGACACATGGATTTGTTGCCTTCCACACGCTCCCAACCAGGGCCTGGGATCAAGCCTGAAACTGAGGTGTGTGCCCTTGACCAGAATCAAACCTGGGATGCTTCAGTCTGCAGGCCAATGCTCTATCCACTGAGCCAAACTGGCTAGGGGTAGTTTGATTTTTGTTTCCTTGCATTGCTTCAAATAATTCAATGATGTTTAGTGTCCTGTTAAAATTATTGAAATGTTAGTGGTAGTTTTATGAGATAATTGTATTTTTCTGTATATATTGTATAATTTCCTAGCTGGAAAATAAGTTGAGAGGATGATTGTCTACTAATGCTCCCTCCTCCCTGTCTAGCTCTGTGTCTAAATCAGAAATTTACATAGTGTGATCAGGGACTGCTCTTAATTTTCATGATCTTCAGATAGTCTGTAAAAGTTCAGGTGATCTACAGGTACCTTATGCTAAAGTGGTGATAGATACAATTTTGATTTTAGTATAATTTAATAATTTACTTCTGGTCTCCTGCGAGGTGCTTTATAAAGTCTGACTTCCAGCATCTGGTTTAGTCAAGTGAGGATTTTTTGCAGTGATAATCAGAATTAGGTGGACTAGATAGTAGTGAAGGTAATTTACCTCACTACAGTAGTCCAAGGCCCAGAGGAATTGAAAAATCACTCAAGCATCAGTGGTTTGATTAAAATTCTAATGCCAGAAACCTAAAGAAGTACAAGTAAGTGAAATAAAATGGTCAAAAATAATTAACCTTTGTTTTCTAGATTCCGTATATACATATGGTATTTGTCTTTCTCTGTGTGACTTTTTTCACTTAGCATAATACCCACTAGATCCATCCATGTTGTTGCAAATGGCAAGGTTTTATTCTGAGTAATAGTCATTGTATTTATATACCACATCTTTATCCATTCATCTATTGATGGACACTTATGATGCTTCCAACACAGGGAATATCATCAATAATATTGTAGCAACTTTATACAGTGACAGATGATTACTAGATTTATTATGGTGATCACATTGTAAGGCATAAAAATATAGAATCACTAGGTTAGACACCTGAAACTAATATTATATGCCAACTGTACTTAATAAAAATTTTTAAAATGTATCCATTTTTATTTTACTCATTTATTTCATCATATGAGGTGAACCCTTTTATTTCAGTCATTTATTTAATTTGAACTCATAAATATGATGAACTCATTTATTTCATTATACTTTAGACTTCATATCATATACTAAATAATTTTAGGCTTTGTAAGATAGAAAAAAAAGGCAATATAACTTAGGGGGAACTTGAAATGTTCATTAAATACAGAATATAAGATTTATATAAAAAGCATTTATATAAAAAAAAATTCTATTTTTAATACTTTCCAATAGTGGAAAAGACAATAATTTGAAGATTATGGCAGCAAATATTTTAACTGACATTGCCTCAATGTTCTTTGGAATTCTAGCCGTAAATTTGTTGGATCAATTTGAATTTTAAGTTGCTAAAGAATGTTCATTAAGTTGTTTAAAGAAATTATGCATGAAAAACCAGTTATAGAAGCAACAATGAGCAAATGTTTTATCTGTATTTAAGCTGTTTCCTACACAGACAGAAGAGCGTATAGAGCTTGTGACCTAGTACCAGACCAGTGGTCTCATTAGTTGTCATAATTTTCAGTCATGTAGGCATATTTGATAGCAGCTTTCACCTTCAAGTATTAGGAGGAACTGTTTTCCTAATCAGAAAAGAAATTTCAGAGAATTCATTTTACTTTTCAAATGTAATTTGCTATGATTAATCAATAAAATGATGTTTGGTTTGAGTACTGGTTAGCTTTAAGATGAGATCTATGAATTCTTAGAGTAAATGAGAGGTAGTAATATAATTTTTTCTTTAAATATATTTTTATTGACTTCAGAGAGGAAGGGAGAGGGAGAGAGAGATAGAAACATCAATGATGAGAGAGAATCATTGATCAGCTGCCTGCTGCATGCCCCACACTGGGGATTGAGCCCAAACCCAGGCATATGCCCTTGACCAGAATTGAACCCAGGACCTTTCAGTCCACAGGCCGACACTCTATCCACTGAGCCAAACCAGCTAGGGTAATACATTTTTTTTTTTGAAAATGGAGTATATAAACCATGAAAATTGTTCAGTTGGCAATTAAATGAAAAAAAACTTAGGACAAATGATTTTCTGAAAATTAAAGGGCAGAGAAATATAGGAAAGTTGGGAAATGTTAATTTTAGACTATTTTGCCAGGAAGAATATATTTACTACCTTCAAAAGCTTTCCTTCTAGGACAGAACAAGTTAAATGGCATGATAAAATCAGTCCAGCTCCATTCTATAAGACAGGTTTTTTAAAAATGGCGTTATAGAGACAAAAGAAGCATGATACCAAATGCAATGCAAAGACTTTTATTAAGTCCTGATTTGAAAAAATAAACAAAAAACTGGAAAGAAAATGGCAGTGGAGTACACGGATGCTACCTAGACATGCTTCCAGAACCAAACTGGAATTACAACTAAAAAAAAAAAACAAAAAAAAACCCATCCTGAATAATCAACTGAAGACTAGCTGGAGAGAACCCTGATACCCAAAGACAGAAAGTGGAGACTACATAGATACTGGTAGGAAGGGTGGAGGCGCAAAAGGGCTGGCCAGGCTCCCACAGACAGCAGTTGAAGTTCTGGAGAGAGATCTCAGCTGTGGGGGGTTGCCACTCTGAACTTGGGTATAATCCCCATGCTGGCCCCCCAGCAAAGAGCAGCAGAACTGAGAGAGGTGCCCACATAACATCTGGCTGTGAAAAACAGGAGGGTTGCTGCCTGCCAGAAAGAGAGAGCTGGAAATTGGCCTCTTTTAAAAGGCCAATGCACAAAATTTCCTGTGCAGCCACTCACCTTGTCTCTGGCAGAAGGGGGATAGAGTGGACTGGAGCTATGTAAGCAAATGCCAGGGTTGAGGGCTCTGATGTTAGAGCTAGAAAGGCAGATACCTTGGTTTCCTGTGCTCAGTCATTCTGTCATGCTGCAGAGGTCATCTTTCTCAGGCAGACCTTTACTATCCAGGCAGTTTATGCCTGGGGGAAAGACAGTTGCTCCACCCTGTTGGAAAACCCCTTGCCCCACCCTGTGGAGTCCCTGAGATCCATTAAGACACTGAGAATACCAATCAGCTTTCAGGCAGAAGCAATTGCCCCATCCATTGGAAACCCTCACCCCACCTATGGACCATTGCCTGAGGCTACTCATGACTGAATCCAATCAGTCTGCCAGCAGAGGTGGGTTTTTGAAGGCTTTGAGTTTTTGCCTGATGTCATTAGCCAGAAATAGTGTTTGGGTCCCCGTGGCAGACACTGTCCCAGATGTTGCAGGGAGGTGAATGCCAGCAGGACCTCACGTGTACGCCCCCCTCTCCTACCCAACACCACAGACACCACCCTGGACCATGCAGCAAGGCAAAAGCCAGCAGGACCTCAAGCACCTGCAGCTGACCAGCTCCTTGGGGGAAGGGAGTACAGCTCAGAACAGGGACAATCAGCATCTGGGCCACTGTACTGCTAGGGGCTTCAACCTCTCTGACCTCAGTCAGGTTGCCCTGGGCTATAAAGGGGCAGTGACTCACATTCTCCTGCACTAGAGAAGCTCCCAAGAGGCCCAGGATAGATAAACACACCAAAGGACCAGATTCAACAACAGAGCAAAATATGGTGAGCCCCACAAATAGCAAACCCAAAGGGGTGTGTGTGTGTGTGTGTGTGTGTGTGTGTGTGTGTGTGTGGTTTTGTTTTTTGGTGTGTGAGTGATTTTTTTTGTTTTGTTTTTCATTGTTTGTTTCTTTCCACCCCTTTTGTTTCTTCTCTTTTTTTTTATTGCATATCTCTGATTTCTTTCCTTTGGTTCTATTCTACTTTAGTCTATTGTTAACTTTTCTTGTTTTGTTGTTTTCCCTTTTTCTTATTGATTTTACTTTTCCTGTCTATTTCTTAATTTCCCCACTATTACTATGTTTCAAATTCATTATTATTTCATTTCTTTTCTGTTTCCTCTTTTTTCCTCCTAAACGTTCTTTTATCTTCCTCCTTGCTTCCATGTAGCCATTTTTTCATCTTCTTCTTTTTCCCTTTTTCTTTATATCCCCTCTAAGTCTTTGATCATCTGTTTTTTAATATTCTTTTTATTTTTTCGTTGCTTTGCTTTCTCTTCTTTTTCCTTCTTAGTGTACCTTGTTGTTGCATGGAGTAGCTTGGTTTTCATAGTGTTTTGAGTTTGGCCCTATTGTGTTTTATTCTGTTGTCACCCCTTGTATAAAAGCTGGCATGACAGCATTAGGGTTGAACCTCACTAGCTGCAGAGGGAAGATCCCTCCCACGAATGGGACACCGATAATCAAAAGTCCCAATTACAACAGCAGACCCCAAATAACGCACACAGGGGAATTCCTAGAGCATCCAGCTCAGGTGAACAGAGACACTGCACCACTGGACCCCTCAAGACACCCTCTATATAAGTCCCTTCCACAAAGACCTGGAGGCATACCAGTTCTATCTAATACATAGAAGCAAATACAAAGAGACAGCAAAAATGGGGAGACAAACAACCCCCAAATGAGGGAAAAGGAATCACTAGAAAAAGAACTAAATGAAATGGAGACAAGCAATTTATCAGACATAGAGTTCAAAGGAATGGTTATAAACATGCTTCAGAAATTTAATGCAAATTACAACAGCATAAAAAAGGAAATCAAGGCCATGAACATGAACCAGATAGAAATGAAGAATGATATATCTGACATCAAGTACACACTGGAAGGTATTAAAAGTAGATTGGATGAAGAAGAGGATAGAATTAGCAACTTGGAAGACAAGGTATAAATAAATACCCAATTAGAGCAGCAAATAGAAAAAGGAGTTAAAAAGCAGGAATATAGCATAAGGGAGCACTGGAATAGCATGAAACATATAACAACATCTGCATTATAGGAGTACCAGAAGGGGAAGATGGTGGACAGGAGAAGAAAATCTGTTTAAAGAAATAATGACAGCCCTAACTGGTTTGGCTCAGTGGGTAGAGCATTGGCCTTCAGACTAAAGGGTCAATTCCAGCCAAACACATGTACCTTGGTTGTGGCCTTGAACCCAGTAGGGATCATGCCTCTCTCTCTCATCGATGTTTCTAACTATCCCTCTTCCTTCCTCTGTAAAAATCAATATTTTTTTAAGAAAAGAAATAATGACAGAAGACTTCCCCAGCCTGTTGAAGGAAAATGTCAAACAAGTTCAGGAGGAACACAGAGAGCCCCAATCAAGATGAACACAAAGAGATCCACACCTAGACATATAATTAAAATGGCAAACGTTGAGAAACCAAGATGGCGGCATAGGTAAACGCCTGAAATTTCTGCCTCGCTCAACCACTTCAAAAATACAACTAAAAGACAAAACGGACATCATCCGGAACCACAGGAAGGCTGGCTGAGTGGAAATTCTATAACTAGAAGGAAAGAGAAAAGCACATTGAGACTCAGAGGAAGTGTGGAAGTAAAGTGCAGAGGTATGGAGGCGCATGTGGAAAGGGCTGGCAACTGAGGACGTGGTTGTCTTTTTCAATCGGGAGGGAGTCACAAGCTCCCGATGGCTCTGAACTCCAGTTCTGGGCAAGTCTCTGGGGACCCAGACTCATACGGGGAGAAACTGGACTTTCTGGCAGCAGGCGGAATTTGAGGGAGGCTTTTTCTCAGAGGTGCTTGCAGCGATTGCCATGGGACACTGAGACACGGGGTCTCTTAGGGCAGGGCTGAGGATCAGCCATAGCTGTTTGCTCCGCCCTGTTGATTCCCTGAGACCCCGCCCCACCCAAGCTGTGCGCAGAGGCTTTTGCATATGAATGACCTGGCCCTTTGCAATCTAAAATTACCTAACAAACTGCAGCTGGGTCAGAGAAACCCAGAACATCCAAAAGAAGGCCCAAGGCCCCACAGCAGCTTGCATTGCTTCACAGCTGGGCCTCATCTGGGTACCTCCAAACCCCAAACAAAGAAAAGGAATCTGCAGATCTCTCCATAGCTCCTGCTGGGTAGTCTCTAGCAGAGGCTAGATTAGCACCTCCTTAGAGATCCAAGAGCCAGTGTACCCACTGGTCAGAGTGGAACCATCCAGATTACAACTTCTCAGATCCATAAGGGACACATTCAGGGGGCAGACTCAGTGAGCCCTAAAGCCCCACTGAAGCAAGTCTTGCCTTATAAGGGTGTCTCTAGCACAGAAGTTCTCCCACTGTAGACACAGCTGATTCTCACAGCGAGTCGGCCTGGAGGTCAATTCCTCCCAGGGATACCTACAACAATCAAGGCTTAACTACAACAAGACTGTGCTGTGCACAAAGCCCACAAAGGGGTGCACCAAGAATGTCCACCTCAGGTAATTAGGGAGGCTGAGCCACTGGGCCCTATAGGACACCTAGCACAGAAAGCCACTCTCTCAACACAGGGAAGCATAAAAAATGCGGAGACAAAGAAACAGGTCACAAATGACAGAAATGGAGGAAAGCTAACTATTGGATATAGAGTTCAAAACCACAGTTATAAGGTTTTTGAAGAATTTTCTAGAAACCACCGATAAATTTAGTGAGACCCTTGATAAATCTAGTGAGACTTTTGAGGATATGAAAAAGAACCAACTAGAAATTAAGCATATACTGACTGAAATAAAGAATATTATACAGAGATCCAACAGCAGACTAGAAGATCGCAAGAATCAAGTCAAAGATTTGAAATACAAAGAAGCAAAAAACACCCAACCAGAAAAACAAAAAGAAAAAAGAATCCAAAAATATGAAGATAGTTTAAGGAGCCTCTGGGACAACTTCAAGCATACCAACATCTGAATTATGGGGGTGCCAGAAAAAGAGAGAGAGAGCAAGATATTGAAAACCTATTTGAAGAAATAATGACAGAAAACTTCCCTTACCTGGTGAAAGAAATAGACTTACAAGTCCAGGATGCACAGAGAACCCCAAATAAAAGGAATCCAAAGAGGACCACACCAAGACACATCATAATTAAAGTGCCAAGAGCAAAAGGCAAAGAGAGAATCTTAAAAGCAGCAAGAGAAAAACAGACTGTCAGCTGTTTTCTCAATAGAAACTATGCAGGCCAGAAGGGAGTGGCAAGAAATATTCAAAGTGATGAATAGCAAGAACCTACAACCAAGATTACTTTACCCAGCAAAGCTATCATTCAGAATTGAAGGTCAGATAAAGAGCTTCACAGATAAGAAAAAGCTAAAGGAGTTCATCACCACCAAACCAGTATTATATGAAATGCTGAAAGGTATCCTTTAAGAAGAGGAAGAAGAAGAAAAAGGTAAAGATAAAAGTTATGAACAACAAATACATATCTATCAACAAGTGAATCTAAAAATCAAGTGAATAAATTATCTGATGAACAGAATAAACTGGTGATTATAATAGAATCAGGGGCATAGAAAGGGAGTGGACTGACAATTCTCGGGGGAAAAGGGGTGGGGGGGGGTGAGGGAAGAGACTGAAAAAAACGTAGACCTATGGATGAGGACGGGGAGGGGGGGGTAAGGGCAGAGGTTGGGGTGGGAACTGGGTGGAGGGGAGCTATGGGGGGGAAAAGAGGAACAACTCTAATAATCTGAACAATAAAGATTTAATTAAAAAATAAAATAGCAAACGTTAAAGACAAAGACTCTTAAAGACAGCAAGAGAGAGAGAAAATTACCTACTAAGGAGTTCCCATTAGAACAGGGGTGGGCAAACTTTTTGACTCGAGGGCCACAATGGGTTCTTAAACTGGACCGGAGGGCCGGAACAAAAGCATGGATGGAGTGTTTGTGTGAACTAATACAAATTCAAAGTAAACATCATTACATAAAAGGGTATGGTCTTTTTTTTTTTTTTTTTTTTATTTCAAAGGAGCCGGATCCGGCCTGCAGGCCATAGTTTGCCCACGGCTGCATTAGAATGTCAGTTGACTTCTCAATAGAACACTTCAGGCCGGAAGGGAGTGGTATGAAGTATTGAAAGTAATAAAAATCAAGGGCCTAAATCTAAGACTACTATATCCAGCAATACTATCATTTAAATTGAAGTTATAAAGCTTTCCAGGCAAAAAAAGGTTAAAGAAATATATTAACACCAAACCAGCAATGCTAGAAATGTGAAAGGGACTGCTTTAAGAAGAAGAACAGGAGAGTGAGAGGATCATAGGCACAAAGAAAATAGAAGTGGCAATAAATAAGTACCTATTAATAATAACCTTCCATGTAAATGGGTTAAATGCTCTAGTCAGAAGACATAGAATGACTGAATGGATAAGAAAACATGACTCATATATATGTTTTCTACAGGAGACTCACCTCAGAACAAAAGATACACACAGACTGAGAGTGAAGGGATGGAAAAATATATCCCATGCAAATGGAAAGGGAAAAAAAGCTGAGGTAGCAATACTCACAGCAGACAAAATAGACTTCAAACAAAGGCCAAGTATTTGAATTTTTGTGGTTGTTTTTATTGTAGTTTATTTTTAATATTATGCCATTGTGATCTGATAAGATGTTTGATGTGATTTTCATCTTTTTGAACTTGAAGAGACTTTGCCTGTGTCCCAATATGTGGTCTATCTTTGAAAATGTCCCATGTGCACTTGAGAAGAATGTTTATTCTGTAGCTTGGAGGTGAAGTGTTCTGAAGATGTCAATTAAGTCCATCTGATTAGTGAGTTGTTTAGGATTGCTGTTTCTTTGCTGATTTTTTTGTCTAGAGGTTTTATCCAGTGGTGTCAATTGGGTATTAAAGTTCTCTACTATGATTGTATTGCTGTCCATCTATCCCTTGATATCTCCCAGCAGTTTGGTTTTTTATCTATTTGGGTGCTCCTGCATTGGGTGCATATGTTTACTAGAGATACATCCTCTTGTATCAATCCCTTTAGTATTATGAAGTGCCCTTCCTTATCTCTTGCTATGGCCTTCACTTTGAGGTCTGTTTTTTCAGTTATAAATATTCTACCCCAGCTTTTTATTCATTTCCATTTTCCCGAAAAAATATTTTTCCCTCCCTTCACTTTCAGTCTGTGTGAGTCCCTTGTTCTGAGGTGGGTCTCTTGAAGACAGCATATATATATGGGTCATGTTTTCTTATCCATTCAGCCACTCTGTGTTTTGATTAGAGCATTTAGTCCATTTAAGTTTAAGGTTATTATTGATAGGTACTTATTCGTAGCCATTTTTCTTTATGCCTGTGTTCCTTCTTTCCTTTCTATTTCTTCCTTTTACAATAGTCCCTTTAGTATTTCTTGCATTGCTGGCTTGGTAGTGATAAATCCCCTTAGCCTTTTTTTTTTGTCTGTGAAGCTCCTGATTTCTCCTTCAATTTTGAATGATATCTTTGCTGGATAGAGTATTCATGGGTTCAGTCACTTGTTTTACATCATGTTGTATACTTCATTCCATTCCCTTCTGGCCTGATGTGTTTCTGTTGAGAAATTGTTTGATAATCTAATGGGAGATCCTTTATAGGTAACCCTCTGTCTCTCTCTTGCAGCCTTTAAGTTCTCTCTTGGTCGTTAATGTTTTCCATTGTAATTATGACGTGTTGGTGTGTGTCTTTTGGGTTCATCTTGTTTGGGACTCTTGTGTTTGTGTGACTTTTTTCTTCTCCAAATCAGGGAAGTTTTCTGTCATTATTTCTTTAAATAGGTTTTCTAAAACTTGCTCCCCTACTTGTCCTTCTGGCATCCCTATTATAAGTATGTTACTTCATTTCATCTTGTCCCAAGGCTCTCTTAGGCTCTCCTCCTGCTTTCCAATGTTTTTTCTCCAATAGCTGTTCAGATTGGGTGTGTTTTCTGCCCTGTCTTCTAACTTACTAATTCAGTCCTCCACTTCTTCTAGTCTTTTGTTGAAACTTTGCATTGTGTTTTTTACTGTACCTGTATCATTTTTTACTTCTGCTTGATTCTTATATAACTTGTTTATTTTCTCATCCATCTGGTTTATGAACTGTATGACCCTTTCTCTGAATTCTTTTTCTGACATATTGCATGCCTCAGTTTGATTTAGTTCATTTCCTGGCGATTTCTCCCCTTTTCTTTCCTTTGGGAATTGTTTCTTTGTCTCCCCATTTTTGTTGTCTCTTTCTGGCCCTGGACACCCTGCATGGGGTTTGAGAGGTTGAAGTCACTCTCAGGGCAATGGTCTGGAAATTGCTAGCCCAGCGGCTAGGTCTGTCTTGAGTCTCACACCTTTATTGTCTTTGCTCTGAGTTGTATCCCCCTTTCCCACAGATCTGGTCCTTCAATTGTCTGCTTCAGCTGCTCAGGGTGGTGGGAGCGCATGCACAGTAACTCTGGTGTGTGACTCCCTGTGAGGACCCAGAGCCCTCTGGCATGTAATTCACCATGTGGCCCTGGCACCTATGGCAGGGTGGTACCCTAGGTTCCTCTGGCAGCGCACTTGCAGCATGGCCCTTTGGCCCCTGGCTGGGCACACCAGCTTGCTCCGAGTCGCCCTTGCAGCTCTCTTCTGTGGCCTGGAGTGAGGTGTGTGCTGGGTTGCGCCAGGTAGCCCCTGCAGGACTGTCCTTGGGGCCGGGGAGAAGCAGTGTGGGTTGCCCTGCATTTCACAGTCAGAGCTCCCTGTAGCCTGAGTGGGGCGTGCACTGGGTTACTCTGGGTTGCCCTGGCAGCAAGATCCTGGGCTTGGGGCGAAGTGGGCACAGGTTGCTCTGGACGTGCGCACTGAGTTGCTCCACTTCACCCCTCCTCAGTGTGAAGTGGGGGAGGGTTGCCTGGGTCACTCAGACCATGCTCTCCTGTCTCCCAGAGTGAGGTGTGCGTTGGGTTGTTCCACATGGCCCCAGCAGCACTGTCCTGAGGCTAGGGTGGAGTGGGGGTGGGTTGCACAGTCAATGCTCCCCTGTGGCCCTGAGTGAGGCGTGCATTGGGTTGCTCTGGTCACTCCTCTCTAGCCAGGGTGAAGCGGGAATGGGTTGCTTTGGGTCATCCCAGCAGGGCTGTCCAGGGGGCCGGGGTTCAACAGGCACCAGTTTCTCTGAGTCACACAGGTTGCACTGGGTTGCACAGTCCATGCTCTCCTGTGGCCCAGAGTGTGGTGTGCTCTGGGTAGCTCTGAGTTGTCCCTGCAGCAGGTCCGAGGGCTTAGGGTGGAGCAGGTGCTGGATGGCTCCGAGTCAGGCTAGCAGCATGCTTGTGGGGTCCAGGGCAGGGGTGGAGCACAGGCTCCCCCTGGCTTGCACTCACTGTGGGGTCTTGGAGCCAGATCCTAGGACACTGGGTCCCAGGGGGCTGGTGAGGAGGCCTGGTGCGGGAGCTCACTCTGGTGGCGTGTGCTCCCTGCAGACATCTGGGAGCCTGCCAGGAAGTACTGCACTACTTACTGCCCACACCCAGTGGTGGTTTCACGCGGGTTATGGCTGGCAAGCGGTGTTTTCTAGGCATCCTCTGCCCTTCCTCATTGAAAATTATCCCCTCAGCATGTCTGATTTGTTAATTCAGAATGTTCTCTGATTTAGTTGCTTTTCTGGCCTGGCCCTAGGAGGAGGTGCATGACACTGCTGCCTATTCGGCCGCCATTTTATATTCTTCTGACCATAGATCCTGTCAAGGAGAGCATTTCTGGTTCAGTCAGAAGACGGTGACTCTAGAAGCTGCATAGGATGCCACTGTCTAAAGTGCTGGAGCCAGGAACACATCACCTTCGCCATTATCCAAGGATCAGGAATAATAATTAACTTTCATTGGATGCTTATAATGTTCTCAGCAACTATTATAACATTTCACATTAGTCGCCTTGTTTCTCAAGTTTACACCATTTGTGGCACATCTACAGGGATACAGTACAAGGTAAATGTGGGGAAGAGATTATGATGAGCTGCCCTGGGGTAATGGTAGCAGACAGAGGAAAGTCTGCTTGGGCTGCCATAACAAAATACTCTAAACTGGGTGGCCTATCAGAAATTTATTTTCTCATGGCTCTGGAAGCTCAAAGTCCAAGATCAAGGTCCTGTCAGGGTCAGGGTTGTGTTCCGTGAGGGCTGTCTGTCTGGCTTGTGGATGACTGCCTATTCCTAGGCCTTCACATAGCCTTCCCTGTGTGTGTGCATTTAGAGAGAGAAAGCAGGCTCTATGATGCTTCATAGGGACACTAATTTTAAAATCAGGACTCCCACCCTAATTAACCTTAGTTACTTCCTTGCTGGTGTACACGAACATTCAGTCCACATAGCATCAATTCCAGAAAGTATTTAGGAGATAAAATCAGCACAAGTTGGTGATTTATTTGATGTGGAATGCAAGGGAGAAGGAAGAGGTTGGGATGGCTCTGGAGTTTCTCACAGAGGTCATAAAGGAGCCAATTTGGGGAGATTAACAGTTCAGTTGGAGCTATAGTAAATTAGAAGGCCCTAGAAAGCATTCAGGAGATAGTTGCTGATGTGAGATGAGGAATCAGCACGTAGATAGCAGTAGCAGTTTAAACCACAGTTTGAGTCTGATCACTTAGAGCAGTGGTTCTCAACCTTCTGGCCCTTTAAATACAGTTCCTCATATTGTGACCCAACCATAAAATTATTTTCGTTGCTACTTCATAACTGTAATGTTGCTACTGTTATGAATCGTCATGTAAATATCTGATATGCAGGATGGTCTTAAGCGACCCCTGTGAAAGGGTTGTTCGACCACCAAAGGGGTCGCGACCCACAGGTTGAGAACCACTGACCTAGAGAAACTATGTGGAGGGGAAAAAAGAGGTGGCGCTGCCAAACATGGAAAATAAGAGGTAAATGGAAAAACAGGGACACTTAAGAAATAAGAGACCTTCATCCCTGAATACAAAGAAAGAGAGAAGCCCTAGATGGTTTGGCTCAGTGAATAGAGTGTCAGCCTGCAGACTGAAGAGTCCCAGGTTCGATTCCGGCCAAGGGCACCCAGGTTCGATTCCAGCCAAGGGCATATGCCCAGGTTGCGGGCTCAATCCCCAGTAGGGGGCATGCAGGAGGCAGCCAATCAATGATTCTCTCTCATCATTGATGTTTCTCTCTCCCTCTCCCTCTCCCTTCCTCTCTGAAACCAATAAAAATATATTAAAACAAAAAAAAACAACAAAGAAATTCAAGCAATAGGGATTGTTAGCACTCAGATCCTGCAGCCTCATGTGTGTCATATTTGTGTTCTTAGGTGATTCAAGAAAACATAGAATTAATAGCATTTTATTGCCTAATGGGACCACAGAACCAGAATTTAAGTCTCCAAGCCTCTTGATATCAATCCAGTGCTTTTCACAATATATCAAAGTGAATCTATCATTGTGGGATTTGAAAAGTGGATCCAAGTTGAAAAATTATACTAAAGTGGAGAAAGAAGCTTAAGAATTTCATTATATGCATTTGGGGAAAGGAAGATGTAGTATATAAAAATGTCTAAAATTTGTTTAAGAGGAAAGATAGTAGTGTTGACCTTGAATAGTGGTAAGAAAAATGACTAGTGGAAGAGGACTTACAGGGCTTCTGTCTTTACTATATTTAGAGTAGAAACAGCACATCACCTGTTATCCTCTGGGCACACACTTTTAAATGTGACTCCTTGTATTTTTTTTATCATTGACTAGCCTCCTATTAGGTGTATGGCAATACTGTATTAGAAAATTAATTTTAAGGCACTATCTTATAGGCTTGAAACTGACAGAGTTCATTACTTATGGAGAAAAGCAGCTCTTTCACAAGATTTCAAAGTTGCCTTCAGCCACATGGACTCCCCAAGTGAGAATTTTCTTATAGCAACAGAGAGACAGTTTATCTTATAATTCAATTAATGAAGTTCATTTGAGTGTCTACTATAAATCACTATGTGAAGCACTTCAGATTATATTAATGAATAGAGTCCCTCTGTAAGACATGTAGAGCCTGTGGCAAATAGGAACAATGTCATGTGAACCTTGAGGCTCACAGATATTTTGATGATGTCAGTGTAGTCAAAGTGCCAGCATGTCCTCTTCGGACTTATTAAAATATGTGAGCCTGCTGTTTATCACTTCCAAATTTTAAAGAACAAATAAAAAACAAAGAAGGGTGAACTATCATCTTGCCTTATATATTAAATGCTTTCTTGTTTATTTAACCAGCTAAGCAAGCATGACTTTGACTTAACACAATAAAAAACCCAATTTTTTCATTTTATAATGCTATAGTTTGAAAATATCTAAGCTAACATTTAAAATAAGTATATTCACTGTAAAGATACTCTTGCTCTGTATTTTTGTTGGATTTTAACATACTGATTAAGATAGAATTATATAGCGCTGGCTGGTATGCTCAGTGATTAGAGTATCAGCTCATGCACCAAAGGGTGACAGGTTCAATTCTCAGTTAGGGGCATGTACCTGGGTTGCAAGTTCAATCCCCAGGCCTGGTCCAGGCACATGCAGGAGGCAACCAATTGATGTGTCTCTCCATCGATATTTCTCTCTGCCACTCCCTTCCTTCTAATATCTCTAAAAAAAGCAATGGCAAAAATATCCTTGGGTAAAGATTAAAAGAAAAAAAATAAGATAGAATTATACAGCCCTGGCTGGTGTGGTTCAGTTGATTGGGTGTCATCCCATGCACCAAAAGATTGCCGGTTCAGTTCCTGGTCAGGGCACAAGCCTGGGTTTTGGGCTTGATCCCTAGTGGAGGTGTGCAGGAGGCAGCTGATAGAAGTTTCTCCCCACTGCCTTCCTCTCACTCTCTAAAAATCAATAAATAAATAAATAAAATCATCTTGTGGTGCTTATCTGTGCAACCTTATAAAACAAAATAGAATTATACAGAATAACTGATTCACTAACAGACACAACCTTGGTACCAGGCCATTACCAGAATTTTTATGTGGTACATGCATATTACCAAGAGTACATTATGTGGAAAATAAATCAAACTGGGTTTATGCAAGCATCATATAAAAGGAGTAGGTAACATTAATTAGCATCATAAAAGAATTTTCATGTAAGGGTACAGTGGTATGGTATCAGGCAGAGCCCTCAGCAAAATTACGAAATAGGCAAATCATAGTTTCAGAGCATACAAGAATCTTGGGAGAATCTGTAACATGTGTTATTCCAAATAAGAAATCTTACCACCAAAGGCATTTCATGAAAAGTTTGATCTATAATGCTGCACTAGTCAAGACTTTCAGTAGAATGGGGAGCTTACATTTGTCATTTAATATTCCCATTATAGTTCATGGAAGTTAGTAGGCTCTCCGTGTTTATTAAATCAATGTATTCTGTCCATTAAATAAAACATTTAGAAGAAATTTTGACTGGGGATCATATTATCATAGTACTATTATCACAAGGGGATATATTTAGCAACCGCTTATTGAACACCACCAGTGTGTCGACACTGTGTTGGCACCAGAAATGATAATAAGACAGGCCTCCAAGCAGAGGGTTTGGGGGAAAGTAGAGAGAAGAGGAAAAGAAACACTTGTAGACAGCTGTGATGAAGAAGATAATGTGCAAGAGAAATGTGACAAGTAACTACAAAATAGCCAGGCAGGCATAGAAGTGTCTACCAACAAAATATAGATATGCTGTTGTCAAAATGCAAGGTGTGTGAGCCCAGAACAAAAATTCATTTCAGGTGGAGGTGGGAGTATTTGGCAAGAGTTGATAGAGAAAGTGACTTTTGAGTTGACTTTAAAGAATATCCTACTGATATCTTGGGCATTTCAAATCCACTAGTTTTCCCTTCCATCCATCTATGCCAGACTTTCAGGTCTGATGGACTGGATCCTTCCTGTTGGAAAATGCTAGAATCATTTGACTCCCCTTCCTCCCCTCAAGTATCAACTTGGTAACTATAATTGCATGAAATTTTGAGTAGTTGACAGGTTTTTACAATTGATGTGCTTTGTGTATAATCAAAAGCTTATCCAAAACATTTGAGTATATCAGCCTACTAATTACATATTTTCAGTTTTCTTAAATTATACATAAACTGTCATATCAAACAATTCATTCATTTTTTCCACATTGAAAAAAAATATTCTAATATCTAAATAATATGCAGAAAATCATAATGAACTTACTATTGTAGAAAAGCTGCCCTGGTATGCAGTCATGATATACCATATTTATTTTGAATAATAATGTTCTTCTAAGAATACATTTCTTTGAGTTTGTTCTTCTCTGTACAGAACGTAAGTTTCAGCAGTACTCTAGAATTTCTAAACAGTAATACATTTCTGCCACCATTTGGAGGAGCCTTCATCACAGAGTAGTGAGGAGTTGAGTCTGACAAAGATGCCTTCATTTGATATTCAGACTCCCCCTCAGAAGAATTCTTAGTCAGATTCCCATAATAAATGAATTGTACCTTCTTGATTTCTCTAGTGCTAATCTAATAGAAGTTACAATTTTAACTAATTATTTTGTAGAAATTCTGAGGATCTTACACCACTGAAACAATAGATACTCTAAACACTGAAAGTGAAACTGTCAGCCTTTGGCATCTATAGTTAACTAACTACTTAGCATGTTGTTGACAGGTAGGTACTTGTGATATTAAATCAGGAGTGTGGGAGGCCTATGAAGTATAATCATGGTCTCTTTTTAAAAAAAAATTATTGATTTTAGAGTGAGGGGGAGAGGGAGAGAAAGAGAGAAACACTTGATTATTGTTTCACTTATTTATGCATTAATTGATTCATTCTTGTATGTGCCCTGACCAAGAGATTGAACCCAAAACCTTGGCATATCTAATGCTCTAACTACCTGAGCTACCTGGCCTGGACCCATCATGGTCTCTCTTAATCGAACTTTTAAACAGTATCTATGAATAGTTATTCTCTAGAGTCATCTTAGGATTTAGGGAAAGCAGATATATATGAAAAATTGCATTCATACCAGAGTTACTAAGACTTGGCAAAGTTCACTGATCCAAGACTTACCCTTCTGATATCTTGCTCTGGTGACATAATAGAAAAATGTTTTGCAAAGCAAAAGTTAGATGTGTAGGTAAAGAAAATTTTGGTTAATTAAGTTACATTAAAATAATCTTAACTTGGTGAAGTCTTGAATTCTGATTTTGCCTTTGCTACTGTAATGCTAATTAGATATTTTACTTAATTAAAAATTTTTTAGAATAACAAATAGCCCAATGTTTAAATAAAGTAGAGATTGTGAATTTCTAGTCAGAATAAGATTTTTCTAACGCCTTCCAACTAGTTTTACATTTGAATTTATGAAAATATAACATAATTACTCATACTTATTCATGAGGCTGACTTTGAACAAGACTTTTTAAAGGGCTCATAGTACTATTTTTTTTTTAGAAATAATTTACCTGAAAAGTCTTATAAGAATAAGGAAATTGTCTTTATTTAAGAAGAGGGAGCTGCATAAAATCAGAATCCCCCTCACCCCCCCCCCCCAAAAAAAATATAGGGAATATATCATTATCTCTATGGAGCACGAGCCCTCTCTACTTGATGTGTCTAGTACATGGCACAAAAAGATGGGTATTTAACAAAAGCTTATAATAAACAGGAGATGAACTTTCTTTGATATGAAGAAGTAACCAAAACTGCTTTTATTCTAATTTTCCCTAAGAATGTAGGAAGCAGAACATTTATTTAATACTGTGCTTGTATAAGGAAGCTGCCACAAAATCAGTACACCATGAAGAAAGATCAAGATTTCTTTCTGGAAGCCCATTCACATGAAGGATATATAAGTAGAGCCACACATGTCAGTGTGTAGGTGCAGATTAAGTTAAGAACTTTCTGAAATTGCTTTATGAAAACTAAGTGGTCATAAAATAAGACACAGAACTTCAAAGTGAAAAGTCACCTTAAGCTAAGAATAAAAGGACCCAATTATGCCCCAAAGCAGTTTTGCAACACTTACAAGTTTTCACTAACGTGTAGAAATTCACAAGTGATTTTTTTAAAGAATGAGAATTTGAATCATTTATTGCTTGTTTAATAGTGGTCTTATTTAAACAGAAGGGTTGGTTGCTTCTGCACAAAGCCTCAGACTTCTTTTTCACTCCTACTTTCTCTGCTTGTGAGTCATCAAGACTAGTGTGCTATACTTCACATGCAAAGAAAAGCCTTTATCTGCTCAGGCTGCTAATTACCATAGATGGGGTGGCTTAATCGACATTTAGCTGGAAGTCTGATTATCTCTTGGTATAAGGGCACTAATCCCATTCATAAGAATTCCACCCTCATGACTAATCACCCCCAAGGCTCTACCACCAAAGATCATCAGTTAGGATTAGGGCTTCAACATATGAATGGGGGAGGGAAACAAACACCCATCCTCAGGGATGCACTAGCTTCCTATCATCTGTTTTGCTTTAGTCTATCTTCTATTGAAGCACTTTCACTTATAAACTTCTGGGCAGGTTGTTAGAGAACCTGATGGCTATAGACTCTGCTTAGATCATCCTAGTCTTCTACAGACTTGAGCAAGGATAAACAAACACGCAGAGATCAAATGTATAACCTTTGGCCTTATTAACACAAGAACTGATCCAAGTTGTAAAGTATATAAATTTGGTTTTGGTGTCCTAAAGCTTTTTTTCCCTCCCACCCTTCCTTCCCCTCCCCCACCCCAGTCCTTCTCCTGTGTTTTCTCCTGTGCTTTCTGTTCTATATCCATCAAAGCATTCTCTGAAGGCAATATAGGAGGAAAGGTGTTACAGGAATTCAGAACAAAGGCTTTGGGAATCAGACCCTAAGTAGTTCATTGCCTAGCTCTTCCACTCAATGAATATATCATTTCAGTTAAGTGAGGCAGCTAATGGCATTGCTTGCTCATTTTTCTTATCTATGAAGTAGAATTCTGCAGGGGTTAAACAAGGAAGTATGTTTATGTGCTTAGTATACTACCCAGCATATAGAAATGCAGACTAAATAGCTGGAAATGGAAATGGAACTAGACCTGTTTGCATTAAGTTTCATGCATTTAACTTAACTAGGTAAGGTGTATTTTTCCAAAAAAACTCACTTTTTAACAGGGTTTAAGGACATAACCTCTAAATATGAAATTTGGAATGTTATACAGTTAGTTGGTGGAAAAGGTTTTCCTTTAACAGAGCTTATCTCAGCACCTCTGCTCGCTTTGCTGAGTATAGAACCACAGACCTTTGTCAACCTCTTTTTGCTACTTAAGACTTGTCTATGGGAGAAACCAAGATGGCGGCACAGTTAAACACTGGAGTTTGCTGCTTCAAACAACCACTACAAAAATACAACTACAAGACGGAATGGACATCATCCAGAATCACAGGAAGGCTGGCTGAGTGGAAATTCTACTACTAGAAGGAAAGAGAAAAGCATACCGAGACTCAGAGGAGGCGCAGTGCGGAAGTAAAATACTAAGGTACAGAGGCGCACACGGAGCGGGCTGGCGGCTGAGGGCGTGGTTGTCTTTTTCAATTGGGAGGGAGTCTCAGGCTTTGAGCTCCAGTTCCCAGCGAGTCTCTGGGGACCCAGACTCATACGGGAGAAGCGGGACTGTCTGGCATCGGTCGGAACTCGAGGGTAGCTTTCTCTCGGAGGGGCTTGCAGCGATTGCCTAGACACTGAGAAGCGGGGCCTCTGAGAGCAGCCATAACCGCTAGCCCCGCCCTGTTGATCCTGTGGGACCCGCCCCGCCCAAGCCCTGCAGGGAGGCTTTTGCTGGATAGCCTATGGCAGAGGCTAGATTAGCACCTCCCTAGAGATCCAGGAGCCAGTGTACCCAGAGGTCAGAGTGGGACCATCCAGTTTGCAGCTCCGTGGAACCATAAAGGACACACTCGGGGCAGACTCGGTGAGCACCAAAGCCCCATTGAAGCAAGTCTTGCCCCACAGGGGTGTCTCCAGCACAGAAGTTCTCTCACTGCAGACACAGCTGATTCTCACAGACAATTGGCCTGGAGGTCAATTCCTCCCAGTGATACCTATAACAATCAAGGCTTAACTACAACAAGACTGTGCACAAAGCCCACAAGAGGGTGCACCAAGAGTGTCCTCCTCAGGTAATTGGGGAGGCTGAACCACTGGGCCCTAGAGGACACTTAGCACAGAAAACCACTTTATCAACACAGGGAAGCATAAAAAATGCAGAGACAAAGAAAAAGGACACAAATGACAGAAATGTAGGAAAGCAAACTACTGGATATAGAGTTCAAAACCACACTTTTAAGGTCTTTCAATAATTTTCTAGAAACTGCCGATAAACTTAATAAGACCTACAAGAAATCTAATGAGACCCTCGAGGTTGTGATAAAGGACCAACTAGAAATTAAGCAGACACTGACTGAAATAAAGAATATTATACAGACTCCCAACAGCAGACTAGAGGATCCCAAGAATCAAGTCAATGATTTGGAATACGAAGAAGCAGAAAACACCCAACTGGAAAAGCAAAATGAAAAAAGAATCCAAAAATATGAAGATAGTGTAAGGAGCCTCTGGGACAACTTCAAACTTACCAACATCCGAATTATAGGAGTGCCAGAAGAAGAGAGAGAGCAAGATACTGAAAACCTATTTGAAGAAATAATGACAGAAAACTTCCCCTACCTGGTGAAAAAAATAGACTTACAAGTCCAGGAAGCACAGAGAACCCCAAATAAAAGGAATCCAAAGAGGACCACACCAAGACACATCATAATTAAAATGCCAAGAGCAAAAGACAAAGAGAGAATCTTAAAAGCAGCAAGAGAAAGACAGTCAGTTACCTACAAGGGAGTACCCATATGACTGCCAGCTGATTTCTCAACAGAAAGTTTGCAGGCCAGAAGGGAGAGGCAAGAAATATTCAAAGTGATGAATGCCAAGAACCTACAACCAAGATTACTTTATCCAGCAAAGCTATCATTCAGAATTGAAGGTCAGATAAAGAGCTTCACAGATAAGGAAAAGCTAAAGGAGTTCATCACCACCAAACCAGTATTATTTGAAATGCTGAAAGTTATCCTTTAAGAAGAGGAAGAAGAAGAAAAAGGTAAAGATAAAAGTTATGAACAACAAATACACATCTATCAACAAGTGAATCTGAAAATCAAGTGAATAATCTGAAGAACAGAATGAACTGGTGATTATAATAGAATCAGGGGCATTGAAAGAGAGTGGACTGGCTATTCTTGGGGGGGAAGGGGTGAGGGGGATGTGGGAAGAGACTGGACAAAAATCATGCACCTATGGATGAGGACAGTGGGTGGGGAGTGAGGGAGGTGGGTGGGGTGGGAACTGGGTGGAGGGGAGTTACAGGGAGAAAAAGAGGAAAAAATGTAATAACGTGAACAATAAAGATTTAATTAATCAAAAATAAATAAATAAATAAATCCTATCTAATAAAAGAGAAACATGGTAATTAGCGTATGACCGCTACCCTTTCCATTGGCTATTCAGGGCGATATGCAAATTAACTTCCAGCCAAGATGGCGTCCGGCAGCCAGGCAGCTGATGCGAACAGGGAGGCTTGCTTGCTTCAGTGACGGAGGAAGCCAAGCTTCCACGCCTGCCTTGCTGGCCTCTCAGCTGCACTCTAAGCAACATTGTAACAAATATAGAAGCTAAACAAAACCCTGGGCTTCAGCCAGGAGGACCGCAACATTGTTTCAACTACAGAAGGTAAACAAAGGCCAGAAACCTGCTTTCAGCAGCGGAGGTCTTGTAGCTGGAGCCGAGCCTCAGAGCTAAAGCTGGCCCAGAATTAAAAAAAAAAGGAAAAAAGGACAGGTTGGGAGCTTCAGTCACCCGCCAGCCTGAAAACGGCCCTCAGCCCCTCACCCAGCCTGGCCAGGCACCCTAAAGGGTGTGTGAGCAGATGCAAACAGCCATCATCCCCTTATCCAGGCTGACCAGGCACCCAAGCGGGAACCCCAACCTGATCCAGGACACCCTTCAGGGCAAACCAGCCGGCCCCCACCCATGCACCAGGCTTCTATCCTATATAGTAAAAGGGTAATATGCCTCCCAGCACCGGGATAAGCGGAGCCGCGAGGCCTCCCAGCACCCGGATCAGCATGACAGGGAGCAGCGACCAAACCTCCTGATTGCCCTGCGGCTCTGTGTGTGACAGGGGGCGGGGCCACAACCTCCCTATCCGCCCTGCTCTGTTCCTGAGAAGGGGGAGCTCCTCAACCCCCTGAACAGCCCTGCTCTGTGGGTGACAGGGGGGAGCTCCCCAACCCCCGATCGCCCTGCGGCTCTGTGTGTGACAGGGCACGGCGCCCCCAACCCCCCCCCCCCATCGGCCCTGCCCTGAGTGTGACAGTGGTGGCACCCCAACCCCCTGATCCGCCCTGCTCTGTGAGTGACAGGGGAGCTCCTCAACCCCCTGATGGGCCCTGCTCTGTGTGTGACAGGGGGGAGCTCCCCAACCCCCTGATGGGCCCTGCTCTGTGCGTGACAGGAGGGAGCTCCTCAACCCACTAATCAGCCCTGCTCTGTGTGTGACAGGGTACGGAGCCCCAACCCCCCTAATGGGCCCTGCTCTGTGCGTGATAGGGGGCAGTGCCCCAATCCCCTGATCGGCCCTGCTCTGTGCGTGACAGGGTGTCGCTGCAGCCTCCCTATCGACCCTGCCTTGAGTGTGACGGGGCGGTGCCCCAACCCCCCATCGGCCCTACCCTGAGCGTGACTAGGGGTGGCATCGCAACCTCCCGATCCGCCCTGCTCTGTGCATGACAGGAGGCGGCGCCCCAACTCCCCAATCAGCCCTGCTCTGAGCCCGACCAGGGGCTGCACCTAGGGATTGGGCCTTCCCTCTGCCACCCGGGAGCATGCCTAAGCCAGCAGGGCGTTATCTCCCGAGGGGTCCCAGACTGCGAGAGGGCACAGGCCGTGCTGAGGGACCCCCTCTCCCCCCTGAGTGCACAAATTTTTGTGCACCGGCCCTCTAGTAAATAAATAAATAAATAAATAAAAATGTAGTAATTAAAAAGGTAAAATCAGGTGATAAAAAAAAAAACAAAAAACTTGGCTATGGTCCTGGCTGGTGTTGCTTAGTAGTTAGAGTGTCGGCCCTTGAACCAAAGGGTCACAGGTTTGATTCTTGTTCAAGGGCACGTACTAGGATTGCAGGTTCGATCCCCGGCCCTGGTTGGGGCACATGCAGGAGGCAGCCAATCAATGTGTCTCTCTCACAATGATGTTTCTCTCTCTCTCTCCTCTCCTTCCCTCCCTCCTCCGCTCTCTCCCTCCCGCTTTCCCACTTTCTAAAATCAATGGAAAAAATATCCTCATGTAAGGATTAACAATAAAAAAAAGACTTGGCTATGTCCTGGAACAGTGGTTCTCAACCTTCTGGCCCTTTAAATACAGTTCCTCATGTTGTGACCCAACCATAAAATTATTTTCGTTGCTACTTCATAACTGTAATGTTGCTACTGTTATGAATCATAGTGTAAATATCTGATATGCAGGATGGTCTTAGGCGACTCCTGTGAAAGGGTTGTTCTACCGCCAAAGGGGTCGCGACCCACAGGTGGAGAACCACTGTCCTAGAGTGAACCACTTTTACTTTGTTATACTGTGAATTAGTTTTCTAATACTGCTGTAACAAATTACTCACAAGCTTGGTGACTTTAAAACAACGTAAAGTTATTCTTTACACTTCTGGAGACCAGAAGTCCAATGTCAGGGTGTTGATAAGTTGGGTTCCTGCTGGAGGCTCTGAAGGAGAAACTGCTCCTTCTATCTCAGCTTCTGGTGGTTTCCGGTACTCCTTTGTATTCCTTGAGTTGCAGCTGATCACTCCAGTCTCTGCCTCTCTTTTCACATGACCTTCCCCTCTGTCTATCTTAAATCTCCCTCTGCCTTTTTCTTATAAGTATACCTGTCAGAGGATTTAGGGCCCACTCTATATCCAGAATGACTTCATTCAAGAGCCTGAATTTAATTATATCTGCAAAAAAACATGTTTCCATCCACAATTTCCAGGGTGCCTTTTGACCCCATTCAACCACTGTATACTGTGTGAGAGAGAGACCAGATCCGAGGAGAATGGGAAGGTGAACTGGTAAAGGAAAACTATATACTTCCTGAAGATTCCATCCAGTGGAACATTAGCGCTTCACTACCAGTTGTCATAGGACCACCGAAAGTTAATTTTTTATGTACAGTTCACCTCTGCCCAGTGGGCAAGTGTCCATCTTCATCTGCAGGTGAACTGCCTAAGGGCATTGTCTAGTTTTCTTTTCTTTTTATTTTTAAACTAAGGGCCCGGTGCACGAAATTCGTGCACTGGGTGTGTGTGTGGGGGGGGGGGGGGGTTGGGGGAGAGTGTCCCTCAGCCCAGCCTGCCCCCTCTCACATACTGGGAGCCCTCAGGCATTGACCCCCATCACCCTCCGATCGCCTGATCGGCCCCTTGCCCAGGCCTGACGCCTCCACCAGAGGTGTCAGGCTTGGACAGGGGACCCCCATCTCCCCCGATCACTGGCTCTGGCCCCCGCCCAGGCCTGAGGCCTCTGGCCCAGGAATCATGCCTGGGCAGGGGACCCCCATCTCCCTCTGATCGCTTGCTCCACCCCCCGCCCAAGCCTGACGCCTCTGACCCAGGCTTCAGGCCTAGGCAAGGGGACCATCATATCCCCCCAATCCCCGGCTCCACCCCCCACCCAGGCCTGATGCCTCAGCCAGAGGAGTTGACCCTCATCACCCTCCGATCACCAATCACCGGATTGGCCCCTTGACCAGGCCTGAGGCCTCCGGCAGAGGTGTCAGGCCTGGGCAGGGGACCCCCAGCTCCCCGCGGTTGCAGGCTCCGCCCCTGCTCAGGCCTAACGCCTCTGGCCTAGGCGTCCGGCCCAGGCAGCGGGGACCTGCAGTGGCAGCGGGGGGCGCCGCGATCGTGGGCTTCGCTTTGGGCCCAGGCAAGGGACCCCTAGTTCCTGGGACTGCCAGCTTCGACCGTGCCCAGCTCCCATCGCTGGCTCCACCCTACTTCCTGCTATCACTGGCCAGGGTGGCAAAGGAGCCTGATTCTCCGATCATGGCTGGGGGGCAGGGCAAAGGCGGCCCCAGGGCCGCCTTTGCCCTGCCTCCCAGCTCTTAGCTCCCCACTGGGTTTCAGATCACTGTCAGTGGCAGGGGGCTTCTTCCTGCTTTCCCTTTCACCTCCCTGCATTGTGCCTACATATGCAAATTAGCCGCCATCTTGTTGGCAGTTAACTGCCAATCTTACTTGGCAGTTAACTGCCAATCTTAGTTGGCAGTTAATTTGCATATAGCCCTTATTAGCCAATGAAAAGGGTATTGTCGTACGCCAATTACCATTTTTCTCTTTTATTAGTGTAGATCCTCACCTGAGGATATTTTTTTCTGACAGGGAGTGGAAGTGGAAGGGAGAGAGGAAAGAGGAGAGAGAGAGCTAGAGACATCGATGTAAGAGAGACACATCTATTGGTTGCCTCCTGCATGCATCCCAACTGGGGCCTAGGATAGAACCCACAACTGAGACATGTGCCCTTGACCAGGAATTGAACCTCATACCCTTCAGTCCCCGGGTCAGTGCTCTGACCACTGCAAAACTATCCAGGGCTCAGTTTTATTTTTGAGCTTTGCCAATGCTCTCTAGTTTCTGGAGCCTGTTAGCTGTATTTGGATAAAGAACAAGTAAAGGAGCTAGAAGTATATATGTGTATTTAGGCTTAAGAGTCATGATGGGATATCCTAAGAAGCACCAGCTAAAAAAGGTATCAGTAGCTGTCAGAACTTGTCAGCTTCTCTACCCACTTCACCACCATCACCAGTACTTGTCAGTCCCTCCCTCACTTCACCACCATCACCCATTTCATCAGGAATTTACCATGGCTTTGGTGCACCAAATGGAAATTTGGTTGCCAAGTAAATAAGCAGAAGTGGTTAGTATTGACATTTTGGATTTTGCTTTTAATGGAGCACTGGGAATTAGCTACAAGGGCTGAATAAGGAAAGATAAGGAAATGACCGAATTTTACTCACCATAGTATGACTTGTGACTAGAAAAAGGACGTTGCTATAATTAGGGCCTTTTGCCAGAGATTTAGAATTTGACCCTGGTAGCTCTCCCTAAATTGATTTGGAATGGTAGTTGAAGACAATTCAGGCTGATAGAGAGTTGTAACTCTGTATAACATTTTCTACCAATACACATAGCGAGCTGTTTATGAAAATAGCATTGCACAAGTTTTTAAAATCAAAACTCAATTGTTCATCAGATCTCTAGACTGAGATATTCTCAAAGTTAATTACTGCATTATTTTTTGCATTCGTTTTTCTTATCACAGTGCCTGTGTAGATTTTTTAGTCAGTCAATTATTTAGTATATTCCATCACCACTCAATTTTAAAATGCTGTAACTAGAAAGAAAAAAAAATGCTGTAACTGATTTGCATAACGATCAACCTATTGAGAAGTAAATGACATGATCTAAATGCTAGATTAAGTAGGTATCTAGTCTTCATTTTGCAGAATAACTTCCTGTTATCTTGGTAAGGAGAATTAAATGCCTGGTTTCAAGGAGAAAATTTTATTTGTATAAATCGGATCAAGGTATTGCTATTCCAGGACAGAGGTCAGGAAATTATGGCCCTTGAGCCAAACCCAGCCTACTGCCTATTTTTGTATGGCCTGCAGTCCCAAAGTGGTTGTTACCTTTTTAAATGGATAGACAGAGTTCAAAAGAAAAAGAATAGTTTATGATACATGAAAAGCATATGAAATTCAGAAAATTCAGGGTCCACAAAGTTTGATTGGAACACAGCTCATTCACTATGTATTGTCTACTTTTGCCCTATGGTGGCAGAGCTGAGTAGTTGTGACAGAATTCATATGTGGCCCAGAAAGCCTAAAACATTTACTCGCTGGCTAATTATACAAAAAGCCTGTTGACTACTGATGCAGTGCAATCTTTATCAAAATGCTGATTTTTGAACTTCAAAATATTGAGAGCTTGAGTTTGTCCCCTGGATCTGTCGTTGAGCCCAAGAAAAATAGGGGTGCCCTATATCAAATCGCTGCCACACTTCCCTCCTGGGGACTGAGGGCAGTGTACAGGCACCTCCCTATAAGCTGAGCAGACACCACCATGTTTAGAAAATGGCCAAACAGAATGGAACAATCTGAACAGGACACTGCCTCTGGAACAACTGACATTGAACTCCCAGTGCCACCCCTGCTGGGAACTGTTTCTAAATTGCTCTTGCATCTCTGCAATGTAGCTGTAGGGGTCATGGCCCTGGAAAGAAGTTTGATTGGCCCAACCTAGGCCACTTGCCAGGTACTCAATAGAACTCACTTTAACCAAATCAGAGGAGTGAAGAACTCATTCTAATTCCCAATGCTAATTTTCAACTCATCCCTCCCACTACTAGTATAATGCACAAAGAGGATTTCCTCTGAAAGGGCAGCTAGAGAATATGAATCAAACACCTATGGCTTTGCTGCTGGGAATGTGGTTGTAGCACCAGCAGCATTGCGTCACCTGGGAGCTTGTTAGAAATGCAGCCAGCCTCTCCAGCCCATCCCCAGACCTCCTGAAACAGGTTCCGAATTTTAACGAGATCCTCAGATGATTTATATGTACATTGAAAATTGAGACGAGATCCAAATAAAGTCCTAGTTTTGAGGACTTCAGGCAATATTATGAAGTGAAAGGACATATATTCTGGCAGTTTCGGCGCATATATTTTTCACCCTGAAAGGTTACTCATACACATGACAGCTCTGCCTAGAAACCTACTCCCCTAGGCTATGCCTGCTTTTGGTTTCTTCCTTTCTTAAACCATCAGAGTTAAAACTTCCAAAATGTTAGCATTTTAATTTTAGTGGCAGCACACTAGGAGCCCTGACAATGAGTGGATAATGGGTGGTTTGAAAATGATGACTGGCCTGTATAGGTCCCAGGGCCAAATAATTTTATTTTTTATTTTTTACAGAGAGGAAGGGAGAGAGATAGAGAGTCAGAAACATCAATGAGAGAGAAACATTGATCAGTTGCCTCCTACACATTCCCTACTGGGGATGTGCCTGCAACCAAGGTACATGCCCCTGACCAGAATCGAACCTGGGACCTTTCAGTCCGCAGGCCGACGCTCTATCCACTGAGCCAAACCGGTTAGGGGCCCAAATAATATTTTTAAGGGCCAATGGTGAGTTCTTGACCTAATGTAAGTTCAGAAATGGAAGCTTAATATGAATTCAGTCATACTTAGATTCAGGTCCCAGCTCTGTCACTTATTTTGTCATCTATACTAATAAAAGGGTATGCTAATTAGACTGGACATCTTCTGGACGTACTTCTGGACAAAGCCACGGTGGTGGGGGCTGAGGCAGAGGTAGTTAGGGGAGATCAGGCCAGCGGAGGTGGGGGCAGTCAGGGGGCGATCAGGATGGCAGGCAGAGGTGTTTAGAGGCAATCATTCAGGCAAGTGGTTAGGAGCCAGTGGTCCCAGATTGTGAGAGGGATTTCCGAGGGGGTCCCAGATTGGAGAGGATGCAGGCCGGACTGAGGGACTCCCCACCCCCATGCACGAATTTCGGGCACCGGGCCTCTAATTTTTACATAACATTCCTGAGCCAAAATTTTTCATCTCTGAATTGGGATTAAGAATATGAGTATAGAAGATAATCGCTATGTAAAGGAGATACCACAGTGGCCAGAAAGAACTATGTATTTCATTAATTATAGCTATCATTGTATCTTTTCATTTGTTAACTTAGGAGACCATAATCTTTTATGCTTCAGTTAAACCAAGGTGTGACAGCTTACCAACTCACTTTGCAAGAGAATTGTTATAACTATAATGTTAAAAGATCTATGCTGAGTTTTAGGATTACAGATTTTTTGTCCTCCAGTTTCTATTTATGCCTCCAGTTTCTGTCATCACAAGGTATCATAGAGTGCAGTTTATGCCATCAAGTCAATTTGATAAATTGCAATCATGAATATTAGAGGGATAAAAGTATGTATTTGAGCCCTAGCCGGTTTGGCTCAGTGGATAGAGCATCGGCCTGCAGACGAGAGAGTCCCAGGTATGATTTCAGCCCAGGGCACATGCCTGGGTTGCGAGCTCAATCCCCCAGTAGGGGGTGTGCTGGAGGCAGCCAGTCAATGATTCTCTCTCATCATTGATGTTTCTATCTGTCTCTCACCCTTCCTTTCTAAAATCAATATATCCTGTATAATTAAGAGCAAATATGCAAATTGTTGTCACGCCATCACACCATAACGGCTCAGACCCTCAACACTGGGGAGAGAGGAATGGGGACCAGCCAGGCACAGGTGAGCTTGCAAGAGAGGAATGGGGACTAGCCAGGCACAAATGAGCTTGCGAGAGAGAAATGGGGACCAGCCAGGCTGTGGCCCGGGAGAGGGACAAGCCACCCTCCGCGCAGTCCTGGGTGCTTGCGGCTGTGGCCTGAGTGAAGCCACCCGCCCATGGTCCCCTGCAGCTGCAGCCGGCCCAGGCGAAGCCGGCCAGGGTCCTGGATGCCTGTGGCTGGCCAGAGGGGGGAAGCCCGGGTCCCAGGTGCCTGCAACTGGCTGGAGGAGGGAATCCTGGGTCCTGGATGTGGGGCGAGGCAGAAGCAGTTAGGGGCGATCAGGCCAGCAAGGGAGCAGCTAGGGACGGTCAGGCTGGTTGGGGAACAGTTAGGGGCGATCAGGCAGGCAGGCAGAGGTGGTTAGGGGCGATCAGGTAGGCAGGCAGGTGAGTGGTTAGGAGCCAGTGTCCTGGATTGTGAGAGGCAATTGGACATCCCTCAAGGTATCCCGGATTGGAGAGGGTGCAGGCCAGGCTGAGAGGGTACATGGGGTGGGGGGGTCCCTCAATGCAGCCTGCGTCCTCTCCAATCCAGGACCCCTCAAGGGATGTCCAAAACCGGCAGTCAGACATCCATCTCACAATCTGGGACCACTGACTCCTAATCGCTTCTGCCTGCCAGCCTGATCACCCCCTAACCACTCCCCTGCCAGCCTGATTGACGCCTAACTGCTGCCCTGCCACAACCCACCTTCTCTGCTGGGACCTGCCTCCTCTGCATGAGGCGGTGGAGACACCAGGACCCGCCTCATCTGCACCACACAGAGCCGTGGGATCCCCAGGTCTCACCACACAGAGTGGCCTCTGGTTCCCGCCTCCGCTGTACACACAGCCATCTTGTGACGGCCATCTTGTGATGATGTGAGGGTGTGACGCCACCTCGGCTATTATTAGTATAGATATTTAAAAAGTACATATTTGAAAACTGCTGGGTGTTCTAATTGTATTCTTTAAATATGACTTCTGGGTTATTGCCACTACTAACCACAATAGAAAACCTTGGCAGAACCTTTATGTAGGACAGAAATGACTGCTCTTAGTTACCATAAACCTACTAAAATTTATTTCTAGCACTCTTTAGAATGAAAGAGAAGCAGACCTCTGCAAGCACAGGTTGGTATTTTAAGCATGTGCTGTCCTTCATCATTTATGCACATTTCCTTTGAGAATCTATCACTGCAATAAATTGATCCTAAAAATATAAATTGAATTTATTTCCACAACTAAAACATTTTTAGCACAATGCCCCTGAAATTATTAAAATTAACTCTTTATTGAAAAGCAAGATAGGTTTTCCATTTACTATTTTAATTTCATTGCCTTGTAAATTTAAAAAAGAACACACAGTTATAGAGTAGAAAACCAGCAAATGAAACTTAAACTTAACAAGTTGTTAATAAATGAACTGGATACATCAAATCCTTAAACCATATCTCAGTTGGCAGTGAGGTGTCTTAATCCTCAGTTGATTAATACATTTCTCCTATCTAGCACTTATGTCAAAGATACCTGTAACATGAAAGTCCTAGGTTACTTTTGGCTAGAATTTAAATGTAGATTTTAAGAAAAAAACAACAAAAACTCCTAGCTTTTGAAGCACATGGCTATCATGTACCAAGTGAAACAAATAAAATGTTTTATTAATAGCCAGGTGACATTAATATTGGCCAGGCAGTGTAGGGGGACACCCTACCAGAAATTAAATTTGTGGGGATTTCCCCCTATTCTTTAAACAAGAAAACTTCTAGCTGCTTCTGTAAAAGGCAGAAATCTATTCTGGCCTTGAAGCAAGTCTTTCTTTTTCTTTTTTTTTTTTTTTAAATATATTTTATTGATTTTTTACAGAGAGGAAGGGAGAGAGATAGAGAGTCAGAAACATCGATGAGAGAGAAACACCGACCAGCTGCCTCCTGCACATCCCCCACTGGGGATATGCCCGCAACCCAGGTACATGCCCTTGACCAGAATCGAACCCGGGACCCTTCAGTCCGCAGGCCGACGCTCTATCCACTGAGCCAAACCGGCCTTGGCAAGTCTTTCTTATTCTAGAAAATTTGCTGGAGTACTTGCTCTTAGAAGGCAGGGCTAGTGGACTTCCTGCTATTACTGCTGTGTGGACCTAAATCTCTGAGCTCTGACACCTGATTTATACTCCAAAGTGTGCAGAACATTCATTCCTGTTTCAACTGTTAGACTCCATGGTCATTAACCTATTCCCTTTCCTCTTCCAGAGCTAAGCTTTCATGGTTACTGATCTTTTGCCTTCTATAAACCATCTTAACCATACCCTTTTGGAATCCTCTAGTTTCAACATTAACATGGAAAACCAGAAACTTTCTCCCTTGTTTTGCTCCCTGTCATCAAGGCCAAACCCCTGCCATTACAATAGTAGTACCACCTTCAGCCAACCTGGAAGTAATTCTATCATCTTTAAATGAGTGGCCATAACCTGACTCATGTCTCTGAGAGAGAGGTCTATTTTCAGGATCTATGAACTTTATCCCACCAACATTTAAACATGCTTGAGTATCTCCTACCTTATATAAAAATTTCTTCTTCAGCCACATGCTCCTTTCTAGCTAATTCCCTTTCTTTCGTAACCATACTTAAATGTCTTAGAAGAGTAATATATACTCTATTTCCACTTACACACACTCATGCTCTTCTCAATCCCCAACCCAGTGTCATCTGTCTGTCTTACTACTACACTGACTTTGTTCTCAGAGGGGTCCTTAGAGATTTCTTTGTCACTATTGGTCACCCATATATGGCAGCAGTTTCACTGTTACTCATTTGTCCTTCCTTCTAGATACTTATCTCCCCACGGCTTCCCAGAGACCACCAACCTGACAGCTGCTCAGCCTTCGCAAACCTGTCTTCTTATATTCCTACCACTACCCCATTTAATGTTTGTGCCCCTCTGGATCTTCTTCTTTTTCTCTGCTCATTTGACACACAGGCTGGGTAATCTCAGCTACCTCCATGATTGTAATACCACCAGAGAGAGTTGCCTCCTCATTCTGAGCTCTAGACAGGGACGTCATTGACCATCCCCACCTTTGTAAATACTCTCTTCTTTTGGCTTACCTGACTCCAGAAGGCCTTGGTTTTCTTCCTACTTTCTTTGACGAATATTACTGTCTTCTTAAATCTGTCACTTTCCTACTTAACACATTGTATGCGGGAAACATTTATACGTTTTACATATTTATACGTTCTACCAGTGTAGTAGAGCGCAGGACACGTATTAATACGTTTTTTATAGACTAGCGGTAGAATGCGGGTAACGTATAAATACGTAAACTAAAGTTATCATAATTTTACTGAACATTGCCATTTGCGCAAAAAAATTAGCAAAAATGGCCCGTGCCACCTGTTAGCGCGCGATAAAAACTACCCGCAAACAATGTATTAATAAAGCACTTCTGTTATTTGAACTCAGTGTGAATTATAAGTCTGGGAATTATCTGGCTCCCCCCCTACTTTTCTAGGTGCTTCTGACCTCATCCTAGCCCTAACTACCTTCAGCTGATCTTTTATTTCTTCAAACATCTAGTTCTCTTGTCTCTTGGTCCATGTATCCTATATCATAAAACCCTAATATGCAAATCGACCAAATAGCAGAACAACCAGTCACTATGATGCACACTGACCACCAGGGGGCAGACGCTCAATGCAGGAGCTGCCCCCTTGGTGGTTAGTGCACTCCCACAGAGGGAGCGCTGCTCAGCCAGAAGCCGGGCTCATGACTGGCGAGTGCAGCGGCAGTGGCGGAAGTCTCTCCCACCTCTGTGGCAGCACTAAGGAGCAGTGAGCTGAGTGGTAAGGAGCAGCGAGCAGGCTGGCAGTAAGGAGCGAGGGGTCCTGGACTGTGAGAGGGCGCAGGCCAGGCTGAGGGAACTCTCCCCCAGTACACAAATTTCACGCACTGGGCCTCCAGTATAACTATATGACCTGAAGCTAGTTCTGATCTATGAATTCCAACCTCTGCTGGTCTAAGTGATTTTTCCAAATTTCCAACACTCTTCAAATTCTTTAGAATTCTTACTACTACCCTCTCTCTTGGCAGTTGCTTTGCCACCTACTTCACAAGGAAAAAACGGTGGTGATGGGCAGGGTGGTGGAATGAGGCCATCATGGCAGAATTTCCTCAGCCTCTTCCTTAATACTTAGAAATATACGTCCATGGGAACCTATTTCCTTACTTTCTGTCCCAAGAGAAGAAATGTGCTTCCATTTCTCTCAGCCAGATTCAATCCCTTCCCACTTTCCAGGACTGTGTTCTAAACTTCTCTGTTGATGCTGACTTTTTATGCAGTGTTATACTTCTATCCTCCTTGGGAAAAAGAGTCTTTGACCTCATATTCCCTTTTAGCTACTCTCCCCGCTCTATGACCCTGAGATTCAAGTTTCTTGAAAGAGTGGCCTCATATTGGCAATCCCTACTTTCTTGTGTGTCTGATTCCTCAACCCACTGCAGTTAGCTTCTCTTCCCAAACCTCTGATGAAACTGTTCTTGCCAACTTGCTAATGAGCTTCAAGGTGCCACAACCAATGGGTGGTTTTTTGTCTTTATCTTACACTGTGCCTTTGTGATGTTAGACACAGCTGACCCTCCCCCTTGGAACTTTTCTCCTTTGATTTACATGCTCCTACTTTCCCTGGCACTTCTCCCAACTTTCTAGCTTTTTCCTCTCATACAGCTTTGGGGTTCCTCTTGACTAATTCAACAAATATTTATTGAGCTAGACCCTGGAGCTACAGTAATGAGTACAATACAGTCCCTGTCCTCATGGAGTTTATAGGATTCAAGGAAAGAGAGCCAATCAAATAATCACACAAATAGCCATTAACCATTACGGATTCTGCTAAGCATTGTGTGAGCATAGGTTAGGGGCCTAATCTTGGTGCAGCTGAGATCTGGAACAAACATAGGAGTCATTTATTATACTACTAGAGGCCCGGTGCACAAAAATTTGTGCACTCGGGAGGAAGGAGGGGTCCCTCAGCCTGGCCTGTGCCCTCTCGCAGTCTGGGACCCCTCGGGAGATAACGCCCTGCTGGCTTAGGCATGCTCCCGGGTGGCAGAGGGCAGGCCCAATCCCTAGGTGCAGCCCCTGGTCGACCTCAGAGCAGGGCTGATTGGGGAGTTGGGGCACCGCCCCCTGTCATGCACAGAGCAGGGTGGATTGGGAGGTTGCGATGCCACCCTCAGTCACGCTCAGGTTAGAGCCGATTGGGGGGTTAGGGCACCGCCCCCTGTCACACTCAAGGCAGGGTCGATGGGGAGGTTGTAGTGCCACCCCCTGTCACGCACAGAGCAGGGCCAATCAGGGGGTTGGGGCGCTGCCCTCTCACCCACAGAGCAGGGCCAACGGGGTTGGGGCGCCGCCACTGTCACACTAGGGCAGGGCCGATGGGGAGGTTATGGCTCTACCCCAGGGGTGGGCAAACTTTTTGACTCGAGGGCCAGAATGGATTCTTAAACTGGACCGGAGGGCGGGAACAAAAGCATGGATGGAGTGTTTGTGTGAACTAATATAAATTCAAAGTAAACATCATTACATAAAAGGGTACGGTCTTTTTTTTTTTTTTTTAGTTTTATTCATTTCAAACTGGCCGGATCCGGCCCGCGGGCCGTAGTTTGCCCACGGCTGCTCTACCCTGTCAAAGAGCAGGGCCCGTGGAGGGGGGCAGGGGTGGGCGGTTGGGGCGCCGCACCCTGTCACACACAGAGCCGCAGGGCGATCAGGGGGTTGGGGAGCTCCCTCGTTTCAGGCACAGAGCAGGGCTGATCAGGAGGTTGGGGCGCCTTCCCCTGTCACAAACAGAGCAGGGCCGATAGGGAGGTTGTAACCCCACCCCCTGTCACACACAGAGCCGCAGGGCGATCAGGGCGTTTGGGCACTGCCCCCTGTCACGCTGATCCCGGTGCCGGGAGGCCTCGCGGCTCCGCTGATGCTGGTGCTGGGAGGCATATTACCCTTTTACTATATAGGATAGAGGCCTGGTGCATGGGTGAGGCTGGCTGGTTTGCCCTGAAGGGTGTTCTGGATCAGGGTGGGGGTTCCCACTGGGGTGCCTGGCCAGCCTGAGTGAGGGGATGATGGCTGTTTGCAGCTGGTCACACACCCTTCAGGGTGGGGGTCCCCACTGGGGTGCCTGGCCAGTCTGGGTGAGGGGCTGAGGGCTGAAGCTCCCAACTGCTCTTTTTTTTCTTTTTCTTTTTTATTCTGGGCCAGCTTTAGCTCTGGCTCCAGCTCTGAGGCCTCTGTTGCTGAAAGCAGGTATCTGGTTTGTTTGGGTTCTATAATCAAAACAATGTATAACTCCAGCTCTGAGATCCCGGCTTGCTGAAAGCTGGTTTTTGGGGTTTTGTTTAGCTTCTATATTTGTTACAGTGTTTCAAACTGCAGGCTCAGAGGCCGGCAAGGCAGGCGGGGGACGTTGGAGTCCTCTGTCACTGAAGCAAGCAAGCCTCATGTTAGTTTCAAGCTGCCTGGCTGCCGGCCGCCATCTTGGCTGGCAGTTAATTTGCATATTGCCCTGATTAGCCAATGGGGAGGGTAGCAGTCGTACGCTAATTACCATGTTTTTCTTTTATTAGATAGGATACTACTTCTTATTTTTTCAATGTGGGATTTTGGTGAGTAAATGCATATTCATCTTAGTGATACCCTTAATTATTTAATAATTGTCAGTTACATATCCTTTCACAATTTGCTGTCTTCAAATAGAGATATTTTTATCCTTTATACTTTTTCTATATTTTTAGCTTTTTCTTCCCAGCCTTCTATTAGCAGTTATGTAGAGACTTGGGCTTAAACACATTTTTGTACATTTTCTTCAGTTCAGTATGCCTTACTTGAGCAGCAACAGAACTCACAGCATTCTAGGTGTCCATCTATCTGAAACTAAATTCTGTCCACTTACTCAAAAATTGCATTTTCTACATGTGGCTCTCTAAATGCAGGTCTCATGTGTTAGAGTAAACAGCCTACTACAAGCACACTTATGAACACTCCCTTTTGACACCCCATGTTTTAAGGAAGTGTGGATAGAGTACATGGTTTGAATCTGACCTCCACCATTTCATAATTTTGACAAATTATTTGAATTTGCTTCTCAAGGAAGCATTGAAAATCAGTATTGAAATTCTGGCAATCTGACTGGGATTAGGGATTTAACCTATAAAAATGTCCATTGTTTTCTGAGTGGCCATTGTCATGACAAGAAAGCAGTTCTGCCATGATGTCCTTCTCTGACCATTCTAAAAGCACAGCAAGCGCCTAATCTATGTCAGTAAGGAATGAGCTGAGGTAGTGGTTCTCCACAGGGATGATTTTGCCCCCATCCTCATACATCTGGCAATGTGTGGAGACATTTGTGAGAAATCCTAATCTAAGAGATAATGGATATGTAATAATTGTGTGTCTTTGTGCCTAAAGATAGATGCAAGAAACTGATTTACCTATTTCTAGTGAAGTACTCAAAAGGTACTTTTCATTTAAAAAATAATGATAGATTCAGAGTTTTCTGGGAAAATGTGTAGGCTTGTCACTCATACAACACACTTTATTATGAGCCGTGAGCCAGGGTTTTTCAACTTTCAGCAACCCTTGGTCCCTGCCCTCAAGGTCATAACCCATGGGTGTCTGTAAACTTTAATATGCATCGATGCCCCCCCCCCCCAGTTTCCTATTCAGTAAGTAGATCTGGGGTAGGGTTTAATAATTTGCATTTCTAACAAGTTCTCAGGTAGTGCCCATGAAGCTGGCCCAGGATAACACTTTGAGAATCATTGTTAGGGGAAACAGAAAAGGAAACCCCTGTGGTTTTGTTATGGACTGAGTGTTTGTGTCTCACCACCACCACCTAAAATCCACATGTTGGAATCTTAACCCCTAGTGTGATAGTATTTGGAGGAGCTAGGCCCTTAGGGTGGAGCCCTTGGTAATGGGATTAGTGTACTTATAAGAAGAGATGAGAGAGTTTGCTTCCTCTCTGCTCTACCTTGTGAGGACACAGGAGATGGGGGAAGGTCAATGGGGAAAAAAAGACATATGTACTACTATTTGTAATACTTTAAACAAGAAAATAAAATTTAAAAAAATATTAAAAAAAAAGAAGTTGGACATCGCCCTAGCTGGTTTGGCTCAGTGGATAGAGCGTTGGCCTGCAGACTCAAGGGTCCCGGGTTTGGTTCTAGTCAAAGGCACATGCCTAGGTTGCAGGCCCGATCCCCAGTGGGGGGCATGCAGGAGGCAGCCAATCAATGATTCTCTCTCATCATTGATATTTCTCTCTCCCTCTCCCTTCCTCTCTGAAATCAATAAAAATATATTAAAAAAATAAAAAAGATGGGCATCTGTAAACCAGGAAGAGGGCCCTCACCAGGAACATACCATGCTGGTTGGCATTGTGATCTTGGATTTTCATCATCCAGAACTGTGAGAAATGAATATTTGTTGTGTAAGCTCCCTCCCCCACTCGCCATCTCCAGTTGGTGGTAATTTGTTATAGTAGCCAAGCTAAAACAGATTTTGAGGATTAACATTTGTAGTACTTACTGGACACTTGAAGAGTTGACTATCAATCAGAATGTCTTTTGAAAATCTCAGAGTCCATGGCTGCTAGAGATAGACTCAGTGTTTCACTGAGAACTGGTATTATTGCTGAAAGCCCAACTGTTTTAACTTATATTCCCTTAAAGTCAGCAAGGTTGAACTTTTTAAATTTTTTTTGTAATCCTCACCCGAGGATTTTAGAAGGGGGAAAGAGAGAGAAAGAAAAAGAGAGAAAACATTGATTGGTTGCCTCCCATATGCTCCCTTACTGGAGCCAAACCCACAACCTTTTTGGTGCAGAGGACAATACTCCAACCAGCTGAGCCACCTGGCCGGATCAGGTTGATCTTTTTTTAAATTAAAAAATGTCCATCTCTTTTTTATGTGAATTATGTGTTCATGCCAATGATCTTTTTATATTTTCCTCCTGGGGTCTTGGTGAGCAAATGGTTTTACATTTACACTCCACAATTTTGGCTAACAGTGATATGCAAAATATAGACACTAGTTCTTTAAATTCAGCACTGTTCACTTTTGCCAAATGAGCATAAACTGAATTGCATCAAATTACAGAGTATCTAGCCCTAACTGATTTGGCTCAGTGGATAGAGCGTCAGCCTTCAGACTGAAAGGTCCCAGGTTCAGTTCGGGTCAAGGGCATGTATCTTGGAGGCAGCTGATCGATGTTTCTCTCTTATCGATGTTTCTAACTCTCTAGCCCTCTCCCTTCCTCTCTGTAAAAAATTAATAAAATATATTTTTTAAAAATTACAGAGTTTCTAGAATATTTTATTTTTTCATTTTTTCCCCTTTCTATTGAAAAATGTAGTCAGGCAATTAAAGTAGCAAGGGTTAAGTTTCCAGATTGCCACAAGTCCAAAGAGACAAAAAGAGCTTTCTGTTCAGCATTTGCCTGGGAAAGCTCCAAGGGAAAGGCAAGAAGGAAGAACTCAGCAGCAACTTAAATCCTTCTTCCTCCATTATCCTTTTTTTAAATAGCTTTTGCATAGGCTCGACTTTTGTAAGTTGTGTGATCCTAATTTAGGAACATATGTCATTACCCCTAGCATGGCTCCTTCTCAAGCCTACCCAAGATATGCCAGACATATGAAAAGAGGAGGGAGCCAGGTACAGGAACCTCTGGGACACGTGTAACAAGACACCAGACTCAAAACCCACTTCAACCCAGACCAACTGGTAGACCTGAGTTTCAAGTCCATCTCTGTGTATGGAGGGATAACTTTTTTCTGTCTCTTTCTCTCCCCAGCGACCCCTGTTCTTTCCATAACCGCATTCTATATAATTTCCTAGGTTAGAGCAAGGACCAATGGGTGAAAGACTAAAAAGAGACAGTTTGACTCAGTTTAAGAATAATTATGCAGCAGCATTGTCATGGTAAATGAAATTTACTTGGCCTCGGGCAGTGGTTCCCAACCTTTTTTTGTGACATATAGTTCTTATTATTCAAAAAGTGAACTCCTATTCACATGGAAGAAAAGGCCATCAACTTGGTCTAAACAAGCTTCCAAAGAGCATGGCATCCATGAAAGAGAAAAATAAAAGAATGAAAGGACAGTTGAAGTAATGAGGAAGAAATCACTAAGAAACTGTTAAAAATAATATGAAGTGATAAGAACAAATAGCAAATAAAGTTTCAAAACATAATAGAAAACTGAAATGCATAAATGTCACAATATATGTTTATATACTGTGTATGAGGCCCCTAGAACCATAAGAAATGCAAAAGAACCACTGTTAATAACTCATTCTCCAATTACTCCCCTTAAAAATCAAATGGCCCCCTGTGGGGCATGTGCCCCACATTGGGAACCACTGGCCTAGAGGCGTTCTTTTCCCTGGAAGGGTTTTTGCAAAGGCTGGGTATTTGCAAAGTAGGATGGTAGAGAATTGTGTTAGGTGAGCCCTTTTAACTATAAAGTGACTTTATAGTCCAGGATTCCATCATCAATATTTAATGGAGCCCAGCTTTGCACCAGTGTGGCCCTGTGGCCAGAATCAGGAGTTCATGGCACAGGCAAGGTACTGTCAGTGGCACCTTCACGAGGCCAGTAGAAGTCTTTGCAGGACTGGCACCAGTGGCAGCTTTTGAAATCAGGTGAAATCAAGACCTGAGTGGTACCCAGACACAGTTATAATGAGAGAGTAGAATAAGGATCTCAAATGGCACCCTTCATTCACTCATTTATCCATTCAGTCAACAACAAATACCAGGTAAAGTATGAAGTGCAAGAGGAGTTGAAGTGAGTCTAGTTAAATTCAGATACTACAAAAAAAGAAATAAACAATATGACAAAATGTGGCTCGTGCTTTAATAGAACTATACAAAAGGCAGTAGAAATGCAGGGTGGGCAAAAACAGGTTTACAGTTGTTCATATGGAATACAATATAATAATTAATAAATAGTAATACAAGAATAAACTTTCACCTACTCACAACTATAAACCTACTTTTGCCCCACCTTGCATAGAAAAGAGACACCTAGTGCATATTGTGTGTGTGTGTGTGTGTGTGTGTGTGTGTGTGTGTGTGTGAGATGGTTATGTCATTTTATCAGAGCTTAGTCTTGAAAGATAAATAATAGCCAGTTGGGGAAATCTTTGAATATTAACTGTATATTCCAATTAAATTTCAATATTAAATGTCCTGAGTGTGATAGTTGTATTGTGGTGATGGTAAGAGGAAGTTCTGTGGTTAGATACATGCTGCAGAATATGAGAGTAAAGTATCATAAAGTCTGCAAGTTTCTCTCAAATAATTCAGCAAAAGTAAATATGTGTAGGGAGAGAGTAAATGAACACAAGTATGGCAAAATGTTAGCAACTGATGATTATAGGTGAAGGGTATATGGATGTTTCTTTTTGTTGTTGTCTATCCTCACCTGAGGATATGTTTTCCATTGATTTTCAGAAACTGGAAGGGAGGGAGGAGAGATGGGAGGGAGAGGGAACGAGGGGAGGGAGAGGGAGCGGGGAGAGGGAGAGAGAGAAACATCTGTGTGACAGAGACACATCCTGCAAGCATGCCCTGACCAAGGCTGGGGATTGAACCTGCAACCCAAGTACATGCCCTTGACTGGGAATCAAACTGGTGACCCTTTGGGCTATAGGCCAACACTCTAACCACTGAGCAAAACCAGCTAGGACTATGGATTTTTCTTGTATTAATCTTAAACTTTTGAATTTTTCCAAAATTAAAAAAAATGTAGAGAAAGGTTAGTGAATTGGGGCCATGGACCAGGGACTGGGAAAAGGTGTGGAGGAGTGATCTCAGATGAGATTGTGACAGACACACCAAGGCACGAGGAAGCTTGAGGCTTTTCAGAAATTTCAAGTGGTTAGGTGTGACTGAAACATTAAATGCTTATGGTAGGACAGTGACAAAAGTGGGGCAAGAGAAGGCAGTGAGTGGGCTGTGTTAGAATGGCTGGGCTGTGTCCTGGAGGCATTTGGGTGACATTGAAGGGTTCCCCACATCTTTTGTGTTTTAGGTGATTGCATTAGTAGCAGTTTAACAAGCATGGTATAGAAAGGGGCAACACTATGACAGAAAAAATAGTTCACATGATATTACGGCAGTTTAGATGTAGACCTAAAGGAAAAAGGTGCCAGAGAGAAAATGGAGCAAACAGCTTAAGAACTATATAGGGCAGAAGTGTCAACAGGTCTTGGCAACCAATTTCACTCAGTGAATTCGTAAGAAGGCCGACTTAGCTCAGTTCAGTTTGGTGAGTCTTTTAAGCCCAAAGGGAAGACTTGTGGAAGAATAAAATATAGAACTTCTTTAGTTATTACTGATAAACCAGTGTTTTATTTCTCTTTTGTCACCATATCTAATACTGCTTGGCATAAAGCAGTTATTCAGTAAGTTTTATAAAATTATTTATAGAAATCACAATAGTGGATAATGTTTTCTTCAGTTGCTGATACTCAGGGGGAAGTGATCTATATTTTGTGAATGTTTTCTCCCTGAGGGCTAAGCATTTGCTGAACAGCTGTCTTCTGACACCTGTTGGACTGATTTACATGCAATCTAAAGTGAACACATGCCATGTTAGTGCCACTCAAAGTACCTGCAATTTTAAAAATCAGATGTGTCCAGAATTTGTTTCTCCTTCCACCAGCTAGTTTATTGTTTCAGTTTAGAAAATACAAATATTTCTTCTTCTTAGTAAACTTAACACATGAAATGTGCATTCACAGAACTTGCAAAGTAGGAAATACATTTTGTGCAACATGAATTTATTTTTGTTAATTTTTTTATTTGTTGATTTGAGAGAGCAAGAGGAAGGGAGAGAGAGAAAAATCAATAAAAATAATAAAATAAGTGATTAGTTGTTCCACTTATTTATACATTCATTGGTTGATGTGCTCTGACCAGGGATTGAACCTGAAGCCTTGGCAAATCGGGATGATGCTCTAACCAGCTGATCTACCTGGCCAGGGCGCCACATTAGTTTTCAAATGTAGAAATTTCCTCTTGGGAGTGATGCCTGTGCTTGAGTAGCAGTGATAGAACAAATAAGGTGCTGAAGCTAACCTCACCTAGACATTACAAATGCTCTGGGAAAAGAAAAGTTGGCTGAGCCCTATTTGGCTCAGTGGATAGAGCATTGGCCTGCAGACAGAAGGGTCCTGGGTTTGATTCCAGTCAAGGGCACATACCTCAGTTGCAGGCTCCATTCTGCCCTGGTTGGATGTTTCTCTCTCCATGTCTCTCCTCCTCCCTTCCACTCTCTCTATAAATCAGTGGAAAAATATCCTCAGGTGAGGATTGACCAAAAAATAAAAGAAAGAAAGAAAAGGTGGCTGATGTATAAGAGGATTCCTTTGGTGGGTGGTGAGATGAACAAGGAAGGCAAGTAAATGATAGTACAAAGAGAAACTTCCATAAGTCAAGGAGACACGACTGACCTCAGGACGCAAGGTAGATTTTCTGTCCTTGACATCCCTCCCCTACAATGTTAGGAAGGCCACATGCTTTCATCCTACTCACCCTCAGCAGTCACCATACTTATAATAGCTTATAAGTAACTGTCTGCTTGCCTCTCTTGACTTACGTAGGTCTTAGGAAAGCCAACCACCATTGCATCCCTAGTGTTCAGCATGGTGCCTAGCACAAGGTCAGCAGTCCATAGTCCTTACATACGTGAATAAACATATGAAAAGTAACCACACGTGACTTCCTAAAAGGATCACAGCTCCCAATAGTCTTAACAGGACTACTATCAACCTTTTACTTGATAAAGAGTTTAAATTTAGTGTTTTAAAGAAAGCATGAAATTGTTTTAATATCACACACACACATTTCATTTATAGTCTTTATAGTAAATATGAATATTAACTTACAAAATTTAAGCTCGTGTGCTTTAAAAATTAGCATTCATTACTAAAGTGTTATTTTAGAATGCTGCCCCAATCTGGCCCAACTTTTCTTTAATTCTTTTGATCCCAATAAAACTAAATTTCAGGACACCAAGAGAGAAAGCAGCCAAAAGGAGCTCATACTGTTTATTGACCGTCAGGGACACTGTTAACAGTGACTGCGTCCAGCTCTTTGCACTGCAGTGACCGCCTTTGCCGTCCAAGGCCAGCAGTTCCAAATGGTGTGGTTCATTCGGTCTCAGGGACAAGCCCTGAGGAGTTGGTCCACAGTTCATGGAAGAGCTCTAGCATGAGAGAGATGGTCTGACTCTTTTTTTTTTTTAATATATTTTATTGATTTTTTACAGAGGAAAGGAGAGAGATAGTTAGAGACATCAATGAGAGGGAAATATCAACCAGCTGCCTCCTGCACACCCCCTACTAGGGGTGTGCCCGCAACCAAGGAACATGCCCTTGACCGGGATTGAACCTGTGACCCTTCAGTCTGCAGGCCGACGCTCTATCCACTGAGCCAAACCGGCCAGGGTTGGTCTGACTCTTTATAGGTCCCCTGGAGCAATGACTATAGGACCTGAGTGACATCTTATCATGACTGAGGGGAAACACTGAGAAACAAGCATAATTCTGGGCAAAGAGGGACTTCTCTCCTAAGAATTCTGCAAACAGTCATTGTTTTTTTTGTTACAATTCATGTAATTTATCTTTTGGGAAAGAGGCAAACAGATCTTAATGTAATTTGTGTGCTAGCCACTGCTTATTACTGAACTATCCTTCTTAATGAAAGTGAAAAACTATTTGTTATATCAGGGTTTGCCACAATGGGTGGTTACATCACCATTTAAAATTTTGAAACAGTCCTGGCTGGTATTTCTCAATGGTTATAGTATTGGCCCATGCACCAAAGGGTCACAGATCCGATTCCCGGTCAAGAGCATGTACCTGGGTTGCAGGTTCAATCCCCGGCCCTGGTCAGGTGGGTGCAGGAGGCAACCACTCGATGTGTCCCTCTAACATTGGTATTTCTCTTTTCTCTCTCTCTCTGTCTTCCTCTCTCTCTCTCACTCTTTTTCTCTCTCTCTCTTCTCACCCGTCCCCTCCTCCTCTCCCTTCCACTCTCTATAAAAATGAATGGAAAAAAATATCCTCAGGTGAGGATTAACAACAACAACAAAATCTGAAATATAATAGTGTTGCTATTGCTAGCTCTCTTAGGAAAAAAAACATCCTACCAGTAGGTCCTCGGGTTACGTCAGAGATCCATTCCGCAATCGGTTAGCGCGCGGTACTTATAAGAGATCCATTCCTACGGTGCAACGTAACGCGATTTTCACCATAAGTCACAACCCACCTACATGAGCACCTCTGTCACTCACGTGGAGCACACACACAGCAGGAATGAAGTGAAATAGTAAAAAAAAATTAAAAGAAAGATAAAAATTCCTGACCTTTACGTGTGGTAAGTAAATAATAATAATAAAAAACATAAAGTACATATGTACATACGTTGAAATGATGGAACTTTTTTAATATAAATAAATGGAAGAATGCGACATAACCACGAAACGATGTACGTCGAGTCCGACATAACCCAAGGACTGTCTGTATACAATATAAGCCTAATATGCTAAGTGTCTGATCATCCAGTTGTCAATTCAACCAATCAAAGCAGAATGTGCTAATGATATGCTAAGGCCACTCAACTGCTTGCTATGATGCACTGACCACCAGGGGGCACTTGACCAGTCGCTATGATGTGCACTGACCACCAGGGGGCAGACGCTCTGACTTGTAGGTTAGCTTGCTGCTGTGGTCTGGCCAGTAGGGACTGAGCAAGATGGGCCAGACATGCCCTGGAGCCCTCCCGTGGTCCCTCCCTGGCTGGCCAACCTCCTGTGTCCCTCTTTGGCCCGGATTGTGCACCAGTGGGATCCCTTGGCCTGGCCTGTGCCCTCCCGCAATCCGGGACCTACTTGCACTAAGTAAGCAAGAGATTTACTTGCACTAAGTTCTCAAATAATATTTGGAAAAAGAACAAAGCAATGGAATATGAAAAAAATCAGAGGTGATAAAATTTTCTGAAAACTGTAACATTTAGTAGGAGCAGACCTTGGGGAAATTCTGCTTGACAGAGTTAAACTTCAGACTGTTTTTAGCCTGTTCACTTTGTCATCAGCTTTGTTAACAACATTCTCAAATGGACATCAAACTTAACATGACAGATTGAACACTTGTTTGTCTCTGCTCCTTGCCTAAAACCCATTAAAATGGCAGGGAAGGAGTAGGATAGATAGAAATACGTTTTAGAAGATGGAAGATAGATGGATAGTGGTTACTAACAGCATAAAGCAACCTACTGCCTCAAGTGTGTTTGGTGGAGTGGGGAGTGGTTAAGAGTCAAATTTCAAGAAACGGGCCTTTGAGTACCTCTGAAGTTGGGTTTGGAGCCCAATTGAAAATTAAAGTATTAATTAAAGGTTGCATAAAAATTAATCAAACTTTCAAATCTCCCTATCCACAGTATAGTTAGGAAACTGCGCTCCCCAAGCATAAATCAAGAGGTTTATTCTCCAACACTGTCTGATAGAACTTTCTGTGGTTAATATGTTTTATACCAGCATTGTCTACTATCAAGCATCTCGGTGGTTAGAGTGACCAGTGTGGCCGAGGAGCTACATTTTGTATTTAATTGAAATTAATTTAAATTCAGGTAGCCACATGTGGCTATGGGTACCATATTGGACAGTACAACTCTAGGCATGGGAACAGCAAAGCAGGCACTGCTGGGAATAGGGATGGGTTGATTATCTTACTGAAAAGCAAGAAAAGTAAATAAGTTTCTTCACGCTAAATGGTGAGATCTTGCAACCCTTTCTGCTGCTTGGGACCCAGTTTAGAGGATTACTTTCTAAGAAAAACTGACCTGCCAAAGAGGAAAGAGCTACAAATTCAGACATTTATTTCTGCCCTGTAGTGTATCTGGCATGCCGCCTCAGAGCTGTACACCAGGGGTGTACAGCAAGCACACCCTCATGGAGCGCTCCTCTCAGGCAGGTTTTAATGCCTCACTCTTAAACATGACTAGGCAAGCCAGGGCCACCATACATTTCAGGGAAGCTACCCAGCCAAAAAGGAGAGAAATACAAACAGGAAAAACAAAAGAACTGAAACCAAGATATTACAGAGAACATAAGAAAAAATATTTTTAAAGAGAAGATATTGCAGCAATAAGACAAAATCAGAATGCTATTTTTAAAACAAGGTGAAAATGTTTTAACCTCAGAGATTAAAAATAATACAAAGTTTTTTAAAAGCAATAGAAGTATTAGAAGACAAAGTTGAAATGTTCTTCTAGATAATAAACGAAAAAAATATATGAGAGAAAAGTTTAGAGGATTAGAGGATCAATACTGGAGAATAGTAGAGTTCTAGAAAGAAAGAATCAATGAAAATGAGAAAAAAAAAGAAAAAGAAATTACCAAAGAATTTCTCTAAACTGAAAAAAGTAAATATTCAGATCGAAAGGCTCATTGAGTCCTAAGCCAGCAGAAGTGATACATCTGCTCAGCAAAGGCCTTGTGCAAAAATGTTGGTGACAACAATATCTGTAATAGCCCCAAACTGCAAACAATCAAAAGTCTGCCGGCACTAGAGCTGGGTAAAGTAATTGTGATGTGTTAATATAGTGGAAGAAAAATTAATGAACTACCCGTATATGCACTGGCACAGATGAATCTCACAAACTTAATAGTGAGCAAAAGAGACCAATAGCAAAAAAGCACATAGCATACGATGTCATTTCTATAAAAATTAAAAAACAGGCAAACTGATCTATGGTGTTGGCAGTTAGGATAGCGGTTACCATAGAGGCAGGTAGAGGCTGGAAGCAGCTCTATTCTGTTTCTTAATCTAGGAATGACCCAGTATGTTCATGTTGTAAAGTTCAGCAAATGATATTTATGATTTACACTCCCTTCTATGAAAATACTATATAGTATAGATTCTATACTAATAAAAGCCTAGGTGGCCCTCACACCCTCACGAGATGCCCTCACATCATCACAAGATGGCTTCCCCTCACGTCGTCACAAGATGGCCGCCCCACATGTCGTCACAAGATGCCCACCCCAACAGGGGAGGGCAGTTGTGGGCGATCAGGCCAGCAGGGGATTGCAGTTGGGAGCAACCAGGTCTGCAAGGGAGGGCAGTTGGGGGCCATCGGGCCAGCAGGGGAGGGTAGTTGGGGGTGATTAGGCCCACAGGGATTGGGTCTAAACTGGCAGTTGGACATCCCCCGAGGGGTGGAGAGCGTGCAGGCTGGGCTGAGGGAACGCCCCCAGCCCCCATGCACAAATTTTGTGCACCGGGCCTCTATTCTTCTATAAAAAGCTTACATTTCGCCCTAGCTGGTTTGGCTCGGTGGATAGAGCATCAACCTTCAGACGGAAAGGTATCAGGTTTGATTCCAGTCAGGGGCATCTATCTGGGTTGCAGGCTCGATGCCCAGCCCTGATTGGGTTGGGAGGAACTGATCAATGTGTCTCTCTCACATTGATGTTTCTCTCTGTCCCTGTCTCTCCCCCTTCCTTCCACTCTCTCTAAAAAATCAATGGAAAAATATCCTCAAGTGAAGATTAACAAAAAAAAAAAAGCTTACATTTCTAAAAGTTACCCAAATATTTTACAGTGAAATTTAGAACCAGAGATCAAGAGGAGATCCTAAAAGCTTTGAGTGTGGCTGATGGGGGTGGAAGGGTGGGAGGGTGAGGAGATAAAATGATCTAGCTAGAAAATAACAAGACTTCTTAAAAGTACTGTTGGAACCTGCAACACAATGGAGAAATGCCCATAACATTCTGAGGAAAAATTATTTCCAACCTCCAGTGAGGAGGTAAAATAATGACATTTCATAAAACAGTCTGCAAAGAAATATACCGCCCATGCACCCTTTCACAGGAGGTTTCTAAAAGATGAACTTCTCAAACAGAAGAATAGAAAAGACAGAGGAACCGACCCAAGACAACACCCTCTAGGTCCATTCATGTTGTCCCAAGTGGTAAGCTTTCATCCTATTCATGGCTGAGTAATACTCCATTGTATATACAGGGTGTCCCAAAAATATATACACACTTTGAATAATTATAAAGGCAGTGCTTATTAAAATACATTTAGAAAAAGGAAAAGAAAAGACCAGAGGACCCAGGAAGCAGAAAAGAAGGAAGACAGTCTCTAAAATGATAGTAAAAAGAAAACCATGGCTGTGCAGCAGGCCAGGGATGAACCTGTGCAGCCTGGACAGAGATCCAAAAGGAATACCGCTGAGAAGTAGCCTGAGGGGTGAGAGGAGGTTTAAGGTGCTCTTGGAGAGTAGGGTGATAAATGGTGTTGGGCGCATAGAAATCTAAGCCAATGAAAAGAAAAAAGGTAGCTACTAACTGCAGCAACACAAAGATGTACAGGAAAGGAAAGGTCATGTGAACAGAATGTACATAGTCATTCGATAATATAAGTACTGACCCAATTCTTTTAAATCTTCATGTTAGGAAGTTAGGGAAATAAAAGTGTGTTGTATTGTAAGGAAAAAGTTGGGGGCTGGGGAGGGGGGAGTTGGATCCTAGAATCTTGATAGGAAGGCAATACTACAACAGTGACTCCTGCCAAACAAATGTTGCACTCTGTTTTCAATTTTCACCTTTTGTCGTAAAAGCAAAAATCCTCTTTGGATTTCTTTCAGTTAATGAAAACAGGTACTAAGGTTGGTCTTTCATAAAAGTGAAGTGATGTAAAACTTTCAAAAAGCGAGTTGGGGGGTGGGGTGGGTAAGAGATCAACCGAAGGACTTGTATGCATGCATATAAGCATAACCAATGGACACAAGACACTGGCGGGTAGGGGAGGCGGGGGGAAGGTCAAGGGGGAAAAAACATATGTAATACTCTTTGTAATACTTTAAGCAATAAAACAAAATAAAAATTTAAAAAAGCGAGTTAACCTGTGTAAGTCCCCTTTAATCAAGTTATCTTCCACTTCTAGGAATATATCTCTGTAAGTACTCATATGCAAAGATTCATATGCAGGGACAGTTGATTGAAGTCTTAGTTATAGTTATTGATTTTAAAAAATTATATATCAATAGTATGGAATACAATGCAGCTGTTAAAAAGAATGAGCCAGGCCTGTGTGGCTCAGTGATTGAGTGTCCACCTACCAACCAGGAGGTCATGGTTCAATTTCCGGTCAGGGCACATGCCTGGGTTGCAGGCTCGATCCCCAGTGGAGGGTATGCAGGAGGCAGCCAATCAATGATTTTCTCACATCATTGATGTTTCTATCTCTTTCTGCCTCTCCGTCTCTCTTCCTCTCTGAAATCAATAAAAAAAAATTTTTTTAAAAAAAGAATGAGATAGACCTAGATCTACTAATATAGAAAGATATTTGAATACTATTATTGGGGTTGGAGGGGGGCAGTGGAACAAGTTGTAAAGCCATAATTCCATATTTTAAAATATATTGTATTTTGGATATGGATAAAGAAATGCTATAATAGCATAAATATGGCTATAGTAAGTGGGCTTTAAATTTCTGTTTGTAAATTTTTCTATTTTTGCAATGGGCATGTGTGAATTTTATATTCAGAAAAAATGTAGCTATACACACACACACACACATGCATGTGTGTGTATCACCCAGCATAGTAATTGTGGACACATAAGTAGACCCTCTTGGTAGTTCGTGGTTGTTATGAGAATCACTTTCTGTGTAAGTTTTCTGCTTCAAATCAAATATTCCTGTAGCAGTAGAACAACCTTTGTGCTTAGGGTTTCTGTGTGAAATACAGCTTTTTCTTTCCTGGTAGACTCTTTATAGTTGAAACCTGCTCTCCTTTTCCCTTCACATCAGCTTTAATCAATGGGCTCAGGGAACCCCTCACAGGATATGCCATCGTTCATTTTAATTTTTAAAATTATAATAGCAATTTAAGCTTATCTTAAATATTCAAGCAATACTGAAGTTTGTAAGGTAAAAACTTAAAAGTCATCATTCTAACCCTTTCCCTCAAGTCCTACTCCCCAAAGTTGGAAATGGTTCAGTGTATGGTCTTCAAAACTTCTGTACATATGCAAATGTGCATGTGTATTTTTGCTAGAAAATAAGATCATATCATACATACCAATCAATATCTTTTCATGCCATAAGTTTAGATATACTACACCTTTTTAAAGAAAGGCATGATAGTTCTGGTGAGTGTGGCTCAGTTGGTTGAGTGTCATCCAATGCACCAAAAGGTCACCGGTTCGAGTCCCCGTCAGAGCACATGCCCAGGTTGTGGGCTCAATCCCCAGTAGGGCGTGTGCAGGAGGAGCTGAGCCATGTTTCACTCTTATATTGTTGTTTTTCTCTCCCTCCCCTTTCTCTCTCTCTAAATAAATAAAAACATTAAAAGAAATGCATAATATTCCCCTGTCAACATAATTTTTGGTATTGCTATCAGTGCTGCAAAAATATTTTTACATATATTTTGTCCCATTTCAGTAAGGAAAGCTGTAGGATAAATTCCTACAAGTAGAATTAGAGTTGGTCAAAAATATCTACATGGATAATAATTATCCTGCTGGACTACTTTACTTTCCTACCAGCAGTATTTGTATGAACTTCTTTCCCACACACACCTTCACCTATATTGTAATTACTAGTATCTTAAAATGTTTGTCAATCTGATGTGTAAAAAGTGGATCTCATTGTTTTATCTGAATTTCTTTTGTTGACTAGTGATGAGCACTTCTTTGTTGCCACAACCTATTTGGAAATGTCATGTAGATCCAACAGGAAGGCTGGCCTAGAGTCTTAACCTTGGTTGTGTGGTGGGAGAGATGTATGAATGTGCTTGGCAGTGGGATCCAGGAGAGAGCATGGAAGGGGAGGAGACAGAGAAGATGGTGTGATGTCGTACATTTATGGCTTCATTTTTGGCCGTCACGGCAGGGGTGGAGGACAGGTCGGATGGTGGCGCATTACCATGCGTAGAAACCAGTCCACATCTGGCCGCTGATGCAGCATCCCTGAATTCCTCACCTCGCTGAAAATGAGCCATCTCTTCCAGTTCAGCTTGTTTTGAAACCATGGAAATCTTGACCATTATTCTCTGTGTACTTCTTCCCACAGAGATCTGGCATGATACTGATTCAGCATCTGGAGGAGCTAATACCAGTTTATCAAGTCTGTATCCATCACCAAACGGTGCCTCCTCTACCTAAAGGATTTCATGAAACCCCATTTCAGAATCACTGCTTGAAATGGTCATGTTTCAAACCTCTGTAAAGAAACTGTAACTGTGGAAAAATGTAGGTAGGGCCTTCGGTGCAGAAAGAGTATTCAGATATCTTTGCAACCATTAATAGCTCAGTCACATTTTACCTCCTTAATTGTCAAGGATGCATAGGGCATCTATCTCCCAACATATGTGAACTATTGTCCCAATACACATTACTTCCTTCTTTTAGACCCAGCAAGCCTCCCTGAGCAGGGACTGTCACCTGGGGGAGAGGGGACAGGTAGACTGGCCTCCAGGGCACCTTGTAACAAGGACCGTATGAGGAACTTACAGACACCACCGGCTTGTTCTCCATTTAGGATGTCTTCACTGTCGTTTCCATCTCATGACCCAGAGACACCTGCTTATGAAAGAATAGGAGTCCTGACCATTCAGGGCCTCTCAAAACAGGTCAATCTCACCAAATGTCCATGGAGGATGTTTACCCTGATTCTGTTGCAGTTTCTCAGGTAGGTCCAGTGCTTCTCTCTTTTTTAAATACCTATCAGCTTTTTCCCTATGGAGTTCATGTCTTGAGAGTTTGTCTTCCAAACACACTGCATTCACAACTAGTTCATTATTTCTCTCCTTTTTTACTCAAGCACAGTGGTTCTCAACCTTCCTACTGCCGCGACCCTTTAATACAGTTCCTCATGTTGTGGTGACCTCCAACCATAAAATTATTTTCGTTGCTACTTCATAACTGTAATTTTGTTACTGTTATGAATCATAATGTAAATATCTGATATGCAGGATGTATTTTCATTGTTACAAATTGAACATAATTAAAGCATAGTGATTAATCACGAAAACAATATGTAATTATATATGTGTTTTCCGATGGTCTTAGGTGACCTCTGTGAAAGGGTTGTTCGACCTCCAAAGGGGTCGCGACCCACAGGTTGAGAACCACTGCTCAAGCAGATATGTACATGCAGGCTTTCTGGTCAACCTGTGGCATGAGTGTTACTTCAGGATGTAATAAGTTAATACTTTGTGAGTAAATGTAACCTTACCCTCCCCCCACCACAGTGTTTATCTTTATATTCCTAAAAAGGGAAGGACTCTTAGCTGAAAACCCCTTATTTCCTTTATCCCACCCCTCTGACTTTCCTAATTAGTTTATAGTTGGCCATGTAAAAGGTAAGTGTTTCAAGATCATCCACTTCACCCTTTCTCCACACCTGAAAAAGGACAATTTACATTCACATTTTGCTGGTGACAGGAGCCCTGAGTCAAAAGTTTTATACAGAAAACAGCCTTGGAAACAAGATGCTGGTCACTGGAGCTACAGCAGCACATAGAGTTCCCTGTAGGGATCAGGTTGTTAAGACCAGATGAGGAAAAGATGCTGTAAAAGTGTCTGCCTTTTCCAGTTTAATTTTACCAGAGCACATAAATTCAATGACAGGTTTCTTTAAACAGTTGTTCTTAACTTTAAATAATTTTTTTTAAATAATTAGCACCTGGTTTGCTTTTTAAATTTTTGATGTATGAAGTAGAGTGGAAAGATTGGGGGCTATGGATAGTATTCTAAAAAAGAGGAAAGGATACAGTTTTTCATAATTAGACATATTTGACTTTGAACCAAATATTTAGCTATGTGGCCTTGGGAAAGTTGTTTTTAAGTCTTGATTGGCTTTAGGGTGAGTGGGAATATGGCCTTACAGTCTTTTTGTTAACATAAAATAATGAATATGGGCCAGGCTGGGTGATTAGTTGGTTGGAGCATCATCCCATACACCAAAAAGGTTGTGGGGTTTGATTCCCGGTCAGGTCACATACCTAGGTTGTGGGTTCCATTCCCCAGGTTGGGGCACATATGGGGAGGCAACCAATCAATGTTTCTCACATTGATGTTTCTCTCTCTCTCTCTCTCTCTCAAATCAATAAACCTGTTATCACATGAGGATTTAAAAAATCTGTTTTTAAAAAAGAAATAATATGGAAAAGGTAGCATACTACCTCCTTTCCTATCTCTTTATATCACAACTAGTGGCCTGGTGCACAAATTTGTGCACATTGAAAGGAAATTAATTGGAAGAAATATTTTAATATCGCTATTCACCCTTTCTCTATAATAGAAGTGTCAACCAAATTCATGATCAACAATGAGAGATGGAAACACACGCATGTGATTGGCGCCAGCGAAAGCTTTATATGTATCGCGCATGTGCGAGTCAACTTAGCCTTTTATAGATACAGAATAAACTTGCTTAATTAGACCTGCTTTCTGATGTAGCTAAACTTTTTCCAGCCCAGTGAAGCACCCCAACTTCTCTTTCAGGTAATTGTCAGCAACACAGCAGTAAATATCAACACGAAGCAGATTGTTACTGTAAATCATGCAGGGAGAACAAAGGGTAAAATATTTAACTGCAGTAGTGTTTGACTATATTCTGCGTAATGAGAAAACCTGAAGTCATTTTCAAGGTCCACCATTTCTTCTTTTCAGTTGGGTCAAGTTTCTAAGCTTTCTACATCTCTGTTTTCTGGTTAATGAAAAGAAAATAGGATTCCACTGAGTCTCCTATTTACCTACTCCAGGATTTCTGTGAGGATCAAGTGAGATAAGGCATGGGAAACCACTTCACCGACATTTGGTTACAGTGTAAAATGTTTCTACCTGGCAGTAAAGCAAAATAAAGTGTTCCTGGGCTGAAGAAACTCCAAGGAGGCTAGTCGTTAGGGAGAGAAGCCAGGCATTGCTACATGACGTCATTACCCAGACAGACACTTAACATATTAGCTTTTTATATATTTACTAGAGGCCTGGTGCACAAAATTCGTGCACTCAAGGGGGGGGGTCGCTCAGCCCAGATTGCGAGAGGGCGCAGGCCAGGCCGAGGGACCCCACCAGTGCACGATCGGGGCCGGGGAGGGACGCAGGAGGTTAGCCAGCTGGGGAGGGACCACAGAAGGGCTCCAGGGCATGTCCGGCCCTCTTGCCTAGTCCTGATTGGCTGGACCCCAGCAGCAAGCTAACCTACCGGTGGGAGTATCTGCCCCCTGGTGGTCAGTGCATGTCATAGCGAGCAGTTGAGTGGCCTTAGCATATCATTAGCATATTATGATTTGTTTTTTTTGTTTTTTAATATATTTTATTGATTTTTTACAGAGAGGAAGAGAGAGGGTTAGAGAGTTAGAAACATCCATGAGAGAGAAATATCCATCAGTTGCCTCCTGCACACCCCCTACTGGGGATGTGCCCGCAACCAAGGTACATGTCCTTGACTGGAATCTAACCGGGGACCCTTCAGTCCACAGGCTGATGCTCTAGCCACTGAGCCAAATTGGTCAGGGCAGCATATTATGCTTTGATTGGTTGAATGGCTAACTGGATGACCGACACTTAGCATATTAGGCTTTTATTATATAGGATAGATGAATCAGGGCCTCTATTCCATCTGTCTTTAAGAGAGTCCTGGATGCTATGAGGTGATGCTGATCCTGAGGAAGTGACAGTCCATGGGGGAGGAGGAAGCACATCCCCTGTCATTGCAGACCAGCAAACTTCTGAGAAAGGTGAGACGAGGCATTGTGAGAGCTCACACCCAGTTCTCAGGCTTTACTCGCCCAGTTACACTGCCTCTGGGGCCCTTGTCATACCCTAGGGACAGGGAAGCAATTCCTTTCTGAATTAGTTGAAGGCCTTGTTCATCCGCCTGCCTCAGGCCAGTGCCTTTTCTCCCTGAAGTGTCTCTCAGAGCTGAAGCTTCACTCCTGGCCAATAGGAGCCAACAAACCTAATCCTGGGTCCCAGGAACTGCCTCCCTGTTAGGTCCAATCAAATAATTGAATCAACATCTCCTCCCCTGGGAGCTGACCTTTAGGCCACTTCACAGCCCACATTCCCTTTCTCTTAAACCACATTCCACTTGTTAAGACCATATTCCATTTCTAAGACCATTATCCACCCACCCCCATCCCCACCTTCGAGGATCCTGACCTGCCCACAGAATTCTCTGCCCACAGAAAGCCTGCCTAGAGGCTTTCAAATTTCTGACTCCCTGTCTCTGGGTCCTGGCACCATTTGGGGGCTCAGCCCATCTGGTTTTCCAGATGACCTAATAAATGAATAATTCTTTACTACTTTTGGCCTCTTGAGTTCCTCCTTTGGCGATCCTAACACTCCCCAGTCAGGGTCCTGTTCCCAGTGTTCTCCCCTGCCTCCCTGGAGAGAGAGAAGGCTCATCATCTGATACACAGCCTCTGGGAACCCTGCTCTGATGGGGCTCCTTGAGTCATCAACATCTAACTACCCAGGCTACTTGTGAAGAATACAAGCTATTGGCTCCTTTTATCACCGACCTGGCCAAGGAGCCTGCCAGGCTGTGGAATACAAAGAAAAAGCGTCCCAGGGTTCAATTCTGGTCAAGGGCACCTGCCCAGGTTGTGGGCTCAATCCCCAGTAGGGGGCGTGCAGGAAGCAGCTAATCAGTGATTCTCATCATTGATGTTTTTCTCTCTCTCCCTTCCTCTCTGAAATCAATGAAAATATATTTTTTAAAAATATATTGGACTATTAAAATAAAGAAAAGAAATGAGTGGCTCATGGGGGCAAAGATTTCATGCTGATTGTGCTCTGAGCAGCTAAGACAAAACAATGCCAGGTATTGCTAAATTATTAGAAAATAATTGTGGAAAATAGCAAGAAAATAAAGATATCTTTGACTTAACCCTCCCACAGGGAGACAGTGGTGTCGTGGAGAAGGCATGAGCATTGGTGGCAGGTGGACCAGGCCCCTTTCTGGTTGTTTTTGGGGGACACGTGCTTTGGCAGTGATGATGGAGGTATGACTGTGATGGTAGTTCTTGCTATTCACATGGATTGAGGTCTTACTATGTGCCAAGCACTACTAGTGCTTTATAGCTGTTATCTCCCAACAGCCCTGTGAAGTAGTTACTATTATTACCTCTGTTTTATAGGTGAGGAATCTGAGACACTTAAGTTAAATGATGTAACCTCTCTCAATCTTCATTTCTTATCTGCACAATGGGAATTAAAGAAAATACTCTCTTATCCTGACTAGGGTGGCTCAATTGGCTGGGCATCCTCCCATACACCAAAAGGTGGTAGTTCAATTCCCAGTCAGGGCACATGCCCAGGTTTGGGGCTTGATCCCCAGTAGGGGTAGTACAGAAGGCAGCCAATTGATGATTGACATTTCTCTTTCTCTCCCTTTCCCTTCCTCTTTGTCTAAAATCAATAAAAGCATATTTTAAAAAAAATACTATCTCAGAGTTGAAGAAATAATGACCAATTCACATCAAGTTTGTGATATACAATAGGTATTCAATAATGAAATTTTCTCCTGTGAGAATGGGTCCCAATGAAATAATAAAAAGGAGCAAATGATCTTATCATGGAGATGTAACCTGGAAGCCACCTTTGTGTCCAGCAATAGGAAAAGGCTTAGCAGATTAGGACAGAATATTATACAGCCACTAAAATATCTATGAAAACCATAAAAGTAGAAAGTTTTTAGAATATTATGTTACACTAGAGGGCTGGTGCATGAAACTCATGCACTCGGGGGGTATCCCTCAGCCTGGCCTGCACCTTCTCACAGTCTGGGAGCTCCCCGTGGGAGTGGGCCTAAGCCGGCAGTCGGACATCCTTAGTGCTACCGCGGAAGCAGGAGAGGCTCCCACCACCACTGCTGCGCTCGCCAGCTGTGAACCCGGCTTTTGACTGAGCGGCGCTCCCCCTGTGGGAGTGCACTGACCACCAGGGAGCAGCTCATAGCAAACGGTCGTTCTCCCATCCGCCAAAACCAGCTCTCCAACATCCCCTGAGGGGTCCCGGATTGCGAGAGGGCACAGGCCAGGCCGAGGGACCCCACTGGTGCACAATCAGGGCCAGGGAGGGATACAGGAGGTTGGCCACCCGGTGAGGGACCATGGGAGGGCTCCAGGGCATCTAGTTCAGTCCCGATCAGCCAGACCCCAGCAGCAAGCTAACCTACCGGCCAGAGCATCTGCCCCCTGGTGGTCAGTGTACATCATAGCAAGCAGTTGAGTGGCCTTAGCATATCATTAGCATATTAGGCTTTTATTATATAGGATTAATAAAAAGAAAAAAGAGTATATGTACATTGATTACAATTATATGAATTAACTTGTACACAAGGTTTGAAAGCAAAATATAATTAAAAGTTGTTAGACATAGGTTATTTAATGTGGTTATATACTGCCTTACAGTTTTTGAAAAACCAGCAAAAACAAAAGTAGTGCCAGGTGCTACAAGTGGCAGCTGCTGTCAATATGGCTAAAATACCAACTAATGTCCCAGATGTGCAAAGGATACCGATCCTTTTAACCACACCAGCACATGCAGAGAGTTGCCTACCAGTAATATTTTCTTGTTCTTCTACTGAGAATGTAACACATCTTTGAGACAGATTTCTGGGAAAAAAAATTGGCTTCAATGGATATACTACATGCCAACCAACCTGTTGCACTCTGTAAGTCCAGTAAAGTTTCTTGGTCCAGTGAGTAGAAGTTGACTTGACTAGTGAAGTAGGAAAGCTTCCTTTAAAGGTCTTTTTCTTTGCTCAGCAGGGAACATGCAGATTTAGTAACATGCAGATTTACTCTGAGTAGGAAAGAGCGGTACTGAAGAACTTGACCTCTAAGGCGATTATTTCATATAATATTGAATTTTTTTGCACATAAAGGAGATAGTGTATGACTAGAAAATGTATTATGAATAGATAATGAAAAATTATTTCATTATCTCAGTTCATGGACATGAAAAGTAATGAATCCTGCTTACTGATCAAGGCTGATGTCCACTATATCTACTAGGATGTAGTCCGACCTAGAATATTCTTCTTCCTCAATGTTATGACTCCAAGAACAGATGTGCCAGAAAAGAGACTAACCTGGATTATGCAGCCTTTTACTATGGGCTGTGAAGGCAAAGTTGTAAACTTTGTTGCATGTTGTGGACTTTTTTGCCTCCCTACCTCTCAAGTGACCCCTGGGCCTTTTCCTAAAATCAAATTCATTTTACTGAGACATTGCGGGCCAGTATAGTTCACCATCTAGTGCTGCCTTGTGAAAGCTGGCAGCAGCATCACATCATCTAAAGTGCAATGCCAGGACTATGTCCTGCACCAGCCTCCCACCCTCCCCATTTTACCTGCAATCGTCATTCTTTATTTTTAAAGTATATTTTTATGTTTTCAGAGAGGAAGGGAGAGGGACAGAGCGATAGAAACATCAATGATGAGAGAGAATCATTGATTGGCTGACTCCTGCACGCCCCCTACTGGGGATCGAGCCCGCAACCTGGGCATGTGCCCTGACAGGGAATCAAACTGTGACCTCCTGGTTCATAGGTGGACACTCAGCCGCTGAGCCACACTGGCTGGGCTATAATCGTTATTCTGGATCTCGCTCTGTAGCCCGTAGCTATGCTGGTGCAGTGGAGGAGGAGTCCCAGAATCTAGAGGCACTTTAGTTCACATGCTGTCACTAACTGAGCTATCCTGAGCAATTTAGTCGATCTATCTGTGTTGCTTCTTAACTGTGAATAAGGAACATCGACAAATGTTGTCAGGATCAAATGAGAAAATTTAAGTGAAAGCACTTTCTTTTCTTTCTTTTTTCTTTTTCTCTCTCTTTTTTTTTACTTTAGAGAGAGAGAGAAAACCTTGTTGTGAGAGAAAAACATCGATCGGCTGCCCCCTGCGTACCCCTTTACTGGGGATCAAGCCTGCAACCCGGGCATCATGTGCCCTGACCAAGAATATTACTGATGACCTTTTGGTGCATGGGACGACACGCAACCAACTGAGCTACATCGGCCAGGGTATAAAAGTACTTTCAAAATAAATGTAATGGTCACAATAAGTTTTCAGTTCACACCCACTAGGATAGCCATAATAAAAAAGACATAAAAAATGTTGATAAAGGCATGGAGAAATTGGAACCCTCACATATTGCTGGTAGGATTGTAAAATGGTACAGCTGCTTTGGAAAACAGGCTCTTAGTTCTTCAGTTAAACATAGTTGTCAAATGACCCAGCAGTTCCGCTCCTAGCTATGTGCCCAAGTGAAATGAAACATACATCTACTCAAAAACTTGGACATGAATGTTCACAGCAGCATTATTCATAATAACCAAAAAGTTGAAGCATTCCAAGTGTCCATGGAATGCTTAAGTGCTTAAATGGATAAATAAAATGTGGTATATCCATACATTTGTTTTTTAAAAAACATGACGACGTCTTTATTTTATTTAATTTATTTTTTTATTAATCCTCACTCAAGGATATTTTTCTTACTGATTTTTAGAGAGAGTGAAAGGGAGGGGGGAGAGAGAGAGAAACATACATGTGAGAGATATATCCATTGGTTACCTCCTGACTGGGGCCTGGAATCAAACCTGCAACCCAGGTAGTTGCCTTTGATCTGGTATCAAACCCATGACCCTTCAGTGTGCGGGCCAATACTCTAACCACTTAGAAACATTCACCAGGGTGATACAATTGATTAATTGATTATTATTATTCAACAATGAAAGTGTATGAAGAAATGATACATACTGCAGTGTGAATAAAAACATTGTGGTAAATGAAAAGAAACCAGTCATAAAAAGTCACATATTATGATCTCATTTATATGAAATATCCAGAATAAGCAAATCTGTAAAGATAAGTAGATGAATTGTTGGAAGGGCTAGAAGATGGGGGGGTGGGGGTGGGGAGGTGGACTAATGGATGCTAATGGATCCAGGCTTTATTTTGGGAGTTATGAAGTTCTAAAATTGATTTATTGGAATTCTCTGTGAATATACTAAAAACCATAGAATTTTATACCATAAATTGTATGGTGTGTGAATTTTATCTCAATAAAGCTGTTATGGAAAGCAAATAGGTGCAATGCAAAGGCCATTGGTTTTCTGCAAATGACCAAACAGAGCTGAACTCCAGCAAGGATCCATTCAGGGCTTGGTTGACTTACTTCCAACATCTGAGATCAAGATACATCTTCTAATTGAGGACATCCCATAATCTGCCCACCAGGCCACACTTGTCATTGCCTGCATGTTCATGAACATCAAAAGCACCAGTGACTAGAACTGGAAAATGGTTGTCAATTGCTTCAATAAAGTCTCAGAAGGAAGAGTGAAGCACTCTTTTAACCCCTAGGAACCAAATGTTTATTGGGAAGGGAGTCAAGAAAATGGTAAGTCCTCACATACTGGGCAGTAGTCTCAAAGGAAAAATAAAAAATAGACTCCAAAGAGCTGAGCCCCAGGAGCCTTTGGTACTTGTGGATTCTCTTAAGAGAGGCTATATCATCAGTGCCCTTGATGGGACAAGAGATGGCACTGAGTGAATAAGTAGTGACATGGACTCTGAGTCAAACAATGGATTTAGAAGTCTAGGGCTCTGTGAGTACAACTGAGGAATATTTTAAATCAATGTATTTTGCCTATATTTCACTTTTTATGCATGCAGAAGAGTAGTAAATGTCTTTTAAAATCTAAGCGTAAAAGAGTGGCCTTTAAAAGTATAAATTAAACATTGTAAGTGATAAAACATCATCTCATAGTTTTAATTGACAGCATTTTTTCTCAATGCATCTTAGAATTAGAGGCTTATATTTGACCAGAGGCCTGCTGTATGAAATTCATGCACTTGGGAGAGGGTTCCCTCAGCCCGGCCTGCGCCCTCTCATAATCCGGGAACCCCATGGGGAGCAGGCCTAAGCCATCAGTCAGACATCCTTAGTGCTGCTGCAGAGGCGGGAGAGGCTCCTGCCACCACTGCTGCGCTCGCCAACCCTGAGCTTGGCTTCTGGCTGAGCAGCACTCCCCCTGTGGGAGCGCACTGACCATGAGGGGGCAGCTTCTGCATTGAGCGTCTGCCCCCTGGTGGTCAGTGCACGTCAGAGCGAGTGTTTGAGCGACCTAAGCATATCATTAGCATATTATGCTTTTATTGGTTGAATGGATGACTGGACACTTAGCATATTAGTCTTTTATTATATAGAACTAGGAGCCCAGTGCACGAATTAGTGCACCTTGAAAGGAACTGTGGGCCGTGAGGCTGTGGTGGGCACAGGGGTGGGTCTCAGCCCATCCTTTGTGTCCCCACCTGGCCCCACCAGCTGTGGCCCCTGGTCACCTCTCTGCTGGCTGCCCCGCTCCCACCACTGCCACCAATCCCACTGATGGCACCAGCCCCACTCACACCTGCTGATGGCGCAGAGCAATTGGAGCCTGCGCCAGCAGCAGGTGTGAGCAGGGCCGGCACTGTCAGTGGGTGCAAGCAGTGGCTGCTGCCCCGATTGCCCCTCAGGGGGAGGTGGAGAATCCCTGAGGAGAGATTGGGGCCAGCAGCCACTGCTTGCACCCACTGACAGCGCTGAGCAATCAGGTCCGGTGCCGGGTGCCGGGTGCCGGCAACATGTGCAAGCAGGACTGTCACGAGCAGTGGGTGCGAGCGGAGGCTGCCAACCCAGATTGCCCTTCAGGGGCAGGGGGAAGTGGAGAAGCCCTGAGGGGTGATTGGGGCCAGCAGCAGCCGCTCACACCCACTGACCTGACGGCATCAAGCGATCAGGACCGGCACCAGGCACCAGCAGTGGCTGTGAGCGGTGCCTCCAGCACTGGCTGCGGGTGCAAGCGCGGCCAGCGCCGGCAGCAGGTGCAAGCGCCAGGTGGGACCGTGGCACATGGGAGCAAAGAATTTTCAGTAACCACCAGAGGCTTGCCCCGATGACAGCAACCAGTGCCCCACCTTGGTCTGGTGCCCCCACTCACCTGCTCCACCATTCTGCTGCGGCCAATGCCTGCCATGTTCCGCGCACGTCCCTTGGTGGTCAGCACACGTCATAGTGTCCGGTTGTTCAGTTGTTTGGTTGTTCCAGTTTTTCTGCCGTTTGGTCTATTTCCATATTAGCCTTTTATTATATAGGATAGTATTTGGTACTTACTAAAGGTAGTCCATGAGTGTGGCATCTAAGTTAATGTGACATCTCTAGCTGTTTCATTGACAAATACTATAGTGTAATTCTTGCCTCTCAAGCATTGAAATGAATTTACATTTGTTTTAGGATTTGCATGGAATTTCTGTTAGCCATCAGAGTTGTGTGCGATTTGTTGACTTTTACTCTGTTCCTAGCACTGTGCTAAGAGCTCCTTGTGCATTTTCTCATTGGCACCTAACAATGTAGAAGTTACTATTTCTTATTTTACAGAAAACGGAACTGAGTTGAGACATTAAAGAACTCTCCAGCATTCTTTTTTTTTTTAAAAAAAAATATTTTATTGAGTTTTTACAGAGAGGGAGAGGGATAGAGAGCCAGAAATATCGATGAGAGAGAAATATCGATCAGCTGCCTCCTGCACAACCCCACTGGGGATGTGCCCGCAACCAAGGTACCTGCCCTTGACTGGAATTGAACCTGGGACCCTTCAGTCCACAGGCTGATGCTCTATCCACTGAGCCAAACCGGTCAGGGCTCTCCAGTATTCTTTAGCAACTAAAAGACAGCCAGGACTAGAACCCATCTGATTCCAGAAGTTCCTGCTCTTGACTGCTCTGCTAGAACCCCTTTATGGCCAATTGTAAATTGGGTCTTAAAATCACAGGCAATTAAACAATGCAGATGGAAATGGGAAATAGATGTAGTTATATAGTAGCTGCAGACTTCTGGGCGTTCTCTAAAGTTAACTCTGCATTTTTCCAGTTACTGGAAGGAGATTGGAGTAAAGATGAGTGAGAATCTGTAGTTACATGTCCCGTTTTTCGCCTGTAAATTCTGCTGATCAGCTGTAAAACTAAGTTTCTTTCTTCCACCTTTACTCTCCAAGCATTCTGGTTGTGCTTTTGTGTGCAGAAATGCCCATGGAGAGAACTACACAGGGTTTGAGATGCAGAGCCAGAATAAGGGTCTCCTATATAACAAAATCTCAAAACACAGAGCTGTAGAGCCAAAAAGGATCGCAGAAATTGGTGCACCTATGAAACTTTTCCAAGGACTAGATTCTCAGTGGTTCTCAAAATAGCATCACCTGGGAAGTTGTTAGAAATGCAGACTGTTGGGCCCCAGCCCAGACCTCTGGGTCAGAGACTCTGGGGATGGGGTCCTGCAATTTGTGCTTTATGAAGCCTGCTAACATTTGAGAACCACTGAACCAGAGCAAAAATTTCCACAGGGGCCCTGGCCGGGTACCTCAGTTGGTTAGAGTGTTGTCCCAATACGCCAAGGTTGGGGGTTCCATCCCCAGTCAGCACACATACAAGAAGTAACCAATGAAAGTACTTCGTTGTGCCAATGAGTGGAACAACAAATTGATCTCTCTCTCTCTCTCTCTCTCTCTCTCTCTCTCTCTTTCTCTCTCTTTTTCTCCCTTCCCCCGCTCCCTCTCTCTCTCCTCTTTTTCCCTCTCCCTCTTTCCCCTCCCTTTCTCCCACTCTCCCTCACTGCCTGCCTCCCTCCCTCCCTTCCTTCATCTCTGTCTCTAAAATTAATAAATAAAAATTTTTAAATTTTTTTGACAGGATCCTGAGGCTAGTCTCCTTTTTGGAAGTCCATCACAGCTCTTATTTCAAATTCAATTAAAAATATTTACTTTCATATTTTATACATGAAATTTCTTCTAACATTTATAGTATTTAAAAGCACAAGAATCCTAGCCTAAAAATCTGATTCTATTCTTCTACTCTCCTCCTTAGCAGTTAACATTGGCTAAAAATATCTTTTCTTAAAGAGTTTGTCAGTCCGAAGTATTCTCTGCATTAAATTGTAAGGTATTAGATGACAGAAACTAATTTGGAAACAATATTCAACAACTATATTAACAAAATACTTACTCAGCAAAATGAATAGCCAAAGGAAATTTCTAGAATAATTTAAGTGATATGACATACCTATTTGTGCATTACTGATGTGGATATGTTTTCTAATTTATTGACAAAATATAGTGAAAAGTTGCTATAGTCAGTAGGAGACGAGAGAGCACTTTTCTGACTCCTGAATATTTTTAATTCAATTTCTGAAACATTCCTTTCCCTACTAATATTTTGATTTGATTCTTGGTCTGGGGAAGTGTGGAACTTGTTCATGTCAGCATTTGCCAAATGGCATTCCTGTAATATGTCAATCTGTTTCTCAAAGCAAAGGTTTTGGGGTAAATACATCTGGGAAATGCTGTGTTAAAAAATTAACAGATTCACTTCATGACTTCTTTGAGTTTTTAGTAGGTAATATGAACTGTGACTCCCTAGGGGGTTATGTCTTACATAGCATTTGCCTTATTTCTGTAATAAAGTATTTTGGAAAAATAATAAAGAATTGTTTATGAGGGCCTTCTGCACTGACATGGAAATATTGCTACATAGAACGCTTCTTTGTAATGGCAATTTACTAGTTTGCAAAGAAATTTTTCCTGTCAATGTGTTTGATGATTACCTTAGTTTGTAAATATGCTATGAACTGATGTTTGATGCCCTAAAACTAAAATATAGCCCCTGGATATGTGAAATGTATGTCTGTTCAGGAAGTTTTTCTGTATTTTAGTTGTAATTCAAGTTTGGTCCTGGGAGTGTGTCCATGCAGCATCCACTTACTCCACCGCCATTTTTAATCTTCCTGAAATGTGTCTAGGTGCATCTCTGCTTTAAGTAATTCTTTTCATGTTTTATAAAAACGTTGCTTCTGGCCCAGCTGGTGTGGCTCACTGGTTGATCATCAACCTATGAACTAGGAGGTCACGGTTCGATTCCCGGTCAAGGCAGATGCGTGGTTGTGGGCTTGATCCCCAGTGTGGGGCGTGCAGGAGAATTCTCTCTCATCATTTGATGTTTTTATCTCTCTCTCCCTCTTCCTTCCTCTCTGAAATCAATAAAAACAACGTTGCTTCTAGAATGTAATGTGTTCTAAACAATTTAATAAATATGTATAATATGAACATGATAAATGGTATTCAAATTAAAATCTTTGTTAAAAATTTTGTTTTTATTTTGATAGAGAAGGCCAATTGATATTTTGACCTTATTGGTGGTAAAGTTATTTCAATTATTAATGTTTTCTCAATGAATATTTATTGAGTATGATGTTAAATATTTTTGCTCAATACTCAAGGCATTAAAAAGTATTAGTTTTCTATTGCTGCAAAATTTATCACAAACAGAGGCTTCAAACATCACCCACATATCAGCTCACAGTTCTGCAGGTTCAAAGTCCAGCTAGGCATAGCCAGATCTCTGCTCAAGTTGTCATGAAGCTGAAATCCAGGTGTTGGCCAAACTTAGCTCCTGTCTGGAGACTCTGGGGAAAATACACTTTCAAGCATTCATTTTATCGGCAGAATTCAGTTCCTTGCAACCATGTACCGGAGGTTCCCATTCCTTGCATGTTGTCAGAAAGCTGTTGCTCTCTGGTCCCAAAGGTTGCTTTCAGATCTTTTCCATCTTCAAGCCAGCAAGGGCATGTCCAGTCTGTCATGTGCTTTGAATCTCTGACTCCCTCTGCTGCCTCTAGCCAGAGAAAACTCTACTTTTAATGATTCATTGTGATTAGGCCAGGCTCACCTAGGTAATCTCCCTTTCTTGAAGTCAGCTGTGCCACCTAACAATCACGGGAGTGATGTCACATTCACAGATTCTACCATATTCAGAGGGGGCTGAGGTGCTACAAGGATGAGTGTCATGTGGTGTTATCTTAGAATTCTGCCTACTACAAAGTATAGGATGCATCCCAGTTCTCTAAAGTTAAAAAATTAGGAGATAGACAATATAAATGTATGTCTTGGTGCATCTCTGCTTTAAGTGATTTTAAATTTTAAAATGAATACTACAGAAAGTATTTCAGTAGTTTATAGAGTGACATCAGTGGGATCAACTGGTTAGAAAAGTTACATGGAGTATTTTTAAAATTATACTAGGCCCCTGAGGGATAATAATAGCAATGACTAACATTTATTGAGTTATAAGTCCTGGGCACAGCTGTTTACATTTATTATCTCATTTGATCTTTACACCTACTATAATTATTCCAATTTTGCAATTGAGGAAACAGAAGTTTAGAGAGATGAAAACTGTCAAGTGGCAAAACCAGAAGCAATGCCAAGCCAATGGGTTCCTCGTTACCAATCATGTAACAAACCTTTGTAAGGCCATCGCCCTGAGCCAGGTACTTTGCTAGGTGCTGTTAATACAAAAGTAAAATCCAATTCCTGCCTCCAGGAAGTCACGATAAAAGAGACGGTCCAGGAAACTAACCGAGGCCCTGGATTTTGTAGAGTTTAATAACAGTACAGTGGCCTCACAAAATAAAGCATGATCAATTCTGCTTCATTGGGCCACCAAGAGCTTCTCAGACGAGGTGACACTTGTGGTAGATCTGAAGAATGAGGAATTCTCCAGGAGAATGTGGAGGGTTGGAATGGACAAGAAGAAATTCCAGATGTAGGCAAAGGCAAGGAAGAATGAAGCCATATGACCTAGGTAGGAAAAGGCTGGTATACCCTGGGTAACAGGGAGAAATAAGAGATGAGGCTGCAAAAGAAGCCAGGGGTCCAATCGTCAGTGGATTTATACAACATAATGGCCCATTTGGATTTATCCCATAGGTAGTAGGGAATCCACTGAGCTGTTTTAAGCAGGAGAATAACGTGGACAGAGTTGTACCCCAGACATTAGCATGAAGGATGTATTTGAGAAGAACAGGAGTAGCGAAAGGAGACCAGTTAGAAGACGACCATTACAATCTAGATGAGCAATATCAAAGGCCTGTGGTGAGAGGCAAAGCAGACGAATGTGAGGGACCAGAGAGAGAGAGAGAGTGAGAGAGAAATAGTGAGAGAGAGGAGATCTGGTGACTGGTTAGGTGGAGGGCATGAACAAAAAAGAGGATTTAGGATCACTCCGGGTCTGTTTTGGCTTGTTTGGATGATGGCACCATTGACTGGCATAAGGAGGGAAAAGTAAATTCGGTATTGCCCAAATTAAGTTTGAGTCATCCGTATTACATCCAAGCGTCGACATCTGAACCCACATGAAGATATCTGTTGTAGCGTTACGATGAGCACGTGCCCAGCATATCAGAGCATTTTGTGTGGGGTGACTTCCTAAAGCAGATGATTCCAGGGAGATAGGAGGAAAACAGAAGGGACAGTGGAAGAGATTTTCTGGAGCAAGGGAAAAATGACTAGAGAGCCCCAAAGGATGAGGTAGATAGGGGGACAGTGGAATACAGATGAAATGAGTGTTGCCATGTGGTTTTATAGTGGTGACCTCAGCTCTAAGTGATGCAGGTACTGTGCCCAAGAGGTGAGCACACTGTCCACTGTGAGGTCACTTCTGCGTGGTCCTGAAGCTCTTCCTCTGGTTTAGGAATCGGATTCATTTTGTTTGTTAATTATTATTGTTGGAGTGGACGTGGCTTCATTTCTCAGCAGTGGCCTCTCCTTAACCAAGCTCAGCAAGACTGAGTCACCCATGTAGACAACGCATTGACTTGCAGGGCAAACTACAATAGCAGCCGGCCTGGCTGACCAGGGAACTGAGCTGCTAGGAGGCTGCTCTGGGATCATGACCTAGTGAAGGGGTTGATGGCTGACTACAATGTTCACTGGTGTCAGAGCCGGACTATCAGTTCCCCGATCAACAGACATGGCTAGATATTCTGGTTAACCTAACAGATGGTTGTTGTCCACTGCTTTTTGTTCCTGAGGTTTCTTTGGCCAGCCCTTCTAGTCATACTTTTTCTCTAAACCAGCTTCCTTGTTTGCTTCTACTTGCTAACTTACAATCACTTTTTTTCCTTTAAATTTTTTAATGGCCAGGAAATGGCATAGAATAACTGCCAAGTCACATAAATTAACTTTTCTGTTAATGTTTGTGATCCCAGAAAGAACTCTATATCAGTCTGTACAAAGCACATGTGAGTTTTCATGCATCATTGCCGGCACGTGACTGAGAGTGGGCCATGGACCCTTCTTTACGTGGTCCAGAAGAAAAGGCAGCCGCCATGTTCGGAGGCTTCAGATCTCCTTCTACCTCAGAGTTGGGCTCTGGTCTGGATCTTGAGTGATAGGGATTAACTGGTAATGGTCGATCTGTTTTCACTTTGGTGACCTTGGTCAGCTCTCCCAGGTCAGGTCACACCCAGCCCAGCTGGTTCAGCACACACACTTTTTTAATCCTCACCGGAGGATATTTTTTCCCCATTGAATTTTAGAGAGAGTGGAAGGGAGGGGGAGAGACAGAGAGAGAAAAAACCATCAACGTGATGAGAGGTACATCAATTTGTTGCCTCCCGCGTCCGTCCTACCAGGGCCCAGGGAACGAACCTGCAACCAAGGTATGTGCCCTTGACTGGAATTGAATGCAGGACCCTTCAGTCCACATGCCAAAGCTCTGTCCACTGAGCCAAACCAGCCAGGGCTAGCACACACTCTTAAAACTGCCTGCCCGTTACAACAGCAACAAAATAGCTGTAGGACGGAATAATCCACGCAGTATTCTGTAAAAGACTTTCACGGTGACATTTTATCTGCCTGAAGAACCCAGAAGCACTTGTTGACAAACTTGCCTTCCTCTGAACACTACTGCAGGTCTTTCTCTTCCCAGCGGCACAGCATGAATCCTTGTTGGGTCTGTCGCACTGAGCTCCGTAGTGATGTGTGCAGCTTTATGCATAGCAGACTGACCTTCACCTCCTGCACTTTCGGATCCTCCGGAGTCGGCAGCTCCACTGTCCCCGTCATGGTGGTGGCCCTCCCAACCGGGATGAGGTACCTACAGCCGCATCACCCTCATCTCCTACAATCACTTTTTATTTTTGTTATTATTTTTTAAAGTTACAAATATACCTTTATTCACCAATCGTTTTTGTGTTGTTTTTTGGTTGGTATTTTTTGGTTAATTCTCACCTGAGGATATTTTTTCATTGATTTGAGAGTGGAAGAGAGAGGGAAAGACAGAGAAACATCGATGTGAAAGAAACATGATTGGTTGCCTCCTGCATGCACCCCGACCAGGGCCCGGGCCAGGGAGGAGCCTGAATCAAGGTACTTGCCTTTGACCAGAATTGAACCCGGGACCCTTTGGTCCACAGGCAGACGCTCTATCCACTGAGCCAAACCGGCTAGGGCCTACATTCACTTTTTAAATCCTACTTCCCTGATATTACTCCCAGGTTTTGATTGGAGCTTTGGGTCACCCCCAGCTCCTTAGTCAATCATCTACAGAGCAGGCCCTTTCTTCATTTACACATGCCGGTTACATTCACCCATATGTAGAGCTTTAACTATGTAAATTGTGGATGACAACTTTCCAGGTTTTAAGAGGCAAGCCCACAGTCACTCCCTGTGAAGAACAGTTAGAGAGGTTGGACAAGAGGGTAGGCTAAATTTAAAAGTTCTTGCAAATCGGGCTGAGGATGTGAATCCTAGGGAGGCCCTGGAGGTGTGGGTTTGGGCGGCTAATCTGGAACTGAGGGTCAGCTGCATTGCAGTAAGAATTGGCCAGAGGCCAAGAGTCCAGTGAAGAAGCTGAGGCAGTGGAGGTAATGGACTCTGCAAGGCCAGGACTGAAATGGTAACGAAGTGTGGAAAGGAAATGAATGCCATGTTGAACAGTCATTTCAAAAGGAGAAACAACAAGCCCAAGTGACTGATGGGCTACAGCAGATAAAGATGAGGAACACAATGATGCACTCTTTTTCTTTAGTTCAATGGTCGCTATTGGCAGTACTTTAGGTATCCTATATAATAAAGAGCTAATTAGACCAGACAGCCAAACATCTTTCCTGATGACCTTCCGAACAAAGCCGAACTGTGAGGGCCGAGGCAAGAACGACCTTCCTGAATGACCAGTGGGCAGGGGGCAGGGCCAGTGAGCCTACACCACCAGGCCAGCTATGGTGGTCCCAGCGCCCCTTCTTCTGCAGAGGCAGTGGGAGAGGCAGTGGCGCACACCTTCCACAGAGGCAGCAGGAGAGGGGGCTGCGCGGTTCTGGCACCTCCACGGAGGTGGGACGGGTCACAATTGCAGCACCTCAAACTCCCACTGCCCCTCCCCTGGCCAGCTTGGTCCCCGATTGGCACCGCCCCCCTCCCCCCCCACCAGTGGGCATGGGGGCGAGGCCAGCGCTAAGGAGCAGCAAGCCAGCTTCTGGTCAAGCGGTGCTCCTCCCCTCCTCCTGCTCAGCCAGAAGCTGGGCTCACAGCTGGCAAGTGCAGGGGTGGTGGCGGGAGCCTCTCCCGCCTCAGCAACAGGCGGGCAGTAAGGAGCAAGGGGTCCTGGACTGCAAGATCCCCGGACCACAAGAGGGATGTCTGAGTGCCAGCTTAGGCCCAGGGGATCGGGCCTAAGCCAGCAGGCAGACATCCCCTGAAGGGTCCCAGATGGCGAGAGGGCGCAGGCCGGGCTGAGGGACCTCCCCTCACCCCCCCAATCCAGTGCATAAATTTCGTGCACCGGGCCTCTAGTTTTATTAATATTATGCCTTGTTTTAGGTGTATGTCTAGGAGCACTACATATTTGTAAAGCTTGACTATTTCAGTCTGGCACTCCTACCCTGGTTTACTGGATACATTTAATAGAATGAGCAACTTCTTAGAAATTCCAACCTGTAGTCTAATCCAGACTATTTTCCTTTGTCATATCTCCTAGGAAGAAATGTTTGATGTAAGCAGAATAAGGAATAGAGTTCTGAGAGGAACTCAGGCTAATGGGGAGAACTGACCTCTCGATCAGTAAGCTTTTATTAAGCACTTACTATATATCTAAGGTTGTGTGAGGTGCTATGGAGACCATGAAACCTGTATAACAGCTCCTTTTTGGAGGACTTGAATTGCCTTCTCAGGAGCTGGGTTTTCCTGTAAGAAACAACCAGCAGGAAGCATCAGGAATGGTGTATATGAGGTTCTAGGCTGGTCCATGGCAATGGGTGGTATTTGCATACAAGCTGAGCAATGGGCCTCTGGAAGCCATCCCAGAGGACAAAAATCTCTTAGCTTGAAGGCTATGATGCAGGCAAAAAGGCAAACTGGGGCCAGTATGTTTAGTCACAGAGTCCAGAGGGATTAATCTTTTCTTTTCCCCCGGGAGGTTTATTCTTTTGAAACACTTTTATGTGTATTAATCTCATTTTAGCCTTGACACAATCCAGCAAGGGAGGCAAGGTGAGAATTATAAAGAGAGAAAGAATTTGTGAGAGATTTATGATGTTGAAACAGTAGGACTTTATGACCAATTAATCTTCTGCTTGAGGGTGGGGGAAGCATTGAGGATGGCTCCCACCCCACTCACTCACTCGCTTACTAAATCAAGTGTGCAGCAAATTCTTCTTGAGGGTCCAATATGTGTCTCGTCTGTGCCCTGGTGCCAGAGTTCCACATTCCTGGCCGAGGCTACCAAGTAGCTCATAGTGCCATTGCCTGTGACAAGAAACAGTGGAGGAGAACATCTGGTGCTGACTGTCCTTCAGTTCCCACCTGCTTGTGGGACACCAAGGTGAAATCAACCACTAGGTAATTATATAGAAACTAGAGGCCCGGCCTACGAAATTCGTGTGTGGGTATGGTCCTTAGGCCTGGCCTGCGATCAGGGCCATCTTCCCCAGCTGCCTGCAGCTGGCCATGCCCCCTGCCATCACCCACCTCCGGTTCCCCTTTCACCATCAGGTGATTGGTGCCTGACGGCCAGGGGAAGGGACCAAGAGGTCAGCTGTTCTTGCCCTCTTGCCGGCCCTGCCCCCGCTGCGGGTGGCCATCAGGCGATCAGAGCCTGCTGGCTGGAGAAAGGGACCAAGAGGTATTCAGTGCCCCTCATAGTGACTGGTCCAGCAGTCATTCTGGTTGTTCTGCTGTTAGGGTCAATTTGCATATTACCATTTTATTATATAAGACTAGAGGCCCGGTGCACAAAAATTTGTGCACTCGGGGGGGAGGGGGGTCCCTCAGCCCGGCCTGTGCCCTCTCGCAGTCTGGGACCCCTCAGGAGATAACGACCTGCTGGCTTAGGCCTGCTCCCGGGTGGCAGAGGGCAGTCCCAATCGCTAGGTGCAGCCCCTGGTCAGGCTCAGAGTAGGGCCGATTGGGGAGTTGGGGCGCTGCCCCCTGTCATACACAGAGCAGGGTGATCGGGAGGTTGTGATTCCACCCTCAGTCACGCTCAGGGTAGGGCCGATTGGGGGGTTGGGACACCATCCCCTGTCACACTCAAGGCAGGGTCGATGGGGAGGTTGCGGCGCCACCCCCTGTCATGCACAGAGCAGGGCCAATCAGGGAGTTGGGGCATTTCCCCCTGTCACACACAGAGCAGGGCCCATCAGGGGGTTGGGGCACCGCCCTCTATCACCCACAGAGCAGGGCCGATCAGGGGGTTGGGGTGCCGCCACTCTCACACTCAGGGCAGGGCCGATGGGGAGGTTATGGCTCTACCCCGTCAAACACAGAGCAGGGCCCGTGGGGGGGGGGGGAGGGGAGGTTGGGGCACCGCTCCCTGTCACACACAGAGCAGGGCGGATCAGGGGGTTGGGGCGCCGCACCCTGTCACACACTGAGCCGCAGGGCAATCAGGGGGTTTGGGTGCTGCCCCCTGTCACGCTGATCCCGGTGCTGGGAGGCCTCGCGGCTCCACTGATCCCAGTGCTGGGAGGCATATTACCCTTTTACTATATAGGATAGAGGCCTGGTGCACGTGTGGGGGTCGGCTGGTTTGCCCTGAAGGGTGACCTGGATCAGGGTGGGGGTCCCCACTGGGGTGCCTGGCCAGCCTGGGTGAGGGGATGATGGCTGTTTGCAGCTGGTCACACATCCTTCATGGTGGGGGTCCCCACTGGGGTGCCTGGCCAGCCTAGGTGAGGGGATGATGGCTGTTTGCAGCTGGTCACACACCCTTCAGGGTGGGGGTCCCCACTGGGGTGCCTGGCCAGTCTGGGTGAGGAGCTGAGGGCTGTTTTCAGGCTGGGGGTGACTGAAGCTCCCAACCGCTCCTTTTTTTCTTTTTTCTTTTTTTATTCTGGGCCAGCTTTAGCTTTGAGGCTTGGCTCCAGCTCTTAGGCCTCCACTGCTGAAAGTAGGTTTCTGGCTTTTGCTTACAATGTTGCGATCCTGCTGGCTGAAGCCTGGCATGTTTCTAGGGTTTTGTTTAGTTTCTATGTTTGTTACATAGTTGCTTGCAGCTCAGAGGCCTGCAGCAGCAGGCGGGGAACATTGGAGTCCTCCGTCACTGAAGCAAGCAAGCCTCATGTTAGTTTCAAGCTGCCTGGCTGCCGGCCTTCATCTTGGCTGGCAGTTAATTTGCATATTGCCCTGATTAGCCAATGGGAAGGGTAGCGGTCATACGCCAATTACCATGTTTCTCTTTTATTAGATGGGATTATATAAGATAGATGCCTGGTGCATGGGTGGGGGCTGGCTGGCCTGCCCTGAAGGGGGCCCCCCAATCAGGGTGGGGTCACTGCTGGGGGTGGGGCCGGCCTAAGAAAGGGGCCATAGGTTGTTTGCAGGCTGGCCACACCCCCAGCTTTGTCAGGAAGGTGTCTGGAATGACATCTGGAAGATGTCCGGTCCATCCAGTCTAATTAGCATATTGCCCTTTTATTAGTACAGTGGGGCCTTGACTTACAAGTGTCCCGACTAATGAGTTTTTCGAGATATGATCCGTCTCTTGGCCAATTTTTTGCTTTGAGTTGCAAGCTAAAATTCGGGTTATGAGCCAGCTTCAGATACCCCCACCGCTAGTTGGCACAGCGAACATCACAGTGAACGCCACAATATCAGCCCAGCATCACGTGTCTCACTCGTTCACTTTTTGATTTGACATACGAGTAATTTGAGTTACGAGCTCCGTCATGGAACGAATTAAACTCGTAAGTCAAGGCCCCACTGTATAGATGTTTGACTTTTGCAGAGCAGAGGTCTGGGATCTGAAATAGATTTGGAAATGATTAGCCTACAGGTGAGAGTTAAGATCTGGAGTGGGTTAGATGACCTGGGGAGAGCCTAGTTAAAACATTAACAATCCCGAGCTTCAGTTTCTTTCTGTGGGAAATGAAGATATCTACATCAGGGATTATCTTAGATCAAATGAATGTGAACAGACCTGAAAAACAGCAGAGCGTTATAGAAACTGAAAATACTATTACTGGTATTTCATTGCTATAGTATCAGCATCTTCTCTAACCAAACAGCTTAGCAGGTTCCTCAAAAAGACCAAAATTTTGCATTAATATTCCTCCATTACCTCATTATAATCCCCCCTCCCCCAGGGAAAGGGCAAAAGCTAAATAGAAACAGGCTTTGAGTAGAAATTGAGAATTTTTTTTTAAAATCCTCACTTGAGGATATTTTTTTCATTGATTTTTAGAGAGAGGAAGAGAGGAAAAGACAGAAATGTCGATGTGAGAGAAAAACATAAATTGGTTGCCTCCTGCACACGCCCCAACTGGGGCCCGGGGCCAGGGAGGAGCCTGCAACCAAGGTACGTGCCCTTGACCAGAATCAAACCCGGAACCCCTCAGACTGCAGGCCAACGCTCTATCCACTGAGCCAAACTGGCTAGGGCAAAATTGAGAATATTAGACTAATTCATCAATGTATCTTAGGTGTGAAAGTGTGTATAACAGCAACTGAGGCAGGACATTGTGCTGTTTGCAGCTTGACTTCTAAAAGCATTAATAGCCAATTTTTTTTTTTTCAGATATTCTGACCATTGAAAAGTGAGGGGAGGGGAAATTTAGAAAAATTTGAGAGAAAAATTCAAGTTATGATCAGGAAACCCCCTGATTGTCAAAACGAAAGGCAGAGGGGAAAGCCAAGATACCTTTAGAAAAATATTCAAAGCAAAGTTGGAGGATGCCAAATTTAGGAGCACTGTTTTGACTGAGTAAAAGTATGAAATAGGTGACAAACAGGGTTGTTGTTTTTTTAAGGTCTGTTTTTGTGTGTGTCATTTTTGGCTTCATAAGGTTATGGATTAAAAACAACTTTCTTAGATTCATCTTTCCAACTCCATAGGTTAGAACCTGGCCAGAAGGTTAAGGAACACGTTTCTGCTCTCTTTTCAGTTTTTAATACAGTGTGATAGGGAAGCCATGGCTCAGTGCCCATCCAGTCAACCCATGGCATTTTCTGGCTTTTATTAATTGATGACTGGATGTGTAGGTGTGTTTAGTGTGCAGGTAGCCACCATGTCTCAGAAGTTAAACAGGGGAGGCAGACAGGACACCTATTTCTAGAAATTTGCTTACCAGGTTGCAGTAAATCAACTCAGGTTGAGGTCAGTCAAATACTATATATCCTTAGCACAATGCATGGATGATTCTGGGAATGTGTCTTCTCCTCAGCCAGTGCCTGCTTCCTCTCCCTCCACAGCTCTTCACGGCTGAGGAGAATGTGCCCTTCAGCCCAGGAGCCAGAGAGAAAGTTGGCAGCAGATCTTAGCTGCTCCACCCCAGAAGCTACTCTTTTTCCCTCTCTGCCCTCCTAGGCTTGGAATCCTTCCCCATTCAAAGGCTCCATCCTGCCTGTCAGGTTCCCTGTGCTCCCACCTGGAAGGGGTTAGGGAAAGGCCAAAGCTCCGGGGTGCAGCTTTGCCCCCCTCCTTATCTTTCCCTGATTTCCATGGCTTTCCTCTCTCCCTTTCAGCCAGTTTGGGATGTCATTGGAGATTGTTTCTTTGTCTCCTCAGTCTGTCTCCTTCCTGTCTTCAGATTACTTCCCTGAGAGGATGGGGCTGAGTGACAAAAGAGGTGGGATAAAAAAGGCAAGCTTGAGCCTTGTCCCTGGCTCAGTTGGTTGGGTGTCGTGTACACCAAAAGGCTGCCGGTTCAATTCCTGGTCAGGGCACACGCTCGGGTTTCAGGTTCAATCCCTGGTAGAGGGTCTACAGGAGGCAGCCAAGCGATGTTTCACTCTCACATTGATGTTTCTCTCTCTCTCCCTCTTCCTTTCTCTTTCTCTAAAAATCTATTTTAAAATCTTTTTTTTTCCAAAGGCAAGCTTAACTATGAAACGGATTATGGATGCAGTGATGGCTGCACGCTAATCCAGTGAGCAGGAGTGTAGATGAGAGTTGATAACTGTTGAAGATGGACAGTGGGCACACAGGGTTTCATTACAAGCTTCTCTCTGCTTTTGCATTTTGCCATTTTTCCTAATGAAAAGATGAAAAGATAAAATAGTTGGGATTTAAAAATACTGTGAATTTACAGTAATATTTCCCTTTTTGCCAGTTAATGTGAATAAACACATACTACTTACCAATGTAAAAAAAAAAAAAAATGCAGGAAATGTTCTGTGAGAACATTGCTGGTTTGGATCTCCCTTTCCTTCCCACCCCAATTCCAGTCTTGGGCAGAGTTATCTGATACTTTCCCTCCCTGGTTTTAATCAGAATTACCCTGCAGCTTCCTTGCTGCTGTCTGAGCAAGCTTGCAAGCCCAGCACCTTCCTTTCTCTCTGTTATAAATTTGAAAGGGTAACCCTTGTTGTAAGGCAGTTGCCATTCAGATCTAAGGAGAACCTTTCTTTGGCTTTAGCTCTGCTTCCACCCCAGCTCTGACTCTTCTGTGATAGGGAGTTGCTGGTGGTCCTTCTTGTCCTTAAATTCTACCCTTGGGCCTCTCCAAATTAAATAATCCTTTTCTTTGTCCAGCTTTTTCTCAGGTCTCTGATATTTGACAGAGAAGTGTCTTGAGCTTCTCTAGCACTGAGAGGGTGCTTAGCAATATTAAGCATGCAAAACAAGTTTCAGATATAAAATTATTTTCAGTGGAGAGACCACTGTGATTGAGAAACTTGAAGACAAGTAACTTTCTGAGTCAAAAGATAAAGATAAGGAACCACTAGCAAGAACTGCAAATGTTTGGAACAATTCAGCTCAGCTTCCTAAATGTCCCCTCCAGGCACTCCATTCCACCTTCTTAGTGGCCTGCATTTCCTTCAGGATAAAACCCTTCTTAAAGGGCATATAAGGTCACCAGAGATTGGACTCCACCTCTCTCTCCATGGGTATCTAAAGGTTCCTTTTCTGGAAGTTGTCCATGAAGCCTCAAAATCGTACTGATTTATCCATTCATCACCTTTGCAGTACCTGGTCTCAGCACCTAGTACAGCCGTGGGCAAACTACGGTCCGCGGGCCGAATCCGGCCCGTTCGGCTGTTCTATCCGGCCCGCGGAGCCGAAAGAGTGGAGGGTTCTCCTGCTCTCCCCTCCGCTCCTTCACCAGCAGCAGTGTTAACATGGCAACGTCGGGAAACATGGCCGCAGCTCCTTCTTCTGAGTCCAGTTTAAGAACCCATTGTGGCCCTCGAGTCAAAAAGTTTGCTCACCCCTGACCTAGTAGGTCCCCCAAAGAAAGCCTACCAGCTTCAGTTACCCTGTAGAAGGGTGGCAACCCCAGATAAAGACAGCTACTCAAACAAACCCTTAGGCTGGCAACAAAAATGTTACTTTTCTAATAGTAGAGGCATATTCTTTCTAAAAGGTATTGATTGGACAGCACATAATGATTTGATTGAGTGCTCACTAGGAGCCAGCCACTATGCTAAATCCTTCACCAACTTCACCTTCTTTACTCTTATCCTAAACCTCTCCCTGTTTTTCACCTCACCACCCACAGCCCATCAAATCAGGTAAGAATATGGACTCTGAAGCCAGTCTGCCTTTTCTTAGCTTCTTAGTGAGGTAGACCTCTTGTGCCTTAGTCCCCATGCCTGTAAAATGTGTCTGATAACCATAGATTTTTTATGAAATTGTGAGGACTCAAAGAGTTACTGTATGTTAAGCTTTTAGAACAGTGCCTTGCATATAAAGGTTAAACAACTCTTAGCTATTGATGTCATTATTTCAAGAGACTCAAATATTCCGGATTTTGTGTGTTTTAAAATATTTTCTATAGTTTTTTCACAGTTCATTTTTAGACTTTTAAGACTTTTTGTAAATCAACTAACTTCTCTTTGTGTATTGAAATCACAGGGTTACCCATAATTAAGCCTATGGAATGGCTGCCTTTCAGCATTCTTTCCTAAGGAACCTGACCAGGGACAGGAGTTATGTCGCATTCCTCTCTGTAGAAAGTAATCACGAATCTATGCTGACATTGAGAGAACAACATCAACATAACCAAAAATGCAAGTTTTGTGTACATACTGTATACTCCATATAGCACCATAATCCATATAAGTGAATTTTTCAATTACACATGTAATACTACATATATTTATACTTTTAAAATTCTCTTACCTAGATTATGATGATGGTTGCACAAACCTGCCTTTACACAAGTGAATATTATAGTATATAGACACACACATACAGTATGTGCATTATGTCTCAATAAAGCTATTTTTAAAATACTATACTATACAATATTCTATGTAAGTAAACAGAAGAGTTTGGGAAGAAAATGCATTGAACTGTCAACAGCGATTATTGTATGGGGAGAACTGAGATAGATGTATGTGCCAAGTATTCGTGAGGATCACTGAGTTTGTATTCTACATGTTTTTGTAGCTGAATGCTCTACAGTGAGCAAGGTTGTTGTATTAGTATAGTTTTTGGTCTGTTTTGTTCACTACTGTAACTCTGGCACCTAGTTCAGTGCCTACATATAACACAGATTCAATAAGTATTTTTCAAATGAATGGATAAATAAGTTACATTTTAAATGTAACAAAACAAATAGTACAATAACTTGGTAGGTTTGTGTATAGCACTCTCAAACTTGCTAATTTTTCAAATTCCATTTATTTCCAAAATAGGTTTATGGAAGAGATGCTTTTCAGCAATTAGAGAACTATTCTTGGAATCCTCTGAATGGGTCATGGCTTTAAAAATTCAGGCTCTGAAGTTCATTTTTGGCTGCAAATTTGGTTACAAAAGGAGTTTCCACAGTATTTCTTTTATTCAGTTTGTTATAAAGCATATAGAATAATTTATTTTTCTTACTAATATAAGAAAATGAGATGCTCTAACTGAGGAACTGTGTTAAATGGCAATCTACTTATATTTGGTATTGCCTTAAAATTACCTGATTGAAGTCTTTTGAAAAAGTAGTGGAAGTAAGTTTATTGGTAGATTTGCAATCTAGGTTAAAGTCTGTGTTTGAACTTCCCCCTCCCTAATAAGCTTGTTTTATTTATATTAATTTATTTATTTAAATTGAATTTTTAGAGAGGGAGGGAGAGAGAGAGAAACATCAATGTGAGAGAAAAGCATCAATAGGTTGTCTCTGGTATGCACCCTAACTGGGGATTGAGCCCACAACCTGCGCCCTGACCAGGAATTGAACCCAAGACCTTCTGGTGCACAGGACAATGCTCCAAACAACTGAGCCCACTTGCCAGGGCTATATTAGTGTTTAAACATGCTTACTAATCCTGTTACAACTATTTACAATATTGGGCATTACTTATCTTGCTGTTTGCTGAAATGGAAGTTACTTGCAATTTTTATTTAATGCATTCATAAATATATAAAGTAATAATATCTTGATTTTAATCTCATCTTTTATCTAAAATAATGGTTCTTACTAGTAACCCTTTTGGCCATAAACCCCTTAAGGGTTTGATGAAAATGATGAATCTTTGCATTAGAAAAACATACACATTTGCAGATGATCCCAAACCTCGAGTAAATAACTCTTGTTCCAGATTATTAGGATGCATGAAGATGTCCATAGATATGCTCACATCCATAGTTTACTAGTACATATATATATTTAACTTAAAAAGCATATAATTTGACTAAGGCTCCTAGCTTTTGTATTGATGGCGACTTTCACATTTAACCTGTGGCCATTCAAGCGATCAAATTCCTTTAATTAGAATATCATACTCACGCTAGCAGATTTGGCTCAGTGGATAGAGCGTCAGCCTGTGGACTGAAGAGTCCCAAGTTCCATTCCAGTCAAGAGCACATGTCCGGGTTGCTGGCTCGATCCCCAATATGGGGCATGCAGGAGGCAGCTGAGTTACTACTGAGTTACGCCAGCTGGGCAAGAGTATGTTTATTAATATGGGGACAGTGAAATAAGGAAGGGCTTAGGATAGAAGAAGCAACAGGAGAGAGCCAAGGCGAGGCTACTTTGGCTCACTGGAAAGTCAGAGCAGAGGGGGCCTTGGTAGATAGATTTAGGGGGTTAGCCCCGGACGAGCTGCTGCTTCCCATTGCTCCCCTGATTGTAATTCTTATGGGAATTCTTAGAGTTTAGGAGATATGTACCCTGTCAGTGTGGCTCAGTGGTTGAACATCATCCCATGAACCAGGAGTTATGGTTCAATTCCCAGTCAGGGTATATGTCTGGGTTGCAGGCTTGATCCCCAATTGGGGACAAGCAGGAGGCAACTGATCCATGATTCTCTCTCATCATTGATGTTTCTATCTCTCTCTTCCTCTCTTTTAAATCAATTAAAAAAAAATGTTTTAAAAAAGAAGAGGAAGAGGGGAAAGGGAAAAGCATCGGCATGCTCACGGGAGGGAGAACACACTCTCGGTCCTTGTCTTGAGGGTTTTAAAGACTGGGAGTTCAGGGGAAGTCTTAGGGGAACATCTCAATAAAGCTTTATTCTGATGCTCCAAAATGAGATTGATTCCCTTAACTTCATCTGTCCTTGGGTGTGGTTGGCGCAAAAGGCATGAATTGGATTTCTATTATCTATCACCCTAACTAGGGTGATTTATGTTATTTACCCTCTGGTTGGGGAGGAGAAATGTAAACCATTTACTCTTAAATTACAGAAGATAGGATTTTGTGATTTACTAGATAGCTGTAACCTGCTTGGCCTTTTTTTTTTTTTTTTTTTTTTTTAATAAATTGATCCACACAGTACATAACCTTTTTGTGATTTGGCTTTTATTTATTTATTTATTTATTTATTTATTTATTTATTTTAAATTTGGCTCATTTTAAATATATATATATATATATATATATATATATATATATATTCATTTCAATTTCAGAGAAGGGAGAGGGAGAGAGAGAGAGAGAGAAATATCAATGATGAGAAGAATTATTGATCGAGCCCAGCCCACAGAGTAAAGCATCTCTCTTCAGGAAAGCTTAACTACCACTGTCAAGTTTGGTCATCAATTCCTAAGTTATTGATTGAAATACATATTTCATATGGGTTAGAATAACAGTCAAGACCTATATTTATAATGCAGTGGAAAATAGGAAAACTTGGTTTAGATTTGGTCAATGGAACAAAGTATTTGGGGGACCTAATTGTTAGCAACACTAAATTTATTCATGTATTATTTCTGTGGAATAATTTACAGGATAAAGAATTGAAAATGCCTGAAAGACAGCTTAAGGATCCAAAACTTCTCTGCAAAGACAAGCAGGAATCTGGACATTGGCAAACTACCCAGCTTTTTCTTGTTCCTATTCATGCCACATAAAGTCATCTTTCAGGGCACCAGGATCACTGGCCATGCTTTCCTGGCATTGGGGTAGTTGTGTGAGCCTCTCTTTTATCTCTAGAATCCAAGAAAAGCAAATGCTTTACAGAAAATGGATTTAACCACCGTCTGAGAATAGTGCCCATCCCACTTCACAGAGGTTCAAGAAATACTTTCTGTTACCATGAAGTTTCTCTCTCTTACTTCCTGCCATTTATCTAGATATAATGACCAAAGGAAAGAAGGAAACAGGTCCAAAAGATTGTTTATTATAAACAAGAATTTTGAGAGCACTTTTGAAGACATAATAGTAGAAGAGACAAAATCTGAAAATAAATTTTAGTGGATTACAGTGGAACCTTGGTTCACAAACTTAATTCCTTCTGGAAGGCTGTTCAAGAAGCAATTTGCTGCCTTAGCCGGTTTGGCTCAGTGGATAGAGCATTGTCCTGCGGATTGAGGGTTCCCAGGTTCGATTCTAGTCAAGGGCACATGTCTGGGTTGCAGGCTCGATCCCCAACATGGGCCGTGCAGGAGGCAGCCAATCAATGATTCTCTCTCATCACTGAGGTTTCTTCCTCTCTGAAATCAATTTTTAAAAAATTTAAAAAGAAGCAATTTGCTTGAAAACCTAATCATTTTCCCCCATTAGAAATAATATAAATTGAATTAATCCATTCCAGACCCGTTTTAACCTTTTTTATGTACAGTACATGTCTAGTGCACTGTTTAATCTACAGATAAACACTTTAAAAAATAAAAAGGGGAGGCAGCTGATCGATGTTTCTCTCTCACCGATGTTTCTAACTCTATCCCTCTCCCTTCCTCTCTGTAAAAAATCAAAATATATTTAAAAAAATAAAAAGGAAGTAAAATGTAAATGAAAATTTAAAAAGAAGTGAAATATACAGTAAAAAAGGAAAATTTACACACACACTAGAACTTACCTTTAATGTTGAGAGCTATTGATGCCTGAATACAGAGAGGAGGGATGGCAGAATGTTACTCTTTGGAAGGGGAGTCCCCTTCCATGAAAATGTCAGGAAGCTGTTCTGGGCTTCTTTCTCTCTTTTCTCCACTAGAACTTGCTTCAGGCTCACTGGGCCTCTATCTCATTCAAACCTATCCAATGATTTTTGCCTGCGTCTTAACACTTGCCTGAAGTGAAATACTGTATTGTCATTTAACAAGTTTATGGTATGGTTTGCTACTTCTTTGTCGGGGTGATATTTCTTATATATATATATATATATATATATATATATATATATATATATATATATATATATTATTGATTTCAGAGAAGGAAAGAGATAGAAACATCAATGATGAGAGAGAATCATTGATTTGGCTGCCTTCTGCACATCCCACACTGGGGATGGAGCCTGCAACCCAGGCATGTGCCTTGACTGGGATCCAACTGTGACTTCCTGGTTCATAGGTCAAGACTCAACCACTGAGCCACACCGGCCAGGGAGGGTGATATCCTATATAATAAAAGCATAGTATTCAAATTTTCCCCTCGACCGGAAGTTCAACCAGGGGGGAAGGGAGGGAGTACGCAGCTGGCAGCCACTAGGGACCCTACCAGTGTACAAATTTCGTGCACTGGGCCTCTAGTTTCTTAATAAATCTTTGCATTTCTCATTTCCCAATTAGTGAAGTAGAAGTATCCTCCCTTCCCTCCTCTTCCTCTAAAGAGAGTTCCTCAGCTGCCATCTGTTGCTGCTCCCTCTGAAGGTCTTGGAGCTCCTCAGTGGTCAGCTCAGGGCTGTGGTCCTCCACCAACTCCCCCACATCATCATCGTCATCATCACCCACCTCCAAGCCCATGGACTTGCCCAGAGACACAGTATCCTCCAAACAGAACAAGCTCATCCTCAAAACCCTCAAAGTCTCTTTCAGCAACAGACTCAGACCACAATTTCTTCCAGTCTGATTGCATGGTCCTGGAATACACTTCTCCCCATGCTTTGTCTGTGAGCCTCAAGCAAGTGAGAATATTACCATGTTCCTTCCAGAACTCCTTGAGGGTTAAATTAGTTTCAGAGTCACTTCAAAACACCTTTGAAAGGGTGCCTTTGTTTCTTAAAATTAGAAATGACCTGCTGGTCCATGGGCTGGGTGAGAGGAGTTGTGTTAGGTGACAAGAACCTAACAGTGATAAAGCTGTACTCTTTTTTAAATATATATATATATATATATATATATATATATATATATATATATATATTTTATTGATTTCAGAGAGGAAAGGAGGGGGAGAGACAGAAACATCAATGATGAGAGAGAATCATTGTTGGGCTGCCTCCTACACACCCCCTACTGGGGATCGAGCCCTTCCCCCCCCCCCCAGCCCCCGCATGTGCCCTTGATTGAAATTGAACCTGGGACCCTTCAGTCCGCAGGCCAGCACTTTATCTACTGAGCCAAACCAGCTAGGGCTAAAGCTGTACTCTTTGACGAACTCTTGGCCTCCATGCCTGGAGGGTGGGAAGAATCATTGTCCATTACAAGAAGTGCCCTGAGTGGCAATTGTTTTTCCCAGAGCTATTTCTTCACACTTGGGGCAAGCACTTCACTAATCCACTCAATAAAAAATTGCCTGGTTACCCAAGCTTTGCTATTAGCTCTCCACATCACATTCAACTTGTTTTTCGTGACATTATTTTCTTGAAAATTCACGGGTTTTCAGACTGGTAGATGAGTAAAGGCTTCAATTTAAAGTCTCTACTCATAATCCCATACAACCATAACATCGTTCATTGACTTGTGTCCTGGCAATGACTTCTGTATAATGTAGGTTCTCGTTGGCATTTTCTTCTAGAAGAGACCTGTCTCATTACAATTGAACACTTGTTGGGGAACAAATCCCTTGGACTGTACGTATTCTTGAAATTCTCTCATGAAATTATCAACAGCTACTTAGTTAGAACTGGCAGCCTCCCCATGCACTATGAATGCCATGTCTTTTCTAAAATTTATTGAACCACCCCCTTCTAGCCTTAAGTAAATCACTTTCAGCACTAGTTCCAGGGTTGTCTTTCAGGAGATCAATATGCAGCATCGTCACTTTTTTACATATCATTGCCTCTGAAATGCTATCATTGGCTAACTGCTTTTTGTTTACCCAAATCAACAACAAATTTTTTACCTCTTCAATTGTCTGTGATTGTTGTTTTGTGAGCATTTTTACACCCTTAGCAACATCAGCACTCTTGGTGGCCTCTTTATGTATTAAATTGTACTAACTGTCAATTTTGCCATTTCATACTTGGTAGCTAAATCAGACACGCGAACACCTCTATCATACTTTGCAATTATTTTTTAAAATATATTTTTATTGATTTCAGAGAGGAAAGGAAAGGGAGATGGAAACATCAATAATAAGAGAAAATCATTGATCAGCTGCCTCCTGCACACCCCACATTGGGGATTGAGCCCAAAATCCAGGCATGTGCCCTGACCAGAAGTCAAACCATGACCTCCTGGTTCATAGGTTAACACTCAACCACTGAGCCACGCCAGTTGGGCTGCAATTATTTCTTTTTTAAGCTCTATTGTTGTTCTCACAACTTTGCTTTTCACTTTGCTGCTATCATTAACCTTCTTAAGACCCCTGGTGACTTACTGTATGCATTTAATAATAACAAGCAGCAATAAAAGCAAAAAAACCCCACAAAAATATTGACAGAAAAATTTCCTGAGATGTTAGCAACACTAACATCCTCTCCTTTCAGAGAGGAAGGGAGAGAGAGAGAGAGAGAGAGAGAGAGAAACATCAATGATGAGAGAGATTCATCATTGATCGGCTGCCTCCAGCATGCCCCCTACTGGGAATTGAGCCCACAACCCGGGCATGTGCCCTGACTGGGAATCAAACCGTGACCTCCTGGTTCATAAGTCAATACTCAACCACTAAGCCATGCCAGCCAGGCTCTCATCAATGTTTCTATCTCTCTATTCCTCTCCCTTCCTCTCTCTCTAAAATCAGTAAAAACATTAAAAAGAATAATAAAGTTCACCAGTAATAGAATATACTTCTGTTTTGGACACAATTGAGTATATAAACAAAGTTTGTACAACCACCTGGTATATTCGGTCAAGTCCAAAGGTTACAAACAATTCTATAACTCCCTAAAGACTTTGGCAAAATGTCCCCCCCCCCCTCAGTTTTAAATCATTATTTTGTCAGGAAAACTTAATTAGAAAAAAATGTTTCTTTCTAATTGCAGGCCCATCCATTGAGCCAATAAAGAATTTGTTTGAAAACAATTCCCAGCTCCTAGAACTACTAAGAGAATACATTTTCCCCCTCTAATTAGTATCTTAGAATTTTTTTAACCAATGCCAAATGCAGTGTGAGCTCAAGTTTTTTAGTTCAATTCTAAACTTAGAACTGTGATTCTCAAGTGGAGTCTAAATTTGGCAAAAATGTCTTCTCCCTGCCATAGTAGCTGGTGTTTTCCCATTCTTAACAGTTCCTACATCTTATTTTCTAAGCAAGTGGTACTATTTTTCTGCACCTTTTAATAAATTTTTCCATGTCCCCTTTATGGAATACCAAATGCAACGTTTTTTACACCATAAAATAAAATAGACATGGCAGCTCTTAGAAAGATGAAGGGGGAAAATAATAAGGGGAAAAAGCCATTTAGCTTCATTCCTACAATGAAAAGATAAATACTGTATGCCTTAGATACTGAGTGACACAAAGTTTATATATAGGTTAGTAGAAATCACCAAGTCAGAATTCAGTTCAGATGCTTATTTTTTCTGCAAATTTCTATCTAAATTCACGTGAGTCCTGGTCCCTTCCTGAGGAGAATGTGTGAAAAGGTGTCTCACAGGTCACCACTGAAAGAACTGTGTCCAACAAAGCCATTTCCTGTGTTCTGATTTTATCCCCTTCCTTGAAGAAGAAAACATCAAAGCAAAGTGTTAAATGCAAAACTCGGGCCTCTGAGCAGCACAGGTGGTTAGTGTATAGAGGTTGTAGGTAGTTGGAAACAGCCACTTCCTCATTCTGCAGGGTGTCGAAGGGAAGGACACCGAGATCGCTCCCAGAAACAGGCGCTCGCACGCCTCCCACTCACCTGTGTTGATCTTGCCTTTCAGGTCCAAGCTCAGATTACTCAGGTTTCTCACTGTCATATTCCTTATACCCCTTTTTCTCCCATTAGAACCATCTTTTCATTAAAATGAGCCAGGGGAAAGAAGGCAAGCATGAAGAAAAGGTGATATGGGGCGTTTTTCCCGCCTGGGACCAAGCTTTGGAATCTGATCTCGTGCCGCACACCTCTGCAGCAGAATACTTGTTTGAGCAGCTTCCTTTTCTTCCTGTGATTGTGTTGTTCAGGCATTTACATACGTCACCCCAGCCCAGAAGGACAGCGCTCAAGCTTGTCCCTCACACAGCATTCCCCAGCACTTCCCTCGAGATCTTGGCAAATAGGCATCCTGTTTGCTCAGGTCTTTGGTCCTTGCCCTCCTCTGCTAGGAAGGAAGAACCATCAGGCTGCTGCTGGCAGGGGGAGGTCTCAACAACAAGAAAGCTGTCTTGATGGTCTTGTTCAACAGGTTCCCCTGCTTTATTTTCTCTTGCTTCTGCAGCGCCAAAAGGGGAGGACTAGAATACTTAAGATAGTTCCCTTTCCCAGTCTCCCTAGGTACCAAGCATTTTGATTACCGGACTCCCAGCAGCAGCAGCAGTAGAGCTTTCTGGGATGGATAGCCCCCCCATCCTCCATACCACTTCCATTGGCAGCTGTCTCCCCTCCCCACCATGCAGATGTTAGTAGAATTCCATTGATCTCAATATTCCAAGGGTGCCTAGAATTGGCTTGGACATCCAACCTTGAAGGGAGTGCAGCAAAGTGAACCAGCCTATACTCTGCCATCCAGACAGTATGGGTCATTCATTCAAGTTCAGGAACTAGGTGCTCAATTTAGATCAGCAGATTATCCAGACAGTCTCCTGCCTCTGACTGTGGCACTAAGGATGATTTTGTGAGAAAACATTGTTCCTCTCTACCATGTTGGCATCAAACTTTCAGGGTTATTCCACACAACCTTCTGCTTTCCTTAACAATACCTTATTCATCTGGCCTTGTATCTAACTTCTCTATTTGGAGCTTCAATCATCTGTCACGGTGTATTTATATTAAATAATCTAAAGAAAGAACATTGGTTAGGCCAGGAGTTAGGAGTTAGGAGTCATGGCTTTAGTCATGCCATACCACCTTATGGCAGAGGTGATATATGACCCTGGGCAAGGCACTTACAGGCCTACTTCCTTCATCTAAAACTTTGGGGTGGGGAGAAGAGTTGGATAACTTTTAAAATCCAATAAATCCTCTTTCATAATAAATAGAAAATAGCATTTTAAATACTGTTGTAGAATAGTATTTTCCCCGCAGTTGTCCCTAAATTATTTTGGTCACACTTTAAGGAGCACTGCAATTTCTGGTCTCGTAGGTTCATCCTATCTGTGCTTTATATGACTGAATTAACTTTATACTCCCTCTTTTTCTTGAGCTTTACTGATTGCAGATCTACTGTCTTTCATTTTCTTTATAGTACATATACTTTTATTTAGATAGTCATTGCTCTTATTTTGTTATCCTTCTCTTTTATTAACCTCAGGACCTTAGCGCTGAAGAAAATAGCATGTACTTAAGTCAGGGTTAGGGTGTTTTCTGTATGCTTCCTCACCATCCCCCACAGTGTGGTGGCTCTGTGATGGCAGCAGCTCACTGGATTGCCTTTTGGGGCTGCCACATGTCTCCAAGATGCCTTTCCTGTGTTCTAAGTAGGAGTTCAGAGTCCATCATCTTATGAATTCATTTGAAGTCTTTTCTCCCAAATCTTTGCCACATGAATACCTGTCTCCCACTTTTTGCATGTTCACAAATCTTTGAGAGAATTTTTGGCTGTGTATCCTCCTTGCTGTTTATCACCTGGAACAAGAGTCATCTACAGAATTAAATATTACGCTGTGTATTTCCACTTCCATGTCATTTTTGAAAATGTTGGAAAACAAAGACAGAACAACTTTTATGCTCATCCTGATTGCTGGGAGAGGGTAGCAGTTGGTGTGGGATGGTGAGTGAGGAGCAAGGTGAAGATCCTCCTCGAAGAATGTGGAGACTCAGCATTAGGTTTTACTGTGAATTTCAGTAACAAGTTATACAGTAGTTGGTTCAAAGTCATGATTAGACTCATATCTCTTCATTACTTTCCCAATTTATCATACTTAACCATTTACTCATGGATTGAGTGACTCCTATAGGCCAGGCACTAGGCTAGATGTTAAGAAAAATGGTGACTAAAGCCACCCTGCCCTTGAGGGGTTTGAAAACTAGAACGCTACAGACTCAGGCAGTTGCAGGCCTGAGTGAGAATGCCAAGAGAGGAGTGGGCTCAGAATGCCGTGGAGCATTTAGAGGAGCGCCACCCACGGCTGGGCTCAAACTGAAAGACAAGCAGGAGTTGGATAGGGGGAGGATTTTCCTGGCTGAGGAAGCATATATGTTTCAGCACCTCCTGATGGTTAAAGATGGTGGGAGCTGGGAGCTTGGAGCATGGGGCTGGAGAAAAGCGGGCTTAGGACGAATGGCTAGGATGCTTTGCTAAGGAGTTTGAACGTTCTCTTGAAGGCAGTGGGAAGTCATAGAGGGATTTTTAAAGTAGGGGAATATCATGATCATATTATATTTACTTTAGAAAAATCACTTGGAGTTTTTTAAAGCTAAGGCCAGGCGTATTAGGTTGTTGGAAAGCACTGGAGTAGACCAAGCAGGAGACAGTGGCTTCAACTAATGTGGTGGCCTTTGAAATGGAGGGAAGTGTTAGATCAGAAATATCAATTAGAGAGGGAGAATCCTCAGAACTTGATTTGTTGATTGTAGGGAGTTGGGGAAAGGGAGGAATCAATGATGAAACTCGGGTTTCTAGGCCAAGCTGCTGAGCTTGAGAGCACCATGAAAAGTTGTAATGATGAATGCAAAGGTAAATGAAGTCCTGTGTCTCAGGGCCATCATAAAGCAATGCCAAGTTTCCAAGCCCTGGTAGACTCAGAATGATGAGGGACTATTCTAAGAATGAAGTGGGGCTCAGACAGTGTGGCTCAGTGGTTGAGCATTGACCTATGAACCAGGAGGTCACAGTTCAATTCCCAGTCAGGGCACATGCCTGGGTTTCGGGTTCGGTCCCCAGTGGGGGGTGTGCAGGAGGCAGCTGAATGGTGATTCTTTCTCATCATTGATGTTTCTATCTCTTTCTCCCTCTTCTTCTCTGAAATCAATTTAAATCCTAATATATAAAAAGCCAGGGGCCATCACGACTGAAACAACCAGATGAACAACCAAACAGCAGGCTGCATGAGGTGATCAGGCTGGCAGGAGGATTAGTGAGGGATGAGCAAACGACTGAACAGCAGGCTGCATGGAGCGATCAGGCCAGCAGGGGGGCAGTTGGAGGTGACCAGGCCAGCACGGGGGGCAGTGGGGGTGACCAGGCCAGCAGGGAGGGCAGTAAGGAGCAACTAGGCTGGTGGGGGGAGCAGTTAGGGGTGACCAGGCTGGCAGGAGGGGCAGTTAGGGGTTATCAGGCTGGCAGGGGGGCCAGTTAGGGGCGATTAAGCAGGCAGGCAGGTGAGCAGTTAGAAGCCAGTGGTCCTGGATTGGAGAGGGAGCAGGCTGGGCTGAGAGGACCCGCCCCTGCCCCTCCCCCCACCCCGTGCATGAATTTTGTGCACCAGGCCTCTAGTATATATATAAAAAGAGTGAAGTGAGTTTTTTGTGCCTACTTGGTCCACTTGACTTTAGGTAAAAAGTGATGGAGTGCTGCCCCTTGGCTACATTCACTGACTGTCTTCCATTCCATTGTGGCTTCTCCTCAATACTCGGTAAAGAACATCAGTTTTCTCTTTTCCCACATGGACCTTAGAAGAAGGCAGTGGTTGCACCATTTTTTTAAAAATATTTTTTATTGATTTTTTACAGAGAGGAAGGGAGAGGGATAGAGAGTCAGAAACATTGATGAGAGAGAAACACCGATCAGCTGCCTCCTGCACACCCCCTACTGGGGATGTGCCTGCAACCAAGGTACATGCCCTTGATTGGAATCGAACCCGGGACCCTTCAGTCCGTAGGCCGATGCTCTATCCACTATCCACTGAGCCAAACCGGTCAGGGCATGGTTGCACCATGTTTGCTATAGCTGTTTGCTACCTTTGGAGGGTAGCTTTTTGTTATTGCTGGATGTAATTTTGTTGTTGCTGTTAATCTTCTCCCAAGGATATTTTTCCATTGATTTTTTAAAAATGCATTTTTATTGATTTCAGAGAAGGAGAGATAGAAATATCAATGATGAGAATCATTGATTGGCTGCCTCCTGCACGCCCCCTACTGGGGATCAAGCCTGCAACCCGGGCATGTGCCCTTGACCGGAATCGAACCTGGGACCCTTCAGTCTGCAGGCCGAAACTCTATCCACTGAGCCAAATCAGGTAGGGTTTTCAATGGCTTTTTAAGGAGAGTGGAAGGGAGGGGGAGAGACAGAGATACAGAAACATTGCAGTGTGAGAGAGACACATCGATTGGTTGCCTCCCACATGTGCCCCAACCAGGGCAGGGAACCAGCCTACAATGGTTGGAGCCTGCATCCCCTTGACCTGAATCAAACCCAGGACCCTTCAGTCCATAAACCGACACTCTATCCACTGAGCCAAACTGGGCAGGGCTGTCAATATTGTTTTTTAGTGCCAAAGTAAAGACTAGAAGGAGACATCATGCAGGGCATCATGAAAAGGGCTTTGGAGCCAGGGGGACTAACTGGGTTAGCCTAGGGCCCTAGGCAACCTTAATTTCCTCTTCTGTAAAATAGGAAAGTAGCACCCACTCCAAGGACTTGCTTTGAGAATAGTAATGGTGCCTAGCACATGGCAAATGCCCAGTAAATATTAGTTTCCGATTGCCCTCCCATCTCGGCCCCCCGCCCGTGGACACTTACAGCCTGAACAACACTGCCTTCTCACTCTGATAATGGAAGCTCCATGTTGCCCTTACTTTTACCATCTTCCTAATACCTGGTTCTGTGTGTGTGTGTGTGTGTGTGTGTGTGTGTGTGTGTGTGTGTGTTTTAATTTCTGAGACAATGAACAGAAAGGGAGAGAAGAGAGGAAGGGAAAGGGATTGAATTGCATTTAGGATTTTTCTAAGTAAGCGAAAGTTTCATCTGAAAGAGCTCCTTCAGGTGTCTAAACATCAGTTCTTTCTCACCTACAACTGAAATGTTAACCTAAGGCTTGTGACACTAATATGTGTCTATAGTAGCGCATTTAAGACTTAGAATATGTTAACGGAGCTGGAATATTGGCTAATGAGTAAGACAGTAGCTTTCCTTCCTTTGGAGACTGACTTCGCTCCGCTCAGCTGTCCTTGAGTCTTGTAGTTCTAAGCTATGATGTGATTGGCATCTCTCTTTAGAAAAATGCAGGTTTTCTGCCTTGGGTTCTCTCCAAATCTTTCAGCTTTTGGAGATTGTCATGTAAATTCTTTCTTATAACTCTTTCTGGATGTACATAGCATCTAACCCTTGCAATTAAGGTCCATCAACTCCCTCAGGTACCTTTCTCAGATGTTAGAAAGACTCAAGGAGCATTTCTGAGTTTCCACTTTGGCACTGGCTTCCACTTCTTTAGCCTCCCCCTTCCCCTTTCTGGCATCCTTTCCTTCTATTGCTCTAGTAGTTCCTCTTCTAATCTCATTTGTATTATTTTTGCTCCACCCAAAAATCCCTTTGTAAAAGATACGAAGTTCAGTTTTAGTCACTGAAGAATTTATAGACACATAAAAATGTTCTTTGAGTCTTCCAATTGTCACTAATAAACACATAGCTTTTGAAGATGATATGCCACCCTCTGATATAGTTTCTGTCTGCAAAAAGTTTACATTTCTTTAGGAAAGGTTAAAAAAGACAGTCAAGAGACTGTGTGTGTGTGTGTGTGTGTGTGTGTGTGTGTGTGTGTGTTTATTGATTTCAGAGAGGAAGGGAGAGGGGGAGAAAGAGATATAAATATCAATGATGAGAGAGAATCATCATTGATCGACTGCCTCCTGCATGTCCCCCACTGGGGATGGAGCCTGCATATGCCCTAACCAGAAATCAGACCGTGACCTCCTGGTTCATAGGTTGAAGCTCAACCATTGAACCATGCTGGCTGGGCAAGAGACTGTCTTTTAAAAGGCAGGAAACCATAGAGATAGCCTCACAAAATCCATTTTTCTGCTTGGGATGAGATAATGAATTTCCTCAGTTACTATTTCTCCCTCAAGTGCTTAAATGAGTGCCTTTTGATGTCTGGGCTTGAGAAAAGCTTGTTCCCCAAAGCCACTTGGCAAGTATAAATCCCATGAATGAGGTGCTTTAAGCTCTGTGTTTGTGGAGCTGGAACTATTGTTGAGAGAGAAAGGGGTAGAGGAGGGGGAGGAGGGAGAGAGGGAAAGTGACGGTACTAGGAACCGCAGCAATGAGTGGGAGTGACCGTGGGACAGGGGAGTAGGCCCTTCCTGGGCCTTGCAGGTTGGCCTTCTTTACTTCCCCTGTTTGGGCTCTCCTAGCCTCACACGGGAGTCCATGTCCCCCACACTACATCTGGAGTCCTTTCATGCCGATCCAAACTGCTCTCATCTAAATCTAAAACTTAGATTGAATTCATTGAATTCAATAAGCACATGTTTTTTGGTGTCAAAGTAAATATCTACACAAGGATAATAATATTTGGGGGGAGTTTATAAACTTTTGTGATATTTGGTAATATGTAGGGAAAAATATGTGTTAACCTCAAAAAGCAACTTTTTTGCCACACAAATACAGCCATTTAGAAATTTGGCATTATTATTTTGATTTTAAAGATTTTTCATAATATACATGAGTTAAAACAAATGTGTTTACAAGCTTCTGAACCTCACACAGTAAAAAGCAAAAAAAGAAAATTTGTTAAAACAGCTGATCATAAAAACGTTGCCCAAAGACATCGGGATAGGGGCCAACCCAAACAGAATTAAACCACATGAAGTTGCCAGTATCAACTGATTTTGACCAACAAAAGTGATAACATGACCATATGTTTTGCTCCATGCTGCTTAAGTCAGCATTCTAGAATGTAATTAATCTATGAAGGGAAGGGAATTCTGGACATAGGGTATTAAAACAATATCAACAATGGGATAGGTGTGTACAGAAAATTGAACATGACCTTCACATTCCCCTAACATTTATTGAGTACCTATGATGGGTGAACGCTAGAGAAACAAAGATGAGTAAGACAACATAATTTGTAATATATTTAGATCGGTTATAAAATACATACTAGTATATTGCTGTTATATTTGTAACACCATAAAAGCCATTAGAAAGGAACAACCAAGAGCAACAGAATTCAAAAATGAAAGAAAGCTCATCAAGTTGAGAATTAATAAAGTTTGGGAAGGTTTTAAAGGACAGGTTGGATTTTAGCAGCGGGGGTGGGAGGGGTCACAGGCGGGAGAGAAGGCGCGAGGACACTACAACCAAAAGAAAGTGTGACCAGAGGCTTGAAGATAGGACAGTACAAGGTCCAGTTTGGAAATTAGGAAAACAGCAGGGAGGGCAAGCAAGAGAGAAATTTGCCTTATTAGGGAGGGCCCTGAAGGCTGGTAAAGATACTGTCATTAACTTGGAAGACAATATTGTAATTAAATGGGAAGTTTTTAAGCAGTGGCCTTTGTTTCATTAGGAAAAAATCAATGCCAATTTTAAAAAGTAACCGAAAATAAACAGTCAGCCATCGGTTGATCATTTACAGTATTTGAAGCAATTTACATACGAGGCTCAGCTCTGTTATGAGCTATTTTAAACTCACAGCTCCCCCTTTGAAAGGGTGCTATACATTTTACAGAAGCAGCTAAGGCTCAGAGAGGTTAATTCACTTTGCCCAAGGTATCACTGCTAGCCAGTGCCAGGGCCAGGATTTTAACCCGTGGATGTCTAGTTCCAAAACCTCCATTCTAAACCACCAAATAATAAATGACAGAATAGAGTTGGGGCAATAAAATGGGGGGAAAAATAAAAGAAAGTGATTCAAAAGTAGTGTGACATAGATATTATAGAATTTGACGTGAGAGAAAAGAAGAAGGGGAATCAGACCCCTAGAACTGGAGGCAGTGTAGGAAGTTGGCAAGGAAGGAAATTGGAAAGAGGTGTGGTTTAGAGAGCAAACGGGTGAGCCAGAGAAACTGGTAAGTGTTGGGGTCCAGGATAGAGCCTAAGACCGAAAGGGAATCTTAGGGTCATTTACATAGAGACAAAGGTTAAAACTCCACAGGGAGTTGGCCACTGAGGCCCTAGGAGAGCCCAGAAGTAAAGAGATGATGATTCAGGACCCAATTATGGGGAAAGAAGGAATAGCTTCTAAGGAAGACACATCAGTAGAGAAGAGAGGTACAAGTTCTCAAGGAGACAGTTACCTGATTCTGATTTGTGTTACCAGGGCAGTCACCTTGGAGATGCTTTGGCGACTTTAGGGCTAGAATAAATATGCATGATCTTTATAGATGTTGTATATTTCCTTGTAGGGAAGAGTTTCTAGAGTAATGAAGTCTGAATTTTTAAAAATGATCTGAATCTTTGAGTCTTTTTGGGCTCTATCCTGGACCCCAACACTTAACTAATTTCTTCTCTTAAAATTTTGAATTTTTATATAGAATTGTACACCTGAATCCTATATCATTTCATTAACCAATGTCACCCCAATAAGTTCAGGTTTTTTTTAGTGCAAGAGAGATGTTTAGTCAAGTCCTGTAGCTACACAAACAAAAAATTTAGAGTTTTTTTATTCTAATTTTAAAAATAATATAAATTGATTGTACAAAACTGGGGAAATATTGAAGAGTATAGGGAGAAAATGATTACCTTTCACCATAAATGAATATTATTAATATTTTTAATATATTTATTGATTTCAGAGAGTAAGGGAGAGGGAGAGAGATAGAAATATCAATGATGAGAGGAATTCATTGATTGGCTGCCTCCTGCACACCAGCTACTGGGGATCGAGCACACAACCCGGCATGTACTCTGACCGGGAATCAAACTGTGACCTCCTGGTTCATAGGTGGACGCTCAACCACTGAGTATGCCGGCTGGGCTACTATTAATATTTTTAAATATATTCTTCTAATATTTTTAATATTTTTTGGACTCACCTATACACTTTTTTTTAACCAGTGTATACTTCTGAAATTGTTTTTGTCACAATAAGATATTATGAATATTACATGGGCATTAAATTTATTATTCATAACAATTTGATAGTGGCATAATAGTAACCCAGTATAAGGATGGACCAAAATTTATTTAACCAAGCCCCTTTCATTGGACATCTAGGTTGTTTCCACATTATATAGATAATGCTGCAATTAATATTCAAATCTTTGTGTTTTTTACTTATTTCTGATTATTATTTTCTAAATATTTCCTAGAAGCAAAATCACTGGTCAAATCCCATGACTGTTTCTAAGGGAGAGTTCATTTCCGAATGTAAGGATTGATTTGCTGGTAGTGCTTATGTTACTATACTAAATCCTGCTATCACCTTCCTACTCCCTTATTTGTGTCTTTGAAAGTCAAAAAGAAACCTAGAACAAGGATCAACAGCAACTGTTCAGGAAAAGCCTGCATGTTTTTGTTGTTGATTTATTTTTTATTTTTTATTCTGAACAACAGGTACAGATGGCAGTCCCCTTCTGTTTAGCTCCACAAGCCATTTGGGGTGCTCAGTGTTTTGTTGTTGTTGTTGTTTTAAACAAAAAGGCCTGGACGCTTGGGATATGAGGCCGACTTCTCAATGGATCCACCTCCCCACTGGCAAATCTGAGTTGGGAAGAGCCTCACCCGAGTGAGAAAGGTATTTATCAGGTCAGCTGGGATTTCTCTCCTAGGCCTCAGGATTTGCAGGCATCTTCTTTGCATTTCTTGGATCTCTGGCCTGGAATGCTAGGTTTTATCTGAGGTCTCCCTGGCAGAGCGTGGCACTCTCCTTTCTTCAGAGCCTTTCTCTGGGCAGTTCCACAGCCTTGGCACCAGCCTTGTTGGGTGTGCTGGGGAGCTCTGGATGCTGGGCACCTCTCCGACCTGCTCTTCTCTTCAGTCCTGTCCAGTCAGCCTGCAGCCCCAGCACTTGTCAGTCAGGGTGGATGTCACCCCTGATGGTAAACGGGGCTTATTTACTGTAGCTCCAGTGCAGTTTTTGCTAATGGCAGGGCCCATTGGTGGGTTTGGAAGTAAATTTATGATTTTAAGGGGAAAAGAATCAGAATCCCATCACAATAATGGTAGATATTGTTTCATGAAACTTTTTCCAAATTTTATATCCACAACATGTATGGATCCTATTCTAAAACCTTGAAAGCGAGGCTATAAACTTGTGTCAGGACTCCCATGAAAATATGAGGTATGCTTAGGGGGAAAATGTGATCAGTGTTCATTTTATTAGCAAGGCTAATAACTGGGAGGTCATGTGGCTTAGTGCAGAAAACTTTACCTTCAGAGTCAGAACTGGATCAATACTGTTGCTCTTTTATACTAGCTGTGTGACCTTGGAAACCTCACTGATGTCTCTGAGCCTCCTTAGCATTATTTGTAAAAGAGAGACAGTATCCTGGCCAGTAGGATCACTGTGAGAATTAAATGAAATAATCTAATATATATAATCTAATAAATAAATAGTGCTCAGCACATAAGACACACATGATAAATAAAGCTTATTTTCTAGTCTTTTCTCTGGGCCATAAGACATCCTGTGCAGCACAGACAGATGCTCTGTTCCTCATCAGGAGTACACGCTACCTATGATGTCACCAAAATGGTTCTATTTCTCACTCAAGGGTCCCCTCTAGTTCAGTTTCCCACTCTGTGTTCTGTGTGATGATAATACATGTTTCCTATGAAAGGAATCTCTGATGATGAAAAATTCAGAATCACAGGTCATAGTCACACAATACTAAGGTCCCAACTACAGGTTCCAGGCAGGTGACATCAGTGGGTCAGTCAGGTAGAATGATTAGGGAATGATGGGGACTGTAGCAAACTACAGAACACTTACCCCCTGTAGGGAAGATTGCCACCCTGCCAAAACGTGGATCCAAGCTTTTAGATTTCTGATTTTTCCAAAAAAGCCAAATATCTGGATTTTTTTAATGTGAAAAAATCAATGTTTTTTGTTGTTGTTAACCCTCACCTAAGGATATTTTTCTGTTGATTTTTAGGGAGAGTGGAAGAGAGAGGGAAAGACAGAGAGAAACATCGATATGAGAGAAACACATCGATTGGTTGCTTCCTGCATGAGCCCTGACCAGGGCCTGGGCCAGGAGGAGCCTGCAACCAAGGTATGAACTGCCCTTGACTGGAATTGAACCCAGGATCCTTTGGTCCACAGGCCGATGCTCTATCCCCTGAGCCAAATCGTCTAGGGCTGGAAAAATCCAACTTTTAAAAACAGTGTTCGTCACATGAACCGTCTGTGTGTCAGATAAAGCCAGAGGCCTGCCAGTTAGTACTGTCTGACCTAACTCTTCATGGCTCAGCTGACTTACTACAGCCAATCCAGGCTCTCAAGAAAAACCTCCCAAGGTATCCTTGAAAGTGCTCTTTTAATACATTTTAAGCACAAAATATATAACTCCAGTTATATATTATATATTATAACTCCAGTTATATATAGTAGATGAAATGTCCACCTAATGAGAAGGAAGGACATCATTTTCAGACGGTGTTAAACACCATGGGTCACGGGAAAGTATTGGGCATAATTGGCATATCGTGTTCTGTCATCCCTTCCTGTTAGTTTGGTTAATTAAAACCACTCATAAAACATTTATTCCTTTCTTTAAAAACAGCTTTACTGAGATATAATTCACATACATACAATTCAGTGATATTCGGTAGATTCACAGGGCTGTGTAACCATTCGTCCTCCTCAAAGAAACCCCATGCCCATTAGCAGTCACTGCCCCTCCGCGCCCCCCCCCCCCCCCGCAACCCCCAACTCCTGGCTACTACTAATAAACTTTCTACTTTATAAATGTTCCTATTCTGGACATTTTGTATAAATGGGGCCATATAATATGTGGTCTTTTATGGCTGCCTTCTTTCACTTAGCACAGTGTTTTGAAGGTCAAACCACCTTGTAACATGGGCATTTGGGTTGGTTCCACTTTTTGACTATTACAAATAGTGCTGCTATGAACACTTACATACATGTTTTTGTGTGGACATGTTTCTTTTGGGTACATATATAGCAATGGATTCCCTGGGTAATTCATATGGAACTCTTATGTTTAACCTTTAGAGGAACTGTCAGACTGTTTTCCAAAGTGGCTGCACCATTTTACATTTCCACCAGCAGTGTCTGATGGTTCCAATTTCTCCACATCCTCACCTACACTTGGCATTATCTATCTTTATGATTATAGCCAATCTCATAAGTGTATTAAGACATTTATTTTTAAGGCTTATGGTACATTTGATAGGGCAGCTGAATTTGGTATGTTATGTGGTTCTTGTGATACAGACCTAAAATAGTGATCTTTTCTGAATTTAGATAATCCTATATAATAAAAGCCTAATATGCAAATCGACCAAACGGCAGAACGACCAGTCGCTATGATGTGCATTGACCACTGGGGGGTAGACGCTCAATGCAGGAGCTGCCCCCAGCCCGCAGGCCCCAGGCCAGCCAAGGCCAGTGCAAGAGGGAACCCCCCATCACCCCATCAATCGTCCCTCAGAGGGAGGCAACTGGTGGCGAGGGGTGGGGCCAGCGAGTGGCGGCGCCAGGCCAGCCAAAGCATGTGCCAGTGGGGGCCCCCTGACTGCCCTGCTGGTCGCCCCACAGATAGGCCCTGATCGCCGGCCAGGCCTAGGGACACTACCTGTGCACGAATTTCATACACCAGGCCTCTAGTCATTTTATAAAATCTTATGAGTTTTCCCTTCTTTGTGTGTATCATTCGTTTTTTAAATTCAAATCTACATCTTTCTTTTTTTTTCTTTTTTTAAAAATATATTTTGTTGGTTTTTTTACAGAGAGGAAGGGAGAGGGATAGAGAGTTAGAAACATCGATGAGAGAGAAACATCGATCAGCTGCCTCCTGCACACCCCCTACTGGGGATGTGCCTGCAACCAAGGTACATGCCCTTGACCGGAATCAAATCTGGGACCCTTGAGTCCGCAGGCTGACGCTCTATCCACTGAGCCAAACCGGTGAGGGCTGTGTGTATCATTCTTTGACTAACTAAAGAACAGACATCTTATTAAGAAAAGGTATGATATTTCTTCCTTATTCACTAGTGAAATGTTCCAATTCTAGAGAAATTATTGGTATAAAATAGTTTCTGTACTATTTTCTCTGCCTCCATCAGCAATGTTGCCCACAGCTGAAGGCCCTCATTTCCCCACCTGCTAACCACATTCGGACAGAAAACTCAGGCTCAGTCAGAAGTACTCAAGCAGCTCAGGACAGGTTCGCCTCCTCTACACAATGACAAGTAGAACACTGCCTGCCCTCCACCTCTGGTGCCTGTCCATTTGGTTCTGTAACATTCTTGCAAGTTAGATAAATCATCATAGCCCTAAGAGTTGGGAAAACTGAGCACAGATCTTAATAGCAACCAGAGGTCTGTGCATAGTGGGTGGTGGAAAGAACTCAGTGTGCTACCTGTAGTCCAGAGGTCACACACCTGTGCTCTTCTTTTCCTGAATTCCTCTCTCCTTTATTTTTGGCACAGAAAGAAAGAGAAAGAGAAAAAAGAAAGGAGGGAGGGAGGGAGGGAGGGAGGGAGGGAGGGAGGGAGGGAGGAAGGAAGGAAGGAAGGAAGGAAGGAAGGAAGGAAAGAAAAAAGGGAGGGAGGGAGGGAAGAAGGAAGGAAAGAAGGTTTTACTAGTAAGTATGGTTCTCTCATCAGACATTTTGGTTTACTGTTTCCGTTTTTTTCAGATACCGGCCCTTTTTGAGAAGGAGAAACTAGAGAATTCACATAGCTGGACTTCAGGATTCATTGTAATGGGAGGAATCAATATCCTTCAGCCAAAGACTTACAGCCCCCTGTCTGTGTTTTGTATTTTTTTACGTTAGAGTTCAATTTCAAAGGCCTTTTGGAAGCAACCTTTGGGCAGACATTCTGGCAGTTTTTGTGATAAATTCATATTTGGCATGCTATAGTTCACTGTATCAAACAAGGCATAACCTTGGCCTAGTTGGGAACTGGTAAATTCTAAAAATGTTAGCGTTTGTCTATATTTGACCCCTCAGACCTCCAGTCTGTCTTCCTCTTTTTAAGTTATAAGAATGAGGTGTAATTAGCATCTATCAATTTTAGTGTCCTAACATTTACTTATTATTTATTATTCTATTTTCCTAACTTCTGATTTGGAGACCCAATTGTTTTTTTGTTTGCTTGTTTGTTTTAAATATATTTTTATGATTTCAGAGAGGAAGGAAGAGGGAGAGAGAGATAGAAACCTCAATGATGAGAGAGAATCATTGACTGGCTGCCTCCTGCACGCCCCCTACTGGGGATGGAGCCTGCAACCCAGGCATGTGCCCTTGATTGGAATCGAATCAGGGACCCTTCAGTCCACAGGCGACGCTCTATCCACTGAGCCAAACTTGCCAGGGCGAGACCCAATTGTTTATCTTCAAAGATAGAAGAGGAAGATTAAAACAATAATTTTCAGTAAGTACTCTTTCAGCTATTAATTGACTTATTCAACATATTTTATTTAGTGCCTGCTATAGGCCAGCCACCCTGCTAGATAAGATAGGGTCCCTGCCTACAAGTGGTACAGTATACAATAGGATAGGCAGACACATAACTGGATAATCACAATTGTGAACACAGTAGTTAATATACAGAATATTATGGGATCACAGAAGAGAGGCACTTCACCTACCCCAGATAGGATCAAGGCAGGCTGCAGGAAAGACATAAACTTTATTAATGAAGATCTGTGATTCATTTGCCTAAATTGGGCATGGACGTGTTTGAGCTTTTTGAATTAGACAATCCTGTAAACTGGGATAAAACATCCACTAATTCTAAAGTAAAATATATGCCAAATTTGTAGCTAATGATTCATTTTGAAGAAGGAAAGGATCTAATATAAATAAGTGACCATAAAGGCTGTAGGACTAGAGCTAGAAGTTGTTGGGTTTATTTAAAAGTTTCTTTCCTTTTTATGTCCCTTCCTGCCTATATCATGGAAAAACAAATATGAGAAATGTGCCTATACGTGGAGGTTTTTATATTCTTCTTTCTGACACGGCCTCTGTTACATTTGGAAATAAATGAAGGCACCATCATTAGATTGGTTGAAGATTAGTGCTGTTTGAGGCTAGAATTTTAAAAAAATAAAAAGCTTAATTAGTTTTGCAATCACTGCCCTCATGTAAAATTAAGTATGAGGAAAAACTCAATGGTAACTGCATTTGAGGTTTTCTAAGTCATGGATTTGAAAGGGATCTGCATAATAATTTTAAATCTTTGAAAAAAAAATTAATCTTTACAACAACCCTGTGATCACCTCCACTTAATAGTTGGGAGAACTGAAGCACAAAGAAGTTTTTAAAAACTTGCCTACCTGCTAGTAAGTAGCAGAGCTAGGATTTGAACCCAGCTCTATTTAAATCTAATTTTCTATTCACCATGACATCCTGCTGAAATAGAAACCTGTGTGGGTCCATTACCTGTGTTCTGTGACTATAAACTTACCCTAGCAGGAGTAAGCTATTATAGACAATCGTTAAAAGTATATGCTTGGGCCAGTGCAAATCCACACTGCTTCTGAAAAATATTGATAGTGTGCCATCTTTAAATAATAGTCAAATTTTGATGTCATGGGTGCCATTTAAAGTGTCAGTCGGCAAATCTCAGAGGGAAAGGGGTCGGGGCTGGAAGAGATTAACCAAAGAATTTATATGCATATATGCATAATCCATGGTCACAGACAATAGTGTGGTAAAGGCCTGGGGAGGGAATGGGAGTGGGTTGAGAGGATCAATTGGGGGAGCATAGGGGACATATGTAATATTTTCAACAATAAAGACAAGTTTAAAAAAAATAAAGAACAAAAAAAAGTGTCACTCGGTGTCATTAATATTTTTTAATATGGGCATTGAAATGGTAAAACAATTGAAATATCTAGATTTAAATAAAACATGATTAGTAAAGTTCAGTAGATAAGAGTAAATATGTATGAAATATATATATATATATCTATATATCTATCTATATATATATATATATAAAACCCTAAGCAACTGGTTGACTGTCCGACCAGTCAACCGTTTGACCAGTCGCTATGACACACACTGACCACTAGGGAGCAGACGCTCAACACCGGAGCTGCCCTCCTGGTGGTCAGTGCGCTCCCACAGCAGGAGCGCCCACTCAGCTGACTGATGGGTGCCAGAAGCCGAACTCACTGGCTGGTGAGCTCAGCTGTGGTGGCAGCCGGCGGTGGCGGCAGGCACAATGGGGCCAGGATGAACAGGAGTGGCGCAGTGCCCAGCCCAGGCTCGGGCTCCTCCCTGGCCACCTGCCACTTCACACACTACTATATCCCTTGGGGGATGTTGGACTGCCAGTGTGGGGATCAGGCTGAAACCAGCAGTCCAACATTCCCCAAGGGGTCCTGGATTGTCAAAGGGTGCAGGCCAGGCTGAGGGACTCCACCAGTGCACGAATCCGTGCACCAGGCCTCTAGTAGCAATATAAATGTTAACATTAGATTTTATTTTTTTCACTGAGTGTGCATTATACTATCTTATATATTATTTAAAATAATTTTTCATGTGCATGTGTTGTGTATTATCTATTCATCAATACTATAATCCCTGAGGTCAATCATGTTTTTTAAAAAAGGAATAAACATTAAAATCATAGGTCAGGGAAGGTTATCCAAGCTGATTCTCAAAAACCTTAACAAATTAGAGCAAATACATTAGGTTATAGAGGTTTAGAGTGGATATAAGAAATAAAAAGATCATAAAAAAGTGATTAATTTAACTTGAATCTATTACAGCGATTTTCAACTGGTGTGCTGCAAGAATTTTTTAAAACATGCAATACCTGACTATTTAATCAGGGGCACTGACCTCTTTTCCTTTAGGTTGTCAAAAAAAAAAAAAAAAGTGACAACAGCCAACACAATAGCTAGCCATCTGGTGTGAATGAATCAACATTATACCTATTTTTTGTCAGGTCAGCAAAAAATATATTTTTTGTTGTATCACAGAATTTTAGTAATCAGTTTATGTGTGCCCTGAGATGAAAAAGGTTGAAACTTGCTAATCTATTACATTAGGGAGAATTGGCTGGTGGATTTAAAAGTGTATAATCATAGCATTAGAGGGTTAAAAGGGGGAATTCTGTCATAACTGAATAGGGGTGTGGTCTGCTCAGGCTAAGGAGGACTAAGATAACAGTTTCTTAAAGCACTGATATACGTGCATGGTCTTCAGAAATGGCTGATATAGCTAACACATTTTCTTTACAGACATAATGACTGTGTTTGTTACTGCCAGCCAGTTTAGTAAGCTAGAGAAAGCACAGCCTGTGGATTTGGGCATACGAGCCCTGTGCCTCCATCTAGTCCTCCAGGTAACCATATCCCTACAGCTCCTGTAATCCTAGAGCAGGTACATGGATGCACTAAGTGGTGTAATGGGAGGGGGAGATAGCATCACAAGGATTCGTTTGATTATAACAGTAATCCACACCAAGTCAAAATAGCCAAACAGTTAAAAACGTGGTCTCTAATGAATTTGCTAATTCTAGCAGGCCCTCGCAAACATTTCCTGCCGGAGTGCCCCATATCAAAACGAAATAGCTGTGCTTTAATTACATGGAATAAATTATTCGATTTCCAGGAAGTTAAGACAGTGCTTTGTATTTAAATAAAAAGTTCTAGACACGCTGTGAAACTCGATCAAACCAACAAAAAAGGTGAAACCAAATGCCTATCCTGTGAGTCAAGATTTCAGCTGCTCAGCAAGCCTGACGTTACGGTTTACGAGCCCAGAAAAAGGGGCATTTTAAAACCGGCCGACCGGATCATGTCACTTTCTTATAGGAAAAGCCTTGCCTTTGCCGAGATCTAGTGTAATGCAACCACGTGCTGTTGAGGGGCCTCAATCTTGCTGCCTTCGCCCCTCTGCACTGGCAGGAGCCCCAGTTTTCAGGGGAGGCGACCTCAAACTGTCGCCCTCACTTTTGAGGATCTTCTAAAATTCTGGGGTCTTTTATCTCAAGGGCTTTGCAAGTGAGTTTGGGGTAGGGCGGGGGGGGAGGCCTGTGGGTGTCTGTTTTGCCTGAGGAGTTGGAGACTCTCGTGGAGCAGTCAGGCTTGCGCCGCTCCGGCGGCCGCTCCGGCGTGGAGCCGGCTCGGGTTAGACACATGCACATACACCATAGAGCTCGCTTTCCCGTAGCAGCAGCTGCCTCTGCCTCTGCCTCTCCCGCCTCAGCCTCCTTGCCCGGCATCCACACACATTCAGATTTGCGCGCTGTTTCAATCCTTGATGACGTGTCCCCGAAGACAGCCAATAGCCGACGGGCTCTGGTCAGGACAATGGGAGGGAGCGGACCAATGATCGGGCTCCGTGAGTTGGCGGTAGCCAATAGGAGGCGCGCTGGCTGGAGAGTAATGTTACAGAGCGGAGAGAGTGAGGAGGCTGCGTCTGGCTCCCGCTCTCACAGCCATTGCAGTACATTGAGCTCCATAGAGACAGCGCCGGGGCAAGTGCGAGCCGGCCGGGCACTGGGTGACTGTGTGCTCGCTGAGGGTGAGTCCGGGCAGCGCTGCGGCGGGAAGGGCGCCTCCGGCAGCGCCCGGCTCGCGCGGCGGCGGGATCCGGCGGCCCGGAGCGGCGGGTCGGGATCCACACAAAGGCGGATGAGGGGGGACGGGGGGGAACTGCGCACGGAGCGAGCCTGGGGCGCCGAGCCCTGCCCCGCGCCGGACCCCGGCCCCGGCCGCCGAGCGCTGTAGCCCCGCGCCCGTGCCGCCCACCGCCGGCGTCCGCGCCGACTGGCGCAAAATAGATATTTTTACTGAAAACATTTTTAACGTGTTTTCAGCCCCCGAGTCGAGCGTTCGGGCGGCCGCCGTGCGCGGGGGTCGGCGGGGCCGCGGCGGGAAGGCAGGCGGCGGCGCCTCCTCGGGCTGCATCGGCCGCCGCAGAGCCGGGCGCGGACGGGCAGCGCGGTGGGCCCGGCGGCCTGCGCCCGGGCGGCGGCGCGGCGGGGGGAGCGGCGCCCTGCGCCCGCTGGAACATGGCTGACTCGCCCGGCGCTGCCGGCGGGGAGAAAACAAGGCGGCGGGCGGGCGGGGGAGCGGGGCGCGCAGTTCCGAGGCAACTTTTTTTCCTCTCTCCGCTCCCGGCCCCGTGTCCGCCGTGCGGGGGTGGCGGCGCGCGGGCCGCGGAGGGAGACGGGCGCGGCGCGGGGGGAGGGGAGGGAGGGAGGGTCCGGCGCGCGCCCCCCGCCCCTCCCCCCGGCCGCAATGGCCGAGCGTGCGCCGGAGCGCGCCGCCACCCCGCCCGCCCGCGCTCGCACTCACACACACTCACTCACTCTCTCACACACACACATACACACACAAAGGGAAGGAGCCATGTTCGCGCTCGCCCTCGCGGCGGCGCAGGCGGGGAAGACGCGCAGCGGCCATTCCGTGCGCGCCGGGCCGGCGGCCGCGGGCGGAGCCAGCCCCCATTTCGAGCGGGGCTGCTCCCTCGCGAGCCCGACAAAATGGGGGCGGCGGGCGCACGTGGCGGGCCCGGGCCTGCGCCGCGGCCCCCGGAGTCCGGGGGGGCCAGTGGCGGGAAGGTGTGCGGAGCCCCGACGCTGGGAGCCCGCTCCGCGTGGCGCCCCAACTTTGACGGACCAGAAAGACTCGTGTGGGGGCGGGGGTCAGCCGGCGCAGGAGTGGCTTTTGTCCCTCATCCGTGTTGACGCGGAGAAACTTAAGACCGGACGTGCCAGGTCAGAGCCGAAACACGTCTCGCGGCCGAGCCGCTGGGAAACGCTGCCTCGCGGTGCGGTGGAGCCGCCCCAGTGCCGCCGCCCCGGCCCGGGTCCCGGCGGGGCAGCCGCCCGCCCGCCCGCCGCCTCCCGGCAAAGTTTGTGCCGCGCGAGTGCTCCCGAGCGACCACGAAACTTTGAGTGGCGAGGGCCCTGCTGCTGCTCGCCGGGTCCCTACCTGTTCGAGTCCTGGCGTCCACACGTTAGTTTCCTGACATTTGGTCTTGTTGATTTTGGGGCGATTTTGTACATTTAAAACATTTAAATGACCGTTGAGGTCCTCATTCCGAACCAATGAGTAACCAGCACTGTGAGTACGATCGTGTCTGCACTTTTTGAGATCACACCGGCGGACCGTTTTCTGCGTGGCATCGCCTCTGCTCGGAAGCGCGGGTCGCTCGCTACCATGCCTGGGTTTGGTATCAGGGGAAGCTGCCGTCACTCCGTGCCAAGTGACCAGCGCCTTAGTTTCATACACTCCGAGAAGTTAAAGTGCTCCGACATGTCAGTCTCGTTGCTAACATCGAGCATTCTCTTCTTTTTTAAGGAAAGTAAGTAAACATGGGCAAAGGAGATCCTAAGAAGCCGAGAGGCAAAATGTCATCATATGCCTTCTTTGTGCAAACTTGCCGGGAGGAACACAAGAAGAAGCACCCAGATGCTTCAGTCAACTTCTCAGAGTTTTCTAAGAAGTGCTCAGAGAGGTGGAAGGTAAGAGGGCTTAAGACGCACAAAAAAGAGTGGAGCCTATGTCCGTTTGCATACTGAGTGGCACTGTTAGGCTCCTCAATAACAAAGGACACTCACTGGTTTTATTCATTTTAATACTTGATAATTTATTAAAATCTTATCAACTTAAAGTTTACAAATAATTCTTTTATAGACCATGTCTGCTAAGGAGAAAGGAAAATTTGAAGACATGGCAAAGGCGGACAAGGCTCGTTATGAGAGAGAAATGAAAACTTATATTCCTCCTAAAGGGGAAACAAAAAAGAAATTCAAGGATCCCAATGCACCCAAGAGGCCTCCGTAAGTATCTTGCCATTTTTCTTTCAAGAAGTGTTTTGCAGTAAAATCACAAATTCAGCAAGCCACCTTGTGGGTTTGGAGTGTATAAGCAAAGTTGCTTAGCTAATAGTGGCTCACATTGGTATATTTAAGTGTTGTAAGTAAAATTCCTATGGGATGGGAGTTTAGCCAGAGCATTTGAACTTGGTATTTGCTTCCTTCATCCAATATATTTGTAAATGTCATTTTGAGTCTTTTCTTGAGAAATATCTGGAATACTTAATTTGCAGAATGTCTTCTTGGAGCTCTAACATTAATATTAATAGTGTCTATTCAACTAGTAGTATCATGTTAAATAATTGTAAATCAGGCTTTGGTTATGAAGGATAATTAGCATATTATGATATTTGTACCCTATCCAATGCATGCTAGAAATTAGAAGCAGTTTTTTATATGTAAGTAAACTACACATTTGATAGTTAACTCCTAAAATGAAATTTCTCTTTGTAGTTCGGCCTTTTTCTTGTTTTGTTCTGAGTATCGCCCAAAAATCAAAGGAGAGCATCCTGGCCTATCCATTGGTGATGTTGCAAAGAAGCTGGGAGAGATGTGGAATAACACTGCTGCAGATGACAAGCAGCCTTATGAAAAGAAGGCTGCTAAGCTGAAGGAGAAATATGAAAAGGTAAGGAGTATAGATTTGCTTGGTGTAATTAGGTAATCTTGGTACCTCGCCTTAATTTCTATTTTCTTAGGGGTTTCTAAAAATTTGAGGTATAATGCTAGTTTTTTGTTGTTAGTATAACAACTATGTTTAGTATGTTCACTGGATATGATCCTAAGTCCTTTTCCATCTTTTAAATTAGTAGAATATGAAATTATAATAGAAATGTGTTGGGTTTTTTTGTTTGTTTTTACTTTATATTATTTGCCTTGGGCAAAGATTGTGCATTTAAGCTGGGTTTATTCCCCAATATCTCCAAATATGTTGAAGTTTTGGTAGTTACTTTGAGTCAGATGATTAGTTATTTTAAATGGTCTAGGTATACAATATAAAAGTAGGTTGAACAAAAATAATATAGATTGTGTACCTCGTAAACATGCCCTGAAACATTTATATTCTCTGTCTTAGATAACCCCAGAATACTAAATTTTAAGTTAAAAAGTTAATGTCTGTAATAAATTGATGTGAAGGAAAGTCTATAACCCCTGTACTTTGAATTAAAATATTAAAGTTAAATTTTATCTTCTTATTCTGGGGGGAAAGTATTCTTTTCTAGATGTTTCTTAACCTTAATTGCATGCTTACTTGATAAATTACTTTTTTTTTTTAAGATAAAACTTTTTACTATGTATGGATTAGGATCTGACAATATAAACCCGTAGAATGCTTTTTTGCATTCAGAAGGTGGCAGTGTCTACCCTTTAATCAAAGTCTCTGCATTCTAGTTTCAATAAAGAAATGTTAGCATGTGCATAATTTCACTTCAGTGAGGCATAACATGGCAAATATTAGACCGTGAATTATAATCATCTCATTTTTATATGCATTTTTCAAAGTCTTGGTTGTTTGTGGATGTAGAGTGAGCCTTCAGATGTGTGGTATTTTAGCAATACTGGGATCACTTGATTTTTTTTTTTAATCAGGTTTTCCCATGTTGCTTTTTATTTCTCCCCATACTTTAACTGTATTGTCTTTCCTACCAATTTCTCCTGCCCTTATCTTGGAAGGATATTGCTGCATACCGAGCTAAAGGAAAGCCTGATGCTGCCAAAAAGGGAGTTGTCAAGGCTGAAAAAAGCAAGAAAAAGAAGGAAGAGGAAGAAGATGAGGAAGATGATGAGGAGGAAGAGGAGGAGGAAGATGAAGAAGAAGATGATGAAGAAGAAGATGATGATGATGAATAAGTTGGTTCTAGCGCAGTTTTTTTTTCTTGTCTATAAAGCATTTAACCCCCCTGTACACAACTCACTCCTTTTAAAGAAAAAAAATTGAAATGTAAGGCTGTGTAAGATTTGTTTTTAAACTGTACAGTGTCTTTTTTTGTATAGTTAACACACTACCGAATGTGTCTTTAGATAGCCCTGTCCTGGTGGTATTTTCAATAGCCACTAACCTTGCCTGGTACAGTATGGGGGTTGTAAATTGGCATGGAAATTTAAAGCAGGTTCTTGTTGGTGCACAGCACAAATTAGTTATATATGGGGATGGTAGTTTTTCATCTTCAGTTGTCTCTGATGCAGCTTATACGAAATAATTGTTGTTCTGTTAACTGAATACCACTCTGTAATTGCAAAAAAAAAAAAAGTTGCAGCTGTTTTGTTGACATTCTGAATGCTTCTAAGTAAATACAATTTTTTTTATTAGTATTGTTGTCCTTTTCATAGGTCTGACATTTTTCTTCTTGAGGGGAAGCTAGTCTTGCTTTTGCCCATTTTGGATCATATAATTATTACAGTGTTTATCTTTTCATATAGTTAGCTGATAAAAAGCTTTTGTCTACACACCCTGCATAATTGTGATGAGGGTAATGAGAGTTGAATTGAGACAGTTTTCATCCATAACAAACAAAGTCTTGGTCAGTTGATAATTTTCACACAGCCCAGTCACATTTACAAAGTGAAAAGTAACCACTCTACTCACAGCATGGGATTATTAGAATCAAACATTTGAAAGTCTGTCCTTGAAGGACTAATAGAAAAGTATGTTCTAATCTTTACATGAGGACTTGACATTTTTTTTAACTCCCATTACCATGTAATGGCAGTTATGTTTGCAGTTCCCACATTAAAGAAGGCCTGAGAATGTATCCCCAAAAGCGTGAGCTTAAAATACAAGACTGCGGTATGAAGTTTTTTGTTGACATTAGTCCTGGCAAAGGCTCTGAAGAAAAAAAAAGTGCTGACTAAATGTCTTATTTATCTAAATATGGATTGCTTAGGAAACTTGAGACTCCATTAAAGGTATTTTTAATTAATTAGGCCAACTTTTAAAATTGTATACCACATTTAAGATCGAGTATATTTTCCAAACTATAGTTTTTTCCCCTTTATAAAATCAAATAGACATGAGGGAAGTAAACTTTGTATCACAGATTGTCCAATTTTTTTGAATTTGATTTTTATAAGACTCAAAACTCATTAGGGCCATGTTTATCCGCTTAGCTGTTTAGGAAACAATTTGGCAATTTTGTGGTTTTTGACATTCTCTTAACGGTGCCAGTGTTTTAAAATAGCGTTCTTGTAATTTTACACGCTTTTGTGATGGAGTGCTGTTTTGTTATATAATTTTGACTTGGATATTTTCATTTGCATTTGTTTATGTAATTTCAGGAGGAATACTGAACATCTGAGTCCTGGATGATACTAATAAACTAATTGCAGAGGTTTTACATATTAGTTAAATGGCTTTCACTTGAGATTTTAAGATTTTATTATATACATACATATTTTAATCTTGTTTCTGATAACTTAGCAACACTAAATACAGACTGGCAGAGTTTTTCTTTAAAAATATTTGATGCTTATAAATAGGTTAATGGGCTGATGAAAAACCAGGTTTATGTCACATTCTAAGTGATCTCAGAGGATACTAAATATATAAATGGAAAACTAATTTTACTTTCAGTATGTTGGGCTAAACAAGATAGTTTTTAAAAGTAAGGATAGTGATAAATGTAAGCCAAATGAGAACCTCAAATAGAAAGGTTGCCATTGTGTTCAAATTCATCAAAAATGTTTAGAAGGAACAAGTCACTATCCTCTCTGATTTATAAGTTTCTGTGGCTATAGAATCACAATTTCAAGATCAGTTGCCAGCAAGTCTGATCCCTTTAAAAGTGAATACATCCTCAAGGAAACTAATTTTAGTGGGTGTGTCATGAAAACTTTTAAGATGTTGAGAATCTGAATAAAGTTTTTGGGCTAACTGCCTCAGGTCTTAACAGGAAAAAAATGGATAAAAATCCTCTTCAATCTGAAAATCTTTACTGTTTCAACAGTAACCCCTGGAACTTGGACGTCCAAAACTCAAGTAAATGAAGTGGGGAGATAATTTAGATGATTTGGTGTTAAACTGCAAACGATTCTTTTAAAGTTAAGGCATAGGAACTTAATGTTATATTTTCAGCACTATGGAGTATAAGGATATTATCAAGAAAAGATTAAACTATAAATTTTACTATTAAATTTTCTACATTTTAAAAAATCAGTATACTGATTGGAAATTTAACCTAATACCTGATTTCCTAATTTACCTGTACAAAGATTGAGAATTATTGCTGGGTTGTAATCTGATCTCCCATCAAGGTGCTAATTTGCCATATCAATTTTTTTTTTACAGTGAAATTCGAAAAATCTTTTCTGAATCCTATGCATCATGGGTAAAGAAATAAGTGTGCTGAGTAGCTGTTAGACAAATATTTCCCTCACTGCCTAAGGAATTATATTTCTTGCTCAGATGTTAGTGTAGTATCTAGCTATATAGGAAACTACAAAAAAATAAGATTTTTAAATGAAAATTGTGGCCAATTTCTTTGGCATCACATAATCTATGATGAAGGCTTAAATATAGGTTGGCTTAAATCTAGGTGGTACAACCTTAAATCTTGGAATTAACTGTTGCCCAAGTTCGAACCATTGGCTGTTTTATTAAGGGACTGTGGTAAGTTATTTAAAATTTTATACACACACAGGCTTTGTCATTTTCAAATGGCTCTTGAAATTCTCTTACAACTACATAAAAGCCAGAAAACAATTTGGATATCTATGGAAGAAAAGATACAAGCTGGTTTTGTCCTCTTTCAAGCAAAGATGTGAACCCCAGTGCTAACCCTGCCGTAACTTGGGAAATTCCCCGCGTCTGAGCCAAGTTGCTCTCTGGAGTAATAAGGCAAAGTATTGCACTAGGACTGCTGCAATTTAATGACACACCATGTCACAAAAAAACCACACAACACGCAGTGACAAGCATAACATACCACACTCCAGGATATATAACGCCCATTTTCCAGTGGGTTTTAATCTGAAATGTATCTACCAGGAGGAATGTAATTACGTGCCTTTAGGCATGTCCATTGGTTAGATCCTATACAGTTGAACATATTGGTCACCCACAAAAAAAAAGGGAGTAGTAATATAAGGGAGTTGTGGAGATACTTGTAAATTATGAGGTATTTATTTTTTAGTCACACAATTGACTTACCATAGTATGATGCCCCATATCGATTATACCTTTACTGGTGGTTATTCACATTTCCTATTTTTTGCTATTTCTAACAATACTGCAGTGAACTGTGCATTTCTCTTAGGCACGGGTAGGTCTTTACCTCAGAGTAGAATTGCTTAGTCAAAAAACTTGCTTTTACAACTTTGTCAGATACGGACAAGTTGTCCCCCAAAAAGCTATACTTAACTGTGCAATATATTAACAATGCTTTTTATGATCAAGATTTTTTACTGGTTATTCTTTGGTTCCAACTATCCATTTTTAAAAGATGTGAAATTAAAATACGGAAATATTGTCATTTGCTCAGCGCCACCTGAACACGAGAAGACAGAATCAGAACTTGAAAGACCCTTGAATTGGCAATTGCAGTCACTAAAAAGTGACTGCAATAACTAAGTAAGTAACCTATTGTGTGAAAATGAACTTCCCGAAGCATCAGGTAGTTTTATTGGGAGGACTTTTTCTAGCAGAGACCATCAATCTTGATGGAAGCTGCAAACAAGTTTTGGAAAAGCAGTGAATTTGGCTACAAATTGTAGTTGACTGTGTGGGCCAGATCCTGGGCACTAGATGATTGGTTACTTGGAAAAGTGGAATGGATACTGAGGACCTGCTCTAAATAGGATAAAGTGGACCCCTGTTTCACCTGGCTGGAGACAGTACTTTAGCACGGGACACACGACAATGCATTTAGAAACAAACTCTGTAATTACAGGCTTCACCATATTTTCATTCCTTGGGTTTTAATTACAGATCATATAAAATGTCCTGAACATAACCAAGTAAGAGAATAAAAGGTCCTAAAACACAATGACTACCTGTTTGGTGACAGAGAACTCCTACAGAAAAACAGGAAGCTCGGGCATCACATCCTCACATGCCAGTGTGATACCCAGAAGGTGTGAAGAGAGCTTGGAGGCTACTCCCCAAAGACATGGCAGCTCCCGCCCCAACCTGAATTTGAGGAAAGCTCAGGTCTTGCTGCATATCTGGAGTTGGCCTGCCTGGGACGTGGGTGTAGTGACTGGGTTCGAAGCAGGGAGGCTGACCCAGAACCTCTTTACAAAAGGAACAAACCTGCTCCTGCTTTGGGGGCCAGTGCAGGCTCAGTACATTAGAGGCAAAGGGCTCTGCCAGTCCAGCGGGTGGTTTTTACAGAGTAGAGGACAGAGGTCTACAGACTCAAAAGTTTGCTCAAGGGTCAAAAGCAGCATCAACAATTTAGCAGTGTTAGGCTCATAGGCGCAAAAAAAAAAAAAAAAAAGTATGAATTCTTTTTAAGGATGATAAGGGACAGGAAGGCTTCCTCCCAGCCCCTTACTTTCATTCCTGGGTTCTGGTGCCATGACTGCAGATGAAATGCGAGCAGGGCAGCACACTGCCATCACTGATTTCTCTCCAGCTTTCCTCCTATTAACGTGGACTCAGGACACTTCCAGACAAAACAAGACAAAAATACTGCCAATCGTGCAGATTCTAAAGAGCTGCAAAGCACCAGAGATCTGTGTTGCTCACATGTCCTTAGAATAGCTGTGTGAACCTCCAGAGGTGCAAAGAAGGATTGTGATCCATTACATGCTACAATAACTTTTGAAAAAATACCCTTATTCTGAATGAAATTTGCACTTATTGAAAGAAAAAGAAAATAAATCTACAATTCTACTCAGAAGACTTAAAATACTATGTGCCCTTCAGTTTTATATATATCATCCTATATAATAAAAGCCTAATATGCAAATCGACCAAACCATTGAATGACCAGCTGAACGACCAGTTACTATGATGCTCACTGACCACCAGGGGGCAGACTCTCAACGCAGGAGCTGCCCCCAGCCTGCAGGTCCCAGGCCAGCCAAGGAGGGTGTGAGCGCCCCCACCCCCCAATCACTCTGCTGGTCGCCCTGCAGAGGGAAGCAACCTGCAGCAGTGGCAGCTGGGGGCGGGGCAGGGGAGCAGGTGGTTCCAGGCTGGCCAAGTCAGGTGCCAGCAGGGGCCTGCCGGTCACCCCACAGATCAACCCTGATCACCAGCCTAGGGATCCTGCCCGTGCACAAATTTTGTACACCAGGCCTCTAGTAAATAAATAAAACTAGTAAATATATAAAATATCTATTTAATTAATTTAATATAAACATAACATTTTAAAACAGGTGAAATTCACATAAAATTAACCATTGTAAAGTGACAATTCAGTGGCATTTAGTATATTTGCAGTGTTGTGCAACCACCACCTCTATCTTTCAAACATTTTCATCACCCAAAGGCAATCCCATACTCATTAATTACCACTCCCCCTTAGCCCTTGGCAACAACCAATCTGCATCACTGCTGTGGATTTACCTATTCTGGATATTTCACATAAATGGAATCATACACTATGTAGTCCTTTGTGACTGGCTTCTTTCAGTTAGAATCTTATTTTCAAGACTCATCTACATTGTATTATGTGTCAGTACTTCATTCCATTTTGTAGCTGAATAATATTCATTATATATATATATATATATATATATATATATATATATATATATATATATATTAGAGGCCCAGTGCACAAAAATTTGTGCACTCGGGGGAGAGGGGGGTCCCTCAGCCCGGCCTGTGCCCTCTTGCAGTCTGGGACCCCTCGGGAGATAACGACCTGCTGGCTTAGGCCTGCTCCCAGGTGGCAGAGGGCAGGCCCAATCCCTAGGTGCAGCCGCTGGTCAGGCTCAGAGCAGGGCCGATTGGGGAGTTGGGGCGCTGCCCCCTGTCATACACAGAGCAGGGCGATCGGGAGGTTGTGATTCCACCCTCAGTCACGCTCAGGGTAGGGCCAATTCGGGGGTTGGGGCACCATCCTCTGTCACACTCAAGGCAGGGTCGATGGGGAGGTTGCGGCGCCACCCCCTGTCATGCACAGAGCAGGGCCAATCAGAGGGTTGGGGCATTTCACCCTGTCACTAACAGAGCAGGGCCCATCAGGGGGGTTGGAGCTCTGTACCCTGTCATGCATAGAGCAGGGCCCATCAGGGGGTTGGGGCGCAGCCCCCTGTCACCCACAGAGCAGGGCCGATCAGGGGGTTGGGGTGCCACCACTCGCACACTCAGGGCAGGGCCGATGGGAGTTTATGGCTCTACCCCGTCACACACAGAGCAGGGCCAATCAGGGGATTGGGGCGCCACACCCTGTCACACGCAGAGCCACAGGGTGATCAGGGTGTTTGGGCGCTGCCCCCTGTCACGCTGATCCCGGTGCCGGAAGGTCTCGCTGCTCTGCTGATCCCGGTGCTGGGAGGCATATTACCCTTTTACTATATAGGATAGAGGCCTGGTACATGGGTGGGTGCCGGCTGGGTTGCCCTGAAGGGTGTCCTGGACCAGGGTGGGGGTCCCCACTGGGGTGCCTGGCCAGCCTGGGTGAGGGGATGATGGCTGTTTGCAGCTGGTCACACATCCTTCAGGGTGGAGGTCCCCACTGGGGTGCCTGGCCAGCCTGGGTGAGGGGATGATGGCTGTTTGCAGCTGATCACACACCCTTCAGGATGGGGGTCCCCACTGGGGTGCCTGGCCAGTCTGGGTGAGGAGCTGAGGGCAGTTTTCAGGCTGGGGGTGACTGACCTCCCAACCGCTCCTTTTTTTCTTTTCTTTTCTTTTTTATTCTGGGCCAGCTTTAGCTTTGAGGCTTGGCTCCAGCGCTTAGGCCTACGCTGCTAAAAGTAGGTTTCTGGCCTTTGCTTACAATATTGCGATCCTGCTGGCTGAAGCCCAGCAGGTTTCTGGGGTTTTGTTTAGCTTCTATGTTTGTTACATAGTTGCTTGCAGCTCAGAGGCCTGCAGCAGCAGGCAGGGAACGTTGGAGTCCTCCGTCACTGAAGCAAGCAAGCCTCATGTAAGTTTCAAGCTGCCTGGCTGCCGGCCGCCATCTTGGCTGGCAGTTAATTTGCATATTGCCCTGATTAGCCAATGGGAAGGGTAGCAGTCGTACGCCAATTACCATGTTTCTCTTTTACTAGATAGATCTAGAGGCCCTGTGCACAAAAATTCGTGTACTTGGGGGGTAAGGGGGTGTCCCTCAGCCCAGCCTGTGCCCTCTCGCAGTCTGGGACCCCGGGGGAATAACGACCTGCTGGCTTAGGCCTGCTCCCGGGTGGCAGAGGGCAGGCCTAATCCCTAGGTGCAGCCCCTGGTCAGGCTCAGAGCAAGGCCGATTTGGGAATTGGGGCGCTGCCCCCTGTCATGCACAGAGCAGGGCGGATTGGGAGGTTGCAATGCCACCCTCAGTCATGCTCAGGGTAGGGCTGATTGGGGGGTTAGGGCACCGCCCCCGTCACACTCAAGGCAGGGTTGATGGGGAGGTTGCGGCACCACCCCTGGTCACGCACAGAGCCGGGCCAATCAGGGGGTTGGGGCGCTGCCCCCTGTCACGCACAGAGCAGGGCCCATCAGGGGGTGGGGAGCTCCCCCCTGTCATGCACAGAGCAGGGTGGATTGGGAGGTTGCGATGCCACCCTCAGTCACGCTCAGGGTAGGGCCGATTGAGGGGTGGGGCACCGCCCCCTGTCACACTCAAGGCAGGGTCAATGTGGAGGTTGCAGCTCCATGCCCTGTCACGCACAGAGCAGGGCCAATCAGGGGGTTGGGGTGCTGCCCTGTCACGCACAGAGCAGGGCCCATCAGGGGGTTGGGGAGCTCCCCCCTGTCACGCACAGAACAGGGCAGATCAGGGGGTTGGGGCGCCGCCACTGTCACATTCAGGACAGGCCGATGGGGAGGTTATGGATCTACCCATCACACACAGAGCAGGGCCTGTGGGGGGGGGGGGGGGGTTGGGGCGCCGCACCCTGTCACACACAGAGCCGCAGGGCGATCAGGAGGTTGGGGAGCTCCCCCCTATCAGGCACAGAGCAGGGCCGATCAGGGGGTTGGGGCGCCTTCCCCTGTCAGGAACAGAGCAGGGCCGATAGGGAAGTTGTGGCCCCGCCCCCTGTCACACACAGAGCTGCAGGGTGATCAGGGGGTTTGGGCTCTGCCCCCTGTCATGCTGATCCCGGTGCCGGTGCCGGGAGACCTTGCGGCTCCGCTGATCCCGTTCCTGGGAGGCATATTACCCTTTTACTATATAGGATAGAGGCCTGGTGCATGGGTGGGGGCTGGCTGGTTTGCCCTGAAGGGTGTCCTGGATCAGGGTGGGGGTCCCCACTGGGGTGTCTGGCCAGCCTGGGTGAGGGGATGATGGCTGTTTGCAGCTGGTCACACACCCTTCAGGGTGGGGGTCCCCACTGGGGTGCCTGGCCAGTCTGGGTGAGGGTCTGAGGGCTGTTTTCAGGCTGGGACTGAAGCTCCCAACTGCTCCTTTTTTTCTTTTCTTTTTTTTATTCTGAGCCAGCTTTAGCTCTGAGGCTCCAGCTCTTAGGCCTCCACTCCTGAAAGCAGGTATCTGGTTTGTTTAGGTTCTACAATCGAATCTGTATCAACTCCAGGTCTGAGATCCAGGCTAGCTGAAAGCTGGTTTCTGGGGTTTTGTTTAGCTTCTATTTTTGTAACTATGTTTCAAACTGCCAGCTCAGAGGTTGGCAAGGCAGGCGGGGAACGTTGCAGTCCTCCATCACTGAAGCAAGCAAGTCTCATGTTAGTTTCAAGCTGCCTGGCTGCCGGCCGCCATCTTGGCTGGCAGTTAATTTGCATATCTCCCTGATTAGCCAATGGGAAGGGTAGGGGTCATACGCCAATTACCATGTTTCTCTTTTATTAGATAGGATATATATATCCTATATAATAAAAGGTTCACATGCAAATAGACTGGACAGCAGAACAACTGAATAACCATTCAAAGCGTAATATGCTAATGAAATGCTAAGGATGCTCAACTGCTTGCTATGATGTGCACTGACCACCAGGGGGAAAACAGTCAACTGGTCGACCAGTCACTATGACGTGCACTGACCACCAGGGGGCAGATGGTCTGACCGGTAGGTTAGCTTACCACGGGTCTGGCTGATCGGGACTGAGCGAGATGGGCCAGACACACCCTGGAGCCCTCCCATGGTCTCTCCCTCATGCACCAGTGGGGTCCCTCAGCCTGGCCTGCACCCTCTCACAATCCAGGACCTCTCAGGGGATGTTGGAGAGCCGGTTTCAGCTCTCCAACATCCCCTTTAGAGGGCACCAGATGCAGGCTCATGGCTGGTGAGCACTGCTGTGGCAGTGTGAGCCTTTCCCAATTGGGACTGATTGGGCGTGAGCCCGAGGCAGGCACAGTGAAGCCAGGATAAGGGCGAGCAGCAGGTAGGAGCTGCAGCAGGCGTTGGACTGCAAGTTTTGGCCCGATCTCTGCAGGCCACCCAGAGGGACCTCAACCGTGCACAAATTCATGCACCAGGCCTCTAATATATATATCTCACAATTCATTTATCCACTCATCCATTGATGGACACTTGGCCTGTTGCCCCTTTTTAGCTACTATGACTAGTGCTGCTATGAACACTTACGTACACATTTATTTGCATCACTATTGTCAATTCTTTGGGGTGTATACCTAGGAATAGATTTACTGGATCATACAGAACAACCACCAAAATCTTTCACAGCAGCTGCACCATTTTATATTCCCACTAGGGGCTTAGTGTACGTATTTGTGCACCTTGAAAGGAACTGTAGGCCGCAAGGCTATGGCAGGCACAGGGGCAGGTCTCGGCCCATCCTCCGTGACCCTGCCCAGTCACTCCTGCTGCCGCCCCTGGTCCCCTGTCTGCTGGCAGCCCCACTCCTGAGGCTGCTGCTCCCACATGCTGAAGGCGCAGGCTCTTCTTGCACCCGCTGAAGGCGCAGAGCGATTGGGGCCAACGCTGTCAGCGGGTGTGAGCAACAGCTGCCGGCCATGATCTCCCCTCAGGAGCAGCGGGAGGTAGAGAAGCCCTGAGAGGTGATTGGGGCCAGCAGATGCAGCTTGTACCCGCTGACGACACTGAGCGATTGGGGCCAGCGCTGGGCCCAGCAACGGGTGCTAACAGTGGCTCCAGTGCCAGCAATGGGTGCAAGCGGGGCCGGCACCAGCAGCAGGTGCGAGCACCGGTGAGACCACAGTGCATAGGAGCAAAGAATTTTCAGTAACCACCAAAGGCTCGCCCCAATGACAGCAACCGGTGCCCCACCTTGGTCTGGCATGCCTGCTCACCTGCTCTACCATCCACCACAGCCAATGCCCACCATATTCTGCGCACTCCCCTGGTGGTCAGTGCATGTCATAGCAACCAGTTGTTCAGTTGTTCGGTTGTTCTAGTTGTTCCACTGTTTGGTCTATTTGCACATTAGCCTTTTATTATATAGGATAGCAATGTATAAATGTTACAATTTCTCCACAACCTCACCAACACTTCCTATTTTCATTTAAAAAAAATAGCCATCACAGTAGATATGAAGTACATCTCATTGTTGTTTTGATTTACATTTCCCTAAGGCCTAGTGAGTTTGAGTATCTTTTTGTTTGCTTATTGGCCATTTGTGTATCTTTGGAGAACTGTCTAATACAAGTCATTTGCCTATTTTTAAAGTAGGTTGTGTTTTGGTTGAATACATATTTGTTTTGCAAAAATGGCAATATATTTATAAACATTCTAATTGTGAACTACTTTTTATGCTTAACAGTCTTTCTTAAACAAAAGTTTTTGTCATCATATAGTCTTACTAGAGGCTCGGTGCACAACATTCGTGCATGACGGGGGAGTGTCCCTCAGCCTGGCCTGTGCCCTCTTGCAATCTGGGACCCCTCAGGTAGGGTTCCTAGGCCTGGCCGATGATCAGGGCCTATCAGGGCTTCCCTTCCCCTGGCTGCTGGCAGCTGGCCCTGCCCCTGCCCCTGCCACTGCTTGCCATCTGTGTGGTGCTGCCCCTCCTCCTCTGCCATCGGTTGCCTCCCTCTGTGGGTGACAGGGGTGGGGTGCGATCGATCGCTTGGCTGGCCTGGGCCTCCCTCTGCGGGGCGATCTCTGGACAGCCCTGCCCACCCACTGCATCGCCCCTGGCTGGGTAGCCTGGGCCTCCTCTTTGGGGCAATCACAGAGCCTCTCACCCCTCTCCCCCATCAATTGCCCTGCCGGCTGGTGGCCTGGGCCTCCCTCTGCGGGGTGAACATGGGGCGATGGCGGTGCCCCCTGACCAATCGCATCACACCCGCCTTGGCTGGCCTGGTGCTAGTGTATGTCATAGCGTGGTTGTCCGGAAGGTTGTCCAGACAGTCATTCTGCTGTTCAGTCATTCAGTCAATTTGCATATTAAGCTTTTATTATTATAGATTCTGAGCTATATCATTTTCAATGCTTGCATAATAGTCCACTGAATGAGTGTAAAATACCATCTCACATTATTAGACATTTACATAGGTTCTGATTTTTTTACTAGTATGATATGAATAAAGCTAAGAAAGACGACTATCCTTTTCTTCTACCCATACCCTTGTGCCCATGATTGTTTCGTTAGGCTATAAGTAAAAAGGAATGTAATTATATATTTCCTTAAAGTGAAATTGCTGAATCAAAGGATAAGCCAAGTTTGGTTTTCCCACACTGCCTTCAGAAAGTTTTCATCCAAATGTCCTACTTTGTCTAGAAGGCTATTCAGGCAATTTTACCTATAAAAGATACATAGTAGGCTCATGGTTTCTAAGATTTGATGACAGTTCAAGACTTTAGAAGCGGGGGAAACTGTGAAAGGGGTAAACCTTCAGAAGCAAGCAGATGAAAAGTGTGAGAAACCTGGAGAGCAATTGGATTGAAATATCCATTCATTCCTCTTTGTTCTTTTGTTATTCTACTACTTTTCAGGTTAAAGATTAAAAGAGCTTTTGCATTCAATTAATTGCAGGGCTTCAAAAGAGAATGTGTAGATCAATTGGAATGGGTGAAAAAGCTTAGAAAAATTTGCAAAAGCATAACAGTTTTCTTTTCTTTTTCATTGCATCACTGTTCTTAATAATTATATAATTTTCAAAATATATTAATTCGTTGTTTGTATCAGAATTTTTTTCTTAAAATAAGGTTAGCTGTATTTTACATATAATTTAAGACTCAGACATAGATAAACAGTTCTGGAAAGTATATGGTTTATTTAATGGTGGCAAACAAGTCAACATGAAATTGGATTAATTATAAAAAGCTATCTTCTAGTCAATTCTATCAGAATCTATTTCATCTATTGATGAGCTTGGATTTTATACTATATAGATCAAACCTGAAAAGCAGTGTAAATTTCATGTTTAAGAACCTAAATTTTAGCGGTCAACACTGCAAAATGTATGTGTTGAGCTCAGATAATTATAATGGACCATTAGAAATAATATTGACTTAATTTTTAAAAATTAGAGAGATGTGTTATTGCATAACATTCTATCTCTATTATTTATAAGTAAATATTTGTGCACTAGGGGGTGTGGGGGCCCCACAGCCTGGCCTGTGCCCTCTCGCAGTCTGGGACCCCTCGGAAGATAACGACCTGCTGGCTTAGGCCTGCTCTGGGTGGCAGAGGGCAGGCCCAATCCCTAGGTGTAGCCCCAGGTCGGGCTCAGAGCAGGGCCGATTGGGGAGTTGGGGCGCCTTCCCCTGTCATGCACAGAGCAGGGCAGATTGGGAGGTTGCGATGCCACCCAAGTCATGCTCAGAGTAGGGCCGATTGGGGGGTTGGGACACCGCCCCCTGTCACACTCAGGGCAGGGTCGATGGGGAGGTTGCAGCGCCACCCCCTGTCACGCACAGAGCAGGGCCCATCAGGGGGGTTGGGGCTCTATACCCTGTCACGCACAGAGCAGGGTCAATCAGGGGGTTGGTGAGTTCCCCCTGTCATGCACAGAGCAGGGCCGATCAGGGGGTTGAGGAGCTCCCCCTGTCACTCACAGAGTAGGGCCGATAGGGGAGTTGGGGCACTGCCCCCTGTCACACTCAGGGCAGGGCGGATCAGGGGGTTGGGGTGCCGCCACTGTCACACTCAGGGCAGGGCCGATGGGGAGGTTATGGCTCTACCCTGTCACACACAAGCAGGGCCCGTGCGGGGCGGGGGGTTGGGGCGCCGCATCCTGTCACACACAGAGCAGGGCCGATCAGGGGGTTGAGGTGCCACACCCTGTCACACACAGAGCCGCAGGGCGATCAGGGGGTTGGGGAGCTCCCCCCTATCAGGCACAGAACAGGGCTGTTCAGGGGGTTGGGGCGCCTTCCCCTGTCACGAACAGGGCATTGCGGATAGGGAGGTTGTTGCCCCACCCCCTGTCACACACAGAGCGACAGGGTGATCAGGGGGTTTGGGCACTGCCCCCTGTCACGCTGATCCCGGTGCCAGGAGGCCTCTCGGCTCTGCTGATCCTGGTGCTGGGAGGCATATTACCCTTTTACTATATAGGATAGAGGCCTGGTGCATGGGTGGGGGCTGGCTGGTTTGCCCTGAAGGGTGTCCTGGATCAGGGTGGAGGTCCCCACTGGGGTACCTGGCCAGCCTGGGTGAGGGGATGATGGCTGTTTGCAGTTGGTCACACACCCTTCAGGGTGGGGGTCCCCACTGGGGTGCCTGGCCAGTCTGGGTGAGGGGCTGAGGGCTGTTTTCAGGCCGACTGAAGCTCCCAACTGCTCCTTTTTTTCTTTCTTTTTTTTTTTTATTCTGGGCCAGCTTTAGCTCTGGCTCCAGCTCTGAGGCCTCTGCTGCTGAAAGAAGGTATCTGGTTTGTTTGTGTTCTATAATCGAAACAATGTATAACTCCAGCTCTGAGATCCTGGCTTGCTGAAAGCATGTTTCTGGGGTTTTGTTTAGCTTCTATATTTGTTACAATGTTTCTTAAACTGCAAGCTCAGAGGCTGGCAAGGCAGGCGGGGAACGTTGGTTTCCTCCGTCACTGAAGCAAGCAAGCCTCATGTTAGTTTCAAGCTGCCTGGCTGCCAGCCGCCATCTTGGCTGGCAGTTAATTTGCATATCGCTGATTAGCCCATGGGAAGGGTAGCGGTCGTATGCCAATTACCATGTTTCTCTTTTATTAGATAGGATAGATATCTATCATATATATTTATTAGAGGCCTGGTGCATGAAATTCATGCACTGAGAGGGGGGTCCCTCAGCCCAGCCTGCATCCTCTCCAGTCTGGGATCCCTCTCACAATCCAGGACCACTGGCTCCTAACTGCTTGCCTGCCTGCCTGCCTGCCTGATTGCCCCTTAACCACTCCCCTGCCAGCCTGATCAATGCCTAACTGCTCCCCTGCCAGCCTATCACCCCCAACTGACCTTCCCTGCTGGCCCAGTCACCCCCACTGCCCTCCCCTGCCAGCCTGGTCCCCCCCAGCTGCCCTCCCCTTCTAGCCATCTTGTGACCTCATGGGGGTGGCCATCTTGTGCGAGGGCATGACAGTCAATTTGCATATTATTGCTTTATTATATAGGATATCTATTATAAATATAATACTTGAAGTTTTTTGAAAAACTAAATGTTAAGGTCTTGAGGGTTTTTAAAGAAGTGTGGTTAAGCCCTTACTGGTTTGGCTCAGTGGATAGAGCATTGGCCTGCAGATTGAAGGGTCCCAGGCTTGGTCCTGGTCAAGGGCATGTGTCCAGGTTGCAGGCTCATCCCCAGTAGGGGCTGTGTGAGAGGCAGCAGATCGATGATTCTCTATCATCACTGATGTTTCTATCTCTCTTTCCCTCTTCCTTCCTCTCTGAAATAAATAAAAAATATATTTAAAAAAGAAGAAATGCATAAGGCTAATTTTAAAAGGTGTACTTTAAAAAATATTTTTTAAAAAGAAGTGTGGTTAAAAATCAACTGGCCTGACCCTAGCTGGTTTTGCTAGGTGGTTAGAGTGTTGGCCCATGGACTGAAGGGTCCCAGGTTCAATTCTAGTCAAGGGCATGCACCTAAGTTGCTGGTTCAAACTCCAGCAGTCCCATGTGTCTCTCTCACATTGATGTTTCTTTCTGTCTCTCCCCTTCCCTTCCACTCTCTCTAAAAAAAAATTCAATGGAAAAGTTATCTTTGGGTGAGGATTAACAACAACAACAACAAAATCAACTGGCCTGGGGGGGAAAAACAGAGATGTAGTTTGTTTTTAAATTTATTTTGCTATGTCTTCATTTTTAGGTCAAATCTAATTTTTTTCTCATCTTTTTGACCAAGTGGCCTTAGTAGGTTGTTGCTAAAAACCTCACTAAAAATTGTAAAAACATTTCCAGTTTGTTTTATTATAAATCTCTCTTTTCTAAAATGGGAAAATTAAGAAGCCACTGGCTCAAACAGAAATTAACATACAAACTTATCTTTGAGTCTGCAGGCCGACGCTCTAGCCACTGAGCCAAACCAGTCAGGGTCAAACTTATCTTCAGTAGCGCTCATGCCTCCACCATCAGATAGGATGAAAGGATGAAAAAAAGAATGAATGAATGTTCATGTCAGAGTTTAATGTGGGACTTGACTTCTCTGTAGACCAAGAGGAAAGCATGTGAGGAATATGTGGAGTCTGTGATATTATATGAGTTTGGGGTGTTCTAGTCTTGCTTTGGGAAGTGTATGGGCAATGCCGAGGCCAGGGATGATGGCCAGCATGGTCAGCAGGGTAACAGGCCCTCGGCTCCAGCAAGAGTTCCCATATAATCAGGGATGAAGAGCCCGTTTTAGAGAAGATTTTTACAACTGTTAATATTTCCTTGATTGGCGGGGCCTGAATGCCCAATCAAAGCATCTTCTTTGAAATGGAGCAGCCCCATTGGAATCACATGCCAGGGAAAGGGAATCTGGAAGCATTTTTTTTTTTTTTTCTAGAAATAGGCAACCTGCTGCAGGTGTGGTGTGTGGTGATTTCACTGCAGTAGACTTCCAGGGAGTAGCTTCTGCTAATTTTCAGAAATACTTAGGAATTCCTGACACTTATTATTCCTCTCAAGAGCTCAGGAATGTGGATCCCCTCACATTTCTGGTCTCTTTAATTCCAGGGAGGAAGACAGGTAAGTAATGGACATTGTCAGATGACAGTCATCTTCTTATCATCTACTCAGCATTCTTTCCCAGGACCCAATTTTAGCTAAAAACATAAAATAACACCCATCTGTTAGCACTTCTGAGAGTTAAGAGGAGAAAGTCTGAGGAAGATTTTTAAAGAATAAACTAGCCAAATATACTTACGATAAAGCTGATCAAAATCACGGATGAAATCTAAGTTTACACCCAGTGTGAAGAAATCTTTCAATGTTTTATAAAAGGAGCTTTAAAAAATTTTTATTCATCAAACTGTGATTGCTACAAGTACATGATACTGTACCACTCAATGTATACAGGTATTCCCTCATTACCTTAAACTGGCTAGTATGACTTCTAACGTATAAGAATGATCAAAACAGGGCAAACACTCAAATGTCTTTTCTTTGAGAGTCCAAGGTATGAAAAGACCTCAGGTAACAAATATGTTCCCTGACCTATAAATTCTGTGATGAGGCCAACCCCAGCCTCTCCTTTTCTCTTGGGTAGGATTTGCTCTCCTGACCCCAGATCCTTTCTCTCTTGACCCAAATCTCCAGTGAAACAGGGCGCCTGCAGCCACCAAGGGAGCTGGTCAGAACCTCAGCCACGCTATGGTCTATGCCAGTGGTCGGCAAACTGCGGCTCGTGAGCCACATGCGGCTCTTTGGCCCCTTGAGTGTGGCTCTTTCACGAAATACCGACTTCTGCGCATGGGCTACGAAGTTTCAATCACACTGTACGTGCGCGCCCACACGTGGTATTTTGTGGAAGAGCCACACTCAAGGGGCCAAAGAGCCACATGTGGCTCACGAGCCGCAGTTTGCCAACCACTGGATCCCACAGCTCTCTCCAAAGGGGCTGTGGCAGGCCCCACCCTGACATTATCTTCTGGTGTCCAAAAAGCTGTAGGCAGCGGTACTGGATTCCCAGTCCCCTATCTCCAGGCACATTATCTTTTTTTAAAATTTATTTTTTCTTTATTGATTAAGGTATTACTTATGTGTCCTTATCCTTAAGCCAAGGTCTTTGGCACAAGATTTCTGTTTTTCACTTTCTTTTAAGAAAGGGAGGGAGTCAAAACACAATTCAAATTATATGATTGTTTGCAAGTCCGTTCATATGATGTGGCAACATTTTTCTGGTAGGGCTGCCAGTCCCAGAAGGGCTGGGACTGCTCCTGCTGGGACCGCTGGATCACCTGTGTAGCTGCTCATAAATAAGGGCTTCAGGAATGAATTCATTTTCTACTCTGAAGCAAACTACAAATTCTTACGTATTGGTTCCAATATTGAATAGGATACAAGTCATTTCTAGAAATTTAGGCTGAAATTTAGGAAAAATTTCTAGAAATTTACCTAGGGTAATGCTAGCAAAAAAAATGGGGACATTTCATTATAGTTATAGTGAAATAAGTTATAGACTCTAAGATCTTGGAAATAATGGACACTAATATGTCCAGTGAATATCATCATTTTTCATAATGTCACCAGATGTGCATATCATTATCAGAAATAATTGTCACTTCTGACAAGCGTTTTCTTTTCAGCTGATTTTCTTCTTGAGTATAAAATATTCAAGTTTAGAGAACATTTGTTTTTAGAGTTAAGACTCCTTCCGTTCCATTAATACATAAAGGTGATTTCATTAATGTTATTAAATCTTCCTTTATGGGCTCAATTCTTATTAATTACAACAGACTACATTGGATCTGTCACTAAGTCAAATTTGTTGAATTGAACTGAGTGTTTTCAAATGTATTTTAACGAAGTTTTAGATAAAAATCATCCTCCAAATGATTGTACTTAAGACTATATTATTGTGACTTTCTAGTTACCCTATAATTTAACCTTCTTTAAATGACATGAGGCTATTACATTAAATAGTGACAAGTGGCATACATCAGATGGAGAAACTGTAAAGACCACTAACGTATTTTAAGTCAGATCCTACTCTGTGGGTTGGAGAATATATAAACCCAGGGAGAGTAAATTTCATGACCCCAAATAAATCCGATTTCTCTCTCCAGGTTAAGTGGATGTCAAGTTAAGAAATCCATTGAGTAGGCAGCCTGCTCGTTTGGGATTTGTTCACTCACTTACAAATGAGCCAAGCACCATGCTTGGCACTGGAGACCCAGAGCTGAACAGCACAGACCAAGCGTACCTTCACGACATTTCCATGAGCTTACAGTTTCATGGAGAAGACAATGAACAAGTCAAGAGGCAGTCAGGAAGGGCCTATCTGAGGAGATAATGGGAAGTTCACTCATTTTCAAACTTCCTTAGTACTTCCACCTGCTTACTCTATTTCAGTTGGCTGGGACAAGTGGAGGCCAGCGAAAGCTTAGGAGCCCCATGGGGCAGCCCTAGCTGAAGTTCCTCAGGACACTTTCCATGACCCGGGAAGGCCCAGACTGTTCCCCGGGCACCCCCTGCTAGCTACGTGTGCCTTTTCACACCCTCCAAGGAGAGGCCGCTGTATCCAGCTCTCAGGATGTGGAGAGCTGCAAATAGCACCGACAGCTGCAGCTGGAGGGGGCCGCCCAGGAAGCATGCCAGCTGCTGCCACCGCGGGAGCCAGGCCAGTCATGGGCCTCCTCAAGCCCTTGTGAGCAGCCTAGCAGAACCCTTGGTAACTTAAGCAACACATCAGTGCAAACTCTGGCTTTGATTTTCTTACTTGTGCAAACATGATGATGGAAGGCAGGAGAACTTGTGCCCTTAAGTGTTTTCTACATATCTTCAAGCAGCCTCAGAGCGTGCTTAGCACCAATTATCTCTTCCGTACGAGGTGAAGCCGGGACAAGACTGTCTGAGCAGAGAATCAGGAATCAAATCCAACCCTCTGCGTTCCTGGTGCATGGCCTTTCTCTTGGTATTTGTTTAGTCCCTTTACTGTATTCCCTTAAAATATTTTCCTCCTGAGTTTCCTGTTAACTCCAAGACTCACATTCTCCTCAGCCACATTTTTACACTTGAGAATATGAGTATTATTTATAGAGTACCATGGAAAATTAGTCTTTAAGGAAGAAAGCCGAAAAGGAGATTAGAACCCAACCACACACAAAACGAGGATGGGGTCAGCCCAGCACAGCCCCAGGCAGGCCTCCCCAAAGGCAGGGAAACAGCACATTCGGGTCCCGGGGCTTCACCCGCCTCACGCTTGGTGTCGTCCTGTGGGTGCAGCTCCGCCTGAAGACGGGAGCAGCACTGAGCTGGGGGCAGACACATGGCCCCTCGTCTGCCCTTCCACAAGGACATGGACTGGCTTCCTCCGGGGCCCTGCCTGGTGCTGGAGGGAAGTTCTAGTCGCTTTCAAGGCCGGTGTGGCCTGGCAGCGTGGCTGGAGGTCCAGGCTCAAATGGGCAATTGTCTGGCGGGGTGCGAGTGTGAGTGATGCCTCAGGAGGAGGAAAGTTGTTGTCCTGAGGTAAGTGGGCTGGATAAAAAACACGACTGCTGGGTCTGGCCCACGTCTGCTCTGACAGGCGGCCTTGATCCCGAGGGAGCGTCTCAGGGCAGGGTGAGCTCCTCTCTTGGCTTTCTGTGTGAAGGAGAGACAAGACAAGACACAAGCCACAAATGAGTAGACAGCACCATAACTGTCCCAGGTAACTGCTGCAAATGACGGTGACTTCATATCATATTTTCATCTTTCTATCTTCTTTTTGTTTTACTTCGTGTTTCACTATGCAACCAAAAAGGTTAATGTTTATAATATAAATGTTAAGAATTTCGCTGGTATTTAACACATGTTACTTAAGGGGGCTACCTAAAAAACAACAACAATAAAACACCTTTTAAGCAAACCCATACATGTTTACAGGTCAACACTGATGATTTTAAAAAGTAAGATTTGCAGTGAATGAGAAGCACTATTATATCCTGACCCCTTTCCACCTAAATTTTGAACACACTTTAACAAATCTGTGTGTTTCCTCCAGGTGGGTGTTTTGTCTCAGGCTTCCTTTTTGCTGAGTGCTTTAATTCAGCCAGAACCTTCCCCCGAGAGAGGAGGTCTTCATGCAGAATATTAACTCTTCTGTCTATTATATCTGAAAGCCAGGCAGAGCATGAGAAATTGCTTTTGTGTGCTGTTTGGAGAAGCCTCCACATCCAGAAACAAAGAAAAGTAAAGTAAACCAGTGGCCCAAAGAGATAAGACAGTGAAGTGCAAAGACCTAAAGCAGCTCTGAATTTTAAATCACTGGTTTTCAAAAACAACTCAAGCACAGGCTTTGTGGTCACATTACTTTGTAGCAACTCTCACTTGCTGGTTGGTTGTCCTTGGGCAAGCATCTACTTCCTGCGCCTCAGTTTCTGCGTCTGTAAAATGGGCACAATAATCGCACGTGTGAGAATTTAATAAAATAATACATGTAAAATGCTAGTACAGTGTTTGGCACTTGGTTAGGGCTCAATAGTCAGCTATTACTTTTTATATAATAAGAACAAATTATATAAGAGCTAGTTAGCTTGTAATAATTACTACAGTATTATTACCACGTCTCTTTCTTTTGTCCTACAACTTAGACTTCCACCTGAATGTAAAACAGGGTATAGCTGCTTCATTCCTAATGATCTGACCTTGATGTAAGTCAGTGGTTCTCAACCTTGGCTGCACATCAGAATCACCTGGGAATCTTTTGAAGTCCTGATTTCTGGGCCTCATCCTCTGGAAATTCTGTTTCTTTGTTACTAATGTTGTGACCCCACCCCATAACAAAGAAACAGAATTTCCGGAGGATGAGGCCCAGAAATCAGGATTTTAAAAAGATTCCCAGGTGATTCTGATGTGCAGCCAAGGTTGAGAACCGCTGGTGTACGTGGTTGCCTAGCTTGTCTGAAACCTGGCGTCACCTGGGTCTCACCCCAGAGATTCTCACTTAAATGCTCTGGGCTGTGAGCAGGCGTTGGAAGTTCTGAAAGCTCCTCAGGTGATTCTAGCGGACAGCCAAGTTTGGAAACCAGCACTTTTTGGTGAGGTCCTTATCCAAAAGGCAAACAAACCTCTACAGTTTAAATTAAATCAAAGCAGGATGTATCCAAGCTCATCACTTGATTCACTTTTCTGCATTAGCCATTCAAATCAGCCAGTCAATTGGACTTATTTTTTCACTGAATTTATCTTTTGACTGATTTGACCAATTAATTCAGTAAAGAGTTTGATTCATTGTAATCATATGGCCACAGCCTCAAGTGAATTGAATTTGTTGGGAATCAGCTCTGATTGTGTAGGTATTTGAAACCTTTTAGATGATGCATTACCACAGAAGTCACATTATTTAATTTCATTCTATACATTTGCTAAACTGGATATTAAATAAAAATGCTGATCATTTTGGATTGATTTAAACAATTCATTTAGTAAGAAAATTGATTTCTTGAGCTCCTATAGCTGCAGCTAAAGGAAATTGAATTTGTTGGGAACCCACTAGGATTTTAAGTGTAACGTAGATTAGAACTGACTAACGGAGTACACATCACTTAATTCCATCCTGCACATTTGCTAACCAACGGGATGTTAAATCAAAATGCTGATTGTTGTAGTGAGATTAATGTTGTCTCATCTCTTTGAGCTCATCCTGGGGACCTTTGAAGGCATGTAGGTAGCGACTGGATTTGTCCACCACTGTCTGTGTGTTATTAACCTCTTTAATAATTAATGAGTATGTTGGCTCACTTAGTGCTTTGGTCATACTGACCCATTGGATAAATCATGAGTGAGGCAGCACTCAGCCGCCATCAACTTCCTGGCAACATCTTCCATTAGAGGCATTAAATGCTCGACTAGAAAAGGCCCTGCGCCTCGGGAGTTCCGCATCTGGCCGTGGGCCGGGGCCGCCACAAGCCCCTCTCACGCGCTGGGCAGAGCACACCTCGCTGGGATGCATCTGTAATCAGAATTCAACAACCACTTGTCTCCAAGTGCTTATGTTTAAAACATAAAACAGTTAGCAAGTTGAAAACCAGGCAATTTTAAGTGTATGACTACTCCTCCCGACCACAGAACAGTTATTTATTAGGGTATTTATTTGTAATGGGCAAAGAAATAATATCGTTAGAAAATGGAGGGCACAAGAAAGGTATTTTCATTTCCCCCTTCTGATAGTTTTATTTAAAAAGGAATTATAGCTAAAGATTAAGTAAAAACAAAAAAAGCACATGGTGGTGAAAATGGTCAGAAGGGAACTAGTATCAGTATGTGCCTTTTGGGTGCTACGCTGTGTACAGTCTTCCTAATCCTTACAACAACCCCTCAAGATAGAATCAGTCCCAATTCATAGATAGGGTAACAGGTTCAGAGAGATTAAGTAACCTGCTCAAGGCTACACAGTATGAAATCACAAAAGTGGGCTTTGAACCCAAACCAGTCTGACCCAAGATCTCATGAGCTGTTTACTCACTGTTTGTCAGAGTGACCGGCCATCCTGACTTGCCAGAAACTGAGGGATCTCCTGAAAACTGAAACTCAGTTTTAAGACCGTCCCTGGAGAACCATGACAAGTTGGTTACTCTACTCGATAACCAGAGGCTACTGCTCCCTTAACCAGCTAGACTCCAGGCCCTAGGTCTCCCTTGTGGGAAGGACACTTATTTCAGAAAATAACATATCCAACCCTATCACACTTCCACTGGAAAAAGCATGTTAATGGCACTTCTAGCCAAATTACTATATCCCTAGATCATGTAGGTCAACGATCAGCACACTCTTTCTCTGAAGGGCCATATTTAATTTTGTGGGTCACTGGGTCTCAGTCACAATTACTACTATTGTAGTGGGAAACAACCATTGACATTGACAACACACAAATGTTGTCTGTGCTCCAAGACAATTTTATTTACCCAACTGTAAGTGAGCTGAATTTGGCCCATGGATAGTTTGCCAAACTCTGATGTAGGTTAATAAAGAATCCTGTGCCTAGATAATGCATTTTTGAAAAATAATTATTTCTGAAAGTTACTTTAATTGGAATAGGGCCAGCAGGCAATGGGGAGCTGACTTGTGGACCAAACTATTCATCAGTTAGCCATGTCCAAATTTTCTACAATTTGGGGGCTATGGAATTTGACTTTTCTAATGCTACCCAGAATCACATAGTGTGTGGATATGTGAAGGCAGCCCCATGTCATCTCCCATCACAAATTTATATCCCCTTTCTTGTCTGTGGGGAGATATCAGTCACACTCATTTATCCCTTGTCTTTTCAACCACTTCTTTTATTTCCAAACACCATTTAAAAAGTAATTCCTATTGCACATAAACTGAAGAGATAGTCATTTGCTTTAATATAGCATTTTCTTTATTGCGTGTTGAAAAAACATTGGATTTTTCTACACTGAAAAGCGAACACTCCTTTACCATAGAACAGCCTCTGCCATCCCAGCATTCATTCATGGGTGGCCTCCTCCACTCTCTGGGTGCTCTCTGAGCATTTACTCTTTGAGGTGAAGTGGGGAGGGGGTACACCAGACCCTGTGCCCCATCACAGAGATGCCCCAAGTGGAGGAGCCTGCACAGCTTCTCAAATTCTCAAACGCAAAAGGAACATGGGTGTGCTTGATGACACCCTGGGGAGGAATGCAAACTTGGGGGGAAAGAGCAAATGGTAAGGCTTGGGCTCAGGAATAAGGCAAGCACAAGAGGGGACAATGAATAGATTAGCTCAGGAGTAGACGAGACACTCAGCCTTGGAGACGGCAGGGTCATCAGGAGGGCACCTGCGTTAAAGCAGGCAGAAGCCACTAGTCTCAAGCAGGAGACGGACCCTGATGAAAATAGCACTTTATGCAGGTGTCCTACTAGTGTCCAGGGTAGTTGGACCTAGAAGGCTGGGTGAGAGTGTGGCAATCAAAATAAACAGTAAGGCACAGGGTTCAAAAGAATTCCATAGGACGGTTGGAGGATTCCACACCAGGAGGATGCTGGTAGCTACACTAATTTCAGAAAAACTGGGAAGAAGTGATGCTCATTTACAAAGATGATTTCAAGTTTCAGCTGGAAACACTTCAGGTATTTTCATGCTTCTGGAATAAAGACTCTGTGGGCAAGCTCAGGTGAGAGATCTGGGCTGCGTGTATTTTATATAGAATTCTCTATACAGATGATATCTGAAGGCAAGGAGTTTTGTTTGTTTGTTTGTTTGTTTTTTACAGAGAGGAAGGGAGAGGGATAGAGAGTCAGAGACATCGATGAGACAGAAACATCGATCAGCCGCCTCCTGCACATCTCCCACTGGGGGATGCCCGCAACCAAGGCACATGCCCTTGACCGGACTCAAACCTGGGACCCTTCAGTCTGCAGGGCGACGCTCTATCCACTGAGCCAAACAGGTTTCGGCAAGGCAAGGAGTTTTCAATGTTGCTTTTTAAACTTTTATTTCCTTAATGATCTCTGCCTAAACTCTTTAATGTTTGGCTGGAGAAAAAGATTAGAACTAGTGTCTTCTCTCACTTGCTCTGGCTGCTCAAAGCACAGACCTGCAGAGGACATCCACACTGGACACCTCTCTTCTAAATTTAGCTCCCCCAGATCATGCTTTGGAGGGAACCTGTAAGTTGCCTGCGTTACCAGCACTGGGTTCTGACAACTTGTTTTCTTCTTCTTTTTTAAAATATATTTTTATTGATTTCAGAGAGGAAGAGAGAAGGAGAGAGAGAGATAGAAACACCAATGATGAGAGAGAATCATTGATCAGCTGCCTCCTGCATGCCCCCCACTGGGGATCAAGCCTGCAACCAGGGCATGTGCCCTTGACTGGAATCGAACCTGGGACCCTTCAGTCCATAGGCCAACACTCTATCCATTGAGCTAAACCGGCTAGGGCATGACACCTGGTTTTCATTGCTCTGTCCTGCCTGTCGTGCCCACACACACTAGTCCAGCTGTGGGCAAACTACGGCCCGCGGGCCGGATCCGGCCCGTTCGGCTGTTCTATCCGGCCCGCGGAGCCCAAAGAGTGGAGGGTTCTCTTGCTCTCCCCTCCGCTCCTTCACCAGCAGCAGTGTTAACATGGCAACGTCGGAAACACGGCCGCAGCTCCTTCTTCTGAGTCCAGTTTAAGAACCCATTGTGGCCCTCGAGTCAAAAAGTTTGCCCAGCCCTGCTAGTCAATGAATTGGTGATTGGTAAGCTTGCACTTGACTTAGAACTGAATCAAACCACTTACGACCCTAAACAAGAATCATTTAAAGAAAGCATTATAATATTTAGGAACACATAAACACACACTTAGATAAATATTTAGAGGATGCATCACTAAGCGATGCACTATTTTGGTTTGATAATAAAATCGGAATCAACTATCCACCTGAAAAATGTCATAATTATTTATCAAGTTAATCTGCTGACTTCAATTTGTCAACCTTATCCTTGTAAGAAATGCATTAATGTTGAAGATAGTAATAACCTCTAGTTGAGGAAAATATACTAACAAATAATTTAGTTTCTTTATGCTTCGGTTGCTTACCTGAATTACTGATGAAATGGCAACAAACACTGGTGCTATTGGGAAGTTGACATTATTATACATTTCTTATTTAACAACAGGGTCATTAAAAAAGAGAGAGAGAGAAGGGACACTGGCAGTAAGAAACTTGTATTAAATACAGATTCTGTATATAGATAGAGAGGCTCTGTGTTTGGTTTGGCTGAAGGATATTCAAAAGCCACTAAGCAAGAAAATGACTTTTGTTGTAGCCAAAGTCAACAATTTTTATTTCTGTTTCCCATAGGCAAGCATATGAGTCGAGCACAGCACATTTCATATTTGTCCATTTGGGGAAAACATGAGAATTAGAATCATCATACTATGATGCACATACCTTATGCTCCGGAATGTTTCCTCACTGCTTCGGGAATGCTGCCTGAGCAAAGAATATAAAAATCAGCGACCCTATGATGGCCCAGGATGGAGCTAGTATGGGTTCTGGGGGTGGTCCACGCAGAAAGCCAAACCTGACGTCTCAGTTATGTGAACATTTATTCTATAGCCTGACTAGAGCCTGTGATACAAAGGTCATAGTCACTTACTAAATAGAACCTCACTGGCAGGGAAATCTTCCCAGAGCCTTACTGAGTTAGCGTTCTGATCTCACCAGCAATGGGAGTGTCTGTCACTCTCCATAAATGCCAAGGAAGAGGAGAGTGTTTTGAGGCAGAATTCCTACCTCCAAACATACACATGATGAAATGTACACATTTCCAGGGAGGCTTTTACCAAAAGCTCAGGCAAATCGAGAGTTCTTTTTATGAAATACTGTTCCTCTACACTCTGACAGTTGTGCCTGCCAGACAACATGCTCCCAATAAACTTCATAAACCTCCACATTTTAAGAAATCAATTGTAGATTGAAGGCTGGAAATAGAAGAAATTAATGAAAAGAAATTACTGATAATGTAAGTAAAGTTTTCAACAGTGCTTGGCACATAGTACATGCCGAATAAATATAAATGGTAGCTATTATAATTTTATTATTTGGAAATATTCATATTTAATGACGGTAGTATGTATACACATATTCATAAATATATACACATATTTATGTATAGAATGGGTATGTATAAACAGAAAAGTGTCCAACTTTTCTAATTGCCAAAAATCATCTTTGCCTGTGAGGTAATTCATTGCTATTTACTATTTACTTGTTTCCTGTTAGGAGAGCACTATCAGAAGTGTGAAATGGCCCATCTATTTTAGTTAAATTTTAACCTACAAGCCTCCCCACAATTATTCTAAACTTAGCATTAAGCAACTTTGGCCATTGATGAGACACCTACCAATGAATGAAAACTGCAAAACATACTGCACAGTGCCACCTTTGTCACAGAATAAAAGAATGTGAGAATTAGCAGGGGCTTCCGATGGCATCTAGTGCAATGCCTTCATTTTACAAGCGAGGAAAGTGGGCCCGAAAGAGCTAAGGTGACCGGGTCGGAGTGCACAGGAAGTAGCAGAGGGGTCATTCCCAGACTGTTTGCCCAGTTTCATTATCTGTAATGTTTTTTCCCCTCCTAAAAAAATACCCAGTCTGTCTGATTACGCTAAGTATGAAGCCATTACACTTAGATTTGCCTCGTTGGCCTCTTGTGGGTGATGGCCTTGTAAGCCTCTCAAATGTAGAGAAAAGGGATTATGATTCTAAGATCATTGAACCGAAGGGCTCAGCAAGTCTCCTCTTACCCTCACCTTTTCTGCTCTGCTGTTGTAGACATCCAAAAACAGGCAACATCACTTCCTTTTAGAATAAAAAAGGGCATATCTTTGCTTTCCAAGTTTTTTTTTTTTTAATCCTTACCCGAGGATACTTTTTCTATTGATTTCTAGAGAGAGAGAGTGGAAGGGAGGTGGGCGGGGCGGGGGGGGGGGAGGGAGAGAGAGAAGCATGACTGGCTGCCTCCCACACGTGCTCCATCAGGGCTGGCGAACCTGCAACCAACGTACATGCCCTTGACAGGGAATGGAACCCGCCACCCATTGGTCCACGAGCTGACGCTCTAACCCGTGTAAAATGGGCCAGGGCCCAAGTGTATTTTTATTTAAAAAAAATATATATTTTTTTTATTGATTTCAGAGAAGAAGGGAGAGGAAGAGATAGAAACATCAACGATAAGAACAAATCACTGATCAGCTGCCTTCTGCATGCTTCACACTGGGATGCAGCCCACAAGCCCGCAACCTGGGCATGTGCCCCAACGAGAATCAAACTGTGACCTCCAGGTTCATAGGTCGATGCTCAACCACTGAGCCACATCGGCCAGGCCCCAGATGTATTTTTAAAGAAAGTCTTTAAAATAGGTCATGGGAATCTTTTGTATATCCAGATGCAACATTTTTAGCGAGAATTGGTTATTGGTGAGTTTAAGAAATCACTTGTCTCTGGTTCTCTGTTTGGAGTGAGTGCTCCAATTGGGCTAATTAGCCTAAAACCCTACCTGTAGGACTTAAAATGGGGTAGGGGCTGCAGAACCAAAGGCAGGGTTTGGGTCTCCTTTATGTGTGTATTTACAGCACTAAGTGCAGGCTTGGGGCATTGTAGGTGCTCAGTAAAGTTTGTTGGGCAGATTAATGAAAGAAGCAGCAAGCGGAATTTCCGATTCTCCAGACTTGCCATGGGAACAGAAGAGCACTTTGATCTGGCGGCAGGCATTTGTGCTTTTTAAAGCCGTGCATCCCAAACATGATGGTCTGTGGGCCACTCTGGTGACCAGAAAACCAACCAGCCAGCCAAACAAAAACCCAAACACCCTTTAAAACTTCCCATCCACTTCTGGCAGCCACTGCAAAGCCATTTCCATGTCTGAAGGGGCATGTTGTGAACTTTAGCGGGTGAGCTGGGAGTGCACCCCTACTTCCTAGAGAAGGCTGTGCTGTTCAGAGACGCCAGCCTACCCCACTTGTTTACTAAGGGGCCGATTGAACAGCTGGCTTGTGGTACCTCACCTCTTTGGGGCACATCTATGGCAAAGCTCATTTCCAAGTTTCTTGTCTTAGTGGGGTTGTGTGTAGTATAGTGTTTCGCATCAAGAAGAAATTAGCACTTAAATTTGCTTGATGACATTTTAGACAGTTTCCTCCTTAATCAAAGAAAGCCTTGCCACCCCCCCCCACCTCCCACCCCCCCCACCCCCCACTCCCCCCCCCCCCCCCGCCAACCCCCAGTCATTAGAATCCCAGCCAGCACGACTTCTGATTAAATTTGCCCATTAAGTGGTGGGAGATGCTTCAGTGTCACTGCTGGAAAGATGGCTCCTCAGATAACTATGTGCTTGCTGTAAAGCTACTTTGTGCCTGTGGCCCACCAGTAGGGAAAGGCATCCCAGTACAGAGTACGTGGGTATCAGTGCTGCCGAGAGACCTTGCAGGGCATGAATATGTATACTTCAAGGAAGGAGCAACAGTTGAGAATGGACAAAAGACACGGTCAGGGCACCCTCCCAAAGCCTGTGATTACACCAGTGACCAAAACTTTCTTGAGGAAAGCTCAGTCCTGCTCACTTTTAGAGACTGAAATCACCTCTGAAGACATGTTTTGGGGATATGCGCACTGAGGTGCCTTTATGTCAGCATCAGCAATAAAACTTCTTTATGGTGATTACAGTTTCTTTCCACAGACATCAGGAAAGAACCGTACCTGCCTTGTGGGGCTAAAAGAGATGCTCTGCTTCCTTTCTTAAAACCTCACACAGTATCCTCCACCTTTGGTTTTGAATTACAGAAAGACAGATATTTTTGTCTCTGAGCCAAGAAGACTGCATGCCATGCATCTTTCACATGGTGGCTACATTTCACAAAAGCGTTTTTTTTACCTGATTTTTTCCTGTGGCATTTAAAAGCCCTGCAGTGGACTTTGCCATCCCCAAGGCACCACTGTGAGTTGGTAGGAAGAAAAATATTAACTTCTCTTAAGCCTGAAGAGAGGTCAGCAACATGTCCAGAATCAGACGGTGACTGGTGACTCAGAAGACCTGCTTGGGCAGTTTCTTAATCGGCCTGAGGTTGGCTATTTAAACAGCAGGAGAAATTTATTCATTTTGGAAGTCTCTTACATTGTGTTTCTAAATGGTTAACATTTAGATTAAGGGGAAAATCACTCACTACCCCAAGTCAACCAAATGAAAATAAAAATATATTCAAAAAAGTTTGTAGAGCCCTGGTTGGTGTGGCTCAGTTGGTTGAGCTTCATCCAGTGCACTGAAGGGTTAACAGTTCAATTTCCAGTCAGAACACATGCCTGGATCCTGGGCTCAATGCCCAGTTGGGGTGCATGCAGGAGGCAGCCGATCGATGTTTCTCTTTCTCTCTCTCCCTCTCCTTCCTCTCTCTCTAAAATAAATAAAAACATATTAAAAAAATAGTTTGTAGAAAAGTTCTCGCACAATAAATCTATAGTTGGTTATTATTAAACTAAAAAAGTCTATTTGAAAGATATCTCAAGCTTTTGAGGTTGATTTCATGGAGTAGGTCTCTGCTTTCATGATCATCCCCAACTCCACAGGCCACTGTGAGAAAAAAGCTCGAGGATGTCAAGATCAACATCTAAGTCCACTTGACATCTTTACGTTTTTCTTATGTTTGGGTGAAAGCTGCCTTTCCATATCCCTGGTTGCCATTTTTTCAGTCTTTATCTCAATGCTTGTACTGTACACAAACTGTTACAGAATTAAGGGTTATTAAATCATTATTTGATTATTGATTCTAAATGAAGTTTGCCCTTTTTATGTTCAGCTATGGTTGAAATTCATATTTTCTCTCAATCAATAAAATAATCTTGTCCCTTCTTTACCCTTTGCAGGTTAAACAATTCTAGTTCCCTTAACTATGGGATCTGTTTCTAACTCTCTCTGGCCAGCTGACTGACTCCTCTGTGAGCCTGCTGAGTTTCCTGATAACGGTCTCTTGCGTAGTTTGGAAATCTACCTATGCCAGCAGCCCTCATCTTCCAAACAAAAACAAAACAACTCACGTATTCCCCAGACTAATTGGAGTGGCTCACCTTCCCCAGTTAGCATGTGTCATTTATGTCATACTAGAGGACCGGTTCATGAAATTCATGCTGGGGGTGGGGGGTCCCCTCAGCCCAGCCTGCACCCTCTCCAATCGGGACCCCTTGGAGGATGTCCAACTGCAGGTTTAGGCCTGATTCCGGGGATCAGGCCTAAACCAGCAGTCGGACATCCCTCTCATAATCCTGAACTGCTGGCTCCTAATTGCTCACCTGCCTGCCTGCCTGGTCACCCCTAGCTGCCCCCTGTTGCCCACCAGGTCGCCCCCAACTGCCCCCCTCTGCTGGCCTGGTCGCCCCTAACTGCTCCCCTCTGCCAGCTTGGTTGCCTCCAACTGCCCCCCCGCCCCCGCCGCCAGCCTAGTCGCCCCTCACTGCCCCCCCTGCCAGCCTAATTGCCCCCAACTGCACCCTCCTACCGGTCTGGTCGCCCCCAACTGCCCCCCTCTGCTGGCTTGGTTGCCCCCAACTTCCCCCCCCTGCTGGCCTGGTCACCCCTCATGGCCTCCAATCCCCCCCCCCCCCCCCCCCCCGCAGCCTGGTTGCCCCATGCAGCCATCTTGTGAGGATGTGAGGATTAATTTGCATATTACCTCTTTATTATATAGGATGTACTAGTACATGTAGTCATCAGTGGGTTTCTTTGGCCACTTTATTGAGCAAGTTAAATCTAGATAGTCAAAAGTTTAGTAAATTGACCTGAAAAGTCTTAGCCACCTACTATGATAATGAAATTAAAACGTATCTTTCAAGAAGACATTGGCTAGAGAAGAACTCCCTAGAATTCTTGGTAACATGGTGGCTTAACATTGCTCACTGAGATACATGGGTTTCCTCTAAATCAGCGGTTCTTAACCTGTGGGTCGCGACCCCTTTGGCGGTCGAACGACCCTTTCACAGAGGTCGCCTAAGACCATCCTGCATATCAGATATTTACACTACGATTCATAACAGTAGCAAAATTACAGTTATGAAGTAGCAACGAAAATAATTTTATGGTTGGGTCACAACATGAGGAACTGTATTTAAAGGGCCGGAAGGTTGAGAACCACTGCTCTAAATGATGATCATTGAAGAGCTGATCCTACTGGATGTACAAAAAATAACTTCAGAAGAAGGAAACTTTCTTTAGAAGTTGTAAGTAAAAGAAGCTAGGCTGATAATAGTTTCTGTAGATTTTAGATGTGAAAAATTAGACACTGGTTTTAGTTATTAAAAAGCATAAGGTTTTGTTCACAGTTTATGTTGTTCATTATAATCCACAAATGAGTGAGATCATGTGCTATTTATTTTTCTCTGACTGACTAATTTCGCTTAGCACATAAACTGATGAACAAAAACAGATCCAGAGACAGAGAAGCATTGATCAGACGGTCAAACCTCAGAGGGAAGGCAGGGAGGGTGGGAGAAGGGAAAGAGATCAACCAAAGGACTGTATGCACGCATATAAGCCTGACCAAAGGACACAGACACCGGGGGGGGGGGGGGGGTGAGGGCACAAGCGGGGAGCGTGTGTGTGTGTGTGTGGGGGGGGGGGGCAATGGGAGATAAGGACAGATATGTAATACCTTAAACTTTTTGATGGCTTAATTAAATTCTTATTTTTAAAAATGTGTTCAAATGCAGCCTTTACTAGTTAAATTTCTAAAATAATATAATAAAAGCAGAAGAGTGACCAAATCTGCATGTATCTGCACTGTAGGAGGCATCATGTCACCAGTTACTAAAGGGAAGTACAGGAGTCCAGTGTGCTTGTTAAAGATCTTACTGGAGAGGTATTGGGGGTGGGGTGCATGAAAATGTCACCAAGGAGAAGGAAAACCTAGGCATGAGCCCTAGGTTTTAATAAATAAATAAGCAAAAACTGGAGCTAGAGAAGCTACTTGTTTTTTGGTCTGTGAAATCTGCTTTTGTTTGGTTCCCTTTACTGATGCCATATGAGCTTCTTGCACCTCTTTTCCTGTGTCTCCATTTTGAGCCTAAAGTAAAGACACCCAAGTTATGGGGTACATTCCAGGGATTTCAATCACTAAGTTCAGTGGGGGGAAATATCAATTAAGACAAAAGTGGATTTCTCAGTTATTACTGTGGCTTTGCATAGGCCCAGGTTCAAAATTTTTACCCTTATGCCACCTCCCATCTCAACTCCCTGAAAAAAGAAAAAGAAAAATAAAGGAATAAAACATATAATTTCTTCTCTTTCAGGTTATCTAAGTAATCTTGGGTTCTGGTTGAACTGTGCGTTAACATCATGAGGTCGCAATTCTTATCATATCAGAGTAGTCAGAGCTTATGGTTTTAAAATTCCTGCTCTGATGGGTAGTTCCATCTATTAAATGACCACTTTCAATGGTTGCCTATGTACACACTCTACAGTTAAGTTCTGATGGCAGACTTGCCCACTTGTTAAAGTGACTATCCATAGTCCAACAAATTCTACTTGCATATTCGCCAGCTGCCTGATGCAGCTGTGAAAAAGAAGGACCTCTTACCTTTGAGACAGCATGGAGTAACCTGGAGAGTGTCACGCCAAGTGAAATAAGCCAGTCAGAAAAAGACAAGTATCACACGATCGCACTCATATGTGGAATCTAATGAACAAAATAAACTGATGAACAAAATAGATCCAGAGACACAGAAGCATGGATGGGTGGGATAAGGAGTGGGGAGGTTGCGATGGGGGATGGGAAGAGATCAGTCAAAGAACTTACATGCATATATGCATAATGCATGGACACAGACAATAGTGTGATGAAGGCCTGGAGGGGGTGTAGGTTGGAGAGGGTTAATGGGGGGGGGGGGCGGGAAAGGGGCATCTGTAATACTTTCAACAATAAAAATAAATTTAAAAATGAACAAACAAAACCTTATATGTCTTCTACAAAGTGCATCACAGGACAAAGTGAAATCCTTGGTGTCTGAGTTTGTTCCCAAAGACTTTCTATTAACTCAGTTCATTCTTCTCAACAGGAAGTCAAATGGACTTGAGAAATGATAAAAAGGATGCAACTGAGAGCTAAAGGTGATAACTGATAGAGGTCAAATATACTCATGCAAAGAGGCATTTCACAAAAAGTTGCCTCTTTAAAGAAGAAATTAAATTTATTTACCTAAATTTTCAGATGTAATCCACTTTGAAGAATATTTGGAATATTGAAATCCATTCTTATTATAAAATTAGACTTGTATTTCTCTAGAACAAGAATTGGATCAAGAAAAATTTAAAAACAAGCTCAATAAGAATGTAGCAAAATGTACCTTTAAAAGCATATATTTAAAGGTAAGATGATCTTTTAATGATAAATTATTAAAAGTCCTCAAAATAACTTACAGAATATGAATGAAAAGTGGTCACAGTTATTTTTATATTTGACATAACAACTAAGAAGCTTTAAAAAATATTATAACAGAACAAAACAAATGAGATAACAGTCACTTGCCTCCTATTAAGCCTTTTCCCTAATATTTTGTAAGAAGAGAACATAAAAGTTGCATTTTTTAAAGTTAGCTTATTGTGGAAGCTTATGGCTTTTAGAAATGAATGCTTAATCTTGGTTAAAGCCTAGAGGAGATGCAGCTATTTTGTTTCAAAATGCGTCTGGATAACAGGAGAGCTCTCCGCCACAGACAGAATCGCCACTGAGTAAGGGTTGTGCAGACCAGGGTTGGGAAAGAAGTCCACCTGGCAGGGAATTGTGGTAGGAGTGAGAGCAAACAAGATTGCAACAAATGTCAGGGTACAAATAATAATCGAATACACAAGAATTCAAAATAGGTTGTTTATATGGCCTTTCTTCCCTGACTGGAACAGAAGTTCCACGTGGGCAAGGTTTTTAATTTGGTCACTACCATACCCCTAGCTTCTGGAAGAGCGCCGGCTCAGAGAAATTGCTCCACAAATATCTGATGAGTGAAGGAGCATAAACTAAGTTTCAGAAAACGGACTTGTCAAAGGAAATAAAATCCCACAACTACTGAATGAGTACCTAAGCAGTGCTATGCCAAGTGTCCATGTGTAATGTGGAAGTAACTGTTCCACCCGACTGCAAAATGATGTGAGAATTAAATGTTAAAATGTAACCCCAGGGCCCAATTTAGGACTTCCTGTATAAAAATCCTGGGTGAGAAACCCAGAAACTAGCATTTTAAGCAAGTATCTAGGTAAGTCTCCTGTATACCAAAGACTGGATTCTACTAAAGGAGGGTTTTGTAGATAAGTAAAAGGATCTAATAAAGTATTCTCTCAAGCACTCACATTAGTATCTAAAATCTCAAGGGCAATGGAAGTTAATATTTAGGGTGGTTATTGTGGGCCAGGTACTATTGAAGATGCTTTCACACATAACTTAATATTCAATAATCCAAGTAGGTAGTTTTATTAAATCTATTTTTAAGGAAACAAGCTCCAGGGTAGTAATTAACTTGCCTAACATTGCACAGCAAGTACCTAGGCCCTAGGTCAGTGATGGCGAACCTTTTGAGCTCGGTGTGTCAGCATTTTGAAAAACCCTAACTTAACTCTGGTGCTGTGTCACATATAGAAATTTTTTGATATTTGCAACCATAGTAAAACAAAGATTTATATTTTTAATATTTATTTTATATATTTAAATGCCATTTAACAGAGAAAAATCAACCAAAAAAATGAGTTAGCGTGTCACCTCTGACACGCGTGTCATAGGTTCGCCATCACTGCCCTAGGTCCTAGGGGGAGTCCAAGCCCAAGTTTAAGTCCTGAGGCCAAGTGCTCCAGAACAGGGGCATTCGTGGCACATGTTTTCAGGAAATATACAATCAGTTTCTGATTGAGTCTGTCAAGATGAATTTATGTAAATCAAGATTTGAGGTTTTAATTACTTAGGTTTAGACTTAGAGTCTCTAAATCATCTATCACTTTAATAATCATACTATAAAGCACATAGCCGCCGAGCACTGGGTGATGTGGCTTGTTTGGGGAAGAGCTAGAAAATTCAGGTGCACAGGGGTGGGGAGGAGAGGACAACAGGGAGGTGCAGACTGTCTCATCTAACACTGCTGCTGGGCTCTGGCCCACCCCAGGTCAGGTCTTCTCATGTTTCAAAGGGAAGCCAAAAGTCCAGTTTCCATGTGAAATACCCTGATTTTTAAATATAGAAAACTAATTCAAAAGTTTAAAAACACACCTTGAAGGCCAAACAGGTCTGGAAAACAAGAAGAGGCAGATGGGGCTCCTGCCTGCAGTCTCTGGTCTGGCCTGTGCAAATCCCAGCAGTTAAACGGCATAGAGCAACTATGATATTTATTGGTGCAAATGGTGTTAGTGAAAATGGTGCAGACCCGAGACACGAGTCTGCATCCTGCTTCCATGAAGACAGAGTCTGGCTGCCACTACTGCTGGTTTAATGTGATAAAACACGCATCAGATCATCTTTTGGTTTTCTACAGATGTCTCAGATTTTTTTATTTTTTGGTAACTGAACTGAGCCTTTCTGTAACTGTAAGGTCGCCTCATTCGGGTTTTGGAGTGATCTTCAGTTGGCATTGACCAATTTTAAATATTTGATTCCCTGGCCTTTCAGGCCTTTTTAAAGATAAATGGAGTGCACTCTCCGCGTGAAGAACTTAGTTTTATTAGGCATCCCGCACTGCTTTACGAGCACGGCGTTAGTCAACTTCCTAACTGGGACTTCCCGCTGCTGAAGAGTGCAGCGGCTGTTTCTGCGCAGAACTTCTCTCCACACACAAGAAGGCCTGATATGCCACATGACACAACGATGGACGCGCCAGAACCAGCCCGTGAGCTTCAGCTGTTTACGTTACACGGTCTAAACAGCTCTCCATTCTGTCAGTACCGGCACAGCGTCGGGGGACATTTTCCCGTCTACTTCGCGGCAGAGTTAAAAAGAGCCCTCTCCCTCTGCCTTTATTTTTTGCAACGTGCTTGCAACGGGCTGTCAAGGGAGGCAATGTTAACTGACCGAAGCAGAAATCATCATTCGGCCAAGTTCCTACAAAGCCAAGTCAGTCTGACGTTGCTGAACAAGGACAGACGCACCGACTCGCGTGGACGGACTGGAGACCCTGGCAAGGGCTGCCAGGCTCCCTGCGTGTCAAGCCCCAGCCCAAGCCTCCGGGAAGCGAAGCTGGTCGGTTCTGATCGCACGTATTTTCCTGGCTGTGTTTTTACTGCACTTTCCCACCGTAACACAAAAGAGCATCGAAGGGGCAGGGCTGGTTTTTGAGAAGAGAAGCCGCCTCTCTCCCGGAAATGTGACGGGGCCGAGTCCCGAGTTTCGCCGCGGCCACAGGCGAGCCCCCCCCCCCCCCCGCCATCCCCCTGCGCCGGGGGGCTGGGCGGGGCCGGGCTGCGGGGGGGGGGGGGGGGAGGGCGGGCTTCGTTTCTTTTTGTTTTGTTTTTGGCTGTTTCAGGAAAGCTCCCGGCGGGAACCAAATCCTCCCGCCCGCTCCGGGCTTCAGAGGAACTAAAGAACTTAAAGAATGTGCTTATCAGGCCCGTAACGTCCAAAGCGTCTTCCCCGGCTACGAGCAGGGCTCGCCGTCGCCGCCGGGAGGGCTCCGAACCCTCCCTCTCTTTTTACAGATTTCCCCCACTTTCTCCTTAAACACCGCCCCCCCCCCCGCCTCCTTCCCTTCTCCCACTACACTCCTCCCCCAGTCTTCCGCCTCCTCCTTCCCTAACTTCTCCCCCTCCTCCTCTTCCTTCCATCTCCAGCCCCCGCTCCCCCCCCCCCCCCCGCCCCGCTCGCACCTCCTCCAACTCCCTTCCCCCCTGCCCCCTTCCCCAGGCTCCCACCCCTTCTTCCCTCACTGAACTCCCCACCTCCGCTCCTCCCCTTCTTCGGATGTCCCCACTCTCTCCTTCCCCACCTCCAACACTCCCCCGCCTCCTTTCCCCGTTTCTCCCCCACCCCAGTCTCCCGCTTACTCCTTCCCTGCTTCTCTCCACACCTTCTCTTCCTCCCTTCCCTTCCAGCCCCCACTGCCTCCTTTCCCTACTTCTGTCCCTTTCCGTCTCCCACCTCCCCCCGCCCCCAGGGCTGCAGGCGGCTGCCTTCCCGGACGCTGTACTAGGATTTGGGCTGAATGTGGTTGCAAGGCCCCGGGTCAAGAATTCAGAAGAGAAAGTTTGCGGGCAGGCGGTGGGGCTGCCGCGCTGCAACGGGGCCTCCAGGCTCCCCTCCGATTTGCACCCAGAATCGGGCTTTCTACCTGGGCTGATGGCGCCCCGCCCGGCGCTCTCCGGGGCACAGAAAGGGGCGGGGTGAGGGAGGGGGCAGAGGCAGGGGTTCCGAGGTAGGTGTGAAGACTGGGAGAACTGGACAGCCGAGCCCCAGGGAAGGAAGTGTGTGCTATTTTTGCTGCCAGAAATGATGGCCACTTCAAATCAGTGGATCCAGCACCACAGCCAGAGAACACAGTACCTTCTTCCCCAGAGGACAGACTCAACACATAGTGGGTACCAGGTGAAAAAACAACTAACTTGTCAGGCATTGAGCTAAGAACTTTGCCAAAATTTTTAAAAAATATATTTTTATTGATTTCAGAGAGGAAGGGAGAGGGAGATAAAAATGATGAGAGAGCATCATTGATTGGCTGCCACCTGCATGCCCCCTATTGGGGACCAAGCCCACAACCCTCGCATGTGCCTGGGACCTTTCAGTCTGCAGTCCGACACTCTATCCACTGAGCCAAACCAGCCAGAGTAAACCTTGCCATACTTGTTGCATTTCATCCCTGTAACAATCAGGAGAATCTTTTATTCTCATTTTACACACATGGACACTGAGATATGGATAGGCTAATGACCGCACACTTCATGGCAGACCTATGACTCTAACCTACATCTGTCTGACTCCAAAGCCTGTTACAATGTCTGAGTATTAGCTGTCGTAAGATAAGATGAAAGACACCTTGTTTGGAGGATAGGCAGATCAGATTTTGTGAACTCGGGAGGGAGGTAGGGAGGGAGGGAGGCAGAGAGAGAGAGAGAGAGAGAGAGAGAGAGAGAGAGAGAGAGAACTGCTAAGAAGGGCTCTTGGTGGCTAATTGGGGGAGAGAGAGGGAGAGAGAGAGAGAGAGAGAGAGAGAGAGAGAGAGAGAGAGAGAGAAAACTATAAGAAGGGCTCTTGGTGGCTAATTGGGCTCAAATATAAAAGCAGCCCTCGCTGGTTTGGCTCAGTGGATAGAGTGTTGGCCTGTGGACTGAAGGGTCTGGAGTTCGATTCAAGTCAAGGGCACGTGCGCGGTTCTGAGAGCTCGATCCTCAGTAGGAGGCGTGCAGGAGGCAGCCATCAGTGATTTTCTCTCATTGATGTTTCTATCTCTCCCTCTCCTGTCCTCTCTGAAATCAATAAAAATATATTTAAAAACATAATAAAAAATAAAAACAGAGTCTAGCAGTCATTTCTGCACAGGGCCTCTCATGCAAACTGCACTCCACAGAGAAGCCTCTGTGCTGAGCTGCCTGCCTGCACTCTATGCCATCTGAGCCAGCCCTTACAAAAGAATTCCATTTCAACCCATCCAGTCGGAGCTGTGCAGCTCTGACCAATCAGTGTCTCTATTCTGACAAATCAGGACAGTAACTTTTAGACCAATCAAACTGCAAAGATTTGGAGTCTTCATTTGCATAAGGGTGGATCAATTAGGGTTCAGGAGCAGGGATTCCTGTCCATATAAGCCAGCTCCTCTCTAACCGTAAAGTGCACCTACCTTTTCCACTAACTAAAGGCTGAAAACTATATCCCTGGCTGAAATTAATCCAATCTTGGAAGAGCAGAGCTGTATAAACACAGGGGCTGGCCCCCCAGGGTTGCCTCACTCCTGTGCTGTTTTACAGACATGCTGTTTCACAACTGAGCTGTTTTGCACTGAGTAAAGTTTTCTTCTTTCCAGCACCCCAAATTGGGGATTCCCAAATTGGGGATTCCTGTTGGCATTGAATTGGTGCCAATGACTATGCCTTGACAAATGGCAGGCAGGTTATGCTCAGAGTTCTCCCAGACTTGTATTTCATAATGGACTAAATCCCCACATCTTTACCCCTCAGATTGCAACATCCTGAGGCCTTTCATCAGCAGGAGTCTGAATTCCTAGACCTTCTCCAGGGTGGGAGCTAAGGAGCTATTGTCTCTAGCTAACCAAAGTCTCCTGTGATTCCTTAGGGAAAAATCCCCAGGGCCCTAGGCTGGTAGCCCTGTACAAAAGTACTGGTCTATCCAATGGGATTACTTAAAGTTCCCCAATTCCCATTCTTCCACAAAGGAATATACAATAGTGAGGAGGAGGAGACCAACAGGCAAGTTAAGCTTGAAGATTTAATGGGACCCTTGCAACAAACCCAGAAATCTCTGCTGTACTATGAAGAACACTAGAAACAGCTGGGATCCTTGGCCCCTGTGGTGTATTACAAGCTATTCACTCTGGTGGAGACTAAGGAGATGGCAGGACTTCTTAAGCTCTCATCTCCACTTTGAGTTTCTTTTTGCCATCAACTTTCCTTTCTTCTCTATTATCATTCAACAACTCTGGTTCCTTGTCTGATACTGAAGAGATTAACCCTGGTGATTGGACAAGCTCAGGCCAATACGGAATTCCCAGGAGAGAGACTGTGATGGGCAAAACTGGTTCCAATCAAGGATGGCCCCAGGTAGGGTGCCCTAAGACAGGTGTGGCTGGGAGCAGGCATCCTCATGGATGCTGGGGATAGCACTCCCAGGTAGAAGAGAGAAGGACAGTGTGCAGACATTTTAGACGTGTGGCTATCATATCCTTCAATCATATTAGTTCTTAATATAGAAAAAGCAGATGCTCCAGGTGGGAGGTCTGAGGATCAATTCAAACACTGTGCAGATTTTTATTATTTGCCTAAATTCTTAGTGATAAATTGTCTATCATAGAGCTGTATTTTTTAAGATAGCAATTTCCTTACAATTCAACTCCTATTCAAGAGCTCTGTTCAGAAAGCCCATTCAGACGACCTGAGAATCAGCCTAACCTTTTATGTGACTCTCATATATTTTCATCCTGTTGAGCCAGTTAGATACATTCTGAGAATGAAATAAAAAAGTATAATTTTCAACTTGTGTGTGTTGAGCTATATGTATTATAAACATAACATTCAAACCTGTAAAGAATTTTTGTGAGTTTATTTGAGCCAAACTGTCTCAAATTGCTGGGAAGCAACATCTCAACGGATTGGGATAGTGCGCCAGAGAATGGCAGTTTCTCATCTATTTTTATACATTGCAATCAAAGGAAGGGACGTAGGTGGGTTACATGAAATCCATTGATGATAGATTAGAGAGGTGGGAGAAAGCAAAGTGGGAAAACTCCTGGGATTGGATAAAAAGTGAAATGATAGACACATACTTAGGTGGGTGCAGGAACAATTAACATGAAAACAATGAAGGAATTTGTGGTGTCTGTCCTGGCACCCAGGCACATTGGGTTGTGCCCCAAGGGGTCTGGAAAAAGGGAAGTTACAAGTTACCCAGACATTTCATGGATATGTTATCATAGATGCAAAAAGACAGATGGGCTCAGTTAAGGTAAAGGTTGACCTTGTCAGTGAAGATACTGGCCTAGGACATAACTGCCCACCATAACTGCTTTTAGTTAAAGTTTAATTTCAGATCATCCTTTGTGGTGACTTTAGGTCTCTGAGTTTTCAAGACCACCATACAGAGCTTCCCTGAGCTTGTCAGGTTAGCATGTGGTCCCTTTCGTCCACAGTATATATATTGTAGGCATGTAAATATATCTATCTAATATAGATTTAGATCTACAGAAGAAATATGACCAAAAACTAGTAACTCTAAAAAAGAAATAAAAGCCAAAAACAAAACAGGTAGCCACTGAGCAGAGTGACAAAAGATGGATGGGCTAAAATTTCTGGCTTGAACTGATTGCTAAACTTAGCGCTGACTTTAATATTCAAGGAAAGGAAGAAAATGTTATGAATTCAATAGCTACTATTATTTTAAAAGTATAAATATTTAGAATAGTGATTCTCAAAATACAGTCCAGGGACTGTTCCACAGATAAAAATTATTTTCATAATAATACTAAGACATAGTTTACCACTTTCACTGTTATTCTCTCATGAGTGTACAGTAGCATTTTCTAGAAGCTACATGGCCTGTTATATGATCATAGATAAAATGCAGAAAAAGATATGAGAATCCAGCCAGCTGACTTCTAAGCCAGACATTCAAGAGATTTGTAAAAATTTTAAATGTCATTGTCCTCATGATTGTTTTGGAAAATATATTTTCATAAAACATCTATACATATAAAAGCCTAAGCGACCTCCTGATCATCCAGTAGCAATGATGCATCCTGACCACCAGGGGGCAGACGTTCAATGCAGGAGCGGAAACCACAGGCATAGAAACATGGAACAAACTGATGAATCTCAGAGGGAAGGAGGGAAGAGATTAACCAAAGATCTTATATGCATACTAGAGGCCCGGTGCATGGATTCCTGTACTGGTGGGCTCCCTCAGCCTGGCCTGCGGGGATTGGGCCAAAACCAGCTCTCCAACATACTCCAAGGGGTCCCCAATTGCTAGAGGGTGTAGGCCAGGCTAAGGGATCCCATTGGTACATCAATCTGTGCACTGGGCCTCTAGTTAATTATGTTGATATATTGTGAATTTATTGCTGTTATTTTAAATGAATTAATAAATTCCTGGCAGGAGGACATCACGTACCAGGTATTGGATTTACTGGTGATTTAAGTTACAGTAGTCCTCCTCTGTAATGATTGTTTAAAGGTATGAAATGTTTTGGGAGACTTGAGTATAGGTACCTGGTAAACAAAAAAATACATTAGAAAGTATTATATTTGTGTTACAAAAGAGTTTTCACTTTGGAAACACTGGACTTAAAAAGAAAGTAATCAATAAGATTATTGATTGAATGCTTGATCAGTTCATTGTCTACTTGAAATATGACTCAAATAATCACAATTGACTAACAATTTTATAGTGACATATATAATGCATTTAGGAAGACAGAACTGGTACAAATTACACTAAAGAACAAGAAAGCAAGTTTCTAGGTGTAGCCAGTGTCTGATATTAGGTGAGCCTCAAGCCAGGAGGCAAAGTCCAGAGCAGATAAAAAAGAGGCATCCAAGAAACTATGAACTGCAAGGGTAAAGCAGACTTAATTTCTTTGTTTGACAGAATGGTTGGGCTAGAAGGCTAAGGCAGTGCATGTTAATTTCCATGTGACATTAGACAAAAATCTTTCATAGTTCTTGTTGATTAATGGAGAGCTGTAGAGTAGGTGCAGTGTAAATTAGATTGATTTGCAGCTGGTTGAACAATTACTTCCCAAAAGTCTTGGTAATGAATCCATTTCAACTTAGGAGGAGGTCTCTATTGACTTGCCACAGGAATCTATCTTCAGCCTTAGTCAGTACAATATTGCTACAAGTGATACTCTGAAAAAATTGGTGATGACAAAGATGGAAAGACTAGCTTCTACATTAAGATGCTAGAATCAAGGTCCAAAATACTTGGAAAGACTGGAACAATGTACCAACTCTAATAGGATAGAACTTAATAGGGAAGTATCCACCATTGGGCCCTGAAAAGCCATTCAAACAAGTTCAGATTGTTTGGAACTGGCATGTGTAAATGAAGCCAGGATGAGGCAAATACAAAAATGTATCTGTAAAGACTTTGTTACTATTAAGCCACTGCTTGGCTTCTGGGATGTTTCCTGAAGTTCTGTGACATTAGTAGGTGTTAGGCCAGTGGTCAGGAGGGTAAGGCTAGCGAAGAAACTCAGATGAGGAGTGTGGTTTAAGAGGGAAACATGCAAAAGAAAATAATAAACTGACCCTAGCTGGTTTGGTTCAGTGGATAGAGTGTTGGCCTGTGTACCGAGAGGTCCCAGGTTCGATTCTGATAAAGGGCATGTATTTTGGTTGCAGGCTCCTCCCCGGCCCCGGCCCTGGTTGGGGCATGTGCAGAAGGCTACCAATCGATGTGTTTCTCTCACATTGATGTTTCTCTCTGTCTTTCCCTCTCTCTTCCACTCTCTAAAAATCAATGGAAAAATATCCTTCGGTGAGTATTTATTATTATTAATAATAATAATAATAATAATAATAATAAACTCAATAAATGGATTCTTTAAATGCTACAAGAGGGGTCTCAGATTGTATTAATAGAAATATTATGTCCAGAATAAAGGAGAAGTTAGGCCTTACCAGCTTTATTGGAAGTAATTCTGGGTTACTCCCTTTTACAGAGATTAAACATTTAGAATATGGAGAGAAGACAGCAATTAAGATGGAAAGAGTCGTGAAATCATGTCATATCCCTGCTTTCAACCCTTCAGTGTGTGGCTCTGTGAAGGCCACATTGCCGGAAACTAATTCCAGCATGTCCGCAGGGCTGAATAATCTGGAATGGCTGAGGGCATTTCCCCAAACCTGAGAAGGATGCATAAATGATTGCTTGCTGCCAGACAGGTGAGGGTATTTTAATCTACATGTTAGTGCCTCCTACTGGTCAAACACCTGAACAGCTAGCTGGCAGTTCCCCCAATCTGACAATGGATTCTGTATACTAAACCTTGGCCTTTGATATGTATATCTACCTTGCTTTAGGACAATTGGGTTAATAAAAAGCAAGGGGTCCAGAGAGACCGAAGAACTTGGTTCCTCTAGCTAAGTCTTCTCTGGCTCCCCAAGATGCCTTCCAAAATTATGTTTTGTCTCTGGACTCTTTATTAATTTACATGCAGCGTCTTCTTCAGTTTCCTGAACCTTTCTAGATGCTGGAACAAGACCACCGGCTGGAACAAGCCACATGACTCGTGGCTACCTCTCAAAGCTCACTTTTGACCTTCTCTCCTCTTACTGTCTCCACTTCAGCCATACTGACTTACCTGATGTTCCTCAGACATCAAGCATTTATTATGGTAGGGCTTCTGCTCTTCTCCCTACATATTCACATGGCCCATCTCCTCAGTTCTTTCAGGTCTTTGCTCAAATATCACCACCTCATTAGGACTTAGAAGCCGTCCTAGTTCCCAGTCTCTTTACCTTGCTTTTCTGTCAGTGTATCTACCATTACGTGACATTACATTATAAACTTATTTGTTTAACTGTTTATTTTCTGTCTTCCTTGGTAGATATAAGTCTAGGAGGGCTGGAGCTTTGTTTGGTGTTCTCTTACATCTCTTGTTCCTCATATACCTTAGGGACTCAATGAGCAATCTGTGATGGACTCAATGAATAAAATAAGGCCATACTGCACAGTACAAAGGGAAGCCTTTAAGAGCTACGTCAAACATTGGAGGAGCTACTTCCTGGGAGAGGTTTTCCTCACACAGCCAGGCTAGAACAACGAGTGGGCACGTGAGAAAGGGCTTGGGAATCTTGGACTCTGCCTGAAGAGATGTTTCTATGGGTTGGAAAAGGTGGGACACTCGGCATTCTGGCCATGAGAATGTGAGAAAGCCACCTGCGAGGGATATTGTTTGGAACTTGAAGTAGAGAGCACTTAAAACTTTATGTGATTGTCACAGACCAGGGCACCTCTTCCTTGTTTAAGCATTTTTGAATGTGGTCTACCAAAGTGGTTTTTCTATGTGAACACATTTGCCCTGTTTTGAATGTGATAATGGGATTCAATCTGTAGAAATAATGCCCATTTTCTGAAAGACGGTTTGGAATATGTGGGACTTAGAGAGACTTTGATTTCATGGGTATTGTGTGTCATTCTCTGAGAGCACCCTAAGAGGGATTGAAATGTACCTAATTCTTCTCATTCACATGTCCAGTGTGTTTACCAGCCTTATAAATGTTATTTTCTGAGTATCTTTCTAGATAAAACGTGGCATCTGTTCCAAGGAGAATGATTTTAGCATTCAAGCACTGAGAAAGGAGATGAATTATTCCACGGCCATCAATTCAGGTAGTTAGTTACGAATTATCCTGGTATGGACAGACAGACCAAAGAGTAAACAAGACTCTGGTATGCTTTTTCAATGAGGCAGAAATTGTCTTTTTGGAAAAGAGCACTAACTGTTGAATATTAACATAGAGCTCAGAGAACACGAAGGTCAGTGCATTTTTATAAATTAACATAACCATAAAAACATAGCGTTGCTTGTAGAGGCCTCTGTGTTTCTTACTCAGAGAAAACAGATAAAATGTCAGTGTGGAGAAACTCCAGATGCCTTCCAGCTAGTATCGCCAGGATGGACTTACTCCCACAGTCCTGAAGCAGGCCAGGAGCAGAGATATGACCTGAAAGTATGTTGTGGGAATTTGTGACTGTCTGGCTGTGCAATGAGATTTTCGCTGCCTAGAAATGTCAGAGGTTGGAACTCCAAGGCTAGTGTTCTGCTGTCCTAATAAGTAGAACGTCTTTACTGGAATTCTTTGAAAACTTATTTCAAAAAGCAAACAAAAAGCCCAAACATAATTTCAGCACATGAAAACAACAATAACCAAAACTGAGCTGTATGAAAGCTACATAAAGGCTAAAGTTTCTTCTCCCAACAGCAGCCAGATGCTAGGACATAGTTTCATGAAAAGGGAAGGAAAGTATATAGTTGTTTGATACTAGTTCCCAGGAACATCCCAGGAGGTGAATTTGTAGGGAAATGGGGTCATTGAAATCAGAGCAGACCCAAGATCAGAAATTGGGAGGCTCATGCCTGGCCAGCGTGGCTCAGTGGTTGAGTGTCTACCTCTGAACCAAGAGGTCACGGTTTGATTCCTGGTCAGGGCACATGCCTCGGTTGCAGCGTGAGCCCCAGTGGTGGGTGTCCAGGAGGCAGCCAATCAATGATTCTCTCTCATCATTGATGTTTCTATCTCCCTCTCCCTCTCCCTTCCTCTTCGAAATCAATACAAATATATACATAAAAAAAAGAAATTGGGAGGCTCTTATTACTTTATCCTGGGATACAGGACAACCCATGTCCTTCCCTGGGTGTCAGCACCAGATGGTGGCTTTCCTATGAGACTGGCCTTCCTCTTCTGTTTCTTCTTGTGCCTTACAGAGTAAATCAGTGGAATCAAGACAACTAATGGACAGATTCAAAGCAATTCCATTGCAATTTCTTGTTTATCCTTTACTGGCCTACCATCCCCACTGGGCAGCCAGCTGCTTGCTCACTGTTGTATCCCTAGCACCTAGCTCAGCCCCAGCACTTGAACGTTATTGTAAAGTGAAGTGAAAAGCTCCAAAGGAACACAAATCTACATTAACCCTTTTGTAACCCACGGCACAGATCGCATGGCTTGGTATGACAGCAGGGTTTTCTTCCTCCAAATTGCCTTGGATTTTCAAGGAACGGCATCCGAAGTGCATCTTGTCACCCAAAGACTCAGTTCTTGGTGGTCTGGGTATGAGGGCAGGGACTGAGTCCTTGCCCACCTGAATCCCATATAGTGCCTGGCACCCTGCAGATGACCAATAAACATTCGTTAAATGAAAGAACAGTGATGGCAATTGGCCAGACTTTTGCTTGGCGGGCTGTTGTCATTGCCCAATAAATGGGCCTCTTTCAAAACGACATGTTAGGCAAGTGGATTTCCCTAAAGGGAAAAGCTGTGAGGGCAGCAGGCCTTTTCCCGACCGCTTTCTGGGAAGGTAGGTGAAGAGAAACATGGGACAAAACTCTCCAGGGTTGTGGTCCTGCACTGACCCATGGCCTGAGGTTTTAGTGGGGAGCTGTGCTGCTGGCTTGACTGGTTAGATGATGAAAGCCCCAGAAACAGGAGCCGGCAGGTTTGTGGCACAGGCGTTTCCTCTCCACGTGACACGGTGGCTCCTCGCGCTGCCCCCAGCCTGCGCTGCCACCAAGTGTCTCAAAGGTGAGGACGCAGACCACTGCCTCAGAGGCCGCCGCCCTCCTCGCAGCTCCGTCCTCCTCCAGTGCCTCCGTTTGGTGACTCCCCCAGGGGCTCCTACGCCAGGAAAGAGACACCTGCCGGTGGAGCGCCGCAGTGCGGCTCCCCGAGGGCCCTGGCGACCAGCTGGCCTGGCCTGGGGTGGGGGGGTGGGGGTGGGGGCAGGGAAGGGTCAGCAGTGCACCGCGTTCTACTTTGCAAGCTGGTTCTTGATTATACTTCCAAGGACACAACGTAATCTCATCTTTGCACATTCTTTGAAAGATTGTAAAACAGACAAATATTCAGAGTTCAAATGTCCCCTGCCTTGGCCCTTCTCGACATCTTCAGCCATCTGCTGTTCCCAGAGCTGCTGGGACAGGAGAACACAAGAACCGATCCCCAGACTCAGAGGGTCCTTGAAAAGGAGGGCAAAGCCTCACTGGATTTAAGTTCAGGTAGGCCGACCAGATTCAAAGCCGTGTGTGTGTGTGTGTGTGTGTGTGTGTGTGTGTGTGTGTGCGCGCGCAAGTATGGGAAGGTGTGCAAGGTGAAAACTGGGTGCACTAGAAACCATAATGAAAGAAGCCAGCAAAGTGCAGTGAGAACACATAAGAACGACTTAATGAGCCATGCGACCTGGGGAGCACAGTCCAGCTGTAGAGGTAAGACTAACCCCCACTTGTAGTCACAGACCTTCATTGCCACCAGAAGACAGGACTCCAGGAAAGCTGGAGAAGTAAAAGGTCTTGGGGCTGCTGATCTGGAGCTAACGCCCTCAGTATGGAGGAGATTTGAGTCATTGGAAAGAAAGAGGATTTCCACTCCGGGAAAACAGTGGCTTAAGTGAGATGCCACGGGCTAGGTCAGGTGTGTGGCATAGTGCCACTGTGGCCCTCAGGGAACCACAACTGGTTCCCTACAGCGGAGGAAGTGCACAGTGAGCCTGGAATTTGTATGTGGGATGGTTAGAACCGTGGTTCTCAGAGCACCGACAGCCTCACCTGGGAACTTAATAGAAATGTGAATTTTGGAGCCCCACTTTCCACAGACAGAATCAGTTTTGGGAACGTGCCTTAGGATCACTCAGGTGGTTTTGATGTTCTCCAAAGTTTGAGAACCTCTGAATTAGAAAATGGAGAATAGAGGAGCCAGTTGGGAGTGGGGTGGGAAGGATTCCAGGTGTGGCAGTGAAAGCTGGTCTTCAGGTGAGTATAGGGTGCACCACTGACAGGTAGCAGATGTGGGGTGGCCATTTAGTTTGTGAGGGAGAGAGCACTAATGCCATCTGATCCTGTTCAGTTTAGTGCGATGTCAGGGCATCCACACAGAAATTCCTCAGGCAGCTGGAAGTCAAAGCCTGAAACACAGGTGGATGTTCAGGGATGGGCCCACCCGTGTGGGGTGGGAATGGAAAAAATGGGTCGCCTCACTGAAGAAATAAGTGTAATGAGATATGAACAGACAGAAGACAGGAGAACATAAAGTTAGAAGCTTACAGGAAGAGCTGGTCACAGAGAAGGAAAGAAAATGCAGTTAGCGCAGTGCTTCTAACGCAGGGAAAGAGATTCAAGAAAGAGTCAAAAGGAAGGAAGAGAAGGCCTCAGACATAAGCTGGCCTAGGGCAGTGTTTTCTGACCCATTAGAGGCCTGTGAAGCAATATCATTGTGAAACCAGCGTTTAAAATAATAATAGAAAATGTCAGAGTGTATATCACATAACAAAGATAGAGTTTCATAAAACTTCTATTTAAGATATATTTGGGGGGCGGTGAACTACACCATAATTTCTGTGGCATTCTTTCCAAAAATGTATAAACTCAGTGCAATTATGATAGAACAGCAGGCAAACCAATGTGGAGGAACATTTGACAAAACAACTGATCAATGCTCTTCAAAACTGTTGAGGTCATAAAAGTCAAGAGAAGTCTGAGGAACTGTCACAGATTCAGGAGACTAAGGAGAAATAGCTAATGCAATGTGAGATCCTGGAGGGAATCCTGAAACAGAAAAGGTACATTAACACAAAACTGGGGTCTTTAGTTTGGTTAGTAGTATTGCACCGATATTAATTTCCTGGTTTTGACAATTGCATTATGGTTTTAATAAGTTATGTTGTTAACACTAGGGGAAGCTGGGTGAGGATGTCTTAGTTCCTTGAGGCTGCTATAACAAAATGCCACAAGGAACTAAGTGGCTTATAAAAAACAGAAATTTATTTCTCACAGTTCTGGAAATTGGAAGTCCAAGATCTTGGTGCTGACAGATTCTCTGTCTGGTGAAGACCACTTCCTGGCTCAGAGATAGTGTTTTCTTGCTATGTTAGGAGCTAGGACAGTGATGGCGAACCTATGACACGCGTGTCAGAGGTGACATGCAAACTCATTTTTTTGGTTGATTTTTCTTTGTTAAATGGCATTTAAAATATACAATAAATATAAAAAATATAAGTCTTTGTTTTACTATGGTTGCAAATATCAAAAAATTTCTATATGTGACGCGGCACCAGAGTTAAGTTAGGGTTTTTCAAAATGCTGACACGCCGAGCTCAGAAGGTTCGCCATCACTGAGCTAGGAGCTCTCTGGAGCCTCTTTTAAAAGGGCACTAATTCCATTCATGAGGACCCCCTCCTCAGGACCTAATCACCTGCCAATTACTCCACCTCCTTAACATCATCACATTGGGCATTAATTAGGATTTCAACACAGCAAGAGATATATGGAAATCCTCTGTGCTATTTTTGCAACCTCTTTGTAAGTCTGAAATTAGTTCAAAAAAATGTTTAAAAACAAAATGTATTTTTGTATATGTGAATTGGGTGTGGGCAGTGGTTCCTGATGTAAAATATGGTGAGTTGTGGTGAAAAAGTTTGAGAGCCACTGTCTGGGTGTGGAGGGCATGCGGACCACGCAGTGAGGGCCAGCTCCTGGAGCTGAGGTCCGAGAGGACTGCGTGGGTGCTGTGGGGAGGATGCGAAGCTGCAGACCACAAGTTGTGGTCAGTGAAGGGCTGGGGTTTTCCCAGTGCCTTCAGGCGGTTCAATGCAGGCTTCAGTTCGGCTGTTTGACAGTGGCTGTGGATTCCAGATGGGGAGGAACTCTGACCCCAAGAAGTCTGAGAGGTGGTTGGCCACTGTGATGTTGAAGCTGTCACAAGGTTATCCTTTTATCACCTATGACATCCACTGGGAAAAGTTACACTTGAGAAAGTGATCCCATCCTCTGCAGGAGAGGGGAACATTCGATAATCTAGGTTGCATTATTTATTTGATTTGGGGGGAGGGTAGGGTGGGATGAGAACCTAATTTTGAGTGTCTGTTTCATAATCTATTTCATAATCAAAGTTATGATTGAAGACCTATTTCATAATTGAAGTTTCCCTGAGTCCTAAAAGCCCTAGACAGATAAATGTCCTTTCATGAGAAATGGAAGGTTCTGGTAATGCAGTAGCTTCTAGCCAGCCTTGTAGATATATGAATTAAACCAGTGATTCTCAACTGAGGGTGACTTTGTCCCCCAGGAGACATTTGGCAATGTTTGTAGACATTTTCACTTGTCATAACTGTGTGTGCATGTGTGTGTCTGTGTGTGTGCACACGCATGCTACTGGCATCTAGTGGGTAGAAAGCAGGGATGCTGCTGAACCACGTACAGTGCACAAGACAGCTCCTCTGCCCACAACAGAAAATCACCAGCCCCAAATGCCAGTAGTGCTGAGGCTGAGAAACCTGAGTTAGAGAAGGTGAAATGTGAAGTTGAAGTCAGTTTACGGTCAGGAGAGTTGCCTGTGTGCTTTTAACAAAAGGAGGGTATTAAACTTCATTTCTTGGCTTGATTTCCAGTGGGTAATAATAACTTGCCTACCTAAAATTTACACTTTCATTTTCAGCCAGTATCTTTCCTCAGTTCATGCTTAAACAGGCCCAGAGTGGCTGTATTCCTGACAACAGGGTGACGTTCTATGCCTGAGTCAGTTACAGGTCAACAGTGGGTGAAAGGATTAGTCTTGAAGTGATTTGAAACCTTTGGGGGATAAAAAGCACTAAAACAAGAATCTCAGGACATTATCATCATTATTAATTATTAGTAATATTTCAGCACTCATTCAGCCACTCTCAGGATTCCCACAGGATTGCCATTAGCATGAAGGTCAAGATCAGATTCCTGACCTTTGGTCTAACCAGACACAGCCCAGAATTAATATGTGAGCCTTTAAAAGCAGGGAGTGAAGGCTCTGCAGCTCTGGTTCCTGCTCCCAGCCTTTGGGAGAGGCTGCACTGGCAATACCCAGCTTCAAAGCAAATCTTCAATCTTCTATTTGTACTCACTATTCCAAATTTAGAGAAGAGTGGCACATACTTGTCTATTGCTTCAAGGCAAGAGCAAGTTCTGAAGGTATTAAATAGTATCTTACTCAAGCAAACAAGACAGCCCAGAAAAAGTTCAGGGCAAGGCTTTGCCTCTCCCCTTTCTCACATTTTAAAGATTACAATACTTTAGGCCCTAAAGTTTAGGGTGACAAAATTTAAAAGCAGAAATTGGGCTGCCTACTGTTGGACAAACCAAATGATTAGCTTTCTATAAGCCACACAGATTGGTTTGTGAAACCTGATTTTTTTTTTTTATATTTCCAAGTATTTTAATGTTAAACAAGCCTGGACAGCTACAGACAGGTATAAAAGGAGCAGGTTGGGTTTTCTTTTTTCCTTTGTAGGGTTTTAAAAATTTTTTAAGGTTGTTTATTTTACTTAGGATTTCTGTCTTTAGAAAGATAGTATCAATCTCATCTTTAGTAACCTGGAATTTTGGCAAAGTGTGACTTTCAGGATTGTGAATGGTGGTGTATGTTATTTCTCTGCTCTGCATATCTTTCTTTAAGTAGGTTTGGAATGGAGACTCTCCTGTAAGATTCTTCCTTAAATATCCATAGTGCTGCCTTTTGTATATGGACAAGCTACCACTGACTTTGACTCATCCACACCCTCTCACCTAGCCCCTTCAGAATATTTTGAAGGTGCTAGCAGAGGTAAGAGGCAGAACTTTAAGCCACAGGACAGTTTGTCTTTGCAAATCAAACTGGTGTGTCCGCACAAAGCCTGAGCCCCTGGCTTCTGGTTGTGAAGAATTACACACTAGTAAGAGTTAATATTTACTGACTATTTAGTATGTGCCAATCTGAAACCAAGTTTTCCTGTGGAATGGCTTATTTAAGTCCTGCCACACTCTTTAAGGTGGTTGCTTCTATTTTACAGCCGAGGAAATGGAGGCTCAGAGAGGTCAGGTACTTTACCTAAGGTCACAGAACAGAAAAACTCAGCTGGAATTTTAAACAGGCTATCTGTCTCTAGAGCCCTTGCTTTTTTAAAAGTTATTTTAAAATATTTTTATTGATTTCAGAGAGGAAGGGAGAGGGAGAGAGAGATAGAAACATCAATGATGAGAATCATTGACCAGCTGCCTCCTGCATGCCCCACATTGGGGATGGAGCCCACAACCCAGGCATGTGCTGTGACTGGGAATCGAACTGTGACCTCCTGGTTCATAGGTTGTCACTCAACCACTGAGCCGCACCAGCTGGGCTAGAGCCCTTGCTCCTGACTGTTACAAACCAGCAAACAACAACAACAAAAAACATGAGCAATGTTAGCATATGATAATTATGTAGTTTATTTTTAAAATGTTTCAAGTTATTTTCATATTCATCACCTCTTTTGTTCAGGAGATACCAATTTTTAAAGATGTCTCTTCAAAAAGATGAGCTTTCGAAATGGCAAGACACAATCACACATATTCCCTTCCCAATGCCACATTCACAGAAGGCCGATTTGAGCAAATACAGTACCTGAGAGATCACTTGTTTATTTCCTTCTGGCTAAGACGGTGGGTGTGGGTGGTTAGGTGGTGAGTGTTTTAGGCTTTCATTTTCTACACTTTTCATGAACACGATGCAATTGACAGCCTTTTGAACGCTGATTACGCCTCTGGTCTTGCATTGCATGAAGCATTTTACTCATGGCGGTGTTTTCGGAAGGTAAGGCATGGCAGGAAGGGCATATTTACCTTGGAACTGAGATTTGAGAAACGAGTGCCTCCCTTGAACATGCCTGAGATATATCACCTCCCCATCTGGGAGTCTAACCTCTCAGGTACATAAGGAACCAACTGTAAATTTTAAGAGTAATGGGCAGCAAGAAGCCATTGATTTGGGTGAAAGCTGATGAACTAAAGTATAGCCATCTATCATTTCTTTGTGGCTTTTGTACTCATATGTCTCCCCACTGCCTCCCAACTCATTCACAGCGGGGGAGGATAAGAATGGTAGCAAATCACCGCTTTCCACAACGACTGTTCTGGCTTCAAGATGGCCTTTCTGCATCAAGTTGAAAATGGAACAAGTTGATAAGGTACAGACAATTCTATGCTTATGAGACAATGTGGCAACTTTTTGGCATGGCCTACGAGGCCCTTTGAAATTGGTCCCCAAGCCTTGTGTCTAGCTCTAGCACCTGCCACTTTCTACCCTGCAGCTACACCAGATGTCCTGTCCCCTTTTACTCCAGGTGAGGGACAAAGCAAGTCAAGGCCGTATTTCAGAATTCCAAGGACTGGTGTTCTACTTCCTTTAGACTGCAACTTTGAGTTTCTGTAACTTGTTGCAGAAACAAGACTAGGATGGGTGCTGTGGTCCCAAAATTACCAGTTTGGAAAGCCCACAGCTGCAAGAGACAGAGGGGATTTAAGGAAGGAGGCATTTCATGCCTCTGCATGATTCATCGGTGTGGCTCTCTCATCCTGGGATGCCTTTCTTTCTTTATCTCTGGAGTTATATTTTTCTTTCCATATCCAGTTATCTTCTAGCTAGAAGCTTTCACTCCATGCTTACTCTTCACCTTCTGGGCCCTAATCAAGTATAAATACCTGAAGTATAAATACCATCAGAGCCTTAAAGGTACTGCTCAGGAATTATCGGTGAATCTGAGCTCCCCCAAGTCCCTGTGCTCAGCATGAGGGCAGCCCTTCCCATCCCTCATCTTCGTGAGCTTCTGGAGGAAAGGGCCATCTCCTTTTCTCTGTTCTATTCCTCAGCACTCAATATTTTACATCTAGGTGCTCACTGTGTGTTTGCACATGGAATTGAATACAACAACTAAGACTTGCATTAGCTGGATGAACACCACTATTGTAGAACCCCAAAAGATATGGGAACTTGGGTAAGTTTCATAGTTAAACCAGAGTGGTCTGTCCATAGTGAGGCCATGAGAAGGTCTGCATATAACTTGGAATTTTCCAGGCAGTCTTGGATTGAAAGAATCTATCTTGCTCTCTGCCTGAGTATACTGTATAAATCTTACACCAGAAGTTCCTAACTTGGGACTTGGAAAATGTGATTGCTTTATCTGTGAGGATCCAGAATAACAATTATAGTAATTACATCCAATGAGCCAAACATTTGATAATGATAAGAATGGAGCTAATTAAACAAGGCCACAAAAGAAGGCAGGTAGATGAGAGAAGTTTTTAGTCTTTTTATGGTTTTGTCATTCATAAGTTTTTCCTAACAATTTTTCAGCCTGCTTGAGGTTCTTCATCATGGGCTCAGCACAGGTCTGACTCGATGAAGGTGGAAGCAGGGGTCAAGTTTGCTGAAGAGCTGCAGCAGAAGTCTCCCAGTGTGACCTGTTTTGGGGTGTATGGATTATTCGTGGGGACTGTCAGCTCTTAATATAGACAATTTGAGGCCATCCCAGCCACCAGCTTAACTTCTTCCAAGGAGGCCTGTGGCTTTTCCAAGTGAGGGTTATCCTTCTTTTCTAGCAGCTCAAAGGACCCTGTCCTTAGAATTATTCAGCACCGTGGACCCCAAGAAGGATGATATCTACTAAGAAGGGTTCCTGGTGGCTAAAACAACAGCAACAACACAGCCTAGCAGCCATTTCTACACAGGGGCCTCTCACACAAACCACACTTCAGGCCCAGCTGGTGTGGCTCAATGGTTGAGAGTCAACCCATGAACCAAGAGGTCACTGTTTTGATTCCTGGTCAGGGCACATGCCCCAGTTGCAGGCTGGATCCCCAGTAGGGGCCATGTAGGAAGCAGCCAATCAGTGATTTTTCTTTCTCATTGAAATTTCTGTTTCTCTATTCATCTCCCTTCTTCTCTCTGAAAATCAATAAAAACGTATTTTTTAAAAAACACACCACACTTCAGGAAGAAGCCTGCACTAAGCTGCCTGCCTTCTTCACTGGACTGCCTGCCTCACTGTATTTTTGCCATCTGAGCTAGTCCTTATAAAGGAGCTCCTGGTATTCTGTTTCAACCAATAGGACTGAGGTTTTCCCCATCCAATTGGAACTGTGTAGCTATACCTCTCCCTCCCTGTCCCCGCCCCCCCTCCCCCCCCCCCACCTTTCCTCATCAGCGTCTTCACCAACCAATCCGAGTCTCCATCCTGACCAATCGGGAGAGTGCCTTTTGGACCAATCAAATTTGCATGAGTATGGACCAATCAAGGACCAGGGGTGGGGACTTCTGTCGCCTCCCCTCTGGCTCCGGGAATGTATTTTCCCTTTCCACTGAAGACTGAAGACTTTCTCCAGCTGGAGTTGAAACACAGAGGATACCTTGCCAGAGCAGACCAGCACAGGGCAGAGCAGAGCAGAGCTGTCTAGCTGGAGAGGGGAATGGCCCCAGGGCCTCCTGGCCCCAGGGCAGCCTTGCCCCAGGGCCTCCTAACAGCTGAGTGGTTTCAAAGCCATGCCGCTTTATAATTTTACTATTGAGCTGTTCATAGCTGTGCTATTCTTATAGCAGTGCTGTATCATAATTGAGCTGTTTGCTGAATAAAGTGTCATTCTTCACCACACCCCAAATAGGGGATTCCTACTGGCACTGAATTGGTGTCAATGACCATCGGTTGACAGTATGAGCCCTTTATATAAGTACAGAATATTCTTTGTGGTTTCTGGTAAGGCTATTCTATTATATTTTAAGTCCTAAAGCCAAGGCAGAAAATATTTACAACTTGCTATCTACAATCTCTTCTCTCATGCTTCCTGGGATCTCCTTCCCTCATATTCCTTGAAGCTCACCTCTGGTGCTAACTGCATCAGGCATTTCCCATGGCTTTCTGCAAAATCTGCCTTTATGAATAGGTGAGAGAATAGTTACAAGTGCAGGCACAACAATTTATCTCAAATCTATAACATTTTCCATGGGACGCAGTGGAAATGGGCAGGTGGAGTTTAACCCTTTATCTTACTCTTATATGCTACCATTTCTCTCACTAGTGAATCATATCAGAGGGCCGGAGGGCTGGTGAAGGTGAGCGTAGCCTGATGAAGACCCAGTCCTCACTTCTCTGGGCTTCAGACATCACAAAACCAAGGCTAAAGGCCAAGAGAAAAGGTGTCACAGACCACATGGCCACTTTTTTATTTCATCTCCTTGGACATCCATCAGAAGGGTTAAGATTGGTAGGTAATTCCCAGGGATTCTGCTGCTAAACAGGACATGATTCTAAGGCAGAGTGTTTCAGTTACCTGAAACTCCCAAAATGTCCATGTGATCCTCAGACATGCTTAAAAATGTATTTTATTGTGGTAAAATATACATCACAATAAAATTTACATTTTTGTGTATTTCAGTAAAACTTTATGAACACTGAAATTTGAATTTCATATAGTTTTCACATCAATAAACATTGTTCTTCTTTAAAATTTACCATTTTAATATTATTTTAAAGTGTACATGTCAGTGGCATTAAGTACTTTCACATTGTTGTAAATCACCACCATCCATGTCTAGAACTTCACCTTTCCAAACTGAAATTCTGTCCCCATTAAATCCTAACTCACCATTTCCTCTCTCCCTGGCCCCTGGCATCCACCATTCTATTTTCTGTTTCTGTGAATTTGTCTCTAGGAACCTCCACTATATAAGTGGAATTGCACAGTATATATATCCTTTTATGACTGGCTGATTTTACTTGGCACAAGGTCCTCAATTTCATCCATGTGGTAGCGTGTGTCAGAATTTCCTTCCTCTCTTTTTGCCATATCTACTATGAGAATGAAGACCAGCATGTTGACATTCCAGAAAATGTCAACCTCACAGTTATTGTGAAGGGTCCTAGAGGAACCCTGTGGAAGGACTTCAATTATATCAGTGTAGAACTCAGTCCCTTTGGACAGGAAGAGACTCTGGGTTGACAAGTGGTGGGGAACTAAAAAGGAACTGGCTACTGTTGGCGCTATCTCTAGTAATATACAGAGCACGGTCTAGGGTAGTACACTGGATTTACAAGATGACGTCTGTATATGCTCACTTCCTCATCAATGTCGTTATCCAGGAAAATGGGTCTCTTGTGGAAATCTGAAATTTCAAACGAGGCCAGGCATTACTGGTTCAGTATCTCAAGTCCAGAAAGATGAATTAATTCTTGAAGATAATGACAATTAACTTGTATAAAATTCACCTGCTTTGATTCAGCAATATACAACCATACAAACAGGATATTAGAAAAGCTTTGGATGGTATCTATGTTTTTTGAAAAAGGAGCAGTTCAGTGGGCTAATAAATAATATTTAAGTTATCCAGCTACAGAAACTGCAAAGGTTGGATAATGTCTAAGACCTACTTGTGATATTTTAAAAATCTAATGAAAGCCTTGTATTTTTTTAAAAATGTGTTTTCCCTTCTTTTTTTTAAAGCTTTTTTTTTTTTTTAAATTGATTTCAGACAGGAAGGGAGAGGGAGAGAGATAGAAACATCAATGATGAGAGGGAATCATTGATCAGCTGCCTCCTGCATGCCCCCTACTGGGGATCAAGCCCACTACCCTTCCTTTTTAAGGCTGAAAAGATCCCATTGTATGTATAGGTCACATTTTGCTTATTCACTCCTCCATGGACACTTGGGCTGCTTCCACCCTTGGTTACTATGACTAATGCTGCTATGAAAACGGTGTACAAATATCTGTTTGAGTTCCTGCTTGCATTTCTTGTGGGCACAATCCCAGAAGTGGAAAGCTGGATCCCACAGTAACTCTTTGTTTAATTTTTTGAGGAACTGCCATATTGTTTTCCATAGTGGCTGTATCACTCTGACACTCTTGGTAGTGCAGGTCTTTGCAAATGGCCAGCTTAGAGAAGGACTTTTTGCTGGGAGTCTTACCAAGTTCCTGCCTTTGGTTCTCCATCTACAGAAGGGAAATAGCAATTACTGCTACTCTCAGGAAAACTAGGGACTATGGGAAGTTGTTGAGATAGGCTGGGAGAAGAAATGTAGTTTCAAATACCCCGAGTTCCCAGGGCCAGAGCCTGTATCCTCCCTTCCTCGGAGCTGCCCTTCCTGCCAATGTACAGGTCAGGGTTGGGGATGGCTGGAGGCCACATTTGGATAGCTAAGCTCTGACACCTGTCCTGTTTATCAGACATGGATATTGACTTTTCTGAGGGCCTTGAATAAAGGACCATCCTCAGCCAGCAGACCATTATGTCTGCATGTCTGACTTTTGTTTAAGCTTGTCATCTTCTTTTTCTTCTACTGAGTGTCCATCAAAATCCAATGTAGATTCCATTAAGAATGTGATGGCTGCACCCTTTCCCTTAGCCTCTCTCTCCTTTCCTCAGCCCTGGCCTGTTCTTACTCAGGCTCTCAAAACCACTGCCGATTTCAGAACACACACTCTCTCTCTGATCCACATTAGGCCCCGTCAGAGTAGAGAAGACCCCATGCCTGTCTCTCATTGAGGAATACAAGCAAGTTGGCATCCTCCTTTGGGAGGCTGCCTGAGGCCACACTTTACCCGTCTAAAACTAGCACAGGCTGGCCTTTCAGGGAGCTCTGGCCAGAATTGCTCAGGAGTCCTCTGAAGAAGGGCTGTTGGAGAAGTAGGGACGTGGAGGGTGCTAATGCTCTGGCTAGAACTCTGTGGTGCAATGTCTTTGCCACAGCTTACTGAGAGGTCACTCCTGAAGAGCTCTGATATATTTTTAGTCAGGCTGCCAGCAGCCAGGAGCCCGGCTTGCTGCACAAAGGCTCCTGTGCATGATCAGCAGCAGGAGCACTAACCCCTCAGTGCTGACGTAGGATGTCTCTAAGAAACAAGTTCCCAGCAAAGATGTACCTCTTGTTCCCAAAGCATCAGCTGGCAAATTCACTAGGCCTTAGTGGCCTGGAAAAAACGGCCCCATCATCTGAGCAAGGGTCATGATGCAGAAGGGAGTCCCAGGTTCTGCACCCATCCCTGGCCATACCAGGCCTCCTGGGCGTGGCCTCTTAGAGACCACTTGCTTCCTCAGGAGTGAGGCTCTTCTGATGGCAGCAGGGGTCCTTTCCCTCATTTACCGGGAATAGCACCAGGCAGAGGAGGCACTCAGTCAAGATTTGCGGAATGACTGACTCCCCAGCTGAAATCCGCGTGGGTTGGAGAATGGGCTCACCAGCTGTTTTAGAGGACAGGCTGGGAAGTGATTGCCATGGAGAAGCCCTGGGCAGTGCCACTGAGGAGGCCTTGGGCAGAGATCACCAGTGCTGTTCCTCCCTCGTCTTTCTCCTGTAACCGAGCCCTCACTGGACACTACCTTAGAGACAAGAGAAAGCAAACAACAACAACAAAAAAAACGTTGCCAGGCTTCTACCAAATGCAGGAGGGGAGGACCATGTTAAAATGGGCATAGTAAGGCGGGGGGTGGGGGGGGCCTTTTTGAGGAAAATCTGCCCATATTTACATATCCACACATACACCCAAACCTGCAAAGGGACACCCTGCTCTTCCCACCCAGTCCTTCTGCTCTCTCCTTTGCAGGATGTGCTGAGTCAAAAATTTAACTGCTAACGTTTTAGAAATCTTTGGTGAAAAAAACCCCCAAAACACAAAACCATAGACTGAACATGCCGTTTAAAATTTAAATTAAAAAAAAATTTGTTTCAGTTTCCCTTTTTTTGTAAGTAGGTAAGAGAATATTTTGCAGACTTTTCCCAGGGAGGGAGAAAGGGTCTAATCAATCCTGAATCTTCAGCTGGAAAAGAGGCTGGGTTTATATATTCTTTCCTTCTTTGTGTGTTGGAGAAACTGAGTCTCTTCTTTCTCCGGCATCATCATACACTTTCCAAGGGGAAATGGACTCTCACTTTTGAAAACAGGAAACTGTGCTTAGAAAACAGCTTCTGGCACGGGTCAAGGGGAGGCTGGACGCTGGGGGCGGGGGGTGAGGGGGGTGGGGGTGGGGGTGGAGGTGGGGGGCAGGGCCAGGGCTGCAGCTCGAGGTGTGACTCGCCCCGAATCACGTTGCACAGACAGGCTGCACAGGCTTTTAGTGCAATAATAAGCTTGATCTTTTCCTTCAGATACAAAGGAGAACCACAGCCGCTCCAAGTCACGTGTCCGGGTCACGTGGTCCCGAAACACACAAACCGCCTGGCAGTCATTAACTAATACTGACTTCCCAGGGCGGGCGAAAATGCAGATTTTAAAGACACAAGGTCTATTTTTATTAAAAAAAACCAACAACCCCAGGACTGCAATAGAAGTTACACGAGTGGGCTGGGCATCTGAATGTTGCTAAGAGATTTCCAAGAAAAGGAAAAAAGCCAGCAACCATTCTAGTGTGTGCTGCTGGAGTAGACTCTAGCGGAGCCGCTTGTGCAAACTGGAGGTCCGCCCCCCCCCCCGCCCCCGCCCCGGCTCCCCCACCCTCCTCCGCCCGCCGCTGGAGAGGCAGGCCGGTTGGCTCTGGGCCCCCGTGCTTGGGAAATGGGAGACAGAATGCTGAAATGAGCTGAAAGCAAATTGTCTCTTTCTTATGAAATTCATGCTTCTGGGTCGATGGAGTTCGGTGGGGTGAGGGGTGCAAAAGACACAGTGATCTTGTGGGCCCTTCTAGAGTTTTCACCAAAATGAAAAACCAACATTCAGCCTTTGGTTCCTTTAACTCCTGTGGTTAAGAACAGAAACTGGGAGGACTCTGCCTACCTGAATGTTCCTTGTTCAGTCAGTTGAATTTAGAAAAAGGTTCTTTCACTTTCTCCAACTTATATAGTGTACTCTATGCTTTCAAAAGTGGTTGTCAAGCTGAGTTTGTTTGACTTTAGCATAGAAGCAACAATAGTGGGAGTGAATAAAGAGTTTAGAATCTAGCCCTGGCCCGTTTGGCTCGGTGGATAGAGTGTCAGCCTGCGGACTGAAGGGTCCCAGGTTTGATTCTGGTCAAGGGCATGTACCTTGGTTGTGGGCACATCCCCAGTAGAGGGTATGCAGGAGGCAGCTGATCGATGTTTCTCTCTCATCGATGTTTCTAACTCTCTATCTCGCTCCCTTCCTCTCTGTAAAAAATCAATAAAATATATTTTTTTAAAAAAAGAGTTTAGAATCTTTGCTGAAGGGACGGGATAAAGTATAGATAAAAGGCCTTAGCAGAAACTGACAACATTTAAAAAGAAATCTAGGTGTGTTTTATTTCACATTATAGAAAAAGTACTTTCCCAAACACTATGCAATATGGACTTAGCCTTCCAAGAAAATCCACCTGCACAGTCTGGAGCCCTAAATTCTTATTTCATTTAACTTTTTTTTTTTTCCAGAAAGAACAAATATGTAAAGAATTTCCAATTTTCTAAGTTCACTATGTCACTGAAATATAATTATTTCAGGAAATTGAATTATGGAGCTTACTTGCCTCCCTCCTCACCTTTCCCCTACTCTACTCTCTTAAAAAAGATAAAAGTATGTGACCTAAAGGGATGGATCCTGGTTTTGTAGAACTCAAATCTTGTATAATTTGGGAGGCCCTTTTAAAGAGAGAGAACATAAAATTATATACACAAAATTAGGTATTAAAGTAAAAAATTCAGAAAAAATTGTAACTTGCTTAACACACTTCTGAAATTCTTTTATCCTGCATTGTTGGACTCATATTTCTGATGGTCTCATATTCTTGAAAGGAGAGAATGTTGATCTTGACCAGTTATCAGTTTTAAGTGAGCCTAGAATTGTCCAAGTTTGATGATTGATCCTGGTGACTGGTCTGTTCTGACTCTATTTCCCATCTTGGGTCCCCTGCCCTGGCCCACAATACCTTGGGTGCAGGATACATTCATATCGGGACCTGACCTCCAGGTCTGAGTTATCGCATCTCCAAACCAGTCAGTGGGACAGTGGGCCATAGGAATCCTTCTCTACTACAGTACAGCTAAGCAGTCACTTAACTATAAATACAATTTATAAATTTATTCATGTATCTTAACCCAAAGGAAAGATCTCTAACTTAGATTCCAAAAGTGTCCATGGCCACTCCAAAGTCACCCAAACAGTAGCGGACTTAAGCAATAAAAGTCATAGTATGTTGCCACTGCCAACCTTACAAAAGCAAATGACCGTGAATGTGTGGCTGGGAGGCCTGGAGCTGCGCTCTCATTAGCTTCAACCTGCCGATTTGGTGACTCCTGGGGCATGCTGAGGATATCCAAGGAGTCCTTTTCTGGGTCCTTGAATCAGAGATACTTGTTTGAGGCAAGCTGGCTTATGTGGACATTATGGAATGATTGGTCAAGGTACATTCCATTTAATAGGAAGCCTCAGCTGGGCTCTGATTCAGCCCCTGGAGCCCATCCTTCCCCTGCCCAGGCTCTTAGGGAAACCGGTCTCCTGTTCTGCACTCACAGTGAAGGGAGGATGGAGGGAGGGGCAGGGAAGCAGCTTTTTCCACACCTCACACCCTTCAGGCTCAGGGGTTCCTGAGGAGTGGCTGTTACAATTAGTCCTGTTCTGCAGATGACAAACAGGCTCAGGGAGATGGTTTCCTGTCTACAGTCACAGGATGAGATCCTTTCAAGCTGGAACTCAAAACCAGGTCTCCGTGGTCCCCTAGGCTGGTTTCTTTGAGGTAATCACAGCTCTGACCTTACACTTTTTGTGAAGTAAACGTGACACCTATCTTGGTTAGTTTCTCAAGAGCCCACTGTATTTCCGTTGCTGGCCCCCTCCTGACCTCCATGCCAGCAGTGTGATCTCACTGACTGCTCAAATAATTAGAGAGTGGGGTCCACAGGTTCCTTGAGTTTCCTCTCTCCTCCTCTGACAGAATGTTCTCTCCTGGCCTTACCTGCCAATGCCCCTTTAACCTTATAACCTGACTCCTCACTCTCACCATACTACTCCCTTAATGTCCCTAAAATATGCCACCCTCCTCTATGCCCTCACGGCAGAAAGAGTCACCTAGTTGAATTGCTGGCTTAGCTTGTGAGGACGGTATTTTGAATCGGAAAGGTTTGCTGTTGAAAGGCGAAAGGAGACTGGAGGCTGTCAATTCAGGCAATCCTCAAAGACATTAATTAGCTGGATAGAAAGTGCCCAAATGCAAGCGGCTGCATCTCCCCTCTTAGATGAGATAACCCATCTGGTACCCGTTCCTTGACAGCTAGGATTCTCTTCTCCAGCCAGGCTGCAGACAACTCAAGAGCATTACTGATTTCTTTAGCTCAGGGTTTACTTGTTAATTTTTTAATTTATTGATTTTAGAGAGAGAGGAAAGGAGAGAGAGAAAGAGAAACAACAATATGTTGTTCCACTTACCTATGCATTCATTGGTTGATTCTTATACGTACCTTGACCATAGTTTGAACTCATAACCTTGGAGTATCAGAACAACATTCTAGCCAACAGGGTCAGGGCCTAGCTCAGGGTTTCTTAGCTTCCATGTCATTGACATTTTGGGCTGAAGTGGGGTGAGGGAGTGGGAACCTGCCCTGTGCATTGTAAGATGTTTAGTAACATCCCTGACTGCTCTCCACCCCCAAATGGTGATAATAAAAAATATCTTCAGACATTGCTAAATGTCCCCTTAGGGATAAAATCACCCCTTGTTGAGAGCCCCGGTGTGAGCCGGGCCAGCAGACTACCACCATCATTTTCAGTTGTGGAGATTCTTAAGGTTTGGGGTCAGGAGACAGAGGATCTCTGGGCTGTCAGAGGGAGGAGACCTCACATGGGGGTGTTCCAAGGCAGATACAAGCCTTTGGTACCAGCCCTTGGATGAGAGTATTGTGAGGAAAAAGGTCACACAAAGCTTTGAGTGTAGAAGCACACTCGTTTCTCCAGTCAGAGTTAACCTGAGGCTGAGGTGCCTGCCTTAAAAGTTTAGCTTGGAGGTTAAGAGTTCTGCAAGCTGAGACCCAGGTTTGAATCTGAGCTTTGCCTCCAATTAGCTGTGTGACTTTGGACAAGTTACTTTACCATCTGTGTCTTGGTTTCCTTATGTGATATGGAAATGATAATGTAACCTGACAGGATGATACAAGGGTGGGGAAAAACAGGTTTATAGTAGTGAGTACACGAAAGTTTATTCTTATGTTATTATGTTATGTTATTATTTATTAAATAATCCTAATATATAAAAACCCAGGGTCCGTAATGTCCAAAACGACCGAAGGCTCGACCGACCGGAAGTCAGTCCTGCAGTCAGTGCTGGGTTGCTGCTGAGGGCGCAGCAACACAGCACTGACTGCTGAGGGGGCTGCAGATCAAGTCCAGAGAGAGGCCTGGAGAGAGAAGCAGGGTCTGATCTGTAGCCTCCGTGGCAGCTGTTGATCAGCCTTTGCCTCTTTCTTTCTCTCCGGGCCTGTCCAACAACCACACCTCTCTTTCTCTCCAGGCCTGCCTCTCTGATCAGGCCCAGAGATAGGCCCGGAGATGCTGATTGGCATAGAAACTGACCAATCAGAACCAAATCTAGGTGAACTGTGAGGAATCAATGGCTGCCTAGGAGGTGGAAATTCTGATGATTACTGGCATAGAAACTGATTAATCAGAACCAAATCTTGGTGAACTTTGAGGAGCCAATGGCTGCCTAGGAGATGGAGCTTTTGATGCTGACTGGCATAGAAACCAACCAATCAGAACCTAATATGGGTGAACTGCAAAGGCAGAACCTGAGGTGGGTGCTGAGGAGGGGTTTTAAGGGCAACAGCTGTTTGGTGTAAGGTGTAAGGAAGCGGTTCAATTGTTTAATGACCAGTTTGGTAGTATAGTGCATATTGCTGGCTATCAGTCCAGATATAGGAATTATGTATTTTTATCTTCCAAGAGCATCTCCTGATGAAAAAGGCTTTCTCCCCCATTGAAGCAATCCTAGCCTATATAAATTATCCTATCTAATAAAAGAGAAACATGGTAATTAGCATACATCCGCTACCCTTCCCATTGGCTAATCAGGGAGATATGCAAATTAACTGCCAGCCAAGATGGCGGCCAGAGGCCAGGAAGCTGGAAGCGAACATGAGGCTTGCTTGCTTCAGTGACGGAGGACTCCAACGTTCCCCGCCTGCCTTGCCAGCCTCTGAGCTTGCAGTTTGAAACATTGTAACAAATATAGAAGCTAAACAAAACCCAGAAACCTGCTTTCAGTGAGCCAGGATCTCAGAGCTGAAGTTATACATTGTTTCGATTACAGAACCCAAACAAACCAGATACCTGCTTTCAGCAGCAGAGGCCTCAGAGCTGGAGCCAGAGCTAAAGCTGGCATAGAATAAAAGAAAAAGAAAAAAAAGAGCAGTTGGGAGCTTCAGTCACCCACCAGCCTGAAAAGAACCCTCAGCCCCTCACCCAGACTGGCCAGGCACCCCAGTGGGGACCCCCACCCTGAAGGGTGTGTGACCAGCTGCAAACAGCCATCATCCCCTCATCCAGGCTGGCCAGGCACCCCAGTGGGGACCCCCACCCTGATCCAGGACACCCTTCAGGGCAAACCAGCCAGCCCCCCGACGTGCACCAGGCCTCTATCCTATATAGTAAAAGGGTAATATGCCTCCCAGCAGTGGGATCAGTGGAGCGGAGAGGCCTCCTGGCACTGGGATCAGCGTGACAGGGGGCAGCGCCCAAACCCCCTGATCGCCCTGCGGCTCTGTGTGTGACAGGGGGCGGGGCCACAACCTCTCTATCGGCCCTGCTCTGTTTGTGACAGGGGAAGGCGCCCGAACCCCCTGATCAGCCCTGCTCTGTGCCTGATAGGGGAGAGCTCCCCAACCCCCTGATCGGCCCTGCTCTGTGTGTGACAGGGGGTGGTGCTCCAACTCCCCTATCGGCCCTACTCTGTGAGTGACAGTGGGGAGCTACCCAACCCCCTGATCGACTCTGCTCTGTGTGTGACAGGGTACGGATCCCCAACCCCCCTGATGGGCCCTGCTCTGTGCATGACAGGGGGCAGTGCCCCAACTCCCCAATTGGCCCTGCTCTGAGCCCGACCAGGGGCTGCACCTAGGGATTGGGCCTGCCCTCTGCCACCCGCGAGCAGGCCTAAGCCAGCAGGGCGTTATCTCCCGAGGGGTCCCAGACTGCGAGAGGGCACAGGCTGGGCTGAGGGGCCCCCCCTCCCCCCCGAGTGCACAAATTTTTGTGCACCGGGCCTCTAGTTTATACTAATAAAAGGGTAATATGCTAATTAGACTGGGTCGACTGGCCATCTTTCAGACGTCCGACTTCCTTCCGGACAAAGCCATAGTGGTGGGGGCCAAGGCAGAGGCAGTTAGGAGCGATCAGGCCGGTAGGGGAGGGCAGTTGGGGGGTGAGATCAAGCCAGCAGGGGAGGGCAGTTGGGGCCAAGATCAAGTTGGCAGGGGACGACCATTGGGGGCGAGATCAGGTTGGCAGGGGAGGGCAGTTGGGAGCAACCCGGCCAGCAGGGAAGGGCAGTTGAGGGTGAGATTAGGCCAGCAGCGGAGGGCAGTTAGGGGCAATCAGGCAGGCAGGCAGATGAGTGGTTAGGAGCCAGCGTTCCCAGATTGCGAGAGGGATGTCCAACTGCCGGCAGTCAGACATCCCCCAAGGGGTCCCCGATTGGAGAGGGTGCAGTCTGGGCTGAGTTAACTCCCCCCCTCCATGCACAAATTTTGTGCACCGTGCCACTAACGTATTATATATTTGTATTGTCTTCTTATTGTTGTTATTAATTTGGATACTTATGATTTATCTCTTAGGTAATGATGGCTGGTAATTTTGCCCACCCTTGGTATATAGATATTAGGGGCCCAGTGCATGGATTCATGCACTTTGAAAGGAACCATGGGCTGCGAGGCTGTGGTGGGCAACAAGGGCAGGTCTCAGCCCATCCTCCACGTCCCTGCCCAGCCCCTCTCTGCTGGCAGCCCTGCTCCCGCTGCCACCACTGCTTCCACATGCTGACAGCACCAACACTGCTCACACCTGCTGATGGTGCAGAGCAATTGGGGCTGGCGCCGGCAGCAGGTGCAAGAGGTGGCTGCTGGCACCAATAGTCTCTCAGGAGCAGGGGGAGGTGGAAAAGCCCTGAGGGGCAATCTGGGCCAGCAACAGCCACTCGCACCCGCAGCCAGTGCCAGAGCCGCTGCTCGCACCTGCTGCCAGAGCCTGGCACCGGTCCCAATTGCTCAGTTCTGTCAGCAGGTGTGAGTGGTGGCTCTGGCGCTGGTTGCCCCCGAGGGCTTCTCCACCTCCCCCTGCTCCTGAGAGGCGATCAGGACAGCAGTCACCACTTGCATCTGCTGACTGCACCGGCCCTACTGGCATCCACTGCTGGCATCGGCCCCAATAGCTCTGCGTCATCAGCCAGTGCGAGCAGGGCTGGTGCTGTCAGCAGATGTGAGCACAGGGTGGGACTGTGGCATTCGGGAGCAAAGGTTTTCAGTAACCACCAGAGGCTCATCCCGATGACAGTGACTGATGCCTGATCTTGGTCTGGTGCCCCTGCTCACCAACTCCACCATCCTACCATGGCCGACACCAGCCATGTTCCACACTCACCCCCTGGTGGTCAGTGAACATTATAGCGACCAGTTGTTTGGTTGTTCAGTTGTTCCGCCATTCGGTCTATCTGCATACTAGGGTTTTATATATATAGACTAGAGGCCTGGTGCACAAAAATTTGTGCACTCATGTGGGGGGAGGGCGTCCCTCAGCCCAGCCAGTGCCCATTTGCAGTCCAGGACCCCTTGGGGGATGTCCACCTGTTGACTTAGGCCCACTCCCTGGGGGATCCGGCCTAAGCTTGCAGTCAGACATCCTTCTGACAGCAAGGGATCCCTCGGAGAATGTCCGACTAAAGGCTTAGGCCCCCAAGGGATCGGGCCTAAACCATTAGTTGGACATTCTTAGTGCTGCCACGGAGATGGGGAGAAGCTCCTGCCACCACCTTTGTGCTGGCCAGCCATGAGCCAGCTTCTGGCTGAGTGGCACTACCCATATGGAAGTGCACTGACCACCAGGGGGCAGCTCCTGCATTGAGCATCTGCCCCCTGGTGGCCAGTGAACATCATAGCAACTGGCCATTCTGCCGTTCAGTCAATTTGCATGTTAGCCTTTTATTAATATTACTAGAGGCCCGGTGCACAAAAATTTTGTGCACTCAGAGGGAAAGGGGGTCCCTCAGCCCGGCCTGTGCCCTGTCGCAGTCTGGAACCCCTCGGGAGATAACGACCTGCTGGCTTAGGACTGCTCCCAGGTGGCAGAGGGCAGGCCCAATCCCTAGGTGTAGCCCCTGGTCAGGCTCAGAGCAGGGCCGATTGGGGAGTTGGGGCGCCACCCCTGCCATACACAGAGCAGGGTGATTGGGAGGTTGCGATGCCACCCTCAGTCACGCTCAGGGTAGGGCTAATTGGGGGGTTGGGGCACCGCCCCCTGTCACACTCAAGGCAGGGTCGATGGGGAGGTTGCAGCGCTACCCCCTGTCACGCAAAGAGCAGGGCCAATCAGGGGGTTGGGGTGTCATGCTCTATCACCCACAGAGCAGGGCCGATCATGGGGCTGGGGCGCCGCCACTGTCACACTCAGGGCAGGGCCGATGGGGAGGTTATGGCTCTACCCCGTCACACACAGAGCAGGGCCCGTGGGGTGGGGGAGCGGGTTGGGGCACCGCACCCTGTCACACACAGAGCTGCAGGGCGATCAGGGGGTTGGGGCGCCTTCCCCTCTCACAAACAGAGCAGGGCCGATAGGGAGGTTGTGGCCCCACCCCCTGCCACACACAGAGCCGCAGGGCGATCAGGGGGTTTGGGTGCTGCCCCCTGTCACGCTGATCCTGGTGCCAGGAGGCCTCGCGGCTCCGCTGATCCCGGTGCTGGGAGGCATATTACCCTTTTACTATATAGGATAGAGGCCTGGTGCACGTCGGGGGGCTGGCTGGTTTGCCCTGAAGGGTGTCCTGGATCAGGGTGGGGGTCCCCACTGGGGTGCCTGGCCAGCCTGGATGAGGGGATGATGGCTGTTTGCAGCTGGTCACACACCCTTCAGGGTGGGGGTCCCCACTGGGGTGCCTGGCCAGTCTGGGTGAGGGGCTGAGGGCTGTTTTCAGGCTGGCGAGTGACTGAAGCTCCCAACCACTCCTTTTTTCTTTTTTT